>NC_069660.1:250156362-251438862 GCF_027244095.1 Hemicordylus capensis | reverse complement strand
ACAAAGGAGATGGTGAACAGCCCCCAAATAAATCGCAGTACTATTTTTACTGCGTTTATGTTGTGAATTTTCAAATGCAACTTTAATTTCTCTTCTTTCTCAGTATATTTGTATACTTAACTATGAGGAAAAACAAACTGTGCACATTTACCTAGACAATGCATATAAATCACATTGAACTTTGAATTATTTAAAATACATATGATCAAGCTGTTAGGTTAATTAAATATACATTCTTAGTGCTGTCACATGCACAGCCCAGTCCTATGACCCATGCAAGAGGACCACTGTTCTGTTCCTCTTTGCTTAGATTAATTTTAGATGTAGTAATTTATCGGATTTCAATTATGAGCAGAAAGTGGTTTATTTGCCATTTATTTTCATGTTCATTTTACCTCTGCCCTTGATCAACCTGCCCCCAAACCACCATAACTTTAGGTAATGAGAAAGAGGGTGAAATACCAGATTCGCGATAGTGATCAGGTGGAGAAGATTTTAGGGATGTGCATGAAACAGATCTTGTGTTTTGCTTCGAGTTCAAAACAAAACAAAAAACGGCCAAAATGTTTCATCAAAATAGTGGCCAAACCAGCTTTTTCTATGAAACAAACTCAAAACGTTTTGAGTGTTTTGGCCATAGGGAACAATGGGGAAACTCAAACACCCCATTGTCCCCCATGGGTAGCTCCTAGGGACATCAAAATGGGTTGTGTGGTAAGACACGATGGATGCTACCTACCACCCACAAAAGAAACAGCCAAGCATATAATTTTAAACAATTTTTTAACCTTTTCTCCAAACCCCCATAGGATCAAGGGCCTTTATTTAGAGGGTGTTTTGTTTTGAGCTCAAAATGGCTTGTTTTGAGACAGAACGTTTCATCATTGAAACGTTTCACACATCCCTAGACGATTTTCATAAGGTCATTTTATCCTTTATGAAAACCTGCTTGTTACTTCACATGCATTTTTTTTCCTTTTCAGTTGGTACATCCCTGCTCAAAAGTGTATCACAACACAGGAACAGACTTTTGTTTACACAACATTAAGCAAAAAAATAAAAAGAAAAAGTGGTTTTATTTAGTTGATATGGTTATGGTTATTTAAAATGGATATGGATATGGTTATTTAAAATTGTACACAATTTTGACAAAAATGAAATTCATTAAAACTACTTGGTTGAGAACCTTGAGAATTTAGATGTGCTGATATGAGTTTATACCGTATATGCCGATATGAATTTGTTTTTCACTGCAGTACATTTCAATTTGAAACCTTTAAAAAGTAGACTATTCTGTAAACATCAACATATATTTTCTTTAACACTGTCATTCTCTTTAATTTTTTTCACATTGATTTTTAAATTTATGTCAAACATACATTTAAAATGATTGGTTTAATGTTTCAAACATTAAACCATTGTCAAAATTATGCTTTCTATTAACCTTTCAAAATAGATCTGAAGTGTTTTGACCTCATTACATAATAAAAGTATAATAGATGGTGCTAATGTATTGGCAAACTATTTCAGTGAGCTTCCCTGATTAAACTTGCTTTGTTATATTAAAAACAGTATTGTTCTGCCCTACACCAGAGAAAGGTGTTTTATAGACAACTAGCTGGCCTGGAGCAGAGCATCTGTACGCTAGTTCTCCCTGTCTTCCCCGCCACTGCTGATCCAGCTGCTTGCACTGCCTTCCCCTTCCTCAGTCACCCCCTGCCATCCGGGATGGCAGCGGAGGTGGTGAAACCTGCTTCCTGCCCCCCACCAGCTGTTTCAGCCCCCTGCCCCACCTCTTCCCCTGCCTTAAGCCACCCCGTGGTGGCGGAGAGGATGGGTGATGACAGGGTGCTAGTGGTGGAAATGGCGGCAAAAGCTCCTTCCGTGGGCCTGCCTGCCGCCCAAATGACAGGTTGGACCGTTTATGGCCAATTTCGAAGCTCTGTCAGAGAGCCCCGGAAGGAACTTTTGCAGCCTACTCTGCTGCCAGTGCTGTGCCCTGTCATAGTCTCTGCTACCGTTCCTGCCTTGGATGAAGGTTGTACATCCAAGCTCCGCCTCCACATTTTTATTGGTTGTGGTGGGGGCAGGACGTGCCACATGCAACCTTGGTGTATTATATATACAGATGGGTGTTCACCACCAATCAAAGATCTGGCTAAGCCCTATTCATTCACATGGAATGAGGGGGCAAACCTAGTGGACTTTGCCAACATGTGGTGCTTTAGATAGATTCCTTTGTGCAAGAAAACTTGTTGAATCATGCGATCCTTCCAACTGTGTGGTCCACACTTTAGGTACTTTCCAGTTTAGCTTTCTCTTTGGATCAACATAGGGACATCACAGATAAAATACTGGGGTTAGGCATTTGCTTTGTGTAGAATTGGGAGACAAACTAGTGCTCTAGAACAGGGATTCTCAACGTTGGGTCCCCAGATGTTATTGGACTTCAGCTCCCATAATCCCCAACCAAAGGTCACTGGGGCTAGGGATTATGGGAGTTGAAGTCCAATAACATCTGGGGACCCAACGTTGAGAATCCCTGCTCTAGAATACCATGTTTGGCACTGATTATTCAATAGATACTTGGAAAGTTTCTGCTAAACTACTTCGAATATGAAAAATGTTGCACTATTTGGCCCCTCCCCTCTGTGAATAACTTGCTTTTTATTAAGATTGTGAGCCCCTTGGGGACAGGACTATTCTTAAAAATGCTGCAAGTGGGATATAAGGCAAATACAATCTGATATACTAATCATCTATCTATCTATCTATCTATCTATCTATCTATCTATCTATCTATCTATCTATCTGATTTTCCTGTAGATGGACTATATAATTAATTCCTGTAGATGGACCAGGGGGAAGCGTGGGGATGTGGCAAGCCTTGCCCCTGCTGCCAGGAAGAAAGGGGAAAGGAAGAAGGCAAAAAGGGCGACGGGCAAAGCCCCGCCACCCAGAGGAGGAGGAAGGGCGACGGGCAATGGTAATGAGTGGTGGGGGAGGAGAACAGGCGATGGCGGGCGAGAGGAGGGGGGAGAAAAAGCGGCAGCGGATAAGAGGAGAGAGAAAAAGTGAAGGCGAGCAAGATAAAGTGGTGGCCGAGGGGAGGAGCAAGTAGCATCTGGGGGGAGGAGAAAGCGGTGGTTAGGAGGGGGAGAGAAAGGACGGCTGGGGTGAGAGAAAGCTGTGAACCCCGAGAAAACACTGGAATGGAAGCCCTGTCGGACTTTGGAGGCGGGCAGCAGGCACACAAAAAAGCTGGACAGCCCCAAATATTGTACAGATGCTCTGTGTGGAGTCGGCTACTAAAATCTCCAAAGAGCCAGTTTGGCCGAAATTTCAACTAGCACATGTGATCAGGATGGGGTTGTACCAAGAGTATACCTACCCTGATGTCACAGGAGGACATCCTGACACACTGTTGGGGCATCTGTTAATCGTGTGAGGGGGGGTGTTCATCAGAATGGCTCCTCTCTATGTGCTGCAAATCCTTGCTTAAATCATCCAGATGAACACTCCATTCATGCAAGTGAGGGATCCCATGACAGCCCATCGGGATGTCCTCCTGTGATGCCATGGTGAGTATACATTTGGTGGGACCTCATTCTGATCACATGTTCCAGTAGATGTCTCATCTGAACCAGCCCAAATGTGGTTTTTGTTACTTAATGTTCTCCAAAGATAGCTAGCAACTGTGGTGCAACAACGGATGTCTGAATTTCGTCATTCTGTACTCCAGTTAGATGGACTTCAGTACAACCACTTTGTGCTAGCTTTAATTATGGTAGTGGTTTTGTCTGACATACTTCTTTCAAATTACTTGTGCTGGATTTATTTCCACATCTGTGATTTCAAGCCCATTCCTACTGCAATTAGCAATCCTTAGCAGCAGTCCCGAACCCAGAGCAATGTTATTCCAACAATAATATTGCAGAGCAGTATTATTCTAACAACAATAACTGGAAATAATGTCAGTTTCCCTATTATTAAATAATTCGAGTTTCCCATATGTTTACATTTTGAAATGTGCTGCTACAAACTGGTTAAACAGGTACCTTTTTTTAACCACCACCTGCCTTTTATAAATGCCCTTAGTTTCACTGATAAAATGCTCCTGATCTAGGGCCACATTGTCTTTCTCCCCTCCTCTTGCAAACAACCCTGCTAATTCTTAGTTTTCAGTGAATGATTATCTTACAGAGAAATTCACCAAGTGAATCCAGACATTCTCTGATTGTTTCAGTCTCTGCATCTGCAAGTGAATGTCCTGTAGAAATCTCAGTTATCCCATAATCTCCCTCAGCACTTTCTGCTTGTTGCTAGATCCTGTTTACAACCAGCTATTTACGCTGCCCAGTTGGAACTTTTTGTACCTAATTCACTATGATGTTTTAAATGCCAACCATTTGGACACTCGCAAGCTTGGACACTCGCAATTCCTGTCAAGGAGAATTGCCATGAGAGTAATGGATGTATGCATATGTTACTCTGTAGGAACTGTAGTGGTAACCACCAGCATATTCTAGACCCTGTGCTGTAGGAGACTGGGGAGAAAAAGGGTTCCGCAGGGTGAAAATTTGTTTTCTTGCAGCCTGCAGACTGGCTTCCTCCAAAGCTATGCCTAACCTTGCATTGGCTGTACTAATGCAGATGGAGAGCGTTCTTCAAGTCCTCATTCTCATTGGGACTCTTCTTTATGTGATGAGTAATAACATTGTTTCTCCATTCAACAACTGCCTATTATAGATGACTTCCAGCTATCCTGTACCACTTCTCATATAGGGATTATCGAAGACAACCATAGCAAAACTTTCCCCATGTATATAAAAGGATTACATAAACCAGTGTGGGGTAGTGGTTAAAATGTCCAACTCTGACTAGAGATACCTGGGTTCAAGCCTTTGCTCAGCCATGAAACTTACTGAGTGGCCTCGGCCAGTTACTTTCTCTCAGCCTAATGTATCGGGACTGTTGTGAGAATAAAATGTTGGGTCCAGAACTATGCACACTGTTCTGCGCTCCTTAGAATAAAGTCAATTTAAGATGAAAACAATAAAAATAAATGGTTAAACATTTATAACCATTTCTCATACATTTATCATACTCAGACTGTCTATATACTTTTGCTGAAGGTGTGGCTTACCTTATGCGGAGCAGGCTGCACTTCTATGCTGTAAATCTACAGGGTGTTAGTCTGCTCTGAACTGGATTAAGCTCCATATTGTATAATTGCATAAAGCTACATAAAGAAACTGGACCCTATCCATCATCATGGAATTAGATTGTGTGTTGGAGTACATCACAGCTGTCTCATGCATAGCCTCTATGTCAGGCCTTTTTCTTTGGATCTAATAGCCAGCCCAAAAATTGAGGAACCAGACAACGGATGATTGACAAAATTACTGGACTTAGTAACAGGAATCTTATATTTCTATAGTGCCCCATATACAATTAAAAACTCAACAACACTTAAAATCTAAAATTATATTTATATTTATTTTATTTTAACATTTATATCCTGCTCTTCCTCCAAGGAGCCCAGAGCGGTGTACTACATACTTGAGTTTCTCCTCACAACAACCCTGTGAAGTAGGTTAGGCTGAGAGAGAAGTGACTGGCCCAGAGTCACTCAGCTAGTATCATGGCTGAATGAGGATTTGAACTCAGGTCTCCCTGGTCCTAGTCCAGCACTCTAACCACTACACCACGCTGGCTATTTTAGATAAATTTAAATTTAAATAAATGTAAGATGTTTGTTTTTAAATAAATTAAAATAAACATCAATAAAACTTTAAAACATAATTTTTTAATTAAATATTCATTCTTATTCATTGATTATTTCTTGGTGTAAACCGCCATGAGCCATTTTTGGAAGGGCAGTATAGAAATTGAATTAATAATAATAATAATTAATAATAATAATAATAAATAAAACCCTCTGTTTCATTATTATTATTATTATTATTAATACTGGCTGCACAAGAACAAGCACTAAGAACAAATTCAATAAGAGCAAAAGTAGAAAAATCGACAACAAACAGCAAGTGCCGCCTTTGTAAGGAAGCAGATGAAACAGTGGACCACCTGATCAGCTGTTGTATAAAGATCGCACAGACTGACTACAAACAAAGGCATGACAAGGTGGCAGGGGTGATACACTGGAACATCTGCAAAAAATACAAGCTACCTGTAGCCAAAGATTGGTGGGAACACAAAATTGAAAAAGTGGTAGAAAATGAAGATGCAAAAATATTATGGGACTTCTGACTACAGACAGACAAACATCTGCCACACACTACACCAGACATAACTGTAGTCGAGAAGAAAGAAAAACAAGTCAAAATAATCGACAAAGCAATACCAGGGGATAGCAGAATAGAAGAAAAAGAAATAGAAAAAATCACCAAATACAAAGATCTACAAATTGAAATCGAAAGGCTGTGGCAGAAGAAGAGCAAAATAATCCCAGTGGTAACTGGCGCCCTAGGTGCAATTCCAAAACAACTTGAAGAGCACCTCAACACCATCGGGGCCACAGAAATCACCATCAGCCAATTACAAAAAGCAGCATTACTGGGAACAGCCTATATTCTGCAACGATATCTATAACAAAAACAGCAACAACATTGATAATAAAATTCAGCCATCCCAGGTCCTTGGGAGGGACTTGATGTCTGGATAAAACAAACCAGTCAATAACACCTATCTGACTGTGTAAACAATAATAATGATAAAATAGTTGAGTTTTCAAAAGTCACTTGAAAACAGAGATGGGAGGTTCTGATTTCATTTGGGAGTGCCCTGTGCAACCCTAGAGAAGGCTCGGTTTGGGGTCACCACCAAACAAGCCTATGGTAATTGTAACTGGACCTTCCCCAATGATCTTAATAGGTGGCAGGATTCATGAAGAACACTCTCTTAAATATCTCGGACCCAAGTTTTTCAGACCTTTATAGGTAATAACTAGCACTTTGTATTTTGTCCAGAAACTTATTGGCAGCCAGTGTAGTTCTTTCAAAACAGGAATAATGTGGTCTCTTCGGGTATCCCTGGAGTCCAGCCTTGCTGCTGCACTCTGCACCAGTTGCAGTTTCTGGACTATGTACAAAGCAGCCCAATATACAGCATATTGCAGTCGTCAAGCCTGGGTGTTACCATTATATGTACCACTGTTTTAAGATCGCTTATCTCAAGAAATGGATGTAGCTGGCATATCAACTGAAGCTGATAAAAAGCTCTCCTGGCCACTGCCTTAACCTGACATTGTGGAGGTGGTGGGTAAATGAGGGCTTCTCGTTATCCTCTTTACAAGTAACATGCTTAGAACAGAAAGAGAGTTGTCTCAGACACATAATGATTTTTTTTAAACAACTGAATATCCCAGCCTAGGCATCATGATTAAATTTCTAGATGCCATGCCTCCCTGGCATCTAGGATTTGTCAAGCCCTGCTCTTTGCAAAAACCTTTGAGCCACCACTGAGCATGTGCTGTGTGCATCTTTCTCTTCAGTATGTTGCTAAACTGCTAACCATGTCTGTGGCTGGCCATCCAGCTTGACTCTCACTTCATTCCTGATTTCATTCTGTTGCTGAATAACATTGCTTCAATAATGTAACCTTATCCACCATGGATCAATAGTCTCTTGGGACTTGTAATTTGCATGCCTAGCTTCCACAGGCTGTGACTGCCCCTGAGCAGTGCTAGTGATCATCATATCATTAACATTGTTCATTCCACAACATGAACGCTGCAGTTTTTTTCTTCTGGTGGCTCCAAATCACAGGACCATGTGGGAGCAGCATATATTCCAAGGCATCAAACTGTGGGAAGAAAGCTCTCATTTGAGTTATCTTTGCTTGCTGCAATTTTCTATTTATTTTTTTTTATTTTGTTGACTCACTGGCCTTGAGTTGCATTTCATTCTTGAGCTTGCAAAAATCTGTGTAATGATTTCTAACATCAAAGAACTGGGAAAAAGCTTCATATTTGATCCAGATAACTAGGGTAGTTCACACACATTACATTCTCTTTTCTCAGTTGAAAATTCTTTCTAATTAGATGATCATATCTCATTTCCTGAGTTTCTGGACATGTTGGAATTAAAGACAGTAAACCGGCTGACCTGGATGGCAATTTGCCATTAGACATGTAGGAAACCTAATTCTTATTTAGTGTTTTTTACCCCTTTCTTTCAAGCAGAACTGAGGGCACAGTTCTAAGAGCTGAGGGAAACAAGAATGATAAACTTTGCTTTTGAGCCAATTCTACAGTCACTGTTAAATACATTTTTTTCTTTCAAAAATTATAGACAGAAAATTGTTCTTTGCTCAGTGAAGAATTGGACACACTGATCACCCAAACTCATCAATAGTTGCTGAAGGAGGATGCCTGGGCAATGTGTGTACCTTATGCTATTTTCTTCAGTGTTTAAACTGGAGTTGTGTATCAATGCTTTTAAACTGCTCATGAAATCTTTCTGCAGATCCAACCACCCAATCTGTCTTATGTGAGTTTAGCTTCATTTTCTGGGCTAATATATTATTTTTTTGAAAACACTAATGGTCTGGCAGTCTTTCATGGGAACCATGAGTATCTGGTTTGCTGACAGAAGAAAAGTTGTATGTATTATCTGAATGGAGCTTTTCGTCTGCTTGAAATATAATATTGTACTTGATTCAATATGGCCTTGATGCTGTTTGTACTATAAAATCTTCAGTTCTTCTTTCCTACTTTTAAGGCTACATTATCAGACATTCTTGGGCTGTCATCCATTATGAAATTACTGAGCAAGTGCAGAAATTAGTCAGATGGGTGTACGTTTGATATTCTTTAAAGTGACCTAAATGGTGGATGTCTCTTATTTACTATTTTGTACATAGAACCAAAAATGTGGTTTTAATTTTTTCCAGGTATTTTGTGAAGGTTGCAAGAAAGTGACTTTCAATGTGCCTTCCAGGTTAGAGGCATTGACATTAATTGGCAGAGGTGAGAAATTGCAAGAATACTTTTTATTATTTACACCTTTCCCCCCTACTGTTGTTTTGACAATGATGTTTTCTGATATTGCTATATGTAGGGCTTCAATCCCAAACACACTTGCAAAAAGGAGTAAGTCCCACTAAACACAATGGTTGACATCCAGATTAATGCTGCATTAGTGCTGAGCAGATGCTCAAATTTGTGTAATCTCTTGTGCTCTTGATCTGCTTGCACAAGTATTGCACTTGCACAAAAAAGAGAGTGAATAGCTATGCAACATTCCAGGCAACACACATGAACTAGGGATGTACACGGAACAGGATTTGCGAGTTCAAATCAACAAAATGCTTTGAGAGGACAACTGGGCCAGCTGGTTGTGGTGAGTAGATCAGCCCTTTGAGGTGGGCTGATGCGCTAAGTCCAGGCTGGTGAGCCTCATGCAGCAGGTAGACTAGCCCTTTTAGGTAGGGGCAGCTTCGGTGCTCTGTCACTTAAGATAATACCATGATGTTGCTGCAGGTGTTTTATCCTGACGTGCAAGTAAGTACACAATGTTAAATGTTTTAATAATAATAATAATAATAATAATGGACTTCTGACTACAAACAGACAAACTTCTGCCACACAATACACCAGATATAACTGTAGTCGAGAAGAAAGAAAAACAAGTCAAAATAATTGACATAGCAATACCAGGGGATAGCAGAATAGAAGAAAAAGAAATAGAAAAAATCACCAAATACAGTGGTCCCTCTACTTACGAAATTAATCCGTTCCGAATGCACATTTGTAAGTCGAAAAATTCGTAAGTCGAAAAGCGGTTTCCCATAGGAATGCATTGGGAACGGATTAATGCGTTCCGGAGCCTAGAAAAAAGACCCAGACCCCCAGTAAGGCTTGCAAACTGCACAGGAACATTTCTTTTCAAGAATAAACAGGCAGTAAACAGGCAGGCAAGTCGAGGAAACCCCATCTAAAAATTTGTAAGTCGAAAAAACAGCATCTAAAACCGGATCTAAAACTGCCGTTTGTAACTCGAAAAATACTTATGTCGAGTAGTTTGTAAGTCGAGGGACCACTGTACAAAGATCTACAAATTGAAATTGAAAGGCTGTGGCAGAAAAAGACCAAAATAATCCCAGTGGTCATTGGCACCCTGGGTGCAGTTCCAAAAGACCTTGAAGAGCACCTCAACACCATAGGGGCCACAGAAATCACCATCAGCCAATTACAAAAAGCAGCTTTACTGGGAACAGCCTATATTCTGCGACGATATCTATAACAACAACAACATTGACAATAAAATTCAGCCATCCTAGGTCCTTGGGAAGGACTCGATGTCTGGATAAAACAAACCAGTCAATAACACCTATCTGACTGTGTAAACAAGAGATAATAATAATAAATAAATAAATAAATAAATTATGGCTTTAGGAAGTGAAGTTAAGATTGTTATTCTTACTAACCATTTTTGAAACATTTTTTTAAAAATTTCATTTCTTTTTAATAATTTGTTTTTATTACAGTAAATGTGCAGCAGTGTCTTAGGATTTCAGACCATGTCAGCTCGAGTGATCCTGATTTTGTAGTTCTAGAAGATGGTTCTGTATATACAACAAATGCCATTTCTTTGCCTTCTGAGGGCAAAACATTTACCATATTGCTTAAGAATGTGCAAGAACGCAAACAAAAGAAGATACATGTGGTTTTGCTATCACATCCCAAAAAGGCAAGTGACATTCATTTATATTAAAAAATTTTGTATCAAGATAGGTTTCAATTATCTTTTTCTCAGTAGAGTTGACTTGTGTGAAATCTACAAAATGTGAATTGCATTGTTGTAGTGGAGTTTACATTTTAGAATATACAGTGGCTGACAGTGCCTCTGGATATCCCACAATGCAGAGTGACGAGTGAAGTGCGTTGGAGGCTACCCCCTTGAGTCAGGTGCTCTAGGTGCCAACTCTTCTCATTCTGCTGCTCTGCAAGCAGCCCACACACCCACATGATTCCAGCTCTGGGTTAAGAAGCTTTAACCTTGGCTAAACACTGGGGTAAAAAGTAGGGTTAGGCAGGCGGTGCCGGTATCCATGTGGATCCATTAGGCGCTGCACACGAGCAGCCTAACTCTACTTTTTAGGGCTGGGCTGCCCTAGCTTGGATTAGGCTGCTCGTGTGAATAGGCTTTGTGACTCCTGAAAAATAGATCCTTGAGGGTCACACCGCCTCTTATTAGGTTTGCTTTGGTTATGTGTTCTTCATTTTATTTCTAAAAATCATGATATCTTTATTTATTTATTGTTTTAAACATTAGCTATTTGATACCTTTTAGAGAGAAATAGGATTTATTTTTTATTTTTTAGAATCGAAATAGAAAATGAAATAGTTTGTCTCCTTATCCCAGGCACACCAAATGGGAGAGGCTGTACTTAGACGAAGTAAACGAAGGTGGGCTCCTGTTCCAACCACGATAATGGAAAACGCTCTGGGGCCTTTCCCAATGCAGATTCAGCAGGTAACCTAATTTATCAGGTAGAATATGCTGAACAGTTCTATACTATTTAACTGGTAGAATATACTGCATGCTCTGTCAAAAATAATTATAAGGCTAAATAACTATCCTAGGAAAAAACTATTGCTCTAGCTTTGTACAGTTTATTATACACGCACAGTATAGAGGAGCACAGCTACTCAATTTGTAGTCACTTTTACAGACATCTGGCAGCATTTGTTGATCTTGCCCCAAAAGGATTTATTCTGCATAGGAAAGTGGTGAAGGCTGTAGCTATGTGTACAGCTTACTCACCCTTCCTATGTAAGAAGAGTCTCAGAAGTGAGATGTCTGCGTTCCGTATCCTTTCCCCCCCTTTTGTGTTGGATGGCCTGTCACTCCATTCCCCGGGACACTGCGACCTTACAACACCCAGTTCTTGCAGGAGGGTCTAGAGAAGGGATTACGACCTAAGACCCTTAACGGACAAGTGGTGTCCTTGGTCACCCTAATATCTGGTGGGTCTACGCAGATCACCCAGTCGCACCCACATCTATGACATTTCCTGAGAGGTGCCTCTCTGCTGCATGTAGGTTTCCCATGTGGGATTTACATACCATCCTCTGTGCTCTTCAGTCTCCTCTGTTTGAACCAGCTCAGAGCATCCCTATTAGAATTTTATCATTCAAGTTGGTTTTCCGCATGGCGGTCACAGCTGCCAGGCGGGTTTCTGAACTGAGAGCCTTGTTGGTCGACAAGTCCTTCTGCATCTTCCTAGAAGACACTATGAGTCTAATCCCCGATCCATTTGTACGCCCTACAGTTTCATCTACCCTTTTCAACTGTCGCAGGATGTTTTCCTCTCTTCATTTTTCCCTCCGCTGTCTCATCCTAAAGAAAGACCATGGCAGCTGTTTTTGGACTACAACTTTCATAATCCCCAGCCACAGTGGCCAATAGCCAGGGATTATGGGAGTTGTAGCCTAACATCTGCAGGAGGGCTGAAGTTAAGCAGCGCTGGACTGAAAAATTCCTCATAGTTTCTCAGCAACTTCTGTATCGTACAACCATGTTACCATGGCTGATTAGAGATCACAAACAGCAGAAAATGTTTGATTGCAAGCAGGGAGAGATGCTTGTCAGTTGGTTTATATCCTTTCAGATTCACTGATAAAACAACTCACAATAAGCTGCAGACTGTCTGGAAAATCACTGCAAAAGTAATATTGGAGCAAGAGTAGTAAGTTAGCTCCCTAGAGAATATATTTGTGAAACAGACCTAAAGGAAACCTGGCTCATTTACAGGACTCACTGAGGCTGTTCTCACAAGCAGCCAAGCTTGGACTTGGCTGCCCCTGAGAACCACCAGGATCCGTGCGGACCCTGGCAGTCCCACTGCGCCAAACCCAGCTCTGAAGGCTGGTTCTCAGTTTTACCATCAGTTAAACTTTAAAACATTATAAACTAAAAGCCTGATAAAATAGGCGTGCTTTCAAAAGTTGCTTAAAAACAGCCAGAGATGAGAAGGTTCTGATTTCATTTTGGAGAGCATTCCAGAGTCCTGGGATTCCAGAGCCCAAGAGAAGGCCCAGTTTTGGGTCGACACCAAACAAGCCAGTGGTAACCACATTTGCACCTTCTCCCATGATCTTAATCGGTAGCAGGGTTTATGAAGAAGGTGGCACTCTCTTAAATACCCTGGGCCCAAGCTGTTCAAGGTGTTACGTGCAGTGCATGTTGGGATCTCCAGAAGACTCTATAATTTGGTTTTCAAATTATACAACAAAATCGTTTGTTGTAGTGAACATATGCTCTGCTGCAGCCCTCTTTGGCTTTTAGTGAAGGATTGAACAGCATTACTTTGGCATACTCGCAAATTGTACTATGTGTATGTGCGTATCTCCTGGGATTTTTCTTGTGTTTTCTGCTTTAGATTAGTGATAATTTGGCCATGACTGACATCCAGACTTGCACTATGCTGGTACAGTCTTGCCTGACATCCATATTAAAGCTATGCTGTCGTGAAGGGGGGGAGGGGTAGGTTTTGATGATCTCCCCTTCCCTCTAAAGCCTACTGTGTCTCCTGAAAATATATCCCCAAGGACAGCATGACCCTCAGGGACATAATTTCTTTGGGCACTGCCTAGTCCTTTAATTAGCACAACTCCCCTTCTTTGAATAGAAGCTCGTTCCATTCCCGGTATGAAAATTTTTAGTCCAACTTAATATCTCCTACTTCTTTCAACAAATGAGGTACTAGAGTCACTTCTACCTGGTGCAGTATTCCTAAAAACACTTATTTGAAGTCAGCTTTGTTAGAGAGCTTATTGTCAAGCAAAGCCCTTTTGAGACATTGTAAAAATTGGGGATGCTGTATTTGCTGGTTAGACTTTCTATGGTGCGGGACAGTGGGGCACCTGATCCAGGAAGAATCTGACGTGTCTGCAGACAAGCACCGCAGATGTGGTCAGCAGGGGATGGGGCTGCTGACAGCATGGGGCAGGGAATCGGACTACTCTCGAGGTTGCTGTACATGAGTAGGATGTTCCCAGTTTTTATGATGTCTGAAGACGACTTAAGAGTGGTTACGATCACAGCCAAAGCAACATATTTAGATTTTTTTCTTTCTTATGTATATACTATGAAGAAGCTTAAATGTCCTGCTATCTTCTGTGGTAGATTAGCTAAATTCAGTAACAAAAAATTAAAGAGAGATTTATTGAGTCATTCTGGGATATTTGATGTAAGATGAGTAATGCTGGTTTTCTTCTGTTTCATAGTTGTTTTCTGATACAGCCCAGAAGTACAACATCACCTATTCTATCAGTGGTCCTGGTGTTGACCAGCCACCGCTCAATTATTTTTACATTGAGAAAGAAACAGGAAATCTCTTTGTTACTCGCCCAATAGATCGGGAAGAATATTCAGAATTTAAGGTATGAATGCTAACTTTGCAGATTTAAAAATATATAATGTACAGTTAAATGCATTGTAACTTTGCTTATAATATTGTGTATGTTAAACAATGGTTTGCCCATGCTTATTACCATTTTTGTTCATCTTCAATATATGGCTCAGATCATTGGGAATGATCGAAGAAGAATAAGCTTTTCAACAAAAGTTTTAAAAGCAGTTTACATAGAGAAATAAGATAAACTTTATTACAGTCTTTGACCAGTACAGAAGCATGAAAAAGAAAACACACACACGTCAGATCCATACAACAATATAGCTTTACAAATATACATTGAAATAGTAAATTACTCCATTACATTAATCATTAGATGCCACCTTATTTTCATTGTTATTAAACAGAACTTAGCCACATTTTAAGTTACATTGGCTTCATGGTCTGACAAAAGAAATGAAATTTATTCTTCATATTCTCTGCTTGGTATGTCCTTATTCAGGGGTAAAATTAACGACTCACACGAGTTCCTATAAAAATTACGGTATAATAAAACATGACCCATATCCTCTATGGCCTGTGATTTACATGGGCAGTAGTGTTCAGAATAAGAAATCCCTCCATATCTACCATATAAAACTGCTGAGGGCAATACATCAAAGCAGGCCAGCGCAAATGCTCTGCAATATTTAGGCGTCATTAGGGCTTGGCAGTGGCAATAATCAGCTGGCTTGGTGCTAAAGGCGAGTCTCCATATTTTAAGTCTTCTTAAGAAGGATATTGTAGAACTGGAAAAGATGCAGAAGAGGGCAACCAAAATGATCAGGGTCTGGAGCACCTTCCTTATGAGGCAAGGCTACAGCATCTGGGACTTTTTAGTTTGGAAAAGAGGCGACTAAGGGGAGATATAAACGGAATGTATAAAATTATGCATGGAGTAGAGAGGGTAGACAGAGAGAAATTTTTCTCCCTCTCTCAGAACACTAGAACCGGGGTCACCCCATGAAACGGAAGGTTGGGAAATTTAGGACTGACAACAGGAAGTACTTTTTCACACAGCGCATAGTTAATCTATGGAATTCTTTGCCATGGGATGTGGTGATGGCCACCAACTTGGATGGCTTAAAAAGGGGCTTAGACAGATTCATGGTGGACAGGTCTATCAATGGCTACTAGTCTGGTGGCTGTAGGCCATCTCCAACCTCAGATGCATGATGTCTCTCAATACCAGTTTCAAGGGAGCAACAGTAGGAGAGAGAGAGAGGGCAAGCACATACCTCTTGCCTGTGGGCTCCTCAGAGGCATCTGGTGGGCCACTGTGTGAAACAGGATGCTAGACTAGATGGGCCTTGGGCCTGATCCAACAGGGCTGTTCTTATGTTCTAAGTTGTTTGGGGGCCTGCCTTGTCTCCTGAAGAGAAATAAAAATAGATCGCTGTCCTCAAAGAGCTCACATGATCACCACTGTTGTATCTGTCCTGCTAACACTAAGTAGCAGTGTTCCCTCTAACAGGGATTCCCAGATATTGTTGACTACAACTCCCAGAATCCCCAAGCAAAAACCCCTGCAGCTGGGGATTCTGGGAGTTCTAGTCAACAGTATCTGGGAATCCCTGTTAGAGGGAACACTGCTAAGCAGTGATACTACTTAGGCAGTGAATAGAACTTTATTTGAAAACTAAAACAATTAGTGATGCATTTTCTCTTTTGTACAGATAATATGCTATGCAAGGACATTAGATGGCTATACTCCAGAGATACCACTTGTACATATAATCCGGATTGAAGATGATAATGACAACCCTCCCATTTTTGATCCACTTACATATACTTTTAACATTCCTGAAAACAGCAGAGCTGGTAAGCAGATGTAAAATTTAAGACATATTTTCAGTTTTATAAAGTACTAGTAGATGAGGCCTGTTGTTGATAGGGCAAAGCCATTTTGTGCAGATTATCTATCTATTATTATCTATTTACCGCCCTTCAAAAAATGGCTCAGGGCAGTTTACACAGAGAAATAACAAATAAATAAGATGGACCCCTGTCTCCAAAGAGCTCACAATCTAAAAAGAAACATTAGATAGACACAGCAACAGTCACTAGAGGTACTCCGCTGGGGGTGGATAGGGCCAGTTACTCTCCCCCTGCTAAATAAAAAGAATCACCGTGTTATCTCATATTTCTGATAAATGGTCAGAAATATGGGATAACTTTAATGGTCAGAAATATGGGATAGCTTTACTGAACTATTCTTAGAATAATTAAAACACACAAACGAAAAACAACCCAAAACACCCTTTCTGATTTACCCACATCTCTTGGTGCTATAGTGTCTATCTTCTTCTCTTCCTCCCCTCCTACTCCCCCTCTTCTTCTCTCTCTTTCTCCCCATCTCTCCTTTCTTTTTCCACCTCCCCCCAGCCTGCGCAGTGCACAAAGGCTGGCTAGGGGAGGGAAGGTTAGTCGGGCTTGGGGTGGGTGGGTGGAAACGGGGAAAGATGTATATAAAATACAAAATGTAAAAAAACATTATATTAAATTAAATATAAAAATAAACATTAATAATAATAATGATAATTAATAATAATAAGATGTGTTCTCCCTTTCTGAAAGCTTCAGCTTCAGCTCAGGTACCCCATATCTTCCCAAAGTTGGTGGGAAATAAAATACAAACTAAGTGAATCTGGAACTTAATGGCCAGGGCTCCATAGCATACCCCTGACATGACCTTACTCTTCCCTCCTCCTCTCCACATGACTAGCTGGCTAGGTGGTCAGGCTTACCTCATCCCTCCATCAGCCTGACAGGTTTGGGAGCAAGGGCCTGAGCTTCAGTCAGCATTTCCCTCGTTGCTGTCAGGCTGAGAAGGTGGGTGGGCTGAGCCAGTTACATAGAGGAGGAGGAAGTAATGCTGCCTGACACTTCTCCTCCCACTCCTGAAGAGAGAGTCAGTGGTGTGGCTGGCCAGTGAGGGAGGGAGGGTTCTATGTACCCCTTACAAGGCTTCAAAGCACTCCCAGGGGTTCAGGTACCCATGGTTGAAAACCTCCTCTCATAGAACCCCTCTCCTACTCTCATAGAATCAGCTTTATTTTTATTTAATTTGTATTTATTATACTTATGTCCCATCCATTTTCCAAGGAGCTCAGAGGTACATGGTTCTCCACCCTATTTTATTCGCATATCTCTGTGAGGTGGATTAGGCTGGATTCAAGTGATGCTTTTGAAGACATGGTCAAATGTTGCACCATGGTTGTCAAAAAGAGTGCCTGACATGTAGCCTCAACAATAAAGTCTGGACAGTGGTGCTTGTGTAACAGTGATGTATAGTAAATGAGATATAGAAGTGCACAGCTTGACTTAGGCTACGTCATTCTGTTTAACTAGTCTCAAGGCTTTGCATTCCAGAAAAGCCCCGTCAGTAGATTCCACTACTGTTATTCCTGTAGTATTCCATTCCCCACGTGTCAGGGTCCACAAGAACTGAATGTGATAAGGCTGGAATATACCGGCTGATTGCTTGCATTTACTTATCTTGAACTTATTTGTGTAACCTTATCTTGTAACCCATTCCCCGATGGCAGGAATCCTGGCCAGTCACTGTGATGATAACTGTTTGCCTCTGTTTTTTTTTAAAGAATATTTTAGAGTATAAATATATGTTCTCTGTAATGAGTCTTTGTCCTGCTCTGGAACGTGAGTCGAGCAGCACGTTTACGACTTAAGAGTAAATAAAGCTTGATTATTAAGTCCTCTCGTCTGGGCTGATTATTATTGGGCTCCATCTGCCCAGGAACGAACCTCCCCTGTTGGGGTCAGGGTACCCTGATATCAACAGCATGTTCGGAAAAATGCTTACTTGACAACAGCAATGATGTCCACTCTTACACAGTGCAACTTTAAGCTGATCATGCTCTTCTAAGCATGGTTGAGAAGTTAAGTGACTCTGAGACCACCTTTAGGCATTTATCAGCATATATCAAAACATGGCTATGTGTTTCTGCAAAATGTTATTAAAACCCCAAATTTTCTGCTGTGTAAATGATCTGACTTGTTCAGAATCTCTATGATTTGAACTCTGTAGATAAATTTCAGATATATTTATTTAATTTTATTTAATACATTTATATACTGCCCCAAACCAAAGTCTCGGGGCGGTTCACAACTATAAAACAACTATACAAATAAATAAAACATTAAAATCAAAACTCCAAAAGCTGCTTAAAACAAAATCAGTTTACAATATTTAAATTACAAAAGTTAAAAGGCTTGGTTAAAAAGATGAGTGTTCAAAGATCTTTTTAAAACTGCTAGAGATGGGGAGAGTCTTATGTCAATGGGAAGCACATTCCAGAGTCTCGGAGCGACAACTGAAAAGGCGGCCCTGAGTGGCCACCAAACAACTTGAAGGTAGCCACAGACGGACCTCCCCTGATGAATGCAGTGGATGATGGGGATCATGCAGAAGAAGACGCTCTCTTAAATACCGTGGACCTAAGTTGTTTAGGGCTTTATAGGTTATAACCAGCACTTTGTATTTTACCCGGAAGCCTATTGGCAGCCAGTGTAACTCCAGTAATATAGGAATAATATGGTCTCTTCGAGATGACTCGGAGAACAACCTGGCTGCTGCATTCTGTACTAATTGTAGTTTCCAGACTACGTATGAAGGCAGCCCCACATAGAGCACATTGCAGTAATCAGGTCTGGAGGTTACCAGCAGATGTACTACTGTTCTGAAGTAATGAATCTCAAGAAACTGACACAGCTGGCATATCAACCGAAGCTGATAAAAAGTGCTTCTGGCCACTGCCTCAACCTGAGAAACCAGGGAGAGGTGTGAATCCAGAAGCACTCACAGATGGTGTACCTGTTCCTTCTGAGGAAGTGTGACCCCATTTAGAACAGGCAGATCAATATTGTTTCCTGAGTAACGATCCCACACGACAAGTACCTCCGTCTTGTCTGGATTCAGTCTCCATTTGTTATCCCTCATCCAGCACATTACCACCTCCAGGCAGGCATTCAGGGAGCATATGCCTTCTCCTGATGATGTTGACATGGAGAAATAGATTTGAGTGTTATCAGCGTACTGATAACACCCAGCACCAAATCCCCAGATAATCTCTCCCAGCGGTTTCATGTAGATGTCAAAAAGCATTGGCGACAATATGGAGCCCTGAGGGACCCCATATAAAAGCTCAAGTTTTGAAGAGCAGCAGTCTCCAAGCGATACCATCTGGAATCTGCCCGAGAGATAGGAGCAGAACCACTGCAAAGCAGTGCCTCCTACCCCCAACTCCCTCAGACATTTCAGAAGGATACTGTGGTCGATAGTATTGAAAGCTGCCAAGAGATCCGAAAGGACCCACAGAGTCACACTTCCTCTGTAAGTTCCTAATTGGAGATCATCCATCAGGCCAACCAAGGCAGTCTCCACCTCGTAGCCTGCCCAAAAACCAGTTTGAAATGGGTCTAGATCAGGGCTGCTCAACTTTGGCCCTCCTGCAGATGTTGGCCTACAACTCCCATAATCCCTGGCTATTGGCCACTGTGGCTGGGGATTATGGGAGTTGTAGTCCAAAAACAGCTGGGGGGCCTAAGTTGAGCAGGCCTGGTCTAGATAATCAGTTTCTTCCAAGACCGCCAGGAGCTGGAAGGCCACCACCTTCTCAATCACCTTACCCAACCATGGGAGTTATTAAACTCTGAGGGATCCAAGATAGGCTTCTTAAGAATAGGTCTAATAATTGCCTCCTTTAAACAAGGGGGCATCCTGCCCTCCCTCAGAGAGGCATTAATAATTGCCACCAGGCCCTCCACAACAACTTCCCTGCCAGATAGTGTAAGCCACGTCAGGCAAGGATCAAGTAGACAAGTGGTAGGACACATTGTTCCAAGCAGCTTGTCCACATCCTCAGGAGTCACAAACTGAAACTGATCCAGTTTAACCACACAAGAGGAGTTGCTGGATACCTCTACATCTTATACTGTGATAACTGTGGAGTCAAAGTCTAAATTGGCCCAAATACGAGAGATTTTGTCCACAAAAAACTCATTAAAAGCGTCCCATATATGTGTTTAATGGGATGCTTAGTATGTTTTTGTAACACAAAGGTGCCATCCTGTTTTAAAACTTCCATTTAGGTTCAGCTGAGCTTCTGCTGGAACCCCTAGCAGTAGCCCCAATATATGAGCAGAGGTTGCAGAATTTCAGAGCAGCAGAATTTCACGGAATAATTAGTGTAATTGTATTAAATATGTGGTGTTTCCTTTCAGTTATTGTGGGCATATATGCATGGTTTTTGTATATGCATTGTTTTTGGGCTGTAACTCAAATAAGTTGAACAGCATGCTGTAATGGAATGTTAAACATGTAACATTGATCATTTCTACATGCAGGTACTTTAATTGGACAAGTGACTGCAACGGACAGAGATGAACGTGGTACACTACACACTAGACTGAAATACAGAATTACGGCCTATCAGCTTTCGCCTTCTTATGCCAATTTGTTTAATATAAATGGAGATACAGGTTCTATTACTCTGGTAGTCCCAGGTCTAGATAGAGAGGTAACTTTTATGGAAGACTAATTGTATTTATTCTGTTATTATTCATATAATACAGGAAAACTTTGGTATCCGCGGGAGTTCTGTTCTTGGCTAGTACTGCTGATACCGGAACTGTGAATACCGGGGCACTGGAGCAATGGGAATCTGGGGTTAGGTTCCAAAGGGCTGGGGAATGGCTAAAAATGGGTGGAAAAACAACAAAAATGCTAAATAAAGTGCCCTACCATGCTCCATAGGTCCTCTGTGTTTCCGCAATGCTCCCCAAAAGCCTCCACTCTACCATTTTTTGGCGGAAAACCACGATTTTCAACCCATTTTTTTAAAAGTGAAAAGGAGCCACAAAATGGCTCTGGCGCTCAAAATGATGGCTAGAAATGACCTCAGAGGTCATTTCCAGCTACCCCCGATCTGCAGATATGCAGATTTAACCCTTGCCTCCTGTTCCTCCGCCCTTGCGTATACCAAGGTTGGGTGCCTATTACCTGGCTATGGATACGCCAAACCACGGATGCTGAATCTGCGTCAATCAAGGTTCTCCTGTACCCATAGGTAAGATGAAATAGTAGAGAGAATGGCCCTATGAATGGGGCGGGAGGGTAGGGACCCAGAGGAAACCTAGAGTCTGCAAAACCTATTTCTTGACCCTAATGACTTTTCTTCAATGCAATTTCAGCCCATTCAGTGCAGTTATTTAGCCCTTTCAGTCAAGAGATGTATCTGCTTGCAAAGGCTGGTATTACATTTGAAGAATAAATCATGTGTAGCAGTTGGAAATCTGAGTCACTGCTGCTGAGTGAGAAGGGGAACGCTGGTCTTGATTCTTATGACATTAAAAACCAGGCATGATGCTGCCCCTTGCTGATCCTGTACGGGCAGCAACCTAGAACCTGGAAAGGGAGAAGAGCCACCTGTAAATAATGCCCACCGTGATCTTGTTTGTGCAGATGCAGTGAGTTTGCAAACACATGAAGGCTCTACACACAATCTGTGAGTAGAGCTGAAAGGGGGTTTGTGGGGAGAGCGGGCTCCGCTCTCCCTGCCAGATGATCTGGGAGCCCTCCCTGGGCGGCCGGATCAGCCGCCCAGACTATTACCAGCTCTGTCATGGAGCTGGTTGGGGTGGCAGAGTTCGGGAGCCTCCCGGCGTCTGGAAATCCCACAAGACACCATGCACTTGCACACTTTTGAGGAGCCTCTCGACACCGGGAGGCTTGTTGTAGCCTCTCGCTCAGGAGGCTACTCGTGAGTCAGTGTGGTGCAGAGCCACACCACAACGACACACAGTCATTTAACTCATTTTTCGGGCGCTCCCTTAGCCTGGTTCCTGATGCTTGTGAGAATAGCTTTGTGGTCTTTCTTCTCTCTTGGTCAGGCTGTAGCTTTGATGTGTGCATGCACTCTAAAGGATAAATGAGTTCAACACACCATAGCCTAATATGGCCAAAAGATGAAAGAACTTATGTATATACATATATGGTGGCTGTTGCTTTCACTTCAGCAATATGTTTGGTACAGTTCAGGGAACAGAGAGGTCTAAGATGAAGAGCTTCTTCAAAGAATTTTGAAAATGATCTATAAGGGAGTATTATAGAGTATTAATAGCACTTACAATAGCAATAGCACTTACATTTATATACTGCTCTATAGCCAGAGCTCTCTAAGTGGTTTACAATGATTTAGCATATTGCCCCCAACATTCTGGGTACTCATTTTACCGACCTCGGAAGGATGGAAGGCTGAGTCAACCTTGAGCCCCTGGTCAGGATTGAACTTGTAACCTTCTGGTTACAGGGCGGCAGTTTTTACCACTGCGCTTGTCTTAATTTCAGTGGGACGACTTTGAGTAATTTTTCTCATTATGTCAGCCAATGACTTTTTCTTAATGTTGGAAAATAGGGAGTGATGCTCTCATAGCCCCCAGTGGTTAGCAGAAGGCCTATACAGGCGATCCTTGAATATTGTGGTGGTACCTTAAACATTAAAACTAAGACGTGAAGCTTAACCCTAACCTGAAAAACGGGGTTAGTTTTCTGGGAATTGGTTTCGGCCTTAAGGGGTATAAAGTTTCAATTTCCATGCCTGCGCCAGTTTAGAAGTGATGTGCCAAACAATTTTTAAAGTTTAAATTGCTCTTGGAGCAACCCATGTGCTCATTCTCAGCAGGCATGGTTTTTGGGTTTTTTGGGGAAACTTAAACTTTAAAAGTCTTGCAGCAGCCTGCATGCCAATTCTTACCTGGCACTCAGTGATCAAGGTAGTTTTGGTTAAAGATTTAATAGTTAAAGGGATTTCTCAAGCAGAAAACCCCATGAAACACTGAACTAGCCCTGCAGTAACTAAATTGGTGTACAAGGAAGCTGCCTGTGAAAGGGCAAAACCATGGAAGATAAACTTGAATTCAAGAGTCACCTGTAGCTGTCTCTGAGACCATTCCTGGCAGAAGCAGCCAGTCAGTAAAGGCAGGAAGGGCTATGCCCTCCTTCCATCAAACAAAAACAGACACAAACAAGCTCAAACTTGCAAGCATTTTCAGAATCTGAATCCTTCAAAGCAGGGTGCTTCCTCAGCCCTTCTTTCTCATTTCTCTTAACTAACACACACACACACACACACACACACACACACACACACACACGTAGCTGGAATAGCTGCTACTCAAGCTATTCCTGGTTCTGATTCCTTGAAAGGCTCCAAACATTGTCACCAAAAGTAGGGGGGGGGATACACTCCCTGCAGCAAACAGCATGTGTGTATTTTTAACCCTCCCCCCCTTCCTCTTGGGGTTGATATTGACGCTGTCTTCTGAGTCACCTTTCTGTACCAGATCATTACCTCTTGCCATATTTGGTTTCCAAAATGCCTGAACAAACTCTTCCATCCAATATAAGCTTTAAGGTCAAGTGTTCGCAAAGATCTTCCTATATGTGAGCAAATTCCCATGTAAGCGTGTCTGCCAGAGCAACATCATAAAATGCATAAGTGACATTTGGGAATCAATCCTTATAGCATAGTTAGGAACTTTGGGTAAAGAAAACAACATAATATCCGTGACTCCTTTTTAAAAAGGAGGTGGTGGTAGGCTTTGTTTACTACTCAGTTTATAGCGTGCATAAACTACAACCATTTACTGTTTATGTTCTTTTTCAGACTACAAGTGAATATACAGTATACGTAGAAGCAAGAGATATGGCAGGTCAGCGCTTTGGTTTGTGCAGTACTGCAACGGTTGTAATTCAGGTTGACGATACAAATGACCATGCACCCATGTGCGAACATGGCACGGTATGTCTGTCGTCTTCTAGTTTAGTATGACATTTGCCCCTCTAATCTAATGTCTTTATAAAGTAAAGTTGCACCGTTGAGTCAGTGTTGACTCCTGGCGACCAAAGAGCCCTGTGGTTTTCTTTGGTAGGATACAGGAGGGGTTTACCATTGCCATCTCCTGCGCAGTATGAGATGATGCCTTTTCAGCATCTTCCTATATTGCTGCTGCCCAATATAGGTGTTTCCCTATAGAAAATGCTTCCCTGCCCAATATATGTATTTCCCGGCGGGGCTTCAAACTGGCAACCTCTGGCTCACTAGGCAAGTTATTTCCCCACTATACCTCCCACTTTATATTGTGTTGGAGTCATCATCGTGAATTATGTGTCCAAGCCTGCAGCTGGTAACTATTTCGGCTGCATCAGCCCTGGGAAGAAGGGGCCAGTGTGCTGTTGGGCTCTTAGTTCTGCTTTCTTTCTTACCAGTAGAAGGAAAGACAAAGATGCACAATTTAAATCTGTGCCAGCAATTGCTGAAATATCAAGCGGATATTTGAATCTTTAAGGTATAATCTGTAAATCACTATGGATTTAGAAAAGGAAAAACAACAGCACATGCATAGAAAACTAAATTTGTTTGTACCCCTAAAGGTAAGGTAAAGTGTGCCGTCGAGTTGGTGTCGACTCCTGGTGCCCACAGAGCCCTGTGGTTGTCTTTGGTAGAATACAGGAGGGGTTAACCATTGCCTCCTCCCACACAGTATGAGATGATGCCTTTCAGCATCTTCCTATATCACTGCTGCCCGATATAGTACCAGCGGGGATTTGAACTGGCAACCGTCTGCTTGTTGTTCAAGCATTTCCCCGCTGTGCCGCTTAAGGTGGCTCCTAGCAGCTTGGAACTCTGGATTTTGAACAATAGGCTAATAACTACCATTCTTGCTATTTCAGTATGAAGCATACGTGGCTGAAAACACGGTTGGTGCAGAAGTCGCCAACATTGGTGTTGTAGACCAAGATGCACCTGGAACTCCAAACTGGCATGCTACCTTCAGCATTATAAAGGGAAATGAAGACGGTGCTTTCAAAATTGTGAAAAAGCCAGATTCAAATGTTGGCACTTTATGTATTGAAAAGGTACCTGACAGTAGTAAAACTGTGACATGTAATGGAGAATATCTGCATAATAAGTAGGTTAATGTTTCAAGGGATTCCAGTTCTGCTTAGCTATTATAGAAGTAATCACTAAGCATTTTCAGTCACATTTGTACATCTCTGGCCCTCTTTTTGCTTAACTATTCTCCCTCAAATTTTATTTGTTAATAGTTTTAAGCAATGAATATTTTCATGTGTACATTTTGAAAATTGATGTCTAATTATTTTCGTTTTAAACCAGATGTAAAGACTTGTTAAAAGAATTTTAACAACATTATTTGGGAAGGGAGGAAGCATATGTTACAGTTCTGTGACTCAAACCTGTACTGGGAAACAGTATCCTCTTATATTGAGTATGCAGGAGAAATCGGAATAACATTCTATAGACTATGCTTCTTGAAAATTACAGCTAAAACTGGTGAATAGGAATGAGATTTCAGTGGATTCTCATAAAGGAAACACAAGCATTTTCTTGGCTTTATCCTGCGTGTGAACTCTACTCGGGCCACATATGGAGAAGCAAATTGTGGAGGTGGTGTAGGGCAGGACAAGAAAGTACCCAGCACTTGCCAATAACAATGGGGTGTTGAACTGACTCCACGTATTCCACCAAAATCTTTAAAGTTGAGGGAGCTAAAAGGAGGAGCATGTGTACCTTTTTGAAGCTACAACAAATGTTCCCAGCATCAGAAGTCAGCATGGATTTACTATTTTATTTATTTATTGCATTTTATTTATTGCATTTCTATGCTGCCTCATACAAATGTCTCTTGGTGGTTTACAAAATAAACAATAAAACCATACATTAAAACAGTTTAAAAAGTTAATATCAACCATTGAAACAACATTAACCACCATAAAAACCACATTTACCAAATTGGGGTGTGCCAGGGGGGAAATCTACCTGTGTTAAACTGAGGAGAGGACTGCTGTTTGCTTGCCCCTCAACCTAATACAAATATGGATTCTGGTTACCTATTCTGGTTAAATGCTGCTTAACTGGAGTGGTCTGACTTGGATTGCCTTGAAATTCTATGCTCCCACAATCTGCTGCACTGGGCTCACTAATCCTAACATTTAACCAGGATCTTTGTGTTTGTGTGAACCTAGCCTAAGCAAGGACGGGGAATGAGGAAAATTTGTGGCAGCTGTTTAGATTGCCTTCATGGACTTCTAGTAAAAAGGGTCATGGCAGAAGTATTGGAGCTCTTAAGGCTGAGATTTCCCGATGGATTGATTGAATTTCTATACTGCCTAATATAGAAATATCTAGGTGGTGTACAGATTAAAACATAACATGAAATATAAAACATTTAAAATTCATAAAGCAGATAAAAATCACAATAGATAAAAACACATTAAAATTTTAAAAATAGATTTCAGTTAAAAGCCTGGGAAAACAGCTATGGGGTCCTCCTAAAAACAAATAGAGAAGGAGATGCTCTTATTTCAGCAGGGAGCACGTTCTAAAGCCTTGGGGCAGCCAAAGAGAAGGCCCGGTCCTGAGTTGCCACCAAATGAGTTGCTGGCAACCGTAACCGGACCTCTCCAGATGATCTTAATAGGCAACAGGGTTCACGACCGAGAAGGCACTCTCTTAAGTATCCTGGACCTAAGCCATTAAGGAATTTATAGGTAATAACCAGCACTTTGTATTTTGTTTGGAAACATATCGGCAGAAACACTTTATTGCAGTGGTTGAGAAAAAGAAGCTTTTCCTCCACTGAGTCTAACTAGAGGCTAGAAGGAAAGAAAATCTAAAAGACTGAAGAGACTTTTTAAAAGGCAAATAGAAAGGAAAAAAAGGGCAAGAGCAAAAAGAAGGCCCATAAAGCCTTTATTCCCAGCAAAAAGAAAGCCCATAAAACTTCTTAAGGAAGCACTGGGAATGAAAGGAAGCCCCTGAAAGAGACTGAGGGAGGTGGCATTCATACAGAGACTGCTTCTGAATGGGGAATAAGATTTTTTTTTTTTAAAGGAATTGCTTGCTTCATAGTTCATTGCCTGTTTTTGCTATGAAAGTTGGAAAATTATGATGAAGTTGTAAGAATTTTGATGTTGACTTAAAGAACATTTATTTTCCAGGGGCTAGACTATGAAAAAGCCAAGGAGAGAAGACTGGAAATTGCTGTAAATAATGAAGCACCTTATGCTCCAGCCCCAAATTCAAGAGCCATTTCTACAAGTACTTGCTACGTGATTGTCAAAGTACGGGATGTGGATGAAGGGCCAGTATTTGACCCTTGTGTGTATATTTTAAATATTAAAGAATGTTTGCCAGCTGGAACAATGGTCGGCCAGTACCTAGCAAGTGACCCGGAAACCAGAAATAGTGAAGGCATAAGGTATTGTATTTTATTGCCTCATTCACTTTATAGTATTGTGGTGTTGTCTGAAAAATAGACACATTGAAGTACTGACATAGCTGTAAAGCCTAATCCACAGATAATGGTTATATTGAGGGGTTATATGCGTTACACAAATAACCTGTATTGTGTCACCTAAGAGCTTGTGCATATTTGTACAGGGGTTATTCTAGGGGTTCCATGCAGATGTGATGGTCTTATCATCTTGATGTGCTGCCAGCAATTCCAGAGCTTGGGTTGGGGGTCAGGTTGGGAAGACAAAGTCTTTTGGGAGGCTTAACACCATCATCCAGGGACTGGTACAGCCTTAATCTGCCGCCTGCCCGCCCGCCCGTCAATGAGACATCTCTTGAAGTGGTGGCTCTCTTATAACGGGGAGAGCAGCAGTTCCTATTTAACCTCAGCTAGGGATGTGCCCGAGTTGCATTTCGAAATGTGGTTTGAGCACTTTTAAGGAAATCAGAAAGGGAACCTTAAGAAAAAGGAGAGCAGATAGTTGCCTGCTCGCTGCTGTCACTTCCAGTTTCCTGCTGGGGAGTCACGTGAGGCAAAAAGCCCTGCATGCCGTGAGCATGCACATGGCATCGGAGCATGCGTGGGTGCCATATGTGTAGTCAGCATGGTGTTGCTGACCACACAAATGGTGCCCGCGCATGCGCAGACACCATATCCATGCTGACGGCATGTGGGGCTTTTTGGGACATGCACTTCCCCAGCAGGAAGCTGGAAGGGGTGGCGGAGAGCAGGCAAGCCCCTGCTCTCCTTTTTCTTAAGGTTCCCTTTCTGATTTCCTTAAAAGTGCTCAAATAATGCTTCGAAATAGGGCTTGGGCACATCCCTCACCCCAGCACCACATTCCTGCAGTCGCTATTGCTGGTGTCTACCCTGTATTTCTTTTTCAATTGTGAACCTCTTTGGGACAGGGATCCATTCATTTTGTTATGTAAACCACTTTGAGTTGAAAAGTGGAATATAAATATTTCTAATAATTATATTAAATTATAGAAACTTCTCCTCTTCTATTCTCCAGTCACATAAATTTAAATATAAAGCCATTCCAGAATCCATTGTTGTGTGATGCTGGTCAAGGGGTTTTGTACCACCCAATATCCCAACACCAAACTTAAAGATCTTTTAAGAGTCTAGGCCAGTTTGGACAAAATGTCAGAGTTGCCCCTGTTCACCACATGGTTAGGGATGTGTATGAGCATGTTCTGCTTCCCCTTGGGGTGGGAGCAGTAGTGGGAAGCAGTTTGCTCACTCATTCACTCACTGCACACCTGCCCCCAAGAAGGGAGAGGCATGCTGGAAGGTGGATGCAGATGTACTTGTGCATGACCTAATTTTGTGGTAGGCAGGATCAGCTTAGATGTATCAAGTGATCTGTGTGTAGAGCCTTACTGGGTCTGCGGGGAGAGTGCACATAGCCTGCTCTCCCCGCAGACGATCCCTAGGCTAGCCCTGGGCAGCTGGATTGGCAGCCCATATGACAACTGGCTCCTCCATGGAACTGGCAGGGGCGGTAGGGATCAGAGGCCACTCAGCCCTCGATGTCCATGGAGAGGAGGGCTGGTGTTGTGGTAGCAAGCATGACTTGTCCCCTTAGCTAAGCAGGGTCTGCCCTGGTTGCATATGAATGGGAGGCTTGATGGTGTGAGCACTGCAAGATATTCCCCTCAGGGGATGAAGCCGCTCTGGGAAGAGCAGAAGGTTTCAAGTTCCCTCCCTTGCTTCTCCAAGATAGAGCTGAGAGAGATTCCTGCCTGCAACCTTGGAGAAGCCGCTGCCCGTCTGTGAAGACAATACTGAGCTAGATAGACCAATGGTCTGACTCAGTATATGGCAGTTTCCTATATTCCTCTGTCCCAGCATGCCCCACGTGAATGCAAAGGGCATGCTGGGGAGATCCCCATGCCAGGAGGCTTGCTGTAGCCTCCCGGTCAGGGGTCTACTCATGAGTTGCCATGGCGTGGAGCTGCGCCATGGCGACTCACGATCAGATAAATGGGGTTAGTGGAGTGCTCTCTCAGCTAACCTCGTTTAAGGGCAGGTGTACTTTGTGCAGTTGGTTGCTGGGAGCTGTGTGGCTCCCATTGCAGCATGCGACCGCAGGAAAGCAGGCTACACTCCCTTGGCCTGCTTTCCTGCAGTTGCAGAATCGCCTCCCAGCCTATATATGAAGTAGGGATGTGTACAGAACAAAATTTTGATTTGGAAGCTACTTTGGAGATTTGAAGGGCTGTGTGTGATTTGATAATTCATCAGCATACTGCAATTTGATGAACCCATTTCAGAAGGTTTCTTAGATTAAGAGACAGTGCAGACTATAAGGAGAATTTACTAAAAACTTCTGTAAATTTTTCATTTTGTGGCAAAATGGAAATAAAAATGCATGTACCACTTCTGAGGGCTTGAAGCCTGTCAAATTGCAAATAAATAGAATCCCTCCAAAAAGCTGAATGGAATTGGAATTAAAGTGGGGCGCTTCACAAAGCTTTGCTTGCATTCAACCCAATTTGGATGATAGCTGATTTGGGACTGAATCACTGCAGCACCCCACACTAATTTGGATGGGAATCATTGGCCAGATTGATGCACAGCATTATGAAGTGTTACGTGTTCTGACATATTTCTTTCTAAAAGCTATTTATTCTGAACAGCTATAGAATAATAAGTGATCCATGCAATTGGATCACCATCGACAACATGGGTCAGATCAGAACCACTCAACTCCTAGACAGAGATGTACCAGAGATGAAATTCTACCAGTGTAACGTAACCGTCTCTGCAACAGACCAAAGTGAGTACCAAATGTCCTGTTTTAATGTACTTGTACTTGTAAAATTTAATGTTTTAATTTACTTGTATCTTGGTATACACACAAACCCTGTTATCTGCAGGGGCTCCATCTTCTGTTACAACCGTAGATAATGAAACTGTGGATAACGGGGCATTAAGTCAATGGGAATGGCAGCGATTAGGTTCCTGGAGGCTGCAGAAAAAAATGAAAAGGAAAAAAATGGCAAAAAGGGCAGAAATAATGGAAATAAAGAGCTCTACTGTTAAGAGCTCCAGCTGCTCCGCAATGCCACCCAAAAGTCCAGAAACTGCCATGTTTCTGTGATGTTTTTCACAGGGATATTAAAACACCCCCCCACACACAAAATGGCTGCTTTCCTTAAAATGGTGGGTATCCACCCCAACACCATGGTTATGTGGAAATTAACCCATTTTAATCCTTCCCCCTTTGCATATGCTGAGGTTGGTATCAATTACCCAACTGCGGATATGCGGAACTGTGGGTGTTGGGTCTGCGAATCGTAAGGTTTGCCTGTATTGTACTTTTGGCTGCAACCATTTTTTACAAGATCTCCTAGGGATATGTGAACTGGGTCAACCTTAAGCTGGTTCGCTATCGAACTGGTCCAGCTCAAGGACTTGCCTTTGAGCCGGATTGGGCTTGATTCGGCTCAAGGTCAAGCCGAACCTCCCAGGTTGGCTCAGGGCCGGTTCAGGGGTTCTATAGGGTTTTTTTAAAAAAATAAAAAATAAACAACTCACTGCCTCTGGGGAGTGCTACCATGGCTGAGGGGGGTAATCTCTGGTGGTTCCCCCTCCCCCCCGCTGGCCTCCTCCTGGTCTTCCTTGAGCCATTTCAGCCTATTTGGGGTGCATTCTGGCCCTTTCTGACATGGCAGTGGCCATTTTGGAGGCTGCCATGCATGCGCCCTGGTCATTTGTGGCAGCAACCCCCAAAGGTGTTAGCTTTTAAAAACTCTATGAAACTCTCTGAGTGACTCTAGGCCAGTCACTCAGTCTTTCAGCCTAGCAAGTCTCTCAGCCTAACCTCCTCACAGGGTTGTTATGATAAACATAACTGTGTACATATCTCTGTGCTCCTTGGAGCAAGAGTGAGATATAAATGTAGTAAATAAATATTAAGAATAATTTACCTCAAATGGAAAATTCAAGGCCTTGTGAAGGTTAATTGTGGTTAAGCATTATATGGGCTCCAATGTTAACTATAGAAGTGGCTAACCAGACTTTAAAATACTGAGCTTTCTCTTGAGATTTTTCTTTATTTCCATAGCTGAGATAGTGGCTTTTTATTAGCATATCATTATATAAAGATGTAACAACCATAATATAATAGTGGTAAAATCATACCACTTTAAAATTAACATGCATTTGTATGTAAGTGACAGTATGTAATTGCACCAGAAAGGCAGGGTATAAACTGGTGGGCCACTGTGCGAAACAGGATGCTGGACTAGATGGGCCTTCGGCCTGATCCAGCAGGGCTGTTCTTACGTTCTTAAACTAAAATAGCATCTGAAAAATTAATGAAAATGCATCCAATTATTAATTTTGCCATTTTCCTTACATGAACATAATCTATTACATTTTCTGTTGAAGCATATTCCCACATTTTATCTAGCCTTTCTTTAATGATTGTCATTTTTATTTCTTTCCATATGCAATTCTCACAGTGGTAATAGTATAAAAGATCATCTTCTTATCTTTATTAGGTATTCTAGAATCAATATATATGCTATAGAAATAGTGGTGGACTTAATTCTTTATAGAATAACCTAAAATCCTCTCCCTTACATCTTTTACTAATATTTTTGTGAACTTTTGTACTCTAGATGTTAGAAATTAGACAGCCAGCGTGGTGTAGTGGTTAGAGTGCTGGACTAGGACTGGGGAGACCCAGGTTCAAATCCCCATTCAGCCATGATACTTTCTGGCTGATTCTGGGCTAGTCACTTCTCTCTCAGCCTAACCTATTTCACAGGGTTGTTGTGAGGAGAAACCCTAAGTATGTAGTACACCACTCTGGGCTCCTTGGAGGAAGAGTGAGATATAAAATGTAATAATAATAAACAATGTCAGCTGTAATTCTTAATTATTTTGCTGATAATGGAGGGAGTTGCATGTATTACAAAGTGGATTTGTTTTGTACTGAGAGCTGTGATAGTGAAGCCCAAGGGGGAAATTGGCTTTCTTGAGGTTCATATGTGAAGGTTTGGGAACATGGCCTGTGTGAGTAAAGTTAATATCTTTTGTACACATCAGGTAACTTTTGATAAAGATTGTGATAGAATTCTCGCTGTTTTGGTTAGATATCCCTTTTGCCAGTAGGTCAGAGGTGGCTGCATATATTCATCTTGTCCTTTGTATTAAAACTTGTACCTACCTGCTTGAGGATAAAATGTTACTCTAATATACAGATTTCAAACTTAGTTACAATATTAACAAAGGATACTGAAGAAGCTGTTTGAATAGCTCTACCTTCAGCACCATTAGAATGAATAGGAAAACCTGCATTCAACACACCCCTACTCAGCTTTTCCTCCTGAACCCATTTCAGATTCCCTTGTCTAGTGAGTTTTCATGAAGTTAAAAACACAAGAACAGCCCTGCTGGATCAAGCCCAAGGTGTATCTGGTCCAGCATAATCTTTCCAGATGCTTCTGGAAAGTCCACAACCAGGAGACGAAAGCTTGAAAAACGGTCTTGAAAAACTAAAAATTAACAAATCGCCAGGGCCAGATGGCATCCACCCAAGAAATCTGAAGCAACTCAAGTGTTAAAATGCTGATCTCCTAGCAAAAATATGTAACTTGTCCCTACAATCAGGCTCTGTCCCAGAGGACTGGAAAGTGGCCAATGTCACTCCAATTTTCAGAAGGGGATCCAGGAAATTACAGACCAGTCAGCTTCAGCTTAACTTTGGTGCTGGGTAAATTGATGGAAAGCATACTTAAGGATAAAATTGTTAAGCATACAGAAGAAAAGGCCTTGATGAAAGAGAACCAGCATGGCTTCTGCAAGGGCAAGTCTTGCCACACAAATCTTTTGGAGTTCTTTGAGAGTGTTAACAGGCATGTGGATAAAGGTGATCCTGTTGACAGTATACTTGGACTTCCAAAAAACTTTGGACAGAGTTCCCCACCAAAGGCTCTTGAGTAAACTTAGCAGTCATGGGATAAGGGGACAGGTTCATGTTTTGATTGGAAACTGGTTGAAGGACAGGAAACAGAGGGTAGAAATAAATGGACAGTGTTCACAGTGGAGGGAAGTAGGGATCGGTACTGGGACCCGTGCTCGTTAACTTGTTCATGAATGATCTAGAAGCTGGAATGAGCAGTGAAGTGGCCAGATTTGCAGATGACACTAAATTATTTAGGGTAGTAAAATCCACAACAGATTGTGAGGAACTCCAAAAAGATCTCTCCAAAACTGCGGGGCATGGGTGACAAAATGGCAAATGTGGTTCAGTGTGGGCAACCCCCCCCCCCACACACTTTCACATATATATTGATGGGATCTGAACTGTCAGTGACTGACCAGGAAAGAGATATTGGGGTCATGGTTGACAGCTCGTTGAAAGTGTTGACTCAGTACGTGGCAGCTGTGAAAAAGGCAGATCCCATGCTCGGGATCATTAAGAAGGGGGTTGAAAATAAACATGCTAATATTATGATACCCTATACAAATCTATGGTGCAGCCACATCTGGATAACTGTGTACAGTTTTGGTCACTGTATCTTAAGAAGGATATTGTAGAACTGGAAAAGGTGCAGAAGAGGGCAACCAAGATGATCAAGGGCCTGGAGCAGGCACCTTGTGAAGCCAGGCTACAACATCTGGGGCTCTTTAGTCTGGAAAAGAGGCAATTATGGGGAGACATGATAGAAGTCTATAAAATTATGTGTGGAGTGGGTGGATAGAGATATATTTTTCTCCCCCTCTCACAGCTCTAGAACCAGGTGTCATCCCATTAAACTCAAGTTTGGGAAATTTAGGTCCGACAAGAGGAAGTACTTTTCACACAGCGCATAGTTAATCTGTGGAATTCTTTGGCATGGGATGTGATGATGGCCACCATCTTGAATGGCTTTAAAAAACAGATTAGACAGGTCTATCACTGGCTACTAGTCTGGTTTCTGTGGGCCATCTCCAGCCTCAGAGTTACAATGCCTCTCAATACCAGTTGCAGGGGAGCAACAGCAGGTGAGAGGATATGCACATACCTCTTGCCTGTGGGCTCCCCAGAGGCATCTGCTAGGCCACTATGTGAGACAGGATGCTGGACTAGATGGGCCTTGTGCCTGATCCAGCAGGGCTGTTCTTATGTTTTTATGACTGGAAGGCTCCAGAGATTGATACTGTGGCAGGTGAAAGGCCCTCTACTCCCAGTGGTCCCTGTCAGGCAGGTGTTTCTGTCTGTCTGCTTTGCTAAGCAGTAACTTCCTACAGGTATACCTGATTATTTTCTATCTAATGATCCCATGCCCTTACTCATGAGAACCTTGCATCCTTGCTTAGCCTTACTTGTGAGTAGGTCTTCCAGTCTTACTTGCAAGCAGCTCCTCGGCCCTACTCATGAGTAGACTTGTGGGAAGACATCACATTCTTTCTTCTCGTTGGCTTTATTTGTGAATTGATCCTCAAATGCAGTTGTGGGTAAACAGTGCATCCTTTCTTATGAGTAACCCCGTCCTCAACCTTATGAGTAGACCTCACTTATGAGTAGGTCTGCTTTGAGAAAGATTGCAAGGTTTACTTCTGACTAAAGTGAGGGCTGCTTGCATACTTATAAGTAAGGGTGTGGTTTATTTGTGAGTGAAGGTGTGGCATTATTGGTGAGTAGATAGCCCTTGCTTATGAATAGACCCTCAACATTACCTGTAATTGTGGCTTACTCATGAATAAGAATGATCTCACAACCAAGGATGCAAGGTTACTCACAAGTAAGGGTGCGATCTATTCATGTGTAATGGATGTATGGAGCATTATTTCTAAAGCAGTATAATATGAGACTCTATGAAGTCTTCACAGCTTATATTGCATGGAAATTAAGATGGACACCTTAACTTGCAACTTTCATGCATGAGATTTTAAATTATTGAAAATATAAATTCACTTGTTCTCCCCACAATCTCAGTAGAGACCCAGTGAAACAAAAGATTGGGTTCCCTAGTTAACGTACAGGAAAAATTGTCAGACACATCTGTTCGGTTAACAGTATACCAACTAGGAATGTGTACAAATCAATTTTTTTATTTGATTTGTGCCCCAAACAAATCACCCTTGAGTTGTTTTGTATCCAAATTGACCCCTTCCAAATCACTCCAGATTCAATTTGTATTTGCTTTGATTTGTTTTGGATTTTGACTGATTCAGACCACTTAACAAGGTCCTAGGGGCACCAAATTTGGGTTGTGGGTAGCTCCCCATTAATGCCACCTACCACCCAAATTTCAAGATAGTGGGACACTTGGTTGATTTTAATGATTTTTTAAAAACTGATTTTGAACATTTCTCCCATAGGAAACAATGGCGATTTGAAGTTGCCATATCCTAACCCTAACACGGATCCCCAACTTTCTTTTCTTTTCTTTTTTTTTAAAGCTAATCTCTAGCCCTTGTAGAAGTGGAGTTATGGAGCAAAATGTGCAGTCATTATTTTTCAAGTGTTTGGATTCTTTGGTGTATAATAACTTTTCCTCATAATGTATCCCTATGAGGATTCATTGCACATCTTCATTTCTTCTGTTCATTTTGAATGTCACTGGACAGTGCCAGCTGTCAACTGCCATGTGCCAACTACACCTCCCGCCCCACCTGCAAGGCAGTGGGATACTCATTTTAATTTTTAGGAATATTGAAATGTTTAGATTCTTTGGTGTCTAATAACTTTTCCTCATAATGAATCCCTGTGAGGATTCATTATATACCTTTGTTTCTTCTGTTCATTTTGACTATCATTGGACAGTGGCAACTGTCAACTATATTTCCCCTGCCCCCCACACACACTGGGGTACTCAGTTTATTTCTTAGGTATGTTTGAAGTGTTTCGATTCTTTGGTGTCTTCATTATATGCCTTCATTTATTCTGTTCATTTTGACCCCACTGCTTTGCAGGTGTGGGTGGGGAATTAGTGGCATCCCATGTTCCAACTACCCTGCAACCCACAAGCCACTGGGTATTCAGTTTATATTTTAGGAAATTTTGAGGTGTTTAGACTCTTTGGTGTGTAATGAATCCTCATAGGGATTCATTATGAGGAAAGGTTATTAGACACCAAAGAGCCTAAACTTAAAAAAAAAAATCCTAGAACATAAAACAGAGTTGTACCCCACTGTCTTGCAGGTGGGAGTAGGGTGTAGTTGGCACATGACAGTTGGCACTGTCGAAAAGACAGTCAAAACGAATAGAAGAAATGAAGGTGTGTAATGAATCTTCATAGGGATTCATTGAGGGGGAAATTGTTATTCACCAAAGAATCCAAACACTTGACATATAGTGACCATACATTTTGCTCCATAACTCCACTTCTGCAAGGGCTAGAGCTTAACTTTTTTTAAAAAAATGAAAACTGGGAATCTGGGGGAATTGATAGGAGGGATCTGAATCTTGAATCGATTCAAATAGAATCAGGCATGATTCGATCTGTATCCAAATCTAGCCAATGGATCAAAGGGGTGATTTGTTTTGTCTCCGAATCAGCTAGACTTGGGTACAAATTATTTCTATCCGAATCAATTTGCACATCCCTAATACCAACAGTTTATTGTCATCACCACAATCTCAGGTGACCAGTCCTCAGAAATGCACACAGGCCCCCTAAGGAAAACTGGTGACGCTTACCAAAATTGTTCTTAAGCATTTAAACCCCTTTCCCCTCATTGGAACCCCTATTTAAATATATCACAGCTTGTTTACCACTTGTTTACATGTATATTGATTGGCTAAAAACCCATGTCCCTCATTTTACGCATACGCATGTCTTTTGTTAATGAGCCTGGTTTGTGACTAACCAGCTGTGTGACATCTATTGTTTTTGGGTTTTTTGTGTCCACATGGAAATCCCCACCCCTAGTCCTGGCTATGTTGTAAGGCTATGCTTCCTGAGTGCAACTACATGTCTGCATGTATGGAGACATTTTGAGCTAGGAAACACCTGTGACTGACAGTAATCTGAATGAGAAGATGGAGACAGGCATACTGTCCCATCTAAAGCGTAAAACTTTGGTTAAGCCAAGCTAATTTCTTACCCAGCACTTATCAATATGATTAAAATTTTTCTCTTATCAATAAATTCTACACATGCTTTTTACAGCACAAGTGAAAATTGAAAGCATCTTAACTTTTCATCTTACACCAAAGTGTTTTGGATGACTGAATTCCCTCAAGCCATGTGTTTATAATTTCAAAAGTGCAATGTTTTCCATTAGTCTGTAAACAGCATTACACTGTAAGGCTGGCACTAAAATTGTTTGTATTTTCTAGATGGTAAAACAGGCACTGGAGTGGTGGTGGTGAATCTAATGGATGAAAATGATAATTTCCCAGTGATTGTTAAAAGAGAATACATAATGTGCAGAGGAAGAGAACCAATTTGTCTTACTGCTGTGGATGCTGATCAGCCTCCGTATGCAGGTCCCTTCCGTTTTGAAATTCCTGAACGGATGCTTTCGGGATGGACAATAACGCAACATGATGGTGTGTATCTCCTTTTTAAATCTTTCTGCAGTAACAACTGAAGTACTGATTCTGAATGATGCTTGCCACTGGCTTCTACTGTTTCTTTTGCAGAAAAATCTGCGTACCTGGCACCAGTAGGCAATATGCCCTATGATACGTACAACATTCCTGTCAGGGTAACAGACAGTGCAGGCCATGGTGGAACCACTGAGATAAAAGTGCGAGTGTGTGATTGTACATCCCCTGAAGAGTGTGGTCCATATCGTGTACCCTATCGTCAAGCACCTAATGTTACTCTTGGTATTTGGGCCATCCTTGCAATGATTTTGGGATCACTATTGCTGTTGTGTAAGTACATTTACGCCTTCTCATGTGAAATGCAACATGTGCCATTTATGTCATTAAAGGAGTTCATTGTCTGATTCAGACCACTTCTGTCATGTTAAGACTGAAAAGCACATTTGCGGATTTAATTGATCCATTTATATGTCGGATTGTACACTGAAAATTGCATTGTGTAAAGGTGCTTTTAGTAAACAAGTCAAAAATCAACAATTTTGCTTTTACCTAGTTAAAAAGTTTCAGGTTTCCCTAATGCAGTAGGGACAGTCTGCTTTTGGAAACAGGTTTCTGCTCCTGCACCCTTAGGCAAAGTGCAGCTATTTTTTTCAGCTAGGTTCTGCATGCATCATTTCCTTCTCTGATCGAATATCTGGGGCAGTGTTCACAGGACCTTTACATAAAAGTTTATCCTCACAGTTTGATGTTTGTGCAGGGAGTAGAGGGCTAGATTCAGTTCCCTACTTCTTCCATTCCCACAAATAAGTAGATTGGAGTAGGAGCAGTTAGTTTTCAACAGAGATCTCTGCATGTACTCCAGTGGATAAAAGTGAGTGTTTTCTAATGTTTAGTGGATTACCATCTTATCCTCAGTGTTTTCTCCAGTTGTGCTATGTTTAAATATATTATCAGTTTGTTTCTGACCTTGGAAAAAATTGCTTTTAGTCATTTTGTATCTCTGACCGTCTTGAGACAAAGACAGTTATGGAATAATGTCCACAATTCATGGTTTTTAACATGGCAGACTTAGTAAAAAAAATGCTGCTGTACTAAAATTGGTGACTGAGGGTGCTGCATTTATTAAATTTATATTCCAACTTTCAGCCTACCAGAGAAGCTTGAGGTGTGTCTAATTAAATCAACATACAATATAGTAAATTACAAATTTTAAAATTAAAATAGCTGGTAGGACACCAATTTGAAATTACCATAGATCCTGCAAAGTTCAGCACCAAAAAGGTTGTTCCTAGTCTTCTAAAGAAGAGTATTAAAACCCAAAGTAGGATGCTGCCTTTATTGGAGCCAACTAAATATCACAGAGTAGATGGCAAGCTTAGAAATCTCCAGAACTCTTCTTCGGGCTGGATGTTGAGAAAAACAAAAGGAGGGGGACAAATTTGGGTATGTTGGAATTTGTCTCTTTCTCTTTTGTTTTGCTTAACTTTCAGCCTAAAGATGAGTTCTGAAGAACTTTTTGACTACTTCTATTTAGCAGGGAGAGAGCAACTGGCCCTATCCATCCCCAGCACTGCATCCCTCCAGTGGCTGTCGCTGGTGTCTATCTTATGTTTCTTTTTTGGATTGTGAGCCCTTTGGGGATGAGACCATATTCTTTGTGTATTATTTATTTTTCTATGTAAACCACTTTGGGAACTTTGGTTGAAGAGCAGTATATAAATATTGGTTAATAATAATGACAATAATAATGATAGTTAAATTGATTCTAATCAAGGCACTGCCTTACTTTGACTACGGGATATTTTATAAATAGATAACACAGGTGCCTACATTTTTGTGTGTGCTTTAAAGAGTAGTATATTTTTATTCAGTCATTATGCAAGTTGGGGGGGGGTACTGTACATGTGTACAGTATCCCTGAGAGTATGCCTGCCAACACACGGACACACTCTGAAACCTCCGCCCCACACTCTCACAGAGTGTTTGCCTACAGAGACAAATTGCCCTTGTGGTGGAGAGAGACTTCCTATGACCAAAATGCTGGAGTGCCTTTCGGCAATGTGTTTCCAATCTTGCAGAGTGCTTCTGGAGCATGAGCAGTGCTTGCAAGTCTTAGCCTTCTGGCGCAACAGCACACACAGGACTGGAGGAGTTATGCTCATACTCCCAGCATGTCCCTGTGGAGTCTCCTTGCATGTTTGTGGCTTTTGTTGGGATATCAGCCACTGTCTCATACTAGGAGTTTTTTATAAGTGAAAACACGAGCATCAGTATTGAATATATATGAATGATGTGGTAAAATACTACATTATCCTGGTATAGAATTTAGTGGCATTTGTATTTCTGCCTTTCACAGACCACTTAGAAGCAAGTTCTGCTGAAGCCCATGTGCAGTTTACTTCCAAGAAAATTTTAGATTAGAATGCTGAGAAGGCTTATAGAGAGCCAGTGTTGGGTAATGGTTAGAGTGCTGGATTTTGATCGGGGAGCTCTGGGTTTAGAACCCTGCTCAACCTTAAAGTTTTGCTGGTGACACTGTGCCAATAACCTTTTCTCAGCTTAACCTATCACAGGGTTGTTGTGAGCATAAATGGATGGGGGCAGATGGACCATGTATGCTACCCCCCCCCTTTTTTTGGATAAAGTTAAAAGTGTACAAAATAGATGTTTATTTCCCATTATGTCTGTGTCCCCCCCCCCCCGCCCTTCTGCAGTGATCCTAATAACACTTTGTGGCTGTTGTGGTGCTGCACCTGTGAGTAGTAAGCATGTGAGTGATGATTTAGCTAACCAAAACTTAATCATATCAAATACTGAAGCACCTGGAGAAGAAGTAATGGTAAGTAATTCTTTTTATTTATTGTTTCTCGGGTACCTGCAAATACTTCATGCTACGTACAACTTAAGAGGGGGCCTCTGTCTGCAGCCTTATAAATCTGGTCACATGCAGGAAAAGGAAGTGAGGGAGAAGGTGGAGGAGAGATTTAATTTGAGAGAGCAGGAAAAGTAACTTTGTAACAATGTTTAAATACAGAAATACATGGAGCCAGTTGCAGATCAGAATGAGAGGACATTCGAGTAATAGGGATTGGAGGAGAAGAAAAGAGAGAGAGAGATTTACGTGCAGATATTTATATGGCTTCACAGAGTATAATTTGTTTCTTGTAGCACACAACAATAAACATTTAACATTATTAACTCAACAACTACAACTGGGGAATGGAGAAGCACAAATTGGACCCTTGTTTCCCTGATTTTCAAAATACCCAAATCAACTCTGAGACTTCATCCAACTAGCTACTTTCCCCTCTCCAAGCACCCTGATGTTTTTATTTTGCTGTTAACTTCCTTTAGGACCCAAATATACTTCCTCTGAAGATTTCTGATCAAGGAGCTGGCATGAGTGCTGCTGGAATAAAAACTGGAGGCCAGGAATGTTTTGAAATGGTCAAGGGAGGCCACCATACACTGGGATCAGTCCAAGGAGGAGGACACCATACTTTGGAGTCTGTCAAAGGAGTGGGTCATCATACACTGGATTCTGGAAGGGGATATGGACAATCAATGATGGATGGATACAGATGTTCCTATTCAGAATGGCAGAATTACACACAGCCTCGCCTAACTGATGTAAGTGTGCTGATATGTATTTATTCCTATCTTACATTTTCTTTTTAATAGTAATCATGTACAACTTTGGGTGGTATATTCTGAGAGAATGCTTAAGAAATGCATCCTGTGACTTGGAATTATTATTTAAATTACAAGTGCCCTATAGTTCTGCTATAATTGGATTTAGAAAAGTTAATTCTGCTCTATTTGGGAATGGTTTTCATTACTTTTTTTTAAACAGAGAGACACTTCTATCTGATCAGGTGTTATGTCTTTACTTTGACTTGCTTTTTTGTAGTATTTTTCGTTTCCTTTGACATAATCCATCAGAATTCCTCCAGTATGACTAGTACGGGATGCTTAGATAGTGCATCCCTGGAAAACTGTATGTGGATGAACTGGGCCCCAGAACTGCACCTGCCTATAATAAACAATACACAACTTTATTTTCATCTTCTTTGTAAATTGATCTTTAAAACCCTGATAGAGGCATTTTGCATTTGATTGTTACATGTGTGATCAGTAGCTTGATTTTTGTTAAATTCTTCATAGAATGAATGATATAGACCAATCATGTGCATTTTTTGTATATAGGAATCCATTAGAGGACACACTCTGATTAAAAATTAAACATTGAAAGGTAAATCAACGAAATTATTTTTATGGCATATGTTTAGGCTAGTTTAAGAAAACTAATAACATGTAATGTTTTCCCCACCATGCAGAAGGTGTATCTGTGTGGACAGGATGAAGAGCATAAGCATTCCGAAGACTATGTCCTTTCATATAACTATGAAGGAAGAGGATCACCGGCTGGCTCTGTAGGTTGCTGCACTGATCAGCAAGATGAAGAAGCGCTTGACTTTTTAGATCACCTGGAGCCCAAGTTTAGGACACTAGCAGAAACCTGTGTAAAGAGATAAGTGTGTTCATGCAGTGCAGGAAATCATCATCTTTTTTGCAGGGTCGCTGTTTGAGAACTTGAATACAGCGGATTTTGCTATCTTGTTTTTTCTTTCTAGTGGGAGTGGTTAAACTATTCTTTAGGTTTGTTGGTATCATTGTTTCTCTAACTAAACTCTGGGGTGCTGCAGAATTTGACCTAGATGTATACTTTCTTATATATATATCAGAGTCTTTTATTTTCAAACAAATGTAAGGTCAAACTGTTTTCTAAATAGCAATTCTTTTTCCTGCATCTGCCTTTACAAGAAGGCAGAGTGTTGCTTTATTTTAAGAACTCAAAAGTTACTGTTTGTTTGAGTCTTGGTGGAAGTAAGTTGTTTTTTTGTTTAAATTCATCTAAATCTTTCCTTTCATTTTATAGAAATAAATGCTAACATTCTGTTTCTGTACATTTAAGTACTTGTTAATTTCTTATCTTTTGTATGAAAACCATGTCTTTGGCATTTTTAGAATTTTAATAATTCTAAGTAATTAACATGAGATTTGCTAGATGATTTGAACTGGGCAATGGCTCTTATCTTAAAAGATAAACAGTGGGGAAAGGGAGAGGCAAAGTATTGTAAATATGTAGCACATCTAAACTATTTTTCTGCATACTGAATTTCTGCCCACCAAATTTACCTAGTATAATGGTTGTATGAGTCATTGCAGCCACAATCATAGAAATGAAAACATGAGTCTCATGCCAATGTCAAAGTCTAGGATTTTACTCCATGTACTATAGTAGTGTTTGTCACACTGGTTACCTAATAAATATTGCTAAGTGCTGTAAAACATTACATCAATTACATGCTAATTGTAGATATCACTTTGAAAAACCTGCTAGTTATCAGTTATTGATGCTTCTTCCCATCTCAGGCAAAGTAGAAAGAAAGCTGGGAGATATGAAGGGATTATCTCCGACACTCCATTCCTGGTGGTGACTGGTGCTCTGTAATTTGCATGCATAAATTTACCCCATGTGCATTGTTCAGAGAGAAGGAATGACAACTGTTATTTTTCGTACAGTATACCTCTGTGCCTATGATTCATTAGGGAATGTGAGACAAGCATGTGGTAGTAGACATTTGGAATCCTCAAAAAAGGGCAAGAGGCATGTAGGAGTCCTTTTGTGTTGAAAAGATACTACACAGCTATTATACAGTAAATAGCCACCTAATGGTGCAGCGGGGAAAAGACTTGCCTAGGAAGCAAGAGGTTGCTGGTTCGGATCTTCAGTGGTATGTTTCCCAGAATATGAAACATCTAGGGAAACACCTATATTGGGCAGTAGCGATATAGGAAGATGCTGAAAGGCATCATCTCACACTGCGCAGGAGGAGGCAATGGTAAATTCCTCCTGTATTCTACCAAAGACAACCACAGGGCTCCATGGCTGCCAGGAGTTGATCCCGACTCGAGGGCACAACTTTACCTTTACTTTATTATACAGTAAACTTTTTTTTTTCTCTTTGGCTGGTGGCCTAAATCAGGGAATGCATTTAATGGACCTAAACAAGATTGTGGGGTTTTTTTAGTGTGGTGCTTGGTACTCTTCTTTACATGTAAATGAATGGAGTTATGATATGCCTTTATTATAGTCAAGTTAGTTAATATCTGTCAGATTACGCCTATGCTATGTATGTGTATATTAAGTGCCAGTGATAAAAAATTGGTGTAAGTAGGTATTCAGTCATGATTAATGGTGCATCAAGGATCTGAAACACTAACTGGAGGAAGCCCATGGGCTAGTGAAAAAGTGTTTTTTTAAAACTTGGCTTTCATTCCAGTTAAAATAAAATAATTGGTATTACTCTCAAAAAGGGTTTGGAAGACTGAATTGATTTAGTCTTCCAAACCTTGTTGCACTGACTTTGCTTATCTCTAATTACTTTGGTGTAATTAACTCATTAATTGCTTAAATCTAATTATGGTTTTCTCTATTAGTCTTATACTCTTTCATGCAGTTTGGACACGTATCTCCAGATCTGCAGCATCTAGAGATTAAACAGGAAGTGTGGCAAGCCAGTGCAAAGTCTTATGACCAATAATATAGCCTTTAGATTCAGGGTTTAGCAGGGATTGTGTTTCTTTATCAGGAACTGAGTTACTAATGCACAGACCTGTGTCTAAATCCTGAAGCCACTTCTGTGTCTATACAAGATGTAGAACAGTGATACAGATGTAGGCCAAAGTTAGCTGTGACCGAGCGATAAGCTTTGTGTTTTTTAAATCAAGAATTATATAGAAAAGAAGGGAGAAATTTTGGGTTTTGTAGATTTGCTTTCTACATTTGAGAAAAAATAGAAACAAAAGTATAATCCATTATCTATTCAATATCGGAATAATGTGGTCAGGAAGAATAAAAGTACAGAGCAAAGAAATTAAGTATATGTTGTTGTGAACTAATTTTGGTATGTTAAAAGCCTCCCTTAAAGCAGGAAACACTCCTGTTCAGTGAGTTTCATTGTATGCTGGGCTAAGCTGCCAGTCAATTTAAATCTGCCTAAGTACAGCCTAAGAACAAAGTACTTCCATAACCTTAAAATGTGGTGGTGTCTCACCAGCTTGCTGTTCCAAATGGAGCATTGCCCCATACGATTGTTCACTACTGTGTGGGGCTATTACAGATATTTTTATTATTTAATAAAATACAGGAATATTATTTCAATTAAATAACACTTGAATGTCTAAGAAGAGCATCCTATGCAATATTATTGAAGACAATAGAAATTTCCAGGATTATTCTAGTGCTTGAGAATGTTTGCCATTTAGATATTTGGATCAGATTTGTTCCTGAATCTGCATACAAACAACTTACATCCATGCCTGTATAGTTAATAAATTAACTTATTCAAACTAAAGCAGTCACACAAATCTATTTGGATCTCTTCAGTCAAATTAAGTTATGCCGTAAATGACGTAAGAAAAAATAGAAAAATTACAAAGTGTACGACACTATGAGTATTCCAAATAGTATTTCTTCTGCTTTTTTTGGTTTGGTAATGTATATAACATGAGGTGCAGTGTAGTAGTTAAAAGCACGAGGTGTGAGCTGGAAAGTTCCCAGTTCAAATTTTAGCTTGGCCATAATCTTACTGGGTGTCTTCAGTTAAGTTTCTATCCATTAGCTTCTCATCTGTAATATGGGGATACTAATATTGTCTTAATGCATTAGACTGTTGTAAGGACATTTATGTGAAGTGCTCTGAGAACTCAGAAAAAGTGTTTTATATAAAGGCAATTTATTCTTACAGTTTTTTAGGACTTGGACAGGTGTATGCATCTGTTTCCCCTTATTGTTTGTTCTGCACTTGCACACAAACTGTTAGAATGTGTACGTGCTTAAATCTAGCAAAGCATTAATTTAACTAGGATATCCATAATGTTTCCTTGTTGCAAATTTGATGCCTTTTCAAGCTATGTTAGCTTATCAGGAATTCAGTGATGAGAAGAACAATGCCGGGAAACTAGCTTCTTTGAAAGACAGCTCTCACCTACCATAACCAGTCTTCCTCTGGAGGGTGCAGCTCCCAGTGCATGGAACCATGGTAAAGCCCAGCCCCACAGGCCTAGCCATTACTCTGGATGAACTGTGTATGGGCCCTAGACACGCTCTGTCACCCCTGCAGTACACTGGGGTTCTGTGCCAGATGAGTTGACATGGAAAGGTTCTCCGAACATCGAAATCTTGAAAACCACAGTGCCAGTGGTTTTTATCACTAAATTTACCAGCAGTAAGAAATCAAAATAGAAAAGAATGTATGATTAAATCTTAATATGTAAAGTTCAGAGTTTTGTATTAAATATTTATAAAATATTACAAGATAGTCATATATAATGTTTTGTATTGTTTATCTCGCCCATAGAAACTGCTTTGAATTAAATTGAAATTGATTTGTTCTTTCCAACTCTTCTTCTGAACAGTCTAAGTGTGTAAACACCTTGTTTAATTTCCTGTTTTAAATAAATTTTGTAGAACATAACAGTGATTTTTTATTTCAGAATAAAGAAACCCACCAAACTAGTCCATTCCTTATATATTCTGTGTAATGTGCACTGGCAGGTGATGTTGCAAGCATGGGTGGAATCTCACTAGGCTGTAAGCTCAGCTTCTTAATTTCTCAGCACTCTTTCCTTTTTATCTCCTGCCCAAATAGCAGTCATTGCACCCTTGGCAGGTGTATCATCTATTACACAATTATCACTTAATAGTTCAAAGTAAAAGTAAAATGAATTGTTTTAATGAAACATATCCTGAAATTAAATCAAGGAACAAGAGAGGAAAAATAGATAAGTATGCTTCATGATCGAATTTTAAAGGTTTGAATGGATTATTTTCCTATTTTTTAACACAGTGTATTCCACTTATTAGTCTTCAGATTTAAGGTCATGTTACAGATCCATACTTGATGCAACAAAAGGTGGTGCAGAAAATGCTACAGGAAATATTAGCGTTAATGGCAGTGTGCATATGGCAAATAAGGTAAAATCTTGATATATCCACATCTAGCCTGGCTCATTTGGGGCTTTCAGATATGTGTATTATGGTGCTCAGTGCTGTGTTGTCTGCATTTGTTGTATGCACAGCAGATTTGCCTCATAACATGTTAAGCTGGTCTCATGGGCGGATAAGATGCACAGCGTACCATGGGTGGTTCTGCACAACCTGTTCTCCTGGTGGCACCCAAAACAATGCCGGTGCTGTTGTGCAAAAGCTCTTGTATGAATACATAACATAGTGCTTGTGCAACACTTTTGCCATCAGAAATGGCTATTGTGTTGTGCAAGAGTGACTGTATGGTTTTACATATTAATGCAAGAGTGTTCTTGTGCAACAATGCCAGCATTGGTTTAGGCATCCACAGCAGCACAGACAGTGCAGAACCACCTGTGATATGCTACACATTAGGGATGTGCACGGTGGGCATGCACACTGTGTACTTCCAGTCACTTCTGGTCTGACAAGGCAATGGAGCAGCAGGGAGATATGCTGCCACCCCACCAGACCCTTTTAAAGTGCAGCACTGGCGGGGGGGAAGTGGCGGTAGGGGTAAGAGCACCCTCCCCTCACCTTTGAGCCGGCTGAACCGTTGGTCTTTTGAACCTGTTTAGAGGCCCATAAAAGGGCCTCCAAAGAGGTTCATGCACATCTTGTAAGTCAAACAGAACAGTGAAAATCCCTACTATTTTCTACAAGTTTAATGGAGGCCATGGTTGCCTAGGCCCTATACACCCATCTTCTTCCCCCTTTCAACTGGCAGTTGCTTGCTCTCCCCTTCCAGCCACAGCATAGCAGTTCTATCTTCTTCTGGTGCTGGGGAAGAGGTCATGAGAGGAGGAAACACCAGTAATTTTTCTCCTGATACAAGAGGAAAAGAGAAAAAAAGCCGCCAACTCAGAGCCCAGGAATCATCTGAGTGTAAGGCTTCACTACTCACATACACCTGTGCCATTCATTGCAGGCATGAGGCAGGGCATGGTAGCTGGATGAGGGAATTCAGTTGTAGATATAAAGGAGTAGATGGCTCAGAAATCTTTGATTGGAATGGTTCTGCACAATCCAAACAGAAGGAAGAGGGTAAGGGTCTGTGAGTTGGTATATGATGTGAGTTGCTTTAAGACCCAAGTTCAGCTTGTTTCATCTGTGTTCATGTGGATATGGTTTTACTCCCCGTCTGGTTGGAACCAATAATGCACACGTACGTGTGTGTGTATGTGAGAACAGTGTCCAGTTCTGCATGAATACTACACACACAATAGACTTGATCTTAGCCAAAAGGCTGAGAAGCAATATTGGTATTCTGCTTTCTGGTGTTAGGACAGATTTTTGAAGAGACAAAAGGGATCTCCACACACGAAGTGTGGAGAGCTGTGAGGGGGTTTGTGGGAGAGTGGGCTTGACCTCTCCCCACACATGAGCATTTAGCTTGCCCTGGGCAGCTGGATTGGCTGCCCACATGATTACCAGCTCTTTCATGGAGCCAGTAGGGGCGGCAGGGATCGGGGGCCTCCTGACTCCTGCAAGTCACAGAATGCCCCATGTGAGTGCGCGGGGCATTCTGGAGAGCCCCAATGCCTGAAGGATTGTTGTCGCCTCCTGGTTGGGGGTCTCTTCGTGAGTCGCCGCACTGCGGCAACACACAATCCTGTAAATGGGGTTAATGGAGCGCTCGCTCTGCTAACCTTATTTAAGGGAGGGATATTTAGGGAGCCTTGCTGCTGGCAGCCGCATGGCTCCCGTTGCAGCACATAACCAGGCAAAACCGGGCTAGCCTCCCTTAGCCCAGTTTCACCTGGTCATGAGAACAGCCTCAAATTCACAAAGTAGCACTGCTCAGAAGACCCACATGAAGAGGAATATCTCAGTAATAGCTTTCATATGGCAATACTGCCTTCTCTCAGCTAGGGAAAAATGCCTTTAGGCAAGCACCTCATTGGCAAACTGTCTTTGCCATGGCAGCAGAAAAGAGCAAGCTGGTTGCTGGGGCTTGTGAATTTGAGATCAATTTGCCTGGGGGGGCAGTGGGGTGGTGATGTTTGTGTATAAAAAGGGAAATAAGTTTCTTAAGGATATCACCACTTCTTTACTAAGAAAACATGGAGGGTATTCTCACAATCAGTGGAAACTGGGCTAAGGATCGTGGAAACCACTGGGCTTGCAGTCAAGCCCGGTTTTGCCAAAGCGGGTAATCTGCTTAAATACCCCTCCCCTTAAATGGGGTTAGTGGAGTGAGCGCTCCATTAACCCCATTTTTTAAAATCGTGTGTTGCCATGGCACAGCTCCATGCCACGGCAACACATGGGGAGACCCCTGGCTGGGAGGCTGCAAGCAGCCTCCCAGGCTTGGGGGGGGGGGTCCCTCCAGCATGCACCACGCCCTTGTGCAGGGCATCCTGGAACTTCCGGGGCCTGCATGGCCCCCAATCCCTGCAGCCTCTGCTGGCTCCATGACGAAGCCAGCAGTTGTGTGGGTGGCCGATCCGGCCGCCCAGGGCTGCAGTAGTGATTGTCTGCTAAGTCCGCTCTCCCCGCAAACCCCTTTCTGCTGAGTCTCACTGATCGTGAGACTCACCTCATGGTGTAATAGATTAAAGCCTTTGTCTCAGAGCTGGCTCATGCGAGGGAAAGAAAATGCTGAGTCATCCCTGCTGAGCGGCCTGGGCGGGCCTCTCATAAAATGTTCCTTTATTTTTGGTAGATTTAAAATGCTGCCACCAAACACACTAAAGCTTGAAGAGAACTAGACCAGTGGATGGGGTGCTTTAATCCAAGGTCCTCTCTGTAACTGGGCATTGGGTAAATAATAATAATTTTAAAAAAACCTTCCACGTGTAGGCCTACATGGGATGAGAAAACTGATAGCTGCTGAGAGCTTGAGGACGCTTTTGCACCCTTTCCACCCTCTCTTTTTCTTGAGTTAAAAACCAACTCCGAGAGGCTTATAAAAAGAATAGAACAAAGGAACAATTTTATTCAATTACTACAGACTGCTTCCATCTGAGGCTTTAACATTTTAAATACACTCAAATATACTTAGTAGGTTACAAAAATAGATTGTCTTAGGCTGCAGTTTCAGGTTGCATTTAGATATGCTTAAAAGTTAACATTTTACAAAGTATTTACATTTTTTTTAATTGTTAGGTAATAAGTTTACTAATCTAGCATATTGAGAAGATCTTTTAAAAACTGAAACATGGTTATCCTATTTCGTGAAAGTTCTTAATGCATTTCAAACACCTTGCAATACCCTGGGTGGATTGAGCGTAGGCTAGTGTCTCTTATTTTAATTACATTGCAGGTAAACAATAATAGAACTGTATCAGGAATATGCAAAGCATGCACAAAGAAATATGTTTCTAATGCAAAATCTGACTATCTATTATTTATTTATTTTTAAATTCACCACAGTGGCAGCTCCAAACAGCATGGAAGGGCTGAGAATGATCAGCCGGTTACTGCCAATCATCTTTTTTTAGTCTATAATGAAGCAGGGACTTACTGTATCCTTCTACATTTTAGACCTGTTTAAAAGGCTTATAAACATAGGCTTTAAAAGGGGGGAGGATGAGTGACAGCACCCAGTGGCCATGATTGTTCTTAGCACAAATTAAAACACAACACAAATTAAAAACAACTAGCTGGGCTGGGCGCAGAACATCTGCACCTCCGGTGGCCCGCTTCACCCCCTTGCCCCTCCCCATGGTTTCTGTCTGGTGGGTTGGCCGGAAAGCTGACCCGCCACCTACACCCGCCAATTCCCAGTGGCTGGCCCGGCCACCACCTGCTCCTGCCGCTGCCTGCTCCCGCTGGCCAGCCGTTGGCAGGAGCAGCCTACTTCTTCACCCGCCAGTGGTTTCTGGTTGGTGGGCCGGCCAGAAAGCCGGCCCACTGCCACCTCCTTCCCACTCACTGATTCCCGGCAGCTGGGCTGGCCCACTGCCACCTGCTCTTGGCAGCTGGCCTGCCAGCGGCTGGATCCCTATCCCCCCAGCCATCCCGTCGCTAATCGATAGCTGCACGCGAACTCTCACGAGCTGCCACGCATTGGATTAGCAATGGGTAAACCTAGGAGAAATAAATATATTGATGTTAAACATATTTAAAACATTAAAAACAATTTAAAACTATGATAGATTCTACATAGCTAATTAAAAGCCTGGATGAATGTGTCTTAACAGCCCCTTTAAAATATTTTTGGATTTGGGTCTGATCCAAATAATCAGAAAAAGAGGGAAATTTGGGGTTATAGAACATTCTTTTCTGGAATTATGAATAAAATGTTTAAGAAAAGGTGATCTCCTCCAAAACGATTTCTAAAAACTACATAATAGGAAGACTTATATGTAAGACTATCTACTGTCTCAGATCGATAGTTATACATAGAAGTCTTCCTCTCAAACAACCTGGGGGAAAAGCTAGTCTTGGATACAGGTAAATACAATATTTGGTTCAGGAACACAGTCTGGCACTCTGCCGGGCATATCTCTCCTACAGCACGGTGGCAAGGCCTTCGCACAACATAGCCTCAGACTCTGCTCGCTTTAGATTCTTTCATCTTCTACAGGATGTGCAAGAAATTGATCTATCTTTAGAAATACACTAAATCAAGAAATATTTCACAGACATGTGAAAGTGTAGACAGGCTTTTTTCAATCCAGGCAAATGTTTTTTACTTTCTTTCCAGTTTTCAGAAGTCCGTGAAGCAGACAAATACAAAGGATCAGAAGCAGCAGAAACTGCTGATAGTGATGGTGACGATTGCTTGGATAAAGTTTCATGTGGCAAAAATAAAATGTATTCATTTTCGGGGACCTGGCTGCCCCAGGGCTTTGGAATATGCTCTCTGCTGAAATAAGAGCATCCCCTTCTCTGTTTGTTTTCAGGAAGACTCTCGAGACTCTCCTGTTCTCGCAGGCTTTTAATTAGAATTAATTTTAACTAGCTTAACTCATGCAGAGCATCTGCTCACTAGTACTTGATTGCTGCCCTCATCCACTCCACTTCCCCTCACCACAGAGATCTCTCCACCCTCACCTGAGCTGCACTCCTGCTGCTCCTCCTCCGTCCTGTTGCTTCCATCCCCCTCACCCATTTTGGTCACTCCTCCATCCCTTTACTCCATCACCATTAACATCACTCCTCTTGGTCGTGCCTGCAGTGTTGCTGGCACCTATTGGCCAAGCTGCAGCCCCTATCCCCAGAGACCTCCCCAGCCTCACCTGAGCCCCACTCCTGCTCCTCCCCACAGGAGTAGCAGCAGCATTTGACTGGGCCCTTCCTCACTGCTGCTACCGCCATGGCTGCTCATTCCCCTCATGCCACTGACAGGCCCGGGCCCATCCCTTGTCTTCCTGCCGCCCTCCGCCAATGGTCTCAGTAGCCACAGACAGCAGCAGTGGTTGACTGGGCCCTTCCTTGCTGCCAATAGGTGCCACCATGGCCACTCGTTCCCTTCAGGCCGCTGACAGGCTCAGGTACATCCCTCGCCCGCCCTTCTTTCTCTCTCCTTCACTCGCTCTTCCCCTCTGCCTTTCTTCCCTTTTCTTCAGGGGCATATCTAGGGTTGGGCAGGCAGGGCACGTGCCCCGGGCGCCACTTGAAGGGGGGCACCATTTTCTAATATTTTTTTTTTAAAAGGCTGCCAAAACAAAATGGCCACAGCACACGGTCAAATGGCCTCTGTGAAGCCCTAGGTCATGCAAGGCCTTGCAGAGGCCATTTGAGCATGCATGGTGGCCATTTTGTTTTCAGCGGCCATTTTTAAAAAAACATTATTTTTAAAAATGGCCACCACACATGCTCAAATGGTCCCTGCGAGGCCCTAGAGGCCAGCGGGGGGAGGAGGAACCTTTGCAGACCCCCTCCAACAGCCTTTAGGAAGTCCCCTGAAGGGGCTACAGGTAAAAAAATAATAATATAAGACACTGTACACATATTCAGATTGACACTATGTACAGAGAATCAGGGCTTGTGAATACTGAGCTGAAGCTTATGAGCTAGGATTGTATTCATTTGCTCTTACTTTGCTTCTTGTGATAAGTGAGTTAAATGTGATGTCTTAATAATATGGCTATTAATGGTGAGTTTGTCTTTGAATCAATGTAAAATCCTTGGTATTAACGCCCACTGGGAGTTTCTTCCTCTCTTTCTCTCATTTTAATTGTCTTTTGGAAAGACTAGAATATATTCCAAGCAGTGACACAGTTTACTCTGCATATCCTTTAATTATTTTCCAAAGTATCTGGGAAAAGTCCAATTCTCCATTTAATTTTAAAACGTATGTAATAGTGATGCTACAATGCATAGTAGAGAATTAGACAGGAACTTCTGTTTAGTTTTCCAAGTACACCTCCACATAGTATTTGGGTATTTCATGAACTCCAGCATACTGAAATTTGTAGTTTTCCAGCCCTTTTTGGTCTGGCTATGTCCACTGCCAAATAGTTTTTGAAATATTAAAAGATTAAGGAGCTTGACTTGTATTTTTCAGCTGATATTATGGTAAAGTTATCTGAAAGATGGGTGTCAGATGTTTGGACAGGGGGCGCAATTTCAGTGTTTGCCCTAGGCACTATTTTCCCTAGATTCGCCTCTTCCTTCCTTCCTTCTCTCTCTCCCCCTTCCTGAGTTAACAGATCCTGTTCATTTTGTTTCCTCATCTAATTCACACAACAGCAGTCTCCTTCTCCTGAAAGAGGCTCTTTCCTCCCTCACCACCCCTTTCTTTGCAGACCCCTTCTCACTATCCTTTTATATAGATAGATAGATAGATTCCTCTCCTCTACAATCAAGAACATCTTCCGATCAGTAATAGTTTCATTCCAACTGACCTTAACTATCACAGGCTCCTTCTCCCTATCTGCATATGAAATCCCCACTGCCCAATTACCATGGTGCTTCTGCTCTCACAGGCCCAGGTCTGCATATGGAATCTCCACTGCCCAATCACCATGGTGCTTCTGTTTGCGAACTCTCGTGAGAGCTGCCATGCACGGGATTAGCCACGGGTATTCCTTAGAGAATTATATATATACTAGCTGACCCCGCACAGAGCATCTGTGGAGTTGTGTACTGAGCCTGTGACATCCTCCGCATCTCGCTCGCTCGCTCGCCCTCCTGCCCCGCAGCTCGCTCGCCCTCCCGCCCCGCAGCTCTCCCCATTGGGTGGGCCAGGCCATCCCACCACCACCTCCCACCGTCTCCTCCCGGCTGGTAGGGCTTTGCCTGCCATCTGTCCCGTCTCCTCACCACCGCCATCATTTCTCCCCACCACTGCCTCCTCTTCCTGGCCGGTGGGGCTTCGCCCGCCGTCCACTCACCTCTTCTGGCTGGAGGGTCTTCGTCTGCCGGCCCTCCACCTCTGCATCCTGACCACTGCCATTATTTCTCTCCGCTTCAATGCTGGAACTCTTGCATGCTCTAGAGCATCTGTGCTTTAGTACTTGATTGCTCCCCTCATCTCAGAGATCTTCCCACCCTCACCTGGTCTGCACTCCTGCTCCTCCTTCATCCCGTTGCTTCCATCCTCCTCCCTGTTGCTTCCATCCTCCTCACCCTTCTTGGTCATGGCTGCAGCATTGCTGCCGCCTATTGGCCAAGCTGCAGCCCCCTATCCCCAGAGACCTCCTCACCCAAGCCCTGTTCCTGCTCCGCCCTTCAGGAGCAGCAGCAGTGGTTGACCCGGCCATTCCTTGCTGCTGCCACCACCATGGCCGCTCGTTCCCCTCAGGCTACTGACAGGCCCAAGCCCATCCCTCGACTGACTGCCTTCCTCTTACAATGGCCTCAGTAGCCCCAAACAGCAGCAGTGGTTGGCTAGGCCCTTCCTTGCTGCCAATAGGTGTAGCCATGGCCGCTCATTCCCCACAGGCTGCTGACAGGCTTGGGCCCGTCCCTTGCCCTTCCTTCTGTCTCTCTTCCCCCTCCCTTTTTTCTCTTTCTCTCTCCTCCACTCGCTCTTCTCCACTCTTTCTTCCCCCTCCCTTCATGTTTTTTCTTCCTCCCTCCCTGAGTTAACAGATTTTGTTCATTTACACAACGGCAGCCTCCTCCTCCTGAAGGGGCTCTTTCCTCCCTCACGACCTGTCTTTTTGCAGACCCCTGCCTGCTATCCTTTTATATCAAGAACATCTTCTGACCAGTAACAGCTGCATTCCAACTGACCTTAACCATCACAGGTCCCTCCTCCCTATCTGCATAGGGAATCCCCACTGCCCAATCACCATGGTGCTTCTGCCCTCACAGGCTCCTTCTTGCTATCTGCATATGGAATCTCCACTGCCCAGTCAGGTGCTTCTGCTTGCAAACTCTGCATATGGAATCCCCACTGCCCAATCAGGTGCTTCTGCTTGCAAACTTAGCCAATCACCTCTTTCCTACCACGCCACCGTGCATGGCCCGTCTACAAGAAATAAGTAAATAGATATAGATAATTTGTTTTAAAAATTGTTTTATGCTACTGTTTTTATTGTTTCATGTATTTTAATCTGTGTTGATTTTTAAATATTGTTTGAAATTTTGTACACCGCCTAGAGATGTAGGCAGTGCTGCTCCCCAGAACTTCAGACAACACAACACATCCCAAAAAAAGTTGTTTGGTCTCTAGTCTCTATTCCTCCTAATGCCCCCCCCCCCCCACCAGAGAGAGAGAGAGAGAGGTCATTTATGGCATAGCCCATAAATTACAAAGATTGTGATTTATATCGTACCATCAATGTACATAGTGTTTTACCATGTGTCACATCTAGTAACATAAGGAAAAGAGAGGTCCTTGGTCCCATCTGGATGGGGTAGAGGATGTACATTGTACATGTACACAGAGGATGTACTATGTACATTGATGATACACAGAGTGCAGAGGGAGAGAGAGCAAAAAGGGTAAAACAAGTGATGAGTTGGGCAAATCAGTTACACATGCATAGACTTGGCCCATGATCCATTATCTCCACCTGCTGATTGGGCCAGGGATGGGGCTGCAGCTCCATGGTAGAGCATCTGCTTTGCATGCAGAAGGCCCCAGGTTGAATCCCTGGCATCTCCAGGTAGGGCTGGGAATGACTCTTGTCTGAAACCTTGGAGAGCTGCTACCAATCAGAGTAGACAATGCTGAGACAGATGGACCAATGGTCTGACTCAGTATAAATCATATATTCCTATGATAGGCTCCCAAATCCTTTAGACTTTGACTCTGTTTTGCTGCATTTCCTTCCCCTTTACTTTGGTTTCCTAATTTTTCTATCATGGCTTCCTCACCCCAGACTAGAAAAGTCATCCTCTCTTCCTTCTGTAGCCATGTCCTCTTCTGAACCCAGGCCACTATCTTCTGTATCTTCTAAGGCCTGAGGCTATAAAGTGGTTGACATACTGCATAGTGTTCCATGTATCTTTTGATGGAATGTGTGTGCAGTTGCGCAAGAGCACTCGTACGAACACAGTTGCATGATGGACAGCCATTATTTCCAATGGCCATCCATTGCACAATTCCTTTTCTGCTATTCTTGCCTTCCGCTTATGTTTCATTAAAAAGCAAATGGAACATTGTGTGGTATGTCAGCCACTGACACCAGCCTAACTTTCCAGTGCACTCTGACTGGAACCAGTCAAACTTAGCTTAAGGTAGGTTTGTCCATGCACTCCACAAGGAAGTGCATGGACAAACCTACCTTAAACCCATTAATAATAATAATAATAAATAATCCGATCGTTGGATTTAAAGCAGGATATGGAGTGGATACTGTCCCCCTCCACACTGAAAACTGCTCCCCTCTGGAAACAGCTATTCATTTCTGCTGTGGCTATTTGCTGAAATAGCCACTTCCAGCGAGCAATTTTTTGGCACAAAAACATTGAATAGAAAATGTCAACCCTCTTCACCGTGTACTGCATGTTCAATTCCTCCCCCACGGCTGTTTTGAGGCTTAAAAGGGCCACTTCCTGTCCGCTTCCTGCTTTAAGTCTGTTGCTAATTACAGGTTTAGGTAACCCATAATTTGGCCCTGAGCCATTGGGAGGGAAAGCTCATGGCTCCTCAGGGTTGAGTTGTTCCTGTTCTGCAATAAAGGCTTGGGACTGCTGTGCACTGTCCAGAGGGAGAGCACAGGTTGGCAAGAGCTGCTCCAGTCTCTGCTGGCCCACTCTGTCTGTGGTCAGCATGGTGGGGAAAACAGACCAGTGGGGCTGCCCAGAGAGCATCCAAACCTGAAAACAACTACTACGACTACTGCTGCTGCTATGAATATTTATACATTGGTTTGCAAAGTGGTTTAGACAGACAGACAGACAGAGTCTGATAATGTTCCCTGTCCCCCCAAAGGCTCCCAGTTTAAAAAGAGACACAGTGAGACACCAGCAACAGGCACTGGAAGAACATTATGCTGCAACCGCCTAGGAAAAGGGACAATAACGATGATGATGAACATTTATATACCACTTTTCAACAAAAGTTTCCAAAGCGGTTTACATAGAGATGGATAGATAGAGAGAGAACTGTTGCTCTCCACCCTGCTGAAAATAAGAGAATCACTACTTTAAAAGGTGCCTCTGCTCAGCCAGCAGGGGTAGAACTCCTTGTTCTTTCTCACTCTCTTTCTTCCGGCAAGGAGGGCTGGGCCCCAATGCACTGATGAGAGAGGGGAGCGGAAGGCCAGTGGGTGAGTGTCGGCAAGTGGGGTAGGAGACAGAAGTAGCTGCTCTCTCAAGGACTCGTTTGCTTTGCACTCTCCCTCTGAGCAACACAGCACTGGGCCGAGCAAGCCTAATCTTCCCTACTGGGGAAGGTCCAAAACGTTTTGCTGCCCCCCATCTGCGAGGAGGTGCTCAGCATGCTCTGGCCTTGCTGCTGAGGCAGCAGCATGCCAGCACACTCAGATGATGCTCTCAAGCCGGGCAGTGGTGGCTGGGGTGTTCCTAGCCCACGCTGAGGGAAAAGGGGAAAGGAGAAGTGCGCCTCAGTGGGGCAATGAGGGGGAAATGAATAGCATGCCCCAGCGGGGTGAGGTGAGGAAGAGTAAGGGGAGCAAGATGCCGGGAGGCCCTTGGGGTGGCACCTGTGGTGGTGGGAGGCTTGTGGTCGTCGATGCCCGTCTTGCTCCTTGCAGCCACACTTGAGGCAACTGCCTCACCCGGCCTCATGGAAGGGCCACCCCCCTGTGACTGCCCGGAGGGAGGAGGAAGCAGAGGCAGTGACTGCTCCTGTGAGCCACCAGGGCTTCATCTCGGTTGGTAGCTCGCTCCCTCTGCAAGGGAGCAGCTAGAGCCTTTGAGCAGCAGAGGGCAAGCGTGCACCTGGCAGCACCTGCCTAGTCCTCCTTGCTGTGCTCACGAGAGCGAGAGAGCAAGTGATGGCTCGCCTCAGCTCTCCTTGTGGGTGGCATGACAACATCCCCACTCCTGCACCACCCAGAGGGAGAACACAGGGAGCAACTGTTGAAGCAACTGCTGCTGCTGGCTCTTGCTCATGCACCTTCTGTTTCAGAATGGTGTGGGGCGTCGGGAGAGGTTTAGAGAGGCGATGGTTCCAAGCAGCAGCCACCACTGGGCCCAGCAGGACTCGTGGCTGTTCATGCAAGAAGTTTGTTCAGCTTGCTTTCCTTCTCTCCCTCTGGACCGTACAACGGCTTGCTTGGCCCAATCCCCACTCCTGCTCTGCCCAGAGGGAAAGCACAGGTGAATGAGCAGCTGCCCAAGGCACACCTGTGCTCTTCCTCCACGTGCTGCAATACAGTGGGTAGTGGGGCAGAAGGAGCAATCCTTCCTGAGAGAGCCAGTGAGCAGAGGAGTCCAGTTGTATTCTCTTCCTCTCTAGGCATCTCTTCTTCTCTTGCCTTCTCTTCCTCTCCTCCAAACAGCCCATTCCAGAAAGAGAGAAGCTCTACTTAGACATTACATTGGGCCTGCATCCAGATGTTTGTACACACATGCAAATTTTTTATTTATTGTTCAGTTTTTATACCGCCTCCCATTAGGCATCCCATGGCGGTTTACAAGAGTTAAAATACAATAACACGCCATAAAAATCACATTTCAAACCTTAAAATCAGTTCAACAGTAAAAAAACCAACCATACTATGTTTTTATCACTTGCTCTCATGCTCTCATGAGTACAATCTGGCCCCCTTAAATGCAGGCTACAGACAGGAAGTGTACTGCTGTATCTGCATTCAGTACAATTTGTGAAAAACACTGGACTCAGATTGTATGAGTGCTGAACATGGTGGACCACATGACACATAAGGCAATGCCAGCATTTCTGACTGGCTGGTGCTGCTGTGTATGTGGAAGCCAGCCTCAGCAATGTTATGCAAGAGTGCAGTTGTGCAACTATGTCAAACAGCGCATCCACACTTGTGCAGTGGCACTTAACAAGTGTGGGTACACTGTTTTATGCAGTTGCCACAACTGCAGTCTTGTGTAATACTGCTGGTGTTAGCTCAGGGGCGTAGCTAGCCCGCCGGCGGCCCGTGTGTGGCCGCGGCGGGCGCCCCGATAGCCCCGCCCCCTGCGCCAGACGCAGGGGATAGCCACGCCCCCATGTCTGACGTCAGACGTGCGGGGGCATGGTCTGGCTCCCGCACGGAGCCTTGAGGCTCCGTTCGGGAGAAGCAGCTTAATTGCTGAAGGGGCCACACGGCCCCTTCGGCAGTTAGACAAAGGCTGGTGCTGCGTTCGCAGCGCAGCCCAGGAGCGGCTCTTCCCTGGGAAGAGCCGCTTCTGGGCTGCGTTGTGAACACAGCACCAGTCTTAGCTCCTGAAGGGGGCTGGGCAGCGCCAGCCTTTGTTTAGCTCCCGAAGGGGCTGCGTGGCCCCCGCTTGGGAGCTAAACTACCTCCCCCGCATCTGACATCAGACACGGGGGGCGTGTCAGGGCCACGAATGGCGGCTCCTGATTGGTCACGGCTCGGGTTCTTTGAACCCGTTCGCTCAATTATAGCTACGCCCCTGGGTTAGCTTTCACATGTGCAGCAGCACTAGCTGATTGGGAACACTGGTTGCCTTGCACATCATGTGGTCCAATGTGTGAACAAGGGCTAGAGAAAGAGGGTGGGAGAGAGAGGGAGAGATCTTGGCAACATGATGAGTTGGTCTGGGCAAAGTGCGGTTGGAAGTGTGTGTGTTTGTGGTGGGGTCCATCAAAGACATGTTGCCCCAAACCTTCTTCTAGAAACTGCTAACACGTTTGGCGGCTCCCAGTTTATCAGAGAGCATGGTGCCAGCCAAAACACGTGCCCTTGATCCGAACCCCAATAACTCTTCTCTGCCCAGAACAGGGGCGGGGATGGAAACAAAGGGAGTTTCCTGCTCCACTCCTTGACAAGTATGAAGAAAGGACCGGGTGGGGGGAAAACCTAATTAAAAGTGCTCGCTCCGAGGAATCGCTGTCGCAGACTCGTCTCCCGCCCTGCATGTTGCCCGTCCGCCGCCGCGCCGGACTCACCTGTTCACCGGCGCCGGTAGCTGGACGGCCCCCTCCGCCCACCGCCTTCCCGGGAGAGCAGCCTTTCCCCGCCAAGCCCCCTGGACAGAAAAATGGCCCTGCTAGGAAGAGGCAGGCGCGGAGCTTGTCTGCGCAGAGTCGCCTGTCCCCTGCTCCTCATCGGCCTCCTGGTGAGTGGGATCCTGGGAATGGGAGTCGCACCTTGGAGGAGCGGGTGGCGGCGCAGGCCGTAAGACGCAAATGAAGTTGCTTTAGTTTAAAGCAGAAAGGCTGTTACCCGCCCGACCAGGGAGCTTTGGGTGATGAGAATGATAGTGAAATGCTAGATCAATGGATGGGATTGTACGGATTTCGTTAGAGAAGAACTTCCTAGACCATTACGAACTTGCTAGTTTCTTCACATGCATGTTTGGCTGCTTTGATTGTTTCTACATCTCCGCTCAAAACTCTGCATCGTAAAACGGGATGCTTTTGTTTAGACATGAAACAAAACGCTCGTAGATTATTCAAGACTGCAACCCTATGACACCTACCTGGGAGTAAGCTTTATTGAGCAAATGAGGAGTTTATTTCCGAGTAAACGTGCATTGGCTTAAGTTATTATGTACAGTCAGTACTTTTATTTGGTCCATGGATCTGTCAGCACTGTTGGATATGTTGTGCATCATTTTAGACCAAACAGAAATAGGCTAATATTGCTTTATTGTGAACCTTGAGATCTTACTGATAGGAATATAGTTTATTGGTATTATTTCAGTTGCCCATTCATTGAACATTTGGACCAACACATATTTTCTTTTCTCTTCAAAACTTCAGCTCTTTTTAATTTATTCTCATGTCAATTTTTTTTGTTAAAACTCAATAATATGTTTTGTTTTTTTAAATTAAGCATATCATGTATTCAATTCTAACCAGGAGAATTTAAAATATAGATGTGAGATGGATGCAATAGCAGTATTATGTTAAATTTATAGATAAGTGATTTCAGTTGAATTTCCTGATTTAATTTATTTGATATAGTAAAAGCAGAGAATTCAATGACAAGAAACAATTTTAACAAAAATGATAGTAGGTGTAGTTCACTATGCACAGATCTGGTAAAAATAATTTTTCTTTTATAGAGGTTATATGAGGATAAAACCTGATAAATTTCCTGCCAATGTGTGATGCTTTAGGTAGAATTATTTCTGCTGGGACACTTATTACATAATGTGGTCCATTCAGTTCTGTCTGTGTGGCCCACAATAGCAAGTTATTTAATTTCCTATATGGGTTGCTGTACTCTTATTTCATAGATGTAATTTGTGGACTTTTTTGATTTTGGCATTAGCCTCTCCTGATATTAATGATGTTCTGCATTCTGAACTTAAAGAAGTTGTGTGTGTGTGTGTGTGTCAAAGTAGGAATCCACAGCAAGACTAGTGTGTCTCTAGTCTCCCCCAGGAATGCTTCTGTTCCGGGCTAAAACAGGAGCCAAGGGGGCAGGGGAAGTTTCGAAAGGACATTTTTCTTTCTTTCAGCATCCTGGAATCTTCCCCCACACCCTTTGCTAAAGGTAAAGTTTGCCATCCAGTCGGTGTCGACTCCTGGTGACCACAGAGCCCCGTGGTTGTCTTTGGTAGAATACAGGAGGGGTTTACCATTGCCACCTCCCGCACAGTGTGAGATTATGCATTTCAGCACCTTCCTATCTCGCTGCTGCCCAATATAGGTGTTTCCCACATTCTGGGAAACATACCAGCAGGGATTCGAACCAGCAACCTCTCGCTTGCTAGTCAAGTCATTTCTCTGCTGTGCCATTTCCCCTTGCAATTCAGTGCTAACATAGGAACAGGAAGCTGCCTTATACCAAGTTGGACCATTGGTCCATTAGTTCAGTATTGTCTGCACAGATTGGGAGCAAGCTCTGCAAGGTTTCAGGCAGGGGTCTTTCCCAGCCCTACCTGGAGATGCCAGGGACTGAAACTGGGACCTTTTGCATGCAAAGGAGATGCTCTACCATTGAGCTACAGCCCCATTGCCTAAGGGGAATATCTTACAGCCAACAGTGCTCACATGTAGCCACTCATCCAAATGCAAACCCAGATGAACCTTGGGGATTTGCTGATTAGCAAATGCTCACTACCACAGCCCAGAACAATACCACAAGACCAGCTCTCCACTCCCCAAAGGCTAAGGTTAGGGAAAGCTATCAACCCCTAATGGCACAACAGGGAAGTAACTTGCCTAGGGAACAAGAGGTTGCTGGTTCGAATCCCTGCTGGTATGTTTTTTAGACTATGGGAAACACCTATATCGGGCAACAGCAATATAGAAAAATCTTGAAAATCTCACACTGTGTGGAAGATGGCAATGGTAAACCCCTCCTGTATTTTCTACCAAAGAAAACCACGTGGCACTGTGGTCGCCAGGAGCTGACACCGACTCGACGGCACAACTTTACCTTTATTGACTCACTTTATTGATATATATAGTAGGGAGGGGGAATTTCGGCAGAGTGGGCACGACACCTTCCGAAACAACATGGAGAGAGGTTTAGGATTTTGTTTTTAAACTCACCCCCTGCCCTGACTCCAATCGCCCCTTCAAGACAAGCTTCTGTGAGCTTGCAGAGATAGAAGCAAGCCACTTCCCTCCCAGTCCATCTTCCGCTCCCCCCAACTGATATATCTTCAACATTCTATGGCTCCACGTTTTAAAATGAAGATCCTTCAGAAGGATGGTAGGTGCTTTAAGATTTAACTATGTTTCAATCAACATAGGAACGCTATAATATAATATTATTATATATTTAAATAAAAATGAATAATCAGTTACAGACTGCTTTCTAAATAACATTTGTTAGAAATCGACTCAAGCATTATTATTAAAAATAATTTTTATATTCATTTGCTCTTCTCTTGATGATTAAACACTCCTGATATGCGGCCATACTGCTGCTTTTTGCCCTTCCCTTCCAAACAACCCTGTTCATTTTTAGCTCTCTATGCATGATTATTCTACAGAGGAAGTTTACTGCAGCACCAAATGAATCCAGACATTCTTAGGATTGTTTTTGGCTGTGCAACTGCAGGGAAATGTCTTTGCAGACATTTCATTTATCCAGTATTTCCTCCAGCACCTTTTGCTTAAGCTACCAGATTCTGTTACAGACAGCTATTTACATTGCCTGGTTTTGCCCCCTTACGTTCCTAATCCACTATGGTGCTAACAACCTGGACACTCGCAAGCTTCCTGCCAAGAAGAATTGCTATGAGAATAATGGATGTATGAAAAGGCCACACTGTGAACCAGAGTGGAGACCACCCAGCATATTCTAGGTCCTGTGCTATGGTAGACTGTGCTGTGGTCAACTGATTCAGCAGGAGAATATTTGTTTCCCTGAAGCCTGCAAACCGGCTCCCTTCAAAGCTATGCCTAGCTGTGTAACCATGGTGTGATCCTTGACTACTACAGAAGTTGCAGTGCAGTTTCCCTCCCACAGTCATGAAGGAATCCTTTTCCTGATCAAATGAAAGCCCCACTTGAAAGGCATGATGATCAAAGATGTGCCTAGTAACGTCAAAGCTTCCTTAAGTTGCTTCTTTAGTAGTAAAGATGGCATTAAAATGTCATTATGTGTGGGAAGCATTTGCCTCTCATTGAGGCTATTCACATTGAGGCTATTCATATGAACAGCCCAACCTGAGTTGGGCTGCTTGAGTGCAGCTCCAGGATTTCTCCCTGCAAGCCCTCCCCTGCAACCCCAGGAATTTACCCTAGGCTTTAACCTGGGCTAAGGGGCATAGAGTAGGGTGCCTAGAGTGCTGGGGGAATTCCCCAATGCACCGTGCTTGTTGTGTGGTGCATTGTGGGATTCCTGGAGGCTGGGAAAACATGTTCTGGCCTCCAGAGATCCACACTGCACAGAGCAGCACAGATCATGTAGGCGCATGCCGGCACGCCAAAGAGGACATCACTGACTGGGGGAACATCTCTGACTTTGCATCTGCTTGTCCTCCCCACCCCTATTATGGTCAAGAGAATGACCTTACTATCTTTGGGATGTTGAAGAAATGGATTCTGAAGGGGTGCATCCATACAAATCTAGTATTATTAAAAGGCCAGTGATGTCTTCTCCATAAATGGCATCTTTATGCAATGGAATTTTCATATTTCAAATTAATTATGTAATGCTGCCATTTTACCCCAAGCTCTTTACCTCTGGGGAAACTTCTAGCAAATACACAAGGCTGTTAAGCTCACCATAATTATGCCCTATAGAAAGACACTGATGATGCAGGTCCTTTGCCTGGAGAGGTTCCACTTTTGCCTTGGAATGACACCTGTTCGCTCTAATTTCACGGATTATACTTTCCCAGGGAGTGGCAGCCAGGGTGTCCTCCCTGATCTAATCGCGGCTCTAGTTGATCCAGTTATGTTCCTCAAGAGAGTGTGTTGAAAGCATTTACTTGGAAAACCTGACAGAGCAGTTGCAATCATTGCTGTTGCTCCTTGATGACTGCAGTGCTTATCCTTGGTGTTGAAGATAGCTGAGTCAAAATGAAAGGGGTGTATTCTGGAGGACTTTATTGCTGGGAATGAACTGCCAGTTTTTAATACAGGCAGTCCTAAAGATGCTCCAAGTTAAGATGAACAACACTTAAGATGCTTATGAACTGCCACCTTGCTTCAACTTTACAACTGTGTTTCAACATTACAACACTCGCTGTGGGCGGTGCATAGACAGCTGTTGTGTGTGGACTAGAGGAAGAAAAGGCAACAATGGCAGCTCAGGCTCATGTTGTCATCGAGGCTGGGTGTCATGGTGACAGCTCCTGCTGCATCTGAGACTGCAGAGGGATTGGCTGGCTCATCTATCCAAGATGCTGCCTCTGTTGCTGCTTCAGCTCCTCCTATTTCTCAAGACTCAGCTGCTGTGCTGTAATGATGAGAGGAAGACAGCCCAGCCCATTTCCAGACCATACACAGTTTCCTGTCCACCCTTCTTTCTTTGTCTAACCATTGCCTAGGAAGAGGAGGAGATGGAGGTGAGCTACCCAGTTGCTTACCTTCTTTCCATGGAAAAGTGAGTAAGAGCCAGGAAGGGACTGGAAAGTGAGTGGGTGGCAAAGGTGAGTAACTTCTGATTCTCCACAATCAATTTCTCTACTACATGTCTGTGCATCTGTGACTGACAGATGCCAAACTTTGACAGCAGCAGGGGGAAAAATAGGGCATCTGGCCTTGTGAGAAACAAACCCACGTATATAACATGGTTTCCTGTGGGAAAATAAGTTTTCAGGAACCAGTTGTGTCGTAAGTCTGAGGACTTTCCGTACTGGAAAACCTACCTTATTCCATTCTTTTAACTGTACTTCCACAGAAGCTCACATTTCCGTGGCTTCTTCTTTCCTCAGTTTCATTCATGGACAGTTCTCCTTCTGTATTTCATACAGAGACCTTAAAGGCCAAGTTGAAGACAGATAATCCTGGAGAGAATCTATCTATGTGTTCGCTAAGAGTCAACACCGACTTGATGGCACTCAATCAATCAATCAATCATTCAGTTTCATAGACAGTTGTTAACCTCTCCAAAGAAGTAGTTAGTGGTCATTTGAATATACTAGTAAGACACAGTACCTTGCCAGCAAAGTTATCTTGTTAATTTGCTCCCTCAGCAGCTGGCTGTGATCAATTTGCAATACATTTTGTGGATAAAATTGCTTGTATCTGTTCTGACTTGTGTGCTAAGGTTTTTGCAGCACCAAAACTGCATGTTGCCAATACACCATCTGGACTTGATATACTGGATAGTTTTCAGGCTGTGTTGCCCGAGGAGGTGGACAGGCTGCTTGGAAGGCTGAGGCCTACGATGTGCAAGCTTGACCCTTGCCCTTCATGGTTGGTGAAGGCTGCTAGGGAGTGACTGGGTCAATGGGTGGTGAATGCCTCTCTGAATCAGGGGGTGGTGCCCCCTCAGCTGAAGGAGGCAGTCATTAGGCCCCTCCTAAAAAAAGCCTTAATTGAACCCAGATAATTTAAATAAATTTTGACCAGTGTCTAACCTCCCCATCTTGGGCAAGGTGTTGGAGAGTATGGAGCTATCTCAGCTCCAGACAGCAGAGGTGCTCTTACCCCTGAATTTTGTGGCCAAAGTCCAGGGCCTCCACACCCCCTGGGGGTGTGTGTGTGCCACATCTTCTGTCCAGAGTGGTGTGGTTTGTGCCCTCAAGAACCTACGTGTTAAAAAATGATGCTTAACTTGCAGTGGGGGGATTTCAAAGGCCTTTAGGTCCAGGCTCCAAAATTACCTAGGTGCAACTCTGCCAGGCAGTTCTGGATGAATCTGATTACTTACATCCTTTCCAGTCTGAAACTGCCTTGGTCACCCTGGTGGATGACCTATGCCGGGAGATAGACGGTGTAAAGTAAAGTATGCCATTGAGTTGGTGTCAGCTTCTGGTGACCACAGAGCCTTGTGGTTTTTCTTTGGTAGAATACAGGAGGAGTTTACCATTGCCATCTCCCGCACAGTATGAGATGATGCCTTTCAGCATCTTCCTATATCACTGCTGCCTGATATAGGTGTTTCCCATATTCTGGGAAACTCAGCGACCAACAGATTCAATCTGGCAACATCATGCTTGCTATGCAAGTCATTTCCCACTGTGCCATTAGGTGGATAGACAGAGGGAGTGTTATTCTGTTGATTCTCCTGGACCTTTCAGTGACTTTTGATACCATCAACCATGGTATCCTTCTGGTTTGCCTCTCCAGGTTGGGATTTGGGGGCACGGTTATACTCTCCTACCTGGAGAGTCGTACTCAGAAGGTGGTGCTGGGGGATGCCTGCTCCACCCCTTGGTCTTTGGTCTACGGGGTGCCACAGGGATCTGTTCTGTCCCCTGTGCTGTTTAACATCTACATGATACCTCTTGAAGAGGTCATCCATGGCTTCGGCTGTGGTGCCATCAGTACGATGACGACACCCATCTCTACCTATCTTTTGTGTCAGTAGATAACAGGGAGGGAGTGGACAAACCAGTTCTTCAGTCATGGTCATATGCTTCCCTCAAAAACCACAAACAGGAATTCTTAGTGTTGGCTCCACTAAGAATTCGAAATGGTACTTAGTTAATGATGCAAGTTAAGCATCAATGGGACTTCTCAGTACCTGCTGAAGGGAGAAGCCCCACCATCGTATGCACCTTTTATGTTCTGTTCAGTGTTAAATTATTTCTTGAGTGTCCGCAATCATCACCTGCTCTCCAAAGCTTTCTATAGATCCAGCCAGTCACCTGATCTGAACCCTGAAGGCTTCATTTTTTTTTTGTGAGGAAGACATTAATTAGTGTGCTTTCTTCCTCTAAAAAATTGCCTGGCCATCTTCTTTTTAAGAACTTTGCAATAATTGGGAACTGGTTTCCTGGCAGAAGGAAAATCTTATGTTTTCATTAAATGGAAATTTAGAGATGGCTGTTTGAAGCATAACCATGTCCATGGTGCAGTAAGGTATGGATGCTGTTTATACCATTAATCCTTCTTACCGCATATCAAAACCTCATTATGCATTATCAGGCACTATTAGGTTATCATCTACTGTTCAATATTGAGTGAGTCTAGAGATGAGTTGGATGGTGTATACTAGATATTCATTACAATGATTGAAATGATAGATGTTCAACATTCTGTGCATCAGAATGTCAGTATTTAGGGACCTACTGGGGCTGATGTGCAATGCGCAAGGGAGACTATTGGTATTGCCCTGATGGAACAACATGTGACCTGATGAGAACCACTTTAAACAGCCTCTGGGCAGTTGCGCAACACTACTGTACAACTGCCTGGAAGCTGTTTTTAGTTATTCTGCAGCTGTTGTAATGGGCAACGCAATCAAAGCAGCCTTTTATTTTATTTATTTATTTAAAATATTTCTATACCGCCCAAAACTTGAGTCTCTGGGTGGTTTACATCTAACCAATTAACAATTAAAATCATTGAAAACATTTGAAACCCAGTATTAAAAATTTTAAAAATATGAATCGAATTAAAAGCCTGGGTGAATAAATGTGTCTTCAGTGCCTTTTTAAAAGTTGCCAGAGATGGCGAGGCTCTTATTTCAACAGGGAGTGCATTCCAAAGTCCAGGAGCAGCAATGGAAAGGCCTTTTCCCGAGTGGCCGCCAGCCCCACAGATGAACCTCTCCAGATGATCTTAACAGGCGGTGGGGCTCATGGCGAAGAAGACTTTCTCTTAAATACCCAGGGCCTAATCTGTTTAGGGTTTTATAGGTAATAACCAGCACCTTGTATTTTCCCCAGGAACATATGGCAGCCAGTGTAGTTCTTTCGACACAGGAGTAATATGGTCTCTCCTAGGTGACCCAGAGACCAATCTGGCCGCCACATTCTGGACTAACTGCAGTTTCTGGACTACATACAAAAAGGCAGCCCCACATAGAGCGCATTGCAGTAATCCATCTTACAGGTTACCAGCATATGTACTATTGCTTAGGTTGCACAGCAGCCCTAGCAAGACCCTAAACACAGATGTTCCACTATGGAAAATGTCGGCCATTATATTTATGCTGGTTACTTATTGTTTCGTACATAAAACCAAACATTTGATTGTAAATTTTCTTCTTCTAGGTACTTTGTGAAGCTTGCAAGGAAGTAACTTTCAATGTGCCTTCCAAATTAGAGGCAGGGACATTAATTGGCAGAGGTGAGAAACTGCAAGCATACCTTAAAAAATGGCTAGAACTTCTTTTCTGTTATTGCTTTTTGTTCCTTATTGTTGCTGTATTTAAGGTTAAAATTCTAAACACACTTACTAGGGAGTAAGGCCCATCAAGCACCATTGAGTATACTTCTGCATAACTATACACAGGATTGCACTGTTAGGAATCTTAGGTGTGGGGACACACGCAAGTTTATTTCAATACAGTTTCTAAACAAAGGCTGCTTATGAGCAGGTCAGATGTGAACAACAAAACTAATAGATGGTTTTAGGATTTTGTGCCTCATTTTCATAAAAGGCCAGATGTATTATGTATTTAATTGTTCTAGGCCAGAGGTGTCAAACTGCAGCCCTCCTGCAGATGTTGGCCTGCAATTCCCATAATACAATTCCCAAGTTACCCCTGCTAACTTGGCAAAGAGGCACCTTTTAATGTGGTGATTCTCTTTATTTAGCAGGGGGAGAGTAACTGGCCCTCTCCACCCCCAGCACAGTACCTCCAGTGACTGTTGCTGGTGTCTATCTGGTGTGGCTTTTTAGATTGTGAGCCCTTTGGGGACAGGGACCCATCTTATTTATTTATTATTTCTCTGTCTAAACTGCCCTGAACCATTTTTGGAAGGGCGGTATAGAAATCGAATAAATAAATAAATAATCTCTGGCTACTGGTTACTGTGACTGGGGATGATGGGAATTGTAGGCCAAGAAACAGCTGGAGGGCCACAGCTTGACACCTCTGTTCTATGTATTCAGTTAGATGTGTAGCCTTCCCCATCCTAAGGGCTCTGGACGAGTAATATTGGCTTGTCAGACTGGGACTAGAGTGCCAAGTTGCACCCTTTCCTATTTAGCAGATGCTATCTTGCACCACTAGCTTGGATGTTCTGGCCTCCAGATGCTGCAGACTAGAGGGGAAGGCAGTCAGCTGTCACTGGAACCCTTCTCCCAGCTCCTCCTCAGTATCTTCCTGCTTCCTCTTATGTCGGGTCTCTGCAGCTTTGCAGTCCTACAAGAGCTTGTTCTCTCGTAAGGAATTCCCATTCTCCCACAAGGTTGCCCCTCCCCGCGACTGGCGTGGTTGTACCTCTGTTGCTTTGTCAGTGGACTGCTGCTCTTTGAGACATTATTTGATCTTGTGTCAGAGCATGCTGGTTTGATGGAGGTGCAACCACCTCTAAGCGGTTTGCTTTATGGTTGCTTTTCCTAACATAAGAACAGCCCTGCTGGATCAGGCCCAAGGCCCATCTAGTCCAACATCCTGTTTCGCACAGTGGCCCACCAAATGCCACTGGAAGCCACAGGCAGGAGTTGAGGGCATGCCCTTTCTCCTGCTGTTACTCCCCGGCAACTGGTACTCAGAGGCATCCTGCCTTTGAGGCTGGAGGTGGCCTTTAGCCCTCCAACTAGTAGCCGATGATAGACCTCTCCTCCATGAAGTTATCCAAACCCTTCTTAAAGCCATCCTGTTTGGGCTTAGGCAGATTGTCATCTGGGTTGCCCCCAATGAGAAAAAGCGGGTGCTGATATCAGATATTGGATCCATCCTAAGACAATTGTGTCACCTTATACATTATTAGGTACCAATGTACTTGTGGCAGCTCTAGTGCAGTGTCACAAAAGATGGTACTATTTTGGTTCTGCAGTAAACTTACTCTGATATTACAAGCATGTTGATAGCTTCAAATGTTTAGGGTATGACTAGCTAATTATGGTTTCAGGAAGTGAATTTAAGAATGGTGGGGTTTTTTTGCTAGCCATTGTTGAAGCTTGTTGCTTATTTTACCTCATGCTATAATTTGTTTTTCTTAACAGCAAATCTAAAGCAATGCCTTAGGACTGCAGACCTGATCAGTTCAAGTGATCCGGACTTAATTGTTCTTGAAGATGGTTCTGTATATACAACGAATGCAATTTCTTTGCCTTCTGCAGAAAAAACATTTACCATATTGCTTAAGGATTTGCAAGAACATAAAGAAAAGAAAATACATGTGGTTTTACTTTCGCATCCCAAAAAGGTGAGTGACATTCATTTTTATCAAGGTTATATTGAGATAGGTTTTAATTACCTTCATCAGTAGTCAAAATTGCCTCTTAATTTATACAGTCATTTGAATAACTATCATTGGCTGGCATCCTAAGGAAGTATCCACGTGCCAGGAGGACATGTCTGCATTGCGTAGGGCTTCCAGAATACCACAGTGCAGAGGGTGGGGATAGTGATTTTCTCTGATCTCTGCTTCCTCAGGAAATGTCCTGCACCACCTGAAAATATGTCCATGAAGGTAATGCAGCCCTCAGGGACATTTTCAGGTGACACAGGATATTTCCAGAAGAAGCAGAGATCGGAGAAAATCCCACCCCCATGCCCTCACTATGCAGCTAAGAAAGCGCTCTGTAGTACCAGCGCGTATTCCCAGTACATGGACACTTCTCTAATTAAGATGGCCACCAGTAACTTCCTGATTCATATGCAAGTTTATCCAAGGCATTTACCAATTTAATTGCATTGATTTCAGTAGGAACTGTATTTGCCCTATATCTAAGTAATTAGTCTTAGACTGCAGCTAGCTGATCTGGTAACCAAATACCGTCATTGAAAGCAGCACCCATTTGTCTTTTACTCCCTTTGCAATATCCAGTATAACAACATGCTTACTATGTTAGCATGGCGAGGTAATGTCTAATATTACAAAATATGTTACATTATTGAGGAAGGAGGAGGGGGAAGCATTTTTTGTTGTTGCTTTGAGTGGCCTCCTTACTGCACTCATAACATCTAGTCCTGCCCTTAAGATACATGACTTTGGTGGGATGATACCTGCCTTCATCTAAGCTTTCAGTCTTGGACGGGAATGAGGTGTTACAGGAGCTGTAACACCTCATTCCACTGATGTGGGAAGTGTCAGTTTTTCATCTTCTTCTTCAGGCTCTCTTGGCAATACAGTAAAACAGAAACACTTGGAAAAAAATTATATATCTCTCTCTTTCTCCTAGGAGTACAGTTTTATGAATCATTTTTCTTCTCTCTTTTTTTAAAGAGATGGATATGTTGGATACAAGATAAACATATTTTTGGAATGGATATGTTTATCTTGTATTTTGTTTGGTAATAGAACACTTTAAAAAAATGCTTGACTTAAGAGCTCTGAGTCATGAGAGTCCTTGCCTCTGTGACCAGGAGCCAATGAATTGGCGTGTTTGTAGAGAAACTTGCAGCATGGTGATATCATCTCTAGTACTACAAATAAATTTTTATATGGAGGAGAGCGGAAGAGGAGACACAGACTGCTTGTGATGTTAGCCACACAGCTCCTATCATGTCTAGTTTTCATAATAATAAAATATTAAGGCTATTCACACGCGTAGCCTAGCCCAGCCTAAGGCAGCCCAGCGCTGGGATCCACGTGGATTCTGGTGCTGCTCACTCACCTAACCCTGCTTTTAACCCTGGCCTTTAGCCAGGATTAAGTGCATGAGTGCACACTTAAGCCCGGCACTGGAGTCATGTGGGTGCTCAGGCTCCTTGTAGCCTGAGCATGCACAGAGTTGGGCACCTAGAGTGCTCAGCTCCTGAGGAATTTCCCCAACGCACTGCAGAAGCTCGCCTTCCCCACAGACGATCCCTGTAGAGTTGCTGGGTGTGCAGATTGCTCGTCCAGATGGTCTGCAGCTGCCATGGGCAGAGCAGAAATGCGGGGGTCAGGACGCGTCATCCCAGCCCCCCCAAATCCTACAATGCACTGCGCAAGTGTATGGTGCATTGTGGGGACCCCCTGCCTGGTGCTGGCCAGGAGCCTCGCAGTGTCTCAGCCCTGGCTGACACACAAGCAGAGAGAGGCTAACTAGTGGGCTTCTTTGGCAGGTTTGTCACCGAGGTGCCACTAGGAACCATGTGCTCCTGGCAATTCTCATGGGCAGCCAAGCCTTAGTCTAGTCTTGGCTGCTTGTGAGAACAGCCTCTATGCGTTATATCCAAAGAAAGTTAATCTGACTAAGCACCATTGAAATCAATGAGACAAGTTAGTCATTACTACGTTGAATCCCATTACCTTCAATGTGAGTCATGACAAACTTTCTCTGGATATAACCTTCTAGGACAGAGAGAAGAAAGTACCCTCATCAGCCAAATGTACTAGATTGTACAGTACTAGATTGTATTACTGATGTTTGTTTGTGTCTCCTAAACCCAGACACGCAAAATAGGAGAGACTGTTCTGAGACGAAGTAAGCGAAGATGGGCTCCTGTTCCAACCATTATCATGGAAAACTCTCTGGGACCTTTTCCAATGCAAATTCAACAGGTAACCAGATAGATTATGAACAGTTCCTTATGATTTACCTGTAGAATATATGTTCTGTGAACAAGTTCAATGGAAGAAAAGCAATTACCTTAGGAAAGCAACTGTTGGACATAAATGGAAGGAAATCAATTATCTTAGCAAAACTTTGGACATAAATAAAGAACAGCTAGCCTAATATATGGTTTATTATTTATTTATGTATTTATTTTTCAAATATGTAAACTGCGCCAAATTTCCATTTATGGGTCATTCAGTTTAAAAGCAAAGGCAAGTTAAAAAGCTTGGGTGAAAAAAAGAAGTCTTTAGAGACCTTTAGAAAGTTATCAGAGATGGGGAGGCTCTTATTTCAGCAGGAAGTGCATTCCAGAGCCTTGGGGCAGCAATAGAGAAGGCCTGTCCCTGCATAGCCACCAGACGAGCTGGTGGCAAATGCAGACAAACCTCTCAACATGATCTCAATGGGTAGTGAGGCTCATGGCAAAGAAGACGTTCTTTTAAAATATCCAGGGCCTAAACTGTTTAGAGTTTTCAAGGTTATATAACCAGCACCTTGTAGGCAGCCCAACCTAGAGCACATTTCAGTAGTCAAGTCTGGAGGTTACCAGCATATGTACCACTGCTGAGGTCATTTATCCCAAGAAATGGATGCAGCTGGTGTTTTAGCCGAAGCTGATAGAAAGCACCTTTGGCCACTGCCTCAACCTGGGACACCAGGGAGAGGTTTGGATCCAGTAGCACCCCCAGACTGCATACCTGTTCCTTCTGGGGAAGTGTGACCCCATCCAGAACCGGTAGATCAAAATCATCCCCTGAGTTCCAACCCCACACAATAAGTACTTCCGTCTTATCTGGATTCATTCTCAGTTTGTTATCCCTCATCCAGCCCATAACTGCCTCCAGGCAGGCATTTAGGGAGGTTATGCCTTCTCGTTATGATGTTGACATGGAGAAATAGATTAGGTGTCATCAGCATACTGATAACACCCTGCATCAGATTTCCTGATGATCCCTCCCAGTGGCTTCATGTAGATGTTAAAGAGCATTGGAGACAATATGGAGCCCTGGTAGCCACCATATAAAAGTTCAGATTTTGAAGAGCAACAATCTCCAAGGGACACCATATGGAACCCACCACCACCACCCCCCGCTGGCCCCTGTAAACACGAACCCTCTTTGGCTTTTTGGGAAGTGTTGACAGCACTCTGATGTGCTCACCAATTGCATCAATGGTTGTTTTTTTTGGTTGGGGTTGGGTTTTTTTGTATTTTGAGGTTAAAACCTATTTTCATTTCCCCATAACTTAGCCATCAGTGAGGCTGTTCTCATGCATACCATAACACAGGCTAGGGAAGCCCAACCTGGGTTAGGCTGCATGTGAGAACCACTGGGATTAGGCCCGATACTGGTGAGGCAGTGCTGCCTAGAGTGCCCATCTCCTGGGGGAATCCCCCGATGCATCGCATATGTCACACAGTGCATTGTGGGATATCTAGAGGCCGGGACACGTCACCCCAGCCTCTGGCACTCCACACTGTGCCATGCAGCACAGATTGTCTGGGAGCGTGGCCTGTGCTCCAAGCAACAGCGATGCACTAATCTGGGGGGGAAGGTGAGTTCAATCAGCCTTCCCTCCACACCACCCTACCTGCCTGGTTATGTGAACAAACTCAATATGTTTATAGATGGCATACAACAACAACAACAACAACAACAGATTTAACAAAAACAAAAACAACTAGTATCCCCCTGCTTTTTAGGGCAATTGCAAAAGTGTTCTTATAGCACCAGCCAGTTATTGCTTTTCTACTTGCAGTTGCATGTGGAAAGGATGATGACATTTCTTCTACACAGTAGGAGATACTGTGTATTTTTAGGATACAGTATACTGACCCTTCCCCTCCTGTTCCTGCTGTGGTCTGTTTATCTCAACATGCACCTGTAGCGGATTACCATGCCTTTGTCTCAGAGCAAGCACACGTGAGGGAAAGAAAAATGCTGAATCATCCCCTCCATGCTTTCCGAACAAAGGCTTCTCCCCAAAACTTGTGTTTTGGGTGGTATACAAATGTGTTAAATAAAAATGAATAAATAAAACTTTCCTTGATTGATTGGATTGGATTGGATTTCTATACCGCCCTTCCAAAAATGGCTCAGGGCGATTTACACAGAGAAATAACAAATAAATTAGATGGGTCCCTGTTCCCAAAGGGCTCACAATCTAGCAGGGGTTTGTATCCCCAAAACTTTCCTGTAGGCTGCCACCACCACCCACATTATTGACAGAGTTTGACCCCTCCTGGGCTAGGGTGGAATTCCCAGGGAAACTCTCTCCTCTGCTATTGGGAAAGTACAAAAACCTTCCATGTGCAAGCTTACACATGGTGAGAAAACTGGTAGATTTGCCGAATGTAATGAGGCATGTTGCACCAGAGAAAACCCCCTTCCAGACTCCCTTTCCTGAGTCAAAAATCCATTCAGAGAGGCTTTTTAAAATTTCAAAGAACAAAAGAAAAAGAAAAACTTTATTCAAAATACTACAAACTGCTTTGGTCTGAGGCTCTCTCAGCTTTTAGTTACAGATAAAAGAAATACTCAGTAGGTTAAGAATACTTCCAAAAAGCACCCCAGATGATCACCTGTTCCTAGGGAGGCAGTGGATGTCCTGAATCGGGGGCTGGAGGCCGTGATGGGTTGGATGTGGGTTAATAAACTGAGACTGAATCCGGACAAAACAGAGGTAATGTTGGTCAGTAGGAGAGCCAGTTGGGATGAGGAGATTTTACTGGTTCTAGATGGGTTGCACTCCCCTTGAAGGAGCAAGTATGTAGCATGGGGGTATTACTGGACCCAGCTCAGCTTTTGGACATTCAGGTGGAGGCGGTGGCCAGGAGTGCTTTCACATGGCTTCGGCTAGTGCACCAGCTGCGTCACTTTCTCAAGCAGGCAGATCTGGCTACAGTTACCCAGGCCTTAGCCACATCACAGCTGGATTACTATAACACACTCTACATGGGGCTGCCGTTGAAGAATATTTGGAAACTGCAGCTAATGCAAAATGCGGCAGCAAGGGTTTTATCTGGAGCTGCCTGGTGGGATCACATCACACCCATTTTGAAAGAGCTGCACTGGTTACCAGTTTGTTTCCAGGTCCAATTCAAGGTGCTGTTTTTGACCTTTAAAGCCCTTAACGGTTTTGGCCTGGGATACCTGAGGGACCGCCTGCTCCCAAGGGTTGCTGCCCGCTTGATGAGGTCATGTGAGCAGGCTCTGCTCTGAGTGCCAACTATGAGGGAGGCTCAGTTGTTGCTTGCACGCAGGACAGGGCCTTCTCTGTTTCTGCCCCCAGAATCTGGAATGCTCTCCCGGTGGCAATTTGCTCCTCGGTCTCCATCACAGTTTTTAGAAAGCGTGTTAAATCTTGACTTTTTACCCAGGATTTTATATGATTGTCTCTACTTCTGCTTCTTTGTATTTTGTACAGTTTTAATGCTTATATTTCATATCTTTTTAGTCAGATCTGTTTTATATTTTAGCTTAATATTTTAATTGTGTCATTTTTATGTCTTGTTTTTAATTTTTGTGTAAACCGCCTTGGGATTGTTTTAATGAAAGGCGGTATACAAATTTAACAATACATATAAATAAATATTGGGGTGGCACACTTTAAAAATTGTGGTTACCCAGTTGCAAAGAACATGGATGTAAGAAAATACAAAAGTGCCTTTAAACGTTTCTAGAGTCTTTTGCAACACCCTAGCTGGATAGGCTCAGGCTCAGCTTTTCTTAGCTTAATTGCATTACAGGTAAACAACAGAACAGATTCAGAGATATACAGAGCACACGAAAGAAATATAAGTTTCTAATGCAAACTCTGACTAACAACCAGTTACCTAGGCTGGATCCCCCTTTCCTTGAAAACTCACCCAACCCTGATGAGAATCCTGCAATCCTGTCTCTCAAGGATCTGCAGTTCTTTCCGCAGCCAAACTCCATGGGCACATGTCCTGTCTTCACCTCCAGTCTGCTTCCTTCTAACAAAGGGACCTTTTCTTCCTTCTCATTGCTCTCTAGGTCCCACCCACCTCATGAGCTGGTTGGCTGATCCCTGGAGTTCATCAGCCTGTTAGTCAGGACGGGGATCACTTCCAGTTTCCTCTTTAGGGGAGAGGAGGGGCTCGTCAGTGGCTGATCATTACAGCACCTCTTGAAAAAGAGGGAACAGCAGCACTAACAACACTCAGCACGTGTGGTCATTGTGCTGCTGTACTGCTTTATTAAAAATAATATCAAAATTTCCAAATTAAGAAACGTGGGGATTTCAGCAAGGGGAAAGTACAGGTGGACCATAGATGGATGATGAGGTCATGTGAACCCCCTGTAAAGAGTGGATGGATAAAGTGTGACAATCCTAGACTAAAGGCCTTTTTCTGGAAGTGTCAACAAACGAATTAGGCACTAGAGTCACTTCTGCCAGATGCAGTGCCCTAAAAACACAAATTGGACATTAGCCTCCATTAAAACAAAGAGGGTTTTCATGCAAATAAGACTGGTTATGATCACAGTTAAAATGACGTATTTAGAATTATTTTCATGTTAATACCATGAAGAAGTTTAAATGTCCCTATGTCTTCTGTGTTCTACCGCCATTTGAGCTAAATTAAGTATCAAAAAATTAGAGACAAGTTTATAATTTCATTCTGCACGGTAGGCAACCTTGACACTCTATCTGTTGTTGAACTACAACTCCCATCATCCACAGCCACGATTTATAATTATGAGTTCCTTTTAACAATTGTGATGAGTTTCTTTTGTTTCATGTTATTCTTTTTATATAGTTGGTTTCTGATACAGCCGAAAAGTACAACATCACCTATTCCATCGGTGGTCCTGGTGTTGACCAACCACCGCTTAATTATTTTTACATTGAGAGAGAAACTGGAAATCTCTTTGTTACTTGCCCAATAGATCGGGAAGAGTATCCAGAATTTAAGGTATGACTGCTAACTTTACAAACGTTAAAAATGTACAACATGCAATTAAATGCATCACAGTATTTTTAGTTGCTAACATGGTGCACTGCCCATGGAAGAGGGACGCACAGGGGCAGCTTCTGCCCCATCACAGAGCACGTTCTCAGAACAAGCAGCAGGGGAAGCTGTTGTATGCATGCTAAACTGTGAATAATCACTGATGGGTTGCCACTGGCACTGGGAATAATGGTGGTGGTGGCTCAGCAGCAGTTATGCACAACTTAGCAAGCACACAACAGCCCCTGCTGCCACTCACTGAGGCGGGTCTCACGATCAGTGAGATCCGCTTCTAGAGGGTTTGCGGGGAGAGCGGGCTAAGCCTGCTATCCCCTCAGACGATCATTAAGCCCTCCCCGGGCAGCCGGATCAGCTGCCCACATGACTGCTGGCTCTGTCACAGGGCCGGTGGGGGCTTGGGAGTTAGGGGGCAGCGTGGCCCCCAGGAGTTCCAGCATGCTCTGCGCAAGCACACAGAACATGCTGGAGATACCCCTGAGTGGGGAGGCTGCTTTTTAGCCTCCCGGTCGGGTGGGCTCCTCATGAGTTGCTGCGGCGCGGAGCCACGGTGTGGCAACACACGATCCGGAAACCCTGGTTTCCTAGCCCGATTTTTGCTGGTCATGAGAATAGCCTCACTGTGAGGATTGGCTCACAGCTGCGCTGAAGCTGTGTGTGCGTGTCCCTCTTTTATGGGCAACACACCACACTGTATGTGAGCCACTGTTTCTGTTCTCTATGTTTGTATTAAACATTCTGTTTTCTGTGCACGTGTTTTTAACAATGGATCAGCCATGCTTCTTATTGTTCTTGTTGATCACGAATATTTGATACAGGAAATTGCCAGTAATGTATGGTTTTGACAATGGAAAATAATGTATTAGGGATGTGCACGAAATCGGTTTGCCCGGTTTGGATTGAATTCAAACCAGGTTCGAACCAGGAGAGAGTGGTTCGGTTTTGGTTTTGCTCGAACGCCTCTTGGTTCGGTTTGAATTTGAACCGTTTAGAACCGGTTCTACATCTACACTCAGAACACCTAGGAAACAACAAAACCCAATATCCCATGGGTTAGTAACCCATGGGGGTGGTTGGCACCCTCTGTGCACTACACCACCACTCACTCTGGGTCACCCCAGCACCCCACAAGTGGCTTTAAGGTTTTTCTCCATAGGGAAGAATGGAGGTTTGAGCAGCCCCATAACTGCACTTGGGGGGTGCTGGGGTGGCCCAGAGCAAGGATGCCAACCACCCCCATGGGTTGCTAACCCATGGGGTACTGGGTTTTGTTGTTTCTGAGGTGTTCTGAGTGTAGATTCTTTGGTAGCATGAGATTTTCAATGACAAACTATGAATCCACTCTCATTGCTAACCTTAAAGACACATAAACATCAAAAATCACTTAAAAATCAGCCCTTTGCCCAATTCCTTTCAAATAGTTCTGATAGTTTCCTTGCCCCCCTTGGGCACTACCACCCACCACACTCCACTCTAGGACACTCCCCCCGACGTGAAGCTATACATTTGCTGCAATTCTCATTATTCCCTATGAGGAATTCAAAAATACTTTAAAAATCCACTAATTATTGGAGGAGTGTCTGATTGCCTTGGGGTTTTGTGGGTGGTAGGCACCCATGGGTGCCTACCACCTACCCCACTTTTGTGCCCCTACATGCTCCACAATAGGGGATAATGGGCTGGTTCTGGTCCCATTATACCCTATGAGAAAAACAATTGAAAATATTTCAAATATTCATAAAAAACCATAGGGGTGTCTGATTGCTTCGGGGTTTGGGTAGTTGTTGGCACCCATAGGTGCTCCACAATAGGGAATAATGGTCTGGTTCAAGTCCCATTATACCCTATGAGAGAAAAATAAAAATAAATTTCAAAAATTCATTAAAAAGCGTACGAGTGTCCGATTGCTTTGGGGTTGGGGTGGTAGGTACCCATGGGTTCCAGCTACCACCCCACCCATTTTGGGAGGTTATAACAGGTTTTAACCAGTTCGAACAGGTTCGAATCGAACCACCTCCAGTTTGGTTCAAATTCAAACCTGCAGCTCGAACCTGGCGGCTGGTTTGGTTCAAATTCGAACCAGTTTGAGTTTGAACCAGTTCGCACATCCCTATAATGTATCAACAAAAGGCATTCTGAATTTATGCTGATTACACATATGAATGCAGTTAAGTGCTTGAAGCTGCAGACATATGCATACCTAGTTGGGAGTAAGCCCCATTGAACTCAGTGGGACTTACTTTTTGACTAAAACTAATCTGCTGTAGGTATACAACAAACGGTAACCCTAACAGCAATATTCTCTATCCATATGGCATTATCTTATGTATTACAAAGGAAAGCTAATTCCTTATCATAGGTAGCTACTGAAATTATTTTTTCTCTTTTGTACAGATAATATGCTATGCAAGGACATTAGATGGCTATACTCCAGAGATACCACTTATACATGTAATCCGAATAGAGGATGATAATGACAACCCCCCAATTTTTGATCCATTTACATATACTTTTTGCATTACTGAAAACAGCAGAACTGGTAAGCAGATATACAATTTAAGAAATCTCTTCAATTGGTTTTATAAGGTGTTGAGGACTTTAACCTCCTTCTTTGGATCAATGTCTAATGGCTGAGGTTAAGCCTCTGCCACAAAATGGTAAGGAGGAGAGGTCATTCACACAATCATAATCAGTGTTCTGCCCAGGATTGGGAGCTGTGTGTGCTCCCAATTTTCGGTTGTGTGGAAGCAAGGAAGGAGGAAAACCTAGGTAGAAGTGATTGTGTGGAAGCAAGGTAAGAGGAAAAGCTACTCAGGTTTTCTTCCTACCTTGCTTCCACACAGCCAAAAATTGGGAGCACACACAGCTCCCAAACCTGGGTAGAACTTTTACCCAGGTTCTCTTCGACCCAGAAGAGAATGAGCGTCTTCTCATGAGCAGTGAGAAGGGCTTCAGAGCAGGCTCCAGGAAAGGGGGGTTAAACCTACCTTCCCTGCAGACGGTCCATCCGGCGTTCCTGGGCACGTTCCCCACACACCCAGATGATTCCCTGCACTCCCCGGCAGCAGGGAGGGCCGGGGGCTGGGATGTGTTGTCTCGTCCACCGGAAATAATTAATAAATAAATGTCTGCTAATCATGCAATATCTTATCTCTAGCCTTTTAGGTTGGAAAGATGATTGTGAGACTACGGATAAACCTTCTTATCCTTTTCTGTTAGTTGGCCTAGAATATTTACAGATTTGAAGTGTCATTCAATCTAGGAAGATTATACCTCCTAATGGAAAAAACAAGTAGAGCCAGCATAGCGTAGTGGTTAGAATGTTGAACTAGGACCGGGAAGACCCGAGTTCGAATCCCCATTCAACCATGAAACTCACCGGGTAACTCTGGGCCAGTCATGTATCTCTCAGCCTAACCTACCTCACAGGGTTGTTGGTGAGGATAAAAATAACCATGTACACTGCTCTGAGCTCTGAATAAATAAATAATCATGATGCAGTGCTCAAGTACACAGTGCATCATGGATCCCCTCTCCCCTCCCCGTGTTCCCCACAGTCTGGCAGCCACGGCTGCCAGACAATCAGAAGAACAGGGTTAAGAGAGTGCTTGCTCCCTTAATCTCATTTTCAAGCGTGGCTAGTTAGGTGGGTTTGCTGCCATGGTGCCTCCAGGATCGGCCCGATTCTGGCAGTTCACATGCATGTGCAAAACCAGGCTGGGCTCCCTTCACCCAGTTTTGCATGCATGTGTGAATAGCCTCAACTTCTACCTAGAACTTCTATCCAGGTTTACGTCCTACCTTGCTGCCACACAACCAAAAACTGGGAGCACACACAGCTCCCAAACCTGGGTAGAACATAGTTTTTGATTGTGTGAATGATCTTGGAGTTTATTCCCTACATGTTATTGATTCTAAGAACCTGTTGTGATAGTTGTGAATTTAACTGTGGCTTGTGAAGCCATAAAGAAGCGTTATAGCAATAGCAATAGCACTTACATTTATATACTGCTCCATAGCCGGAGCTCTCTAAGCGGTTTACAATGATTTAGCATATTGCCCCCCAACATTCTGGGTACTCATTTTACCGACCTCGGAAGGATGGAAGGCTGAGTCAACCTTGAGCCCCTGGTCAGGATCGAACTTGTAACCTTCTGGTTACAGGGCGGCAGTTTTTACCACTGTGCCACCAGTTATGCAATGGTTGTCAAAAAGGAATGCCTGGCATGGAGTGTTGTCAAGAAGATCTGGGCTGCAATGCATATGGTTGCATGACAGAATGCCCAAAATAATGCTTCACTGACAACAGCAATCATGTGAACTCCTACAGAGGGCAGTTTTTAAATCACCACTGGCTGATCATTCTCCTCTCAGCATGGATGGGGAGCAAGTGATTCTGAGATCACAAGTAGAAATTAATCAACATTTTGTCAGACTCTCAGGGGACAAGGTGGGCTCCCAGCCCTTCTTAAACTCCAGACTAACTGGAGCAACCCCAAAAAGGTCAGCTTCAGGGACAGCCAGGGGAGGAGATTAGCTTGTCACCTGAGTCCTACTTCTGGCGTGCTGCATTCAGCCATTTCCCTCTCCTAGAGAACTCCTGGCTCCCATACTCAGAAGCAGCCCCCCATCATCAGCTGCCTTGTCTTTAAATACCCCCGTGCAGAGCTGACAGGGCTTAAAGCCTACTTCCAGCCCCGCCCCCTTCCTGACCTTGCTTCCTGTTTCCTGCCACACCCAACCTAGCTGTCTCCTGTAGCTCTCACTACCTTGACCTCTCAACCCCACTGGAATCCGATCAGCCTGGGCCCTTCTCATCCCCCCTGCCCCCCAAAGGGGATGAAAACCTCAGAGGAGGGATGCCACGCTCTTCTCCAGCCTCCACAGGGCCACCCAAGTGACCAGGTAACATGGCATCCTGACACATAGATGGATCAAAAGAAGATGTATTATATGAAGCCTGCTTATTTGGTTTGATGGAATGCTGTAACAACTCCCCCACAACACAAAACCAGCTTTTTCGCAATTTAAAAAACTCGCTTTGCTTGGTGTCTCTTTAATGTAAAATCTGTAATTATATTCCATATACATGTAATTAACTGAAAGCTTAGAATTTTAACACTGTGTTAGTGTTGAAAGGTGCCATATAATCCCACCACCACCCACAAGCCAGTGCGGTATATTTGAGTTACTGGCTTGTGGGTTGGGGGAGTAGTTGGCACATGGGGTGCCACTAATTTCCTCCCACCCACAAGGCAGTGGGCTACTCAGTTTAGGAAGTTTTGTTTAGATTCTTTGGTGTGTAATGAATACTCATAGGGATCCATTATGAGGAAAAGTCATTACACACCAAAGAGTCTAAACACTTCAAAAATAGTGACTGCACATTTTGCTCCATAACTCCACTTCTACGAGGGTTAGGGCTTAGCTTTGTTTCTTCTTTCTTTCTTTCTTTTTTTTATGAAACATGGGGATCCAGGTTATGGTTAAGGATGCTTTGAATCCCCACTATTCCCTATGACAGAAATATATAAAATCACTAAAAGCAAACAAACAAAAATCATAAAAATTCAACCGAATGTACCCCACCGTCTTGAAATTTGGATGCTAGGTGGCACCCATGAGGCCCTACTCACCACCCCAATTTGGTGCCCTCTGTACCTTTAAAAGTGGGCAAAATTGACTTTAATCCAAATCAAATTGAATCCAACTCGAATTGATTTTGATCAGATTCGGGTTTGCAGATTCGAGTCTGAATCGAATCTGGTGATTCAATTCAACCTCAAATCGAGTCATACAAATTGATTCATGAACATCCCTAATGTGTACATGGGTTTTGTATAAGCAGTGTTTTTGGTCTAGAGCTCAAATAACATACTGGACAGCATGCTGTAATGGAATGCTAAACATGTAACACAGATCATTTCTACATACAGGAACCATAATTGGACAAGTGACTGCAACGGACAGAGATGAACCTGGTACACTACACACTAAACTGAAATACCGAATTGTGACCTATGAGCCCATGCCTTTTAAAGGTGGCAACTTGTTTAATATAGATCAAGATACCGGTTCTATTACTGTGGTACTCAACCTAGACAGAGAGGTAACTTTGATTGAAAGTTGAATTGTATTTGTTATATTATTATTATTAGTGCAATACTCATCCGTAAGATGGAATAGTGGGGAGAATGGCCCTGTGAATGGGGGGGGGGGGGGAACCCAGAGGAATTTCCTCTGCAACTTTAAAAAAAGAAGAAGCTGCTAGCTGCTGTAAATGTGGTCTGCAAAGCCCTACCTCTTCACCCTAGTGGCTTTTCCTCAGTGCAATTTCAGCCCATTCAGTGCAGTTCTAGCCCTTTCAGTCAAGAGATGTATCTGCTTGCAAAGGCTGGCTTTACATTTAAAGAGTGTGTCATGTGTAGCAGTTGGGAATCTCTGAGTCACTGCTGCTGAGTGATGAGGGGAAGGCTGGTCTTTCCTTATGACACTAAAAACCAGGCATGCCAGCGGTGGCTGGTGTGGGCTCCACCAGGGGCTGTGGCGGGAGGCACCTTTAAATGGACATCACCAGGTGCTTACCTCACCTGCTGCAGAGGATCGGCTCCACCACTCAGCTGGCCTCCACACAAGAGCAGAGACCATTTGCTGGCCATGCAAATAGCCTCCACAAGCTGAGTGGCAGAGCCAATCCTCCACCACAGTGGGTGCTGGGTGGTGCGCTGCTGCTCAAAACAGCGGCGGGAGGAGAAGTAAGCACCTGGTGAGTTAAAGGTGCCTCCTGCCGCCCCTCCGGCAGCGCCTGCACCAGCCGCTGCTGAGGCATGCCACTGCCCCCTTGCTCATCCTGCAAGGGCAGCAACCTAGAACCTGCAAAAGGAGAAGAGCCATGTTAGGGAAGTGCACGGAACCAATTAGCGCTCCATTCTAGGAGCGCTGAACTGGTTCTGTGGACTGGCATTTGAGCCGGTTTGGAGGGTGTGTGTATGTGTGTGTGGTGGGGTGTTCTGTAAGGGGCAGGGGAGGTGCTGCCTACCTGCCAACTCACTTTCGCCCCGCCGGTGCTCTCATAAAAAACAGGCGTGTGGGACTGCTGCGTCCCTCCCTGCACCCCGATCAGCATTGCCACAGAAGTGGATTCACAAGGGGTCCTCAGTCCAGTACTCTTCAGTATTTGTATCAGTGACTTAAAGGAAGGAAGGGAGAGAATTCTCATCCGATTTTCAGACTACGACACATGCAGACTTGGCTTCGTAGTAGCACATGTGAAAAGGATTTTGGGATTGCAGTTGATTACAAGATGAACACGAGTCAGCAATGTGATGCACCTGAAAAAAAGACTAATGCTTTTTTAGGCTGCATTAGCAGAACTAGAGTTTCCATGGCATGAGTAGTAGTAGTTCCACTTATTCCACACTAGTCAGGCCTCATTTAGAATACTGGGTCCAGTTCTAGGAGCTACACTTTAAGAAGAATTAAACAACTTAGAATGGGTTCAGAGATAGGCTTAATAAATGGTCAGGGATCTGAAAAACAAGTCTTCTGAGAAAGATTGAAGGAACCTGATATATTTAGTGAGTTGGTGGTGAAGAAGAGAAGATTCAGGAAGACGTGATAGTACTCTTCAAATACTTAAAGGGCTGTCACACGGGACAGGGCAGAAGACGTTCTCTGCTGCTGCAGAGGGCAGGACTTGATTAATGGGCTTAAGTTACAGGACAGTAGATTTCAGGTGAATATTAGGAGAAAGGTTTTAATGGTAAGGGCGGTCTGACAATGGAGCCAATTACTTATGGGTGAACAGACTCTTTCTTGCTGGAGTTCTTCAAGACAAGGACAGGCAGCCTTCTGTTTGGGATGCTGTAGCATTGGGTTTCCTGTAGTGAGCAGGAGATTGGACTTGATAGCCTACATAGCCCTGTTCAATGAGGTCATTCACACAATCAAAAAATGTGTTCTACCTGGGTTTGGGAGCTGTGTTTGATTTTTAGAGCTGTGGGAACTGTGGTGATTCCCCCCCCCACCCGGTTTTGCTCATCTTTAAGCTTCCCCCCATAGGAAATAATGGGGAATTTCAAAAGCCCCATAACTCCACTTGGAGGGCACCTGGGTGGCCCAGAAGAGGTTGTGGTGTAGTGCACCTACAGTGCCAACCACCCCCAAAACGACAAGCCCATGGGGCACTGGGTTGTGTTGTTTTCAATGTCTAAGGTGTTCTGAGAGTAGAGTCTCTGGTAGGAAATGAGAGAATCCACTCTCATTTCCTACCAGAGCACCACCACCAGCGGTGGTTAGCAAGTGACAGTGAGAATCAGATGAGGAGGCTCTACACATGAACAGGCTCTACACACGATCAATGTCTGGAGCCTAACCAGGCTCGGTGGGGAGAGCGGGCTTAGCAGCGTGGTGTAGTGGTTAGAGTGCTGGACTAGGACCGGGAGACCCGAGTTCAAATCCTCATTCAGCCATGATACTAGCTGGGTCACTCTGGGCCAGTCACTTCTCTCTCAGCCTAACCTACTTCATAGGGTTGTTGTGAAAGAGAAACTTAAGTATGTAGTACATCGCTCTGGGCTCCTTGGAGGAAGCGTGGGATATAAATGTAACAATAATAATAATAATAATAATAATAATAATAATAGCCTGGTCTCTGTAAACACGAGCAGAGATCCATCCCTGGGTGGCCGGATCGGCCACCCACACGACTACTGGCTCCGTCCAGTAGTGGTGCACCTATCTCCCGGAGCCAGTAGGGGCGGCGGGGATTTTGGAAGTCCCAGGATGCCCCGTGTGAGTCCTGGGGAGACCCTCCAAGGCCAGGAAGCTTGTTGTAGCCTCCCAGTCAGGGGTCTACTCATGTTTCACTACACTGCGGGAGCCGTGCCGCGGTGGCACATGATCAACTAGATGGGGTTAACAGAGCGCTCGCTCTGATAACCTTGTTTAAGGGGAGGGGTATTTTGTGCGACTTGCTGCCGGGAGCAATGTGGCTCCCGTGGCAGCACACAACCAGGAGGGACTGGGCTAGGCTCCCGTAGCCTGGTTCCTCCTGGTCGTAAGAATAGCCTCGAGCAGTGGTATGGTATGGGTTGAGTCGAGCCAAGACTAATAGCAGTGCAATGAGCTAGCACAGTTTCATTACCGGTAGGACCTGCTGAGTTCTCTTCTTATATCTGACTTTGCCCTGAGTCACTATTCTGTACCTGATCATCATTTCCTCTTCTTACGTTTCAGACCCATAGTGCCTGAATAAGCTCTTCCATCAAAAATAAGAGTTAAGGCCGGGTGTTTTGCAAAGATCTTCCTCTCTGTGAGCAAATGTTTGCCTAAGTGTGTCTGCCAGAGCAATGTCATAGAATGCATAAGTGACCTTCAGAAGTCGGTCCTTATAGCATTTGCATAGCTAGGAACCCTAGGAATAGAAAACTATCAAACTTCAAAGTGACTTTGCTTTATTACCAGTTTATAAGCATGAATAAACTACAACCCTTTACTGTTTATGTTCTTTTTTAGACTACAAGTGAATATACAGTCTACGTAGAAGCAAGAGATATGGCAGGTCAGCACTTTGGTCTGTGCAATACTGCAACGGTTGTAATTCAGGTTGAAGATTCAAATGACCATGCACCCATGTGTGAACATGGCACGGTATGTCTGCCGTCTTCTAGTGTAGTATGACATTTGCCCCACTAATCTAATGTCTTTATATCTCCCACTGGGTATTGTGTTAGTGTCATCATTGTGAATTATGTGTCTGAGCCTACAGCTGGTAGCTATTTTGTCTGCATCAGCCCTAGGAAGAAGTGGGCCACTGTGCTGTTGGGCTCTTTGTTCTGCTCTCTTTCTTATCAGCTGAACAAAAGATAAATATGCACAATTTAAATCTGTGCCAGCAGGTGCTGAAACATCAAGACTGCATTCATACATTCACAAGGATCCTGGCTAAAAAGTTAATCAGGATTAGTGAGCCCTGTGGAGCTGATTGTGTGAATGCAGAATTTTAGGGTTCTACTGTTCAAACTGCTCTAGTTAACCAGCATTTAACCAGGATAAATAAGTAAAAATGCAATGAGGCTATTCTCATGACTGCTGGAAAGTGGGCTAAGGGAGCCCAGCCTGCTTTCTAGCGGAAGTGAGCACCACGAGCCCGATGGCTAGCCTGCTTAATTCCCCCTCCTCTAAAACGAAATTCTGCATTCACACAATCAGCTCTGCTGGCTTTTAGGGATGTGCACAGAACCGGTTCGGAAGCCCTTTATGGGCCTCCGAACCAGTTCAATTGGCGGGCAGTTCTGCCGGTTCGACAGCAGGGGTGTGTGCATCTTTAAGGGTGGGGGAGGGTGCACTTAATCCTCCTGCAACATTTCCCCTGCCGGCGCATTTTCCCAATGCCCAGCACTTGCAGGCGCATCTGTAACTTCTGGTCACTTCTTGGAGACGCAGCGATGAGGTGGTAGGGAGGTACGCTGCTGCCCTGAGGGGCTTTAACAAAACGGAGCTCTGGCGGGGGAAATGTGGCAGGAGGGATAAGTGCACCTTCCCCCGCCCTTAAAGATGCACCCACCACCACCGTTGAACCACCCCCACCTGGTTCCGTGTACATCCCTACTGGCTTTACTTACCCTAATTAACTTTTTAACCAGGATCCATATGATTGTGTGAACACAACCCAAGTGCATGTTTGAATCATCTCTTTTTTGGGCATGATCTGTATATCACTATGGATTTAGAAAAGGAAATATGTATAGTAAACTAATATTGTTTGTGACCTAGCAGCTTGGAACTCTCACCTCTTGCTCTTGAAATCTGAACAATAGGCTAATAACTACCATTCTTGCTATTTCAGTATGAAGCATATGTGTCTGAAAACACGGTTGGTGCAGAAGTCGCCAACATTGGTGTTGTAGACCGAGATGCACCTGGGACTCCAAACTGGCATGCTACGTTCAGCATCATAAAGGGAAATGAGGACGGTGCTTTCAAAATTGTGAAACAACCAGATTCAAATGTTGGCACTTTATGTATTGAAAAGGTAACTGACAACACCATAGAAAAACTGTGACATGTAACGGAGGATATCTGCATTAGTACATTAGTGTTTCAAAGGATTCCAGTTCTGTTTAGCTAATATATACGTTATCACTAAACATTTTCAGTCAGATTTGTACCCCTCTGTCCCTCTTTTTTACTAGTCCCTGAATTTTTTTTAAAAAATAATTCTGATCAATGATTTTTTCCAGGTAGTCTTTTGTAAATTATTTTCTAATTATTTTCTTTTTAAGGCAGATGTATGAGTATTTTTCCTATGGACTTTAACAACATTATTTGGGAAAGGAAGAAACTTATATTACAGTTCTGTTACACAATATTAGGAAAGAGTATCATCTTATACTATTTCATATAGGAAAAATGTGCAACAGATAGGGCTGTGCATTGAACCAGATGAAGAAGAGCTGCTAGCGAGCATGAATTCTCCCCTTTGCTAAGCAAGGCCCATCCTGGTCTGCGTTTGGATGACTGACTACATGTGAGAGCTGTCTCCTGTAAGTTATTCCCTTTAGGGCAGGGTTTCTTAACCTTGGGCCCCCAGATGTTGTTGGCCTACAACTTCCATCATCCTCAGCCACAAAGGCCATGTCTGGGGATGATGGGAGTTATAGTCCAGCAACATCTGGGGGCCCAAGGTTAAGAAACCCTGCTTTAGGGGATGGGGCCATAACTCAGTTGTAGAGCACCTGCTTGCCTGCAGAAGGTTCACTCCCTGTCATCAGCAGGGCTGCGAGAGATTCCTGTCTGAAACCTTGGAGAGCTGCTGCCAGTCAGTGTAGACAATCTTGAGCAAGATGGAACAATGGTCTGAGTCAGTGTAAGGCAGTTTCCTATATTCCTAGTTATTGATTCCGAGGCAACGCAAGCTTTGGTGGTGGATTTTTCACCAGAAATGATCCTGCTGAAAAATGTTTCCAATAAAAGTATACAATTTGATACAATACCATACCATACAGTTCTAGGGAGGTGATTTGTTTTTATTGTTCTATGACAGTTTAGTCTCCAGGTTCTGGGAATTCATTCCACTTTTACTTTCCCTCGCTGCCACCATATAATTCTTGTTACCTTGCTCTCGGTACTCAACACCTTTGGCTGCGTAGCCTTGCGGGCGCAAGATAGACCTATATGTTCAGGATATAAAATGAAACAGAACTTGAGGTCTAAAATGAAAAGAAGAATAAGTTTATTATTTACTGATTAGAATAAAGATCTCTGCAAAGCAGGGCAGACAGGCTTCTCTACCAAGTTACTAGGTACATCCGCTGTTCTGGATAAAATGTAAGACATAGGGAGCTGAGATAACTGGGACAGAGGTCATTAAACTTGGGTTTGTAAAAGTAGTGAATTCCTCCAGACCTTCTTGTCTGTCACTAGGAGCTGCCCTGAACGCTGCTGGTTCTCCAGCCTCCACACATTCACCATTTAAGTCCCATACAACCCCCCTTGAACAATCTCTCCTGTTCAGAACACACACCCCAAACTCTCAACCCCCAGCTCCAAAACCACCTCCTACTCCCTCGCAACTCAGTCCAGCTCTCTCTCTGTGTCTCATCTGCCTTTATTTTAAATCCCTCCCCCTCTGGACCTTCTGTGCCTGGTTACTAGGGTAACCCACACACATTCACGCCCCCACTCAACAGCTCCTATATACGTTCCACCGCAGAGGGGCTTACCTGTCCTGAAGAACTGGCTCTCTTCCCTCTTCTACCTAGAAATCAGCTGCCTTCTGGGCAGCCACAGCCGCAGCATTTTAAAATGCCACCTTCCTGTCCCTTGTCTTGCTCCACAATGCAGTGGGAAAGGAAGCAACAGCACAATATTACATCTTTTCCAGGCGCGGCCCGTGAATGCGCCTTCGGGGGCGGTGGGTGGCTTCTTTAAATGTAAATGGAGCCGGTGCTCTGTGCCGCCCAGCAGCCTGCATGGTGGGGAATCGCCTCTGCCACTCACCTGGCTCCCACGGATGCGAACCCCCGTCAGCAGCCAGGTGAGTTGGGGAGGCGATTCCCCGCCGTGTGGGTTGCTGGGCGGCACAGAGCACCGGCTCTGTTTACACTTAAAGATGCCGCCGGCCGCCGCCCTCCCCCCCGCCGAGGTGCTTTCATGGGCCGTTGCCTGATCTTTTCCCCAGTGCATTACTGGGAAAATGGTCGTTCTCTGTTACTATAAGAGCATGGCCATTTTATCCCAGTAGTGCACTGGGCAAAGGATGCAATGTTGTGGTATTGCTTTCTTCTCCACTGCATTGTAGGGCGAGACAAGGGAAGGAAAGGCAGCGTTTTAAAATTGTGGTATTAAAATTAAAACCACATTGTGGCTGCCCAGAAGGCAGAGGATTACTACTGTACTTAGAAGATCATTGTGGTTTTTCTGGTCTGTGACTGTAATAAAGATTGATTGATTGATACTTGGAAGATTGAAGGGAACCAGTTCTTCAGGACAGGTAAGCCCCCTCTGACAAATTGAGCCAAAAAGGTATATCAGCTCAATGTGGTCCATCGCTCCCAGTATCAGTGGCATGATGCTTACCTGAATCATGTTGATAATGATCCTCATCCTAATAATTGCATCCGTGCACAACCCTAGAAACAGTTTATGAGGCTAACTCATTTGAAAAACTGGAAAACGATTGGAAAATCTCATGGATAAAGGATGAGATTTTAGTGTGTTCTCATCAGGAAAAACTAAGTTTTTTCTTGACTGTCCTTTTTGTGCTCTCCATTCTGTCCACATATGGACAATGGAAGATGCAAATTATGGAGGTGTCAGGCAGGAGGAGGAAGTGTCTCTTCCATCAGGTGTCTAGCAGCACCTGCCTATTATAGTGGGGTGTCAAACTAACCCCAGGCTTTTCACCAAAATCTCTAACTTTGAAGCAGCTAAACGGACAGGCATGTATTGCACTGGAGGAACAGTGCAATACTTTAAATAAATACATAATAAATTGAAGGCACAGGAAATGCTTCTGCCATCAGAAGTCAACATACACTTGCTAGATCTGGCTCTGCCAGGGGAGGAAGATCTCTATATTAACTTGAGGGGAGGGAGGTGGATTGCTCTTTGCTTGTCTCCCAACCCAATACTGATATCACAAAGATTGCTTAGGGCTGATAACCAAGGGGTGGTTTAAAGTTGGGGGCAGCATAGGACCTGTCGCTCTGAGTGTACACCCAGGCTTTGCAATGGCTTTGGGGGCAAAACATTCAACTGCTGCCGGTAGCTCCGAGGGTAGGGGTGCTGGGATGTGTTGCCCTGCATCACCCCACCCCCAGAGCTCCAATAATGCACTACACAAGTGTGTGGTGCATTATGGGGACCCCCTCCCCTCCCCAAGAACGCCGTGGCTGACAGACGATCGAACAAATGAGGTTAAGGGAGGCTCCATAGGTGGGTTTCCCGTTGCGGTGCCGCCACATTCAGGCCCAATCCCCAGCGGTACACATGCATGTGCAAAACTGGGCTGGTCTTCTTAGTCTGGTGTTGCATGTGCATGTGAATAGCCCCAGAATTTCATACAGATGGCAGTTTTGAATGACCACAAGAAGATGGTAAGTAGGAGGGAAGCTGCAGTTCGCAGCGAGCATGCGCTCCCGGTGCTTGGCAGTACTTCCACCACTTTCCATGTTGTCCAAACTCATCAATGTCAGTTCCCTTCTATCACCCACTTTCTCTGCCCAGCTTCAAAGTTGATTGCAAATGTTGGGTGACAAAGGGGAGCCAACATTAACCACCCAACACTGGCAGGTTCAGACGATGAAGAAAGCAGCAGAAGTGCCATCAAGATCTTGGAGCGTGTGCCCACCAGGAACCAGTGTTTGTCTCCTACTTATTGTACAGTGGTAATGCAAAGCCACCCATTAACTGCTTCTGAATGGGGAATCAGATATTTTAAAGAAATTACTTTCCCCATTGTATATTACCTGTGTTTATATGAATGTTGGAAAATAGTTATGAAAATGTAGGACATCTTGGTGCTGACTTAGAACATTTATTTTCCAGGGGCTAGATTATGAAAACACCAAGGAGAGAAGACTGGAAATTGCTGTAAATAATGAAGCACCTTATGCTCCAGCCCCAAATTCAAGAGCCATTTCTACAAGTACTTGCTACGTGATTGTCAAAGTACGGGATGTGGATGAAGGGCCAGTATTTGACCCTTGTGTGTATATTTTAAATATTAAAGAATGTTTGCCAGCTGGAACAATGGTCGGCCAGTACCTAGCAAATGACCCAGAAACCGGAAATAGTGAAGGCATACGGTATTGTATTTTATTGCCTCATTCATTTTATAGTGTGGTGGTAGTAGTAGTAGTATTGAAATATAGACATATTGAAATACTATATATATATATATATATATAGAGAGAGAGAGAGAGAGAGAGAGAGAGAGAGTGGACGTCTAATCCACAGATAAGGGTTATACCACAATGTTGGTGGATGTATGGGTTACTTAAATCACCAGTATTGTGTCACCTAGCACATCTGCACAAGTGCACAGGGGTTACTTTATGGGTTCCATGCAGATGGGATGGTCTTGACTTCTTGATGTTGTACTACTAACAGTACTGGAGCTTGGGGTGGTGTCAGGTTTGAAGGACAAAATGTTCTATGTCCTACATATCCTAGGAGGCTTGATGCTAGGGAACTTCTACAGCTTTAAATGACAGAAAATGCTTCCCCTGTATGGATCACACAGGACAGTGGACAAGGAATTTTGTCCCAGCCTATATCCCAATACCAATAGTAAATACCTTTAAGATTCTAGGAGGCCGTTCACACTATCAAAAACTGTGTTCCATCCAGGTTTGGGAGCTGTATGTGCTCTCAGTTTTCTGTTGTGTGGAAGCAAGGTAGGAGGAAAACCTGTGTGCCTCCTACCTTGCTTCTACACAATCACCTCTACCCAGGTTTTCTTCCTATCTTGCTTCCACATAACGAAAAACTGGACGCATACACAGCTCCCAAACCCAGACAGAACACAGTTTTTGATTGTTTGAATGACCTCTAGGTCTGTTTGGATGATACATCCAAGTCAGCCTCACGCAACATACAATTAGGGATGTACTTCCCCTCATGACATGACATACATCTTTTTCAGTTGTGTGTGAGAAAAACTATCTACTCATGTATAGTCCAATAACCAGTTAACTAGAGAATAAAAATGTTTGTGTGTGTCTGTGTGTGCATATACATACCACCTCCATGTAATAAGAAGAAAGGGGGAGGTGTACTGGGAAGTGGATGGGGACATGCTCATACGTGTCACTAATCATGAATTGGACGATACGCTCGGTGTATCGTCCAAACCAGCAGATAATAAGCATTAGGGCTGCACACAGTACGAGGTTTCAGTTTGGAAGCTGCCTTGGAGATTCAGAGGGGCATGTGATTTAATTCACCAGTTTGGCAGACGTTGCAATTCAGTTCAATCTAATTCAGAAGGTCTTTGTGATTCAAAGACACCGAGGTTGTTCTCATGGTCAGCTGCAGCAGGGTAGAAGCATGAAAACCTGGGTAGCGAGGCTTGTGTAGAGCCTCAGGACTGACTCCTTCTCTGCTGCTCCAGAGCAGGGCTACCTTGTTCTAAAACCTGACCTTTTACCTAGGTTAAAGTGGCAAAGCCCAATCTTACCTTGGCAGCCCCGATGGTATGTGTGATCGGGGCTGGGTGCAGCAGCTCCTGGCAGCCTGGCTTCCTTAAAACCACAGAGTGCTGCTTAAAGAGTAGCCACTAAGCTGCAGCATTGTTTTGGGCAGCTGCTCTGCTTCCTGTGCAATGCATTGTGGCATACTGGAGGACTTCCTCCTCCAGATCCCCAATGCTCTTCCTTGCTGATTCTGTGGGTGTGTGCGGCATGGCAGAGCACTAGAGACCCATACTTGTGTGGGGAAAGGCAGGTATACTTTGCACCCAGCCCTGCCTAGCCACTAGGGATTTTGGTCATGAGAATGACCTCACTGCTTCAGATTTTGCGGAATCACTAAAATGCTTATAATTTTTTCATTGGCAGAATGGGATGAAAATTGTGCGAAGCAGCCCCTTCTCAGGGCATGAAGCTTGTCAAATTGCAGACAAATAGGTCCAAGGATTTTAAAGTATTTGTGAAAAGATACTTTAAAATGGAAGTTGCCCATACAATGTTAAAAAACAAACACCAACCTTCCAGATTGTCACATTGCATCCAAACGGAAGCGAGGTGCCTCAGCAAACTCAGCTAGGATCCGGACCCTTTTGAGCCGCTAATGATCCAGGTCAAAATCAAAGCAAATTTGCCCAAAGCATCCCACTTTGATCCAGATCCAGATTGGTGACTGATGCACAGCCCTATTGGGTGCATTTGTTTCTGAAGACTACATTTATTCCCAACAGTTATGAAGTATTAAATGATCCATGCAACTGGATCACCTTTGACAACATGGGTGAGATCAGAACTACTAGAGTCATAGACAGAGATGCACCAGATTTGCAGCTCGACCAGTGTAATGTAACAGTCGTGGCAACAGACCAAAGTGAGTACCAGATGTCATGAGTAACTTCTTATTTGTATCTTGCAGTATTTGTATGAGACTTCCTCCATCAAAGATTCAATAGGGGCAGTATAAGAGTGTTTTGCCCCTGCATGGGGCAGGGGCCAGGCTTTTAGAACTTTTTGTTGCCATTTTTAAAAAATAATTTCATTATCATATTAGAATAATATTGACTTTTTAAAAATAATACCAATGCAGGCTATTTTACTGGCAGAAAGTATATTTGTAACTTCCCATATTTTTTAAAAAATAGATTTTTGTTTTAGTTTTGAAAAAGTGATTTGAAAGACAAGTTTATGAGAAGGGAGGTATCTCTGGAGGTTTTTCCAGAATCATCCATACATTTAATAATTTAAATTCCAAAGACCTGGATAAATAATGAGGGTGTTCCCCCTACCGCTTTGAATATATGCTATATTATAATTCAAAACTGTAAAATTAAGAATTATTTTTAAATGTAAAATTGGAGTTGCTGCAAGGGTTATTAACTGCAGTTAAGTATTATGTTTGTTTCAATGTTAATTACAAAAGTGGCTAAACAGTCTTTGAAACTTGAGCTTTCTCAGCCCCCACCCCCCAATTTTAATAGCTGAGATTATAGCTTTTTGATTGTATAATCATATAAGATACCAATATAATATGAAATATAGCATTTTAAAATCAATGTGTGTATCTGTATCTTCTGCACAGAAAGGTGGGGGTATGCACTAAAGTAGTATTAGAAAAGTAATAATAAGGATCCAATTATTAATATATTAATAATTAGTATTTATTTACATGAGCATATTTTACCATTGAAGCATATTCCCTTGTTTCATCTAGCCATTCTTTAACACTCGCCATTTTCATTTCTCTCCAGTATTTAGCATACTTGATTTAATAAGATTATTTTAATATCATATTTTTGTTTATATCAATACTGTTCAAGCATCTATATATATTTCAGGTGAAATAACGATAGATCTAGTTGTAGAGAAGATTCTAAAATCCTCTCCCTTTTTCTTTTTTCAATATGTTTTGGCCAATGAACATTTGTACCACAGATGATAGAAGTCTCCTCTCTCTTTTTGACATCTCCAGTAATGTGAGCTGTGATGTTATTTTGTCTATAATGGATGGAGTGATGTTTTGTTCTCTCTAACATCCACTTTCCCAAAGCAGCAGCTCCCAATGGCCTACTGTTTTTCACCCCAATCCTTCCACTTACTATTAAAAAGTGGGTTGTTTTTACAGTGTTGGCTCCAGCAGTGAAACTTATGACTTGCAGAAGGTTCATGTGTGTAGACTCCGGAATCGTGGTCCATTAGGTACAGTTATTCCTTTTCTGCACATTCAGCAACTGTGGACAATGATGGTGATACAATTCTGGCAATTGTTGGTTAGATGTCCTTTTTGCTGGTTTCTGCAGCAGTTACAGATGTGGCCAAATTCCAATTTTTTCTTTTGCATTCAATATTGTGCCTACCTGCTTGTGGATCAAATATCACTATGTTATTCAGATTTTGAACTATTTTACAATATTAGTTTAAAACAAAGGATACTGAAGAAGCTGCCTGAACAGCTCTCCCTTCTGCATCATTAGAGTGAATAAGAAAGCTGGCATTCAGAAACACCCTTTCTCCAAATTAGGTATAGCTTATCCTCCTGAACCCATTTCAGATTCCCTGGTCTGATGAATTTTCATGCATACTTTCTGTATATTAGCTGTATTCTCTCAAGCCATAAAATTCGTATTGATTATTTCAGAAGTGAAATGCTTTTCATTTGCCTTTTCAGTGCTTCACAGTCATTTGAATCTGGTTTTAACATAAGTAACCAACATTAGCATGACTAAGGCTATGCACACGAGCAACCCTACCCAGGTAAGGGAAGCCCTACCTGGGTAGGGTTGCTCATATGCAGTGCTGGGATCAAGCCATAGGCGGATTACCGCAGAGGCAATAGAGGCCATTGCCTACAGTGGCAAAATCCTGGAAGAGAGGCAGATCTTGGGACAGGGGAGAAGAGGCAAGTTCCCTTTTTTCATTAAAATGCCACTGCTGCCTATGCAGCAGAATTGGGCATCTGTAGCGGGGACTGGGAAGGTTGTGTGGGGGGAGGATGTTCCCCCATTTTATCTTAAAGCAGGCAGCTTCTGCTGCATGGAGGAACTGGAGTGAGGGAGAGCTCCTTCCAGCTCCCCTCCTCCTTTTCAAATGAGTGCACGCCCAGAAGCAGCCCATTCCAAGAGGACGTACCCGCCCCCCGCCCCAGTTTTTGGATGGGTTGCTTTTGGTCATGGCCTCCAGCATCACGGGTCATGTGGGCATGCAACTGCATATCCATGAGAACAGGAAGGATTGTCTGGGGGGAAGGTAGGAGGAACCCATACCCCGGCAGGGATTATATGAATAGACATACTGTGTGAACCCACAACAAGGCAGGCATGTCAGATTCATCTTGGGACACAAACCGACCTTGATAATAGCACTAGCACTTACATTTATATACCGCTTTATAGCTGGAGCTCTCTAAGCGGTTTACAATGATTTAGCTTATTGCCCCCAACATTCTGGGTACTCATTTTACCAACCTCGGAAGGATGGAAGGCTGAGTCAACCTTGAAACCCTGGTCAGGATCGAACTTGTAACCTTCTGGTTACAGGGCGGCAGTTTTACCACTGCGCCACCAGGGGCTCTTTGCCCCTGATAATCTTGGCATGGGTTCACAAAATCACACTAATGTGGGTTACTGACTTTAAACCTAGAGTCAAGCAACTGTGTGAACCTGACCATTTATAGCTTATTAGCACAGGTACAATGAAGGCAGTCTGTTCTTAAAACTTGTTAACAGCATTAAACTGTAACGCTGGCACTAACATTGTTTGTCTTCTCTAGGTGGTAAAACAGGCACTGGAGTGGTAGTGGTGAATCTAATAGATGAAAACGATAATTTCCCAGTGATCGTTCAAAAAGAGTACACCATGTGTAGAGACAGAGAACCAGTTTGCCTTACTGCCGTGGATGCTGATCTATATCCGCATACAGTTCCTTTCCGTTTTGAAATTCCTGAGCGGATGCTCTCAGGATGGAGAATAACGCAACATGATGGTGTGTGTTTCTTTCTTAAATGTTTACTTCTGCAGTAACAACTGAAGTACTGATTCTGAAATCATGCTTGCCTCTGGGCTTCTATTGTTTCTTTTGCAGAGAACTCTGTATACCTGGAACCAATAGGCCGTATACCCTTTGGAGTCTACAACATTCCCGTCAGGGTAACTGACAATGCAGGCCATGGTGGAATCACTGAGATAAAAGTGCGAGTGTGTGATTGTGTAACACCCAGTGATTGTACAATGCCTCTCCAGCCTCCCCGGGCAGTGCCCTATCCAGCACCGGGAGCCAACGTTACTCTAGGCATTTGGGGCATCCTTGCACTAATTTTGGGATCGTTATTGCTGTTGTGTAAGTATACTTATGTTTTTTCATGTAAAATGTGCCACTTACATCATTAAAGGGGTCCATTGTAAGAATCAGACTGCTACTGACATATTGCTGGCTTAATTGGTGCATTTATTTTGTTTGTTCAAAATTGCATGGAAATGATGCTTTCAGCAAACAAATAAAAAAACAGCACTCCTGTTTTGCCTATTTTAAAAGGCTCCTGGTTGCTTAAATGCATAGGCTTGTGCAGTGCAACTAAAGATATGCTACTAGTGAAAACATATTTTGGCACATGTATCCCTAGCTGAAAACAGAGCCACCTGTGCAACTGGTTGCTACATCCATGCCACCCCTCTCCAATCCAGTAGCTGAGGCTGCACACACACAACCTTTGTTTAAAAGCATTGGTTGCATGGGAAGGAGAGTAAGGGGCTGAATTTGCATCCCTTTGGTGCATTTCCCACATGCCTTGCTATATCAAGAACTCACTCAAGACCATCACGTAATGAGTTCCTCTGCCCACAATATGTCAGTGGTGTGTTATCAGTAGCGATATGTAAACTGGTAGCTTGCAGAGCTGTGCAAATCAATTTGAGCCGAATTGATTCAAGCTCGAATTGGGGTGATTCGAGTGATTCAAACACAAATCACAAACCTGAATCAAACATGAATCACATAAAGGGTCTGATTTGAGTTGTAATTGAATCAGTCATGATTCAAACTTGAATCGATTCAAACTTGAATTGGAGAGAGTTTCAAACTGTATTTAAGGGGCTGCTTAGAGGCAGAAAGACAGAGAGCCATTTATTAATGTATTGATTATTAATTATGTATGTATGATATTTCTATACCAGCTGATATAAACATATCTAATAAGTGTACAAATTAAAACATACAGTATTAAAACAGGTGTGGTCAGCAACATAAAATATTTACAGGTTATAGAACTTAGAGTTTTTAAATAGGGCCTATTTTGGGGGAAGGGGAATTAGTTACTAATAGGACTGTAGGACAGGAGGGATAAGTTTGGGTTAGAGTGGCCACAGTAATCTCCTGTCCTTTCCTTCCTTTCCCTGCCCTTAGACTTGCCCCATTGTTGCTCAGTCCCCTTAAAAAAAAAGCCCTCCCCCAATAAAGCTGCCTTCTTTATTTGGGGGGATTTAATTATTTCTAGCTTCTGTGTGCCCCACAGTGTTATAGATAGCATTGTATGTGGCACACAAAGCATAACTAGACCACTCTCAGGCCACACCCTTTAAAGAGACTTGAACCCCCTCCTGCCTCATCAGAGTTAGGGCTTACTTTTTTTTTTTAATGCAAAATGTCTGGGAGGGTGCAAAGCAGAGCCAGGAGCAGAGTGGCAGGCAGAGGGAGGGGTGATGCTGCTGGTCGTGATGTGCGATGGCGAGAGGGGCCTACTCCACGAGTCGATCCACTGATGTGTGCAAGGCTCCTTTTTGTAGGAGCCTGGTCCTGCAGCGCAGCCTCCTGTGGTGGCTGAGGTAGAACTGGGCGGGAAGAAGAAGCTCTTCCTATGGCAGTGGAGGAGAAGGTGCCGTTGGCTGCTAGCCCAACCAGATCACTCTCTCCACCTTCCCCAATCCCTGCTGGCAGTGCAACCCCCCGTCTGAGCCCCATAAGGAGCAGGAACTACTTCTGCTTCTTGGGCCTTGTCAGACGGAGGCCGGTGGTGATGGTGGCCTCCAGAACATACCAGCAGCCCCAGTACTACCACCACCAAAACAGTCCTGGACCGATAGCAGCATGGCGTTGGACAATTTTGTGCTCCGCTATGGTGTCCCACACCATGCTGCCTGCATCCACTCTGGGTCACAAGTCAGCAGAGGTAAAGACCCTAAGCAACGTACGATAGTGGGGATGCTGCAGCACTTGTGATGGCATCACTCGGTGGTCTACGCTCCTGCTGGCAGCAATAGGCTCGGTGTGTCCTCAAATAGCAGTATGGCATCTGCTTCTGCTCCCAAGCAGGGGATGTTGCCTGCACAGTGGGTGCAGTCGGTGGGCAAGTGGTCTGGTCACCTGGAGCCTAATCTCATCACCTGGGCTATTGGGGAGATTATTGCTTTGGATGACCAGTCATTCCAGGTGGTGGAGAACTGCCAGCTTCTTTGATTGCTTGCCCCTGACTACAACATCCTCTCATGCACCACATTCAGCAGGCAGGTGGTGCCCTCCCTGTACTAGGCGTGCAGGGAGACTGCCTTGGGGCTGCCGCACACAGCAACACCTGACACCAGTGTGCACTGGTGGGGGCAAGAGAGCAAGGGGACGTCTGCTGCTTGTGCCAGGGCCAGCCCCTCCCATGCTGCAAAACACAGCTGGGCTGTGCTTCAGGTAGAGGTTGCTGACCATATGACAGATGAGCTGTTGGCTGCCATAGATCGCCAGGTGGAGGATGGCTGTCCAGGAAGCCAAACCATCACCGAGGGTTCATGGTCAACAACGATGCTGCCAACCACGATGCTGCCAACATAACTAAGGCAGCCAAGCAGGGTCTGTTTGTGTCCATCTATTGTGTGGCGTACACTCTGAACCTGGTCATGCAGGATGCACTTGGGCCTTCTGGGGCTGCAGCCAGGTGAGACATCCCCACTGCTGGTAGCAGCCTGGGTGCCATCCTGCTGCTATCATAGCTGCTCTTGTGGAGAGATGCCACAAGATAGCAGCTTTCTTCCATCGGAACAAAAAGGGTAGGCATATGGTCAAGGTCAGGCAGCTTGAGCTCTGCCTACCTGAACACCTGATCCCTCAGGATGTTCTGGCCTGGTGGAACTCCACCTTTCTCTCTCTCCGGCACCTGTAGGAGCAAGAGGCAGCCATCCATGCCCTGTCAAGGAGGTGTGGTTTGGAAGTGTGTAACCTATCCAACCAGGACTGGGTGCTCCTTTCCAAAGTCATCTGGGCACTCGAGCCATTTTTTGTTGCCACAAATAGCTTGTGTGCTGAGACAGCAGACAGCAATACTGAGCCAGGCCTTCCCTGCCACTCTTCTTTAGAATACATGGAACTGCCATTACCGGCTGTTTCAACCAATCGATTTGAATATTTTGCTATTTGATTCAAGCTTGAATTGAATTTCAAAATACGATGTGTGCACATTTCTAGTAGCCTGATGTTCCTGACCGGGTTTATCCTGATCCCCATAATAAAATATTGTGTCTAAATTGGAATGTGTATTTAGAGTCTATGAGAACTATGATACAGAGAATGCAATATTAATCAGCTATTTACAACAGAGGTGCCATGCTGTTATATATATCTGGAGAACAGCTATCTGTAAACTATCTTTGACTTGATGGTGATTGAGAATAAGAGTGCCTTCCTTGATGTAATACGATGTGTAAATTCTCCAACTTGTAATTTTGGAGTCTTTATGCAGAAAAGAGAGAGGGTAGCATCCAGCCAAAAAATAATGTGGGCAGAACTCTTCCTTTCATGCAAGAGGGAAGAGGTGATATTCTGAACTCTCCCTTTTTCTTCTGCAGCCCCTCGCACCTCTTGAAAATATGTCCACAAGTTTCTCCCAGCCCACAGGGAACTAGTTTTGGGAGGTACAGAGGGGTTGTGCCTCTCTTTCATGAGCAGAAGAATTCTGCTTGTGTTATTCTTAATCTAGGTGCTACCTAGAGTTGATTACATTGCAGTATGAGACTGGATTGCATAGCAGAATAATTTATGTGCCCTAATACATTCTGGCAGTTTCTTGGAACAAATGATCCCAAGTACTGAATGCCAGACTTTGATTTCATGGACTGTAGTAAGAGACCAAATTATCTTGTTCTGTGGTACTTCTATCTCTATGCAATATACAATGCCTAGAGGCAGGTTCCGTTGAAGTGACAGGAGCTAACTTCCAAATAAATATGTATTAGTGTGCTGACCATGCACACTAATACACACACTGATATCTCATTAGGTCTTGTTTGTTTGTTAATGTCTTCTTTCTTCTGCAGTAATCCTGATAACACTTTGTGGCTGCTGTGGCACCAGATCTGTGAGTGGTAAACAAGTGTGTGATGATTTAGCTAATCAGAGCTTAATCAAATCAAACACTGAAGGCCCGGGAGCATATGGAATGGTAAGTGATTCTTATTCCTTATTTCTGCAAATACAAAGTGCTGTGCACAACGTTTAAGAAAAGGTTGATGTATTATTTTGTATCCGGCTCCTGCCTGATGCTCCCAGTGGTCTCCCATTTGGAGAGCTGCTCACCTCCTAGCTTCATTAGTGCTGTAGCCTCCTATGTTCCCAGACCATTCTTTGGGTCCTTAGGTTAAGAACAACTTTAGAGGGGCCCTGCCTGCAGCCTAATGGCCTAAACTAATAGGGAGGGATAGAAAATGTAAAGGAGGGATTCAGTTTTTTAAATGATTTGTTTAAATACAGAAAGAGATGGAGACAGCCATAGGTTAAGGGCTAAACTACACGTGACATTAGTCACAACAGTAACCTTGGCGTGCCTGCTCGTTCTAACTTATAGTTCGGTTCTCTAAATAGAGTGTGTGCTGGCGCTATCCAAATCAGGACCAGGGTGGATATAGGGGGCTCTACCCCAATGCCCTGCTGTAGTAGGGGACGCCCTGGCCCCCTGCACATGCTAACTGAGCAAAAAGATGCATTTTTAAAGTGGTGATTCCCTTTATTTAACAGGGGGAGAGCAACTGGCCCTATCCATCCCCAGCATAGCATCCCTCCAGTGACTTTTCTGGTGTCTATTTTATGTTTCTTTTTTAGACAATGAGCCCTTTGGGGACAGGGAGCCATTTTATTTATTTGTTTATATCTATGTCAACCACTTTGGACACTTTTGTTGAAAGCGGTATATAAACATTGGTCGTATTCATGGTATGCTATTTGTGCACCAAAAAAGCTCTCATTGGCTCTAATGAAAGCTTGTGTGTGTGTGTGTGTGTGTGTGTGTGTGTGTGTGTAAAATGGCACATGCGAGGAGATCTATTTGTATTGGGGCCCGAGCAGGGCCATGTTCCCAGTCTGGATCACACATCCACACTGCTGACCCAAGAAAAAGCAAGCACACTAGGCCTGAAGACATGACTAGTGTCATGCATGTAGTTTGGCCCTAAGAAATTCAAATAATAAGGAAGGGCAAAAGAGAAAGGGCACAGTCAGGAACTGGAAGAAGCAATTTTAGGCTTAATGAGAAGCAAGGAGGGTGAATGGGAGAGGAGCTGTATTAAGGGGGCAAGAGAGTACTTATTTGAATGCAGGGACTAGTAATAAGTCCCATGATACGCTTGCATCCTGAGCCAGTTAATTGCCTGATTTTTTTTAATGCTAATTACTGTGTTAATTTGAATAGCAGAGTTTTAAATTTAGACATTTATGGGATTTCACAGTGTACTGTAACACTGGCTTTTAGTAATATTTAAATGGTTTTAATGCTTTTTATTGGGTTTTATGTTAATATTTTAAATAGTTGGGTTTTTTATGGTAAACTACTCTGAGCCATTTTTGGATGGGCAGTGTATAAATGAAATAGTAAGTAATTCCTTTAAACAAAAGTGATTTACATTTAAACACTATTAAATACGACGAAGTCTTAACTACTCTTAAATCTTAACATATTTATCATTATACAGAGCACTTGAGCATATTAGCATCAACTAGTACTCTTGGTTTATTAGTAGCATCTTCTTAATTCAGTGAAAGGACTCAAATGGATCCAGGACAGTAAAAGGAGATGGAGGCACTTTTTAGTTTCTATTCTTTTTGCATGTACACGTATTGTAAGGTATACAGGTGTACACCAGAACGACTGCACTTTCTGCTCTTGTGTTTTGAATGAATCCAGCCACCAATTTTTCTAAAAGCATGTGGAACTAGAACTCTAGATCCAGCCCCCGTTGCGAAAGGAGAAATGTGATTTGTGTGGGATAACATGGGATAATGTTCCCCAAACCTGAATGACCACATAGCTGCAGTAGAAATGGAAGAGAGCATAGAAGCTGGGGAGTTTCCTAATTCCCTTTATCCCAAGGCCATAGAAGTTGTCGGCATGGTGTAATGGACCAGAATTCAGGGGGGTATACCAAAACTATTGATTGGAGTTGATGAGGGGGTAATGTTTGACTGGATTGGTCTCTTCTGTTAGGTCTGTATGGAATAAGCTGGACTCCTGTTAGACTGGGAATACAGCAGTAGATATGGAAGCACAAATTGTATTCTAATTCTCAAAATGTCCAAACCAGCTCTTGATCCACCCAGCCTCCTTCGCCCTACCCTGTAAACACCTTCACGTTTTTTCCATGGTAACTATTTTTAGGAAACAATGATACTTCCTGTGAAAACACAAAATGTGGTTACTTGTGATCAAATGGCTGACATGAATGCCGGTGGAATAAAAACTGGGGGACAGGAGTGCTTTGAAATGACAAGTGGAGATAGACAGCAGAATATGGAATCAGTCCAGCAAGAAGGACACTACGTATCAAAACTTGGCCAAGATGTGGGACAATATACATTGGGATCTAGAAAGGCATATAGACAATCCATGATGGATTTATACAGATGTTCCTATTCAGAATGGCAGAATTTCACGCTCCCTCGCCTAACTGAGGTAAGTGTGCTGATACATATTCATTTTCTTTGTTAGAGTATGTTAGTGTTTTGTTACAGTTGGAGCTCACTTTTTTAAAAAAAAAGTTTAATATCAATCATCTAGAACTTATAGGTAATGCAGTCGTTCTCAAGACCAGCCCTACCTGGATAGGACAGGGCTAGCCCTGGTAAGGCTGGTTGTGAGAAGTGCCGAGTAGCTCTGACAAGCATGCGCCTCCTACCTCACTCTCTGATCGTCTGGGTGCTCGTTCTGCTGGCAGCTGCACCTGGGCTGCAAGCAGCCATCTTGGCAATAGAGTCTTGAGGGAGGAGCAGACTGGCTACAGAGAGATTTCCCAGTGCACTATGCTGTTTGCACAGTGCATTATGGGATACTTGGTGGCCCAGCTTCCTTCCCCCCCCCCGCCCAATTGTCACTGTGCTTGCTGCAGCACTGGTCATGTGGGTGCATGAGCAGCAGAGCACAGAAGATGCTTGCATGTAGGATTCTGCCTTTCCCCCAGCCCTTCCCACAGTGGTTGTGTCAATGACCATATCATATTCTTAGAAAATGTTTAGGCTCTGTTTTGAATTCAAAGTAGTTAAGTGGTTCTTGTTTGTTAAAAGCTGCCCTAAAGGTGCTCTATTATGTCTGGAATAAGAGAAAATAATTTTACTCTATTTAGAATGGCTTACATTTTTTATTTAAAGAGAGAAAATGTTCTATATGATCAGATCTTTGTAGTGTTATGTCTGCTTTGTTTTGACTTGTTTTGACTATAATATTTTTGTTTTTGACTTTGCTTTCTTTGATTTAATCAATCAGGATTCTTCCAGTTTTGCTAAGGGAGGCAGCTTAGGCACCCTGAGAAATAGGGATGTGCCAAAACTGTGGTTCAGAGCCCGGTTTGAGCACAGTTCAGAAGCAGAAGCAGAGTGGGGGAGCTTCAAGAAAGAGGAGAGCAGGTTCTTACTTGCTCTCCGCTGCCCCATACAGCTTCCTGCTGGGCTGGTGCTGGGCCCAAATCCCCGCCCCCCCACGCGGTGCCAAGCGCTGGCCCAGTAAGAAGCTGCATAGGGCAGCAGAGAGCAGGCTTTCCTAAATCTTCCCTGCACCGCTTGCAAATTGTGCTCGAGCCGTGCTTCAAACCATGCTTCAGGCACATCCCTACTGGTAAACTGTATGCCACATGAACTGGACCTGCCTGTAACTCATGATACACAATCATATTTTTCATTTTCTTTATAAATTAATCTTTAAAAACTCAGAGGATATTTGCATTTGATTGTTACATGTGTGAACAGTAGTTTTACGGATTTAACAAAAAAGATAACTAAAAATAAAATTAATTATTTTTATGCCACATGTTTAGGTTAGTGCAATAAAATTAATAATCTGGCATGGGCTATATGACTCCATTTCTATTCCATCTGCAGTGACTCCTGATTTGTTTATGAGCCTTGTTCAAAGTCCAGGTTGTTACCTTTACAGTCCTATGCAGTTTGGGACCCTGGTATTTAAACAATGCCTTCTGCCATATATGAGTCTGCCCATCCACTGAGTTTTTTGGGAGATGCCTTTCTCATTGTCCCACTACAGTCTGCAGTGTAGCTGATGGGGATGTGGAATAGAGCCTTTTAAATGCTGGTACCCAGGCGTAAAATAGGGATGTGCACGAACCGGTTCGCAGCCCATATTGGAGGCCTGTGAACCGGTTTGCTGGTCCAGTGGTCTGACGGACCATCGCCGGGGATGTGTGTTGCTTTAAGGGCGGGGGGGGGGTTGTTGTACTTACCCCTCCCGCCGCTTTCCCCCCTGCGGCGCTCCAGTTTTCATTCATTCATTCATTCGATTTCTATACCGCCCTTCCAGAAATGGCTCAGGACGGTTTACACGGAGAAATAACAAACAAATAAGATGGAAGTTTTCAGCAAAATCTTCAGGGCGGCAGTGGTCCTCTCTGCCGCCCCTGCCCCTTTGTTGTTGGCAAAATGTGGAAGTAACATGCGCGCATGCGCCTGCCGCCTCTCTGTGACGTGCATGGCGTGCACTGTGACGTGCATGGCGCACGCATGTCACATGTTACTTCCACATTTTGCCAACAACAAGGGGGCAGGGGAGGCAGGGAGGACCGCTGCCGTCCTGAAGATTTTGCTGAAAACCGGAGCGCTGGAGGGGGAAAAGCAGCGGGAGGGGTAAATACAACCCCCTGCCCTTAAAGCAACACACACACCCCGGTATCAGACCATGCCTCCGTGGTCTGTGCACATCACTAGCATAAAATTCTTTCCCAGGGACTCTTGTTTGACCCTCTTCCTTACAGGCTTTGAGGTGCTCAAACACTTTTTTGCTAAACTTTTTATTTATCTTTTCATACTTGTTATATACATAATAGAAGCATGTATCTGATAACGTTTTACAAAATAAAACCCACAAACTCCGCACCCTCCCTCTTAGAATAGTCCCCACACTCATCTTTCCTATCTTCCATCATTTTGTTTCTGTTTTTGCTGACTGTGATTTGTTTAAATTTGCCTGTTGATTGAGGTTTTATTGCAATGTTTTTATTGTGGCCACTGAAGGCCTCTTTGGTGGAAAAGCAGCCCCCAAATAATGAAAAAAAAATCTTTTCCATTGCAGAAGGTGTATCTGTGCGGACTGGATGAAGAGAATAAATATCCCGAAGACTATGTCATTTCATATAACTATGAAGGAAGAGGATCATTGGCTGGCTCTGTAGGCTGCTGCTCTGATCAAGCAGATGTCGAGGAGGCTGACTTCTTAGATCAGCTGGATCCCAAGTTTAGGACATTAGCAACAATCTGCACAAAAGAGATAAGTGTGCTGAGGCCATGTGGAAAACCATTACCTTCTTCTGCAGGGCCACTGTTTTAAAACTTTAATACAGCAGGTTTTCCTATTTTGTTTTTCCATTCTAGTGGGAGTGGTTAACCAAGCTATTTTTTAACATAAGGCATGTCGGTATTGTATCACAATTTCTATACCTAAACTTCAGAAGTTCACCTACTGTCTTAGATTTACATTGAAGATTCTATATTTGAAACCAAATGTAAAACAGCTTTCTAAACAGCAGTAGATTTTCTGTTTTAACTGCATCTACATTTACCGGAAGGACAAGTGTATTCTTTATCATTTTAATAATTCAGTTTCAAATGCTACTGGTTATTTGGGCCTGGGTGCTGTTAAGTTCTTTTGCTTTGATTCACCTGAGTCTTTTCTTTAGTTTTATTAAAAAAAAACAAAAAACCACCCAACAAATACTATTGTTGTATGTTAAATAGTTTTTATTTTGCATCCTTATGAAAACCAGGCATTAACATTTTAAGATTTTTTTTTGTAATTTACATAAAATAGGCTAGACAATTTGATCTGGGCTAGGGCTCATAAATTTAGAAAAGGTGGGGAAAGTGTTGATGTCTGTATAGAGCCTATCTAAACTATTGGTTTTACCGTGTACTGAATTTCTGTCCACCAGCTCAGATAACATAAGAGATGAATGTAAAGACATAAGCATGGAAATGAATGTGACATTCCAGTGGCAAAAGCTAGAAATTGACTTCAAGAGCTAAAATGAATTGCAAGGATAACAGGAGTATTTGGCACACTAAAGAATGCTGCTGAATGTGGCAAAACATTATGTTAATGACTCGATAATTATAGATATGACTTTGGGAAAATTGCTAGCAACAGTATGCCTTTTCCCATCTCTGGGATCCAAGCTAGGAGATAAGAAGAGATTATCTCTGCAGACGTTCCCTATCATGTGGTGACTCATGCTCTGTAATTTGCATGCATGAATTTGCCTTATGTGTACAGGTCTGTGGGAATGAACGTTGACTTCTGTTTTGCTATAATATACCTCCATGCATGTAATTTGTTAGGAAATATAAGAGAAGTGCATGGTGCTGAACATTTGGGATTGTAAAAATGGCAAAAGACACACAGGAGCTGCCTTTTGCATATTGTTTATTGTACAGCCAACTCTTCTCTTTGGTTAGGTGGTCTTAAAGAGGGAATCTATTCAACAGACCTAAACAAGATGTATTTTCTTTTTAGAGAAGTGTTATGACTTATACACTTCTGTAGTGTGGAAGTAAATTGAGTCATTATGATATGATTTTATTATAGCCAAGTTATCTGCCCCTTTTGGCTATGCTCTTGTGTTCAGTTGCTTGCATTGAAGTGCCATTGATCTGAACCTGGCAGCAACTTACACTCAGATCAATGGCACAATGGGTATACAATCAATCAATGGGTATGCAGTCATGAGTTGCGAATACTTCTCATGTGCCAAATGTCTTGAACACTGTGGGAGGGAGGAGCAGAGCAGGGGGAAATAGCTCATGGTCTTGTGGGAAATGAAGAAAGGAACCTTTCAGACTAGTTAAGAGTAAAATATCTGGCATTAAACAGAGTTATTCTCCCAAAGCCAGCTGAATGAAATCTGCTTCAGTCCATGGTCATTTTTCCTATGAATTCTTCCCCTATATGCTCCACTGCAGTTGGGTGGGTTAGTGCTATGGTGATGGCAGCAGCAGTGATCAGTTGTGGCTTGTTAGCACCACAGAGATCTACAGGAGAACCTCGTTATCCATGGGGGTTCTGTTTCATGTGGGGCAGGGGGCAGATAATGAGGCATTACAGTCTATGTAAATGGTGGGGGGAGGGGTAGGTTCCTGGACTTCAGAAAAAATTGCCAAAAATTGCCCCCCAAATGAGAAAACAGGCCAAATAAATTGCCCTACTGTGCTCCACTGATCCTCTGGAGTCCAAGGATACCCCACAAGAGTTGAATGTTGCTGAAATTGGGCAGAAAATTGTGGGGTTTTGCTGGTTTTTTAAAAAGAGCCATAAAATGACTCTCGCACTCAAAATGGTGGCCAGAAATTATCTCTGAGGTAATTTCCAGCCACCCCGACCTACGGATATGCAAGTTTAACCTGTTGTTGTTGTTGCCATTTTTCTCACGTATACTTTGGCTGGGTGTCCATTACCCAACTGTGGATACGAAAAACCGCAGATGATGAGAAACTGCAGGTGATGATAATGAGGTTTTCCTGTATATAAGACAGAAATAAATAGAAAGCAGGCATAATGTGGAATGAGGGACAGGAGTGCAGGCAACTTGCCTTCATGCCACTCCCAAAGCATTTTGTGTAGCACTGGCACCTTCTATGTTAGCACAAACCTCCCAACACCTAATTATTTATTATATGAAGATTGCAACTAGGCGGGTAGTCTAGGAGGACAAACTTGCCTTGCAGACGAAGGACCTTCTATGATATGCTTATTAGAAGTAGGCAGATGAGATCAGTCTCCTTGAAATTACATATAATAAGATGGGATATACATATATTAAATAAAGAGGCAGCAATTATTATGTGATCCTAACTGTTATGGATACTGCGCAACATCACCACATCTCAGGCACACTGGTTGAATTCTGTATACACAGATATGTCCATTATAAATGAGTCTGAGTAGGGATAGACTGACTTAAGGAGACAGATTGTGGCTGCAGCATAATGTGAGGAATATATGAAAAGAGACCAGTCAGAGCCTCAGAAGAATAGTTCTCAACTTTTTATATTGCTTGGGGGAGGGGGTGTTAATTGCAGCATTCTCTAGCACATAAAGCTATTAAATGGTTATCTACAAATACTCATCAACTTGAAAACAGCTGACAATCACAAAAGTAATAACACCAATGAGAAGTATATGAGGGGCCACCAAATGATTACATCAAAAAAGAAAATATTTCTTCCCTGAAAATTACAGTTTTAGAACAGCAGGACTTCTTTAGTGCTGTTCTTGCACAGTGCTTCTAAGGATGATTCTAGGATTAAAAACATTTCATTTATAAGAGAAGAGTTAAGCCTTTGACCAATTCATTCATGCACCCAAAAGCATGAACGCCGTTAAGCCATATCTTAAGCAAACTCACCAGAGCAGTAGACATGATTGCTCCTAAGTGTCCTCTCTGACCAACTTCAAAATTGGCCCCTTGGTTAAATGGAAGAACTACGGGAGCTGAAGCAGCAAGGTAGATGACTGGAACGCAAGTGGAGAAAAACTCGAATCGAATCCAACAGGTTATAACATAGAACTTATTTGAAGACCTATGCTTGGGCAATAAGTGTGGCAAAGAAGTTATTCTTCTCTGCCTGTATTGCATCTGCAAGCTCATATCCAGTGGAATTGTTTAGGGTTGTGAGAGGGCTAGTATGTGCCCCTCCTCCCTTGAATCAGAATCTGGAACCATCGATTACCCATTGTGACATTTTTAATGAGTATTTGTGTGGATAAAATCTCTTGTATTCAGGCTGACTTAGACCCCACAGTTATTGCAGAGTCTAATGTGGAGGTATCCAGTAACTCCTCTTATGTAGTTAGGCTGGATAAGTTTCAGTTTGTGACTCCTGAGGATGTGGAGAAGCTGCTTGGAATGGTGTGGACTACTATCTGTTCTCTTGACCCTTGTCCGACATGGATTATACTGTCTGGCGGCGTAGTTGCTGTAGAAGGCCTGGTAGATATTATAAACACTTCTCTGAGGGAGGGCAGGATGCCTCCTTGTCTTAAGGAGGCAATTATTAGACCTATTCTGATTGAAAAAGACTGCACTGGATCCCTCAGAGTTAAGCAACTATAGGCCTGTCTCCATTCTTCTGTGGCTAGGCAATGTAATTGAAAGGGTAGTGGTCTCCCAGCTCCAGGCAGTCTTGGAGGAAACTAATTACTAGACCTTTTTCAAACTGGTTTTTGGACGGGCTGTGGGGTGGAGATTGCCTTGGTTGGCCTGATGGATGATCTCCAATTAGCGAAGGATTGTGACTGTTGGTCCATTTGAATCTCTCGACAGCTTTCGATACTATTGACCATAGTATCCTTCTGGACTGTCTAAGAGGGTTGGGAGTGGTAGGCCCTGCTTTGCAGTGGTTCTGCTCCTTACTCTTGGGCAGATTCCAGATGGTGTTGCTTGGAGACTGTTGTTCTTCAAAACGTGCACTTTTATATGGCATCCCGCAGGGCTCCATACTCTCTCCAATTCTTTTTAATATCTACATGAAACGGCTGAGAGAGATCATGAGGAGATTTGGTGCAGAGTGTTATCAGTAAAATCTATTTATCCATGTCAGCATCATCAGGAGAATGCATAGCCTCCCTAAATGTCTGCCTGGAGACAGTGATGGGCTTGATGAGGGATATCAAACTAAAACTGAATCCAAATACAACAGAGGTACTTACTGTGCAGGGTTGGGACTCAGGAGACAATTTTGATCTGTCATTTCTGGATGAGGTCACACTGCCCCAGAAGGAACAGGTACGCAGTCTGGGAGTGCTTCTGGATCCAAACCTCTCCCTGGTGACCCAGGTTGAGGCAGTGGCCAGAGGTGCTTTCTGTCAGCTTCAGCTGATAAGCCAGCTGCATTTTTCTTGGGATAAACAACCTCAAAACAGTTGTACATATGCTGGTAACCTCCAGACTTGACTACAGCAATGCACTCTATGTGGGGCTGCCTTTGTACATAGTCTAGAAACTGCAGATGGTACAGAATGCAGAAGCCAGGTTGGTCTCTGAGTCATCTCGGAGACCATTTTATTCCTATATTAAAAGAACTTCACTGGCTGCCAGTAAGTTTCTAGGTGAAATACAGGGTGCTGGTTATAACAGATAAAGCCCTAAACAGCTTAGGCCCTGGGTATTTAAGAGAATGTCTTCTTCACTATGAGCACCATCCCGCATTGAGATCGTCCAGAGAGTTTCTTCTGCAGTTGCCACCATCTTGTCTGCTGGCTACACAGGGACGGGCCTTCTCTGTTTCCACCCTGAGACTCTAGAATGTACTCCCTGTTGAAATAAGAGCTGCCCCATCTCTGACAACTTAAAAAGTCTTTAAGGACACATTTGTTCACCCAAGCTTTTTAACCTGACTTGTGGTTTTAAATTGTTTAACATTTTAATTTCTGTTTTAATTTGTTTTATGTTGCTGTAAACTGCCCAGAGATGGAAATTTGGAGCAGTGTACACATTAAATGAATCTTCCACTTTAATTTCCATATTATGTAAGCAATAAAGGCATTCTACAGACCCACATATTGTGCTCACTTACAACTTCCCCTTGGTCATTCAGCCTCAACATAAGAACAATCCTGCTGGATTAGGCCCAAGGCCTATCTAGTCCAGCATCCTGTTTCCCTCAGTGGCCTACCAAATGCCTCTGGAAAGCCTACAGGCAAGAGATGAAGGCATGCTGTCTTTCCTGCTTCTGCTCTCCATTAATTTGTCTAAGCCTTGTTTAAAGCCATCCAAGGTGGTGGCCATCACCATATCCCAGCACCAAACTGGTGGCCATCACCACATTCTCAGAGAATTCCATAGATTAATTATGCACTGTGTGAAAAAGTGCTTCCTTTTGTGAGGAGATCAGCAATTTCATATTTGAGTTCTTTAAAAATTCTCAGGTGGATGTCATTTGACCCTTGTTATTTGTTTGTTAATTTTTAAAGACAGTTTTAAATATCACCTCTCATTACTTCAAATTGACCCAGTTCTCCAGCCTCCATTCCTGAGAAGCTCAGTTCAGGTATATGCTCAGTATCCTCTGCTGTGAAGACAGATGCAGATCCTTCTGCAGGATGGGAAAAATACTAATGCTGACAACAGTATGAACTAGGTGGTCTTTATGATCCTAGAATGTCCATGATTTTTAAAGGAAATACATGGAATCACACCTCTTGTAGCAGTACCAACCTTCATATAATTCCTTTCTCCTTGACCAGATCATAACGTGTATATGTAATATTAATATGAGTAATGAGTAATATGAAAAGCTATACCTTGGTGATTTACTACTACATTCCATACCTCTTCTTTTCTCAAGGAATCTTTGTACACTGAATCACTGAAGCAATACTCCATCAAACAGAAATTCGCTAGCTACATATGTAGCAAATGATTACAAAAGTTGCACCTGTTGAGCTTTTGCCTGGACCTTTTCTACACTTTACAACAAAGCACATATGTTGCTTTGTTTATTGACTGCATATATGCATGTGTATACATATATGTCTGTATACACACCCTATAAGACTAGATTTGTCCTCTTAGTGTGAAAGTTGGTGTATTGCAGTGGTTTTCAAACTTTGCCTTTATGTGGACCACTATGTCATCATCGACAGCTTTTGCAGACCACCACATAAGCAAGCCATTTTAAACATTTTTAACATAGCCTATGGCTGATTTAAAACTTGCCAACACCTCTGTTCTTAGCATAAAACCTTTTAACACCTCAACTTTCTGTCCTAATTATAGCTCAGTCATTAATCTTTTGGACCAAATAATCTTCCAGAAATTGGGCTCCTAAACACTATGCTTTGTCATTAAAAAAACAAAACAAATCCAGTCGTTAGTATTAACTAGGTAGATAGATAATTATGTTGCAACCTTTATTTACCCTGTGAAAGTATTTTGCCTTTTTATTCCTGGGTCTAGACCACCAACCGGTGCAGCAGGGAAATGACTTGATTATCAAGCCAGAGGTGGCTGGTTCGAATCTCTGTTCGTATGTTTCCCAGACTATGGGAAACATCTACATTGGGCAGCAGCGATATAGGAAGATGTTGAAAGTCATCATCTCATACTGTGCGAGAGGAGGCAATGGTAAACCCCTCCTGTATTCTACCAAAGACAACCACATGGCTCTGTGGCCACCAGGAGTTGACACTGACTCAACGACACACTTTACATTTACCTAGGGGCAAGTAAGTTTCACTGATTTTACTGTTATTCAGGTATGCCCTGACTTGCAGCCATTCACAGCTGGAGTACAAACCTAGTGATGCTGCCACACATAGTTTGTATATCCAGCAGCAGATTAATAGTGCTGATTTCAAATGCAAAATTAGCATGATCCAAAAGTTCTTTGGCAGCTCAGGTTTAAATCCAAGCTGTAGAGGAAGTTGAGTCTTGGCTCCCTACCTCTCACCCATTAATCCATCCCTGTTTCTAAGCCCCTCCAAACACCTTACCTTTCACCTCCCTGATGTCTGGCATACAGTTACAGCAGCACACCAGATGCAAGGAGTGCTGGGAACTGTAGTTTTCCCAGTACTACTGACTGATGTCAGATATTGGGAATGGGGAGAAAAACATCCTTTGGTTCTCCTGTTGGTGCTGGAGCAATAAAAGAGGTAAGTGGGCAGAAGGAACTTTGGGCAGGCAGTGTGTTGTGCATTTACAAAACGGTTTGCAGGAGAGAATAGATCCTGTCACCTTCCCAGTGGAACTGAAGGGAGAGAAGACAGCGTCCGAAAATGGTTCAGATTTTGGTTTTTTAAAACGTTATTTTCCAAGTTTTTTGTAGGAGTGGGGTGTTAGTTGCAGCTTTTGAGCCAAGTTCTGAGTTGACAGGTCATGTATTTCTAGCCCCTCTCCTCAAATCTTTTTAAAAGCTCTTCAGCACAGAGAGAAAGAAAGAAAGAAAGAGAAAGAAAGAAAGAAATGGAGCCAGGGCTGTACCTCCTGCCTCACTGATCAGCCTGCCCATTGTATACTCTGCTTTCCATTCAGGTACGGATAAAACTTAAGCCTCAAGAGCTACACCAGAACAGAAAGGAAAATGGCTCTAAGGCCCCGTGGAACAGCATGATGGGAAGCACAATGTCTGTCTGGTCTACTACTCTTCTAGATAAACTATAGCAGAGATTACGCTAATAAAACCTGTACTTGCTCTGCTTTTCAGTGTTGTTACGTGAAGCTTATCACCCCCAACCAGACTTCACTTAGGCACTTTTATCCATGGGGTTGGGGAGTGAAAGCACCATGAATACCAAAAGCCACATACCTTTAATGTGGCAATGATACATGCAAGCCATCCTGAGTGAAATCGAAATGGGATTTGATTAAATACTAGTTATTGCATATCAATGGCTATAATCTGTTTTTAGCAAGCTGGCACCACACTGTTCTTCCAGTAGCTGTTGCTGGTGTCTACCTTGTGTGTGTGTGTTTTCTTTTTAAAGATTGTGAGCCCATTAGATTGTGAGTAGGGCAGGGGTGTAGCTATAATTGGGTGAATGTGTTCAAAGAACCTGGGCCCCCCAGCTCCACCCCTCCCTATTTTCTTCATTGTCTCCCTCACTCCAAGGGGCTGCCAGGGAGAGGGGCAAACACGGGCTCACTCTTCCCTAGCTATGCCCCTGGAATAGGGGACCATCTTCTTATGCTTTTTCTGTGCAATTTCTACAATTTTTAGTTGAAAATTGTATATAAATAGTAGTAAGTAATGGGACTACAGTCAAAGTTGATACTGCACTGTCCTCAGAGCCAGTGGGTAATTCTTCTGCCAATTCCTGTTAATTATATCACTAGGTTTATGGTTCCAACTGTGATGGATGTTATTAAAAATGTTATATATAAATTTTGACAACTCCCTCTTTAATAATAAGATCTAGAATGAAAGAGTGAATGTGGAGAATTTATTAGGAGTTTTATTAAACAGTAAAAGAGTTTCTGGTTAATGCACTTGGATGCCTTGGGCAAACTTTGTTTTTTAAAGCACCTCCACCAACTGTCAGAGCTTTCCCAACCATCCGAACAGTCAAATGGGCACATGCATAATTGTGTTAAAATGACATTAGCACACAATTTAGCTTTGAGATCTGTATTGCCAAAAGCCCTGTGATGCTGCCTATTTCTCTGTGGCACAGTATAGACCCCTATAAATAAGACATCAAGACAGTCTCATTTTAATAAGAAATTAAAACTATTAATCATGGTTGAAAAAATTAGGTTGTTGGGGTGTTCTTCCCCCGCCTTCCATCTTAAGAAATTCACGTTCAAAACTGTGTTAGTTTGCAACACATATATTCATGGAGATCATTATTGGATTTTACTTTCAGGTAAGTCCATTTAAGACCACAGCCCTGTGGTTTCAAGATCTGAGCTGCTCTGCTGGGGCAGCGTCTCCTAGCCATGAATGCAAAGGCCCAGGCACAAGCCCAAGAGGATGAGGCACTAGGAATTCGTACACGAGGCAGCTGAGGCTGTTGGTACCATCTGGGGGATGGAAGCTCATTGTGGCTTTTGACAAGGTCTACACTCCTAGAGAGGCCACTTTAAGTGGCACAGCGGGGAAATGCCTGACTAAGAAGCAGAAGGTTGCCGGGTTGAATCCACGCTGGTATGTTCCCCGGACTATAGGAAACACCTATATCGAGCAACAGTGATATAGGAAGATGCTGAAAGGCATCATCTCAAACCGCACAGGAGGAAGCAATGGTAAACCCTCTTGTATTCTACCAAAGACTCTGTGGGTGCCAGGAGTCTGTGGGCGCCAGGAGTCGAAATCGACTTGACGGCACACTTTAACTTTACCCTCTCCTAGAGATGGAAAATAGGTGTTAGCAGTGTTGTGCCTACAGCTCTCTCTGTGTCATCGTCCCTTCCTTTATACCTCCCCACCACAAAGATTAGAGTAAAATTGTAGTCATTTTTGCAAATAGGAAAGGGTTATGGTAAAGGTTAACAATGGCATATGGTTGCATTCTCTCCATGGAGTGATCTTTGGGAGGACATTCCTGCCCATTTTCATTTTCATTCCTCTGACCACACCGATAAAAACATTATAGTAGTTTTTGTGTTTTAAAAAATGTTTAAAACACCATTACAAATTTGGCCGCTGCAGGCCCAATGGGCAGGACAATAAAAGCATGAAAACATCCTGAAATCTGAAGGTATTACTAATCACAGTGCTAACCCCGATTTTTCCTCTCTAGGAATGTCAAGTAAAGTAGAGTGTGCCGTCAAGTCGATTTCGACTCCTGGCGCCCACAGAGCCCTGTGGTTTTCTTTGGTAGAATACAGGAGGGGTTTACCATTGCCGCCGCATGTGCAGTATGAGATGATGCCTTTCAGCATCTTCCTATATTGCTGCTGCCTGATATAGTAGCAGTGGGGATTCGAACTGGCAACCTTCTTCTTGTTAGTCAAGCATTTCCCCGTTGCACCACTTCACTATAAGCATCCATCCCCTGAGATGGTGTCCTTGGTCAAAAGTTGTGGGTGTGGCTCATGGACTAAATTAGCTGCTGTGCAGTAGTACCACACACTTTTGTTACAGTACTTCTTCCCAGTTGGTGCCTGGTCCACCTGTGTTACCAAGGGTTGTCACCTCATTCTAGACAGCTGGGGAGAATGCTGGGGCTTCTTCCATTCCGTATACAACATCTCTGAGCCTTAGTCTCATAGGAGCCTCAGATGTGGGCACAAAGCTGTGATTGCCAAGGGAGGATGTATATGTTTCCTGAAGCCTTAGTTGCAATGGCATGTCATCAACTTCACTGCTGCAGCTTAAAGCTTACATAGGCATAGAAGTGTAAGTGAAGTTACAGGACAGAAGAGGCTAAGAAACCAAGGGAGGTGTTTTTGTTTTTTTAACTCTCTCTTTTGTGCCAAGCACCACTGTCAATAGCAAGGCTGGCACCCTCAAATCAGGGAAATATGGCATTCCAGAAAGCAGCAGAGTAAGTAAAAAATATTCATAAGAGACTTGACTCTATTCCAGAACTCGACATCCCCGTTGGAACATGTTTTAAGTTACAGGTTTCGGTACATGATTTCTCATGCTACATGATTCAATCCTATTATGACAGGAGAGGCAGATGGGTTGTTTGAACATGTTTTATCAACCCAAATGAGTGTGCTATGACAATTCTGAAAAATGGGTTGCAAAAGACATTTCAACACGATTTATTTGCTGACAAGTTAAAACACAGGACAAACAAAGGGTGTTAATATTGAGCAACTAATGCTAACCATTTCCACGTGAGAAATTATTTAACAAAGGCAAACTGTGCCATCCTCCAAGATTCTCACATCAGCCTAAGATTCAGAACAGAACATTGGGACAAAACATACAAGACCAACTGTTCCAGTTTCAGAAAGCAAGATAAACACATTAATGCAGTTTTACCAACTCGGCATGGAAATACAAGGGATTTATGCTTAAGATATCTGCTTAGTTTATCTTCTGAAATCAGCATCCACATCATTGCCTTAGTTTGCTTAACTATAAATGTATATAATATAACCTTTCTCCCCTCTTGCATACCATTACTATAATATCAATGTTTTGCTGGATCCATTTGTGGTTTCAGATGCTCATCTACATGCACCTACTTATGTCTTGAACAGGAATAATGATAAACAGTTTCACTTTGTACACACACACAAAACCTCTTCTACATATATAGGAGGTAAAAATGAACAAAGAGGTTTTCCTCTCATGGGCTCAATTAACATGGTGTGTGTGGGTGGATGATTTCTGCACAGGACTTTCTAAATTATAGCTACTCTTCTTAAGAGCAAATTATAAATCCTTTGTTTTACAGAGTAGGGTGCATATTCATAATTATTAAATATAAATACAAATCAGCTACTTTTTAATGCCTTTGAAGCACAACACCCTATTTATAATTGAAATGGATGCACAGAAGACTTGCCCACCATTTTGGTACAAAGTTTTGGGTGAATGGCAAAGTCTACACTAGCAATTGTGAGTACAGAACCAGGGTGTGGTGCTTACTCTTTGAGGCTATTCTGATGAAGAGCACAATAGAGGAGAGGAGAACCTAGCCCAATTTCGCCTGACCGTGTGAGCCACCGGGCTTGCTGGCGTGCCCGGTGGCTTCCAGGCGGTTAACCCGCCTAACTACCCCTCCCCTTAAACTGGGTTTGCGGAGCAAGCGCTCTGCAAAGCCAGTTTTCAAAATCATGAGTAGCCACGGTGTGGCTCCTTGCCATGGCTGCTCATGAGTAGACCCCCAGCCTGGAGGCTTAAAAGCAGCCTCCCGGCTTGGGGGTCTCTCCAGTATGCCCTGAGCGCTTGAGCAGGGCATACTGGAGCTTCCGGGGGCCATGTGGTCCCCGAACCTCCCAGCCCCTGCCAGCTCATCATGGAGCCGGCAGTCGTGTGGGCAGCCGCTGCAGCTGCCCAGAGCAGACTGTCTGTCTACGAGGAGAGCAGGCTTAGCCCGCTCTCCTTGCAAACCCCTAGAGGCTCTTCTCACCAATTGTGAGAAGAGCCTCAATATTTATTAACAGAGCCCTGGTTCAAACACATGCCTCTTAATAAGGCATCCCGGGGAAAGAAACTGCCCAAGAGCTGTGCTGGCAGGGGCAGCCCTGTTATGGGGCAAGGTGAGGTGGTTGTCTCAGGCAGCAGACTGGTGCACAAGCAGGGCAGCCAGATGCTCTCCACTCTGTCCCTGGAGCAGTGCTTTGGGACCAGTCTGGCCTTGGCAAGTGCTTGCAAGAAACACACGGAGAGAAGAGTAAGCTATTGGCAACCTCTTAGTTTTTACCTCTCAGTTTTTAGCTCTCTATTAATCACTTTGCATTGGGAACTGTTAGAATTTGTAATTTTAAATGTGGTTTTAATCTGTTTTTTAAAAGACTTGTTTCACTTTATTAGTGTTTTATTTTACATTGGATGTGTTTTGTTGATGTTGTGAGCCACCTTGAGCAATAGTGTACTGGAGGGCAGGGGATGAGGATGATGATTGAGGATGAAGTATGCATTTATTGCAGCCTCCCCGCCCCGTGCCCCCTCACATCACTTTCAAAGCATGCCAGGGTAGGTTTTGAAAGGGTGCTGGCCTCCACTAGCATTGTGGGGCAAGGCAGCACAATACTTTGGGACACCTCTGTGTGAGGGCTCTGGGTTGCCAAATCAGCTGCAAGCATTGTGACTCCAGAGCACCCCTTCAGCCTGTTTCTCGGGCAAAGAGAGGGCCGCAGCCCCTGCTCACTCATCCTCCTGGCAGCATCGTACTGGATTGTCTTCTTCTAGACAGAACAAGGACATTGAGATGGGACAGGTACGTCCTTGTTCTCTCTAGCAAAATCTGTGAGGCACTCTTTGCATGAACAGAACAATAGTCTCTCCTTGCTTAAAGGGCAGGGAGAGGAGAGACCTAGGAGGGGGATCTCCAAAGCATGCCAGCACAGCCTTTGGATACTTTCTTTTCAGATGATGTCTCATCAATGTGTGAACCAAGGAGCATACAGTACAAGTCAGGTGTCATGGCATTAGACATCAAGCAAATCACAGTCTACGTACAACTACATAGTTTAATTACAGAAATTACTACCCCTGTGCTGATGTTATCCCCCCTGTATTTACTATGAGAATAGAAAGGGAGTGCACCGACCAGCCACAATCCCTTCCCCAGTATGCCAGCAAGTCACAGCTCCGGGACTCTGCAGGCTCAGCATTTGTCTTCCTAGGGCAGTGAACTTATTGGCCAGGGTGTAGATCACAGGAAGGAGGCTTCAGGCACTCAGTGCTTCCTTTGGCAGACAAGCACAGAGCACATAGAGGCCCAGGGGCATATCAGCTGGCACAGTGGCGTGGGGTGTGTGGCTAGCAGAAGCTCTTGTTTCATCCTCACATATTCTGTGAATGCAGGGGCAGGGAGGTAAATTCTATTTATTGTAAAGGGATTATAGGGAGAAGCTAGATTAGAATGGGGAAGGCAGTTAGGGGTGAACTTTAAAATATAAAATGGCAAATAAACATACAATCGCCTGCAGCTAGGGAGAAAAGGCTTTGAAAAAAGTAACATAAGGCCAGCGCTTTAATGTTAAGGCATATTGCTTGCCTTCTTAAAGTCAGGGTTTACCCACTAATCGAAACTGTAGTCTTGTATCCAAACCAGTAGTGGGCCAATAATATGCAATTATAATGTCTTTTCATGTCTGAGAGCCTGCATTAGGCAGATGGCAATGGGAGGTACATGGAGATGAAATGCATCTCACACCTGCAAGCATTCCCTTCAGGGCAGGGTGGCATCTATGGAGATTTATGGAGGAGGCATGTGGCATCCTACCCAACTGATAACATGAATTTTGCGTTTCAAACTGCCAGTCATACTTTTTCCCAGGCTTACACAAATTCAGTAGAATGAAAACACACACTTGCACACATGCAGGAACAGAGTAATGATTACAGAAGTATCTCTGAGGATATCCCAAATACTACTCTAAAGGTTGCAGGGTTGTAGATCCCTCCTAAGCATCTGAGGAGTTGCCCCCTCATTTTACTGAATTCCCCTCGCCAAACCTGCTATCTTCCCTCCAAGCGTCTTTCCTCCCCCTGCAAAAAATTTAAGTGAGGAGTTCCTTGACAAGCTTTCCTTCTGCCTGCACCTGAAAGGCTGCTGTGTACAAACTGAATATTGTCCAAGGACGTCACTTTCATGTAGGAACTGTCTACTCTTTTCTTTTAGTCCCTCACATATGATGAACATAAACAGAGGGAATGCTTTTCCTATTACAGATTTTCAATGCATGAACATGTAATGAAACGTATATAATATGTACTACAGGTGTGCAAGGTCAGGTTGAGGAGTTCAGACTTGGCCCGACATGGGCCAGGCAAGAGGGTGTCGGGGATACTCCAACCTAGGGAACTAGGGATATGCCTAGTCCGGGTCAGAACTCTGATCCTGTTCGGAGAAAATACGAGCTCTCCAGAGCTCCAAATGGTGGTAGGAGGCTTTTTCCTGCAATTGCAGTTGGGTGGGTGTGGGGCATCTTCTGCCCTCTATATCTGACTGACTGCCAGCCTGCCCATACATTTTTCTTTTAAGAACTTTCTTAGGATGTTTTTAAACTTACAGTTTAAAAGCAGACAATTTCTGGGTTCCCCCTGTGATTCTCTGGTGTTACATCACTTCCCCTGCGATTCTTGGATGTTAGGTCACTTTCCCTGTGGTTCTCTGGTCTTAGGTATATACTTGTAGGGGATATACTTGTAAAGTGGAATCTGTTGAGGATTACCTTTTACAAGTAAAAGGGCATTCCCTATACTGGAGGGTGGGGGGGAGAAAGGGTACTTCATACCTTTTACTTTTCAGGTGGTGGGGGCAGCGGGGGCACCTCCAAATTCCCCACTGGCCTACTGGAGAACAGCCCAGGCCATCTGTGGCCCAGTTGCATGCACGGAGGCCATATACATCACCGCAGTTTGCATCACAATGTGGAAGACTGAACCGGTCAGCAGCTGGCCTGGGCTGTTCTTCAGGAAGCTGGTGGGGGTTTTGGTGGAGCCCCTGCCACCGCCCCTGCCACTGATGTCGCTACCACTGCTGCCTCCTTCGTCCCCGCCACCTGCAAAGAGAAGACACTAAGTACCCTACTTTTGCGCCCTCCGCCTTGGTATAGGGAATGCCCCTTTACTTGTAAAGGGGAATCCTCGCCAGATTCCCCTTTACAAGTATATCCCCGAACCAGTTCGACCAGTTCTTTAAGAGCAGGGCCAGTCTGGTTAGATTCAAACCACGGTTCGGATCAAAATGGTTTGACTTCCGTAACAGTGAGTATCCAGAGACTTTAAAAAGCTAATATAAAAGCTGGCCAGGAAGATACCCAACCCCAATCCCAACATTTTAAAGGGTCCATTGAACCCTGATCTGATATTTGCAGGATCGGGCTGGATTGGGTCGGGCCCAATCCCGACATTTATAGTAGTGCACACCAGTGTTCCCTCTAACAGAGATTCCCAGATGTTGTTGACTACAACTCCCATAATCTGGAAGCAAAAACCATTGCAGCTGGGGATTCTGGGAGTTGTGGTCAACAACATCTGGGAATTCCTGTTAGAGGGAACACTGGTACACACCCCTAATATGCATATGACATAATGCTGTATTCATGCAAAATTTGCTATATGGAACTTACTTAATAACCCTAACTAATCCTTCATGAAATTCTTTGAGCATGAAGCACTTCTAAGCACAGCATTGGGAACACCCTCAAAAAGAATTATGCAACCTCCGGTCTGTCCACACATGTTTTCATTGTATATAGTTGTGAAGAGATGTTGACTGACAGCCTAGAAAATGGAAATCTTCTGAAGTGAGTACTAGTTCTCATGTTACTTTTACAGCCACAAACATAATTTCCTGAGCCACAACCATTTCATTACTTACATGTGAGAATTCCACAATATGTGTATCTCCCATGAATGGTGAATCTTCAAAAGAACTCATCTCCAAAAGCACCAATGGAAATCAGAGAGCAAACAGATAAGTGTGTGTTCCTGTACTTTTATTACTTCTGCCTATATCGTCATACATTAACATATCTTCCAGAATGTTTCTGAGCCATTAAAATGTAAAATCACTGATGTCTACGAGTACAAGCTATTGATGGCTAGTTGCTAAAATCCCATCAACAGTATAAGATACAGTTTACTGTAGCTCAATATAAAAGCTTGACAACAATTATGGACAAATGTGTTATTTGGATTAGAGAGCATCCTTGAATGAAATGTGATTGGGCTGGATTAGGTAGAAAGAACATTTACCATACATAAGACCTTTTGGATTTTGTAAGAAGAGAAAAATCAGTTGAAGGCATTCCCCTCTAGAGACTGTGAATGTGTACTGAAAATGGCTCAAAATAGTTTTTTTAAAACAAAAAAGCATGCATATATATGTATATGTGTGTGAATTATTGTATTTTTGTAAATGTCAACACATGATTGTTGACCATCTCAGACACATTTTAGCTCTATTCAGACATTGAGGTAATTCACACAAACAAAAACTACCTGGGTTTGGGAGCTATGTGTGCTCCCAGTTTTTGGTTGTGTGGAAGCAAGGAAAGAGGAAAACCTGGGTAGAGGTGATTGTGTGGAAGCAAGGTAGGAGGAAAAGCTGCCCAGGTTTTCCTCCTATCTTGCTTCCACACTATCACTTCTACCCATGTTTTTCCTCCTCCTTTGCTTTTACACAACTAAAAACTGGGAGCACAAACAGCTCCGAAACCCGGGTAGAACACAGTTTTTGATTGTGTGGATGAACTAATGTTGTACCTGCATTTGGATATTTGTAGACACTCATTTGTTTTTGTGTGGAAGGCTGTACCTGCCTTCATTTTAAAAGTGAAGTATACAGAACCTCTAAAATGCAGGATACATAAGTTTACTGCTGCACCTGCATTCAGTGTAACATGGGAATAACTATGCCTGCAGACAGATCTGTACCTGTCTACACCGCACACGGATTGTATGAGTGCTGAATATAACATGTGAATAGGGCTTTTGTAAATGTTCAACAGGTCGTTCTAGTAAGAACTAATCTGCCTACTTTCTTTTCACTATCTCTACAACTGGACTAAATTTGGTTCAAATTGAGGTTGCATCTCAAATGTTCATGCGTACACCATCTTGAATCAGGTTGGATATCAGCATCACAAACTACGCCATTGTGGCATCCCTATGTGTGTCTAAAGCTGTAGCAAATTTGGTTCAAATTGGTTAAGTGGTTCACAAGTTAGCCTACTTGCGCCTCAAATGTTTACGTGTCCACCATCTTGAATTGGGGTGGATGATATCACAACAAACTTTATCACTGAGGTGCCCCTGTGTGCCACTCGCTACAACTGTACCTAATTTGGTTCAAATAGGTTAAACAGTCCACAAGTTAGCCCACTTGCGCCTCAAACATTCACATGTCCTCCATCTTTGATGGGGTAGATGACATCATCATAAACTATGCCATTGAGGTTTCCCCATGTGCCCCTACAGCTGTAGCAAATTTGGTTCAAATCAGTTAGATGGTTCACAAGTTAGCCTACTCGTGCCTGAAAAGTTTATGCATCCGCCATCTTGAATCGGGGTGGATTACATCATCACAAACTATTCCACTGAGGTGTCCCTATGTATCTCTACAACTGTACTCAATTTGGTTGTTCAGGCATTATGAAGTTGATCGGTGGGGACACACGCACAGACACACGGACACATAAAATGCTTGGTGATCTCATAAGCCTACTGGAAAGAAGGCTAAAAATGATATTTGGTGGTGAATGTCAAAGGGCTCTCAGTGTGCGTGTCAGCATTAACTGGTGTATGTCTAAAAACTGAAGAGTCTATCTATTCACATGAGAATGCCGACATTCACCAGTTTGGACATTCACTGTAAAACGTCTATATCTATAAAACGTATGGTTCATCTGACTATTTAAAAACACCTGACAGGTTCAAGACATCACAACAGTAGTTCTTTATTTCATGTGAAGCAGATCAGGCAGAATTCTGCCTCCTGCCAAGTAAGCATTGCAGCACAAAAGCTCAGCTATATTCTGGGTTCACAGAGTTCCTGCAGATTTATAGACATTTATAATAATAGACATTTTCTACAAAAGAAACATCATCTGCTGAGGTTATCTGGCTCAGTTCAGAGCAGAAACTTCATAATTCATCCCTTGCAAAGGAAGTGCAGCTGGAGAGCCAGGAGGATTTCAGAAGTAGGACCTAGGCCTATTTCAGAAGAAGGACCAAAGATAACTATGTCTCTTTGGGATAGAGCCTGAAAAAAGCATTTATATGGGTGTGAAGAAAACTGGTATGTCCATTTCAGTGCAAGTCCAAACCGGGCATGTTCAGTTTTTGTTCCCCCTGAACAGACCCCTGGCACAGCTCAAATTCGAGCTGGTTTGGGGGTTTTAAAGTAAAAAAAACCCAAAAACATTCATCCTTGGGTTTGGTGGTCTCTAGGGGTGCTGCCACAACTACTGGGGAATCTCTACCATTTTCCCTTCCCCCGCCAGCCTCCCCCCACTCTTCCAATGGCCATTTTGGATGGCACCCTCGCCATTTGTGTGTCAAAAATTGTTCCTTTTAATATAAAATAGAATAATATAAAATAGAATAATGCATATAATGCAACTGGAAAGAAAGAAAGAAGGAAGGAAGGAAGGAAGATACTGCCAGCCTTGTTTGATGTTAAGAGTTTGCGTTGCATCTATACAAATTGTAATAGCAAGGATTGGCCACAAGATGTCATTCCAAAATACAAAGTTAAAGGCTTCCTTGTCCTTGCACATAGTACAATGAAATCCAGGATAATATCGTGTATACAATGAATGAAAAATAATGATGATGATGATGAAAATGAGGGGGTGGTAGAGGAGAGAAGGATAGAAATCAAAGCATATAAGGATTTGTGAACTGTAAGTCTGAATTATTTACAGGCAGGCCTTTAAAACAATTATGATCAGTAAGAGTTCAGTTCCCTCCACTTCCTCTTGGTCCCAGCAGTTCTTTTCACGGCGCTCTCTCCAACTCGCCTCTCTTTCCCTCAACTTGCTGTCCCTACTGCTGCACCCCAAAGCCACCAGGCCTCCCCTCCTCCAGTCCTCCCTCCCGTTCCTATGCCTTCCTCCTACATTGCCCTGTTGCCTCAACACCCCATCTCTGCCCCTTCGCTTCCCTTCCTTCCATGAATTCTTCTAACTCACATGCCCTCTCCGAAGACCTGCCTTCTAACTCTCTGTAATGTGTTAGGGCACACAGAAGGCATTATAATAATAACAGTCCCTCATAGCGGATGGGCTACAAACATTCTCTTGCAGCACATTCTCTGATGTCACAAAATCGTAGCAAACATTCCATTCCAGGTGTGAAGTAGCTGAACAACACATGTGCACACTAAACAGTAGTTTTTCTGTGCTTCTCTGCATTTGTATATAGCTTGCTATTTCATCAGGACATAGAATATACATTCTTAAAAAAAACCACAACATACAACTTTATTTAGCCCAATCAACTTGTTAGAACTGAAATTATAAACTTTCTCCAGTTATCTTGAGTTCACATGAACAGCAAGCTAATTGATGGGATCTGCTGCCACCATGTGGCCATTTCATGAATTCTCAGAACATTGGCAAGTAAGAGCTCATTTCAATATTATTTTATTGTTGCTATGAGCATGTACAAGGTGCATTATCTATTTCCCCAGTATATATGCAGGTTGCTGGTGTGTACTGAATGTGGAAAAGTGGAGCTTATTATCCACCTCTACTTATTTTATTGGCAAAATAGGACCTGCAAAAATCTGAACACTTTGATGCCATATACTAAATTTTGAAATTCTGGTCATTTAACATATTGGATAAATGAACATCTTAGCCTAAATAATAAACCATATGATTTTAAAAGTGACAATACTTGTAAGCAGCTGTCAGGTCCTATAAAATCTACCCTTTAATCATAGAATTTGGTAAGCCATAGTGGCAAAAATACACTCACCCCATTCACACAACAATGTAGGTACAGCCTCTGACCTGGGTATGCATGGTTGTGTGAACTGGCATGTGTACACACACATTCACACAACCATGCATATCCAGGTCAGAGGTGATACCCAGGTACATATGATTGTGTGAATGGGGTGACTGTGTACGTGCATCCACATGACTGCTTAGGGCCATTGTTTTCATAGACATATCTTCCCATCTTGTGAATGCCTTAGTAGACCTTAGTGCATATTTGGACTGTGGATGAGCCTGTTGACTGAAGCCCACAGTACACGAATACTTCAGAATAAAATACAACTATTTCATTGTGTTCATTCAAACTTACATCTGGCACTGGTAGAAGTGGGGGCGGGGGGAGGAGGAGGAGGAGAAAGAGGCCAAACAGTGTTGGAAAAATGTGGAGTCAAACTGCCATATGAACCTAGTGTTACAGAATTGTCCTGTTATTCAAACTCAATAGGTATTTTCACTAGGCAGAGGCAGGTTCAAAAAAGGACTTGCTGGAAAGTTCTTCCTACATTAGAGCTCAGTGGCTTCCTGGACAATCTACTGCTGATATAGTATAAGGAAGTTTGGATGTAGTAGAGGCAGATATGTCATTTCAAATGAAAGATGTGTGATCACACAGCGATTCTTAGTTCCAACCAGAATGATACATTTCTGAAGACTCAGGGGTCACTTCCTTGGCAGTATAAACATATTAGGAATCGATTTAGATTCCACAAGTCTGTACATGAGGCAGATTGAGGTATTACAGTTCTCAGAATGCAACTTTCCTTGTGAACAAAAATGACTCACCACAGCACTCCACCTATATTTAATTTCACCTATTGTTTCCCGAAAAATAGCAGAAAGATTCCCATCAAATTTAGCGGGCTTAGGATGTCCAAACCTGCAGGCTGTTCGTATCTGTTGAAACAGTTATTGGAGAGAGTGTAGCTGAAACGTGATCCTGTCACTGGCAAATGGAGTAGAATCTCTACAGATTTTGCTGATTATTGCTACTTCTCTTCGACATACTGGAGTTCCCATTGTGATGAAAGAAATTACCCAGAAACCAAAGCTTTGATGGTGGATGTACTGCATGTGGACACTTTCCCCCTCTTTCCCATACTAGTCTCTATAAATCAACTGCAGATCTGTTTATTTCTATCTTGATGAATAATTTCTTAATATAATTAGAACAATATGTTAAATGAAGATTAATTATCTCATCTGTAACAGCATGACAAGCTATTAATCATCCATCCTAATGAGGTAAAATAATAGTAGTTACTAGGGATGTGCAAATAGGTCCGACGCTGGATGTGTTCGATGCCGAACTGGTTCGGTTTGACAACTAAGGGTTGAACTGAACTACCCCCTGCTTGGTCTGACCCCAGACTGAACCCCCTCTGAGTGTTTTTTTGCTTTAAAAATTTTTAAGGAGGAAAATGCAGAGGCCCATTTCGCAGGCACGGCGGCCTCAAAAATGGCTGTTGTGCTGGGGGGAAAGGCCCGAACGGACTGAATGGCCAAATAGGCCAGTTTTAACCAGTGGGGTTCTGAGGGGGTGCTGGACTGAACTGGCCCGGTCCAGTTCAGGTCTGTTTCAAGCTCAAACCAAACTGGACCAGCCGGTTCCGTGCACACCCCTAGTAAAGGCAAAATGTGCCATCAAGTCGGTGTCTGCTCCCCTTTGGCTTTCAGCATCTTCCTATATCGCTGCTACCCGATATAGGTGTTTCCCATAACAGTTATTGCTAAAATAGGAATAATATCAAGTCTACATTAAAGCTGTACCTTTAATAGTAAATGGTAACTACTACACATGCTCCACTTGATCTTAGCCAAAAGGCCGAGAAGTGATTGGTAGCGACTATTAACTGCCACTTAATCACCTGATACTGTTGAACTTTGCCCGGTTGCAGGGAATTCATGCAGACAGTATCCACAGTAAACAGAATCTTATTGCCATTCATTATAGCTAGGCCAGAGATGCATCCCTGCCAGATATTAAACTAATTATCCCAGTTTGGTAGAAGTGCACATTTCCCATTATACGCCACACAGGTCTGTCTGATTGTATAATAAAGATTGTTTTCCACAGCTAAAAAAACCCAGCATCAAGTTGTTTTATAGAAATTGATCCACTGAGCTGTAATTTTCTCCCCCTGCTGTTCCTTTCCATATAACAGGAGCACAGAGTTACCGCAGATACCTGGCTCCGTTGTTTATGCATCGCTTCCCTGAAAAGCTGACGCTCAAGCAAAGCAACTGTAAGAGATCTCATTCTTCAGAGAAATAATAATACCCCCAGTAAACATGGTTTTCAGATGACAGACACCTGCACAGCAGAGCACAGAGCAGAGATACCGTCTGTATAGCTATCAGGACTGACCGGGAGCTACCTAATTTGTGTACCCTGACGCCACTCTGCCGAGAAAGGATGGGCTGGATTTATCCTTCTAGGTCCCAGCATGGCTCTGCTCCTCTTTTTTCATCAGTTCTTCCTGACCTAGACTGGCTCAACATGCATCCAGGCCAGCTCTTGGTAAGGGATGTTCATGAATCTCGATCAGTGCACAGATCCAAAGCACAGCTTCGGTAACTGTAAAAGGGACAAGTGCAAGTCTCTACCTGGTCCTAGGCCACTTCATGCAGCTTCCTGCTGCATAGCAGTGGTGCCACTCCCAGCAGCCCTGGCATGGCAGTGGCATGGACATGGCTTCCGTGCATGTGCAGTGGCCATTTGCATGGCTAGCATGGTTGTCACTCTAGCAGAGGAGGCAAGCATACCCCCCCCCAACAAGTGGCTTCCCCCCCCACTGCCCCCATTTTTGTTTCAGAAATCTAATATGTCGGTCACAGCCTGCCCACCCATAAATGCACTTTGCCCTTTCTGTATCCCCCCACCCCTCAGTTTTTTCTCTGGTGCTGCAGCCGGTCATAGGAACACAAGTAGTTGCCTTATATCGAGTGAGACCATTGGTCCATCTAGCTCAGTATAGTCTATGCTGACTGGCAGAGGCTTCTTCAAGCTTTCAGGCAGGAGTGTTCTCCAGTCCTACCTGGTGATGCCAGTGATTGTACCTGGGGTGCCCTGCCATAGAGCTACAGCCAGCATTCCCTCTAATAGGGAATTCCAGATGTTGTTGACTACAACTTCCAGCATCCCCAGATGTCATGGCCTTTGGCTGGGAATTATGAGAGTTGTAGTCAGCAACATCTGGGATTCCCCACCCCAGAGCATGTCTGTGTTTTCCTCCCAGTTTTATAGCTTTCTAGTCTGTCTCTGCCTACCTACCTGTTTTTTGTTTGTTTGTTTGTTGTTTTACTGTTACTCCCTTACATTTCTGTTTGGCTTCCTTTGGTTTACCTCCTTCGTTTGGGCCCTGGTTTATAATAAACTCTGCCGCTGACTTAACTATTCATTGTTAATGTTTGTGGCCCTGACTGTTCCCTAAATGCTGGCTAGGCCCTCCTTGGAGATCTGCCCCATTGCTCCATCCTAACCCCTGTCCCAGTCCTAGAAGGACTCATATTTTCATCACCCCATGTGCTCAGAATCCAATGTGGACAGTTGTAGAGGAAGAATGTAGAAAATGTGTGTGTGTGTGTGTGTGTGTGTGTGTGAGAGAGAGAGAGAGAGAGAGAGAGAGAATAGTGGTAGAGTGAGTGCTTTTCATCTGCAAGGCACCAGCTTAAATCCCTGCTGACTCCAGTTAGGCTCTCAGGTAGTGGGACTGGTAAAAACTAACCTGAGAGCTTTCCAGATTATATCCTGCAATGGGGTCACAACATATTTCTGAAGTGTGCTTCCACACTTCCTGTGTTGTGACACCGCAGTACCTGTGCTGACAGCAGCAGGGTGCTATTCACATTCCTGGTGCCTTGTTTCAGATTTAATTGCTGCAATTTATTGCTATAATGTTGTACGTCCGGCGTAAAAAAGTAGCTGTATTTTCCAGTGGTTAGTTTTCATGAGACTGCTCCCCCTGCTGGGTGCTTTGTTATTTACATTTTGAAAGCGATTTTCCTGAACCAAAGCATTTTGCTGCTGTTGAGCGGGTAATCTGGACAGCGCCCAGGACTGGGATGCAAGGACAGGGCCTTCACTCCGTGGCAGAGCACATATTTGGCATGCAGAAGGCCTCAGGTTTAATACCTACCATCTCCAGCTAAGGCTGGAAAATAACCCTGTCTGGAAACCTGGGGAGCCACTGCTAGTTAATACACACCATACTGAGCTAAATTGAGCTATTCAATAGAAGGCAGCTCCGTAAGTGCTATATGTGCTCTGCGCTTTCCAAAGCTGTGGGGAATCCCAGGGGTCCAGCATTTCTCGGATTCTGGCTTCCTCTGGAGGAGAGATCGCTGAAGGCTTAACCCCTGCTAACTGGGCAAAGAGGCACCTTTTAATGTGATGATTCTCTTTATTTAGCAGGGGGAGAGTAACTGGCCCTATTCACCGCCAGCACAGTACCTCCAGTGACTGTTGCTGGTGTCTATCTTATGTTTCTTTTAGATTGTGAGCCCTTTGGGGACAGGAAGCCATCTTTCCTATCTGTCTAGCTGACTATCTATCTATCTTTATTTATTTATTATTTCTCTATGTAAACCGCTTTGGAACCTTTTGTTGAAAAGCAGTATGTACATATTTATTGTTGTGATGGTGTCTTTGTAATATGTGGTTTATTTGTAGGTATGTGCACAAATCACAATTTGAAGTGCGATTTGGAACACATTCCCTGGCCCTTTAAAACGGAGGTGCACGCCTGCACCACTCGCCGCCACTCCCTGAATTGGCGGTGCTCCTCCCAGCTATCTTTGTGCGCTGGCGGCACTGTCCCCCAGCTGCCCCCACACGACGCCACCACACACATGACCTCTGTGCATGCACAGTGGCCATTTGCATGGTCAGCAACCACACAAATCTTGTACCTATCTCCTCTGGTTCTTCCTTCCAGTCTTCAAAACCCTGCGTGTCTGTCTCCCACCCAGCCTCTCTATTTCCCAGCCTGTTGTTTCTTGTTCTTTAATAAACACCTGGGGATGGGGGCGGAGCAAGTGAGTCACCAAAAACACACCCACATCAACCCTTCTCATCAAGTGAAGGATACATGCCATCTTATAAGGCTTTGTTGGCTTCCATATCAGGACGTGTGAGTGCCATTAGCACACATCCAGGAACATCCTCTGGCCTCCTGGATTATTAAACCATGATATGCCTAAGAAAAGAGTTGGCCAGCCCAAGTTCATAATCATACCCCATATAGTACATTCACCTACTTGAGACTTTGGAGAGGCACCGTCAATCAGAGAATACGGCACTGCACTAGATGGACCAATATGACTCTGGATAACACATATTCATAAGTTAAATGTGATGTGACTATCTCTCTTTTTGATTTTAATGTGCTGGTTGTGTCCCATGCTGTTCATCTTTGAGAGAGGCATATGAGAGCCACTTTTAAGCCAAATGTTGCCAGTGCAGATCCAGACTGATAAGAAGAACAAATAAGAGAACTATAAGAATAAGAATAGATAGACTGATATTGATTGATTGAAGCCTCACATGTAGAAACACCACAGATTCTCTAGACTAGTATAGTGACTCAGAATTATAACTGCAGACATAAAGATTTTAGTGCTGGAGAAAAGACACAACTCCTCACATTGGTGCAATGTCATGGCCACTGCACAGCTGAATGAAATGGTGCTTACTAAGGATGGGTCACAAGTACCACCTTACACAACATCTGGAGGGTTGTTGGAACGGACTTGATGGTCCCAACATTGGTGCTGACATCCAGAGAAAGGATACATCAGTGCAGTGCAGTGAGAGAGCAGCCTAACAGAATTGTCTTGTGATAGCAAGCACAAATTGTCCCCCTCTGCTAAGCTGGGTCCACCATGGTTTACATTTGAATGGGAGACATATGTGAGCACTGTAAGATATTCCCCTTAGGGGATGGAGTTGCTCTAGTAAGAGCATCTGCAGGCTTGCATTCAGAAGGTTCAAGGTTCCCTCCCTGGCATCTCCAGATAGGGCTGAGAAAGACTCCTCCCTGCAATCTTGGAGAAGCCGCTGCCAGTTTGTATAGACAGTACTGAGCTAGATGGAGCAATGATCTGACTCAGTATAAGGCAGCTTCCTATGTTCCTAACGTCCCAACTACCTGCACCGGTGCAACAGGGAAGCAGCAATTGTTGACAGCCTCCCCTTCCCCAGAAAGCCCTCCGTGCCACCTGAAAATACATCCAGGAGGGCTGCACACCTCTCAGGGACATATTTTTGGGTGACCCAGTAGGTTTCCTGGGGAAGGGGAGAGTATCAACAATTGTGGCTTCCGTGCTTCACTAGTGCAAGTAGTTGAGAAGTTATGTTAGGCTGCTCTCTCCTGGCATGGCTGCATCTTTGCTCACACATCGGTCACTGTGTCTAGAATTTTTTAAAGAATGGGGCTTTAAGGGATTTGCAGTGGCAAGCAGGACCAACCTACTGGGATGTTTCCAAGTATAAGATGCTGCTTTCATTGCAGCAATGTAAACCCCCGGTTGTAGCCCATTGGGTTCAGTTTGTGTGTGCAAAAACACAGGCATCTCATCATTTATAGGCACTTAGTGACAATCATCATTTTCAATTGTGGCTAATCTTCTTCTGCAGGAGAAATATTACAGCATGCACTGCCAGATCAATGTGAAATGAAATCACTAAACAGCAGCTCAGAAAAAATAAATATCATAACACAATTCCCCACCCAAGTTTCAATTATCTCCATATAGAGCAGGCTTTCCTAAATACAATTAATTAATTTTTCCAAATGAATTATGCAAGCCAATTTTTCTCTCCGTTAATCTTTTTTTCAGAATCATTAAGGTTCATTAATGAACCAAAGAGAAAGCATTGGAATTTGATTCTAGCCCATGGGTGTTCATGTGCTGAGCTTGAACAAAATGTGTTTCCAGTAGGTAATCACATCTGAATCAGTTGAATCATTTTACTTCTGAACGTCCGTTTGGAGATATAGCAGCTTGATAAGAAGAGAAGTCAAGACCCAGAAAATGACAATATAAAACACACTGAAATGTAGTTTAAAAACATCTGCTTGCCTTTCCTAGGTACCACATCATAAATATCATCCCACTCCCAGAAACAGTCTCAATTATTTAAACTAGAGTGTAATAAAAATGATTGCCCAGGAATAAAACATCTATAACATGTCACCTTTTTCTTCTCTATTGAATATATACAAACTGTAGCTGATTTCTTTGAAAGTTTCCATTAGTTATGCAAGTAAAGCCCCAGGCAAGGACTTCTGCCAAAGGGCAGTGCGTAAGGGTGGGGCACAACTGTTCAAATTTAGCTAATGCTCTCTATTGGCAGGAATTGAATTAAGTAAGGAGAATGTTACCTAGAGGTTAGTGTGGGTCAGGAAATATTGGGTAGGCAGGATGAATGTTGATGGGCTCAGGGCTGGCCTGTCCACTAGACAGACCTATGCAGTTTCCTAGGACATCTGTTCTTTGGGGTGGGGGGAGGTACCACCACCACCCCTAGGAAATAAATCACGTTTTGGTGGATATGGGCACTGTGCCACCTCATGCCCCAGTACAGGCACTGATGCTGCCTGCCTACCTGCCTGCAATATTGCCTGGCTGGCTAAGGGAAATGGGGTTGTTTTGCTGCATTGCTGTCAGTGCTACAGCACCCCAGGAGGACGTCAAGTGCTTGCCCAAAGCCAGCTGCTTTGTTACATGCCCATGAGAAGTTCCCTAATGTCCATCCTTGCTCTCTATAAAACTATATTTGATGACTGTGAATTACATAAGCAGACTGGACAATCAAACAGCCCTTTGTTTGATTAGTATAGTTGAAGCAATGGCATCTCTTGATTCTTTCTTACAAACGTTTGATGTGGTGGCAGTCCGCCATTCCAATCTAAAATCTTATTTCTTTAGGGGTGGAGTTTGAATTTCTAGGTGGCTCTCTGCTATGGCTGGTACTATGGACGTGGTGCAAGGCAGATATGACTAAATTACAATTCCCAGGCAATATGATAATGCAAGCCACCTTAAGTGGCTTAGTGGGGAGATGCTTGACTAACAAGCAGAAGGTTGCCAGTTCAAATCCCCGCTGGTGTGTTTCCCAGACTATGGGAATGTTCCCAGACTATGGGAATGTTCCCAGACTATGTTCCCAGTCTGGAATGTTCCCCAGACTATGGGAAACACCTATATTGGGCAGCAGCGATATAGGAAGATGCTGAAAGGTATCATCTCATACTGCGCAGGAGGAGGCAATGGTAAACCCCTCCTGTATTCTACCAAAGAAAACCACAGGGCTCTGTGGGCACCAGGAGTCAAAATCAAATTGACAGCACACTTTACCTTAATGATAATGCATATGTGCATAGTACCATTAGCATGCAAGTGCCAATATTAGGAGCCAAGAAAAAGCTCTTGGAAAAACAGGTGACCTTTCCCCAAACACTCGCTGAGAAAGCTCGTAAACATGTGAGGGCTGTGCAACCCTCATAGACATGTCCTTGACAGTAAAAAAGGCTTTTGTGGGGAGGAGAGAAAACTGAAAATCATGCCCTGCCTCCTTTCTGCTGCTGCTGGAATGCAGAACAGGGCTGGGGTACTATAAGGCTCCAGCCTTTTGCAATGCTGCAGGGCTACAAGAGGAGAGCTGGTCTTGTGGTAGCAAGCATGACTTGTTCCCTTATAGCTAAGCAGGGTCCACCCTGGCTGCATATGAATGGGAGACTAGAAGTGTGAGCACTTTAAGATATTCCCCTCAGGGGATGGATCCGCTCTGGGAAGAGCAGAAGGTTTCAAATTCCCTCCCTGGCTTCTCCAAGATAGGGCTGAGAAAGATTCCTGCCTGCAGCCTTGGAGAAGCCGCTGCCAGTCTGCATAGACAATACAATACTGAGCTAGATGGACCAATTGTCTGACTCAGTATATGGCAGCTCCCTATGTTCCTATGTACTAGTACTTTTGTTGACCTGTGTATCAGCCAGTGGCCAATAACAAGAGCAATGAACTGCAGGCAGGAGAGGTTCTAGCACAATTCTGTTGCACTAGCTGGATGGATGCAGTACATTGAGCTTGTGTTCCAGAATAGTGTTGTGCAACTGCAAGCCTGGGAATGTGCTGAGAGTGCATCTGTCCTGATGTCACTGAAGGGTGCCCCGATGCCCTATTGGAGCCTCCTTCAATTGTGTCTGGTAGCTGTCCATCCATATGGCCCCTAAACCCTGTTTAAACAGTGCATTGGGATGTCCTTCAGTGACATCAGAGCAGGGGTGCTCTCAGCACATCCCCTCCCGCTCCATGTGTTTGGGCTGTGTTCATGCAAATTGGCCCACAGCCATTCTTAGTTCCACAACAGTGCTTGTTCCACATGGAGTTCCTTGCTCTGGATGTCAGCCAGTGCCTATTGGTGTTGTATAAGTACTCTGAGGAGCTCCTAAATGGTTCAGAGCCAGCATAGCCCAGGAAACAAAGCACAGAATCCACTGCACTTGGACTCAGGACTTCACATATTTTCCAACCATGGCACTGCCTGGGGCTCCAGCATCAATCAGTGACACTTCCCCACCAGGGGTGTAACAAGGCTGGAGTGGGCCCAGCGACAAAGTTTTAAAATGGGCCCCTCGCTGATACACACACACACACACACACACACACACACACACACACACACACACACACACCACAATATATAGTCATGTGACTTGCCTCTGGGGGGCCCCTCGAGGTGTGGGGGCCCCCAGGCAGCCACCTCCCCTTGCTTAATAGTAGCTACGCCCCTGTTCCCCACTGCACAGGTGAGGGAGTATCACTATTAGCCACACTTCCCCACCTGTACAATGGGGAAAATGGTGACCTATTGCCTTCAGTTGTTGGCTACATAAAATTATGATTACATGAACTAACCCAGCCTATTGTTTATTTTTGATCTATTGAATAAACCTCTTTAGTACTCCCAATCTGTTTGTTTAAGTACGTCATGCAGAACTGTTACCTCACTGAGTAGCTGGAGCATTTTTTAAAAGATGAATAATAAATAACAGAGACTTTATTTTCTCATTAGTTTCCCTTCGTTTCATGTGAACGTAGAATTTCATTAGTCACCATTCTACAAACATTCATGTGTGACCCATTCTCATAAAGACAAAGCGGGTAACAATTTGGGAGACAAATATGTATTTGCAAGCATTATTTAGGCAATTTTTGATAAGCAGTCTTTGGAAATACAGAGCGTGTGAGTGGCATTTTGAAATCTACTTTAAATGTTATACAATTGTCTAGGAAACGGAATATTTTTATTGCTAGCCAAGAACTTGTGCATTTTAATAGCAATACTAGCAATATATAATATGCAGAATATACTATCTGAATTGGTATATTGAAAAATGCAGAAAACAACATGACAAAAAAAGATGTCAGCATTTTTCAAACTTAGGCCGCACCATCATAGTCACAAAGATCCTGGTTAAAAAATTAAACATGATCAGTGAGCCTGCAAAGCTGATTGAGAGAATGAAGAATTTCACAGTAATCCTGGTCAAACCACTCCTGTTATCCAGCATTTAACCAGGACAGAGAACTAGTAACTGGAGCGGTTGGACCAGGATTGCCCTGAAATTCTGTATTCTCACAATCAGCTCTGTGGGGCTCACTGATCCTGATTAATTTTTTAACCAGGATCCTTGTAATTGTGAGAGTGCAGCCTTTGTCATCTTGAACTTCTGGCACATCACATATTTATAGCTGGCTGATCATCTTCTGGAATCCAGAAAATTCATGAAGTTTTGGAAACAGGTAGTGCTGATTTAGTTTTCTATAAATGTATGTTCACAGGAGTTACAGTGCAAACCAAGACCCTGCCAACTATGTCTGGAATTGGCAAACTGGACAATTCCTGTAGTATGAGATTTCCAGGGGACTCTGTCTTAGCTATTGTCTTGGAGAGATATGTTGGAGATAAGAGTTCCAGTGAATAGACCTTTTGCACTGACTCTCCTAATGGCCACTAAGAACATTGGGAGTAGAGGAAGCTAGTGAAGGTCTCCTTACCTGTCCCTGCTTTGCCTCTACTCTATGACCCCTGCCTTGACTCCTCAGGCATTTCCTCCTGACTCATTTCCTGAGTCAGAATCCCTTCCTTTCCGCTTAGAGAGCAGATGAAAACATCTCTCTCTCCCCTTACCTATTCATTATGTAGCCTATAGATAGGATTAGGTATTTTCTATCCAAAGTGTACTTCACCAATAAATCTACTTAGTCTTTAGATTCTACAAAAATCTCCATGTGTCTTCTTTAAATGGCTGCAACAACTAAACTCTGCTTTCTACTCTGTAACTGGCGAGCTTCTTTAGTGCTCTGCTAATTAATCACAAAACCCATCATGGATAAATTACACCCTCCAACAAGATAGACCCACTGCTTTCATTCTTGAAGGAGGTTCACCAGGGGCGTAACTATAATAGGGCAAGGGGAGACAGTTGTCTGGGGGCCCACTGCCTTAGGGGGCCCCCCAGAGGCAAGTCACATGACTGACTCCCCCAGCCGCGCAACAACCCGGGCTTCCTTCAGTTGTACTCATCCTCCAAAATGGATGTGAGTGTTAAGACCTGGAGCTGCCAGAACAGCATGTCTTTCTCTAGTACCATTAAATGACTTGCATCGTCCACAATTTACAAAACCTTTTTAAAAATAATTTAGGATGATGTTCTATTGCGGCACATGGGATATATAGATATAGATATAAGAAATTTTATTATGCTTTTTGTTACCACTATTCAGCCTCATTTAAGATTTCTGATTTAAGATTAAATGAGTTCTTCATGAGATGAGCTTCAGAAAGGGAGGAGCATTTTAAAATCTTGTCTCTGGGCCCACTCCAACCTTGCTACGCCCCTGAGGTTCACGAAGAAAGCTTAGCAGCTTAACAGAGCTCTGTTCTGCAGGGGACATGACGAAAGCCTCCTGACAACCAATGACTGAACAGAGCATAATTAGAGAATGACCGTTAAAACGGGACAGTTTCCAATCAATTTATGATCATTTAATGTCTTATCTGCTGGTTGGCCTATCATAAGACACAAAAAAGTCAGGGGGCAAAAATGTAATGTGCCTGGGGCAGCAGAACATCAGTCCTGCTACAGACTAAAATAAGTTCTTGCTTCTTCTGACCACAGAAAAAGGCTTATATTGGTCTGATAGTTTATGTTGCTATCCGAACAGACCACAAGAAAGGAGTTAAACACAGAGGTCATGCATATGACCTCAATGGGGAGGACAGGTGGGCTGCGGGGAAGGCAGAGGCTTACCTGCCTTCCGTGACAGGTGAGCAGCCACTGTCCTCCCCTCCATCTCACTGCACACCCACTTGAGTGGCGGGCCGGTGAGGAGAGTCTCTGGGAGTGTAAGGACTTCCCTCCCTCCTGCATCCCAGGGTGCCCCAGAGCATTAGTGTGGTGGTTGCTCTCATTAGGGAAGCTGCTACACTTGGTGTCCCCACCGGCCTCACTGCTGAAAATGGTGGCAGGCTTGGGGGGAAGCCATTTAACCTGACGGCGATTGCCCATACGATGGCTAGCTGAGGTTAAGTGAACCACAGCTAAACCACAGGTTCGCTTAACCCCAGCTGGGGTTAAGCCATATGCTGGGTTTATAAGTGGGGTTTGGTGGGAGTTCAGTGCCGGGAGCAACCTCGCTCCCGGCACTTTACACGTGCAGCCTAACCCAGGCTGGATTGCCCTAGCCTGGGTTAGGCTGCATGTATGAAAACCCTTATAGTTTAGCTACTGACTGACCATTTCCTGAATCTACTAATGAAGCTAGTCAATGTATGGCCAGCTCACCCCCTAGTATGATGTCCCTGTGACACACAGGGTTTCCATCAGCCCTGCTGCAGCAGATGGGAGGTCACCCACATTCCCAAAGCCAGGTGACATCTTTAAGGTGTTTTGGGTTTGGTGGGTCTAGGACGACCAGGTGCTTCCTGTTGGTCCACTGAGGAACTTACTATTCAGCTGACTCAAAACTTCTAAGGTGACCTATCTAGATTGAGCTTTTGTAACTGCAAGCATTCAAAGCCGTGTTCAGCAATGTCCATCTTTTAGCCAATCAGCATATTGTACTAGCCAGAACAGTACTAAGAGAATTCTTCTGTACGTTGCCTTTATTATGCCAAAGATCACATTCACTTCTATATTTCTAATTAAAGGCCATGGGATTTGCTTTTGGATTTGAAATTATTGTACCCACTTTCCCAAAGTAATTGTTTCGGGTGCAGATAAGGCAAGCAGACTGAGAATCCAGAAGCCAAGGCTGCTTCTGATAGGAGCACCTTGGATCTTCTGCAGCGTTACCTATAGCTTCCCAAAGTAGCCAATTTATTATGTATTTAGCACATTTACATACCACCTATAATTCACATCTCTGGGTGGTTTACAATAAAACAACACAGATTAAAACAAAATGGGGCCATTCTATCTGCCTTGCTGGGACTCACCATCTAGCCCGTCTGCCTCCTGTGGACATTCCAGCACAGATGGAGTGCAGCCTGCTTGTCGCCTGCCAAGTTCCAGCTGGCTGGTTGCCAGCCTCCCAGATTGCTGAAGTTCTACTACCTGCTGCCTGTCCTGGGAGCTGCTCATGAGAGGAGTGGCTTCTGGGGCTTGCAAGCTAAAAGTAAGGAGACTCGCCAAAGGTGTAGCCATCGGCATGGCTGTCAGGTCACCTGTAGGCGCCCGCCAAAGCCAGCTGCCAAAGGGAGCTGGCCTTTGGGGCTGGGCCTTCAGGGGTGGGACTGAGGGCTAGAGGGTTGGGTTGGGCTGGGCCAGGCCTTTTGCAGATATGTGTTTGGGCTCTCTTGAATGGGATGGTGCTGGGGGTGTGCCTGGCAGTTCGGGGGCAGCTATTACTGTAGTGGTGGGGAATAGAAGAACTGGCGCTGGCAGAGCAGCTGGCCATTACAGGGGAAGGGAAATCAGTAATTTCGTAACTGTTTCCACTTCCAACTGTTCTGTCAACTCTTCGGCTTCAGGGAGCAGCTCCAATGACCCACAGAGTCTGGCCTTGCTCCTCTGCAATGCCAGGTCAGTTCAGAATAAGACCGAAATTGTCCACGATTTGATCATGGATGAGGGAGCTGATCTGGCATGTATAACTGAGACCTGGTTGGGGGAGGCAAGTGGTCCAGTGTGGGCTCAGCTTCTCCCACCAGGTTACTCTGTCGTGGAGCAGGGTAGAGGATGTGGGCGGCGGGGTGGGGTGGAGTGGCTATGGTCCATAAGAATACTATTTCCCTTACCAGGGCCCCTGTGAGACAGTTGACTTATATTGAGTGCATATTTTTGAGGCTGGGGACTAGGGATAGATTGGGGATTCTGCTGGTGTACCGTCCACCTCTCTGCCCAACAGACTCCCTAACTGAGCTGACGGAGCTGGTTGCAGAGCTGGTGTTGGAGTCTCCTAGACTTTTGATGCTGGGGGACTTCAATATCCACTTTGGGGCTGGCTTGTCTGGTGTGGCTCAGGAGTTCATAGCGGCCATGACAACTATGGGCCTATCCCAATTAGTTTCTGAACCAACTCATGTTGCCGGCCACACACTCGATTTGGTCTTTTGTTCAGATCAGGGGGGTGTTCCATGAGTGGGGCATCCAGTGGTTTCCCCATTGTCATGGACGGACCACTACCTGGTTAAGGTTGGTCTCACAGCCACAATCCACCCCTGCAGGGGTGGTGGACCTATTAGGATGGTCTGTCCAAAAAGGATGCTGGACCCAGTGGGATTTCAAAAGGCCTTGGAGGATTTTGACGTTGGTGCGGCCAGTGATTCCGTTGGTGCCCTGGTGGGAACCTGGAATAGGGAACTCAACAGGGCAGTAGATATGATTGCTCCTAAATGTCCCCTCCGATCTGCTGCAAAAATGGCCCCTTGGTATACTGAGGAGCTGTGGGGGCTGAAGCGGTTGGGTAGGCAACTAGAGTGCAAGTGGAGGAGGACCCGGTTTGAATCTGACAGGATTCAGTATGTGACCCATTTGAGGACTTATGTGGTGGCAGTGCGTGCAGCGAAAAAGAGATTCTGGTCTGAGTGCATTGCGGCTGCAGGTTCACTCTCGGCGGAGCTATCCTGGCTTGTCAGGAGTTTGGTTTCTGCTCCTTCTACTTCCAATCAGTCCCTGGAGTTGCTCTGCTGTGATGCCTTTAATGGGTTCTTTGCAAATAAGATCTCCTGTATTCGGGCAGACTTGGACTTCACTATTTCTGCAAGATCTATGGAGGAGGTGTCCAGCAATCCCTCTTGCAGTATTAGATTGGATCAGTTTCAATCTGTGACTCCTGAGGATGTGGACAAGCTGCTTGGGCCGGTGCGGCCTACCAGCTGTTCTCTGGATCCTTGCCTGACTTGGCTGCTTCTATCTAGCAGGGAGATTGTTGGAGGTGGCCTAGTTAATATCATAAATGCATCGCTGAGGGAGGGTAGGGTGCCCCCCCATCTGAAGGAGGCAATGGTTAGACCACTCTTAAAGAAGCCTTCCCTGGACCCCTTAGTGATGGATAGTTACAGGCCAATCTCCAATCTCCCTTGGTTGGGTAATGTGATTGAGAGGGTGGTGGCTGACCAGCTCCAGGCAGTCTTGGAGGAAACTGATTATCTAGACCCATTTCAAACTGGCTTTAGAGCTTCCTATGGGGTTGAGACAGCCTTGGTCGGCCTGATGGATGACCTTTACTGGGGAATCGACAGAGGAAGTGTGACTCTGCTGGTTCTTCTGGATCTCTCGGTGGCATTCGATACCATCGACCATGGTATCCTTGGATCACCTGGGGGAATTGTGGATGGGGGCACTGCCTTGCAATAGTTCTGTTCCTATCTCTTGGGTAGATTCCAGATGGTGGAGCTTGGTGACAGTTGCTCCTCAAAACAGGAACTGTTATATGGAGTCCCTCAGGACTCCATTCTGTCACCAATGCTTTTTAACATCTACATGAAACTGCTGGGTGAGGTCATCAGGAGGTTTGGTGCTGGATGTTATCAGTAGGCTGATGACACCCAAATCTACTTTTCCTTTTCTTCTTCAGGAAATGGCATTCTTTCTCTAAATGCCTGCCTACAGGCGGTAATAGGCTGGATGAGGGATAACAAATTGAAGCTGAATCCAAGCAAGATGGAGGTGCTCATTGTGGGGGCTCAGAATCTGAGGGGTGAGTTAGATCTTCCTGTGCTGGATGGGGTTACATTCCCCCAGAAGGAGCAGGTGCACAGCTTGGGAGTACTCTTGGACCCAGGCCTCACCCTGGTATCTCAGGTGGAGGCCATGGCCAGGAGTGCTTTCTATCAGCTTCGGCTGATTCAACAGCTGCACCCATTCCTTGGAGAGGATGACCTCAAAACAGTGGTGCATCAGCTGGTAAACCTCCCAGCATGACTACTGCAATGCGCTCTACGTGGGGCTGCCTTTGTATGTAGTCCAGAAACTTCAGTAAGTTCAGAATGCGGCAGCCAGATTGGTCTCTAGGGCAACCCGGAGAGACCATATTTTTCCTGTTTTGAAACAGTTACACTGGCTGCCGATATGTGTACGAGCAAAATACAAAGTGCTGGTTATTAGCTTTAAAGCCCTGAATGGCTTGGGTCCGAGATATCTTAGAGAGCGCCTTCTTCTACATGATCCTGATCACACCTTAAGGTCATCTGAGGAGGTCCGTCTCCAGTTGCCACCGGTTCGTTTGGTCAGAGACTCAGAGGCGGGCCTTCTCTGTAGCTGCTCCTGGGCTGTGGAATGCACTCCCAGCAGAAATTTGCAATCTTAACTCCTTGCCATTTTTAATAGAAATGCTTCTTTCTCATTTTTATTTGTACTTATGAAATGTAAGGTTGCTTCTTTATTCAGCTACAAAATTATACGTGATGATAAGTAAGGCAAGAGATTGCTGCTCTTTTCCGTTTTCCAATGTTGATAACAATTTGTAATGTTCGATATTTTTTTGTATTTTGAACACTTTGTTGTATCTTTCCTTTATCCAATCCTTAATTTAAAAAATAAAAATAAAATAAAATAAAAACGCCTTACTGACTTTCAAGAGAGCCCGTAAAACCCATCTGTTTGGCCTGGCCTTTCAGGGTTTTTAATTAGTTTTAATTGTTTTAATGCTAACCTGGTTTTCAGGGTTTTAATTGTTCTGATAGTTTAATTGTTTTTTAAGATGTTTTAATTGTTAATTGGTATTTATATTTATATTTCTGTTTTAATTGTTATTGGTTTTAATGGTTTTTGTTTTAATTGTATACCGCCCTCAGCCATTTCAGAAAGGCGGTATAAAAATCAAATAAATAAATAAATTTAAATAAATAAAACAAAATTAAAACATAAAAACAATTTAAAAAACCAATGGGGGATTCTGTAAGTCTAATTAAAAGCCTGAATGAATATGTGTCTTTACAGACCTTTAAAAAAGCTGTCAGAGATGGTGGGGGCACTTAATTCAGTAGGAAGTGCATTCCAAAGCCTTGGGGTGGCAATGGAGAAGGCCTGTCTCTGAGTAGCCACCAAACAAGTCGCTGATAACTGCAGATGGACCTTCCCAGATGATCTAAATAGGCAGCAGGGCTCATAATGGAGAAGGCTCATAATGAAGAAGTTCAAAAATAGGATGGAAGAAGTCCATCATGTTTTGTCATTGCCAGTGGAGTCACACTCTGGACTGGCTTGAGGTCTCTAAAGCTCGTTAGGAAGATTGAAAGACGGCCTGCTGATCTTTTTGTACCAGGTTGCCCTAGATGATCCTTTCTATCACCAGCAGCAGCTCAGAGATTAGGCTGTTAATTTGGAAAATGTAGCTTTTCTGTACATTCAACGCAAGCTGATTCATTCATTCATTCATTCATTTTTCAAATTTGTAGACCACAGCCTCAACCTGGGACAGCACCAGCACCCTCAGACAACACCAGCACCCTCAGACTGCATACCTGTTCCTTCTGGGGAAGTGTGAGCCCATACAGAACCAACAGATCAAAATCATCTCCCAGGTTCTGACCTTGCACAATAAGTACCTCTGTCTTATCAGTGGAACCTGACACTAGATCAAATAACTACACATAAAGCAAAACTGGTTGTTACTGGTTTTGCAAAACCAGCTGTTCAGGCAAGAACCTTGGCTCATCATGCATGAGACTAGAGCAGACTCAGGGAAAGTTAGGTCTATATGTTGCTGGTAGAAAGAGAAGTTCTTAATCACTCTTTCTAGGCTGCAGCTGCCATTGTTTCATACTATAAACCATTAATAGACTTTGTTGGTATTCAGAGCCACCAAATGTGCAGATAACACTACATATTAGCAATATTCAGTCATCTAGAAAGCCATTTGTTTAATTTAAAGGTCTCCAAAAGGGCTTAAATCTCCCTTAAGTTTTCCCTTAACTGCAATTGTACAATATACGGAGGATGTACACTATTAGCTTTAACTAATAGTGCACATTAGTTAATTAGCTCACATTACTCACAGTAATTATGCAGTTACCATTGTGTTTACTGTGGCACTAATTTGATTATAAATGCTAGAAGTTATTGTGATAAAATATTAATTTGTGTGTAATGGCACATTTAGAAAAAGTATAATTATATTAGAACTCTATGACTTGCTATGTACCAACACAAAACTACTGTGGAGGCAGAGTCACATGCTCCAAAGTAAACTTCTGCTATAATGCACTTCCTAGTGATTATAAATTATTAACACACACATTTGTCTATCTGTCTTCCTTCCTTCTAATTACTTCTTAAAACCCACCTTTTCTGTGAAGACTTTGGCTTAATATCTTAGTCTTCTTTCCCTAACATAACTAAATATGTAACTAAAGTCAATTAAATGTAAGTACAGGTGGCCCTCGTTATTCGTGGGGGTTCCGTTCTCGCCTACAGAAACCATGAATAATGAAACCTTGAGTCAGTGGGAGTTCGGGGGTTAGGTTCTGAAAAAACAAAACAAAAAAGGGCCAAAAAATCAAGCCCCCCCCGAAATAAATGAAGAAAAGGACAGTACCTTATTCTCCAGCTCTCCAGCAATGCCCCCCACCCCCACCCCCCATGGTTGAATATTCACCAATATTTTTTTAAACAAGAGAGACACAAAATGGCTCTCTGCTGGAAAATGGCAGCCAGAAATGACAGTGAAAGTCATTTCCCTCTTCTTTTCCTTTCTTTTCTTTTCTTTCTTTTTAAAATCTTGGGTGCTGTTCTTGTTTTGTTCACTGCCCTGAGTCTGTGGATTGGGCGGTATATTAAATCTTTCAATCAATCAATCAATCAATTTTACTCTGGAATGCTTTCCCAGTGGCTATTCACTCCTTGGTTTCCATGACAGTTTTTAGGAAGTGTGTTAAATCTTGGCTTTTTACCCAGGCTTTTATATGATTGTCTCTACTGCTGCTTCTTTGTATTTTGTACAGTTCTAATGGTTGTATTTTAAATCTTTTTAGTCAGATTTGTTTTATATTTTAGCTTAATATTTTAATTGTGTCATTTTCATAGTCTTGTTTTTAATGTTTGTGTGAACCACCTTGGGATTGTTTTAATGAAAGGCAGTATACAAATTTAACAATAAATAAATTTAACAATAAATAAATTGCCGCATCTTTTCTGGCCACTCAAAACTGCAGATAGGCAAATTCCGCTTATTTTTCTACCCACGGACAATGAAGCTGGGTCTCTAAGACCTAATTGTAGATATGCAAAACTGCAGATGAGGGCCACCTGTAAGTTGTAATTGAAAAACAATGTATATTTTACCCCTGCCTCCATTTCCCACTTTTTCCTTTGCTGTTTCTCTTGGGTCAATATCTGTATTGTAAATCCCTCAGGGCAGGGATTTACATGTACATGGGTGGTGCTCTACCTACCTACCTACCTACCTACCTACCTACCTACCTACCTACCTCTCATTTTTGCAAGATTCACAGCAATGTTACAATGTAGACCATTGTCATTCACACTGGTTGAGTTATCTAGAAGCCCTCAAGATGAGTAATGGATGCACCGAACTGCCCAATATTCAACAGTGCTGCTTTATTGATTGTTTCTTTGAACAAAAAGAGGGGAAGGAGATGTGTGGATTAGTGGTTGCTATACAGAGCAAGGATGCACCAGTGCAACAAGAGAGCAGCCTAACAGAATTTCCCAACTAATTGCAGCAGTGCAGAGGGGAAGAGGCCATTCTTGACACCCTCCTCTTTCCCAGGAAGCCCTCTCTGCCACTTGAAGATATTTTTGGGTGGCACAGAGGGTTTCTTGGGGATGCGGGGGGGGGGGGGGGAGGCATCAGGAATTGCCATTACCTTGCTGCACTGGTGTAGTTACTTGGGAAGTTCGCTTATGCTGCCTCTTGCCACATTACTACATGTCTTCAAGTGTGTATACACATCTGTTGTTTTCTGCTATTTTAGTTCCAGAAACCCAGCATTCTTTATTGAACAGCCAAACCAGCTACATTTCCCCTAGATAATTAGTGCATTTGCACACACATACCAAAAAAGGCCAGAAAAACATTTGTTAATTTAAAAAAAAATCAAATTGTGTGTCTTTTGGGGATTGGTGGTGGTCTTATTTTGTTTTAATGTGTCATTTTTACATTTCTATTATGGCTAGGGGCTTTTTTTTTGTTTTTTAGCCTGGCTTTTAGTAACTTTGAATGTTTTAAATTGTTTTAATAGCTTGTTTTACTTTGTTTTTGTTGTGTTTCTTTTTGTGAACAGCCTAGAGCCTTTGGAGTCAGGCAGTATATCAGTAAAATAAAATAAAATAAAATAAAATAAAATAAAATAAAATAAAATAAAATAAATAACCACTTTTTAAATATGCATTGTGCTTTGGATGGAATGGGAAGATAGTGACGTAAGCATACCACAAAAGGTTGGGCATGCACACAGTCCTCTGTGCCTAGAGGTGACTCCACGGGTTGGAGGATAGACCAGCCCTCCACTCCATACAGTGTGTTGTCCCATCTTGGAGGACTGGTTTACCTGCCGACCCAAATGGTAGACCAGCTCTGCCTGGAAAAACAGGCCTTAAAATGGAGCTTGAAACACTCAAAAAGTTTTGTGTTTCAAGGTTGATTCGGCAAAACAGCTGGCTTTGGCCACTGATTCAACAAATTGAGGATTTTGCAAAACTGAGGATTTTGTGATTCATTTCAAGCTCAAAATGAGTAACAAAATACATTTTGTGCACATCCTTATTGATGTATCATTGCAATTTAAATCTGGACATGGATCACTGAAGCCCATACTTATCAACAGCAAGTTAACCGAAAGTCATAATCTGTTCTAAAGGTAAAGTAAAGTGTGCTGTTGAGTCGGTGTCAACTCCTGGTGACCACAGAGCCCTGTGGTTGTCTTTGGTAGAATACAGGAGGGGTTTACCATTGCCTCCTCCTGCAAAGTGTGAGATGATGCCTTTCAGCACCTTCCTATAGCGCTGCTGCCAGATATAGGTGTTTCCTGCATTCTGGGAAACATACCAGCAGGAATTCGAACCGGCAACTTCTGGCTTGCTAGTCAAGTCATTTCCCCGCTGTGCCATTTCCCCTTGCTATACAGTGCTAAAAGGCTAACATAGGAACAGGAAGCTGCCTTATACCAAGTTGGACCATTGGTCCATTAGTTCAGTATTGTCTGCACAGATTGGGAGCAAGCTCTGCAAGGTTTCAGGCAGGGGTCTTTCCCAGTCCTACCTGGAGATGCCAGGGACTGAAACTGGGACCTTTTGCATGCAAAGGAGATGCTCTACCATTGAGCTACAGCCCCATTGCCTAAGGGGAATATCATTTCCCTGCTACGCTATTAGGTGGCTTTAAAATCTGTTCTAGGGTGGTAGGTTTTTGGACTGTGCATACAGTCAATAGATTAATAAAATCTGATGACTGAGTGACTGAAAAGTTCATGTATATTGAAAAACATGGCTGTACAGCAACTCTTTCCCCAGTCATAGTTCGACATCTTATAAAGCTTGAAACTAATGAAAACACACACACGTCACCACCAATGATTTATCCTTACCTCTGTGTGTCCCTCTGGGATGCTAGACTACGGAGTATTCCAGAGGGTATCCCCAGGGTTCAGCTGAGATAGAAGCTTTATTTAAAGAACCCCTCTATTCTGAAGCCTGATTTTCTCTAAGGATTGTCTAGTGAGCCACCCCAGGAACTGTACATCATTCCTTCAAATGTCCTCAGGGCTAAAGTGTGCCCTAGAGAAGGATGTTCAAGTGTCAGAGTTGAGCACCTCCAAAGAGATTGCTTAATCTTTTCCAGTTTGAACTTGGGAAACTGAATAATAGAAACAGAATAAGACAATTCCTTTGATGCTCTCAAACAGTTCCTGCAAACGCCTGTATTACTGAATGTAGTCTCCTCTAAAATCATGAGAAGATGTATTTGTGCTCATGAGATTATTCCTCAAAAGCAGTTTTTTTTACTGGAAGTCCCAATAGTCATCAATCATTATTGACAAGTACCTGAAAACGTCATATTGTTACACACACCGCTGAGGGTGGGAATTTTCAAGGGCAGGGTTACTGGGTTTAGCTTCCTTTGAACAAGAAAGTGCAGGAAATTTATCGTTTGTAATATTTGCTTTATTTACAAATATAGGAACAGAGCATAAGTAGAGGCACCCCAGGAACACGCCTACCAGGCAGCAGATTTGCTGTGTAAGAGTGCAGTGAACAGACTTCTTTTGGTTAGTCAGAGCCAAACTATGAGGTACTTCACTGCACTAACCCTTATGGTGCTTCACACCAATCGTGTGACATGACTGGTGTGAAGCACCATTAGGGTTAGTGCAGGGAAAGCGGGCTTAGCCCGCAATCCCCACACACAGGCAAGGAGCCATACCTGGGCAGCCGGATCGGCCACCCACATGATTGCTGGCTCTGTCAAGGAGCCGGCAAGGGCAGTGGGGATCGGGGGCCTGACAGCCCCCAGAAGTTCCAGGATTCAATCTGGAGAAACCCCTGGGGCTGGGAGGTTTGTTTTAGCCTCCCAGCAGGGGTATCTTAGTGTGATGCCACAATGTGGAGCCCCTCCACGGCAGCACACGGTCAACGAAATGGGGTTAGTAGAGCGCTCGCTCTGCTAATCTCACTTAAGAGGAGAGGTAATTTTGGTAGTTGGCTGCCAGGAGCCGGGAGCTGCTGCTCCAGTGGCAGCAGATGACCAGGAGGAATCGGGCTAGGCTCCCTTAGCCCGATCTCTCCTGGTCATGGGAATAGCTTCTACATGTTACATTAAGCATGCAGTTTAGCCCTGTGTGTTCATTTTTTTTAAAAAAAATAATAATAGCAGTTGTGGGGATGATCAGGATTGGAACCATGGTGCATGGGGAGAGGATATTTAATACTTTCCTCTCAAGCCACAGTTCTGATTTTAAAAAATGCTCCCCCAAAGCTGTTATTAGCCCCAGGAGTATTCCTTGGTGCCTATGGGAGCTTCCCTCCCAAAGCTAATAGTACCTCCAGGAGGGGGCATTTTAATCAGAGTTGCAGTGCAGGAGGAAAGGGTTGAATACCCTCTTCATGTGTGCTGCAGTCCTGATCCATAAAGGATTCCATGCGCCATTTAAATTTAAGTTTAAATCTAAACTTAAGGAGAAGTTTAAAGGAGAACCAGCATGGCTTCTGCAAGGGTAAATCTTGCCTCGTCAACTTTTTGGAGTTGTTTCAGAGTGTCAACAGGCATGTGGATAAAGGTAATCCAGTTGACATAAGATACTTGGACTTTCAAAAAGCTTTCGATAAAGTTCCTCATTAAGACTCTTGAGAAAACCTAGCAGTCATGGGATAAGTCATGGGATAGCAGACATGGGTTATTACGGTTTTAAATCATTTTATGTTTTTCATTTCTGTTTTAATTTATGTTACATTGTTGTAAACTGCCCAGGGGTGGAAGTTTGGGGTGGTGTACAAATATGATAGATAAACAAAGAAACAACAGTCTTGAATCTATGTTGGGTGCATTCACTTTGGTATAACTAAAGTTATTTATTTATTTATTTAACATATATTTATACCGCCCAAAACTTACGTCTCTGGGTGGTTTACAACAAGATAAAAACATTAAAACATTAGTTAAAAACAAAAACAAGAGATTTAAAACACAACAATTTAAATTTTTTAAAATAATATTCTAAAACAACATTAAAAACAATCAAAACTATGAAGTTGAGTTTTTAAAAGCCTGTGCTGTTTAGAACATTTTGTCTCCAGATTTCATTTTTGAGGAGCCAGTAGTGTGGTGTTCTTAATGAATCCATTTTAATGACTCCATTCCTTTATGCAGGCTCGCTCTAGGACAATGTTCTAGATGTTTTAGACTAGTTACAGTTTAGTCTAGTCCTAGGCTGGGGGCAGGGCAGATAGAGAACCAGCAGGAGAATAAAGCAGTCTGTATTTGCTTTGCTGTGCTAAAGAACTAGAAGACATTCTTCGTTAAATTCTTACATGTACTCCACTGCTGATCTTCGTGTGCAACAACTCTTACATCTCTGAATTCTACAGATGGAAGGGCTATTTCCAGTAGATGACACTCTTCCTTGAAATTCCAGGCCAAGCAATGTTCTTCCAGATTTGTTGGCTATCAAGAAGAGAGAGATATAAATGTAAAAATAAATAAATTTTGTTTGTTTGTTTATATCTATGTAAACTACTTTGGGACCTTCTGTTGAGAAGCAGTATATAAATATTCATTGTATTGTATTGTATTGTATTGTATTGTATCATAAGGCAAACATTTTACAGCTGATTGAGAAACCTGGTGCCTCCCCCGCCCCCAGTAATGATTACACGACTCAGAGTGTGTAAGTATCTTTAATTGTTTAGTGATGGCTCTAGGGAAACTATTTGTGAGAGCAAACAAGAGGGAAAGCTGATTCTAAGACATTAAACTCCATCTCAAATGTGTAAATTTCATATTTAATCCAGAGGATTTGAAGCACCTCTTGTAATTTTGTTAGGAATGTCATAGAAGAATTGCTGCAAGCTATAATATACTATTTGAATGCAGCAAACTCAAAAATGCACCTAAAAAGGCATCGTAGCGGTGGCATGAATGTGTTCAGTGAGCTATATTAGAAACTCCTCCACCTAATATTTAGATACTTCTTTTCAACAAAATTTCTCAAAGCAGTTTACATTGAAAAATAATTAATTAATTAATGATATGGTTCCAAAAGGGCTCATCATCTGAAAGGAAATGCAAGGTAGAGGGATGCTGAACTGGGGTTGGGTACGGACAGTTGCTCTCCTCCACCCCTTTAAAAGGTGCCCCTTTGCTCAGTTAGCAGGGGTATATTATATATTATTAATCTTTTCAAATGTAATTTGGCAATCTGCAGAAAGTGGGAGCTGTTAATTCAACAGTTTCTAAAATCCTGCTTATTCAAAGCCTCAAATTCAGGGCAGTATCCCATGCAGTTCTGCATGCTGAAAAACAAAACATAACAAAACAAAAAAAAACCCGCTCAGACATTTCTGTTGTGCACCGCAGTCAGTTTAACATTCCATCTTCATGTACTGCCGACATTGTTAAATTGCTTGCAACTGCAGAGCAGTCAAGCAGTACACAAATTAAGCCACAAAGTAATCGGATTTCAATCACTGAATATGCACAGTTCAATTAAGTTATTTATTGAAATGTTTGCTTAGCTGCTGAATTCTTTGCATATTTATTGCCATTCTAAATAAACCTTTTCTTTCTCCCATTAAAACATCCTGATGTGAAAATAAAATGTAACATTTGTTTCATAATTCAGGTTATGTTATTCCCCCAGGTGTTTAAAAAGGAACAAAAAGTCAATTACCTTGAAGTTTGCCAAGGGTGTGATTAAGCACACATAATCAAAAAAGAATAAATTGCACTATTTTTCCTCAAGGAAGCTATATTAAAAAGTGTATTTTGTGCAATCTTTCATTCTACCATTCCTTTTAACCCTATTCCCTCATGTGTTAAAATAAAAGGCGCTGATCAGTACCAACCAATTCAATCTACCGAAGGAGTCAAACCAGCCAGCAATATTGCTTTGCAGGCCTGGAATTCTATTACTAGATTATATTGTCCAAATTCCATTGAAAATACAGGAAGATTACTTTGAGCCAAAGAAACAACACAGACTTGAATCCACACACAATGTCTGCTACCTTGCTAAATGGTGCTGGGAGCTATAAGCAAAATGATAAATGGGGTGCAGTGAACTCATGACATTTAGAGAATTACTGAATCAAGCTTATTACCCCAAATTCTTCTTAAATATACCAAATGTCATTGCAGTAAATTGGAGAGGGAATATTTAAAACAGCAAAACCTGATTTTTAAAAATCTTATCTAACATGGTTTTTATACCATTAGCTTTAATTGTATGCAGGACCACATCCAACAAGGATACATCTGCACAGGGCTGCCCTTCCATTCTTGTTATGAGCTGCAGGATATTTCAGACTGGCCAATTTTCATGTGATTTATACCTGGAAATATAGCAAATGGCTTTCACTATTCACACTTTGGTGAGCAACATGTTCCAATTAGTGCTTCAATTTCAGGTTCTCCAGCTTCTTCAAGAGGAGGCTTTCATAGGCCGCCTTCGGACATAATGGCAAACCGCGGGTCCAATGGACCCGCAGTTTGCTTCCATCCCCCGAGCATGCTTCTGGACAATCACCATTTGCATTCTGGGAGATTGCAAAGGGGAAGGACCGGCTGTGCAGCTTCCTCCAACGCAAGAAGGACAGCTGCGGCAGCCAATTTCATTTAAGAGAGGGAGGAGTTTCCCATACTGAACTCCGGTTTGTGCAGGCTGTACAAACCAGATGACACGTTGGAGGCAGCGGACCCTCAGTTTAGGAACATAGGAAGCTGCCATAGACTGAGTCAGACCACTGGTCCATCTAGCTCAGTATTTTCCACACAGACTGGCAGTGGCTTCTCCAAGGCTGCAGCCAGGAGTCTCTCTTAGCCCTATCTAGAGGTGCCAGGGAGGGAACTGTGAACCTTCTGCATGTAAGCAGGCAGGTGATCTTCCTAAAGAGGCCCCATTCCTTAAGAGGAATCTTTTACACTGGTCACATGTGGTCTCCCATTCAAATGCAACCAGGGTGGATCCTGCTTAGCAAAGGGGACAATAAATTCATGCTGGCTACCACAAGACCAGCTCACCACACTGTCCATCTTTAAACACCCACAGAAGTTGTTTTTAATATGCCCTGGTCTTCACCACCAGCCATCAGCCCTGAACCATCTGCCACAGCGCTGGGGTCCAGATGAATTTTTAATCCACCACTCAGCTGTTTGGCGGCCTCTCTTGCTTTTCCCTTATAACATTTTGTTCGACTTATTTTTTGCCTATCTCTGTCCAACTCCTGTGCAACTGACAACCTCTGGCTTGGTAGTCAAGTCATTTCCCTGCTACACCATTTATTTGCTGCCATTTTAGCATGGGATATGGATACTTTTTGGGATCTTTACCCTCAGGAACTTATTCCTGGAAGCCAAAAAGTGCTTTTGGAGAGAGGGAAGAGTAGTGAAAATCATTCCCAGCTTTTGCATGTGTGCTCTGTTGCACAACAAGCCTTCAGCTGAGCTTGGAGCAGCCCTCACCACAAGGGTGCAGCTTCTGTTCTGCCCTACTAATGCTGTGCTGGATGCTAACCATTATTTTTAATATAAATGGTTGTAAAAGTTGCCACCTTCAGTAGCACAGTGGCGAAATGCTAGACTAACAAGTAGAAGGTTGCCAGTTTGAATCCCCGCTGGTACTATATTGGGCAGCAGTGATATAGGAAGATGCTGAAAGGCATAATCTCACACTGCGCAGGAGGAGGCAATGGCAAACCCCTCCTGTATTCTACCAAAGACAACCACAGGGCTCTGTGGGCGCCAGGAGTTGAAATCAACTTGATGGCACACTTTACCTTTACCTTTAAAAGTTGTGGATGGCAAGTGCTATCTTAGGAAAGACATTCCTGCTTTTCTCATGCATGAGATAGAATTCCTCTCCTAAGATGATGCCTATTACGACAGACCCCTGCATAATCTCAAAACAGAAGCTCTGTGCTTATGATTAAGCATGGGCTGGTTCAAGAAGTGAAATGGTGTAACAGAGTTATGACAACACACTGGATGGATATGGTTGCTCTTGGATTACTGTTAAGTTGTCAGTTTAAAGGGCAATTTGTGCCTGCTCATGAATGTGTGAGGGAATGGGGGAGCCAAGATTGCACATACACATCCTAAACACATCCTATTGGGATAGAACCTGTTGAGACCAGGAGAGGGCCAGAGGTACAATCTGTATCTTGCAGAAATGGAGGGTACAGATAGCAGGTACATACTCTATGTACATAGGGCTGCATATGCATAGGCCCCTGTGCAAATGGGATCCTGAACACATGGAGGCTGGCTGGGAGTAAGGCCAGCAGGCACAATCTCCTCCCTATGAATTCATCTCTATATGTTCCAAATGCATGCACAGGACTTGATTTGTTAGCATCTTGGTAATGTTGCCTGAGCTGTTGTCATACAGGGATAATTGTCCCCACCTCACCTCCCACATGCACAATTCAGGGTTTCAAACTCTATTACAAACATTCATGTAATTATTAATGACCAGGAATGTTTTTCTTTAGACTGTAACAAGAGCATCTAGTGATTGTGGCAGGTGGGGATGGAAAGGAGATTATTCATATATCTTTGACCACATTTTCCCTTGTTCCTTATTCTGTCTAAATAACAAGATGATTTATAGCTTGTACTTTACACAAGTGTAATCTATCAAATGCTGGATCTGAATGAGCAGAGCCATAACAATATTAAAAAGGCCATGTGCTTGTGGCATTAGGATGGGATTAATGTCTTTTGAAGTTGCATGTGAATTTTCCTCCTTTCTTCCTGGTCTATGAATTAGCATTATAATTCTGTCATTCCTGATGAAAGCTGAGTGTAAAGAAGTTGTTACTAATCAATATGAGGTTGTTCACTTGTTTTTTTCCCCCTCCCCAAAAAACTGTTTTGCCATTACAGCAATTAAAAGAACATATTTTTTTTTTTACATTTTAATCCCGCTTTTCATCCGAGGAGCTCAGAGTGGTGTACATGGTTATTTTTATCCTCACAACAACCCCGTGAGGTAGCTTAGGCTGAGAGACACATGACTGGCCCAGAGTCACCTAGTGAGTTTCATGGTTGAATGGGGATTCGAACTCCGGTCCTCCTGGGTCCTAGTCCAACACTCTAACCACTAAGCTATGCTGGCATTACAGCACCAAAGGCAAAAGACACTGATGCTATTCACACGAGTGTGCAAAACTGGGCTAAGGGAGCCCAGCCCAGTGTTGAACCACACACGGTGGCTACATGGCAACAAACCCGCCTATTGAGCCACACAGTTAAACAAGGTTAAGGGAGCGAGCACTTCCTTAACCTCATTTTTAAAATCATGTGTCAGCGGCACACTCGGTGCGGGGGGAGGGTGGATTCCAGTAATGCACCGCACACACACGCCTGGTGCATTATTGGGGCTCTGGGGGGCAGAGCGATGTGCAGTGGTGTGTTCCAGCACTCCGACCCTGGGAGCTGCAACGGTCCACGCACCCAGGGACTACAAGCCGATTGTCTGCGGGGAAGGTACATTTAACCCTCCTTCCCTGCAGACTGCCTGTGAGCTCTTCTCACGGATCGTGAGAAGAGCTCTAGTGTGAGGCTGTGCACGTGAGCAGCCAAACCCAGCCTAGGGCAGCCCAGACTGGGTTTGGCGGCCCATGTGTACTGCCAGGTTTGAGCCCAATCCCGTCCCTGTGCTTTCCTTGTGCTTGCTTGGGTAGCCCATATATTTGGTCTTTAGACAGGTTTTAAGTGTGCAAGCACACCCTTAACCCTGGCAACCAGGGGATTGTGTGTTAAGGGTGAGTGTGCCCTTAACCCCAGCACTGGGGTCATGTGGATGCTCTGGCTGCATGCAGTCCAATCGCGCACAGAGCTGACTCCCTGGGGAATCTGACTCCTAGGGGAATCCCCCAATATATCACGCTCATCACATGGTGCATTGTGGAATACCGGCTCCCAGGGGAATCCCCCAGTGCACCAGCAGAAATATCTGGCTGCCGTTTTACAGAACAGAATGATGGACGTGGTGGACCTTTCATCTGATCTAGCTTTTAAGCAACTGAGTCATCCAGCATCAGGAAGTTCTGAAGCTTCAAGTGCACCTTGCCACCTGGAACACTGAAAACAGACCTTTAAATCTCCTGATGAAGCAAAAGAAAAAAACACCCACAGCTTCTTCCACTGATCAGAACTAAAGAGAAAGATCTAAAATGGGCATTAAGAGCCCAGCCTTGTATTAAAGCCCAACACATTGTTTTTAGATACAATTGACTTGCTTTCTTTAGAGATAGCTAAAACCATCCTGTGCATTATCTCACGGTGTGGCTGGATTCTTTGGTTGTCCCTGAAAAAGAGTCTTATGATTACAAAATTGTTGGCCTTAATATAATTTTCTTAGTGCACATTTGAGATCGCTTATCTTTGTTTCTGTGCGTGTGCCTTCTTCCCTGTTTTTTTACTCTCATCCAACATTTTTCTAGTCCTGGTTATGAATCCACACTTCACCTGCTGTGGTGAGTACGTATAACTCCAGAAGTGTCATTCCACAGGTCAAGTATAGGACAGATGAGAAGGTCATGGAGAGAACACCTGCCTTGTTTCCTGCTGTACCTGGAAATTTAAAGGTCCATGTCCTGTGTCAGAGTTGTGAAGTGCCAACACTACGGGAGCAGATAAACGTTGCAAGAAATGAAAACCACATGTCAATGACCTATTTCCCCCAAGGATCCTTGTTCTAAAAAATGTCTGTACTTTGTTCCCCATCAGATTAAAAGCTGTTAGGTGTTGCAAACTGACAACAATAAGCAAGGTGGCTGACATGATGAAGAAAATTAGACATTACCTAACCAGTCCTTTAATTTCAATGGGACTACTTTGAGTAATTTTCCTCATCATGTCAGCTGGTGTGAGCGAGAAGGGAATGAAGCCCATAAGAAACAGGAGAAGGTGTCTTCTGCACAGCTGGATGAGGCAGCTTCCAGACAGGACTGTTGAGAAGTTGTTCCTGCCCTGTGTGTTTGTGTGAATAACACATGAAGGGTCCTACTTCTAAACTGTGGGAGTGGCCCAAATGATGGGCTGGGCTGTGTAAAAAAACAAAACTTCAGCCACCTATTGGCGCAGCGGGGAAATGACTTGCCTAGCGAGCAATCCCCGCTGAAACACCTATATCGGGCAGCAGCGATATAGGAAGGTGCTGAAAGGCATCATCTCACCCTGTGTGGGAGATGGCAATGGTAACCCCCTCCTGTATTCTACCAAAGAAAACCACCAGGCTCTGTGGTCTCCAGGAGTCGACACTGAATCAACGGCACAACTTTCCTTTACTTACCTCAGCTGCCTTGGGGAAGCCACAATCTCTTAACAGAACCTAAATATGAACTTATACTGATAACAGAACCTACATAACTTACACTGAGCTCTCATGATGTCACTGCCCCATCTGCACTAGTACTGTCTGCTCCGACTGGTAGCAGCTGTCCAGAGGCAAAAATAATTCCCAGCCCTGCTATCCATAGAACTAGAAGGGATTTCAGACCGTATGCATACAAAGCCTAAACAATGAGATTGTTGTGAGGCTAAAGCGATGCTCTGAGCTCCTTGGATACAGTTAAGTAAATGAACTTTTGATTCAAAAGGCTGAAAACAGGATGGGAAGGCCCAACAGTGTTCCAAAGGCTGTGGGGGTTACTAAAGGAGGGAGGGTAGGCTTTAACTCGATTATCAACTGATAAGATTATTGGGCCAGGGTGGAACTAGGAAAATGTGGAACTAGCACCCCTCCTACTCCATTGCTTGAACAATGTTTCTTTATCTTTTTTCTCCCCACTAGCCCCCGAAACTGTCTGATGAACACACTTCACATTACAGTAATTTAGTATGTACAGGCACAGTAATGCTGAGACTCTGTGGACATATTGGAATGTCTAAGGCATATTGCGCAGTTAATTAACTGCACACAAAAATATGAAAAGAGAGTGTTTAGCAGCACAAACTTGACTTATGCTTGCTGGTATATTTAGTAATTTGTTCGCACTCAAGTTTCTCCTGGCTAGTGACAAATGCTGATGTACTCTGTTGGGACACTGCTGTAATTGTCTAAATATGGAAGAAGCACAGCACAGAAGCAGTAAGAATATTTTTTTCCCCCAACCAGCCGGTGCTCCTCTTTTAATATAAATCTGCTTCCTTTTACCAGGGCATTTTTCACACAAGGCTTTTAGTTTGTATCTCCTCCAGAATGGAGGCTGTGTGTGCACATATTGGCCAGATTTACCCTGAAGTCCCCACGAGGTATTGGGGAGCACTTCACACATGATCCTGGTTTTTCATTGTGTGTTAAGAGTGCAGTCTGATTTATATCCAGGGTAAAAAAATCCACTTTTTGTGTCTGGTGTTTTTGTGTGTGGCAACTTTGACTCGCAGCAAAGCCTCGCGGTAAAGCCTGCTGTGTGAAAAACAGCAGGGAAAACAGCCATAACCTGTTCTGTAATGAGAATTACATTTTAACATTTTAATTTTAATTTTAATTAATTTTATTCAGCCCTCGTAACGGCCAACAACTGGTTGTGAACCATGTTTTAGATGGGGTGGCGCTGCCCTCAAAAGAGCTTGTTCGTGATTTGGGGGTCCTTTTGGACTCGCGCCTCCTGCTTGAGCAGCAGGTGGAGGCTGTGGCCAGAAGTGCTTTTGCCCAGCTTCATCTGGTTCGCCAATTACGCCCTTACCTTGATCGGCAGGCATTAATGACAGTGACCCATGCCCTTGTTATCTCCCGCTTAGATTACTGTAACGCTCTCTATCTAGGGTTACCTTTGAGGATGATCGGGAAGCTACAATGGGTCCATAATGCAGCGGCTTGCCTACTCATGGGTGCCAGAAAATGTGACTGGGTAACACCTCTCCTACAGTCATTGCACTGGTTGCCTATTCACTTCCGAGCTCAATTTAAGGTCCTGGTTCTGACCTTCAAAGCCTAGCGGGGCCTGGCGCCTGTCTACCTACAGACCCGCCTCTCCCATCCAGTTACATCCCATCCGGTTAGATCGGCTCAGACAGCCCTTCTGTCGGTTCCTGATTTCCGAGATGTTTGGGGCTCTAGGACCCATGAAAGGGCCTTTTCGGTTGCTATCCCGCTCCTTTGGAACTCTCTCTCCCCTACACATCTGGCTAGCACCTTCCTTTCCAATCTTCAAATCCCTACTGAAGACTTTTCTTTTTTGCCAGGCCTTTGCCCTGTAGTACATTTTTCTGTTTTCTGGTAGTTACTTTAGTTCTTTAATAATTTTTAATTATTAATGTAATGTAATTTTTAATGTTGCCTGTTTGCCTTTTGTTGTACACCGCCCAGAGTTTTCGGAGTGGGCGGTATATTAAATGTCTCTAATAATAAATATAAACATATATGTTAATATTAATAGGCAGAGTGCTAATTAAATAGCAATAGCAATGGTTCTTAATTATCATGCTGAATAATGTTTATGTTTGGGATAATGAAACATGTTTGCAAAGCAGTATATTAAATTACTGATAGCAACTTGCTGCAAGGCTTCATGAAGTCAACAGGCCAGGCAGAATGTCACCTTCACAGCTCCCTGCTGATGCTGGGCCTATGCCCGAAAGCAGTAAATCATATTTAGCCATGGAATACTACTAACTAGGAGAGAACAGGAGACATGTGACTCTAACCAGCTGCTACTGATTGGCCTACAGCAACTGGCAGGCTTTTCGTACCATGGCTTGTTGCCCTTATGAGTATCTACTTCCAATTTAGCTTAAAATAAACCAAGCTCAGTTTATCACTTCAAACCCTCAGCTCAGATCTTATTTCATGGAAGCAGATTGGAATAAACTGAGATCAGGTGATCTGGACATCACAGCCAGTCTTGGTTTATTCTAAATTGGAAGTAGATGCTTATGCTTGCATGGAGTGTGGAGAATTTAGGGATGTGCATGGAACTGGATTACCCGGTTTGGCTCAAATCTTGGCCCAGATTTGAGCCGCCCGGGCCAGCTCGGGCTCAGGCTCGATCAAGCCCAAGCTTGGGCCCAGTCAGGTTGTCAAGCTGGCTTGATCCAGCAAGGATCCCCCTTTACAAGTAAAGGGCTAAATGCAAGGGGCAGGGAGAAGGTAGTCCTTAGGTACAAACAAGCCATGGCAGAGACGGTGGTGGTGGCTTCTTCAACTCCCCGTACCAATCTCCCTAGTGACTAGGTGGCACAAAACTGCGGTCATGGCAGCATCCGGGATCTGACGTAATGCTTCGGTGGCCAAACCAGAGGTCTTGACAATGAACCTTTGTGCAAACTGAAGGTTCAGGTTGGAGTCTGGTGAGACAAACTTCAGGTTGCTTTTGCTGTGAAACTGTGGTTTCATAAATTCAGATGGATGTACTGGAGTTCCAAACCTCTTCCACGTTTAACTCCGGTTTCATACTACATCTGAATTTGGTCAATGTCTCTGAGGCTCAGGTGCATGCAGACTAGGGATGTGCGAACCGATTTGAAATTGAGCCAGCTTGCACTTGACACGGCTCGGCTTGAAGGCTCGACTTTGAATCAAATTGAGAGGAGCAGGTCTGAGGGAAAGTCGAACCAAGCCTCATAAATTCGATATACTTGTAAAGGGGAATCTGGTAAGGATTCCCCTTTACAAGTAAAGGGCTAAATGCTGTGATGGGGTGCCCTGCTTATGTTGCCACCATGAGTGTTTGTGCTTGTGAACATACATCATTGCTGCTTCCTTCTCGGGGAGCATCCTGTCATCCCGTCTCCTTTCCCTCCTGCTTGGCAGGTGAGGGGAGCCTCTGCATTAAAAAAAAAAATCATCCCTCCCCCCCTTTGGAGATGAAAAGGCTATTTATATTTTACCTGGTACTCAGCTGAATAAGCTCAATGGCCTTTTAGACCAGGCTAGAAAACTTTAATACAAAAACATGACTGCATAATTTGGCTTCTGATAAAGAACCTCATTTTGAGCAGTGCTGGATAAGTTCTTAAGAGTTTCAAGGTTAATTGGAGGATACTTTATACTGTAATAGTTACACAGAAGGGAGAATGTGGCAGATGCAACTTCTGTGCTCACACTGGTGCAAAACAATAGGATAGGTTCAGGTTCTATATTCCATGTGGTTATTAGCAGCACACAAAACCTGTGTCATGTTGGATCAGGAAATCTTACTTCTGCTTGACAACTCTTCGAGGAAATAATGAGTGGACTTAAGCAAAGTCAAAACCAATTACTGGCAGCTTGAAGTGAATTAACAGAAGCAGCAGAGGGATATCTGACGGCATGGATGGTACACTTTGCCACATGGTAGGTGTCTGCTGGAGTTCTGTTTCTAGTCTGAGCTTCTTCTGTTAAGAAGAGCAGAAACAAACTAAAGCAGGGTTAAAGGGAATCAAAAAGAGAGGGAGTTGGGGCTATGGTGGCTATTTGTCAGACTTTAAGAGGAAGAACTTTGTGTCAAAAAAGTAAGCAACCTATATGAAAATTTGATTATTGATTCCTTTGAGAAGAGATTCCCAGCCTCTTCCCAGCCTTTCAGGAAAATCTTAAAGAGGCATGCTCAGATAATTTCTGCAGCCTGCACCCCACAAGGATCCTGAAAGGCCTATAGAAGTCGTGCAGCCTTGCTTGATAAGCTGTACAGTCCCCAGTTAACTTTAACAGGATATGCTGGAAGGAGCTACTCAGCTGCCCACACCCAACTCAAGAACCGGTTTGAGGAGAGGGTGGAAGAAAGTGGCCGTGCATCACTCTTTCTTGCTTTTAGAAATCAGTTCCTGGAGTCATGAGAAGCCACCTTGACAGAAAGCCCCGATTCTCCCAGAAAGCCCCTTCAGTTTGAGCTAGTGTTGCTATATTCAAGGTCTCAAAATCTGGGCACCCTAATTTGCATGTTATGCAAATCACTCTGCAAATCATTTGCATATGACCTCAGAACAGTAGTACATCTGCTGGTCACCTCCTGGTGTCTGGGTCATCTTGGAGAGACCATATCACTCCTATCTTAAAAGATCTACACTGTTTGCCGATAGGTTTCTGGGCAAAATACAAGGTCTTGGTTATAACCTATAAAGCCCTAAACAGCTTGGGCCCTGGGTATTTAAGAGAGCGTCTTCTTCGCTATGAACCACACCGCCCATCAGGAGAGGTTCATCTGCAGTTGCCACCGGCTCATCTGGTGGCTATTCAGGGACGGGCCTTCTCCATTGTTGCCCGGAGGCTTTGAAAACATGCTTCCTGCTGAAATAAGAGCCTCCCCATCTCTTAAAACTTTTAAAAAGGCAGTCAGGACATATTTGCTCACCCAGGCTTTTAATTAGATACTGTTTTAATTGTTTGATTTTAATAGTTCTAATGCTGTTTTAAATATTAAATTGTTGTAATGTTTTAACCTTTTTAATTTGTTGGTTTTTTTGTTTTTTTGTAAATTGTCCAGAGACTTGCGTTTTGGGTGGTATACAAATATGTTAAACAAATTAAAAATATTTTGCAAATTATGCAGATTAATTGATGCCCTGTCCAGTTGACAGCTGTGTGTAGAGCTGTCATGTATTCCTCACCAGCTGCAGACTACCAACCCAATTCTTTTCCTAATACCTGAAAATGTTATTTATTGGTGAATAAATATGCTATTTATTGGTTTAAATATGCTAATTTAGATATGCTATTTATTAGTGAAGGTGAAGATACCAGATAAGTTTGGTGAAAATACCATATCAAAGCTCATGCTAAGGAGCAATACTGAGTGCATTTTCAGTACCACTAAATTCTACAATTGACCCTACAAAACTGGTGCTAGGAATTAAGAGTTCCATGGTTGAGCCTTGTCATGCCATTTACACCTTGAGGTAAGTACACTAAAAGGGTATTCATATGCGCAGCCTAACTCAGGCTAGGGTTAGGCTGCATGTCTGAAGCGCTAGGAGTGAGGTTGCTCCCGGAGCTGCACCCCCACTTTCAAAACTGGCATTTAGCAAACCTGTGGTCTGGGCAATCGCCTCCAGGTTAAGCAGCTCTCCCCAGGCCACTGGCATTTCCAATAGCAAGCTAGGGGAAGGAGTGGCTGTGCTGAGCATGGTTCCCCGGGGTATCTTGGGATGCAGGAGGGGGAAGTCCTCTAGCTCCCAGTGTTTCCCTTTGCCGCAGCACAGCTTGTGTGGGCATGTGGTGCAGGGGATAGGGATGTGCATGTGCATATAAATGGCACCAGTTTTGTAGGGTCAAGTTTTGTAGGATTGGGTTGGTAGCCTGCAGTTGGTGAGGAATACATGAAAGCTCTACACACAGCTGTCAACTGGACAGGGCATCAATTAATCTGCATAATTTGCAAAATATTTTTTTCTAAACTTCTTCTAAGTTTAATTTACAATTACAGCAGTCAATGGATGGACAGATGGAACATTGCAAGAAAAATGACATCAGTAGAGAGCCAGAAATAAGACTTGGCTCTTTAGATAAAATACTGAAATAGTCTCATGATGAGCTAAAGGATTTCAAACCCAGGAAGTTTTTACATGACATTCCATGAAGTGTCATTTGTTTATAATGGGGGGGGGGGTGCTCTTTAAGCCCTTTTAGCTATTACTAATGCCAAACTTAGTTTTACTTGACTTTTGTGAACTATTTGGCTTGCTTTTTTGTTTTGATTGAAAAATGAAAATACAAAGCTTAATTACAACGAGGAGTATCTGGCTAGCAAGGAGACCTAGACTGCGTTCTCATAATCATAGCAATTCTGGTTAAAGGATTGCTGAGCACTGTAGAGCTACTTGTGAGCACACAGATTTCCTGGGCAATCCTGGTCAAACTGCTGTCATTAAACCACATTTAACCAGGATCAAGAAATGATTCAGATCCTGATTATACACCCTAGTTAAATGTACATGTTTTGTGATTCAAAAATGCAGTTCAAGCCTCCTTCTCATTTATGCCTCCCGGCCCAGTTGATCCAGCTATATAGTTGTTTAAGAACATAAGAAAAGCCCTGCTAGATCAAGCCAGAGGCCCCGCGCCACTCACTGAAGATATCTACCTACCTACCTACCTACCTACCTACCTACCTACCTATCTATCTATCTCTTCAGTGAGTGGCGGGGGCCGATTTTAAAATCTTGTCTCTGAGCCCACTCCAACCTTGCTACGCCCCTGGGGAGATGGCAACCTCAGTTTGAGCTCAGCTGGGAAGGCTGTACCCTGGGCATTAACAGGCATGCTCTTCTTTTGCTAGCCATGCTGAGGAGCTTTGGGAGACAGTTTTGTGGAAAAGGAGAGGTCGTAGTGGGAATGCTAGTAGGAGAAGGGAAAGAACTGGGACAACAGAGGGAAATTTTGTGGTTTTCCTTTTTAAAAAAATTAAAACAACTCTTATATATGCAGACATTAGCACTCTTTTACAGGAAATAGTTAAGTACACAATAAATTCAGCTAAGTACACTTGAACCACTGGAGCTTAGATGCAGAAACAAATCAGGATAAGTACACAGTCAAGTACATAGTTAGGGATATAATAAACACTAAACACGATTCATATCACAAAGAGATCCTATACAAGTAACCTCTGACCTACAGAACCGTCCATATTTACACATGTACACATGCCACCATACCATATATGTAATCATATGCTAGATTTTAAAAATCACTGAAAAATATCGAGCTTGCCTAAATCAAATGGAGGCAGCAGAGGGGCTGCAGCAAGGGTAGGGAGGAAGGTGTCAGTAGCTTGTGCATTCTGACAAACCTTAGCACACTTTCACACATATATCAAAAATGTGTTTTGTCCTTTGCATTTTCTTTTACATGCAAGTGTAAAAGAAAACCTATATTGGCTGGAACGTACATTCAAGATACTGATAGTGATATATAGTGAACTGTCCCATTCCCCCACCCACCGCCCGCAGTGTTCCACAAAGGAATAAGAGAATCACAACTGACGGCCCTGTTTCAGGAACTTCTTATAGATGATCAATGTATGTCCTGAAACTCAAGGGTTAATAGTTTCCCTCCTCAAAGTTACCTAAATGACTCCATCGTTATAAGATCTGTTTGACATGTCATTTACTATAGTTATTAAAATTACCATTTACACAGTATGCAGAAAGAAATTTCATAATATTAATTTCCCTTGGCAGTCATTTTGAGTTAATTACATGGCAAATTAATTTATGCTTTGTGTGTTTAAGAAACCTCAAGAGAATATTCTTTCAGTGATCAATAGATATACGCCACACAATAGCTGTGTACTGTAATTTAATTATAGGGTTCTGACATATTCATTTCCTAGATATTGCAAGTCTAGTTTTCTTAATATGGAGCACAACACCTAAACAGTGTTATTTTATGACCTTAGGACCCTAGGAACATAGGAAGCTGACTTTAACTGAGACAGACCATTGGTCCATCATCTGCTTGGTATTGTCTGACTGCCAGTGGCTTTCCAAGTTTTTAGGCATAGCTAGGGGAGAGGGGGCCCATGTTCACCCCTCTTTCTGATGGCCCCTTGGCGAGAGGGAGATAATGAAGAAGATAGGGAGGGGTGGAGCTGGGGGCCCTTAATAGCTCGGGGGCTCAGGTTCTTTGAACCCATCCACTCAATTATAGCTACACCACTAGGCAGGAGTGTTTCCCAGACCTACCTGGAGATGCTAGGGCAGGGGATCTCAAACATGGGTCCCTAGATATCATTGGACTTCAACTCCCATAATCCCCAGTCACAATGGGTTTGGCCATTGTGACTGGGGATTATGGGAGCTGAAGTCCAACAACATCTGGGGATGCAAGTTTGAGAACTCCTGTGCAAGGGATTGAATCTGGGACATTCTGCATGCAAAGCAGATGCCCTGCCACTGAGCTATGAGTCCATTTCCTAGATCAATTGTGCATCAGTAACCGTTTGTTTAGGGACAGAAGAGTCTGAATCCAGCACCAAATCCCTCCATTAGACATTAGCCTTCTTGACTGGGGAGGGTCCCCAGTGAGAGAACTGCACATATAGAAGTTTGATGTTGCTTAGGGCCACATGTGCAGTGCTTGTTTGTACAGGTGTGTTCTGATCCAAGAGATGATATAGACACTGAAGACTGATTCTGCACATGCATCACCTCAGCTTTATTAGTGACTTTAACAATCACTGGAAAGATGGAAACCATTCAAGAAGGTATATGAACTGCTGGCTGAAATGACTGTGTATTGATCACCATCATGCAATAATACAGCTTTTCATTAACATTGCACTCCTGTGGGGTTATCAGTGTATTACCAGAGTCAGTGGAACAATTTTATATATGAAGCAATTATAAGAGGCAAATAAATAATTATATTAGACATGTATAAATCATGCATTACTTAGAGAAGCATAATACCTGATTTTCCCATATGATTGTAACGACTGAAATTGTAAACCACCTTGAATTGCTCCCTGAGAAAGGCAGAAAACACACACACACACACACACACACACACACACACACACACACACACTATTCATAACACAAGGGAAACTTATCTAAAATTGTGGCCAAAAATTAAAACTAAAATGATTTTTTATCTAATGCAAATGTGACACCAGGAAAATCAAAACTAAGAGCTTAGCATAATTTTGAAAATATTAGATACCTATGTCATCATCTGCCACTAGACACATTAGGTAGGATTTAAGAAGGAATGTAACCTACATCGCATTAATATCTACCTAATAACGAACCCATTATAATTTTCAAAGCAATTTATTTCAGAGGACAGTTTCTCTACCACTGAGTTTTTACTAGCCTTTTCTGTAAGTTCCAACCCCAATAAAGCAGGATATGGAACTCAGATTCCACACAGTAAGCCTGATCTGTTGCTTCTTCTCTGTCTAGCAGCAGCACTGACAGCATGAAACACTGGGTTCCTATATCGTCATCAGTGATCTTATTTTTCAGTGGTGCCATTTCACTCCTAAACTGATAGACACAGGATCACCAAATTTGGTATTAGAGAGAATGACTAGGATAAATTCTGTTATAATATTACAAAGCTTGTGTTGTTTTACCGAAACAACATATTGAAGATTAGCTTCCTAACCCAATCAGCAATCCAAAACTCTGGATCCTGATAAATGGATTCCCAACTGCAAAATGAACAATTGAGAACTTAAATTACTTGTATCCCTCAAAATTTTAGGTAACATTGGAGAACATAACAGATCAAATCACAGGTATCCCTAAAAGAAACATACACTCAGGATCAAGTTAAAAACTCTTCTTAAAATCCTTCTTCCTAAATTTAGTGGGCTAAAAATAAAAACAACCAAACCTGTAAGGATACCACCACTCCATGCTACAGAAAATTCATTGCTATTTCCAAGTTCCACAAATGTAGGCCAACATCAGATAAATGAACATATATTATGAAAAATGTCCATCATCCTCTGATATCTTCTTCAAGAGTATTTTCAGACATATGCCTATTCTGAATCCAAAAGTGGGAAATGAAATGTGGCAAAGAATGGAGTGCCATTATTCACCATTCCTGTAATGGTGCCCTCCTTCCCTCAACTGTTCCTCATAAAAGAAAATGGCATGCTGGAGCCCTGGAGAGAAGAAGTATTATATTGATGTACAGGAGATGTTCTGGCCTCTCATTGCAGGGAATGCAAAGAATGCATTGTGAACTTAATTGTGCATGTGCCTAAGGGCTATCCAGAAGGGGAGAGAAGAAAGAGGCCTCTACTGGTCTCTTTCTTAAAACAACCAAAACCTTAAAAACAACCACTGAGCTGTCTTGCCTAATGGCAAGTTGTACCTGTGACTGGTTTGTGCCTTGTATTTGTTTTCAAAATGGATGGGAATGAAAACAAATGTGTTTCATTTTATCATATTTTTATACCACCTGATATGTACACCTCTAGGTGGTGTACAAAATTCAAAACAATATACTGTATAAAAGTAAAAATAGATTAAAATTCCACAAAACACAATAAAATCAATCTCTTAAAACAAGTTGTTATTGTTGTTGTTGTTATTACTATTTAAAAAAAATTAATTCCAGTTAAAAGCCTGTGAGAACAGGTGTGTCTTGAGGTCTTCCTGAAAACAGAGAAGGAGATGCTCTTATTAACAGGGAGCATATTCTAAAGCCCTGGGGCAGCCTCAGAGAAAGCCCAGAACTGGGTCGCCAAACGAGCTGGTGGCAACCGTAACCAGACCTCTCCAGAAGATCATAACAGGCAGCAGGGCTTATGACAAAGGATGCACTCTCTTAAATAGTCTGGACTCAAGCCATTAAGGGCTTTATAGGTAATAACCAGCACTTTGTATTTCACTTGGAAACATATCGGCAGCCAGTGCAGTTCTTTCAAAACTCGTGTTATATGGTGCCTTCGTGTTGTCCCAGAAACTAATCTGGCTGCCGCATTCTGTACCAATTGTAGTTTCTGGGCTGCATATATTTCAATTCTTTTGCTTCACTTTTGATATTCTGGTTTTGCTTTTGTTACTCTGATCCCTTAAAACCAGGGAGTTTTAGACTGTGTGTCAGCACCCCCACCCCCCCCCCCCCCCCGTGAGAGTCATAAGCTACTTTAAAAGGAAGCTGCTGGGAGATAGGCACTTTACCCAATGCCTCCAGGGCACGGAGACAGCAGGAGCAACAGGAAGACAGGAGCCGACAATCACCACCTTGGAATGCCTTATGAAGTGTGGTATAAAAACTGAACAATAAAATAAAACAAAACAATATAATAACAATCACCCAGCTCCACCTCTCACAAAGCCATGGGCAGGCATAGCAGTAGCACTTTTTCCAGCTAGTGAATGGAAGAGAGTTCCCTCTTGCAAGATGAGCTTGTTGCTCTTGATCATCCCTGTGCCTCAAAGTCACTGGGTAAGGCCCCTGCCTCCCAACAGCTTCCTCCTGACTCCTGATCTGCTTTGAAGTTTGCTTGCGACTCCTGGGGGGATACCAACCCACAGTTTGAGACTCCTTGCCCTAAGCTCAGAGATTACCATTAAAAAAAAAATCAAAACATTCTGGCTATGTACAGTACACAAACATGGAAGCAAGATTACTGAAAGCTGTGGACTATGCTCCATTTCCGATGTTATGTTGCCAGTATAGTCATCAAGATGATAAATTGCATGGATTTTTTGTTTTTGTTTTTTGCATGAAAAACATTTGTGTGAAGCAATGCCAATGTATTCTACATCAATTGCAACAACAGCAAAACCACTTTTCCACACAATGACTTCCTGTATTGGAAATAGAAATCATCACCAATTTTTGGCTTCTTGGCAACCATGTCACTAGCAGTTTGTTTGAATTGCCTATAACTCCAAGCAAATTTGTTTAGGATTGGGCTTTCACATGGTAAAAGCCAATAAATAAAAATGCCAAAAATGAGTCCATACCTATTCCTAGAAAAGCATCTGTTCTTGTTCCTGTCTTAAAATTAGCCAGAAAAATTGGTTTTTCAAAGATGATTTGATTTGGAAAAGAAGAACTGCAGGCTAGAAGGGAACAGCACTATACTGAAAGAGCACAAGAGTTATTACATTGTATAAGTGTCAGATCTCTAATTGGATGCCCTACAGTACAGAACTAGCTACCTCCTAATTTTGTCTGGTGCCCTTGAACTGGTTACCAAAGCCTAATTATACGTCTGTCGTCTTTTGTGGATGCTGCTAATGCTTCTTTGAAGATTAGCTGACAGAGACCTCTGAAAGTAATCTCTCTCTTTCATATCATTTTACCTGCCTTCAGGGGCAACATCCTCAATGAGGTGTCATTATTGCTTTCACAAGGGGACCATTTTGTGTGAACTTGCCAAAGCAAAACAAATAAATCAGTCTAACTATTGTTACTCTGCTCTTCAATACTTAAAACATGGCACTATGCATTACTCTCACTATTGGCATTGTCTCTAAAGCAGCGTCTTACTTTAATACAGTTGCCCTTGAAATTAATGGTTGAAGACCTTGTGTTCTTCATTGGGAGACGTTGTTTCAGAGTGGGTGTCTGCTTATGAATAAACTCACATGCCTGGCACAGCCCATCAGAGAATGCAAGCTTCACAAAGCTTGTATTACTTTAGACTCTGTAGGTTACCTTGTTTCAAAGTGACCCTGATATATATCACGGGCACTTTAACTATCCCGTCACTCTCTGTTGCATGGGTGATCATTTATGCCGTTAGACCAATAAGCAGATTGGGCTTTACTTGATTAAAAAAAAACCCTAGGTTTGAATAGGCTTCTGGGGAAACTATGGCTAATGTACAAAGTTAATGATCTAGCCTCACAATTCTCCAATGGAAAAATATATTTTAGTAATTTTGTGGATTCCTGCAGCTTCTGCCCTTCAAGGAACAAATTACCTCCGGCTTCCATGCTATTTGACTCCTTATTTTCAGCTAATCTTAAACAAGCAACCCCCTTACTCCTCTTCAGTGGTGATTCATGGAAGTACACAGGTTTGGTTTCCTTTAGCCCCATAATGATCAAAGAACTGAACATTATTTGCCAGATAAATTCAGAGTAAAGACTCTACAATGCTTGGGATTTAACTTATTAAGAGGATGTTACATTCTGGCTATTCGTATATTTGAGAAGATAAAGAACAAATTAGCTTGCATGACTTGCAGATTAAATTCAGGAAAAAACAGTGAAAAGGAGAGATGTTTGGTTAAGGTTTGCACTTTTAAGGAGGACAGAAATGGATAGAAATTATTGGAATTATTTGTGAACAGAAACATTTTGCACAGCTGCAGTAGGTTATAAAAGCCAAAACCATGGAGATGGTCTCAGATGAGCTGTTGCTACCTGCTTTGCTGGTGATAACCTTGTATTATTTATGCTAGCCAAAAGATGGCAGGGCATACAATGCTGGAAGCCAGTTCAAACTATTTTGTGGAACTCTGCTTAGCATGATTAGGCAGTTGGCATACATTAAATAAAAAGCCTGCATTTAACATTCCAAATATTTCACATAGAATATTCTAGAATGCAATTAAGGAAATACAACAAACAACATTTTTATTAATACCCCATGGTTAAGTAAAAAAACCAGTTTCCAGAAAAAAATGCCACACATTAATAACTGGCTTAAAAAGGAGCACAGCTATTCTCTCTCTCTCTCTCTCTCTCTTTCTCTTTTTGGAAGAGCAAAAACTCTCCAGGTTGTTGCTGTTCAGCTGTGACACACAAGCATTTTCCCATCCAATGAGAATACAAGATATGGTTTGATGGGTTTCCAATCTTGTTTTTACTCTTGTCCCCTGAATTAACTATACAGCACACATTGTATTAGTAAGGCAATGAATATTGATGTTTCTTAGTACTACAGTGAAAGGGGAATACTGAACTGCTTGCTTCCAATATGCACGAACACTACCTTTTTCCAACGGATTATTCTATGTTCACCTACCTGCCCTAGAGTGATTTGTTATCTTCTCTATCAGTTATTTGCCCTTGTTGAAAAATGCCAATTTTTTGTTTTGTCATCTATTTAAATGATTACTATTGATCCATTATAGGATTGGGCTTCTTAACCTTGCTGCCTTAGCTGATCAGTCAATTAGTAAATTGAAATACAATGCTACATAATCTCAATATATCACAGTGGGGATCTTTTTAAATATACTGATGCTCTTTTGGTTCTGCAGAGATTTATCTTGCCCATAAAGCTGATGTATATATGAACTGTTGTAACTCTGATGAAATGAACACTGTTTGTACTGTTTACATGATCAGGCACTCCGCACGGTTAAAAGCACTTGAGAATGAAAATGAAACCTGCTTTATTCTGGAATGACTCTCTTAATATAGGGCCATTAAACTGCATATACCTGAACACCAAGCAATATGCAATTAATCCATGTTCTATTTTATATACTTTATTTCCCTGTTAGCTATTTAGCAGGGTTGTTACTATTATTGGTGTTAGGCTTCAATTCTGAGAATACTTCCTAGGAAGTAAGCCCCATTGAACTCAGTGGACTTAATTCCAAGTAAACTTGTTCAAGTTGTTATGAGGGAAATCTTGAAAGTGCAGTTATAAAACAGGCAGTTCCCAAGGAAGTCACAATTACAGGTTTAAAAGTCCGAATAAAAGTCCGAATAAAAATAATTTTTATTGCATACATAGTAAGAGGCTTGACTATGGTACTAATGAGGGGATTCCCACATTACACAGACAAACTATATGTGATGTGTCCATCTGGGCATGATGCTTTATCTCGGCTATCACTGTTAGATGCGTTTTTACTACTGACGATGAGAATGATGGGTGCTGATTGGTCTGCTGGGTGGAGAAACACAATAGGAGGACCCAGTGAAAATTGGGGGGGGGGGAGACTGAAGTTAGGGAAGAGGGGCCCCTGTGGAGTTTGGGAAAAGAAGAAAGAGGGAGACAGTCAGGGGAACTGGTGAGGAGACCAAAGGCAGAAAGGAGAGAAACCCAAGGAAGTTTGAGTAGAGGAGGAAGAAGGAGCCAGTCTAGAGGACCTGGGGCAGGGAGGAAGGCAGCCCAAAGAAGCTCAGGGGAAAGGGAGAGAAAGCAGCAGGTTATAAGGACCGAAGGCATGGTAGGAGGGAGCCTGAAGAGGAAGAAGCTGGCAAGGAGAACCAGCAAAGAGAGAGTGAGGGTCGGGAGGACAGGTGGCCAAGAGAGTATGGGAAAAGAAGGGAGAAAGAAGCTGGTTAAAAAGAGCTGGAGGTAGGGAGGAGAGGACCCCAAAAGAGTTCGGGGGAAAAGGCGAGAAAGACGTCAGTCAAAAGAATCGGCCAAAAGATTGGAGATAGAGGGCACAGGGACTGGGGAAGTTGGAAAGGGATTAGGAGGAAGTGGCTTCCTTTAGGGTGGAGAGGGGAGTGGCTGTCATCTTCCTAGTGAGGGGCAGATCTAGGGGCTGCACTATGCAAATGTTGGGAGACTGCTGGGAACCAGAAAATGGAGTTAGATAAAGGGATGGTTCCCCATGATGGTTCCCCACTCATGGGAAAACAGTGAACTGTTTTGAAGCTGCTGCGGTTCTATTAAGTGGGAGAGAGGGAAGGAAGGGAAGGTGTGCATCTAAGGTTACTTGAACTGAAAGGGACACCTGGTGGAAGAATTTGCTAGCGGCCATCTTCATTGGGCTTTGCCATTCTGCTTACTCTAGAATGTGCTATTCAGACATGGGAGAATCATGTTTCAGCACAGCTTCTATCTGAAAGAAGCTTGTGGTCTGTTGGGGCAGAACCTATGGGGTCACTAGTCCCTAAAAGCGACTATCTTTTTTAACCAAGGGAGGAGCTGAGTCCCTTCCTCGCCTTTACTGGTGGTAAAAAGACATCCAGAATTTTCACTCGAGGCACAAATGACCAGGCTCAATCATACTTTGGACACATTTTGCGAAGACCCAGCTCCCTTGAGAAGTCTATAATGCTGGGGAAAGTTGAAGAAAAGAGAAGAGGACGACCAGCAGCAAGGTGGACTCAATTACAACAGCAATGAATGCACCACTGAGGGACCTTAAAGGCCAAGTTGAAGAAAGATCATCCTGGAGAGAATCTATCTATGTGGTCACTCAGACTTGAAGGCGCTTAATCAATCAATCAATCAATCAATCAATTAATCAAATAGACATAATGAAAATAAACTTCCTAGCCTTGTCTATTGATAACACAAGCACACACAGACACTCACACCCAAGGAAGGGAGGGGGAAATCTGAAAAGAAAAAAAAATATCTGGGAATGGATGAAGGAGTGATTCTCCCTGTACTACCTGTACTACCAGGAAGGGGAAGCCTGGGTTCTCTGCAGAAGAAATGGGGTGTGGTGATGAAAGAGCAGAGGGTAACAACTTCTGGGATGAATCCCAGAATCTGTGCACTTTGGGGAGCAGTTTGGCCAGGGTTGTGTGCTAAAGCAGTTTCATTTTGCACTGATGATTAAAGAGGGTGATCTCTAGCAGAGAACAATGGTTTTTGGGCTAGACATAAAGATGGAGTTTTCTCAGGAAGGAGAGCAAGTGTTGACTCAAGGAACGTTGGCTTGTTGATTCTGGAGATTTGGGTAATCTGAGAGGCATGACCCAGTGGCATCAATGCCCAGGTCAGGAGTGCAATTAAGAAACTGGGTAAAAGGTGAGCTATGATTGCCCTTTTGCCCTGAGTCTCAGGAAGGCTAGAATTTTCATATGAAAAGTGGGTTTGTGGTGTCAGGATGCTTGGGTCAGGTCACCCTAGGATGGGGAGCAATGGTTTCTGGCTTCCCTTTGAGGCTTCTAGCTCTGGAGCCAGACTCTGCCTGTTCCCTGGACCCTCTTATGGGCAAGCAGGCCTGGACTACAGGCTCCCTCTTAGGAGTGTGTGTGTGTGTGTGTGTGTCTGGGGGCCCAATTTTAGAACTCCTAACAGAGTGGTAAGTCATCTAGGGCTCTTTTAGTCTCTGTTCAGGTTTTGCCTGATTCTCTATGAGAATACATTATGGGAAAAGCACTTTTGCACTTCCTTTTCCATCTATAGTTGGCAAGCAACAATCTGTTCAATGTGTTTTCTACTTAGGCCCCAGTCCTAAATACATGTTCAACAGTTTCAGTGCAACTTAAGCACTCTTAAGACTGTAGTAAAAGTAAAGTGTGCCATCAAGTCGGTGTTGACTACTGGCGACCACAACGCCCTTTGGTTTTTCTTTGGTAGAATACAGGAGGGATTCACCATTGCCATCTCCCGCGCAGTATGAGATGATGCCTTCCAGCATCTTCCTATATTGCTGCTGTCCAATATAGGTGTTTCCCATCACAGATATTCATGCAGATTCTCTGGGCAGCATCCCTATTATTTAGTCATGGCTAAAAATACCACTGAAATCAATGAGACAAGTTAAACACTTCTAATTAATTTCAATAGGCCGTAGTAATGAGTAATGTCCAAATCTGCGTAGAATATTATTCACATATGGGAGACAGGTATCCTGCAGAGAAAAATTTGATGTTCTAAATACCATACCAGTTCTGAAATCAGACTAGTCTAATATATTTTCTAGATCCATTTTATTTATTTATTTGTTTGTTTGTTTGTTTATTTATTTGATTTCTATACTGCCCTTCCAAAAATGGCTCAGGGCGGTTTACACAGAGAAATAATAAATAAATAAATAAGATGGATCCCTGTCTACAAAGGGCTCACAATCTAAAAAGAACCATAAGATAGACACCAGCAACAGTCACTGGAGGGGTTCTGTGCTGGGGGTGGATAGCGCCAGTTACTCTCCCCTTGCTAAATAAAGAGAATCACCACATTAAAAGGTGCCTCTTTGCCAAGTTAGCAGGGGTGCTATAATATGTGTCCTTTGGTGAGAAAAATGGGTGTGAGAGAGAGAGGTGCGCGTGGAATCAGTTTGCACAGTTTGGTCTGAATTGCCACTTTATTTGAACCACTTTGATCGAACTGATCGGTCAGTAGCATCCTAACCATTTAAATGACCTCCATGCATACGCAGAGACCATTTGTGTGCCAGTGCTGCCTCCGTGCAGGCCTTCCAGTAAGTGCCTTCTCTTTCAGTGTTAAAGGCGCCTCTTTCTTGCCACTTCCCTGCCTTTTATTACCTTTGGAAGCAAAGGGGAATCCTTACCAGATTCCCTTTTACAGACACTCAAACTGGAGAACCAGTCTGCGGGCAAACCGGGTTTGGCCCCATTTGATTGTGGACCAGATCCCTTTCACTGGGGCCAGTCTGGTTGAACCGGCCCGGTTCGCTGCAGACCAGTTTGATTGTGGACTGGTTTGACACACCCCTAGTAAGAAAAAGACTACTTTCAGAGAGCTGAAGCTCTAGAGGTCAAGTACTAGAGCAAGAATCACTTTGATGAATCACTATGGACATGTTGAATCACCAAGGTCAGTATACACTTATTAAAGCCTTACTTTTAATATCCGGCTACTGGGGAAATTTGTAGAGCCTGAGCCTTTTAAAAAACTAGCTCTTTAGGGTGAAGAAGATTCCTCCACCCTCTTTTTTTTTTTTTAAACCAAGCAGTATGAAGGAATTGAGGTCATTTGGAAACCTTTGGTGAAATTATGTATTACATTCCTATTAATAATGCCATAGATGCAAGACAGACTTCAGCAGGCACTAATGATAGCAAAAGCCATTCGAACAAGAGTTAATGTAAGTAGGGAAATGGCAGTGTTACAAATGTTATTCTAGGGAACTTTCTAATGGGAATTGAATGCAGAGAGTGACAGATTTAAGAATATATAAATCATGCAGAGCTCACTAATTCCCCTACCCTAGAGACAATTGTAAAAATAGCTTTATAACCTAGCTACTAGCTGCTGCAGTTGCAGCTACAAGTAGGACAGCTTATATCATGGCAATCATTTAAAGAGACACTAAATTAAAGAGATTACCTGCAGTTTCTTTTGCTATAAACAAATTACCATGGAAATTGCCATCACACATCTTGCAGATGTGTGCTTCATCCATGCGGATGGAGGACAGATTTGGGCATGGCATTGACAACCTTTTATTCTGGCTCAGTCCCTCCCCATCTGACCTGTGGAGAGCTTCAGCAGCTACAGAGCCATTGGCTGCAGGCAAATAAGCCTCCAACTTTCATTCACTCTCTGGCTGGGATATTGAACTGCTGTAGGGTTGTAGTGTGGATGCACAGGGGAAAATAGGCCTCTGCTATCTCATTTTTAGATTTCCTTTTTCCTCCCAGCGAAAACAATGACTCACTTTCTCTTAGATTACACCTCTTCTTTCTTTATAAGTCTAGCTCTCCAGCTTTCTGCTCTGTGGAAAAAGAAAGGGGTCCCTTGTATCATTTTCTGTGGAGCATAGGATTGCAAACTTTGACTGAAGATATTTTTGGAGATCCCCTCCCCCCCCCTTTTTTAAAATAATACCAAGCCATTAAATCTGCAGGATTGCTTTCAACAGTGTCATGGAGATTGATGCTGAGACTCCAGGTCAATCCTGAAGGACTGGCAACTCTAATAGAGCACATGGACCTACCAGATTTGAAACCATTTCAGAATTCATTCATCTTGCAATAGTTGTTAGGAAGGCTACCCACTTGCATATGCTGTGGTGTCTTCTTCAATATACATAAGCACAACCAGAAAAGTTTCAGGCCTCCTCATGACAGTATTTTGAAGGGAAAAAACAAGGAATTATATATACATTGACCCTGTCATGAGGGGCACATATCCCCTATTTAAACCTAAATACAAAATATACCCCATGGTGCCCAACCACACTGGATTGCTATTCTTATGTTAATCCAATTTAGAGATTTCAAAAGCTATTTAAATTTATTATATGAAATATTTTATGATTTTCAAACTTTATTTGAGGAAAAAAAAGTTTTTAAAAAGCCTGGGTCTCGAATAAGGCACATCGACACTAATGGAAACTACCTTAGGATTCTAAGGCAAAGTAAAATAAGTTATGCCACTGACCTGTTTTGATTTAGTTATCAAATGATTTGCATCATGTGCACCTCTGTTTTGCACCTCCTCTTAGGGTGGTGGTGAAAATATGAAGAACAACTTTGAAAACATTAAAAACCATTTTTAAAAAATTGTAATAAGAGTATTGGTTATTTACTGAGAAGATATCATTGCTAGAATACTCTTATAAGAGATTATTTAATACACAGAAATGAAAATGTTGAGGGGAAAATGTGGTGTTTGGCTTTCTACAGTTAAAAGGGATAAAGATGACGTGCCGCACAGGAAGCTTGTTCTTGGCTCCTTGCAGACGGAAGGTGGTGCTGTTGATTAGCAGCAGGCTGCAATACAGCATCTTTTCCCCCCCCTCCAGAAAAGAGATGATCAATTCGCTATCACTGCAGTCATTCTTTATTGAACTTAAAAAGAATCAGCCATCTGGAACTTATTCCAGTATTTGACTTCAGTTACTTTACTGCTTAACAGTGACCCACAGAGAGCTTTAACCATGTTATTCTCCCTTTCTAATGTAAATCAGAGAAAACAGCCAGGAGGAAAAAAAAGCAGCAGCATTCAGTACAAAATGTTATGTTACAAGCATTAAATGATATTAAGTCACTATCTGCTACTATATCTCAAAAGTGTGTATCCATATCTATATAGATACAGTATATGTAATTTTGGAAAGCGAAGGAAAGTTAATTCTGGACTGCTCTCCAGCACGGAAGAAGCTGTCCTGAGGTATGTACAAGGGGCGTGTCCTTCAGCTTTGGAAGGAAGTAGACTTTCAACAACATATCGACAGACAAAGGAGTGAAAATGTTGGGTGGGGACTTTAGCCCTATCTGTATATGAGGACAAAAATGTCAGTGGTTTATTATAATGCAGAGCAGGCTGGCCATTTCACATATGAAATGACAGCTTACAAATCTTGGCCACAGAAACTTTGGTAATCTCTAATGCTTCAAAATGATGCTGAACCAGCATTTAGGGTCAAATTGCATTTTAGCACGGTGGATTATCCATTTATGACCCCTGCTAACTGGGCAAAGAGGCCCCTTATAAAGTGGTAGCTCTCTTAATTTTAGCAGTGGGAAAGCAACCCCAGAACAGCATCCCTCCCGTGGCTGTTGCTGGTGCCTTCTTATTTTACTTTTAAAATTGTGAATCCTTTGGGGACAGAGAATTATTTTGTTCCTTTTTCTATGTAAACTGCTTTGAGAACGTTTGTTGTTGTTGCTGCTGCTGAAAAGTGATATATACATATTCATGGGTGGTGTTTCAGACATGCACAGCAGCACGGGTGGTGCTGAACCATCCACATTTTGCTGTGCAGAATGTGAGCCATTATTTACTATTATTATTAATAATAATAAATGTTCATATTCGTATTCATATTATTAATATTCATAATAATAAATAATGGTTCACATTCTGCACAACAAAATGTGGATGGTTCAGCAGCACCACCTATGCTGCTGTGCATGTCTGAAACCCCACTCATGCTGTTGCAGAATGGGGCTCTTTCACTGCAACTTAAAATTGTGCAATTGCAGTTGCATAATGGATGGTACATCCATTATTTCCAATGGATGTAGCATCGTGCAACTGCAATTCTGCAATTTTAAGTTACAGCAGGGGTAAGAGTGCCTCTGTCTACATTTCACTGTACAGAAGCTGAGCCGCTAATAATAATATGGACAATAATAACATCAATGAAGACATAGCAAGATCTATTAACTGCCTCAGGTATCCTGGGAATAAGGGGACTCATTTTCACCATAGGAGTTGCAGAAGACATCTGGTGCCTATGGCCACGGCATGTCAGCCTGTTGGTTTAACTGTAAAACAACAGGCTGACATGCCATGGCCATAGGCACCAGATGTCTTCTGCTACTCTAGCCTTAGATGCTTTAACACCTGAAGTTAAAAAGTCAAAATAACACCCTCCATACTGGGCTGGAGTTCTTTGTTAATGTTCCAGAGATATGAAGGCTGGAGGGAGGAAAATGACCCTCTATTTGGGACTGGCCAACTGAAACAGACTATTTCACATTGCAGTATGATAAAGCTGGCTCTGCACAAACAGAGTAGCTGTTGAGATTAGTGTGCATTTATCCAAAGAGATCTAGTCAGCAACATGGGTCTCTGAGCATACACCAGCTATCAAGTCCTGCTCAGACCTTGTAATCCTGGCTGAATCGTAACGGCTGTTTATAGCACACCATAATATATACCCCCGAGTGCAAGCTGGTCCCTTACTGTGCATTCTGGGCATGGAATTTTTAAACACCACGACTGTGTTATCAAAACACTGAAGATTCATTACTTGTACTTCACCCTTCAGTACATATATTTTCAGGGATGTTCCTTCAAATATCCCTTTCAAATAATTGTACTATTGAAATCTGCTTCATAAAGCCACTTTATATGTTATATTTTCACTGTGGCTGCTTCCACTCTGGGGATTTTGTGTGGTGTTGCCAGACTTCATTTATTCATCTTTTATGGGACATCTACATGATGTTATGAAGAAAATGCCACTCTGCCATGTTTTCTTTGTTTTACTTCTGCTGCTTCTCAGACATCATGAAACCTTTACCATAGATGAAGTGCAGCTGTTTCATGGCTTTTTTGGAAGGCATTTCCAGAGGCTGGAACAGAGACCATTGTCTGCATGGCCAGTGTAGATCACTCTAGCAATTCCTGTCTCTATAATCTATTCCTCCTTTCTTGTAATGAGCTCTTTCATGTTAAGACTTCCATCTCTAAATGGCATTGCTTTCCCATTTGTGTCTATCTATCTATCTCTCTATCTAGGCCAGTTGGAACCGTAGTGAGAGAAAAACAAGTGTTTCCCATTATGCAATATTCCTGAAAAAATAGTCCCCAAGCATTTGAGGCTAAGAAAAGGGGACTGCATACTTGGTTGCATTTGTGGAAGCAAAACTGGTATTTTGCTTGTTTGGAAAAACAACAACAACAATACAGAAAAAAAACAATGATTGGGTGCCACCAAAAGAGCCTCACCAGGAAACACTCTGCTTGTCATTAACCTTGCAATGTTTCTGAAGGGTAGCATGATTGTTTCTTTCTTCTCAAGAGTTGGGCAGCTGATGTAGCCCATAGTTGCACCTACTGATACAACTGAGATGACTCCTCTGTCCTCAGTCATTCATGTGCTCCACTGACTTTAATGACACTTCTTTCCAAGTAAATCTGTTAGTATTATTGCATAATATCCTTTCTTTTGTATCATATCTTTAATGCATTATCAGCCAGTTTGTTAAAAAAATTGTGACATTTGATGAAAAGATATGCAATTGTCTACCAACTCATTTTATCTATGTAAATTTGAGGAAAATTTGAAAAAGTTAGTAAGATGAACCTTCCTGTTGAAGAAGCCATACTGATTTTTTAAATCATGGTTTGTTCTTCTATATATATAACAATTCTAGATCATGCTTTCAACCAATTTACCTGGGACTAAATAGGTTGACTACTGTATTTACCCAGATCAAAGAATACGTTTCCCCCAGGTTTTTTGATATTAGAAATCAGGAGGTCATCTTAAATCCAGTCCTGTCCCTTTTGAGTAAATGCAGGTATAACCTGTATTGAGCCTCTACTTTCTAAGGGTGCCATCTTAAATTCAGTGCCATCTTTGATTCGGGTAAATACAGTAAGTTTATAATTTTTGGCATACAGCACTAGAGACTTGTTTTACTTTAATTTCTTCATTATTTCTTCATTATTTCTTCATTATTTTAAAGATGTTTAAAGAGGCGCTTCACACAATTAGTATGAAGCACCTCTAGGTGGTTTGTGGGGAGATAGGGCTTGGTCCTCTCTCCCTGCAGATGATTGCCCGTGGAGTGCTGGGCAGCCGGATCAGCCGCCCACACAACTACCGGCTCTGTCATGGAGCCAGTGGGGGCTGCATGGATCGGGGGCTGCTTGGCCCCCGCAAGTCCCAGGATGCCCCACAGGAGCACATGGGGCATTCTGGAGGGACACTGAGCTTGAGAGGCTGCTTGTAGCCTCCCGGTCAGGGGTCTACTCATGTGTTGTCGCACACCATGGCAGTACACGAGCAGAAAAACAAGGTTAACAGAGCGCTCGCTTCATTAGCCTCGTTTAAGGGGAGGGGGAATTAGGCAGGCTATTTGTGAGCCTGGTGGTTCCGACGATCATCTTTCTGGTGATCGTCAGAATAGCTTCATTGCCTCAAAGTGGCTTAAATATAAAATTAAAAACAAACAACAATGGTGTTTCACCCTTGAAAACTGCAGACTGGAGCAGGTTTGCCCCAGCCCCCTTTTGGAAGGAGGGTATGAAACTTGTTGTGTGCAAGGAACAAGGTGGGAAGCATTCAGGGCAGCCAATTGGATGGGAGGGAAGAAGAACTACATTCCTGGTCCCATTTTCCCCATGGCACTTCATGTTGGAAGTGAAGGACTTTGTGCTGTCTCATGCCTCAGTGACAGAGGGGGACAGACTAGTGAGTCAGAGAGCTAGAGGGGTCAAGACATTGCTCATTCCTCCTCTGCTCTGACGCTATCCCTTTGATATGTAGATTGCTACTCTCCGGGACTTCCTTCCTTCCTGCCTCCCTTCCTTCCTCCCTTCCTTCTTCTTCTCCCGATCACACACACTCACTTCTCTCCCTGCACCATGTGTGCACAGAGATGCAGAAACCATATGCATGATTAGAGATACTATCTCTCCACTTTCCTATCTAGAATGGAGTTCTCCAATAAAGACTCCTTATATTGATTTGAAACTATGAACTGGCTCCAAGTTATTTGACTCTTAGCAGACACGCATACCTGGGCAGACTCTGCTGTGTTTTGCCTCTGTGCACTCTGCTGTAATAGAAGGGTATCTCTTACCAGAGAGAATTCCCAACACTTCACTTGCATCTGTGACATTCCATCCTCCCACATGATTAGGATAGAAATGAAGGCTTAACGGACTGCTGTAGTAAGCTTTTTGAGCCCACCCTCTATAATTGGCCTAGGGTGTGGGTTTTTGTTGTTGTTTTGTTTTGCCTACTTAGCTCAGCTAGGAGTGGGAGCTTATGGAAATTTGGCCTGGATGGGTTGATTGGCTTGTTAGGTAGCAGGCAGTTCTTATTAAGGTGGGGCTTTCTCTAAAACATTATCTGCAATGGAGACTATTGCAAATGATCAGTTCTGTTTCCCTAAATTTTCCCTGTCTTTTTTCAGTGTTCTTTTTAGACAACTTTGGCATGTAACAATCCATCCCAGCAATTGTTTTTTCTTAGTTACAGAATAAAAACTAGGAATTAATGAATGAAGAGTAATTCAATTAATTACTGTTGTAAAATAATTAGAAACTAAACTATTTATTCTTATTGAAGCAAAACAAACAAACAAACTTAAAATAGTCTTAAGCTTGTTGGCTACATTTTTACACAGAGCAGGATCCAGAACTTCATAGGTATGTCAGTGAGGCTCCTGTCCCAGGTAAATTGATGGAAAAATGATTTCAGTGGCTTTAAATGCATCTAATTCTCTGCTGGATTGTGGCCAATTATGTGGTGTATTAAAACGAATAAGAGACATTTAAGTAATGTGTTTGAGACTGGGATATTAAACTATAATAGAGGAATGGATGACAGAGAATTTTGCTTTTGGGAAAAGTGGCCAGATTTAGCATTTGAGTTGTAAAAGAGTTGTGTGGCAGTAAGATCACTCCGCCTGCCCCCAGATGCTTCAATGGACACCCCTAGAGAGTAAAGATGAAAAATTGTGACATTTTAAGGCTCTGCACATTCCAGAGAGCCTTCAGAGCAAATTACCAAATATGAGACTGCTCCATCAGGAATCCTTTGAGACTGCTGTTATTTTTCAAAGTGCTTTAAAGTGCTTTCACAAAATAGGATCACCTTCTATTTCTCTACTCAACTACTTCTCTGCACTCATTTCCACTTTTCCCTGTGACCCATGTCTCTGCTTTTCAAATTGGCTTCAACATTATTGTCAGAAACAACAGAGAGTGAGCGGGTGGTGGGGAGACAGAGTGCGAGAGTGAGAGAGCATTTACTACATTAAGCGTATTTCAGATTCATTTTTTAAAATAGCACCACAATCTTTATTTTATGAATTCATGTTGCATGTGTATCCATGATCAGTGAGTGCAGATATGCAGACATGTGCACTTACAACCAGCCAGCCAAACCCTGCACATATGTGCTGTTCAAGCTGAGGGATCAAAATATCATATTGTTCTTTATCAAACAATGTTATACAATATTGCATGGGCCATGAGTAGCCACATCTTTGGTGGCAGTTTGCAGAGCTTTTGATGCAACAGCAGCAACTTTGAAAGCAGCCTCCTATGAATGGGAGGCAGGAAGGTTGTTCATACAACCTTTAATTGGGGCACGGAGGGTCGGGGGAAAGGCAGGATAGCACCCAGCTTCCCCCAAGATGATCTTCATGCTTCTGTGGGACACATGGATTGTGCACCCATTTGAGCTGCTCTGCTCTTGGCAGTGCAGCATTCTGGAGGCCGGGTGGACACAACCCAGCCTCTCGGCACCTGGCTCTGTGTCTCCTTGGGCTGCCTGCAGACGACTGGGAACCCAGAGAGACGGGCGTGCTCACAAGGGCGGATCCATGGTGGCATAAGGGTGATCTAGCACTCCCTGTGAATTGATTGGCATATGACAGGCCTGCACAACATACAGCCCATCTGCAGGCCAAATCTCGCCCATGGAGGCTTTTTTGCTGGTCTGCAGACTAGCCCATCATCCCTAAAGAGAAAAAGCTGATGAAAAATAACTTGCTTTTCTGGCATGATCTTCCCTCCAGCAAAAGGTGAGGATTTGACTAGTAGAGTTTGTGTTCTGCTGCCACCAGGCAAAGCTGTCGATAATCACATCATTCTCTCCTCCTCATATGAGGAGAATGATGCAATGAGCAACAGCCTATGCCTGGTAGACACAGCAGAACTTAAAATTACTTTACTGAAGCAATCTCTGCTGAACAGAAAGATCCAGCAAAGCAAGTTACTGTTTTGCTGCCTGCAGGGACCCCTAGGGGTAGGAGGCTTGTTTCAGCCTCCTGGCAGGGTTCTCCTTGTGTGTTGCCGTGGTGTGGAGCTGCGCTGCAGCAATACAAAATCACAAAAATGGGGTTAGTGGAGCACTCGCTCTGCTAGCCCCATTTAAGGGGAGGGCTACAAAAGTGGTGGTTCTCACACGGCCGAAATCAGGCAAGGCTCCCTTAGCCTGAATTTGGCTGATTGTGAGAATCACCTCACTGTTTGATCAAGAGATAGTGAGGCCATTAACATGACCATGGCAGGGGTGGGAAGGGTGGTGGGGTGGAGGGAGGCAGGGCTGGACCTACCTCCCCCCATATGATCAATGGAGTAACTGAGCTGTGTGGTTTGCATGCCCACATGATGGGCGCCACCTTGAACTGTGTAGCATTCTGAGGCCGGGAAAATGAGTCCCAGCCTCCCAATATCCCAAAATGCACTGCACAATGAGCATGGTGCATTGGGGGAAACCCCCATGAACTAGGCACTCTAGGTACTTGCCTCTGTGTGCGCTCAGTCTGCATGCAGTCTGAGCACACATGATCCTGGCCCTGGGGTTGAAGGTGTGCTTGCTCCCTCTAACCTCAGTTATGGGCTGGGGTTTTAAAGTTGGGCTACTGAGGGCAGAAGTTCCGGGTGGCCTCAATCCCAGTTCTCCACATGAGCAGCCCATCCCAGACTGGGCTGCCCTGGCCTGGGTTGGGCTGCTCATGTGAATAGTCTCATTTTGTCTTACATCTTGTACAGAGCAGCCAAATTCTTAATGTAATAACTGTAAATAATGTAATGTAAATAAAATAATGTAATAACTGCATACTTTAAGCTCTTTAAAAATCAATCAAAACTGAAAGGCTAACTATATGCAATACACTATAGAGATCTACAAAGATCATTTAGGAAATGCTTAATCAAGGGGATTGTAATGTGATTCTTCACTCAAAATCCATATCACAATTGCATGAGATTCGTATGGTGCTGTCTAGAATTCTACTTTGTCCCCAAACCATATTTTGGCCTGCAGTGGCTTGTATCAACCACTGTTGTAGAGAAATACATTATTAAGTAGGGGTGTGCAATTTGGATTTTTGGTGTTTCGATTCAGATCCAAATCGAAACACTGCCAATTTGTTTTCTGGGTCCAAATCTGACCCATCCGAATCACCCCAGATTCGATTCGAATCCGAATTAATCCGGATCTGAATCTATTCGGATCAAGAAAATGGGTCCCAGGGCCAAAAACATGGGCTGGGGTGGTAGTGCCTAATGGGTGGAGGCTACTACCCAAATTGCAGAGGGATTGGGCAAAGGACTGATTTTTGGTGAATGGTTGAAGTTTTAGTGTCTTTGGGGCAGATTTGGGGCATAAAGTGGGATATGGGGCAGAAGAGTGGGGTGGGGTGGTAGTGCCTAATGGGTGGAGGTTACCACTCAAATTGCAGAGGGATTGGGTAAAGAGCTGCTTTTTGGTGAATTGTTGAAGTTTACGCGTCTTTAAGGTTTCCCCCCATAAGGTATGCTATAATGGAGGTGTATCGCTTCACGTCGGGGGGAAAGGGGTGGTCTAGAGCAGTGTGGGGTTGGTGGTAGTGCCGGTTAGGGGCAGGGAAGCTACCAGAATTTTTTCAAAGGATTTGGGCAGAGGGCTGATTTTTGGTGCTTTTTTGAAGTTTACACATCTCTCTAAGGTTTTTCTCCATAGGGAATCATGGAGGTTTCAGCAGCCCCATAACTGCACTTGGGGGGTGCTGGGGGGGCCCAGAGCTAGTTGCGGTGTTGTGCACATAGGGTGTGTTCATTTCAGATGTTAAGTATATCAGTTTAAAAGTACAGACAGTAAAATGTCATCATATTTCAAAGATGGGGAAAAATGTTTCTGACCTGCCATATCTGAGCAACTTGAATTCTGACTTTATACTTTTGGATTCCCTAACAGAAATATTTACTGTGTAATTTCTGTCTTCTATGTTGACTAAAAGCTCAGCTCCAACTTATTAGTTAAGAATGCTGGGCCATTGCTCCCGACAATGAAAGAAGTAAGCAAGAAACTTAGTTTCTAGGAGTGCTCAGAAAAGGTTTGAGGTGTTGAATATTTGAAAATACTAACTATTCCAGTTAGATGCTGCAGAGAGATTGTTTGCTTTTTAAGCAAACGTTCAGTTGTAGTAGTATGCTTTATTATGGTCATTGACGCAACAATGGTCATTGACCAACAATGGTCATTTACCCAACAATGGATAGGGGGTGGCTCTATCCACCCCCAGCACAGTAACTCCAGTGACTGTTGCTGGTGTCTATCTTATGTTTCTTTTTAGATTGTGAGCCCTCTGGGGACAGGGATCTATCTTATTTATTTGTTATTTATCTGTGTAAACTGCCCTGAGCCATTTTTGGAAGGGCAGAAATCGAATAAAAACAAACAAACAAACAAACAAACAAAAACAATACAGATCACAGTACAGATAATACAAATAGTGCAAAAAACACATAGTGCCAAGGTCTTCATAATTCCAATAACTTCATAATTCCAATAACTCAAACCAAAAGTTCAGTTTAAATTTCCAATATCTATCCTTTTCACTTTCACTGGATCCCTCCCAGTTTGCAAATCAAGTATCGGGGTTTTTTTTAGATAAAAGACCTCAGAACAATGGTATATATGCTGGTAACCTCCAGACTGGATTACTGTAATGCACTCTATGTGGGGCTGCCCTTGTGTGTAGACCAGAAACTACCATTGGTCCAGAATGCGGCAGCCAGTTTGGTCTCTGGGTCATCTTGGAGAGACCATATTACTTCCATATTGAAAGATTTACACTGGCTGCTGATAGGTTTCCAGGCAAAATACAAGGTGCTGGTTATAACCTATGGTTATAACCTACAAAGCCCTAAATGGCTTGGGCCCTGGGTATTTAAGAGAACGTTTTCTTCATCATGAACCCCACCACCCATTGAGATCATCTGGAGAGGTCCGTCTGCAGTTGCCACCAGGGGCGTATCTAGGGTACGGCAGGCAGGGCACGTGCCCCAGGCGCCACTTGAAAGGGGGGTGCCATTTTTCTAAAATTAAAAAAAATATATTAAATGGCTGCTGAAAATAAAATGGCCACTGTGCATGCTCAAATGGCATCTGTGAGGCCCTAGGCCATACCAGGCCTCGCAGAGGCCATTTGAGCATGCGCAGTGGCCATTTTGTTTTCAGCGGAGATATATATATATATATATAAATGGCCACCACACGTGCTGAAATGGTCCTTGCTAGGCCCTAGAGGCCAGAGGAGGGAGGGGAAACCTTTGCAGACACACCCCCACCCCCACGGCCTTTAGGAAGCTCCCCGAAGGGGCTACAGGTAATTTTTTTTAAAAAAAATTAATATAATATAAGTCACTGTTTCAGTTTGGCACTATGTACAGAGAATCAGATGGGTGTCAGATGTTTGGACAGGGGGTGCAATTTCAGTGCTTGCCCTGGGCACTATTTTCCCTAGATACGCCTCTGGTTGCCACCGGCTCGTCAGGTGGCTACTTGGGGATGGGCCTTCTCCGCTGCTGCCCCAAAAGCTTTGGAACACGCTCCCTGCTGTATAAAGAGCCTCCCCATCTCTGACAACTTTTTAAAAGTCTTTAAAGATGCATCAATTCACCCAGGCTTTGAATTAAATATTGTTTTAATAGTTTTAACATTGTTTTAAAATTTAAATTGTTTTAATGTTTTAACTTTTTCTGTATCATTTATTTTGTTTTAACTAATGTTTTAATTTTTCTGTTGTCATTTATTTTAACTAATGTTTTAACTTTTTCTGTTTGTTTGCTTTGTGGTAAACCTCCCAGAGACGTGAGTGGTATAAAAATATGTTAAATAAAATAAATAGACAAATAAATAAAAAAAAATAAATTTCCTCTGCAACTTTAGAAGTTATGAGTAAGGAATGCAGCATGATCATTGAGATTGTTTCTAACAAAAATAATGTGCACTATAAAAATGCAGATTCACTCAGGAAATAAATAGCTTTTCACAGCCTTTCCCATGTACATAACTACATGCATACTTTAGTTAACTTGAAACCCAACCATGAAATATTCAAGTTGCAATATAAACCTGCTACCTTCCCAACCTGTTTTCTGTCAGAATATAGGGGGGAGCATTCATTCATGAAGTGAGAAACTTGACAAGTGCAGCCACAACACGGCTGCCATGGATGTAGTTCTATCCATTATGAAGCCTGATGGAATTGGATTCTCAAATGTGGATGGAGGGTTCTGCCAAAAGCACATAGATGGCCTGCCCACAATCAAGAAACCCCCTCATCACTTTTGAATGGTTCAGTTGCATTGTGCTATCATGGCGGGTTCCAAGCACAGCTCTGCCCACCTCACTGCAACTGGATGCAAAACTTGGTGGAGCTTTGGCAGCTATAGTAGCCTTAGCTATTTGCAGCACTCATTTCCTGCCCACATTTTGTGATGAAACTGAGAACAAGGAGCACACAACATTGCAGCCTTGGCTATACTTCTTGATGTCTTCTTGTTCATGCTCCCCCTCCTGCATCCAAACAAGGTCATTCCTGGGATGAGATGACTGGCAGCTTCAGCCATAACATAATAGTCTGAACACTCAACACTCTCAAAATGTGCTTATTTCAAGAAACAGGATGGCTTTTGTATAAGATATCCTTGAAACTACAGAAATCAGTGGGGCTGTCATGTAGAGTGAAATATTATGCAGTCCAAGTAGGGGCAATATTGTCCTCATTTAAAGTGGGTAAGGAAAAAATCATGTCTGCTATATGCAAATCAGTTATGTTTGGTGGAATGATTTCAGCTTACACCAGAATTGAATTTGTCCCTGCTGTGCTAATGCTTTGAGATTTAACAGTATCTAAGGTTATTTGTGAAGCAGTCTAGTTTTTCCAGTAAGCTTTTTGCAAAGTCAAAATTGGTTAAAATCACTTTACCTATAATCCTCACTGAATATTTCTCCAATATTTAAAACAGAGTTTTGTGCTAGATTCTCAAGAACTCTGACAATCCTTTAGATTGTCCATCTTCTAGAACATTGATAAAACAACACAACAAATGCCCTACCGATTACTAGAGATGATGTATAAGATTACTTCTTATTAACCCAGTAATTATTTTTTCCTGAAAAAATCAGTAATAAATCAGTTTATATACTGAACCAGTATAAGGCTCAGAAAAGTCTACCTCCTTCCCACCAATTCTACTCTCTGGAACCAGAAGCTATTAGCAGTGAATGGGTAGGGGGGCTTCCTTTCTTCTTTCCACTCTCCTGTTGCCTAATGCACGATACACCAGACGTAAAGTGTGGGACACAAGTGTGGCCCAAGGCTTTTTTATCCTTCTTACTTCACTCTGTTGCTGTAATCTGATGCACTGGATGCTTAGTGTGTCTGGAAAGAGGCACAGTGGCTGCTGGGAGTTGGATGCATCCAACAGAGGAACCAGTGCATCAGGTCACAACAGTGGAAGGGAGCAAAGAGAACGGTTCTCTGGCAGCTAGCCCGCCTAACTACCCCTCACCCTAAATGAAGTTAACAGAGAGCGAACGCTCCATTAACCTTGTTTATTTGATTGTGTGTCAGCCACAGCTGCTTGCAGCTGCGGATGACACACTGGGGTGGGTGGGGAGACCTCAGGAAGTCACTGTGCACTTGTGTGGTGCCTTCCTGGGGTTCGTGGGGCTGGGGCACTGCGTGGTGATACTCCCCTTCCCCTGACCCCTGAGTTCCTGATGGAGCTGCGGCCGGGTGCGGGAGCGCCCGACTGGAGAAGCCACTCGTCTGGGTGGCTTTTTCAGCTGCACAGCAATGAGCAACTACTCATGTGTGGGGAGAGCAGGCTAAGCCCTCTATCCTCTCACAAACCCTGTCTGGTGCTTCACACCAATTGTGTGAAGCACCTCAGGATTTTCCAGGCTCTGAGCTTGGATAGAAGTGAACTTTGGGGTCCATGGAAGTTGGCTCCTCCTTTGGAGGGAGTTTTTCAAGCCCCACAGAGGTATTGAACCACCACTATCTCTATCCATTATTATTCTGAACATTTGTTTCTGAAGGCTCAAAATGGGGACAAACTGTAATGGCTTTCTGGAAGCTCAGGGAAAGAACTAGGAGCATCCCTACTTTCATATAGGAACACAGGAAGCTGCCTTCTTCCGAGTGAGATCATTGATCCATCTAGCTTAGTACTAATTACACAGACTGGCAGCAGCTTCTTCAAGGTTACAGGCAGGGACATAAGAACAGTCCTGCTGGATCAGGCCCAAGGCCTATCTAGTCCACATCTTGTTTCACACAGTGGCCCACCAGATGCCTCTGAGAAGCCCGCAGCAAGAGATGAGGGCATGCCTTCTCTCTTGCTGTTACTCCCCTGCAAGGAGTCTGACATGGGTGCTAAAATATTCATCAGGGGCTGTGCTCTGGGTGCCCCCACCTACTGAAGTTAGATAAATGTTACCAGGTACATATAATATTTTCTGTGGTGCTGCCTCATTTATGGAACTCCCTTGTCTTATATGTCACCCACTCTGATGGTTTTTAGAAACCAGATAAAAATATTCTTATTTACATGAGCATTTAGTAGACTTTCATCAACTGAATTTTGCTGCTGCTTTTGTTATTAGGTTGTGTTCATTTAATTTTTATGTTAATTTCATGGCTATATTCTGCTAGGCCTTTATACTGACTATTTTATTTTATTGTGATTTTGTTTAAAATAATTGTTGAAAGCTTTCTTGAGGTTCATGGAGGAGGAGAATGATTTCAAAAAAGCACATACACAAAATAGGCTCTCTCTCACCTCATTTGGAACCATTATAGGCTTTCCTTCTCTACACTTGAAACATAGCATAGCCCTTCTGACATAGTGGTAATCTCTTGAATCCTACTTGCAAGTAGTGTTCTAATTTCCCAATTGTCTCTCTTTTGTGAATGTTTAAAATAATTTATGTTAAGTTTTAATTTGCCTTATGGTTAATAATGGGACAGCAGAATATACAGTTCAGCCAGTCATAACTATTGATGCGGCACTTTCTCCTCAAGCAGAAGTAGCTCTCATACCCACCATGGGCATCAGATGGCCAACCCACCCACCATACTCCTACCATAGGTAGTAGCCCATACCATGCAGTATCTACTTTTGTCTTCACTCATGTCAAAAAATTGTACCCCTCAGTAACATCCCTTTTAACAAAAGCTTATGTCTATTGTACTCTTTCATGGTAAGTTACTTCAATATTTGCTGGTTGTGACATAAATAGGAAATGTTTCTAGAGTCTGTGTATTAATCTCCTTATTGCCTCTCTTTGAACAGCAAATGAATATGCACTGCCAAAGACTCAATCTGGATGCAATATTTTCCCATGATAAATATCTCTTCCTTTTCTTTAGCCCTGAAAAGCACTTTTGTCCTTTATTTGCCACTAATGCTTATGATAAAAAATTAAATTACCGTTCATCCTTTCAATAAGTTTCCCTCAGAGAATCTGTGCTGAAGAACAAACATTTAAACGGGATGCAGAAGCTTTAGTTTTATACACAGCCCTGCTATATTATTCATTGCAATGCATTTTTAATGCCACAGAAAGAAAAGTAAAATATATTTTAATTTCTGGAGCTAGGCAGCCAAGTGATCCAAGGAATCATAAATTTACAAAGGCTGTAGAGAACTGCACAAGCAAAAAAAAAAAAAAAAAAAGGCTCTACCCTCTGGTAACCCTTGAGTTTCTGTGAGAGATTAGTAAAAGCTCTTATTGGTTGGAATTCTCCAGAGACCATCACCATGGTGCATAGGCCCTAGAAACCTTTGACCTACAAGCATTCAATGTGTTTCAAATATAATTTTCTTCCAATGGAAAAAATAGGTCAGGAAGCATGAGCTAATAGAAAAAAAGCTGGAAACAAAAGCCCTGTTTATTAACATAGCTGTTGGAATTATAATGGGGAAAGATTTTCTTCCCATTAATGATACCTCTAATTCCCAGAAAGAAACTATTCTGAGGGGTTTGAGGGGGAGCTGTTGGTACATTTATTCATCAGCAAACTCATTTTGAATAAATAATTGCCGAGAATTATAAAGAGCATCCTTTATAGCTTTTGAAAACCTGTGTATTATTTTATGAGAACAAAGAGTGCGCAAGTCTTTTCCTTTGCTAAGAAATTGTCAAGACTAATAATTTTCTTTGTGTTGTATTCTCTTGGAATTCAGCAATTTATCTTCAATCCACAAGCTTCACAACATCTAGTGAAGAATCGATTTACAGACCTCTCTGAACACAAGATTGCAGATTAAACCTTATGGACACTGTCTTCTTCAAACATGTGTACACCTTTCATGCTCCATAATAAGAGAAGAGTGTAATTGTTTGATGTGAACAAAAGACTGTACAGAATTTCCTGCCTTTGTTGTGCAATTCTCTCTGAATGCTTCCTAACAAATGTAATTTTTCAGAATGGATTTTAAATTGGTTAGGGGGTGGGTTGTATACATTCAAATGAGATCATTCAAAGCAAAATATAGCAGGAAGCCTGAAAGTGATTATATCAGAGGCCTGAGATTTCATAAGCAAAGGATAGCTATGAGAACATATAATAGGGACAGTGGTTTTCATTTCTCTATTATGTAAAATCAACATTCTCGGCCAATCAATTTTTAACTGTTGTATGCAAATCAGTTATAGGAAATTGCTAATTTTTGCATAGGTGTGCTCAATTGGAATGCTTAATTCAATCTCCATGCTATATTTTTGGCAAGAGAAAATGTGTGGGTAAATGGAGAGGCATGGATGAGGGTGCATTCATCAAAGAGGTTTTAATACTTGGTTGACATATCACAGTGGAGAGTCTGTTGGGGTCCATTGGGAATGTATTCAGTACTATTCTAAACACAAAACCTAAGTGCAGCAGTCCCAACACCAGATACTCGGCAACTGCCTCCTTCCCCAATCACTAATTTGTTTATGTACTTCCCCAATTCCCAGAACAAGCAATAATGCCAGTCTTATAGAACCAGTCGGCTTGAAGGAAGTTGACATAGGCTGCATTTGCACATAACACAAAACCGGAGGTCCCTTCACTTCCCTTTTGGGAATTGCATATCAGAATGCAGGCAACCAGAGTTAAGTAAAAAAATTGACCCATGGTTTCCCTCCCTGAACTCCAATTTGTACCTTTAGTTTGAATGAAGTTTTGCTGTCTTTAACTCTGGTTGTGCGGAGCCAGCATTATATCCTAATGCTGGCACCACAGTTTCCCACTACTGCAACTGGAGTTGAGGGAGGAAGCTCCTCCCTCGCTCTGGCTGCTATTGGCTGCTGGGGCTGTCATTCATTAAAGAAGAAAACCCCAGAAGCCAGTTCCCCCTCCTCTGTGCAAGACTGCAGAGAGGGAGCTCTCCATTTCGTCCTAACACAGTCGGGAGAGTGGGGGGAGGGGTACAGAACTGCAGGTCCATTGGACCCACAGTTCCACGTTACATCTGAAGGCAGCCCTAGCAGGTGAAAGACCCATCTTTCAGCCCTTGCTAGTGGTGTGCCTTGGTAATCTGCTGGTTCAGTTATAGACATTTTCTCTTTCCATGTTTGTTTGCTTGTTTGTTCTTATTTGCTTGTATTTTCTGACTCTACACAGCCCTGCAATGTGTTGTAAAGATAAGTTAGTGTGTCAAAAAGTTAGTTAGAGCCCCTAACCCTTTATGATAAGCACTGAAATGAAGGAGTGACTTTTAGCAGAGTTTGACAGATCCAACTGCACCATGTCCTACTCAATGTACTTCAACTGAACATATCCTTCTCATGCCTATGGGAGGTTTACCTTTAATGCCCCAGAAGCATGAAGGGGCCAGTTCAGGGTTAGGAGGGATAGGATAATAGCAGGTCAATATTTTGTGCTTTGTGATAATCTGCTCCCATGTAAGATATGTGCAGAAGATGGCTGTGGCACAATGGATGGTGGATATTAGACACTTCTCATCTCTGCAGTGACAAAGATTGGCATATATTATATCAGATGGTCCCACTAACAGTTGGGCCAAGCCAAATCAGATCATAATGTTAATTCAAATAACACTTTAGAATGTTGATTATTATACCGATTTTTCAGATGGAGGTGAAGCTAGCTGTCTTCATGTCAGAGAAAAACTATGAACTTCTTGATTCATAGTTCAGTATCTTAGACATTACTCGAGACACCTAAAGTGACAGGTTCGTTAGCCGCTTTCCACTTTGGGGTATGCAATGAAAATATTCAGGAACAGAAGAAAAGGACACCTCTTAGACTGCATTCATACACTTATTAGTTCCCATTTATTTAACTGACCCAAATGTCCTGCAGGACTATCATTTGATCTGCTCTCTTTTTATCCCTGGGATGAAACAAGGTACAGGGGAAAAAGTGATAAAGCTCAACGTGACCATTGTTAAACCCTTTAATATGCTGAGTTGCAACAAGTGTCAAAGTGACCCAGACAGCAGCCTAACCTGGAAAACAGAGTTGGGGGAGGGGGTTATTTAGATACAGCATTCCTACATAATTTTGCCTTCCTTATTGTGAACAATCTTTATCTGACATAGACCTTTCTTTCTTTCTTTTTTCTTTTTGGCAAAGTCTCCCTGGTTGTTTTATGTGGCAGGCTACAACCTCCTTAGTTTTATGCAGAGAGCAACTCTGCATATGTGGGTATCTACAGTTCAGTTCTTTCCCCCCTCTCCTCACTACCACACACACAGCATGACACCAAATCTTTCTGCTTTAAGTGAAGGTGTATTATTTCACCACCTGAAGTTCTTTGGCAGCTTAAGGTTTAGTCATAACATAAGCCAACCTACATGAAAGTGAAGTCAGCCATATGAAATTCTGAACACACTCTGAACCATTGCAAGTGGAACAGTGCAATTTTAAAAGAGCCCAACCCATGCTCCCTGTCAAACAACCTGCACAGGAGTGATGCCATTCTGCACCAGTGGCATATCATAATATTCTACTCTTGTACCGACTCACTCATGTGAACGATGCATGCCCACAAGGCTTTTGAATGAACACCATTTCCACCCTTTTCAAACTCATATTCTTTACAGTTACAGATATCATTGGGAAACCTTCAACATTATTTCCACAATACGTGTGCTATACTTACCTTATAGCAACTGCTGAGATGCAGTAAAAATCAGAGTATATGGGTCTCTGCCACCTGCTGTCTCAAGGCTATGTTACTTAATACTATTAATACGTACGGGCAGCTCCCAGAGATGGCATTTAGGGTAACATAAAACCACAGCAACTCATTTTGAGATGTTTTTATTATTTAAGATACACACACACACAAATGCACACACAAACACATTATACCCTTTGGTTGTTCCTTCTCAAAGGATAGGTGCATGCTTGTGTTGGCAATTTAGAAAATCTATGTATTGTGATGCTGTGTATTCAGTTTCCATTTTAGTTATAGATATAGGGGATGTATGGCTTAATATTTTTGAACTACACACACTTATGAGAAACTCAGTTGTATTGCAGTCATAAAGGTCTTCCAAGAAACTTTTTATTTTGGCAGACTTTTAATTAGGGATGTGCTTGAAATGCGATTTGGTGAATTTTCCAAATAGTGGGCACATCCCTTTAAGGGCACCAAGTTCCTATTAGTGATTTCAACATATCAGATATGGATAGTGGAAGAATAAAATGAGGCTTTATTTAATAGTTCCTTCTAATCTCATGAGTTCTTCCTTTCTGGGAGTTCACCAAAGTCCAAGCTTCTGCACTTTTCAGAGGGTATGAAAAGATGTTTGTATTTAAGCAAAAAGAAAAATACCCCCCCCCCACCCCACTGGTAAGTTCACATTTTGTAAATCTATGTTTTAAAATGCTTTTCTGTATCCTGGGACCAAAGAGCAAGTGTGTACATTATGATATTCATGGAGATGCTTGTCAAATGGACTCCCCAACCCCACACCCAGGGGAATCATGGGTGGGCAGGTGCTAGGTAGGCTAGATGGGTGAAGCATGAAATAAATACTACCACTTTTGGATGGGGAATTAGCCATCACTGACTTTAAAAAAAATGTTCATGCTCTAAAGAGAAACTCTAATTCTTTAAATGAAAGCAGCACTCATAAATTAAGACACTGGCTGACATTCTGACTAATCAAGAACTTGCGGAAGGACATTGTCCTAGTGCAAAGCTGTTGCACTAGACACTTATGCTAAGTCTGAAGCTTGTGTTCCAGCATAGTGTTGTGCTACAGTAAGCATGTGCTTGTGCAAGAGTGTGCAGCTGCAATGCTTCCGATTTATTTTAAATGGAACTTTTGTGCAGTTGTGGAATTGCATGAATCTCTGGGGTTTTTTTTAGTGCAACTATGCAGTTTTCTTGTGCTAGCGCAACTTTGCTAATTACACAAGCTCTTCTTCATTAGTCAGAAGGTCAAACTGTTTCTCTAAGAAATGTGGTCCAACTAGTATTCCTGATGGGGCAGTGTAGCCACTGGTCCTACTGTGTCTACAGCCCTGAAAATCCCAATCATTATGTTTAAAACTTCTTGCTGCAGCTAACACTATTCCCAGATTGTGTGTCTTCTGACACTGTACATGGAGGCAGGGTGTGGAGACTCAAGATATTATGGTAGCAATCCATTCATTAAGGAACCCTAGGCTTTATTGGAATGAGAGGCTTTTGTCATGGGACACCGGTGGTTAGTTTCATGAGCTTTGGTTCTATGAGATAGAAGGGAACAGAAATGTATGGATTATATGACCTGAGGCTAAAAGGAAAATTTCTCTCTTACTATTGTGCTTATACCTTGCCTGGAGAGTCAGTTCATATGCTCAGCTGAGGTGAAAGCATATAACCTGATTATCTTTCCACTGATGTGTACTATGTCTGAGTTCAAAAAACCTCTCTTCCCGACATTTGACCAGTGTAGTCATTTCACATGTTCAAAGTAATATGTGATAGTTGCAGTATCAGTGGGTTGTATGAATTGGTTTCTTGACATAATCAAAAAGCTGAGAGGGTTATGGATGTGTACTTCAAGTTCAAACAAACTATGAAGAAACAAGGATGACATTTGCCCAATAGCTTGGTAGTCTGAGCATCTCTATGGAATTTAATTTTGGTGTTTCTTTAAAAATTTCCTTTTTCTCTCTGGTTTTTTTTAAAACTCTAATCTTCTAGTTATACACAATTCCAGCATCTCTTTTAACCTCAATTTGCCCCCTTTCTTCCTTCCCAGCTGAGACCATGAATGTCGACAGCAAGGGTTTTGCCAAAAAAGAAAAAAAGAAAAAAAGAAGCAGCAGCCTAAAACTAGACAAGATCTGGCAAATTTCTGTAAACTACATTTTGGTAACATGGCATATTTTAGCTGCAAGCCATGTCCATGTTTTATATCACAGTCCTGTGTGCTAACATTACTCAAAGATAAATGCCCTTGATAAACCCTATCATTTTCACACTTTGAGAACAACACATTGAAATAAAAAAGCTGATGAAGCATAAAGTATTGAAGTAGCGTGTTATTTTCAAAATTTTATCTGTCATTTGCCATATATTTCAACACTTTATATCGTACATTAAATACACATCTGTCAAATGAAGGATACAAATGCTGAAAAAATTGTGGAGTGTAAAGGGGCCATAAGAACAAAATAATGATTCCAAAAAATGGGGATGGGGGGAGTCATAGAAAAATGGGCCAGCCTTTGTTGTTGTTTAGAAGGATTGGTCTCTGAACACACACAGAAATAACAGAGAGATGGCCACGTAGCGAAGAAACTAAAATGTCAAAGATCAATAGCAGACTCTGTATATGCGTACAAGAGGCGCAATCCTGCCAAAGTACGTTTAGCTCTCTCCTGCTCAAATCAACAGGGCTTAAAAATGTCACTACTTCAGCAGCATTGTTTGGGGAATCTTTTTTGTGTCAGTTTTGATGCTGTTGCAGTTGACGGGATCATTGGCGGAATTGTTTTCTAATTATTAATACTGAAATTCCACATTTCAGCTTCACTTCCAGTAGCTATTAGAACATTCATGGCAGGGTTGGGTTATTTGCATTTTCTGTTTCCTCTCAATTCTATGCTCCCTCCCTCCCTCTCACAATCTGAGAAAGGAGTCATAATTCAGTTTCTCCAGGCAGGACTGAGTAATACCCCCATTTGAAACCCTGAAGAGCTACTACCAGTAGGGGTGTGCAGAACAGAACGAAAGAAAGAAGGGGAGCAGTCTGAATTCAAACTGGACCAAACCCAGTTTGACTCAAACCAGTTTGAACTGGTTTGCATGGTGACTTGCTGCCATTTTATCTGCAGTGTTTCTCCCTTGCTGATTGGTTTTCTGCCACTGCCTTCCAATTTGCTAGCGATCTCCTTTCTCCTGGTTGGCTTGTAATGATTCAAATCAGAGAGGCGGTTCCCACGATCAGTGGGAAGCGCTGAGAGGAGGTTTGTGGGGAGAGTGGGCTTAGCCCGCTCTTCCCGCAGACAATCAAGGCAGCAGCTCTGGGTGGCCAGATCAGCTGTCCACACAAATGCTGGCTCTGTTACGGAGCCGGCGGGGGCTGCAGGGATCGGGGGCCGCACGGCCCCTGGAAGGTCCAGGATGCCCCATGTGAGCGCGCAGGGCCGGGAGACTTGTTTTAGCCTCCGGGGGGGGGGGGTGGTCCTTGTGTTTTGCCATGGCATGGAGCCACGTCGCAGCAAAGATGGGGTTAGTGGAGCGCTCGTTCCGCTAACCTCGTCTAAGGGGAGGGCTACCTAAGCGGGTTACCTGCTTTGAGGACACCGGGCTTGCCTGCGAGCCCAGTGGTTCTCACGCTCGCCCCAAAGCGGGCTAGGCTCCCTTAGCCTGCTTTTGGCAGATCATAAAAATTGCCTCAGAGTGTTGTCTGGGCAACTCTGCCCCCATTGGCTGGGGGAGGGAGGGACGAGGGAGGGGGAGCAAAAAGGAGAAAGTTTCAAAGTGTATTTTAAGCCAGGCAGTGCCTGCCTGGCTTCACTCTGCCTCTGGATTCTGGAGGAAGAGAGCTGCCTTTTCCTTGCTGCCTTGCTTCTGCCTTGCCTTGCTGGATTACTGTTGCCTTGCCTAGTTGCCTTGCTCTGCTGCTGCTTCCTTGCTTTGGCTTGGCCACTGTTCTGCCCTGCTGGGTCCCTGCCCTGCTGGACCCTTGATCTGCTGTATTTTCTTGCTGCTGGACCCCCAGCAGTTGAGTGCCAGTGTGTGCTGCTTGGCCTGATTGCCTGAGCACCCTCCTGATCAGACTCCTGCTGAAAACATTAGATTAGTAAGCCTCCCCACTACAGAGTGACCCCCTTAGTTTTAGGATAGAGTATTTTCTTTTAAATAGACTCGTTTGGGGGAAGGGATGTCCTCCAGGAGGGTGCAGGGCAGAGCTAGGAGCAGGGTTTCAGGCACAGGAAGGGTGATGCAGGTGGGTGGTAAAGGCAGCAAGAGGGGTCTACCTCCTAAATAGCCACTGCCCCCCCAGAGGTCATCATATGCAGGCTCACTGCTGTCAAGGAAGAAGCTCTTCCCTTGGTGGGAGCAGAGGAGGAAGTGTATTTGGCTGCTAGCCCAGCACTCAGATGGCTCTCTCCATCCTCCTCCCTACTAATCTCACTTCTCAGTGTGAACTCCGCTCAGTCCAAGACTGAGCAAGAAGGAGGAAGTTATTCCTGTTGTTCCTGGATCTTCTAAGCCCCAGATGGAGGGTGGTGGTAGTGGTGGTGGTGGCCCCCAGCAGGAAACAGCAGGCTCAGTAGTATCGCCACCACTAAAATGGTCCAGGACTGGCAGCAACACAGTGCGGGACCACTTTGAGCATTGCCAAGGTCAGCTTACATGTGTTGTTTGCACCTACTGTAGGGGACAGGTCAGCAGAGACAAGGACACTAAGCAAATTGGAATGTCGTTGATGTGGAGGCACCTCAAATGGGGTAACCCAGGCGTCCTTGCTCTTGCTGGCAGCATTAGGCTGCCTCATGTGCCCTCAATGAGCGGTGGCAATGCATGTGCTTCTGCTCTGTGCAGTGGGTGCAGTTCAGTGAGCAAGCAGTCTGGTCGCTGAGAGTTGCACCTCATTGCCTGGGCCATCGGAGAGAAGATGGCCCTTGATGACCAGCCATTCCAGATGGTGGAGAACGTTGGCTTCCACCAGCTGCTCCAGTGCTTGCCCCCAACTACTGGATCCCCTCGCACACCACCTTTAGTAGCCGGGTTGTGCCCTTCGTGTACCGGGCGTGCAGGGAGGTTATGTCAGGGCTGCAGGAGTCATCAGGGCTTGACACCAGTTTGCACTTCACTACAGATGTGCGGACCAGCTATTGTGGGATGCAGGCTGCTTTCCTTTCCCTCATGGTGCACTGGTGGGTGCAGGAGAGAAGGGGACATAATCTGCTGGTGGTGGTGTGGCCAGCCCCTCCCATGCAGCGAAGCCCAGGTGGGCTGTGCTGCACGTGGAGCAGCTGGACACAGGCCACACAGAGGATGAGCTGTTGGTGGTCATCGAATGCCAGGTGGAGGAATGCCTGTCTGGGCAGCCAAACCTTTGCCAAGGCTTCCTGGTCACCAACAATGGTGCCAACATGCTGAAGGCAGCACACCAACTGCAGTTTGAGTCCATACACTGTATGGCACACACACTCTGCACCTGGTCGTGAAGGATGCTCTTGGCTTTAAGGAGGCTAGGGCCAGGGTATGTATAGTCCTCTCCCCTGGAGGGCCTGCTGCCACCACAGCTGCTCTTTTGGAGAAGTGCCACAAGATAGCAGTCTACCTCCACCACAGCAAGAAGGGTAGGTGGATGCTCAGGGAGAGGCAGTGTGAGCTCTGCCTACCTGGACACCTCATCCCTAGGGATATTGAGACATGCTGGAATAATGCAGGAGCAAGAGGTGGCCATCCACACCCTGGAGAGGAAGTAGTTGGCGAGGAAGTAGTTGGTGGGGAAGTGTAGCTTAGGAATGTGTGAGCTGTACAATGTGAAATGGAAGCTCATTTCCGCGCTTGTCTTGACACTCGAGCTGTTCCCTCTTGAAATGACCAGCTTGTGTGTCAAGGCAGAAGCACTGAGCTAAGCTTTGCCCACTGCTGCTCTCCTGGAGAAGATCATGAGTGAGCTCCAGACCTCCCAGGCCACTGGGGAAGCATGGGACCTGGCAGGTCAGGTGAGGACTGCAGTGGTAGAGTGCCTCAGCAGCAAATTGGGTCAATTGGCAGAGCATGTTTTGGCCTGCCTATGTGACCCAACTAAGAAGGGCAATGCCATCACCCCTGGTGGGATGCCCAGGTGGAGGGCCCTCATGGTTCAAGAGGATAGGACAGCAGAGGAGAGGAGGCTGGGTTTGAAACAGGAGGAGGGTGCTGGAGCATCTACTCCCAGTGCACCATTCACACCCTGAAGCAGCATCAACACTGCTTCCCAGTCCAGCAGCTGGCACTTCCACCCATGCGTTCCACCCTGTGGTTCAAATGGGTGTCCCTTGACAGGGTTATGGGAGGTGCCCACCATGCCCTACAACACTGCCAAGCAGAGTGTTCTGCAGTACTTACAGAAGACTGTGGTGGCGGACCTGGAGACAGATCTGGTCCATTTTGGGGTAAAGTATTGCCAAGTCTGGTCGGACTTGGCAACAGTTGCTGGATGGCTGCTCCCATGCTCCCCATCAGTGTCCAGAGCAAGACGGTGTTCTCTATGGCAGGGCACATGGTGATACCCCATTGCTTGCTCTTGAATGTTGCCTTTGTGGAGCACCTGGTCTTCCACAACCTTCCCCTGCTGGCTATCCTGAGCTGGATGTGGAGGGTGAGTGACTCATGGTCACTCCTACCCACTGCAACACCACTGTCAGCTCACCTTGGCCAACCACCAAAACAGATGTGTTACAGTCTGTTCGTTAGTGCTGCTGACACACACAGACAGACATGCATGCACCCCACCACCTGGGTGGGCACCTGGCGCCTGGCACCTGGCACTGTGGCTGGCAGAGTCTGGGTCAGTTATTCTTTTTTGGACTGTGTTTTGTATGCTGTGTGTTTTGTTCTGTGCTAGGAGATTCCCTTTTCACTTTTGTGTTGTGGTGTGCTGTTTCAACCATAGGAAATAATGGGGACTCGAACCAGGGTTGACCTATTGACCCACAAAAATTCAAAAAATCATTAAAAACAACCCAAGTGTCCGATTGTTTCATGGGTAAGGTTGTAGGTAGCACATGTCATGTTCTAGCACCCAACCCACCTTAGTGTCCCTAGGCACTATTATTCCCCCATTATTTCCTATGGTAAAATTGGTTTGAACCAGTTAGAAATTGACCAATAGAATTGATCAAATAGAATTCGACCAATAGATCAGTCGGTTTGATCAAACGGGTTCTCGAACCTATGGTCCAGTTAAAATTTGGTTCGATTTTGAACAGCACCACAGAAACTAGTTCTGTGCACACCCCTAATAACCAGTCAGTATAAACAGTATTGAGCTAGATGTACCAGTGGTCTGACTCAATAAGAGGTAACTTCAGATATCCAGGTCATATTATAACATATTGGGCTGAATCCAGCGATCTATTCATGCCTTACCATGGGATGCAAACTGGTGTATGTTTAAGGGGACTTGGATGCTGGTATCCTTTTATATACTAACATAATTTCTATATATTATTTCAATATAAATATATCCAGGATGAATTATGGTCTAGTGGGATTCTTCTTCCATGTATACAAATTCATGCCACATTTTCTCTTGTTTTCAGCATTGCCTGTGGTATTATTTTCTTCAAACTAATGACTCATCAGAAAGATGTTATCTCACATTAACCATCATTAATGATTTCAAATGCTTTATGAAAGCTATTAACTTTTTATGGTTTGGCAAACCAACTCCAAAGTCATACAAAATACTCACTGGAAGTGCAATTCTGAACACTATTTCAGTAGCCATTGTACTAAATTTAATTTTAGTTACTAATAGTCTGACCCTAGCTCAATGCGACATGCATTTAAACTCCCTTGAATGCATTTAACTCAGCTAACCTCCTACAAAATACTTCTTAATACACAGCAAAACCTTCTAGCTATCTTTTTTGGGGAACGCAACTGTGGTGGTTGACATATAGCACAAAAGTATACTATGCACAGAGTGGAACGTAACATTTACATAGTCGTTCAGGAGCATTGTTGCACATCTGCAAAAACTGTGGAAATTGAGTTGTGCAACTCACACAATTGTGACGCTTGTGAACCAGAGCCCTTGTGTAACTGCACAAACTCCTCCCCCCCATCACATGCATAATATTGCACAATATGTCAGTCACTGGTGTTAGCTAACTTGTCTGAGAGTCCTTTAAATCTCACACAAGGGGCTGCCAACATCCATACCCTACTATTCTTTAACTGTTCATCCCTGTTCCGAAAAGCTCCTTCTTCAATATTCTGAGGGCAGAATATAGGTTTCAAAAGCAGAGTCTCTTCACATTGGTGTTGAGCCTTGGCATCCAAGCCCTTGAACAGCTGTATCAACACAGTGAGGCTGTTCTCACATGCAGAGGAAACCAGGCTAAGGAAGCCCAGCCCAGTTTCCTCAGTACGTGAGAACTGCTAGGAGCTACTTGGCTCCTGTTGGCACTGTGGTGGCAAGCTTGCCTCTGGAGCCTGCCTTCAAAACAAGGTTAAGGGAGCCTTAACCTCAGTGCTCCCTTAACCTCATTTTTTGGATCGTCTGCCAGCCCCAGCTGCTTGCAGTCCCCCAGGGGACTGTGGGGCTCCCGGCTGGCATTGGGGTGATCCCCATAATGCACTGTGCACTCATGCAGTGCATTATGGGAGTTATGGGGGGGGCAAGGCAATGCGCCCTGGCTCCTAACCCTCCTCACTGCCCAAGGGGGCACTTGCGCGTCTGGGCGTGTGATTTCCATGTCCAGATGAGCAGCCCAGATAATCTGTGGGGAAGTAAACATTTCAAGGCTTCCTCCCCACTTACCCTGTAGCCCTTTCTCACCAATAATGAGAAAGGGCTCAGTGGCTAGCATAGGCCAGTGACGCTGGAACTGCATATAGCTGGAGGATTGGGGTTTTTAGCGCAGGGAGAGCAGTTAATTAGATGGAACCACCAGTCACCATAGCAGGACAATGAGAGATGGTCATTACCATTCTTACCCTTAAGTGCTGGGAAGTAGGGGATGCAGGAAACTCTGAGGGCAGCCTGGTGTAACCGCAGAGTTGCTGATTGGCTAGCAGCCTTCACTGATGTCAGGGGCCCATGCTTGTGTTGTTTGCCAATTAGCAACTGTGTATTTGCATAGTGTTGACTATGGCACTTTCTGGTGCTTACAGGTGAAAACAGGAGTTCCCCTCTCACCTAAATCATCCTTCATTGGTGGCCAATGGATCTGCATCATAACCACTTCATTGGTTGTAGCTAACAGTGTATAATAGGGCTGGGCTGTAAACTTTATTGAGTCTTCATTTGTTAGCTTTATCAACTTCATTTCACTGCATATACACAGATATATAGAGGACTATAACTGGAGACTAGGAGGAAGAACAGTTTACTTATATACATTTGTGCACAACCATGACCACTACAAATCCACATGTTTAAAAACGAAGCCTTAGTAAATGCTTTAGATACTACTGCTACTAATATTTACAATTCTATTACAAATCGTTCTGTTATTGACCTGTTGAAAATGTCTGCTTTGAGAACTTGATCAACAAAGAGACCAACACCACCAACCCTGTCCAACCTGGAAAGCAGTGAGAGGCCCCGGAGAATTTGGGTGGGGCTGCATTCTCTCCATCCACCATTCATGGTGAGTTCTAACATCCCTTTCTCTGTTCGTGAATGAGAGTATTCAGAGCAAGATATGAGCTAACAGTTCTATACTCCTGGGTGGTATACGTTACTGCTCTAGCTAAGGTGGTATTACCTTGTACTCTCTCTACCAAATGTGTCTAATTTGTAGCATCTAGTGAATATAGAGGTAATGCTTACATTGCTGCTCTGCACATGTTCTCTAAAGGAGCATTTAAACAAACAATTAATATAGACCTGGAGCAGAGGGGGTGGGGTGGGGTGGGAAATCATAGCACTCTTAAAATATCTGAAGGGCTGTCACATAAAAGAGGGCAAATATTTGTTCTCTGCAGTTTCAGAAGGCAAAACTAGATCTAATGAGTTTAAGTTACAGGAGGGTAGATTTCAATTGAACATTAGGAGAAACTTCTTAACAGCAAGAGCAGTTTGACAATGGAATCATTCTGTGTGTGTGTGTGTGCGCGCGTGCGTGCGCGCACTTCCTTGAGGTCTTTAAGTAGAGACTGGACAACCATCAGTAAGGAGTTTTCAAGGGGATCAAGTAAGAGAATGGACTAGATGGCCAACAAAGACCCCTCCCACTCTATGATTCTAAGAAGGCGCATTAATATGCCTTAAATAAGATTCAGTTCTTGTAGTCAGTGAGAACAAAATCTGATAGCCATATAAACATCCCCAACCAGACACGAATGAGTGAAAATGCATAATACAATAAGCACTGACAAAGATAAATTAAGATAACTATTTTGCCTATGAGCACTCACTCTGGATTATTCATGCATTACTTTCACATCATCTTGTGCAGTAAGAATATTTCAAGCTTTCCCTACAATTTTGTCTGTCATCCTGTCATATTTTAATGTCAGCGCTGTGTTCATTAGGGACAAATCTGCCCAGGGGTTTTCTCTTTTTTGTGTTGCAGTTAGTGACGAGTAGAAATATCACTATGTCACTACATTCTCTCTCTTTAAAAAAAAAAAATAGCAGCCAAACTGACATGCCAAGTTGGAGACCAATGACTACATTTGAAAAGAGCTAGTACTCAAATCAAGGACTATATAGAATGCTTGCATGCAAATATTTTCAGTGTGAAGTAGCATTTAGGGGGTAAAATGTCCCCCACAAATCCCCCCTTACTTGATTTGCTGCTGTCTGGAGCCTATTTCTACTCAATGAGCAGGTGCTTCTGTGCAATTTATTTTTCAAAACTGGGCTTTTTCCTCCTCTTCCTGACTCTCCTTCTTCCTGACTAAGCAATTCTAGCCAGCTAGGGATCATGGAGTCAGTATGATGCTATCATGACCACTTAGCTGTATAGCCATGCCACAACATATTCAGCATGTGTGCAGGAAGCATTGGCAGATATCCTAATAAAGTACCAGGGCAATGGGACAAGCACCAGTGTAGCACCAGTGTTCCTGAAGAGTTCCAGACTACCGCTGCAACAACAACAACAAATATTTATATACTGCTTTTCAACAAAGTTTCCAGAGAGAGAGAGAGAGAGAGAGAGAGAGAGAGAGAGAGAGAGAGAGAGAGAGAAGAATAAGTAAGTAAGTAAGATGGATCCCTGTCACCAAAGGGCTCACAATCTATAAAGAAACATAAGAAAGACACCAGCAACAATCACTTGTGGTACTGCGCTGGGGGTGGATAGGGCCAGTTACTCTCCCCCTACTAAATAAAGAGAATCACCACTTTAAAAGGTGCCTCTTTGCCCAGTTAGCAGCGGTTCAGTTAGCACCAGTTAGCACTGGTGCTACTGTCTGTGTGTGTGTGTGTGTGTGTGTGTGAGAGAGAGAGAGAGAGAGAGAGAGAGAGTATAATTTCAACAACCACCCCCTTTCCCCAGAAGCCCTCTGTGTCATCCAAAAATATGACACTGAGGGCTGTGCAATACTCAGGGACATATTTTTGGGTGGCACAGAGTGCTTCCTGGGTAAGGGGAGGTTGCAAAAATTTCTCCCCACCACTGAGCCAGCAATGCAGTTGAGCTAGTTGAAATTTTCAGAAGCACAGGTGCTCTTCTCATTGCATTGGTGCTTTGTTAGTCAGGTTGTCAGCTGTTATCTACATTCTGAATGGGTGGGTGAGCATTTTTGTCCTTGTAGCCTAAAAAAGAAGTCATGAAAAGGAGGGAGTCACTTTTGCAGATTGAAAAAATTATTTTATCCAGTATTCAGTTTCAGCTCAGCCATTCCTAAATCTGCCTGGCTTTTTCTAGGAAAGGGAAAATATAAACAATATAGATAGGCCACATTCACACATAATGCAGAACTGCAGGTCCAGTGGACCCATGGTTCCACTCCCCACCCCACTCCCATTTCCTGTTTGAATTCGGATTTCACAGAGAGTACTCTTTCTGAAGTCAGTGAGACTGCAGTGAGGAGGGGGACCTGGCTGTGCGGCTTCCTTCTGAAATGAAGGACAGCCTGCATGGCCAATTACAGCCAGAGGGAGAGAGGAGCTTCCCCCCTCAACTCCAGTCTCAGTGAATGCAGCCTGTGGTTCTGAATTTGGATGACTCGCAAGCTGCATGAATCTTGGCTTAGGGTGATAAAACTCACTACAACCTGAAGGTTCAGATTGCAGTTTCAAAACCGAAATCTTGGGTGAGTTGCTTCATAGAACCAGAGTTGCATGCATTCGGACATGACAATGAGAAAACGTCTGCTTCCTTTAACTCTGTGCAAATGCAGCCATAGAGTTCTTAACCATGGGACACATTATCTGAGCCGAGTTCTGTAATTTAGCTAATTAGGATTGATTGGTGTCAGATTTTATGTTGGCTCCACAGTATGCAATTCTATAGATGTTTTAAAAGTTAAGACATTTAAGAAACATTTGTCTACAAAATACTGCTATTTTGAACTCCAAGATTGGGTTCTGAAAATAACAGTGTCAAAGAGTAAGACTTCCTCTGTCCTGTATTAGAAAAATCCTTTTCTCTGCTTTGGAAAATCTGGAAGCTAGTGGTAGTGGTAAGTTTATTGTGGTCACAGACCCGATTAACAATTGATAACAATTAATAGAATTAATAAGAAAATTCAAGAAATTTCAAAGTTTACAAAATATCAAACTTTTCAAATTATTAATACAATCTTTATGGAGCTTTGACATCACAAAACAGAACTTTGCCACATTATCTGAAATTACAGGTTTAAAATTGGTCAGCATAATTTCCAAATAAAATTGGTCTGTGTGAGAAGCTAGTAGTTCCTCATTGTTGAGTACCCTGCATATGCTCAAATGGACTCTATTATATTACTTCAGAAGTTTCAGGGCAATGCTCTTGCACTGCAGAAAGGTTTCTGGTAAATCTCATCTCAGATTACCCAATAATAACCACAATAATAACATTAATAATAATGGCCAACATGATGCATAGTGTACTGTTGCTGGAACATTCTGCCTCAAGGCTGCCTCAAGGCTGCTGCAGTCTCATAAGCAGCCTCACTGTCAAGAACCAGTGGGCAAGCTGGGTTACTACAATTTTTCCTATTTGCCACAATGGGGAAAACAGTGGTAGTGCTGCTTGTGCAGCCTCTGGTTCTCAACAGTGTCAGGGCTGCGTACAAGTCCACAGTAGCTCTGAGGCAGGAGATTCCAGCAATGATACACTGCACATCATGTTGGATGATGATGATGATGATTTATTTTAAACATTTATTTTCTGCTTTATTTTTCAAAAAGAACTCAGGGCAGCTCATAATAATAAATTTAAAACCACAATAAAATTGGGGGGGGGGGAAGTATCACAGAGTGGCAATGAACCTATCATAAAGGTGCAACAATAACCCCTGCTAACTGGGCAAAGAGGTACCTTTTAACTTGGTGATTCTCTTTATTTAGCAGGGGGAGAGTAACTGGCCATATCCACCCCCCGCACAGTACTTCCAGTGACTGCTGGTGGTGTCTATCTTGTGTTTCTTTTTAGTTTGTGAGCCCTTTGGGGACAGGGTTCCATTTTATTTGTTTTATTTGTTTGTTATTTCACTGTGTAAACCGCCCTGAGCCATTTTTGGAAGGGCAGTATAGAAATCGAATTATCATCATCATCATCATCTTCATCAAGCTAGGGCTGTGCACAAAAATGGAAAACTCAGTTTGGTTTGAGTCGAACTATACTCGAACCAAAATGAGTCCAATCCATTTCTGTGCACACTAGAGCCAGGCCCAGTCAAGCTTTAGTCCGAATCGATTTGACTGAATTGGTTTGACCCAGCTCAGGGGAGAATTGTTTTTTTAAAAGAACAAAAATTGCAGCCTTCCCATCATTGCTGGGCTCCTGGAAGTGCTGTTGTGGCCCCCCTCCCACACGGACCCCTGGTTATTTTTGGGCTGTTTTTGGCCCTTTGGGCCATTTTTAGCCCATTACAGGCCCTTCTGTAGTGGCAGCAGAGATTTTGTAGGCCGCTGCACATGCCCAATGCATGGCCTACATCGTCATGATCCAGCTACACAGATGGCTATTGGACATGTGTGGTGGCCTCCAAAATGATGGCCGCTGCTGCAGAGAGGCCCATAATGGGCCCAAACTGGTCTGTTATGGGTCAGAAATCATGGGGGGAGGGGAGTTGGGGGGACAGGGAACATCAGGAGACCATCCTGCAGCTGCAACAGCACCCCCCAGAGACCGGCAATGGTAGTAAGTCCACCATTTCTGTTTTTAAGAACGAACTACAGCAAAAAACCCTGAACTGGCCCTGGACTGGCTCGGCAGGTTCGGCTCGCCTTTGAGCCAAACCAGGCCCAGTCTGGCTCAAGGGCAAGCCCTCAAACCAGGCTATTTGATGTCAGACCAGCTCGAAGTCGAGCCAGTTCACACATCCCTAAATAAAGCCAACAATTATAAGCAACTAGTATAATAGGTGAGGCCTGTCATTGATCCGGTAAAGTCATTTTGCGTAGATTACACTTACAGGAAAGCTCAAGAACTTAAATATATGTAATTGAACTTTTTATTAATGTGTTTGCAAATGGGAAGTAAAAGAACACTTTGAAATTTGTAGGATTTCCACTTCAAACATTCATTTTCTTGAATAATTACCACATATGGTACATTTGAATCTGAGAAAGATCTTCTGTTTCTCTTGGGAATGATGTCATTTTGGAATTATTGCTCTGATTGTTAGAAATCTGTGGAGAACAATCACTGTTGAATTATGATTATATTCAGAATTTCTTTTTAAAATTACATCCCCCCCGAGCATATTCCAGTGTAAAAAGTAGTGCATTCAGTTAAATTCAGTGGCAGGATTGTGTATGCAAAATTTGGTATCTGTAGTTCATTGGGAAGCATGTCTTATTTTGCACAATCAAACAAATACTCTGAAATAGAGAATAGATTATATAAGTCATTCACACAGCAGAAGAACAATTACTAGGCAGCAGCAAATGCCAATTAAACATCAGAGAAGGCCTGCTGGAAAAGAAAAGTTTTAATCTTCTGCTTAAGGCCGAACAGGCAAGGAGGTACTGGAGATCAGAAGCAGGAAGTTCTAGGGGCCTAGGCCCACCCCAGAGAAGTGACTCATGTGTCACTGATAAACTGAGTTTCATATGGTGGTGGGACATGCAGGAATGTCTTTCCAGAATATCTTATGGGCTGGACAGAACTATGCAGGAGTAGGAAGTTGGCCCGAAGCCATTTAGGGCTTTAAAGGTAATACCCAGCACCTTGAATTGCACCTAGTAAAGACACTGGTAACAAGCATAGCTTGTACTGGGGTGGAACTATAATTGGGCAGACGGGTTCAAAGAACATGAGCCGCCCAGCTCCTGGGAGCCGCCTGGCTCACCCCTCCACCCGAGCTCTGGCCAGCCTCATTCCCAGCTGCCTTCACCATCATCTGTGTATTTTCTTCATTTCCTCCCTCGTTCAGAGCAAGGAAGAGAAAAGAGAAAACATGCAGCTGACAATTAAGCCATCTGGAAAATGAGCTGCAGAGGCCTGTGTGGGCCCTTCTGGGTGCTGGCCATGCCCGCTGCATGTGAAATAACACAAGGAGGCATGGCCTGTGCACTTGAGTTGCCTGTGAAGTGATGCGATTAGCGTGCCTGGCATCTGTCAGGATCCTTGCAGCCACATTCTATACCAGCTGTAATTTCCAAAGGGTCTTCGAGGGCTGCCCCTTAACAACAACAACAACAAATGGTGGTGGTGGTGGTGGTGATGATGATGACATCATAAAAAACAACCCCTTAATGATAAAAGATATAAGTTGTGTGTTTATGTCATAGAACAGAGAATTAACTTAAATGTCAAGGTGTATGAAATTGTTCCCTTGCTAACGCTGTCTTGAAACCCTTTATGCTGCCCGCTGTATAAAGTAAAGCGTGCCGTCAAGTCGATTTCAACTCCTGGCACCCACAGAGCCCTGTGGTTTTCTTTGGTAGAATACAGGAGGGGTTTACCATTGCCTCTTCCTGTGCAGTATGAGATGATCCCTTTCAGCACCTTCCTATATCGCTGCTGCCCAATATAGTACCAGCAGGGATTCGAAGCGGCAACCTCTGGCTTGTCAGTCAAGCGTTTCCCCACTGCGCCACTTAAGGTGACCTGGCCTGTTGTATACTCTGCTTTTATTAACAATTCTTGTTTATTACTTGTATAGCCCTTGTGAGTGGCCAAACAAACCTAGTGAAAATATTCCACGATTTGGCAGATGAACACTTGAAATTAAAGGCTTTGCTGAACTACAAAAATGAAAAGAGACTTTGTAAGGCAATTAAGAAGAAATGAGATGAATTGTACCTTTATGAACAGCTGTGTTTACTAGCTCCTGTGTACACTAATCAGGAAATCAGATTACCCATGTTACTATAAATATATCTTGTAATGAGAAATCAGGATTAAATTAAACCTAGAATAGGAACAAAGACTGTATTAGCCTTGGAGAAGCTAATTCTTGGAGTAGCCTTTGTACCCCAGAGAGAGTTGTAGAGCATTAAAAGCTTCTTATAAAAGCAAAGATTTGCAAATATCTGAACAGGTAAGTTTATTTGTGAATGAACTGGCATATTGATGTTTACATTCTTCTGTGCAAAGAGTTATCCTGTCTTTCTAATGAGATTGCTCCACTCCTAATACACACGTCCAGGTAATCAAAATCAAGTGGCCATAGAACAGGAAACAATAAGCAATAAAATTGATATATTTGAAGTCGACAATAAAATTCCCCAATAATACCTCACACAAAAAGACTGCCTGCACCTTATTAAGGAATTCAATACCTTATCATTAATTTAGTAGTTAATTAACAGGCTCCTGGCAGCATCCTTGAGGAAGGACTACAAGAGGCTGAGTCTATTAGAAAAATAGCGGACCAGCTCCTTTATGGGTGGGTGGGAAACCCAGACATGTTACAAATCTTTATATCAACAAGGAATTTCTGTCAACGACAAAATGTATAGAATTCTGGGAGGCATCATATATGAGTCCAACTCTAGTTCAGGCTGTGGCTTTCATTTCTCCTTTGTTTTGTTTTATTTATGTTGGTTTTTTTTAAGTTAAAGCTCAAGCAGGACACAATAAGTTCTTCTTCACTGAGTGTGCCAAACTGGTAGCAGTCATACACTTCCCTTAAGCTCAGGCTTCTGTACAATCACTAGAAGCAGCTATGTAGTTCAATAAATTAAAAGCCCACCATCCAGGTTGCAGAAGTGCCCATTTAAAGTTTCATGAGACAAAACAGGCCTATGAATGAGAGACACAGATGCATGTATATGGTACAGGCTAAGGAGAAATCATTATTCAGTTCTTGAAAGCAAACTTTCTATTAGTAGCACTGCACAAGTTTCCTCCTCCTCTTGACACTCTGACACAGCTTGGGGAAGCAACAATTGCATTCATTAGGAAAATGCCAGCCAAAGGGTCCTTTGCAGAAAGTTCTGTGTATTCCACAAGGGAAAACAGACAGTGGAATGTGAGTTTCCATGGCCCACTCATTATAAAACTATGATGCTGTCATTACTGGCACAGCTGAAAAATGGTTTTTTTCTTAGTGTGCTGCCTTGTAGACCAATGTCGCTAGGGAAATATCACAGGCTGCCCTATTTTATATGCAGATACATCATAAAGAACTTTATGCCTGAAAGGCTTTCTAGGGACACAATGCTTTTTGCCTAGGTAAGAGTCTCCTTTACTATTCCTTCCCTATGATAAAATGTATCCCCCATTTACCACTTTTTGCCCATTTATAATTTAACAGTATTCTTGCTCTTGCTGACTTGAAAAAATCCAAGAGCCTCCCAAAGTCCAGGTCCTTCCACCCACATTTTCTGCTGCCCTAGAACCTGTGCAATTAACTTCTGTCACCTTAAAAGCCTTTCTCACAGTGCATTGCTCCAGCTGTTGAAGCATATGTAATTACATCCAACAGAACCTGTCCTGGGGCATGCTAGTTTCATACAATTTTTATATCACCTTTTTTCATTATTCAAGCAGAGTGAAATCTTTAGGACAATGTGATTAGACTAAAATTGGAACTATTCAAGGTATGGTATTCTGTGAGAAATGCAGGCTTTTTACATCTTTACAATGAGTTCAAAAATCTATTGTAAGGGGTGGGGGGAAACAAGGAAGGCCTTAATTCACTTGCCCCATATTGGTCATATTGTAATATGGACACAATCCACCAGGAACATATCTTGAGCGAGTCCTGTTGAAATAACTGGAATTCCTCTTTATTTCACAATAGCTTTTACTGGAGATGTTCCCAATGGATTATAAATGTGGACTCCATCACCAATGTAACTGGTTACAAGCCCATATTAGTGATTCATTAGTATTTTATGGCCTTCATTGAAGTTTAATTTGGTGGAAATGGAGTAAGTGATTAATAGCTTACTATACATCTATCGGTGATCTTTTTCTGACTTTGCTAGTGAGAATCTATAAAGGCTAATATGAAGATAACACAATTGAGGCAAGTGATACACTCAGATGCCCACAGGAATTACTTTGTTATTAAACTATACACTGTACTGATGTGTTGTATGGGGTGTCTCTGGGTGGAGGGGAGATCTTTCAGTTTATGGGCTGTTGAGGTAAGAGGAATGGGGAGAATGCTTGGTGGAATGTTAGGGGAAAGGGGGTTAAAATTTGTTGGGGGAGTTGGGCTGGGAACTGGAGATGAAAGTAGATAAGACTCTTGGGTTGTGAATAGGTTAGAAAAAGTATGTAAACTAGTCCTCAGATGGGGTATTTACAAGCATAATGTTTTAGTTATGTGTTATATCAATATAATGTATATGCAAGTAAAGTTTACATGAGGAAAGGTACAATATTGGACCATGATGTTGGCGTCTTGATTGATTGATTGATTGAAAGTCAGTGTTGACTCTTAGCAATCACAAATTCCCTATTAAGTTCCTTCCTGAGGTCTTTATCTTTCTTGACTTTGGCTTCTCTCCTCTTCTTGGCAATTTCCACTGTCTGTTCTGACATCCATTTTGCTTTCTTCTGTTTCTTGGTCTTTGGCAGTCTCTTTTCACATTTGTCCTTAACAACTTCTTTGATTTCATTCCACAATTCTTCTGGTTCCCTATCAATGAGGTTCAGAACTTCAAAGCTGTTCCTGATGTTCTCATTGAAAAGGGTAGGTACATTCTCAAGAGCACATCGTGGAAGCTGGATAGCTATGTTTTTTAGCTTGACTTGGACTTGCACACGAGCAGTTTGTGATCTGTTCCACAATTGGCCCCTGGCCATGTTTCTGCTGTTATAACTGAGCTCTTTCCCCTCCTTGCACTAATAATGTAATCAGTTTGATTTCTGTGTACACCATCTGGTGATGTCCATGTGTATAGGCACCACTTTGGTTGTTTGAAGAATGTGTTAGCAATGAGGAGATAATTGGATTGGCAGAAACTAATAACTCGTTCTCCTGCTTCATTTCTGTTTCCTAGGCCATACAGTCCAACTGTGTTTTCCTCTTTATCATTTCCAACTTTGGCATTCCAATCTCCAACCACCAGCAGCACATCTTGTGTGCATGCTCTGTCGATTTCAGACTGAACTTGAGCATAAAACCTGTCAACTTCCTCTTCTTCTGCATCAGTCATTTGGGCATAGACTTGGGAAATGGTCATGTTAAAGGGTTGTCCACGAAATCTAATTGATATTAGTCAGTCACTGACTGCATTGTATCCAAGTAATGCCATTGCTATGTCCTTCCTGACTATGAAAGCAAAACTGTTCCTTCTTTGATTTTTGTGTCCTGAGCAGTAAACGGTATGATTTTCTGACTGAAAGTGTCCAATTCCAGGCCATTTTAATTCACTGATGCCCAAGATGTCAATCTGTAGTCAATTCATTTCATCTTTTGAGCTTTCCCTTATTCATGCTTCTTACATTCCACATCCCCATCGTAATTCAGTCTTTGCAGCTTCAGATTTTCTTTTCCCTCATGGCAACATCAGCTGCTAGACATCCAAAAGGCTTTAGCCTAACTATGTCATAAACACTATCAGTACTCGAGAGATCCTCAGCTCTTCCTCAGTAGGATGATGTGTACCATTCGACCTAAGGGGCTCATCAGCTGGCACTACATGGACAATCCTTCTATCTTGTCTATCCGTGTGGTTTTCTTGGTAAAATATAGGAGTGGTTAACTATTGCCTTCTCCCATGCTGTATCAAATGATGCCTTTGTCATTGTCACTAAAGTGACCATCCTTCCTATATTTCTGCTGTGACCAATATAGGTGCCTGCTGGCTTTAGCTGGGCATCTGGGATGATCTTCACACCTTGGATAACCCTACTGGCAGTCTACCTTCCTGCGTACTTTGCTCATTCCTCCCAGGGGAACCCCCCCCCCACCGCCACGATGAGGCAGCATAGCAGGACTTTGGTGTGTGTGTGTGTGTGTGTGTGTGTGTGTGTGTGTGTGTTGGCTTCTAGGAATGGCCAAATAACAACTCTGCCTTTAGCTGAGCAATATTTTGAATAATTCATTCTGATCACAAGTAATTCTGATTAAAAAATAAGTAATGAAACAAAATGAGTTTGGCTGTAATTTTATTTTAGGAAATCAATTGCTAGAGCTTAATTGTTAATCCTGCTATATTGAGGCCGGTACTTCCAACAGTGGGTGATTTAATATACCATATGCTGTGCAATCAATACAGTAGCTGTGCTTTTTGCCTTTTATGAATGACTTGCCAATTTTAACATGTCTTAAAAGGAAGAAGGAGAAGAGTCCTTTCAAACTTTCTATGAAGTGGGTGGGTGGGTGAGAGTGGGGGAGGGTCATGTGTGGCCAGCCTGCCATATGTTCATTTTAAGGCCTGAAAGTGCCCTCTTGCATGCAAAGAAGTGCACTCATGGAGGGCTCCCATCATGCTATTGAGAATTCTGAAAAAGCACAATTCCTAGTGTTTGGATGAGAGAGACCTCCACATTTGCAGTTGTGCATATGGAGGTTCTTCCAGACTTTATAGTGAAGAATGCAACTGGGCCTGCACAAACCATATATTCCCCCCCTCCAATGATAGCCTCTGGGAAAATACACAATAGCTGCAGCTTGCTTCTTGATTTAATTTGTTTAAATTGTATTTGGGAATCCAAGCAGCACTTTCCACAGAACATTTAAGTACATGCTTACTTTGAATCACAGTAGGGTGGCCATGTAAAAATGTAGGTCTTTGGAGTTAATCATTCATTCTTTTTGCTATAGTTATTGAACAAAGAGAGAGGAAAACCCCTAAGGTGGATAAAGTGCCCAATGTGTTTCAATATTTATTTTTTATTCAGGGCTCTGTAGAAATAAAACATGCATTGTTTCTCACAAACTCTGCCACATTCCTACAGTGCCCTAAAGAAAAATTTTTTTGGGGGATGCATTGGGCACTTTTTGCACCTTACAGATGGGGCTGCCAGTATATCTGGGGGCCAGCAGCACCATTCTCATCTCCCTTTACCATTAGTCACTGCAGTGGTGGGAGGCTGACCACATTTCTCCAAGCCACTTTGGGAGCCACCAGTGGCAGCAGCAGGGTAATATACCAGCTGCTCTCAAAGGACATAGAGGCACTGAGGGTGGGTAGGGCTAATGAGGGGGCAAGGGCTACATTGGAGTGACAGGGGCCTATCTTCATATCTCACCCCAAGGTCCACTGTAGCCTCAGCACACTACTGATGGCAGCTGTAAGCATTTTGGGAAGTGGTATTCAAAAACCTTTGAAGAAGTCTAGGATGATTAGGATGGACTTCCCTGTACTTCTGAGAAGCTGCATAACTGTCCATGTTGTATTTTCCTCCTAAATGCTGGACAACTACTATTATGTATGGCCTGCACAGATCCTGAATTCTGCTGCAACTGCCTATACTCAGCCAGGCAAGGGCAGGAGAGCATGCACAACAACGTTATTAGGACTGCAGACATGGTGGTTCCCAGTGGTCCATCTCCAGGCAATATATTTGCCCCCCTCATGGTGAGAATGCATTATTATTTTATTGAATTGATTTCTATACCACCCTTCCAAAAATTGCTCAGGGAGGCATGGTTTGTGAGCCTTTGGTGAAGCTTAATAAACTCTTCTTGTTGGTCTTCCAAATATCAAACATCCTAAAAGCTGGGGAGGGGAGGTCAAGATGGCAATGGGTCCAGGGTATGGCTCAGTGATTCTTCAAAAATGTATGGGCTTTGAATAACTTCCCAACTTTTCTTGGAGCTCATGCCAGCCATGACCGAAGGAACTCTGTGTGAACAGGGTTCACATCTGCCCCCTTTCAAGCCCATTACATGGATAGGCCACTTCTTTCATCAACCAGTCGTATGTGATATATTTGTCTTCTAAACACTATGAAATAAGGATCAGTCCACTTTTGTTACCAGAACTGCTCTGAAGTGTTGACTGGACATCTCAGCTATGCTTTTGGCTGAAGGTGGGGAAATCAGCTCAGCTTGGGGAGCAGTTTGGCTTCAGTATCAATTTGAGTAAGTTTTGGCATATTGGAAAAATGAGGAAACAGGAATACAGTTCAAAAGTATTATTAAGGTATATGGGGGTACATAAGGCAAAAGTTTAATTAGGCAAGGCAATAAATCTTAGCTGATATTCTAGGCAAGAGTAGGGCTAATGGCAATTTAGCCTGAAGTCCTAATCAGAGATTGATTGGCTTGGTTAAGGTGTCTAGACCAGCGCCTGGCTTAAAGCTAGCCATGAAAAGTGCTGAGAAGCTGGAAGGGAAATAGAGAAGCAGCGAGGAGATTTAGAAGGGCAAGAGGTTAGTTTACCTATCCTTCCCAGGTAAGTTGGTGTGTTTGTTTCATGTTGGTAGGAAGGCTTCCTCTCAGAGGACTAGGTAGGAAAGTGAAGAAAAGGAGTGGAGGGCTATAACCCTCATGTGTGAGAGCCCATAGGATAGTGATCTAAGCAGATTCCAATTCCATGTGCTTTGGCTAGAGATATTAATACAGATAACAAACTGAGGTTGAATCCAAATAAGATGGAGGTACTGACTGTAGCGGGGTTGGGACCCAAGAGATGGTTTAGATCTGCCTGTTCTGGATGGGATTATACTCCCCCTGAAAGATCAGGTACGTAGTTTGGGAGTGCTCATGGATCCCAAACTCTCTCTGGTTTCTCAGGTTGAGGCAGTGGCTGGAATGCTTTTATCAGCTTCGGCTGATATGCCATATATGTCAATTTCTGGAGGTAAATGATCTTAAAAAAACAGTGACACATATGCTGGTAACCTCTAGGCTTGACTACTGTAATGCACTCTGTGTGGGGCTGCCTTTGTACATAGTCTGGAAACTACAATTGGTACATAATGCAGCAGCCAGATTGGTCTCTGGGTCAACCTGAAGGGACCATATAACACATTTTGAAAGAACTGCTAGTTGCTGGTATATTTCTGAATGAAAGACAAAGTGCTGGTAATTACCTATAAAACTCTCAATGACTTGCGTCCAGGGTACTTAGGAGAGCGCCTTCTTTGTCATGAACTCTGTCGCCTATTAAGATCATCTGGTTATGGTTGCTGACAATTTGTTTGATGGCGACTTGGGACTGGGCCTTCTCTGTAGCTGCCCTGGGGCTCTGGAATAGACTCCCTGTTGAAATAAGAGCATCTCCTTCTCTACTTGCTTTTAGGAAGACCCCCAAGATTTTCCAATTTTCCCAGGCTTTTAACTGAAATTTAAATTTTCATGTTTTTATTTACTGAGATAGTTTTTATCTGTTTTATGAATTTTAACTTATTTATTTATTTATTTATTTATTTATTTATTTATTTATTCATTTCATTTCATTTCATTTCTAAACCGCCCGATCCAGAGACTCTGGGTGGTGTATATTGTTTTTACATTTGTTATGTTTTAATTTTGTACACCACCTAGAGATGTCTATATCAGGCAGTATAGAAATATGATGAATGAATGAATGAATGAATGAATAAATGCCTTGAAACATGCCGTAAGGCAGCTTTTAAGCCATTCTGCTTACCCAAAGGGTGGTAGATTTCATGGAAGACAAAGAAATCTATTGCCACTCAAACCTAATCACTCTGAGGGTAGCTTGCCCAATAAAGGCAGAAAGAAGCTATGTAAATGTGGTATACGTGGTGGTGAATCGAACTGTAATTGGTTGACTATCTTAAGACCATGTGTGGAAAGATTAAATATCTATAGTTTTTATGGGCTTCTCCACTGAGTCTTTGCCAGCTAATTTGTTAATTCAGAATGGGTTTGGGAAATGCGCTGCTTTATCTGCATTACTCCCAAGAGTACTTTTGCTGTTATCTCTTTAAGATGAGGAACTCCCTCTCATCAGTGAGTTGCCTTTGAAGTAGGGCCTAAATAAACCAGTGTTCTTTAGCAAGACGCGGGCATGTCTCAGTTTCGGTCTACCTTGATAGTTTAGACCTGAAGACATGCTGCCAGCATAAACTGTGCCATCGGACTGCTATGAGCCAAGAGTCAATTTCTTTTGACTAGGCCAAGTAAAGTGGGCACTAGGATCATAAACCCATGATCCAGTATCCACTTGCAATCCAGTGTGATTGTGTTATTTGGATAGAGAGGGGTGTTCACTGTGTTACCTCAAAATATGGCTTGCTGGCAACACCCTGTGAGATCTCTTTTATATGTAAACTTTGCTATAGCTTGGAAAGGATCACAAAGTGTAAGGACTTTACATATACAGGGGAAAATCCATTATTTTGAGTCGAATACCGAGGTATATAAAGTTGCTAGAAAGGCATTTTTAAAGCACATGACGTCTTGAACAAAGTGAGGTTAGTATCTATATATTTAATTCTCCTGGGTGCACCTTAGAATGTGTGTCCCGGTGTCCAGATGATTGGCTGGGCGGTGGAGGTGCCTGATTGGCTGAAATGCACCCAGGAGGATTGGTTGGTGGCGGGCCCGGCCGCAGAGGCCAGGCGGGTGGCGGCGGTGGCAGGCCCAGCCGCGGAGGCCAGGCACCCGTTGGAGGCCGGGACAGGAGGGAAACGGTCGGCGGGACTTTCCTGTTCACCACCTGAGAGGAGGAACGGTGGCAGCGGGGCCCTTTTCAGCTGCCCACCACCCGGTAAGGAGGGCGGTAAGGAGGGCCTGTGGCAAGAGAGGGGGCAAGAGAGAGTGGGACCGGAGGGAGGGGAAGGGGGGCCAGAGTGGGGCAGGAGAGATAGAGGGGGAGGGAGAGTGGGGCGGGAGGGAGTGGGGAACAGCCAGCCTCGAAGAGCGCACAGATGCTCTGTGCGGGTCAGCTAGTTTAACTTACTACATGAGAATGCAGTATGAAAATAGTAGCACTATGAATCTAAATTCATGGTTTATAGCTTTTGAGGGCAGGCACTACTACATATCCCTTGAAGAGTGTTGATGTTTCAATTAGAATATACTCCATAATCGAATGGAGCAGCCATCTGGTGGCTAGATCAGAGAAGTAATGGTGACTTACAGGTATAATTCAATGTCCTGAAGGACAATTTCCCTGTGTGGAAATCTCCCAGGGGCTTCAAGTCCATTCAGCTTCCAACTGATACAGACATAGCAGGTGAAGTAATATCCCTAAGGAAAGATTTGCTTTTCATGGGATCTGAGTCAGCAGGAAGTCAATGTAAAATGCAGATCCAGATACTGGGTCAAGTTGCTAGCTACATTATACCGAAAGAACCTCTAATTTCAAATCAGTAATGACATTGTAACTGTTACTTTTAAAATTTGTTTATGATACTACTATTGTGTAGATTTAAAAGTGGACTTCCTCTAAGCTTGAGATCCCATTCCTTTGAGCCTCTGGTTTTGTACTAAATCACACAACCAGTGGAGCACAAAACTGACGCCCAGATGTGATGGAGTGCCTGGATTTTCCCAGCAACTTACCATTTCCCAGCAACTTGATACCATTTGGCATGGGGTCCTCCATATCGAAGAGTTAATCAGTGGCTGAAGGAGGAGGATAAATCGAATTGGAATCAGGCACAGAAGCACTGGTAAGGTTCAAAGTACTGTGAGGAAGGCTCCAAACCTAAGGCTTGGATAATTCTTGTAATCAGGATGTTGACTGCAGGAGTTGTTGCTAAAGCCATTCTGTGGCTTAAAATGAAAGTCTAAGCATGGGATGGTGGTCCTGCCCTTTCTCCTGAACAGATCCCCCTCATTTGGGTTCTCTCTTTTCGGCAGTGCTCTGGCTGGTAAGTGATTATTCTCTATGCTCTCATCTCCCAATATATCTCTGCCTGTAACCTTTCCTCTTCCAGTTCCACCAGCCTCAGCCAAAGGTCTCTTGTGGCCAGCCATTTTGATGAATTGATTTGAGTATTTTGCAATTCAATTTGAGCTTGAATCTAATCTCTAAAAGCTGCCCTCTTCTCCTCACATCCCTTGCAAAGCTTGCAATAAGCACAAGTACAGGCGAGGTTTGTGCATGGAACCAGCTGGTCCAGTTCGGTTTGAGTCTGGAACAGACCCGAACCAGACCAGGCCAGTTTGGTCTGGCACCCCCTCAAACCTCCCCCAGTTTGGTCCAGTCCGGTGGGGTTCGCAAACATTTTTTTTTTTTAAAAAAATATTTTTTACTCCCTCTGGGGGAGTTGTTGGAGGTGGTGGTGGGATCCACGGAGGTTCCCCCTCCCACTGCTGGCCTCCCTTGATGTCCATACTGGCCGGCCAGCTCTTCAACCCATTTGGGCTTTCCCCCTCAGGCACGGCAGCCATTTTGGAGACCACTGCACTTGTGCAATTGGCCTCTGCGTGGCCTGGGTCTGTGCTTTGGGAACCCTTGTTGAAAAGTGGTATATAAATATTCATTGTTTTTGTAAGTCTATGAACATGTAACTGAACTGAATGAATATTCTTCCCCTCTTTACCCTCTCTTCCATTCTTCCTCCCCTCCCTTTGTTACCTACTCTGACATATTTTAGATTGTCAAATGGTAAGCTCTTCGAGACAGAGACCTTTCTTGTTATTACTGTGTAAAACACCATGCACATTGCTGAAACCATATAAGGAAGTAAACAAACTATCTCTAGTGTTCAGCTTCAGTTTGGGCCCACTGGTGACATTTGGGGATGAGCACAAAGGATTAATCCCCTTTCAAATTTTGTGGAGTTAGCACTCACTAGTGTTTTATAACTGCTTTCCTCTTAAATACAAAGCATTCTTATGTTTGTTTAACTGAACTTTATTCAGAAACAACTACATTGTTCTCCTTCTCCTTTCCCTGCCTTTTATCCATTTATTTTATCCATATATTTATATTTATTTCATCCATTTAATTATATTTATTTGCTTTCTGACTCCATGCCCAAACTGTCTACAGGATCATCACAGGGACAAACTTCTAACTAACAAAACCTAAAAGATTGCTAGACAGAATACAACTAGCTAGGTTAATGGGCAGCATTAGACTTCCATTCTGTCCCCCTACCCCATCAGGGGCCTCCAAGGGTAGTCAGTTTGTGAATATTCCCCTACACCAGGGGAGTAGGGTTGCCAACTTGGGACTTTTATAGAGGACATGCGACTATTTGCAGGACCAAATGACTTTCGGGGGGTGGGGGGAGTTAGGAGGAATAGAGACTATTTTGAGGACCAAACAACCTTTTTTGATTATGTTGTGGGGTCTGAAATTCTGGGGAGCAGCTGGAATATTTTGTTTGCTCAGAACATTTTACTTTCACGAGCACTTCTGCCTCTGTCTCCTTCCCCTTCCTACTGACCATCCATCTAATGGGGAAGCCAGAATGGAGCTTCTGCTTTAGTGACAGGTTGCAGAATCACATGATGCAGGAGCATGGGTAGGTGCAGCTTCCTTCTTTCATGTGGTGGTGGTGACAATGAGCAGTTAGCTAACTAACTGTACTCAATTCTCTTCAACAGTGGTGAATCTCCTCTGTTTATCACAGGGAGAGCAACTGCCTCGGTGCAGCATTCCTTCAATGGCTGATGCTGGTGTTACTTTTAGATGGTGAGCCCTTTGGGGACAGGGGAGCATCTTATTTCATTTTCTTTGAAACTACTGTGGAATCTTCTGTTGAAATGCAGTATATAAATGTTTGTGGTCATAGAGAACAGCAGGCGAGTGGGAGACCGTGCATGAACCTCTGCTCCAGCATGCAAAGAGGTAGCCAGCTGGCTGCCTTGCCTGCAGTCAAGAGGTGAAGTTGGTGGCTGGGCTGGGGAGAGCAGGCTGGGTGACCCACAGGGGAGAAGGACAGAGAACTGTGTGTGTGGTAAACCTAAGCAGGTGAGAAATTTACAGTTAAGAAGCAGGGGCCTTGAGAACTCTGCACCAGGAGACTGAGCAGACATACAGTTGACCTGGTCATCAGCTTCATAGTGGTGAGCTGTATTTATTCATCAAAATATGCATATGTAATACCAATAAATATATGCAATTTTATGCAAAGTGGAGACATTCTGGATACTTTTTTTTGGTGAAAAGTGTCCTCTATTTCCACTTTTTTTGGTGTTGGATATCAACTTTTTTCACCATTTGGACCTGGCAACCCTACTGGGAGGGAGAGCATTCTTTATCCTCTTTTTTTCATCAGTGTTTTCATCTCCAGGTCAGACACTGGAGAAGTCACAACAATGATGGAGTGGTGCTAAAACATTCTGGAATGTTTTATTTCTGTACACAGCATTTGATCTGTAGCTTAAATCAACAACCCCTGATACAACCTTCAGTATCCCTGATGCTATTCACAAGCCCTAAATGTGTAATAATGCACCGGAGCACCCCATATAATGTAATGATAAACGGTACTTAATTAAGTAATGACTCAGTGTCTGGGAAAAAGACTTATGTAGTGATGGTGTCTTTTGTCTTCCTGATGAAAATGCAAATTAAAACATTAATAGTTTATAAATGAGTGCAGCTAGAAGACAGTGAATGTGCATCCTGTTCTAAATTAAATAAAAGGAGCAATTGCTCCATTGAATGTGTAGAAGTAAATTTTCAAACCACTTTTCAATGTGCACATTTAAATATTTATCCTTGCATAGGCTTTCTGCCAGGAAATAACTTCTTTCTTTGTGCTTTACTGATGTATAGAAGGAAGGGTTTAGAGAATGTTCCTGTAAGGCCCACCAGCTCATTTAACAAAGGAGAGACACTTGAACCTACTACTGGAATTAAACTTTGATCTTCAGGTTGTAAATTGGACATCGAATAATACTTCTGGGATATTTTGGGCCTTTCTGGTCAATCAGACAAAGCATGTCCCAGCCACTATTTATCAATTACATGCTGTTCCTGCAACTCCATTCTGATCCAGCAACAATGTCCCAATATCTTGGCTGCATTCTGATTGTAGGGTACCATGCAGCTCTCTGTCTTCATTTTACAAAATCCTGACTGGATGTGCACTTTTCAATACCGTAGGGGACTTGTAGCTTCCAGATACTGAAATAAAGTAAAACAGAATGTTCACCACATAGTAGAGGAAGGAAGAGGGCAAGGGATAGCCTTACTGTTCCTCATGAATTATGTATACATAAATAAAATATTGCGGGACAAATGCTCCCGGAAGTTCACAGTGTTGCAGACTCTTAAATGGGGAATTCCATCATGTAAGGTCGAGGCCTAAGATAGCCCAAAACATCCTCTGGCCTCATCGGGCCCTTGCCTCACATGCTCTGATCTTTTGGCAAGGCAAGTGGTCAGTGCTTTCACTGAGCAGCTCATGACTGAGTTGGTCTCACCTGTAGTGCTTTGAGATCTGTACTTGATTTTAAACTGTGGAATCAGAAGCTGCCCTCATTTAGCAATTCACAGTTTATCCCATGAAAGGAAATGGGTTTTACTGTCACCGAACTCTAGGCCTAATAGTGTAAAACATAAATACGGATCATCTTTGGCACTTGATTTTTCATGGAAGAGCTGGAGTTTAGATTAGATATTTCTCTAGAATCTGAGGGGAATTGATGGCATTTATAGAGCTAGCATAGTTTGAGAGCTAAATCTCCAATGTTTGGTTTTTATGAATTGCTATCAGTAAAGCCTTTTAGACATGTTATGCTCCTCGGTTTTGATCTTGTCTAGGTGACTTCTGTCATGAATGGAAACAAAGGTTTGGTTTTTTCTCTTTTCTGTAAATGAGAAGAACTGGCTTAATGTGTTTTATAGATTTTTCTGTCACCAAATTATTATTGTCATCCCCTGTGTAGTTGTCTTCAAGCACTTGTGTTTCAGTGAAGCTTTTTGTTTTAATAACAAAGAAAATCCCAAAGTATTTTTCCGGAGCCACCCAGGAATATTAAGTGATTAAGACATATATATATATTTAAAAGAACTAATTAAAATATGAAGGCATATACAGTATTTGTCTGAAGCTGAAATACATTGAGGTCTATTTTACTCAGACACTTCCCTGAAAAATTCAACATTGGCTCAGTAATTTGGGGAGTTGATATTAAATTGTGACTCCTGAGGATGTGGAGAAGCTGCTTGGAATGGTGCAGCCTACCAACTGTTCAATTGACCCTTGTCCGACATGGCTTCTTATACTATTGGCAGGGGGGGTGAGTTGAGCTTAACATGTACCTTGCAATATCCCAAGTATCAAGCTGAACCAAATTGAACCACACTGACTCCATCTTTGAACTCAGTATGAACTATGCTAGTGCATTAGGTTAGAAATGTCTCTGTAAGCATGTTCTGTTTCTCATCACTATTCTCTTGTTTCCTTGAGTGTATCTGAAACTAGCTATTTACTGCCTGCCTCTCTTGCCATGCTCTGCTGCTCTCGGGCAAGGGATGACACCCCAATAAGGGCTAGCCAGAGGGGTATCTAGGGAAAATAGCGCCTAGGGCAAACACTGAAATTGCGCCCCTTGTCCAAGCATCTGACACCCATCTTTCAGATAAATTTACCATAATATCAGCTGAAAAATACAAGTCAGACTCGTTAATCTTTTAATCTTTCAAAAACTATTTTAGCCGTGGACTTAGCCAGACCAAAAAATGCTGGAAAACTACAAATTTCAGTATGCTGGGGCTCATGAAATACCCAAATACTATGTGGAGGTGTACTTGGAAAACTAAACAGAAGTGCCTGTCTAATTCTCTACTATGTATTGTAGCATCACCATTACATAAGTTTTGAAAATAAATGGAGAATTTGACTTTTCCCAGATACTCTGTAAATAATTAAAGGATATGCAGAGCAAACTGTGTCACTGCTTGGAATATATTCTAGTCTTTCAGAAAGACAGTTAAAATGAGAGAAAGAGAGCAAGAAACTCCCAGTAGGCCTTAATATTAAGGATTTCACACTGATTCAAAGACAAATTCACCATTAATAGCCATATTAGCAAGACATCACATTTAACTCACTTATCACAAGAAGCAAAGTAAGAGCAAATGAATACAATCCTAGCTCATAAGCATCAGCTCAGTATTCACAAGCCCTGATTCTCTGTACATAGTGCCAATCTGAATATGTGTACAGTGACTTATATTATATATTATTATTTTTTTACCTGTAGCCCCTTCGGGGGGCTTCCTAAAGGCTGGGTTTTTTTTAAAAAAAGGTTCCTCCTCCCCCCACCGGCCTCTAGGGCCTCGCAGGGATCATTTGAGCATGTGCAGTGGCCATTTTAAAAATACTTTTTTTAAAAAATGGCCACTGAAAACAAAATGGCCACCGTGCATGCTCAAATGGCCTCTGCAAGGCCTGGCATGACCTAGGGCCTCACAGAGGCCATTTGAGCATGCACGGTGGCCATTTTGTTTTTGGCAGCCATTTAAAAAAAAATTTACAAAATGGCACCCCCCTTCAGGTGGCGCCCAGGGCACGTGCCCTGCCTGCCCTACCCCTAGATACGCCCCTGGGGCTAGCCATGTACTGTATAAACAAACTATGTAGCAATTTAGTGTTTAACAATGCCTTTCTGTGATCTTCAAGGGTGCGAATGAAGATAGATCACCATGGACTACCTGTCAGGTGCAGTGTTTTATGGAATGTACTAAAATGCTTGGAATGTATCTGAATGTGTCAACTCTGTATAAATACTGGGGCAGACTTCATTTGGAGGGCTGTCCTGTCTTTTGGAAATCTGAATTTCCCACGACTGCTGCTTACTTGCTCTGCAGAGACAACAAAGCTTAAAGTTTAGTCTCCTCTTGGTCAGTGTGAATTGGCATAATGTGAACTAGGTAGAAATAACCCTTTGCAGTTATCAGCCTGGCAGATATTATAAATGCTTCTTTGAGGGAGGGAAGGGTACCTCCTTGCCTTAAGGAGGCAATCATTAGACCTCTTTGGAAGAAGCCTGCATTGGATCCCTCAGAGTTAAGCAACTATAGGCCTGTCTCCAGCTTTCTGTGGCTTGGCAAGGAAATTGAGAGCGTGGTGGTCTCCCAGCTCTAGCCAGTCTTGGAGGAAACTGATTATCTAGACTCATTTCAAACTGGTTTTAGTGTGGGCTATGGGGTGGAGACTGCCTTGCTCAGCCTGATGGATGATTTCCAGTTAGGAATTGATAGAGGGAGTGAGATTTGATGCAGGGTATTATCAGTATGCTGATGATATCCAAATCTATTTCTCCATGTCAACATCATCAGGAGAAGGTATAACCTACCTAAAAACCTGCCTGGAGATGGCGATGGACTGGATGAGGGATAACAAGCTGAGACTGAATCCAGATAAGATGGAAGTACTTATTGTGCTGGAACTCAGAATATGATTTTGATCTGCTGGCCACACTTCCCCAAAAGGAACAGGTACACATTCTGGGGGTGCTTCTGGATCTAAAATTCTCTCTGGTCTCTAAGGTTGAGGTGGTGGCCACAGGTGCTTTCTATCAGCTTCCTTTAGATATGCCAGCTGCATCTGTTTCTTGAGAGAAATGACTTCAGAACAGTGGTACATATGCTGGTAACCTCCAGGCTGGACTACTGCAATGTGCTCTATGAGGGGATGCCTTTGTACCGAGTCTGGAAACTGCAGTTGGTACAGAATGCGGCAGCTAAGTTGGTTTCTGGGACATCTCGGAGAGACCATATTATTCCTATACTATAAGAGCTACACTGGCCACCAATAAGTTTCTGGGCAAAATACAAGGTACTGGCTATAACCTATAAAGCCCTAGACACCTTACGTGCCAAATATTTAACATAATGTCTTCTTCGCCATGAATCCCACCACCCACTGAGATCATCTGGAGAGGTTCATCTGCAGTTTTCCCAGGCTTTTAATTGAAATTGAAATTTTAATATGTTTTTACTTATTGAGATTTTTGTATTTTTTATGAATTTAAACTGTTTTATATAGTTTTTATATTATGTTTTAATTTTACACCGCCTGGAGATTTCTATATCAGGTGGTATAGAAATATGATAAATGTAAACAAACAAACAGTTGTCACCGGCTCATCTGGTGGCTAGTAAGGGACGGGTCTTCTCTGTTGCTGCCACAAGGCTTTGAAATTCACTTCCTGCTGAAATAAGAGCCTCCCTATCTCTGACAACTTTCAAAAAGGCAGTTAAGGCACATTTGTTCACCCAGGCTTTTATTTAGACTAACATTTTTTAACATAGTGTTAAACTTTAAATTATTGTAAGGTTTTAACATTTTAATTTTGCTTTGATTTATACTCTTTTATTGTAAATCATCCAGACACGTGAGTTTTGGGGAGTATATAAATATGTTAAATAAAATAAATTTTTAAAAATGATATTTTAATATAAGGAAATAAAACTGAACAATTATAAGGAGATTTAAGATATAGTTTGGTTACATGTTGTGTAGGATGACTCCAGAAATTTTTTTGGGTTGAATCAATGACTGAACTTTGAACTCAGCTGAAAGCGCTTCATAGACTACTGTTGCTCCAATGTGAAGCTCAGGAAGGAAATACTCGAAAAACCCCACACATTCCCCCTAACTATTTTTGTCACTGCCACCATCTGTTTATCCCCCAGCAGGCTGAATAAATGATTGGACACAGAGATTCCAGGAACACCAACAGGGCCCTCATTCAACATGTAGAGGCTGTTCTTACACGCTGCCTAAAGAAGCCCACCCTGGGTTAGGCTGTGCATGAGAACAACCCGGATCCTGGCAAGGCAGCGCTGCTTAGCCCAGCTTTTTAGCCCAGCTGATAGCTGAAGTTAAGAGAATGAGTACTCCCTTAACCCGGGCTTACTGTTTGTGTGCAAGCTTGGGCTGATTTCAGCCTGGCTGCACACAGAGACAGGTGCCTAGAGCACCCATCTCCTGGAGAAATCCTCCAATCCATCAACATTTTATGCGGTGCATTGTGGGATCTCCAGAGTCTGGGACACATTGTCCCAGCCGCCAGAGCTGCACACTGCGCCACGCAGTGCTGCTCATCTGAGATCATGGTCTGCACTCCCAGAAACAGGTCTGCAGTCATTTGAGGGCGGGGAGGAGAGTGAATTTAACTGGCCTCCCCCCCCCGCATTCCTTCCACCCTGCCCTCCCAGTCATGTGAACAACCTCAATGTGTCATCATAAACCCTTCAGAATGAGGGCAGCCATTTTTGCTTCCCCTCTGGACCAACAATGGCTTGTCCTAATGAGCTGGAGGGTGGAGAACAAGCTGCAGCTTCTTCGGTACTAGCAGCATGCTCTCTCAGTCTTCTGGCCTTGCCCTGGTTGCAGCTGAACTGCACAGGCTGCTAATTTGCCTGGAAAAGGAAAACCTGGTTTGGAGATTTACCTCCTCTACCAAGTAAATGAGCAGCGTCCTGTATATTTCAGTTACAGGTGGGGTGAGGCCAGAAGCCAGCGAGAGAGTACCTTGCCTGTACCAAAGCAGCTGCATTAACCAAAGCAGGCCACTGTTGTTCTGGGACACTTCTGGTTAAATAGAATGTTGGCCACCAACACCCAGGAGAATGATTACCATCCTTAGTCAGTTCACCCCCTTAGAGTGCACCTGTTAATGCTGTATGCCCCAAATCACAGAAATGCCCCATACTTCTCATCCTGTGAACAGGGTGGTGAAGGGGGACATTTTGGCTCAGGGCTAGTTTTCTTTCTCATCAGAAAGGCTGACATGGGGAGCATTTTACCTCCTCTACTGTGTGTTTTGCCTGACTTTAATTTTTAATGCATCACTGTTGCTTTGGGAGCATCTCTTGCAACCCTACACCTGCTCTTGTGGCACACCAGGACTTGAATTGCATATTGCAGAAGTTCTCAAACTTAGGTTCCCAGCTGTTGTTGGACTATAATTGCCCATTGCAGCTAGGGATGATGGGAGTTGTAGTCCAACAACAGCTAGGGACCCAAGTTTGAGAACCCCTGGATTGCATCTTACAATGTTTTATCATATTGTTGTAAGCCATGTTGAGTATTTGAGAAAGGAGAGATATACATTTTTCTAAACAAACAATGCCAGATTCAGCTGCTGTCAAATTGGAGAGTATGAGTGGAACAAGACAGAGAAGAGGCAGAGGTAGAGTGTGGCAAAGAAGGTATCTGACTCGTAAACAAGCTTGACTTGAATAATTATGCAGTAATCAAGAAATATCATTACTTCCTTGGTCTCTTGTTGTTAAGAGCTTCCTTGGTGGTCTGATAGTCTTCTTGCACCTCCATTCTTTGACCAGAGCTGAGTGGTGGTGCACAAGCAAAACCCCTGCCTCATATTCTGAAGGTCCCAAGTTTAATACTCTGTACATGCGCCAATCCTGACACCTGAATGTAGGTTGATCACTGCTGGGCTATTGGTTGTGTCAGGGCATAGCGACTATTGACCAAATGGGTCCAAAGGACCCAGGCCACCACACCCCTGGGGCCACACCTGGGGCCCCAGCCACACCCCTGCATCTGACATCAGACATATGGGCATGGCCAAATGCAGAAATGGAGCTGCACATCCCTGTTCACAAACCACTTCAACAGTCAGAGCTGGGTTTCCAGAGCATGCCTGGGAGCACCTTTCCCTGCTTGGAAAGGCAGAGAGATACATTCCTGGCCAGGCTGGGAACCCAGCGCTGGATGAAGCTTCTCACAAATGGAGCTGTGGTAGTGCTAGATGTCCTTTTGGCTATTTTTAGCTCTATGAAGAGTGTTGCATGGATATTAAGACCCATATTTTAGATTCTGTCATAGTCCCACATATTTGCTTTTCTTCTTTTTCACCCAGGATACTTTTATTGATAAGATGTGTAATAATGGAAAATAAAAGCATGACAGTGTGTGGGTACCATGTATAGAAACACTGAGGGAGATCAAACAATAAATATGATTCTAATCTAATCATAAGCAATACCTTTTTTTTAATGCTTATATCAAGGGATTAGATATACAGGAAGTATTTGACAGAAAGCTTTGCAGAATTATTTTGGAAATCCTATCTTGGGAGCAAAGTTACCATTTCAGGTCTGCAAGACTGCTGATCCGGCACTTTGTATAACCAACAAGATCCATTAAAATCATTAATAAAACAAATCTCTTATCCCTCCCTCTTATTGTTTTGCCTAAATAAATCTTCGCTGGGTTATAAAGGGCAATTAGCCTTTGGCATCCTGTCTCACAGCTGTTCCATCATACACAAAATAGAGGCAGGACTGTTTTCTTCTAAAGCTGCTTTAACAGTTAAAGTGCAGATCTGCATGGCAGTTCTTGTGTCTTTAGTTCTGTGCTTCAGCACATAATGGAGGCCAAACTAAATGTGATGGGAGCAGATCTATGTGTTTAAACCTGGATCTGCAGCAATCACATAGAAAGTGAGGTCCAATGTTAAAATTAAAAGGACTGCACCAGTGAAAAACCTGTTTATGATTTCAGAGCTGCAAACCTACCCTAGACATTCTTTAGCCTTATTCATATATTATACTGTACATATGTAGAGGCATCTGTACACATGTTCCTGTTTTTGTGTGAATGACTGTACATGCATTCACTTTAAAAGTGAACCTGGGTACAGGTGCCTCAAATGCAGGGCACAGATAGGAAGTTTACTACTGTATGTCCTGCATTTGGATAAGAAAAACCAAATGAACAAATATTTGATGGGGTGACCTGGCTTGGCAGCAGTAAATATGAAAGAGATCTAGGTCTTAATGGACAACAAGTTGAATATGAGCCAGCGGTGTGATGCAGCTACTAAAAAAGGGAATGCAATCTTAGGTTGCTTTAATGGAAGGATAATGTCCAGATATGAAGCAACCATTCCATTCTATTCTTCACTGGTTAGACCTTACTTGGAATCCTGGATATGTTTAGCCTGGAGAACAGAAGATAAAGGGGAGAGATCATAGCTACCTTCAAATAACTGATGGGCTGTCACACAGAAGGAAGAGCGGACTTGTTCTCTGTTGCTTCTGAGGGCAGGACCAGATTAAATGGGTTGAAATTACAAGAAAGATGATTTAGGCAAGACTTTAGGAAGATCCTCTCAATAGAGATGTGCGCGAACTGCGGTTACAACCATGGTTTGAGCACATTTTGGGAGCGGGGCCTGGGAGCTTTAAGAAAGAGGAGAGCAAGTCCTTACCTGCTCTCCACCCCACCCCACCCCACCCCACCACATGCATCTTCCTGATGGCATGGCACGCTTGACAAAAATCCCTGCACGTCATCAGCATGAGGATGCCATGTGCGTGCTGATGCCGCGTGGCAAATTTTGAGACGCATGCCATCCCAGCAGGAGCTGCATGGAGTGTGTGTGTGTGGAGAGTCAGTAAGGACCTGCTCTCCTCTTTCTTAAAGCTCTTGAACCCTACTCCCAAAATGTGCTCAAACCATGGTTCGAATTGTGGTTCATGCACATTGCTACTTCTCAACTATAAAAGCTATTTGACAATGGAAGAGTCTGCTTCATGCAGTGGCTGGCTCTCCCTTGCTGAAGGTTTTCAAACAGCAGTTGCATAGCCATCTGTCAGGGGTACGGTAGCAGTTTCTTGCAATGAGCAGGAGGATAGACTAGAGGATCTCCAAGATCCATTCCAGATCTAGCATTCTATGATTTTATGTTTATGGATCATAATGTGTGAATTGGGCTTAAGTGATTTGTGGCAGGCCCAGTTTCACACACAGAGATTTATTTTATTTATATCCCACCTTTCTCCCCCCATGAAACTCAAGGATGGCCTGACCAGATTGCAGACTTACCATACTCAGACTTACTTCGCTTCAGCAAGGCTGCTGTGATGGACCTTCAGACCATCCCTCATGATCTTGTCTTTAGTGGGCCCTTAAAACTGCAGAAAGGGAGGAAAAAACAACTCCAGGGGCAGCTGATGATGACACCAAGAATTCTGCAGTTCAAACTGAGATCAGCCATATCAGCCAAGTAGCTGGGGATGGGACAGGACATATGTTCGCACCCTGCAAATAGGGAATGGATCCTCTAATCATATGCCTCTGTCAATGATTCTGTAGCCGTTTCCTGCTCTGAGCAAGGGGACTGCAATAGAAGGTTTCCAAGTTCTCTTCCAGCTCTAAAATTCTATGATTCCATGACATGATTCTAAATAATAGCTGCAATAAATATCTTGCACATGTACCCTTAGCTAAAATTGCAAAAGAAAAGCCCATAGACATTCACATGGTATGCTAAAAAGACTGTTGCTAAATACAAGTCTCCTAATTATTACTGTTGTTAGAGGCACAGAAAAATCCCAGGGGGATTCAGAATCTCCAAGCCACTCCAGGTCCGAGAAGAAAAGCTGTCCTATTAGGTGCCTGAGCAGCCCAATTGTTTGGCAAATATCTGTGCCACTCAGACACCTAGTAGGATTATTGTGAAGCAGATTTCTTACTGTATCTGTGCAAAGAGGAATGTTTAATAAAGGTATTTTTCTTAAACATTTAAATGATTCATCTCTAAGAAATATCCTGTCAGAAACACAAGGTAATATTTCTGTGAAATCTTTTGTGCCTAGTAAAATAATTGTCTTTTTCGAGGCAAAAGGGAGAAATTAACTGAATTATGACAGTGACTTAAATACACCTTTCAGTCACACAGTGCCTTTTCCCAATAATTCTGAAATTGCCTGAATAAGGACATTGGAACAGAAATGTACTTTCTAAAAGTTGGTTTTGCGTGTTTATACACAGAACAGTCATTCCATCTTAATGTAATGGGTGTATTATTTGAGTTCACAATAAGGAGTTAAGATAGGATATAAGGAAAGGAATTGCCTTAACTTGAATAAGGATTCACTTAATTAATTGATTCAATTAAGGGGGCTTCCTGTATGCCATGTGTGTGTGTCCGCGAGGGTCCCCCTTCCCCCCACCGGCATTTGAAGTCACCGCCACAGCTCGGGAAGTTGATCATTTTTGGCCCATTCTGGCCTCTATAGTGTACGGTGGCAGCCACTTTGGCCACCGCCGTGAATGCCTAAATGACCTCTGCGAGGGGGAGAAATGGAGGCAGTGTTGACAGAAAATGGGATGAAGTTACTGAAGAGAAGAAGAAGAAGCATGGAGACTTAAGGGGTGGGGTCAGGGGCGTAATGATAGGGGGGCAGGGGGGGCACGTGCCCCAGGCGCCACTTGGCAGGGGGCGCCAAAAACTGCCCCCGCCTATCCCCAGCCTTTGCCAAAAAAATTTTTTTTTTTCAGAGCAGTCCCCCTCCCCCTCCCCAGGTCCCGGCGCCACCCGCCCGCCGAGTGCAGCAGCAGAGCGATGCCGAGGCCTGCCGTCTGGCCCGGCGTCGCTTACCAACTAAGGCGCGCCTGTGCAGTTCATAGTTATGCCCTGTCCACGCCAAACAAGCAGGGCGGGCGGACGCGCAGGCAGGCAAGCAAGCAGCCGCCGGCCGGTCCTGCTCAGGCATGGATAATGCATACCTCCCCACACCACTCCCACACGCAGCCTCACACGCCCAGTGACGCCAAAGGGAGCCCCGGCTTGGCCGTCATTCGGAAGGGACTTGTTGTGCTACAGCGTCTCTCGGGGGTAAGCGCCGCCGCTGCAGGGCTGAAGGGCTTGCTGTGAGTCGGATGCGGGTGGGGCGGGGGGGGTGGCGGCAGGCAAACACAAACAAAGGCGGGGCGGGAAGAGACGGAGTGGAGGGACGTATTTGGCTGCAGTGCTCTTGGGACTGTTGTCTTCAAAGTCTCAAACTGAATGTGTACCCGGAGAGCACTCAGGTGGGGAGTGGGCTGCGTTTACGTGGAGTGTGAGCGGCAAACCTCCAAGGATGATGACGAGACAGCTCTTCAGGGGAAGCAAACTCTTTTGATGCTGCTCTGGTGGAAGTTAGCCAGCTTGTAGAGTGGACTCAAGGTGTGCTGCTTTGATTTCCTTCCCCCCTCTACACAAGGAAATGCTGTGTTGCCCTTAGCACGTGTTTTATTGAAAGGAAGGCTGGGGGAGGTTGCCTGTTGCGTATTTTGGGAGGCTCTGTGGTTTTATTATTTAAAGATGAGAGGCAAAGTAAGAGGCAGGATCTCTCACAGTATAAGAAACTCTGAAAATGACTGCCTGGTGTGCCCTGCCCTGCCTAAATATTGACAAGTAGCATATTCTAAATAAAAGGTGTTCTTGGTGTCATTTGTGAAACCATCCTTCCTGTTGGAGAGGATTCCTTGCCGAGCATAGGGGTTTCTTAAGGCTTCAAGTTAGTACACATGTAGAGGGAAAGGGGTTATGTTGAATTCAGTGCAACTTGCTTCCAAGTGAACATGTGTAGAACTTGATTCTGTGCGCATCATAAATGTGTATAATGTAAATATGAGAGATAAACAGAGAATAATTTAAAACAAATCAAATCCATATTCTAGCCATAATAGGTTACATTCATTTTATAAATGTGGAGATATTGGAAACGATTTTAATTGCGTTTGAAAATGGCCTAAATTTGCTTTAATCTTGACATCCAAGACTTGGCTTTTTGTAAGTAGGCGAATAGACAGTTCTGTTTAATCAAGTGACTGCATTGTTGTTGTTGTTGTTGTTAAGACTTTTAGCTCAGGAGATGAGATGGGTGGGGGGGAGTGGGGATGGCTGGTGGCGAGCACAGCCTTAGGTGGGAAGTTTCTCATCGTGCAGACTCCAGTTTGCTGGAAAGATTCTAGCGAGGGGTGGCAGCGAGAGGGCTTTGCATGCCGCTGCTTGCTCAAAGTTTTTGCCTTGCCAGGCATTTGGCTGGCTGCGTAGCCGCCGCCCGCTGCTGCAGGGTGGAAGGAGGACCCCTGGCCCTTGCTCACCCACCCCACCTGCGGATCACCCACACCACCAGCGAAGGGCAGCGGGGGGCGGGGCGGGGGGAGGTCGGCGGCGATTGGCTGGAGTGTTCAGGGCTCGCCACCGGGGGGGGGGCAATTTCAGGGGGGGGCGCAATTTCAGTGCTTGCCCTGGGCGCCGTTTTCCCTAGTTACGCCTCTGGGTGGGGTGCATTGCGACTTTCCACACTGACACCTACAATTAATCACTCCTTAGAGAGTGCCTTCTTCTTATGATCCCCACTGCACGTTGAGGTTATCTGGAAAGGTCCATCTCTGGTTACCTCCAGTATGTCTGGTGGTGACTCAGAACCGGGCCTTCTCTGCAGCTGCTCCTGGGCTGTGGAATGCACTACCGGCAGAACTTTGTAGTTTGGGCTCATTGTTCGCCTTTAAGAGAGCCCTTAAAGTATGGCCAGGCTATATTTGTTTGGCCTGGCCATCCAAGGTTTTTAAATTGTTTTTAACCTGGCCTTCCAAGGTTTTTAAATTAAAGAGCCTTTGGATGGATAGGGTGGTATAGAAATGTAATGAATGAATGAATGAATGAAGGAAGGAAGGAAGGAAGGAAGGGCTACATTACACCAGCTGCCTAATGCTGGTGTCAATGATGGAGATTTTGATTGAGACAAGTAAACAGCTTTACAGATGGAGAAAACCATGGGCTGGTTCTTTCTCACTTTGGGTTGGATCTGCCTATTATTAGCCCCACCTATGGTTATCCCGGATCCCACATATGGTTACTCCTGGCAAGGAGAGCTGGTTTTGTGGTAGCAAGCATGATGTGTCCCCTTAGCCAAACAGGGTCCTCCCTGGTTGCATATGAATGGGAGACTAGAAGTGTGAGCACTGTAAGATACTCTCCTCAGGGAACGGAGCTGCTCTGGGAAGAGCAGAACATTTCAAGTTCCCTCCCTGGCTTCTCCAAGATAGGGCTGAGAAGAGATTCCTGCCTGCATCCTTGGAGAAGCCGCTGCCAGTCTGTGAAGACAGTACTGAGGTAGATAGACTAATAGTCTGACTCAGTATATGGCAGCTTCCTATGTTCCCTCTCCTCTATCCCAGCCCCCAGTCCCAAGAATCAGCAGCTGCCACTGGATGCCCTATGAAGTACTGTAATGTCATTTTATATTTATGGAAAATAAAACCTCTTGTTGCTTTTCTCTACATTAAAGTATATTAATGTTAATAATAAATACTGGGAGGATACAGCCTCTTTATTTTATTTTTACCAAAGAGTAGCAAACAGGAAATGAAGAGAAATACAGAGAAAATTAGACACAAAGCATGGCAGTCCCAGGCTTTTAAATTACTATCTGCAGTCTAGTTTCTTTTCCTTCCTAATGCACAACTTACTTCTTCCCATTCCAGGTGGAGAACATAAACTATGTGAAATATAGGCATACATGATGATTGAAAGAAAATGGTATACCTTCCTCATTTATGAAAGCTGGTGAATTAAATGCCAGCTGGTCTCATCAGTTTTAACTGCAAGCAGATTGACCTTTACATTAGGTCATAATTTGAAAATTATTCTTCATGTATCCTGTATCATCCATGCCTTTTTTCAAGCTCAGAACTATTTCCCTTCCAGCGCATCTTTCATTCCAGAATGATATCAAAATCTTGCTTTCCTAGACTGAGATTTCAGCAAATGTGAATGGTTACTTTAATAGCAGGCTTTGCAGTGTTCCAAATACCACAGGATCCAATTTTCGAACTCTCTGGTATTCATGGTCTCTTCTCAAGAAACATGGAAAGCTATGTTTACATTGTGAGTACTGAGTTGTTGATATTGCTACTCTTTGGGCCAATTCTGACCAAACAGCTCCTGGCACACGTTTTTCCAGCATGCCCTTTTGTCACATGGGAGGGCTGTTCATCCAAATGACCCCTACTGTAGGGCCCTACACACATGCTCCAAATACTTATTTAATCCAATACTTGGAGCATTGCTTTGAGCCGAACCCTTAGGTCCCTAGAAGCTTCATTTCAGATACTGGTTTAAACAAGTATTTGTAGCGCATGTAGAGGGCCATTCATTTCAACATCCACCCCCCACCCGTGATAAAAGGACAAGCCATGATTGTATAGTGATATCCATGGAGGACGCATGATGGGGGATCTCTTGACGTGCCCCCTTCCTAGTTGCATGTGCCACGGACTGTATCATCTGAACTGGCTCAAACATATAAATCCTTAGAATGTTACATTTTTCAGGAGAAAAATGTGGCATGCTTCAGAACAAAAAACTGTAATATCGAAGATCTTATGTCTCCCATATTATAGGCAACGTTCTGCACTTCCATGTTGGCAGGAGCTGAGGCGGAGTCACCACACTGAGAGCCAAAGCAGATGTGATGTGAGTGGGTCATCTGTGCTCAGACCTCCCAATGTCTTTTTCTTTTATGAAAACCAGCTATTGGTTGGGGCATCTGAATTGTGCCACAGCACTGGGAGAGAAGCTTTCTCCCTCATTGTTTTCCTGATGGGAACCCCTGGAAGGTTGCTCTTAATTACAGAGGTAAGGTTGAGGGGAAGGCTGAGTTCTTGTGTGATGTCTAGGTGTCCCTAATGAGTTTCTCTGATTAACCAGTTAGCCTCCATGTACTTGGGACTGGGGAAGGAGTGGAGCTTCCTAACTCTCCTTCCCCTGTTCAAGTGATCTCAGATATTACAAAACCTGAATCTTTCCCTATTCTAGAGGAAGAGGAATAAACAAACTACAGTAAGTGAGAGTTCCACAATGACTTCCTCATTTTAATTATTTAAAAAAAATTCCATGCAGAAAATTCTTTCTTAAACAATATCTCATAGTGATAATAATTAATTAATTAAGCAATTGATTACTTTCTTCCAAAGATATTCAGATCTTGGCAGAGTAGGATAAAAATTGTGCAGAGGGGATTAACTCTAGGTATATAGCACAAGAGGGAGTTTGAGTACAAGCTTATTTCAATATGTCTCACCTGGATTTGGAATTCCCCAGCTGTTCTTCTTACAAGTGTTAATAAGCCTGGCAGAACACTATTGATCATACAGCAGCACTGAAGAACCAGAAACTGTCGGTTGTCTCCATTCTTATTTTTATTTTAATAATCTTCATGCAGTGTTTGAAAAATGGATAAAGGCGTGGTAGGATTATATATGTTTAAAAAAACTCACAGAGGGGAGCTTCAATATAACGTATGATTAGTATATGTGCCATTCTTCCTGGCTTGCATTTGAACTTATACATGTTTAAACACAAAGGCTATTGCTGTTATAATACTGAGCCATCCTTTGCCCTACCCAAAGGTCTATTGATAGTCAAAAGTTGTTAAAGGCAGTAATTATGTTTCCCTCAGAGACCACAGGCATTGATTTTAAAATGGTTTCTGTGGAAATGTCTAAGGCCCATTTCAGATGTCAGTAATTACAGAGTGGCAAACTTGAAAACTAGTTACATAAACACTGCAGGGAATTATGTTTTACTTATTTAGGTTATTCTGGAGTTACACATGGATACAGTTATTTCACTTTACATCTGTTAGAATATAATTCCTATATTCTGGAATATAAGCATTCAACATTGTGTGTAAAGGGAGAGTCACCTGCTGGCATGATGTCACAATTGTTAGCATTGTGCTGGCAGCTGGACCACTCAGCAGTTGCATGGTGAGCATTATCCGTTCTGGTAAGTGAGCATCTTAGCGGTTGTTTCTTTGGATGGTGCAGAGAAAGGGAAATCGGTACAAATGGCACAAGACCATTCTTGCCATTCAGAGCAGGATTAGGGCTTCCTCGATTGAGGGACAGAACTAGCTAGCTCTGCCACATTTGACAAGCTTAGAATGCCACTTTATTTATTTATTCATTTTATTTATATACACTTTAATAATTTGAAGAACAATTTAAAACAGTTTTAAACATTCAACAATTACTAAAAATCAGGATAAACAAAATGTGTCTTAAGGGCTCTTTTAAAGGCTAGTAAAGATGTTAACCCACAAATGTCTATAGGGAGTGCATTCTGCAGCCCAGGAGTGTTTACAGAAAGATCCCACTCCCGAGTCGCTGCCAAAGGAGCTGGCGGCATCCGGAGACAGACCTCTCTTGATGACCTTAATGTGCGGTGGGGATCATGCAGAAGAAGGCACTCTCCCAGAAGAAGGCACTCTCCCAACTTTAGTTGTTGCAACAAAAAGCATTGAATGACCTGAAGTATCATGGTCTAAGAAAAATGACTGGACAGATCCTTAGATTTCCATGTACAAATCACATACAAACCATTGACAATAGTGTACCATGTGTTGAGAGAAAGGTTTTTTTGTAGAATTCAAAGCTGTGTTCTGTAGGAGCAGCATTCTGATCTATCATAGAATCATAGATCAGAAGGGGTTTGGCAGGCCATCTTGTCCAACTTCCTGCTTGATGCAGGAAATCTAGAGCTAGAGAATACCCAATAGGAGGCTGTTCAGTCTCTGCTTGAAGATCTCCAGCGAGGGAGAGCCCACCCCCACCCTGCTAATTGGGTTCATTGTCAAATCAATCTTACTATTAAGACGTTTCTCTTAATGTTCAACCAAAATCAGCCCTTTTGTAACTCGAGCCCAAGCCTGTAACTTATAGCTGGGCTTTAGAATGTGCTCCCTGTTGAAATAAGAGCCTCCCCATCCTTGGCAACTTTTAAAAAGGTACTGAAGACACATTTGTTCACCCAAGCTTTTAATTAGATTTATAGTTTTAATAGTTTTTAATGCTGGGTTTTAAATCATTTTAATGTTTTAATTATTTTTAATTTTGTTTAATTTGTATTGTTTTGTTGTAGACTGTCCAGATATGCAGGTTTTGGGCAGTATAAAAATAGGTCTACATAAATAAACAAGATTGCAGCTATTTCACAGTGAAAAATAAGGTTGCCAGCTCTTCATTTTTTTTTAAAAAAGGATACTTGGGGCTGATAACATCAAAAAGAAGAAAAAAGGGTGGTGGGATCTATCATTTATGATGGATTGAAACTGGGGAAGAGTATCTATGATATTCTGTTGGGCTGATGGAGAATATCAGACAAACTTTCAAAATAGGGATACTTGACAAAACAAGTGGAAAATTATACTTGTTATATTTATACACATTTATATAAAATTATGCAAATTTTATTTGCATACGTTTTCTTTATTGTTTGGCAATTTGGAACCCCCTGATTCTAGTATGAGAAAGTATCAAAACATAGTCCATAGTATAGGAGATACTGACTGCCTCCACTGATCCACCACCTCTCCTGGCTTGGGCCACATGCTGCCCCCTCAAAACATTCCCCAGTGCAGTGTACACAGACACAGACACACACACCAGCCACTGCCTCCATTATCCTTCTCCTCTGCTCTCCTGCTGCATGTCACCTTCCATGTGTTCAAAAGACAGAAAGTGTGGAAGTGAAAGTGGCAGGAAGTGATGAATGATGCTCCAACTCCAATGCCCTTTGCCTTTTCCCAGACAGAGTGTTGGACATGATGAGGCAGAAGAGGAGGAGAAGGAGAAGAGTTGCATTGGTGGCAGCTGCTACCATCACCACCATGCAGATTGTTGCCTAGGAGAGGAGGGCTTCGCACCTACTCCCACTCTGACCTGTGCAAGCCATTGGAATAAAGGGCTGCCAGCAGCAACCTCTGCTCTCTCTCTGTGCTCCATGCAAAGGCTTGCAAAAACTGGATGGGAGTGGAAGCTTGTGATCTGATCTCTATGTAAGTTTTAAAGGGGGTCAGGGCACAAGAAAAGGCTGCCAGCTTGTTGCTTCCTCTCCTCAACTGCGCCCCTTTAAAACCCTACAGGGGATGGGGATGGTCAGGGCAGAAGGGATTAGGTTTGTTATGGGGTCTCAATTTGGGGCTCCCTTGACACCCCTTGACACCTCTACAAGAGGTGATTGCATGGTTTGACATGTGTCTGAAAGCAATAGAGTCCAGGGAAAGAACAGTGTTTAGCACTGGTGTCAAAGAGCAGTTTAGGGAATCAGGTACAGAAGGAAGAAGCATGGCTATCATCTCCTATCGCCATGGGAGTCTGCAGAAAGCACCCCAACACCTCAAACTAACATTCCTACAACTCTAAGGCATTCCGGGACACACAGAAGAGACATGTTTCATCTTGCGTGTTCTTTGTCATGTTGGAATGCCCCATGTGTTCCACTTTATTCAAGCCTCACTCTGCATTCAATAAAATCTATTTTTATTTGGATTTAAGCCTGTGGTTGTGACTTTCTGCGGAAACTGCCTACTTTAGAAACCTAGCCCAAAAGATCCCCCAAAGGGGATCTCATAACAAGGTGAGGTGGCATTTTGTACCTCACCTCTGGTACCCAAATATTTCTGACCTCTCCTGAGGGCTGCCATCAACTGTGTGGGCTGTGATGTGGCTGCAGCAGCATCTTGCCCCCAGCAAGGACCAAATCATTCTCCCTCCTAAGGGCAGAAGCTATAATGTTATTGCTTTTAATTACACTACTGAAATAATATAATGGTCTGTCTCAGTAGGCATTTCTTTTGCTTAGGAAATGAATGTTCCATTTGCCAGCGGTCAACAGGATGTGACATAATGTCTGGCATTACTGGTAGGGGAAGATGCTATATTTTTGCTCCATAAATTTCACGGCTTCTTTCATTTCTAGTTACACTTAAAATTAAAAAAATCACACAATTTACACTTTGGCAGTTAGGAGATCCCTGATGATAGCATGAGAATTTATTAAAATGCATCCCGCTGACTTCAGGATGAACAATGAAATATTCCGATACTGTTGCTTTTAATTATACCAATAAAATAATATTCTGTTCTCTCTCTCAAGACAGCTCTTCAGCACAGGCAATGGATTTTCCAATTGCTAGAGGCCAACAGGAAGTGATGTTTAAAGATGTTTTATTATTGACTGCAGAGTATAAAGAACAAATCATCATAATAGATTGGGATTTGGTGCTTAGTCCGTGCTTTCCTGTCTTAACAGGAAATGAGTTTAATCACTGTACATTGGAAAATCTCATCCAAAATGAATAAAAAATTATTATTCTCCCTAGAAAAGACTTTCTGACTAAGACAAGACCTTTAAAAGTTCTTAATCAGAGGAAGAATTCTGAGAGATTTAGAAATACTCTGCCTAAGATTTATAAGGATTGCATCTCCAGGCACCTCGGGAACTAATTCCTGAAGAAAGCCCATCCCAGAGCCCTCCACCAAAAAGGAGGGAGAAATTTGCCCAAGATCTTTCAACCCCTTGGAATACCCCCTCAAGGATTCTTTAGATGATAGTGGCTCTTCTCCAGAGACTTCCCCTCAGAATTGTACAGTAGGAGATTTCAATGGAGATGGCAGGATATTGACTGGCATTGCTTCACCACATGACTTAGGGCCAGAGTGTTACTGATTTAACTGAGTAGACTGGTCTGGAATGGAAGAGAATGGTTAGATAGGAACACAGGGAACTATAGAACTGTGTTGGAACAATACTCATTTGCTTTTAAATCTAGCTTCCCAAGTATTTGTCCCCAATCCCAAGAGCTCACTTTTTATTCTTGACTCCCTATCTCAGTGGGGAATACCTCATCCTGCTAGTTAGTGGCTGACCTGCCAGGAAGGTTTATGAGAGCAGAGCAAGAGCTCTATCCTCACAAGCAGCCAGGAAAGGAACTGTGTGCAAGGCATTATGCACAGTGTTGGGCAGAGAGGGAGAGGGAGGGGAAAAAAAAAAGAGATTTTCACTTCTCTCCTCTCCCTACAAAAGTCTGTTTGGTATCCAGTAATATGCCCATGAGGGCTGTGCAGCCCTCATGGACATATTTATGGATGCAAAAAGAACTTTTGTGGGTAGAAAAGAGAATGTGAACATCACATCCTGCTCCCTGTCCCTCTGCCCAGCACTGTGGTAAGCCTTGTGTGAAGTTAATTTCCTGGCTGCTTGTGAGGATGGAATTTTTGCTCCACCCTCATAAGCCTGTCCAACATGCCAGCCAGACATTATTTTTATTAAGAATATTTATATTCTGCTTTTCAACAAAACAATTACCAAATCATTTGCATAGCAAAATGAATGAGAAAAAGAACAAGAAAATGTCTCGTCCAAAAGGGTCTCATAGTCTAGAAGAAACACAATGGAAACACCAGCAACAGTCATTGGAGAGATACTATGTTGGATTGAACAGGGACAGTTGCTTACTAGCTGATATGTGCATTTATCTGCCTACTGGAGTGAATGTCTAACACTCTTAGCTCTTTCAGACAATGATCCCCTCCATAGGCTTCAGTATAGAGTAAGGACAGGTTCACTCATGCATTTAGTGATGGGTGAACTTCCATTGGCTCAGGTTGGAATTGGGCTCAACAAACCAAGCAATGTGGGGGCGGGGAGATAAAATAGCTCAGTATTTTCTGATACTAATTCAGAAAGTGCAACATAGTCTGAAAACCTCTCCCAGTTCCACAAGCCTTCTAGATACTTCACACACCATCATATAACCCAAACCTTGCCCTAACATTCCCAATCTTCCCCCAAACCTATCTGTGAGTAGTAGCAGGACAGCAGCAGCATCCCAAGCACAAATCCTAGGACATACAGTTTCCAGGGTACCTGACATACATAGTTTGGCCACCCACATGACTGCCGTCTCCATCATGGAGCTGGTGGGAGGTGCAGGGATTGGGGGCCGCACAGCCCCCGGAAGTTCCAGGATGCTCCACACGAGCACGCAGGGCATTCTGGAGAGACCCTGAGCCTGGGAGGCTCCTTGCAGCCTCCCAGTCGGGGGTCCACTCGTGTGTTGCCGTGCACCGCAGCAACACACAAGCAAAAAGATGAGGTTACTAGAGCACTCACTCCATTAACCTTGTCTTAGGGGAAAGGGTTATGAGGGTTAGCTGCCAGGAGCCAATTGGCTCCCGTTGCAGTCCACAATCACCCATAAGTGATTGTGGACTGTTTGGACTTAGATGCCCTTGAAAACTATGACTATGAGCAGACTCTGGCTGCCCAGGGCTGCCTTCCAATTGTCTGCGAGGAGAGCGGGCTAATCCCACTCTCCCCGCAACCCCCCTTACGGCTCTTCTCACCGATCATGAGAATCAGCTCTTTGTTTCCCAGGCTCCCTGGTAACTAGAATCCTGCCACAGCAGAATTCTAGGTGCTAGAGTGGGAGGAAGTCCTCACACAAAGGGAGACTAGGGGTGCGCACTGAACCAGTTCCAGTGGTTCGGTTGAGTTCAAGCTGAACTTGAACTGGACTGCTGGATTGAGAGCCAGTTTGAGTTGAATGGCCCCTGGTTCAGTCCAAGGGTAGAACTGGGCTGAACCAGTTCAGATCTGATTTGATTTGGCTCAAGGATGCATGCTTGTAAAGGGGAATCTGGTGAGGATACACCTTTACAAGCAAAGTGGGGGGAACAATGCATACCTTAAAAAAAAATCCTAATGGGTCGGCAAGGGGGCACTTCGTAGTAAGAGGCAGCAGTGGCAGTTCCTCTGAACTCTCTGGAGCGGGACTGGCACTCCAGCATGGCCGTTCCAGCCTCCGTGCTTGCATGGGTCCAGTTTGAAGAGTTGGGAGGAGCCACAGCACCACTGTGCTGCACCATCTCAGACTACAAGGTGCCTTCTTGCTGCCCCTATTATGGTTTTTAAGAAGGCAGGCAGGTGTTCCCCCTTTGCTTGTAAAGGAGAATCCTCACTGGATTCCCCTTTACAAGCATGCCCCCTTGAACCACCAGCCTGGTTCTGAACTGGTTCCATTAGTACTTGGATGGCTTCGGCTCAAACTTAGACCAGCATCCTTTTTTTGGGATCCTTCCCCCCTGGTTCAAGTCTGAACCACTGAAACTGGGGCGGTTATATTCAAATTGAATAGAACCAGTTCTGCACATCCCTAAGGAAGACCTCCCTATCTCCCTGGGGATGGACTATAGTCCAGTGGTGATAAAGCAACAACTTTGCATGCAGAAGATCCTTGATTCATTCCCTGAAATCTCCAGGTAGGGCTGGGAAAGACTCCGGCCTGAATCCTTGGAGCAGCCACTGCCAGTCAGTGTAGACAATACTGATTCAGATGGACCAATGGTCCAACTCGGAGGAAGGCAGCTTCCTATGTCACTCCAACTTCTAGTTCATTGCTCACTAGAAGGACTAGGGGTGGGGATGAACTTTTCAAATTGCCACTGTGAGTCCGATCTTTTCTCATTTCTGTCCCATCACTACATGCAAGTTCATTGCTTAATTACTGCAATAACAAGTAAAGGTTTGCATGCAAGTAAAGGTTTGCATGGGCCATCACAGATCAAATTCATTCATTCATTCATTCATTCATTCATTCATTTGATTTCTATACAGCCCTTCCAAAAATGGCTCAGGGCAGTTTGCACAGAGAAATAATACATAAATAAGATGGATCCCTGTCCCCAATGGGTTCACAATCTAAAAAGAAACATAAGATAGACACCAGCAACAGTAACTGGAGGTACTGTGCTGGGGGTGGATAGGGGCAGTTACTGTCCCCCTGCTAAATAAAGAGAATCACCATGTTAAAAGGTGCCTCTTTGCCAAGTTAGCAGGGGTTTTTCCACAGAAGGAACCTTTCTGTCAGATGATGACATTTCAAGCATGAGAGGTTCAGTGGAGTCAATTTATATATTCAGTATGCTGGTATGTTTCCCAGACTATAGGAAACACCTATATTGGGCAGCAGTGATATAGGAAGATGCTGAAAGGCATCATCTCATACTGAGGGGGAGGAGGCAATGTTAAACCCCTCCTGTATTCTACCAAAGAAAACCACATGGCTCTGTGGTCACCAACTGAGTCATCATTACTTTTTCTGTGTAAGCTACAGTATTTTGTGAACATCTTTGTTGGAAGGCAGTTTATACTTATTCGTAATAATAATAATTTATGTATCTAGCTGCTAGTCATCAAGTGTTGTGTAATCAAGTGATAGTTAGCCATGTATGAACCAGTCCTTGGTAAATCCATATAACTGGAAGACCAGGCAGCCAAAGTTTGGCTGATGTTCTACAGTTGATCCTCCTGCTAGTATCCTAACTTGAGCAGAAGTCTCAAAGACCTTACCTGACCAAAGGAGAGATCAAGCAACTACTTCTGGAGTAATACATTATAACACAAAGCGGTTGTTAAGAAAGCCATCCACTGACTAAATTAAATCAGGATATTACAGTTAATTGAGCTCCCAGACTGCAACTATAAACCTGAGACTCCATAGCTGTGTAGTGCTGTATGATAATCCATCACTTTTAGATTTTAAACAGGTTGTTCTGGTAAAGACTAATCTGTCCACTTTCCTTTCACTATCCCTATTACTGGACTAAATTTGGGTCAAATCAGTTAGTCAATTTGCAAGTTAACCCACTTGCATTCAAACATTCATGAATCTGCCATCTTGAATCAGGGTGGATGACATAATCACAGGCTATGCCTTTGAGGTGACCCTATGTGTCCCTTCAACTGTACCAAATTTGTTCCAAATCAGTTTCAACTTGTACAGCAAATGCTCACATGTCCACCATCTTTAATTGGGATGGATGACATCATCACAAACTATGCCATTGAGGTGTCCCTATATGTCACTCACAACGACTGTACCAAATTTGGTTCAAATCTGTTAGACAGCCCACGTGTTAGCCCACTTGTGCCTCAAGTGTTTATGTGTCTGCCATCTTGATTTGGGGTGGTTGATAACATCACAAAGTATGCCATTGAGGTGTCCCTATGTGTCCCTACAACTGTACCCAATTTGGTTCATATTGGTTCAGGCATTGCAAAGTTAATGGGGGTTGGAGACACACACAAGGACATATGGACACACACACTCAGAATGCCGGGTGAGCTCATAAGCCTACTTTCCTTAAGGAAAGTAGGCTAAAAATCAGAGACAAAGAAAGATGGATGAAGCGCAATGTGTATATAGCACTTATGTCTCTTGGGTTGAGAAAATATTTTGTGTGGAGTCTGCTAGGATGCATTTGACCTCATATATATTAGACTTGCTAAATGAGAAAAAGTGATTTATTGCAGGAGTTAGTTCCTTGTATTCACACTTAAGCAAAATGTCCATGCACAGTGACTTCCACCAAGACGATAATGTGATCATTGTCTCCTAATACTATATTATGTCAGTAGCTGAGCCCTCAACCCATATTTATTCTATTATACTCCTTTGCTATTTCCCTCAGTTGGGGATACAATGTTCTCCTCTGCTTTCCCCCCCTTTCTGCTTTAAACCTGAAAGATTAATGGTCACCCATTCCTTATTTTATTAAATTTGTAGTTTTAGCATTGCAATTTCCTGGTATGTGTATGATGGAGAATTGTGCTTCCTTAGTCTATTGTTTTTACAGAACTTTTATACAAAACTTGTGCACAATACAAAGCCAGATTTCAGTTATTAGCTGCATGACAGTTAATCCAGTCTGCATAAACATCTAGCCACAGTGCCATATATATGCTGAGTATGCTGCATTCATGCTGAAGCCATGCTAAACAGGGTACTCTGTTGAGGAGTGGGTGAAGGACTGTTGCCGGGGAGGTAGGGTGGCTGTGGTCTATAAGAATAACATCTCCCTTACCAGGATCCCTGTTGAAGTGTCAGACCATATCAAATGTGCGTACATAATTTTGGGGACTAGGGATAGACTGGGACTTCTGTTGGTGTACCAATTGTCCTGCTGCTCAACAAAGTCCCTAACTGAGCTGACAGACTTTGTCTCTGACTTGATGTAATAATGCAAGAGAAACAAAAGGTGTTCTAATCTGCATTTAAATTTTCATTTTTGTTCCATATTGAAGGAAATTCTCCATCATGAAGGAAATTCTCCAGCTGATGAGGCCAAAGTTACCATGGATTTATCTATTTATTTATTTAACATATGTTTATACCGCCCAAAACTTACATCTCTGGGCGGTTTACAACAAGATAAAAACAAAAGTAAAACACTAGTTAAAAACAAAAACAAGACATTTAAAAACAGGAAATTTAAAACACAACAATTTAAATTTTTTAAAAACAATATTCTAAAAACAACATTAAAACAATCAAAACAATATCAGTTAAAAGTCTGGGTGAACAGATGCTTCTTTAAAGACTTAAAAAGTTGTCAGAGATGAGGAGGCTCTTATTTCACTAGAGAGCACATTCCAAAGCCTCTGGGAAACAACGGAGAAATCCTAGCCCTGAGTAGCCACCAGACAAGCCAGTGGCAAATGCAGACGGACGTCTCCTGATGATCTCAATGGGTGGTGGGGTTCATGACGAAGAAGACATTCTCTTAAATACCCAGGGCCCAAGCTGTTTAGGGCTTTATAGGTTATGACCAACACCTTGTATTTTGCCCGGAAACATATCGGCAGCCAGTGTAACTCCTTCAATACAGGAGTAATATAGTCTCTCCTATTATTATTCTGAACATTTCCTTCTCAAATGTATATGACCCAAACAGCTTGGAAGGACAGGGAAATGTTTGTGTGTTGTGTTGAGGGGTGGACATCAGTGCTGCTGAAGCAACTGGGCTGGTTATTCCTTGAATTACTGCTGTTCACTATGCTGGAGCTGGCATAAAACACTATGGCACCACAAGAAAGGCAGAAGAGCCAATATTCTTGTCTTGCTGTATGTTGCAGTGCCGTGCGCTAAGAGAAGAAGCGCGGGCTTGGTGGCTGTGGCTCTCAAAGGGACTCATTCCTTGACTCCTAAGTGGAACAATGGAAGCTGCCTTAAACCACATTAGACCATTTAACTCAGTATCGTCTACACTGACTGGCAGTGGCTCTCCAAGGTTTCAAGCAGGAGTCTCTCCAAGCATTGCCAGGGAGTAAACCTGGGGCCTTCTGCATGCAAGCAAATGCTCTTTCACTGAGCTTACAGCCCCATCCACTAAGCGGAATATCTTCTAGCAGACAGCACTGTTATGTATATGACCATATTTTAGATATATTTTGTAGATGCTTGCTTTCAAAAGACTAAAAGAAGGTAAAGGCAAACCTATGAAGAGCCATATTGTTCATCCTGACATTAAGGGCACATTCAAACATAGCACGAAGCCTCGGATAGACAAAACTGTGGTTAATTTGTGAACCCGGGAATCATCCCGCAGACGATTGTCCAGCCGCAGTTTTGCAACCTCTGGTTTCTGGGCAGAGGGACCCTTCCTTCTTCCTTGTCCAGCAAGGTTGCATCCCAGCAAGCTTTGAACTGCGAATGTTGCCAGACTGCGGGCAAGGTATCAGGACATCATTAGAGTGGCAACCATAGGCTAAATTGTTCGAGGGGCATGCCCTATGTGCTTGTGCCTTTTCTGCATCAATTGCCTGCCCTCTGCAGCAAAAAGGCATTTTAACCCTTTCCTTACACCACTTGCACTGGCCCCCTTGCAAGAGCCCAGTACCCACACAGTCTCACATAAGCACAGGTACTGGTCCTAGGAGATGGAGAGAGGTACTTGTTTCCTATTACTCCAGGAATGGATCATGATGACCAAAGGATCCTGGAGTTTGATCCACTGTGACAAAGGATTCTCTTGGACTTGTAGATCCATGCCAGGCAGTTCAGGAAGTACAACATACTCCTGCCACTGGGTCAGCTTGCCAGCTGGGGATTGCCAGCTGGGGATCTCATGAGAGAGCCAGTCCACTGGGGAGGACCAGAGGCTCCATGAGCTTCAGGTCTCAGTTGGAATGTACTTTCATGAAGAAGGCCACCCAACTCTAGGGGCCTCCGTTGATGTGGGCCCCCTGATATCTTTGGTTAAAAATAGAACTCATACTTTGTACCCTCCCATCTCCATTCATCCACTCAACTAATCAGTCTGCTCTGCTCCATGTATCTGCGTGATTTCAGGTGCATGCAGTTGAGAAAGACTGGAGATGGATCTCCTACCATAAGCCAGATGGGCCAGGGGCATAATGAGGGTGAGGCAGGCAGGGCACATGCCCTAGGTGCCATTGTAGGGGGGCGCGAAGTGCCTGCCATGCCCTGCCCCCACCCCAACTGCGGTCTGGAGATGCGCCCCCCCCCAGCGAGAACTTGCCACTTATTTCAGGCAGCGTTTGCTGCCTGAAATGAGCCGAATGGGAGCTTGAGGCCATGTGCCCTTTGCATGTAATGTCAAAGGGGGCATGGCCTCAAGCTCCAGAACTCGAGGCCACATCCCCTTTGACATCACATGCAGAGGGGCATGGCCTTAAGCTCTGGAGCTCAAGGCCATGCCCCCTTTGATATCACATACAAAGGGGGTGTGGCCTCAAGCTCTGAAGAGCCTGAGCAAGCTCTTCGGCTAATTTCAGGCAGGGCTTCCTGCCTGAAAGCAGGAAGAGGGAGAGGGAGACAGAACTATTTCTAAGGAGACAGAACATAATTTATTCACTTTCAGTTTGCTGAGAGGAAAACCTCTGTTCTTCTATATTAATTATTGAAGCAAGTTCAAAAAATTTTTTTTATCGCTTCCCAAGTTTGGGTGTCTGGTGTGATATTTATTTAGACTGGCATTGAAATGTTAGAACTTTTATTCTGTATTGCAACAACTTGAGGGTTTTGGGGAAAAAACCTATTTTCTTAAGAATTTCAATGTGATTTATATCACTGGTTCCTGTCATCATCATCATCATAATTAACATTTATATTACGCTTGCCCTCCAAGAAGCCCATAGCACAAGACCAGCTCTCCTCTCCAGAATGACCTCTTCCCATATGAAGCTGAGAGCACCAGCATGTTTTTCACACAGGGCTTTTAGCTCGCATCTCCTCCATAATGGAGGGGGTGCGTTCACATCTTAGCTAGATTTACCTCAAAGTCCCTGCAAGCTCTCAATTCCACAAACAATTCATGTTTTTCATTGTGTGTTAGGGTGTAGCTCAATATATATCCAGGGTAAAAAAAAAAAATCCACTTTTTGTGTTTGGTTTTTTGGGCAACTTGAAACTTCTAGTAAAGTCTGTTGTGTGAACCCCCCACCCCCACCCCGGGCACCAATACTGCTCTCCTTTCATGGAGCTCCATCCAGCAAGCGCTTATTTAAATGACTGCTTTTTAAATAGGGTGCTTAAGCTGCTGCTATTTTTAACTTTATTGTTTTTTAGCCTACTTTCCAGTAGGCTTATGAGATCACCTGACAGGGATAACTCAATGATTTAGTTTGTAATGATGACATCCACCCCAATTCAAGATGACGGACACATGAACAGTTGAGGTGCAAGAGATCTAACTTGTGGACCTTGATTTGCACCAAATTTAGTCCAGATGTAGAGACAGTGAAAGGAAAGCAAAATACGAGCTTGACTTGTATTTTTGAGCTGATATTATGGTAAAGTTATCTGAAAGATGGGTGTCAGGTGTTCAGACAGGGGCGCAATTTCAGTGCTTGCTCTAGGTGCTATTTTCCTTAGATACGCCTCTGAGATGGGCCGGGCTGGGGCCAGCATTGCGGCATATGTAAATTGGCCACCATGGATTTGAGCGAGCCCTGGCAAGGCTGGAAGCCATGTGAGGCCAAAAATTAAAAAAATTAAAAATGCATAGTTATGTGCTTCAGGGAGACCAGACTGTCAGTGAGCACTTACACTCTTGGTTCACAGAAGTCACCGAGACCAGGAAAGATGTTGCTGAGGGACCCTTCCTCGGGGCATGCAGGGATCTAGGAGCCAGGCTGGGCAGCAACAGCCATCTGGACCAATGCATGTCTCCCTAGCCTGTCATTCTCATGAAAAAGTGGCCCTTGGAAGAAGGGAATGTACATCTGTTGCATGTTCAGCTGTCACACTGGGATTTTGAGCTTGTCCCTGTCCCAACATCATCCAGGACCATTCTTCTTCTTCTTCTTCTTCTTCTTCTTCTTCTTCTTCTTCTTCTTCTTCTTCTTCTTCTTCTTCTTCTTCTTCTTCTCATTATCATTATTATCATTATTATTATTATTATTTTCTTGTTTACACAGTCAGACAGGTGTTATTGACTGGTTTGTTTTATCCAGACATCGAGTCCTTCCCAAGGACCTGGGATGGCTGAATTTTATTGTCAGTTGTTATAGATATCGTCGCGCAATATAGGCTGTTCCCAGTAAAGCTGCTTTTTGTAATTGTCTGATGGTGATTTCTGTGGCCCCGATGGTGTTGAAGTGCTCTTCAAGGTCTTTTGGAACTGCACCCAGGGCGCCAATGACCACTGGGATTATTTTGGTCTTTTTCTGCCACAGCCTTTCAATTTCAATTTGTAGATCTTTGTATTTGGTAATTTTTTCTATTTCTTTTTCTTCTATTCTGCTATCCCCTGGTATTGCTATGTTGATTATTTTCACTTGTTTTTCTTTCTTCTCAACTACAGTTATATCTGCTGTATTGTGTGGCAGATGTTTGTCTGTTTGTAGTCGGAAGTCCCATAATATTTTTACATCTTCATTTTCGACCACTTTTTCAATTTTATTGTCCCACCACCATCATCATCATCATCATCATCATCATCATCATCATCATTATCTCAATTTCTAAACCACCCTTCCAAAAATGTCTCAGGGCGGTTTACACAGAAAAATAATAAACAAATAAGATGAGGTATGGCTGAGACTGCATGTTTGCACCCAACCAGAAGGGGCTGGGTCACCGCTCCCCTACAGACTGTTACAAAAAACTGAATAGAACCACTTAAGAATTCTAGGGGCCTTTAACCCAAACTTTGGGTTATCCCTTTGATGGTAGTCTTTCCAGTGCTGGTGCGCATGTTGTTGTACCAGTCTGTGGTACCTCCAAGCTGGGGGACCAAGGCTGAACATTTGGATACGTATATGTGTAGAATCTGGAGGACCACTCTATATAGTTGGCGGGGGGAGCAACACCATCAATGGGAACCTTAATAATACAGACACTGTCCAAGCATCCAGGGAAATCAATGCCCTGCTCCAACCAGACTCCACACACTACACCATAGAATTGATATCTTTCATAGCCGCCACACTAGATGGGGTGTGTTATCAATGAAACGCTTCCTTGTGTGTGTGCCCCCTCCCCTTCCCCAGGTGGAAGTTGTCAAAACATTTTGGATGGTAATTCCAAGTAAAGATCCTGCATGCCGGGCTGTGTGCCAAGGTGTGCATTGCAGGTTGCTCAGGTAATTTGAGCAACTGGACAGATACAGACAGGAGATTTGTGAGACTATGTGTTGTCTCTTTCTTTTTCATACAGCACAACAGGAAGGTTTCTATGGCTGGAGTTTCTGTAGGTTTATGCAAAGAGTCAGCACTTTGGTAGTTCTGCCAAGCAACATGCTCTAATTCCCCTGGCATGTGCAACCTTTGTTGGGAAACAGTCAGGTTTCCCAGTTACTCATGTCGCTGGGGCTCCATATGTCTGTGCACATATTTCTTCAGTCTTTAATTGCTGGAGACTCCTCCTACTGTGCCCATCTTGTCATCCCATCCTTTTTGTGCAGAATGACAAGAGGGGGACCATAAGATGCAATGGAAAGTGGGCTTCCTCCCTTGTGGTTCTCTCCTCTTAAATGCATCAAAGCTTGTGGCACAGATTTATTTATTTATTTATTACATTTGTATGCTCTGGGCAGTTTACAACAAAACAATAAAAGCAACAAATAAAAAGGTTAAAATATTACAACAATTTAAAACAACATCAAAAACTATTGAAAACACAATTAAAATAGTATCTAATTAAAAAGTCTGGGTGAACAAATGTGCCTTGACTGCCTTTTTAAAAGTTGTAAGAGATGGGGAGGCTCTTATTTCAGCAGGAAGTGTGTCCCAAAGCCTCAGGGCAGCAATGGAGAAGGCCCATCCTTGAGTAGCCACCAGACGAGCTGGTAGCAACTGCAGATGAACCTCTCTTGATGATCTCAATGGGTGGTGTGTAGGGGATTCACGGAACCGTCACACTGTGGTCTGGCACTGGGGTGGGAGGTAGCTTTAAGAGTGGCGGGAGGGTTTACTTACCCCTCCCGCCGCTTTCTGCTGTGGCACCGTAATCTGCAGAGTAATTGGGGCGGCAGGATACCTCCCTGCTGCACGTCAGTGACGTGAAGCGCGTGCATGATTTGCGCATGTGCAAAGGATTAGTGGGAGTTTTTGCAGACCAGCAGTGGGGAAGGGGCGGCAGGGAGGTATCCTGCCACCCCAATTACTCTGCAGATTACGGTGCCACAGCGGAAACGGCGGGAGGGGTAAGTAAACCCTCCTGCCGCTCTTAAAGCTACCCCCCACCCCCAATCCGAACCACCCAGGTCCGGACCGGTCTGGGCCCATCCCTAGTGGTGTGGTCATGGCATCCCTGTTGGAGTCCTCATGGCATCCCTGTTGCTGTGCAATTGCAGGAGGAGTGCAGAGGCTGTGGAGGGTTGGACAACTGATTAGAGAGGCAGCCAGCGAGAAGCACAGCTGGCATAGACTTGACACGTTTCTGGGCTGGTCTGAGCCATCCTCTCTATGCTTTTGGGAGCAGCCACAACATGAAACCCAGTTTACAGTGGCAGCAGGATTTGTATGACATGATGCTGCTTTCAAACCTGAGGTTTGTGCAGTGAAACTCAGTACAAACTGAAGGTTCAAGTTATGGTTTGGGGTGAAAAACTTGGGTTGGTTGGGTGATGAAACTGTGGTTTCACACATTCAGACAATGACAAACTGGAACCTCTGGCATGTTTGCCTTCGGTTTAGCATTATATCCGAAGATAGCCAAAGAGTCCCTATTTTTGCTGAGAGTGGCACTTGTCGGTTTACTCTCTGTGCAAGGCCTTCACTTGTGCCCTCCTAGTCAAAACAATCTATATCTGACTTTTGTTTTGAATTTGAAGGGTGTGAACAATCCTTTAATTAAGGTCTGCAACAGTATGTTGGGGCAGAGAAAAGAAAAGCCTTCAGTGGATTCTTAAGCAGTTTGAAGACATCTGGGACAGAGAAGTCAACCTTGTAAGCCTTTTTCTAGCAAGCCCTCAGAGAGATATCGAGAGAGAGACTGAGAGATCGAGAGAACAAAGAGATTGATTGATTGATTGATTGATTAATTAATTTGCATTATTCAGTTTGCTTTTTGAGATCTTTTGACTTGATATTTGCTACTGCTACTGCTTTTTTGAAACTGAAAACATCTTTAAATTGTGTACCTTGAAATCATACCAATGCCTGAGTTTTGCAACTTTTCTTTGAGTAATGCACCTTGGCCCAATGCCAACAATTATTTTGTTTGTTAATTGATAAATAAAGAGACATTAAATGAATCCCATCTTCTTTTTTACTTGTCTGAACTATCATTGGATTAGCCTAGCCTAATACCACAGGCATTCATTTTGCTTTGAGAGGAAAAGCCTAAGTTGAGATCACATATATCTTCTTTGGAACACTCTCCACCCCCCGCTCCCAGATTTGTTCGGCACCCTCCCTGGATGCTTTTAAGGCCCCTCTTAAGACCCATCTGTTTCACCAGGCATTTGCCTTTTATAATTAATTAATTGTTATTGGTATTGCTGTTGTTCACTGCCTAGAGTCTTTGGAGGAGCCAGTATATAAGAAAATCTCCATAAATGAATGAATGAATGAATGAATGAATGTTCTCAGGCACATATATCTCCTAATCAAAAGTGCCCTGTCCCAACAGCACTCACAAGTAGTCACCCATCCAAATGCAAACCAGGGCAGACATTTCTTAGCAAAGGAGACAACTGATGCATGTTAAAGCAATGCCTCTGAGTACCAATTGCAGGGGAGTAACAGCAGGAGAGAGGGCATGCCCTCAACTCCTGCCTGTGGCTTCCAACAGCATCTGGTGGGCCACTGTGTGAAACAGGATGCTGGACTAGATGGGCCTTAGGCCTGATCCAGCAGGGCTATTCTTATGTTCCTATGTAAGACCAGGAGTACTGTTTCATTTGAATTAACTGAAGCAGGTATATAGCCAGCTCTGGCTAAGTGGTGCCATGATATTATTGTGTTCACTGTGTGATTCCTGATTGGTTGGAATCATGTAGAGAAAGCAAAATAAACTGTAACAATTTTTTTTTTAATGTGGCACTGAAGAAGCTGCCAATTGAGTAGCAAGTAATGCACAACTAACAATAACAGCTACTACTACTACCACCACTACGACTACGAATTTTTTATATAGCACTCATCAACCAAAGTTCTCAAAGTGGTTTACATATAAAAATAAACAATACATAAATAAGATGGTCCCCTGTCTTCAAAGGGCTCATAATCTAAAAAGAAACATAAGGTTGACACCAGAAACAGCCACTTGAGGGATAGTATGTTGGGGTTGGATAGGGCAAATTGCTCCCCCCCCCTGCTACATATAAGAGAATCAACACTTTAAAAGGTGCCTCTTTGCTCAGTTAGCAGGGATTAAATGGCATGTTTCATACAAAGCTTGTTAGGTCTGATGGCCTCTACCATTCCTATGGCATTGCAAAAGAAGTGAGCAAGAGATGAGCAAGGAGTGGTGCATATTTGGGCAATCTGAGCATTGCACTTTGCACAAAAAAAATTTGTTTGCAACCATTAAGTGAAAATCTAGATATTTGTGAAGCCTGTTTCCTGCTGGTTTATAGTTAGAAAAACTGTTTAAAGGGCTGCACTAAGACTTGCTTAGTATACTAGTAGGGATGTGCATGGACCACGGAGGCGTGGTCTGGCACTGGCGGGGGGTGTCTAGCTTTAAGGGCAGGGGGTAGTACTAACCCCTCCCGCTGCTCTTCCCCCTCCAGCGCTCAACTTCTTAGCAAAGTTTTAGGGGTGGCAGCGTTCCACCCTGCCGCCCCTGGCCATATCGTTGCCCGGAAAAAGGGGAAGTTGCCGGCACGCATGCACCCGTTGCAGCACACACACGCCCACCGCCACCGCCATGCATGCACGCTGCACACGTCACACATTGTGTGCGCACGCAACATGTGACGTGTACAGTGCGCACCCCACAACGGGTGCATGGGTGCCAGCAACTTCCCCCTTTTTCGGGCAATGATGGGGCCAGGGGTGGCAGGGAAGAATGCTGCCACCCCTAAAACTTTGCTAAGAAGTTGAGCACCAGAGGGGGAAGAGCGATGGGAGGGGTAAGTACTACCCCCCTTAAAGCTCGACTCCCCCAGTGCCGGACTGCTGGACTGGCCCAATTCTGAACCGTTTCGGAGGCCTCTATCATGGTTCGTGCACATCCTTATTTACTTGAGCTAGCTAATAGAAACCAGCATATATTTGTCTTTTAGCTTGCCATACTCCAAGGTCTTACAATATGTAATTACATTTTCAACTAAAACAGAAAAATCCCTGTCTCTGGAGAACTTATATGTGCCCAAGGACACACTTTTTAAAAAACCTCAACTTTCCTGTTGCATCCTGTATTCAACTTTCCACCTTATTTGTTAGAATACATTAACAAAAGTTCCCTCCCCTCTTGCAGATCTTTAGCCCTCAAAGAAAACAAAGTCTTAAGTAATTAGCACTGTCCCAACTGGACCTTTAATGTTGGTAGGAAACAAAACAATGGCCTTGTTAATATGTAATGGGAAACCGGAGGTCCCTTCACCTCTGGTCCCTAAACCTGAATGTACGAACTGGGGAATTACAGTTACAAAAAATAAAAATAAAAATGGACCTGTAGTTTCCCTACCCACCCCAAACTGCTTTGTCACCTTCAGTTTTCTCTAGGTTTCATTTGCTTGGCCTCTGGTTTGCCTGTGCCAACGTTACATATGCACACAGTTTCACCTCTCTGAAGCTGGAGTTAAGGGAGGAAGCTTTGCCCTTGCTATTGCTCCTATTGGCTGTGCAGGCTGTCCATCAAGAAAGAAGGTAACCTGCACAGCCAGCTTCCATGACTCTCTGCAGTCTCACTAACCGTAGAGAGACTGCTTTCCTGAATGTATGAATGCATAAAGGAGAGCGGGGGGAGGGGGTGCAGAACCATGGGTTCACTGGACCTGTGGTTTTGCATTACATATGGCCTGGGCCAATATCTGCCCTCCAATTTCAAAGCAAGTTCCCATTTTTATTAACCCCTCTCTCCCGTGTTGAGAAAATACCAGGTTCCCACTGCTATGGACATAAACACACTGAATTACATTCTCATCCAGTAGTTTTATTGCGAGGAAGGGCACATTAAGAAGAACCGGTTTCCGGCCCATTAATCTGAAAGAAACTGACCAGTTTTGGTCATGTCTGGAAATAGCTTCAAACAATCTTCATACTGGATATAGAAAAGTATTTTCTTGCAGTTCAATGTTTCTTTGAAGCTTACAAGGCTCTGCGAGAGACAGAGAGCAACACCCATGTTGTAGCTTTGATAACTGTGTGGTAGATTCTCTCTTTCTTCCACAGAAAGTAAAGTGAAAGAAGAGGAGAAAAAGACAGCTATAAGTAGGGAGATATAAGCTAGTCCATAGAGGCAAAGCACCATTACATAATAAGCCATTACTTTCATGAATTTTTTCTGTTATCATTCTCAAGTAGCTAAAAGATGACCTGATTGTAAAGGATTTTATTCTGATTCCTGATATTTTACAGAGTTCCAGGTTGCTTGCAAATGAAAAAGACTCACAGGGATGCTCAGAAGGTTAATTTCACTGAAGGAAATAGAAATGGACTGATCCCTGTGCACTATTAAATATATAACCTGTAATATAGCCCCTTTCCATGTCCATAGTATTAGGGACCTAAACTTTCTGGGGCTGGGGTTGAAAAGCTCTTTTTAATGTGGGCCCTAGTTCTCTGCCAGTTCAGTTCATATATCCAGCCCTGCTTCTTCCTCCCAGAATTTGAGCATTTGTACCTAGTGTTAGGCAACTGGGAGAGAAACACTGTAAGGACACTCTGTGGCAATACAGCATATTTCTTTTAGCTTGTTAAAACAACTTGTTGTCATGTAGATGTTTATTAGCACATCATGTGTCAATATGTCTCATGTCAGTATGAGAAACTGTTAATGTCATGCCCATAATATGATTGAATGTGACTTGAATCAACCATCAGGCTCCTTATTTATGAAGAAGGCACCAAAGTTCTAATCATGCCTAGTCTACCACATCTTATTTATTATGGCCATTCTCCAGTTAATATTTTGCCCTAATACTATGGAACATATTGCAAACACAGATGTTCACATATGACATCTTTACCATCTGTCAACATGAAACTGTCTTCACCTACAGAGCAGAACTCTTTAGAGGCCCTTTTGAAACATAATAAAGCAGTGAAGAGCAATTTACTATGTTGTGTTCAGAAAAATCAAAGCAACTACTGGAAAACTTCAGTTCCTTCCCCAAATTACTAGCTAGTAGAATCAGCCAAGGAGCCTTTGCTGATTCATCTAGATCTTGTTTGTTTGAATCCCCCACTGTACTGCACTTATCTCATAGTGCATTGTGGGATACGTGAAGCCCAAGACATATCATCCAGGCCTCCAGAGATCCGCGCTGCCTGCAGCAGTACGGATCCTGTGGGAGCATGGTCCATGCTTCCCATAATCTTTGCAGGATCATCTGGGGTGAAGGTAAGTTTTGTGCACCCTTCCCCCTGCCCATCTACCCTCCCCACCTCCTGTAAATGTGTAAGTGGTCTTTATATGTTATGGGACAGCCACATATATTTAAGCAGGTGTGTGCCCTGCTCATGTACTGTATAAAGAAAGAGGTAGGGCAAATGTATTTTTATGTCAAAAGGAACATGTAATTGAAAGGAGCTAAAGTGGAACTAAGCCAGACTGGTATGAAACGTGCTTGAAGCAATTGAGTGCAGCAAAGTAAAATAGGAGAATGGGAAGAGGATTTAGCTCCCCTCATTTATGTGTGCAACCTTTTTTTGTTTTTGTAAAAATAGGCATCCCCAACCCACTGCTTTCTATGTGAATGCATGTGGTTCCACTCATCTAGTTTGGCCCTTGCTTTTAAGAAGTATAGAATTAATTTTACTTATCTATTTGCACTGTATAAAGTGTGGAAGTAGGACATAGATCAGCTCCTCATTAGCGATCTTGGTTAAATGCTGCTTAAATGCCCATTACGGTGAGGAAAAAACTGCATCTCAATTGTCAGTCATACTCAAGGATTCTTATGGAAACTTATTTCCATGTATTTTTATGGGGTGTAAGGATTTTGGGAGCTTCAGTGGAGCTAATCAGAAATTGTATTGGAACAGAACAGAGGGTATGAGATCACTTGTACAGCAAACTCTAGAACTTGTTGTTTGAGACACAGATTAGTATGCCACCCAAAGAGCTATGCCCCCTCAAGAACTACAAGTCACAGACCTCCTTAGTTCCTGTGGCAGTTCCCATGGCCATTCAGGAGAAGCCAACAGGGTGTGATATCTGACTGGTAGCAGGAAGGAGAGACAAGCACTGTAATAATGAGACATTGAGATCCCAGGGAGAGACGGTGGAAGACAGTGCTGCTGACAGAATGCACAGGCTCTAGAGCATCTGTGAGTAAACCTGTTAGTCCTCTGTCTATAGGAGAAACTCTGTGTTAGTCAGAGTCTATAGAATAATTGACATTGGATGCCACAGAGAAAGAAGAGTACCTAAAGAGCCCCTGGTGGCGCAGTGGTAAAACTGCCGCCCTGTAACCAGAAGGTTACAAGTTCGATCCTGACCAAGGGCTCAAGGTTGACTCAGCCTTCCGAGGTCGGTAAAATGAGTACCCAGAATGTTGGGGGGCAATATGCTAAAATCATTGTAAACCGCTTAGAGAGCTTCCAGCTATAGAGCGGTATATAAATGTAAGTGCTATTGCTATTGCTATTGCTATTGCTAAAGGGCATAGGTCAGTACAGCTGTTTATAATTAATTCATGCCTTATTACCATGTCTGTGATGCAGGGAAGGGATTTCAATAATCAGTCTGCCAATCAGAAGCCAGAGCAGAAAGAGATACAACAAGAGGGGGGAAACAAAGATGAAGACCCTTGGTTACTGTCTCTATTCCCAATGCTCCTAGTGGCCAATAGAAGGTGTACAGAGTTGACCCTGCTGGAGCTGTCTGGCTATCTCCAGCAATCTGGCTATAAATGTATTATATAAATATAAACACTATCTAGCCCCACTCTCCCGTGCGGATATACTCTTGAACCATCACCCCAGGTGTCCCTATTTGTCAGAGGAGAACTCAGGAGTATAAATAATGTGGAGGAAGTAACCCCGAGTTCAACCTTCCTCAGACAAACATGAAATCCAGGGGGGCAGGGGTGTGACCATAGAATGCACTGGCACTGGGGAGCAAGGCTAGTTGGTACACTCCCTTTCCCTCTTTACTTGTGTACAGCTTATCTGGGATTTTAATGACTCAAAAAGGGCTTTTGAAGCTAATGAATGCCAATTCTCAAATTTTTCAAAACGGATAAGGGTTTTCACTGAAGGAAAGAAGCATTCCAAAAGCATTTAAATTTAAGCATTTAAATCTGTTCCAAAGCATTTAAATTTCAGACAGATCTTATTCAAACAAATATTTTGCTTTTTCTATTATCTAAATAATACTCCAGAACACTGTGAAACTTGCTCATAATCAAGACTTTACGTTTTCCATGGGCTTCGTGGATTTCTGTGGAATACGATCCATGCTGCAAGGCTGTTTTCCAATGCTAATTAATATTTCATGCTTCATTATAAAATATCTCCTTTTGGAGCAATGTGCCATGCAATTTGCAAATTATTACCATGAAATAAGCATCGTCTGACTGTAAAATGTTCTAGCTGACTCATCATTAATTATAGGTGGATTGATACTTCAGTGTAATTAAGGTTGCTACGTCTTCATATCTAACAAAAAAAAAGGTCATGGGAGAGGAAAAAAGGCACTGCAGTGTTTCTTGGATTCAAGACATTGCAGGATACTTGCAATCAGAGTTTATCTACTCAGAGAGAAAGTGCTGTAGCCACTTGACCTGGATGGGTACCTGGCATCATGCTGTGGGCACTCCCCACTTCCTTCTGAGGCTCCTACAGTAGATGCTCTCCTGCCCTATTTATGGAAACTGAGTTAAGACTGTGCAGACTGAATCCTGATAGTGAGGAGATGAGTAATGTTGGAATAGCTATATGAGAATCAGGACTACGAAGAAAGAGACAGGACAGTGGGAGGATGGAAAGGGTGCAGTTTCTGAGGTTTTGTTAATTAGGGGAAAGTAGTGGTGAAGAATGAATGAGTCAAGTTGGAATTAATATAAAAGAGAGATAAAAGGCCAGAATGAATTATACTTTCTCCCCAACTTGGCCCGTACCACGGACAAGAGCATAAGGACCTCTGCCCTTATGCCTTCCGCCAACCCAGCTCCACTATCTTGGCACATCCAAATATAGACTTCCTGCATAAAATCCCATGTGCATAGACTAATATTGTGGAGCTGATTACTGGATTTTTTTCCTGAGGGATTGGCTGCACAGTCAGTGCCTAGCCATATTCAAACTCGGCAATCCTGCAGGGCCAGCAGAGGCAGGGCTGCCACATTGGGATGGGAGGGAAGGGCAGATATGCTCATTCTCCCTTCCACACTATTGGACAGATGACAGGGAAGAATAGTGTAATCTGGCCTCAAGTGTTACCATGCTCATGAGAGATTAAAGTCAGAATCTAGATGTCTCCAAATCTAGATGTCCTAGACTGGCTGTATGCATTGATTATATGCCAATGAGGCATCTAGACTCCAGCCCAGCAGGAGGAGTATGCAGGTGACATGGAAGAGTGTCAGCATAGGTCCGTCTGCAGGCATGACAGTAGTCTTGTCTGGAGCTGCTTGCTGTGTGAGCAACATGCTGTAGTATACCTGCACTGCACTTATGGCACATTATGGTTAGAGTTGCATTGGCTGACTCTTCAGTATGGGAAGGAACTAGATTTTCTTTTGGTGTTTTCCAGGTTTAAGACCCCATTTATTTTTGAAACATGTTGCTGTTATGTGGTAAGAGCATTTGCCTCACTTTGGATGATGTTACCAAGTGTAAGTAAGGCCGAAATGTTATGCATGCTAATCGGTGAGTAAGCCCTATTAAATCCAGCGGGATTTACTTCTACATAAACATGCATAGGACTGGGCTTCACCTCACTAAGATTGCTAGCTTAATAGGGACTATTAAGATACTGCTGACTTCTGACTAGGGAGTAAGCCCTTCTGAGTGCCACAGAACATACTTCTGAGTAAACATGCTTAGGATTTCACTTTTATGACCCTGGATTTACACTCACTGGTTCTCTGATCATAGCAAACTGGTGTTGCTTGGGTGCACAGGGCAAGTTAGCAACACAAAGGTATGTTTTTCTCATTGGGACAGATTTTTCTATTCAGTGCTTATCAGTGTAGGAAAGCACATTTTATGGCAATTCACTTCTTATATTTGTCTGCATCTTCATTCCACCAAGGGATAATATCCATTAATTAGATTGTCAAAAGATCTTATTTGCAGTTGTACATTAAGTGCTTTTTCACTTCCATGGCTTTGGAGATATGGTGGCTGCACTGCTGAATGACCTGAGAGCTAAATGGTGATACAATATTAATCATTATGAGCGGTAAGCTTGCAAATTCATAAATTCACAAGAGAAGTCTGTTTTCAGGACAATTTACTATTCAGACCTCATGTTCACACTGTGAATGATTGTAATTACATGCTGTGACAATAACACATTCAAAAGATGGAACAGGAATGAACTTTCAGCACATTATTTTAGGGCAGCAATTCACAGCCAGGCGTAGAATTAACACCATGCAGACAGCCATTTTGCTGAAAAGTACGTTGGCTGAGGAGCAATGTAATTCCATAAAGTTCCTGACCTCTGCTCTTGAAAAGAATCTGTTAGCCGAGAAACAAATCTGTTTAAAAACTCTCCAGATAAGTTACAGAGCCTCTCAGCATGATTACCTCAAAGTGGATGACCACAGAATAGAGATTTCTGGTGTGGAATGACTGAACTGTCTATTTTGAGTGTTTTAAAATAGCATGAGCTGCCTTGAACTATGCAGCACCCTGATCCAGACAAGAGGCGGAGCAGCAGTACTATGCTGAATGGCATGGAGTAGTGGAGTTACATTTTGCATGTTAAATGGGGCAAGTAGAGCCCCATATCCCCTCCTAATTCCCCTCCAGATACAGCTTTATGTGAAACATAACAACTCTCAGTAAAACATTTAATGCAGCTAATTGCCAAGACTAGCTCTAGAAGGTGGTTAGGTGGTCATATGTTTTCAGGGATTGAAGGGCCAGCAAATAATCCACCATCCCAGCAGGGCCACCCTTCTCACTTTGTATGGAGCTCCCAACAAAGTCTGCTATAGCATGAGTGAATTCTGAATTTATACTCTAGCCTCTTCCACTGAGGATGCTATGCCCAAGGGCCTGCAAAATTCTGGGGCTGGCATATCTAATTGTAAAAGGACAATGAGGCTGTGCACACAAGCAGGCCTATCTGGGTTGGGCTGCTCATGTGCAGCGCTGGGATTGAGGCTGATCCTGGCACTGCCTCCCTCAAAAGCCCAAGGTTTTTTTTTACCTGGGCTTATACCTGAGTTAAAGGGCACAAGCACACCCTTTACCCCAGGTCTGGGGTCATGTGTGTGCTTGGGCTGCACACAGCCTGAGTGCACACAGAGTTGGGTGCCTAGAGTGCCTGACTCACGGGGTAATACTCCAATGCACTGTGCTGCTCATGTGGTGCATTTTCGGATTCCTGGAGGCCAGAAGTCATTTTCCTGGTCTCCAGTGATCTGTGCTGCTGGGAGCAGCATGGATCATGTGGGAATGCAGCAGTGCACTGAAAAGGATACAACTGATTGTCTAGGGGGGAGATAGGTTCAACCCTGCCTTCCCCCTACTTTCCCTCTTAGCCGCAGTAGAAGGCTTTATTTCCGACATTCTCCACAGCGCTCCAATAATGGAAGAAGCCATGTGGGACAGAAAGAGGTTGGATACTAGAAGTTTGTCTTTCTTTTTCCATAGCTCAGAATGGGCAGATAGGAGAGGGGAAGGCAATTTTAGCTAAAAGCCTGTTCACTTGTATGGACATGTCCCTGAGCATCATACAACTTTCCAGTACTTGGAATCCATTTCATTGCCATGGAAACAGGGGCATAACTATGATAGGGCAAGGGGAGACGGTTGTCTGGGGGCCCACTGCCTGGGGGCCCCCCCAGAGGCAAGTCACATGACTGACCCCCCAGCCACGCACCCGCCCGGGCTTCCTTTAGTTGTATTCATCCTCCAAAATTGATGTGAGTGTTAAGACCTGGAGCTACCAGAACAGCAGGTCTTTCTCTAGTACCATTAAATGACGTGCATCGTCCACAATTTACAAGACCTTTAAAAATAAATATTAATATTAATATATATAAATTTTACTCCGCTTTTTGTTACCACTATTCAGCCTCATTTAAGATTTCTTTACTTCATGAGCTGAGCTTCAGCGAGGGGGGGCCCATTTTAAAATGTTGTCTCTGGGCCCACTCCGACCTTGCTACGCCCTTGCATGGAAATAAGGGGGTGGAGTTTCAGAGAACATTAGTGTGGGGTCAGGGCTTCTAAGTGTATATGAATACAGGACTCCCAGTTTATGTAATACCTGACAGGGGTTCTGTGGTGTTTAAAATGATCAGAAATAGACAGATTGGAGAAAATATATTAAACAGTACCATCTGCAGTGCAGTTAAATCAAAGTAGCTGGATTTAAGTCAAAGGAGCCATGCTGGACTCAACCTTTTAAAGTTTAACTCAGTTGTGAGTTTGGCAGAGAGAGTTGCAAATACAGTCTACACTGAAAATGCTTGAAACACTAGAAGTGAAGACCATTTTATGAGAAGTCTTTGGTAGCAAAACTGTGTATTAATAATGTGTGTGTATGTGGGGAGAATATTCAAACTAATAGGAAGATGATAAACCCTGGAATACATTTGAATAACATGGAGGATAATAAATAGCCCTGGAGTAAATGCAAGGCTGTATTTCACTCAGAAGCTCAGATGTAGTCATAAAGCATGAGAGGTTTATGAATGGCAGGGAAGCCTCAGGAATTAATTCACTCTTGCATTTGCACTGAGACCATCTGTTGTTATTTATAATAGACACCTTATAATTGCTACTTTTAAGCAAAGTAACAGTTGTAAGTGTAATCTTTTAAAAATTAAAACATGGACTTATAAATATAAGAGTCCCTTTAAGCAACATTGGTTAATGCTTCTGGTCTCTGTGGCTTTTGTCAGGAAGGAAAAAAAGAATACTAACACTGACAACAATAAGCTTGTAACAGCAACTTCCCCTTCAAGAAGTCCCTTTCTCAGCTCTAAAATGTAGAGGCTGTTCTCACCACCAGCCTAGCCCTGCTTGTGTGCAGCACTGGGATCGGGCCTGCTCCCGGTGCTGCCCACCCACCGACCTCGTTTCCGGCAGTGAGCCAGAGGGAAGGAGCAGCTGTGGCATGGCACACCCTGGGATGCAGGAGCGGGGCAGTCCTCCTGCTCCCGGCTACAGCCTTCACTGCACTGCTCCTTGTGTGGGCAGCATGGCAAGAGCACAGACAGTCGCCTGCCTTCATCCCAGCCTGCCTGCCCGCCCTCGCAGCCGAGGTCCTGTGAAAGACCTTACTGTCTATTTACAAAAGCAATTATATTAAAAATGAAGAAGTAGAATGAGAATCAGGCCAGAATAAGAATGTGTGGCAGTTTAGATGGAAACTCTGATGGACCTTTTTAAGCACATGGGGAGGAGCTGTACATTCTGTAGCATTTAATTCATATGTTTAGAGTATTTTGCAATCAGATGGCAATGACAGCATACTGGGTGGGAGGAGGAGACATGCATGAACATTCTTCTCCCTCAGCATTTAGGATAGCCCAGCACATATATTATCAGAACTGACCCACTGAAGCCAGATAGTGGTTGATATTGAACCACTTGTAGAGTAGCTACAGTTTTGTAATCTCAGTCGGGTATAGATAGTAACCAAAGCTTGCTAGATTGGACTCAATGGTAACCAAATTTGGTGGTCCTATAGCCAGGAGAAATGTATCCAGTGGATACACTTCCAAAGAAGGGAGAAGTTGCTTGTTCATTTATTGCTTCTCCTAACAAAGCCTTGGAAACAACTTACTATATCAAATGGTCATTAATGTTTTACTGTTGACTTTCCAATTATCTGTAAAAATTAAAATTTAAACAAATGCTAATTCTAAAGGAGTGATAATCTGGAAGTCACAAAAACATATTGGAGCAATCGCCATTGGTTTCTATGGTGATGTAGAAAATCCCCTTAGATGATATCTTTTAAAAAAAAAAATTAGGTGAACCATAACTTTCCCTGGTGTTAATATTCCTTATTATATGGACACTTGGCATCTTTCTGCAGATGCAACATTTTGGCTCTGTGCTTAGGTTTGAGAAATCAAACATGGGTAAAGGGGAAGCTTTGGTGTCTCTGAAGCAGCTTGTGGTGTCAGGCTGTTTGAACACAACAGAAAATCATTCTTAACAAGAGTACAGATCCAGAACCACCTCAGAGAAATCAACTTGACACTTCCAACTCCCATCTCTATTTGTTCTGTTCCTTTCTTTTTTTCATTTATTTTTCATTTGGATTTTTTTTTTGTTCCTTTATTATTTTTTAAGGCTGTTTCTTTGCTTTGTGTGACTTGAGTCCTGGCCATAAGAAAAACATACACAAAGGAAGCTTTGGTGTAGGAAATGCTATGATGAAAGGATCTCTTGTCACTCAAATTCATGGCTGATTTCAAAAGAAGCTGGGGAAAGTATCTGTAAAAAACATCAACCCCAGACTAAACCCCACAAAAATAGCCTACTAGATTCAGCATATGGTTGTCCACCAATACAATATTGACATTTCTGAAACAGAGCATCCAGTGCTGTTTTCCTTGCATTTCCCCCCATTGCTCATCTATATGTTAATTTCAAAGATGAGATGCACCCATTTAACAAACAGCAAATCCTGATCCCCATTGTCTCTGCTGCAATGCAGATTCTCCCCTTATTTTATTTCAGTCACTATAAATAAAAATGATTTATACTGAGCTCTAAGCCACTATCAAAGACTATGATTCTCTTTCCACAGCTCCTGACTTAAGAATACATTGAGTTCAACCATTTTCACTTAAGTACACAGAAAAATTGGGAAGAAAAGCTATTATAAACAGCTGTTATATACCATCTTTTCAAAAATGTCAGGTAGCCCAGTGTCCTAGATCAATTTGCTCTGAAGCTGTGATTTGTGCCTTTGCCATTGACATGTGCTAGCAATGTTAAATTTTCTAAAGGGACAGAGGAAATACAGTTGATATGTGCTTCATTTCCCTATGCTTGTTTAAAATATTTAAAGCAGAAGCCATAAACGTCATCTTGCAAGGAGACGGGTGTGTTCCACAAGTGCTGAAAAGCAAATGCATCTCCTCAGATGAGACTTTGCTTCAGATGTTCTAGACAAATGTTGAAAGATCTACTCCCAAAAAGCTGTCCATAGGATTGCATTCTTAGCCAACTCTCTTCTTAGTTTAGAATAAAGGCAGAGAAGCAAAGAGAGGAAAAAATATTATCTATATTGAATAGAGGGTAGTTATTTACTCTCTCCACATTAGATATTTGGGTTTTCCAACAAAATCAATTGGCAGCTGACTCAGCTTGAACAAAAACATGTAGTGCATCAAGCACTAGATGCTTAACTTATACACAGACACTGTTGAAAAGACAAATTCATGGAGGGTGTCTCTATCAAAGGCTGTTAGCCATGACAGCTAAGAGCAGAATCTCAGTGTTCAGAGGCACAAGACTTCTGTCATCAGATGCTGAGGACAAATGACAGGTGCTATCTCCATCATGCCCTTCTTGCAAACTTTGCAGAGACATGTGGGTGTGGCTACTGTTGGGGACAGTGTGCTGGAATAGATAGAATGACACGTTTATATTCTAGGGCGGATAGTTACCTTTTTCTATCCTATTCCTAAATGAGTTGCTATTTTTTACTTTTTTATGTAGTGTAGATGGTCTACATGGAAGTAACATGTAAAAAGATAGTAGTTCACATTTTTTGGTGAGAGATCTAATCTGTAGAAGAAAACCCAAGATCATAAGCATGTTCTTCATCAGATATTGAGGCTATTCTCATGATGGGGGAAAGCTAAGGGAGCACAGCCTGGCTTCCCCCCATCGTGAGAACCACTGGGCTCGCGAGCAAGCCCGGTGGTTGCCTGGCAGCTAGCCCACCTACCAACCCCTCCTCTTAAACAAGGTTAACAGAGCGAGCACTCCATTAACCTTGTTTTGTTGATCGTGTGCTGCCATGGCGTGCTTCCGTGCCACTGCGACATTCAAGTAGACCCCTGATCAGGAGGCTATAACCAGCTTCCCAGCCTTGGGGGTCTCCTCAGAATGCCCCACACACTCGCATGGGGCATCCTGGGACTTCCAGGGGCCAGGCGGCCCCTGATCCCTGCCGCCCCTACTGGCTCCATGATGGAGCCGGTAGTTGTGTGGGTGGCCAATCTGGCCACCCAGAGAAGAGGCAGTGATTATCTGCAGGGAGGTAAGTGCTTTCAGGCTTCCTCCCTGCAGAAGGGGGTAGTCTTCTGCAGCGATCTTGAGGATCGCTTCATTATGTTTTCATCTATCAAGGGAACAGGATCGTCAACATTCAAAAGACTGCTCATCAATTTTTTTCTCAGGAGCTGACATGCTTTACTAGAAGAAGTCCTATGGAAATTTAATAGTCCTTTTTAGAGTAACTCCTGAATAGTTATACTGAGTAACTTAGACTGGATGTCAACCACTAGGGCTGTTTTCATGAGCAGCTTAGCCCAGGCTAGGGCAGCATAGCTTGGTTCAGGCTGTTCGTGTGGAGCACCAGGATCCGCATGGACCCCGGTGCTTCCACCCAGTCTAAATCCCACTTCTTAGCTAGGCTCTTAGCTGAAATTAAGGGCGAGAGCGCACCCGCACCCTGGCTGCTGGGATTGTGTGTCTCCTTGGGTTCACGCAGCCCAAGGAGGCACAGAGGTGAGGGCATTCCCCCAAGGTTCCACGCTCATCGCATGGCACCTTGTGGAAAATCCAGAGGCTGGGGGAATGAGTCCTGGTCTTTGTTGATCCACACTGCCAGGAGCAGCATGGATCATGTGGATGTGTGGCTCGTGTGCCGAAGACACGGAGATCAATCATCTGGCTTAAGATAGGTTGAACCCTGCCTCCCCCCCCCCGCTCACCCTCCCTGCCCTGGTATTGGTCACGAGGATGACCTTACTATCTTTAAATATCTGAAGGTTTGTTTACTGAAGTTCCTTTACAAGAATTAATAAAATCTCCAATTCTGTAAAAAAAACACTGGAGTAATTTCTACAGCTTCCCTTTTCTGAGCTGGTAGTGTTTAAAAACAACAGTGAACATTTGCCACTACACCAGATAAGTGCTTAGAATGGGGCATAAGTTGAGTCTACACTGATATTGCTGGGATGTGATCCCAGCATTGCAGGCACTTATTCTGGTAAATCTATAGGATTGGAATGCCAGTGCTGTGTTTACAGCTTACCCACATGCAGAGAAACAACTATTAACTATATGAAAATTGCAACCTTTCTCCCTCTGACTGCAAGGAGTCAATTGATCGAAAGACACAGGATGGATAGAATGCACTTTAAACATTTCTGCAGTTCCTGTCAGGGTTTTTAGGTTTGTCAAGGCAGAAGAAATACATTTAAAGTGAGGTTGCATATGGGGTTTTGCTGCTTATGGAAACATTCCTACTGCCTTTAAGACTTATGTAAACAAATACATTAGAATTATATTGTAAATGTAACTTCAGAATATAACAGACTAGTAAATCAAATCTATAAATCACTTAAACCAGATAATTTGGATCTGGAGGTTTCCCAGACTGGGGGGTTTATTATGGTGTAAAGTAAATTAGGACAAATTAGGATGAGAGTATAGAAAGTACATATAAACATCAATATGAATTAATTGGAGCATGGCTATTCACATTCTGCTTTTTATTATGCTTGATTACAGTTTGCTACATTTTTCAAACGTAGGTTTGTTCACACAACAGACTTTCCCCTGATCCATTCTGATTCATCCGGCTCATTTCTGGCCAATAGAGTTGAGGCAGGGGTGCTCTACCTTCTGCATCCTATTGGTGCATTACTTTGCACTCAGGTAGGCAAGGGGTACCTGTGTGTGCATGCATGGTGGCAGGTTCTTAAAATTATCTTTTCTCTTTTTTTTCTACATCCCATTGTGCTTGTGCAAGGATATCTGTGTGGGAGATCAATTGAACCCATCTACAGTCACTGAGCACAGTAATTACTCCAAAAGAGCTTTGGTACTCTCACTGAGTGGTGGTGGTGGTGGGGCAGTTCTCAGGGTAGTTCTTATACAAGGTTCTCAGGATTTTAGTGAAATTTTTGTTTGTTGCGCTTGCATGCAGGTAGTCTTGCACAAGACTACCTGTACAAGACCACCTGCATGCAAGCTCATTCAGAAGCCTGAGCATACCACATGATTTAGTTAATCTTTTCTATCTTTTAGCCAATGGAGTAGGGATGTGCGAAACGTTTCGGATACAAAACGTTTTGTACCCAAAACAGCCTGTTTCGGGTGTTTTGTAGACAAAACAAAACACCAATTTTCCAGATCCAAAAGTTTTGTATACAAAACAAAACGTCCCTGTTTCGGCTACAAAACGTTTTGTTGTTTCGGATCTCCATTTTGTGGTGATCTCTGAGTCAGTCTCCATTTTGTGTTTGACATCTCTTTGAATTTCCCACCCTTCCAGCCTTCTCATCAGTGACCTAAATCATGGGCTGACCTGCTGACAATTCCCTCCTTGTTCCCCATTGGCTCTTTTGCTTCTTCCCACTCTTTACTGACCCCACATTGGCCAGGGGAAGGGTTGCTAACCTATGGGGTGCTGGGTTCTGCTGTTTCTGTGGTGTTCTGAGTGTAGATTCTCTAGTAGCATATGAGAGTGGATTCTTGTTTTTCACTGAAAATCTTATATGCTACCAGAGAATCTACAATGAACACCTCAGAAACAACAAAACCCAGTACCCCACAGGCTTGTGGGTGTGGGGGTGGTTGGCACCCTATGTGCACTACACAACCCCTCGCTCTAGGCAACCCCAGTGTCCCCAAAGGGGAATTATGGGGCTGATGAAACCTCCATTATTCCCCATGGAAGAAATCTTAAAGACACGTGAACTTCAGCAAATCACAAAAGATCAGCCCTTTGCCCAATTCCTTTGAAATAATTCTGGAAGTTTCCTTGCCCCCATTGGGCACTACCACCCACCACACTCTGCTCTGGGTCATCCCTTTCCCCTTGATTTGAAGCGATACATTTGCTGGAATCCCCATTATTCCCTATGGGAAAATTCTTAAAGATGTGTAAACTTAAAAAAAATTCACACACACGCACACACGCTCCCAGTTAAGATGGCGGCGGAGGCATCTGCCTTTTAGAATCGCTCTCTGATTTTAAGTTTTTATCGCCACTTTTAATGGCTTTAATTAAGGGTATTTAGATTATTTGATGAACCCTCCCTGTTAGTTGACAGTTGGCTGTAATTATATTGCTGTGTTAACGCTGGATTCTTGAGATTTTTGCTTTTTCTCTCCCGGGTCATTACAAGCTGCATTTTTCTTCTGTCTGTGGCTGCGGTACAACTAACAAGATGGGAAGCAAAAACAAGAATAAGAAACGACCTCGTTCTTCACCGGACCAAGCAGATAAACAACAGAAAGGGAAAAAAAACAGAAAATGGACAGTTTTATGACAACAAAGGACCTCGAAATGGTTACAAAGTCCTTTCCAATAAAAAACAACTTTGATCCTCTGGAAACTTTACAAAAACAGAAGGACGATTCGCTGGAAGAATGTCAAGGGGAGCCGCTACTGATGCCAGACTCCGTTGAGCCAGAACATCCAGCAGAGTCTGAGCAAAGAGAATTCTGTAAGCTATTTGCAAATCACACTTTTATTACAATGGAAACACTTATTTCCCTTTTGGGCTCTCTGCAAAATATTGAATATAAGCTAGGGTCATTAGAGGAGTCAATGGGGAAGATATTAGAGGACTATAAAAGGAGAGACAGAACTACTCTAGTCCAAAGCAATTTGAACCAGAAGGAGGAACTGTCTTTAGCTAACCAGCAAATTTGAAATGCTGGACCCCGTTTGGAAACGAAAAATCCCAGGGTGCTACAATCTAAAAACATTGTGCTCTGTATTGATTGGGGGAGCCCAAGAAGATTTTGATGGCAGGATAGGCAGGGGGTTCTGGCAGCCCTGAGAACACTTCTTAATGTCTCTCTCTCATCTGCTGAGGTGAACTCTGTGTATTGGCTCCCTCGCTGTAGTTTTTACAAAAGGATAATGATCAAGTTTAATACACCTGGAGTTCCAACAAAACTTATGTACAGGTCCAGACAGTTAAATGCCTGTGGGATTTTCCCAATTAGAGTCTTCGCTGACTCAGAGCCTGTCCCTCTATTCCCTGGCATACAAGGGGTTAAGGTCAAATCAGCACCTGTTGCTGCAAATTCTGACCTTGGACATTCCGTAGACCATACAGCAAGGGCTGGGCTCCTGGCCAAAAGGAGTTTGGCAGAAGGCCCAGGCTTACTGCCTGAGAGCCGGAGAAAGATAAAGAAAAGTAACAAAAAGCAGAGCCCTGTCTCACTCAGACATGCAGGTAATATAAAGGACATACTTGCAGCATATAGAGGAATCAAGTAAGATTGGGGGCTGGAAGCGAATACTTCAGAAATCCCTCCTGGCTCTCCCAGGATCCAACGCGTGGCAGATACCATGGTGAACCGAGTAAGTCCAAAGAACACTAATGACTGCCTACAGTTTTCCCACACAAGGGTGGAACCAACAGCTCCGTTTAAAATAAAGCCCCAAGTAACCAACAAAGTTGATAATCCCAGTGCTGACAAGGAGAGTAAGACAGGTGCAGCCCCAATAGAGGAAGATCTTGCTCTGGTACAACACAGTAATACACTTGCATTGGATCTACAGCTGGATGAGAACCCGACTCAGAAGCCTCCTTATTCCCTCAGCCTCCACTTATCAAACACTTCACTCCCTTGGGATTCCTGGATTGATGTATCAACCGATGATTCTCCGGCGCACTCATCTCGAATAGAGACATGTATACAAAATGATGCCCTTTGTGCGGAGGAGAGGACTCCAGTGGTACTGGAAATAGACTCAAAACCCCTGTTTGAGACATTAATTGCTCATCGCAATGAAGTCCCCCCCAAGTCATTGGCAGCAGAGATTGCAGAGACGGAAAATAGAACTCAGATCAGTCCATCTTATTCACCTATGGTGGTGAACCTGACTGATCAGGGGGAAAAGTGACATTCACAGGCTAGCCATGCAACCTAAACCATAAAATTACTTTCATGGAATGTCGGCGGTTGGCTACAAAAGGATCAGGACCCTGAGCTATTTGCCTTTATTGCTAAACACGAGGTGTTCCTCCTACAAGAGACCTGGAGGACTGACAACTTCGATGTTCCCAATTATAAAGTTTTTTTGGCTCCTGCTTCCCGGAGCACCAAAGGAGGCAGAAACATGGGGGGGCTTGCAATAGGTATCTCCTATGGGCTAAGAGCAGAAACCTTGGCTCTCCCTTGTTGCTCTAATATCGCGATGGCAGTTCTGCTTCGCACACATGAAACACAAATTATTATTGTCAATCTGTATATGCCTATTTCACGTCTCAGAATACATAGTAAGTCCCACTGGGGTGACTTGGAAAGATACCTCATGCAGCTGATGATGGACTATCCGAGGGCAGCAATAATGATAGGGGGCGACTGTAATGCCAGAATCAATGCGCTTGAAGACTCAGGTATTGGGGATATGCCCCACTTGACACCAGAAGATTCACCTCTTGCATCAACGCGTATCCTGCTAGACCAGGGCAGTAACTTTACTGGCAGGCTGCTGATACAGCTGGCTAACAAACTAGATCTCCATATTCTTAATGGAGCTGTCAATGGAGACTGCCCTGGCCAATTTACCATTTTTCTCAGTACAAAACGCTCAATAATAGATTATGTAATGGTATCTAGAGGGCTGATAGACAAAATAATAGAGCTGAAGGTTATCCCAAGACCAGAGAGTGACCATTTCCCTCTGAGGGTCACTTGCCGGCTAACCAATGAGGGGGTCATAGAACCCTCACTCAACCGCAGGGATGACCCAGAGACGAAACCCCCTGTTTTGGCCCAGATAATTAAGTGGTTCCCAGAGTTGGAGGCTAGACTCACGAGCTGGTGTTATTCAGAAGTGGGGATGGAGAAGCACAAAAAAATAACCCTAGTTTGCATTAAACGGTGTGAAGAACCTGCCCCCGAAGGGGCGTTGGTGACTCAGACTGAAGTGATTGTCAATTACGAAGCCTTGATTTCCCTACTTATCCCTTTTCTGGTCAGAGGCACTCAAGCCAGGGTCAGGGCCGCCTCACACATATCTTATAACAAACCCTGGTTTGACCAGGACTGTAAAAAGGCGAAAAAAGTACTGTTACAACTCTCGGCTGACCGCAAAATAAATAATACCTTCTCTCTAGACACGAAATTCAAACAATATAAGGGAAGTTACAAGTCTCTGATTAAAGCCAAAAAGGAGGCCCTGAAAGAAAGACAATGGTCAGAACTTATAACGGCCCTTAATAAAAAGGATGAAACCAGTTTTTGGCACTTAGTATCCGGGGTTAATTCGTTCCCCAGACAAATTCCAGTGCCAGAGGAAAGATGGGTAAATCATTTCACCAAAATCTATGCTGCCCCACAAGCACACTTAACCTTTCCATCTCGGCCCAGCATCCCCCCGGAGGAATTGCCTGTATGGCCTCCAGTTACCACTGAAGAAGTGGAGAATCTGATTGGACAGCTAAAGAGAGGCAAATCTCCAGGTAAAGACTACATTCCCCCCAATTTCTTAAGGGCCAATGTTAGCTGGTGGGCTCTGCTCTTAGCCTCCATATTCACTCATATAGACCGAACAACAAATATGCCCAATGGCTGGGGACAGGCAATTGTCGTTCCAATTCACAAAAAGGCCCGTCTGATGACCCGTCAAATTATAGACCCATAAGTCTATTAAGCGTAATTGGTAAGCTATACGCTAAACATCTAAACTCAAAATTGTTGGACTGGATGGAGAAAGAAAACATTCTAGAACAAGAACAAGTGGGGTTCAGAAAAGGAAGATCTGTGATGGATCACTGTTTGGTCCTCCAGAGTTTAATAGAGAAATACGTTGAGGACAGAAAGGCGCCGTTATATGTCACCTTTATAGACTTTAAGAGTGCCTTTGACTCAATATCCAGGGATGCTCTGTGGGAGAAATTTGCAAACTCTTCTATCGACAAGAGATTGCTATCTCTAATATATAAACTCTACGAGAACATGAGTCTCAGAGTAAAATGTGACCACAATGGCCAATTATCCAGAGAGATCCCTGTAGAAAGGGGGGTCCGGCAGGGATGCATACTAGCCCCAGCTCTTTTCAATTTCTATGTAAACGGTCTAATCACCCGTCTACGGCAAGTTGAAACTCAAGCGCCAAAGATAGGGGACAGGTGTTTAGCTATCCTGATGTATGCAGATGACACAGCCTTATTGTCACAGACCAGAGTTGGTCTAAAAAGAGCGTTAGAATGCTTGAGTTTGTTCTGCAATGAGGAATTTCTGGAAATTAACTACACCAAAACTAAAATCGTGAGATTTACAAAGAAGCAACATGTTTTTAGATGGTCCATAGGTGGTGCCAGAGTGGAGCAGGTGAAGTCTTACAGATACCTGGGGGTGGTGTTTCAGTTTAATGGTGGTACCTCTACGCACACCAGTGCCGCTAAATTGAATGCCACTCGATCTTCCATGGCAATCAGGAAATTTTTCTGGGCACAAGGTGGTGGCTATAGTCCGGCAGCTAATAAAGCCTTTCAGGCTAAAGTGATACCTCAGCTGCTATGTGGGATTCAGGTTAGACCACCAAAAGACTTACAAGCTTTAGAAAAAGTACAATCGGGCTTTCTGAGATCACTATTGGGGGTACCAAAATGTGTCCCGAACTCCTTAATACGGCTGGAGGCTGGGCTATGGAAATTGGAGACCAGGGCCTGGCTGCTCATAATCCTGTATTGGATTAAGACTTATCTTTACCCGGCAGGACTTATACCTCATCTCCTTGCTGCTACCCCACAACCCCATTGGTGTATGATGGTTGAGGAAAGACTCCGGAAGATGGGCTTCTGCCCAGTACAATTGTTAGAACAGGGCGAGTCAACAGCAAGATCCCTAGTTAAACAAAGGCTTAGGGACATAAATTTCCAGGAGGAAAGGGCCTCCGTAAATAGGCCGCTACAATTCCTAAGCACTAAGAAAGACTGGGTCACAGCCTCTTATTTCTATACAATTTATTCACCAAAGCTGCGCTGGGAGTTTACAAGAGCTCGCTTGAATGCTTTACCCTCAGCGATGCTAGTAGGGAAATTTGAGAGAAAACCCTATGAGGAGAGACTATACCTTTGCGGAGCTGCTCCCGAAACACTGACGCAGTCACTGTTACATTGCCCACTTTATACAGATGAAAGAGATTTATTTTTATCTCAGTATCTGAAAGATCTCCAAAGCCACTCAGTGGAGACAATTCTTATATGCTTATTAGAAGACAGGGACCCAACAATATCCCTGGCGGTTGCTAAATTTTGTTATACATTGACCAAACTAAGAGAAGCTAGAGCACAGCAATCGGTTACTGTAAAAGATTCCTGATTTTATATATTTGATGACATTTTAGACTTTGTTTCCATTATTGTTTTTCTTTTTACTGTGTATATTCTGTGTATATTGATGTTTGATCTAAGATCATAAATAAACAACAACAAGAAGATGTGTAAACTTAAAAAAAAATCACAAAAAAACCAGCCCTTTGCCTAATTCCTTTGAAATTTGGGTGGTAGCTTCCACCCATTGGACACTACCACCACCACCCAATCTTTTTGCCCTGGGACCCTTTTTAAAAATCCAAATCGATTCGGATTCGGAAAATTTGGCTACAAAACAAAACAGGGCTGATTCGGATTCAGAAAATTTGGGTACAAAACAAAAAGGGGATATTTCGATTCAGATACAAATCAAAACAAGAAAATTCCAAAATGCACACCCCTACAATGGAGGGCTATAGCACAGTGTGCAGTTTCATAAACCCACCTATTTCCCATTGCTGCACTGCCCTCTGGCCCAGATAGTGAAGAAAGAAATATATGTATATTAGTTGTTCCCTTTTAAATGTTTCCGGATGGTCTTGCAAGAGCACCATCTCACAAGAGCACCATCATGCAAGATCAACAAGATGCTCCAGCTACTTTCATGGAGATCTGCATCCCAACCATACCAAGTCTATGGGGAAAAGAGAAGAATATTCCGAATGTGTGGAAAGGTCTGAAAATTGGCACATGGTGGAGGATGGCTGGAGTCTGTGTATTTAATTTCAAATAAATCAGCCCATATGTTTATTTTTAATGTTGTTTTTTAAAAAATGCTGATTCTGAGATGCAGTTACTTTTTGCTGGATTCTTGCTACTGCCAGACAGTTCTTACAGTTGGGAAATTCCTCCTCATGTCTAGTCTGCAACTTCCTTATAATTTTGATGCATTGGTTCTAGTGCTGCTCTCAGGAGTAGCAGAGGGTCAGTCTATTCTTTCTTTTATGTGACATTCTTTAGCTATTTGAATCTTATCATATCTCCCTTTAGTTTTCTCTTCTTCTGCTCTAATACACCTAGCTTATTTAACTGCTCCTCACAGGACGATCTCCAGACTCCTCACCATATCTGTTGTCCTCCTCTGAACCTGTATATCAATGGCCTTCTTAAAATGCAGTGCCCAGAATTGGACATACTGGCTTCCATACTATGCAGTGTTAAAAGAACTGTTCTGGAGCGCTGGCAGAATGCCCTGATACCATTTTTTGGCATGTGGGGGGAATTTTTTTAAAAAATGTTACATTTATACCCCACCTTTCATTAAGAAAATCCCAAGGCAGATTAGTGAGAGTATAGTGAACAGTCTGTTACAGGATAAATTTGTGCAAAATTTTGGTCTGGAAATGATGAGAAAGAGAAATGTATGATACAATCAGATTTACTTAGGGAATCAGGGGTACAGGAAGAGAAAAATTGATTAAGCAGGCAAGGAGGCAATAAAATATTAACTAATAGTGCTAATTTGGAATCTCACAAAGAAGTGTTTTAGCTTATTTGAATTATTACTGAATCAGCTCAGGGCTGGCTAGAGAAAGGGCCTGAAGAGCAGCTTTAGAATTAAAGAGAAAAGAGATGGGGGCAAGGAGATTTAGGAAGATAGGCAATTAGTAATACCTAATCCAATATCCAGTGGTGTGTCTGTCACACTTGCAGGGTAGCATATGTTGGTGGATCTCCTCGCTTGGACAAGGCAGAAAGGCAGGTAAAAGAAGAGGCAAACATGCTACTCACAAGCCAGGAAACCAGGATAGCATCTGGTTCCAAGAAAAGTCCAGAGGTGGTTGGGTCTCTAGGGTCTAATTCTCTAGGGCAGCCAAGTGTGGTGCACAGTTTGGGTCTGGAGACAGGTCCAAACTGGAGGCTGGGATCTGAGCTGGGATCAAGGCTGGAGCAAAAGTTGTAGCTGATGATATAGCTAAAGCCATAGCACAATATTTGTTGGCGTTTGGGCTGGAAATAGGCAAAATCATGCATTCAGACCATAAATGGGTCACACCTCCTTATTGTTGGAACTGACATCCATGGTTGACAAAAGAATTCATATTGCTTGATTTGATCATCGGCAGGTTTGATTCTGATGAACAATAAAGTGAAATGGTTTGAGCACACTGCATGGGCTGGAGTGAATGGGAAATTCACAATGATTAATTGTATGGGTTGGAGTGAACCGTGACTAACTGTAGTTTGGCAACCGATGGCTTCTGGGCAGAGGAACTCCCCCCTCTTAGTTCACCTAGGCTGCATCCCAGCAAGTTCCATCCCACTCATATTGCCAAACAGTTGGCAAAGCGCCATTATGCTAGTGAAGCTGCAACCAATGGCCACAATGTTAGAGGGGTGTGCTCAGCATGACCGTGCCTTTTTAACAGTGTTCACCTGCTCTTGACAGGGCAAAGACATTTTAACCCTTTTCTCACACCACATGCACCACTGTCCTCTGCAGTTGGGGAGGAAGGATATTTTGCCCACTTGGTTAAAGACAGAATGCACAAGTGATCCCTCTACTTTTCTCATATGTTCACTGTCACACACTGGCCTGGGATCACAGTCTCCAACCGCCTCCCTTCCTCTAATCCTGTTCATAGGCTGTGGAAGTGGCCTCAGAAGTACTGGTGAAGGGGTTAATTGTCACCCTATTCCTCCACCAGCTGTCAGAGAGAGGGGTAAGACTGCTCCTCACTGGGAGTCTCTAGGTCCAAATCACTCCCATCTCTCCAGACCTCCTCATCCCTAGCCATCCAAGCCTTAAAAAAACCCCCTGCAATCAGGACAATCCCAGCTACGCTCTCCTGACTCTGCCCTCTCCAATGTAGCTGCCTGCCTCCTCCCTCCTTCAGCTGTTGCCTGTCTTGCCAGCTGTTGAGGCCCTCCCTTCTCTTTGCGACCAGGAGGCAATCTGTTGGGCCATGCTGGCCCATCCACGGTCTGTGGGTTCCTGGATATCTTGGCTCTCCCTGGCAACTGTGTAAAGTCCCAGCTGGCTTTGCCTGTACCCAGGAACTGTATTGCCTCCATCTTCTCAACCCCCCAACTGGGTGAGTACTCAGGGGCCCCCCACGGCCGGCGGGAAGGCCCAACATTCACATAATGAATTTGTTACTGGCAATGGCTGTTTGTGACACACTAATTTTTCCCCTCCTTCAGAGAAATGTGGTCACCCTAGAACTGATGCATTTATGGGCTGTCTGAGCCAACCTCTCTATAGTGGCAGCAGGAGCTTGTGCATGAAATGCAGGTTATGGCGGGTGGAAGAATACGGATGACACAATGCTGCCTTCAAACCTCAGGTTTCAGCAGTAAATCTCACTACAAACTGAGGGTTCAGATTCGGGCGTGGAAGCAAAAACAGAACTGTGGTTGGGTTACAAAAGAGTGGCTTTATGCTTTTGGCTGATCACAAATAAAAGCATCTGGCATGTTTGCATCTGGTTTGGCGTTATGTTCGAATGGTCCCAGACAAACCTAGTCACAGACTTAGCTGTTGTTGCTACTGCTGGATTATTTGCAAGGGTCTAGCTATAACTGAGTGGGTGCGTTCAAAGAACCGGCCCCCTGAACTCCTGAAGGGCCCCCCCCAGATCCACCCCTCCCTATCTTTTTCATTCTCTCTCTCACTCCAAGGGGCCGTTGGAGAGAGGAGTGAACATGGTCCCTCTCTTGCCTAGCTACACCCCGGAGTATTTGTATGTACATCCTAGTTTGTCAAACTACTTACAAGTGCATAAAAATATTCTGAACAATATATTGCTTCTACTTAATATATTTTTTTCTCATCAAAAGGAAAGCATTTTCTTGCTCATTTTCTTTACCGCTTTCTCATGTTTCCCTTACTATGCCATTAAGGTTAATGGAAAGACATCCATTTCAAAAATATAGCTTTGAAGTTCCTTGCAAGAACCAAACAAAAATAATATACATCAATACCTATTTGCAGAGGAGGAAAAATAATCTTCAGTTTTTCTTCCTGAATGTCCATAGGACAATCACTGCAGTGCTTTTTTTTTTCTTCAAGGGAAAATCAAGCAATCCATAATAACCTTTGGATGTAAACATTTGTGGTGCTCTGAGAGCCCAGAGGTAAATGCACTAGTCAGGGCTATAAAGCTGAGACACTATAGCCAGCTTCTACGAAGTTCTTCCTATGAGGCAATGTAAACATCCACTCAACATATTTTAGTGCACCAAGTCCAAGATGTTGAAAATGCTGGCCTTGGAAATTCCTTATAGCTCTATGATTCTAAAACTTCCTACAAAAAAGAGATATTAGACAAATGTACTTCTGAGAGTTATTCTTTGCATTTTTTGTTTAAAGAGTAGCACTGATTTAAACTGCTTGCACAGGGAGAAAATTCAGTAGCAAGTAGATGAACACATTTTAAGAACTGCTTTGGACATATCAGATAATCAGTGAGAGGAGTATGAGTCACTTGGGCTTTCTCTCCTCTTGCTTCCAGGTCTCAGCCAAAGAAAGGAGAATGATGTACCTGTATTAAGTCAACCTGCATTTCCCTATGGGTAATATGGCTATTCTCTTAGGTGTCTCATCTCATCAACTATTTATGAAGGTTCCTTTATGAAAGAAATCCCTTCCCACTGACACCAATTATTCTTAACCTTTGGATAACAACTCTTTTAAAACTCCTCTTCATAGAATGGGATAGGCCTTAGGCATAGGAAAAAAAAACAATCAAAGAGACAAGCTGTATTTGAAAGGTGTATTTGAATTTTATCATGTAAATATACCTTTTAGGATGAAAGGATATATACAGAATAAAATAAGATGATGCAATTTAGAAGTGTGCACGGAATCGCTCCAGGTGGTTTAGTTTGAATTTGAACTGAACTCAAACCAAATGGCCTGGTCTGCGAGCCAGTTCATTAGAACATGCTGGCAGTTTGGTTCGAGTACTAGAACCAGACTGAATCAACTTGGCCCAGTTCGAACCAGTTCTGCATGCTTGCAAAGGGGAATCTAGTAAGGATCTAGTAAGCATAGGGGGAAACCTATGAAATGGGAGAGTGGGGTTGGGTGGCAGGTCACCTTACACTTTGCAGTGGCATGGCTCATCGGCGGTGGTGGTAGGGCAGTGGTGGCTCCCCTAGACCCCACCAACACTCTCCCATCAGCCATTAGAGTTACCTCCGTGTTTGTGTGGAGGCCCAAACAAGGTCCCTGCCAGCCTGCGCTGATGGGGGGAGTGCCAATGGGCCTAGGGAGTTGCTGCTGACCCGCCGCCACCACTGAGGGCAGTGGGCACCTCCTGCCCACCCTCTGTGTCCAGTCCCATAGGGTTATTATTATTATTTTTTACTGTAAAGGGGAATCCTTACCAGATTCCCCTTTGCAAGCATGCAGACTGGCCAAACCACGTCAAACAGGTTTGATCTAAACTGGGCCTGGGCCTCCTTTTTGGAGGGCCGGTCTGGTTTGATCTCGAACTGCTTGAAGCGGGCTGGTTCATGTTGAACCTAGTTCAATTCAAACTAGTTCTGCACATCTCTAATGTAGTTATTAGAAATGTTTAGATGCCTATTGCAAAAGAACAGTGGCTAGAGCCCTAATTAAGATCATTTCCCTGATAAGGGATGTACATGAACCGGTCCAGAGGCCATTATAGAGGACTCTGAACTGGTTCGAACATGGCCCGGTCCAGTGGTCCAGCAGTCTGGTGATCCGGCACTGGTGGGGTGGTTCTTTAAGGGCGGGAGGGTTGCACTTACCCCTCCCGCCACTTTTCCCCTGCTGGTGCTCCGTTTTTTTTAAATGTTTTTGAGACGACAGCGTTCCTCGCTGCCGCCCCTGCCCTCGTTGTTGGCTGGAAATACCAGAAGTAGCGATTGCGCGTGTGCCCGCCACCACCATGCCTGCCCACGTAGCACATTGTATCAGTGCTGACCATTGCCTTGACATCCTCAGGGACATATTTATACAAGTGGAAAGGGCATTTGGAGGGAGGGGAGAGACATGAAGATCTCTCCTCCTCTTCACCTCTATGCCCAGTCTACTGCATAAGTACCCTATAGTGCAGGAACACTGAAGGCCCCATGCAGAATCATAGCCCTCCATTTGTCCCTGGAGGGCTGCACATCTTGTAAACCATTATTATTATTGTTATTGAGAATATTTATATATTTTCAACAACAGAGTTCTTGAAGTGGTTTCCATAGGGGAAAAAGAGTAGGGTGGTCCCCTGTCCTAAAAAGGCTCACAACCTAGAAAGAAACATGAGGAAGACACCACTGGGAGGGATGTTGTTGCTGGGCTGATACAGCTATTGCAATGGAGATAAGCACCGTAAATTAAAAACAGTGTCCAGCCAAAGCCTTCAATTGGAGTGGCAGTTATTTAGGAATCAGCTGACTTTTCATAGGTTCCATCTGCTGCCAAAATGGCTGGGTATAGAGCAGCAGAAAGGAGAAGCAGAAGTTGAAAGGGAGTAGAGAAAGGAAAACAGTATGAAGAAGAACACAGAGAAGAAACAATGGAATAACAACAGGAATTCTAGAGTTTTGATGTGGAAACCAACAGTCTGAAGCTCTAGATGTTGTTGTGTGGCAAAAATTTAAAACTATTCATATAAAATGCTAGAAAACAAAAGCTAAACCATTTCCAGCAGTGTTCAGTAAAGCATTCAGGACAAAACCTTCTCTCTGACAGCCCCTCAGCTCTTGAACTCTGGCATTCTCTGCCACCCATCAAAAGGGTCCTAAAGGCCACGTTGTTCTACCAAGCTTTCAAGTGTTGCTGCTGCTCTTTTAGATGCACCTATTCTGTCCTTTGATTTTTATTGTGATTTTTTTTTACTGTGTTTCAAAACATTTTTATGCTGTTTTAATCTATATTGTTTGCTGCCTTGAGGCCAGTTATCAAAATTCAGGATATTACAAAGTAAATAAAAGTATATGAAACAGTCAAGTTGCTTTTTGTGTGTGTGTGCTAGGAGACTGAACCAAAGAAGCTGGGAGCACCCATGTTAATTTCAACTCTGCTTCGTTACTGGTACAACTGTGGGATTAACAAGAAGATCTGGAAAACATCATTTCAGCTTTGGCTGATAGCCCCATGGGAGGAGGGGCATTTATTTATATGCTAAGGCCACTGCTGATTGGTGCTATGTTCCTTTGCAAGAAACTGCCCCAACATATCAAGTAGATCATATGTATGATATTTATTTATCTACATGTTTATACTGCCTAATCAAAAATCTCTAGGCAGTTTACAAACCAATTAAAACAAACCAGTTAAAATACAGAAATTAAAACAGAACCAATTAAAAATGCCTGGTTAAAAGGTGTGTCTTCTTTATTTTATTTTATTAATCTATTTAAAATTGATTTAAAATTTAAATATTTAAAATAAAATATTTATTTAAAATATTTATACCCACCACTCCAGCTTGGGGTGGCTCACAAAATGAATAAAATAGATATGATATGAAGATTAATAAAATTAAACAAGTTGAAAAGCCAAGCTTTTGGCCTTTAAAGCTCTCTTAAAGGCCCTCGGAGATGGCGATGGGCAGGGAGAGCTATAGAGAAGTTCCAACTCTGAGTCTCTGCCAGATGAGCTGGAGACAGCTGTAGGCGGACCTCTCCAGATGACTTTAACAACTTTGGGGGATCATGTAGAAGAAGACATTCTCTTAGGATTCACACTGTTTCTTTATTTGATTTATATAGTGCCCTTCCTAAAGTGGCCCAGGGTGGTTTACATTATGATAAAAAACACAGGCACAAGGTGATTTACATTAAAATCATAAACACATAATAAAACAATTAAAATGGGGGGGGAGTTTAAACCAGATTAAAATTAAAACTAAATATCATTAAAAGCCAGGCTAAAAAGTTGGGTCTTTAAGACTTTCTTGAAGGCCTTCAAGGAAGATAACCGTCTCATATCAATGAACCACTCCTGATGATCTTAATAAGTGGTGGGGATCTTGTAGAGAAAGACGTTCTCTCAGCTAACCTGGATCTAGGTCATTCAGGGCTTTAAAGGTAATAATCAATACTTTGTAATTTGCCCGGAAACAAATTGTCAGCCAGTGCAACTGTTTAATAACAGGCATAATGTGGCCTCTCCAGGATACCCCAGGACCAATCTAGCTGCTACATTTTGAACTAAATGAAGTTTCTGAACTACATACAAAGGCAGCTGTACACAGAGCACATTACATTAGTCCAATTTGGAGGTTACCAGCTGGTGTACTACTGTTTTCAGGTCATTATCCTCAAGGAATCAATGGAGTTGTCAGTTTAGTTGCAGCTGGTACAAAGCACTCCTGGCCGGAGCCTCAACTTGAGGTACCAGGTTGAGACTCAGGTCCAAGAGCACTCCCAAGCTATGGACTTGTTCCTTTTGTGGGAGTGTAACCTCATCCAGAACAGGAAGTTATATACCATCTTGCAGATTACAACCCCCCAAAAATGAGCCACTCTGTCTTGCTTGGATTCTGCTTCAGTTTATTATCCCTCATTCAGCACGTTACTGCCTGTAGGCAGGTGTTTGAGGGACTAATGCCATTTCCTGATATTGATGACAAGGAGAAAGACTCAGCACCAAATCTCCTGATGACCTCACCCAGTGGTTTCATGTAGACCTTAAAAAGCATTGGTGACAGAATGGAGCCCTGAGGGACTGCACATAGTAGGTCCCATTTAGAAGAGCAACTGTCACCAAGTGCCACCATCTGAAATCTACCTGAGACAGAGAAGCGGAATTACCGTAAAACTGCACCTCATATTCCCAAATCCCCCAGGTGATCCAGAAGGATACCATGGTCGATGGTATCAAAAGCCGCTGAGAGATCAAAAAGAATCAGCAGAGTCACATGCCTTCTGACAGTTCCCTGGCATAGGTAATCTATCAGACCAACCAAGGCCATCTCAACCCCATAGTCTGCCCTAAAGCCAGTTTGAAATGGGTCTAGATAATCAGTTTCCTCCAAGACCACTTGAAGCTGGTCAGCCACCACCCTCTCAACCATGTTACCCAACCATGGGAGGTTGGAGACCGGCCTATAATTATCTATCACTAGGGGATCCACAGTGGGCTTCTTAAGAAGGGGTCTAACCACCTCCTTCAAACAAGATGGCATCCTATCCTCCCTCAGTAAGTTATTAATATCAACTAGGTCAGCTCCAACAACCTCCTTGCAAGATGAAATCAGCCATGTTGGGCAAGGATCCAAAGAACAGGTGGTAGGCCTGTCCACATCTTCATCAGGAGTCATAAACTGAAACTGATCCAATCTAATCTTGCAAGAGGGATTGCTGGGCACCTCCTTAACTGGCTCTGCAGAAATACTGTAGTCAAGATCAGCCTGAATGTGAGATATTTTATTTGCAAAGAACTCACTGAGTATGTCACTGTGAGACATTGTTTCTGGAATCAGATTTGAAACAGAAGCAGTTTTAGCTAAACCCCCAACAATCTGAACAGCTCTGCTGGAAGAGAACATGCAAACGCAATATGTGCAGAATAAAATCGCTTCTTTGCTGCATGTATTGCCACAGTATAGGCCAAATAGGACTTTATAAGTAATTACTAGCACTTTGGTAATTGAGTCTGGATCTCTTCTCGTCTAATCTGGCTGGAGTAATACACTGGACTTGTTGAGAAAGGTAGGATGAATGTTCCACAGCAACAGCACAGGAAGAATGGCAATTTTTTAATCATCCAAGAAAATTGTTGAAAAGGACCTTCATTATTAAGGGGTAAACGTTTGTCTTGCTGTACCCCAAATTACCAATCTTGGATTATACCTCATGGACCAGAAGAAAAGCCTTTGTGAGTTTGATCTAATCAGTGTATGCTTATCTTAATTAAAACACTTCATTCCAATTACAGCAATTGATATTTCCTCCCTAAATTCATTTTGTCATCCATTGTGTTGCCTAATGATGAGATGAAGAGCTCCAGACTCTGCTGTTTTCATCAGGACAGTCTTGTGCCCCTCTCTCTGTCTCTCTTTTTACAAATCAAAGATGTCACTACAGATGAAATTAGACCTCACATTTGCAAATGGATTGTTTTCATTACATAGCCGGCATTAGCACTTAATTAGCTCAGATGCACCCAGGTACATACCCCTGCCTAGCAATACATATCATTAAATTCAAAAATAATTAGCTGACCTTTTCACAAGACAGTTTTCCATGTCAGAACTCTGACCTTCTTAGATTATGCCTCGAACTTTTGGCACACCATCAAGTATAAAATTAGGGCTTGTAATAAAGGCAAGGCTCACAGTAGCTTGAACTGTTTCAGTGGCTTGAGCTGTTCCAGCAGGCAGTGAGGATAGCATTTAAAATGTGTTAAAGGCTCTAATGTAAATTATTTAGATTCGCTGTGTGATGCATGATGCAAGCTTCTCTGCTTGAAGAGCCTAATCAATCCTTTTGCTTGATAGCAATTATAATTGAAGACAACAGCCATCGGTGAAAATATTGTTCAGCCATCTAATTCTCTTGCCATCATGCAGATGTAATTGGGGCAACACTCACATTTTCATTGTTTCCACAGAATCCCATTATCATGGTTTAACCATGTAGGCAGCACATCGAGATCCCTTTAAATCTTCAGAAGAATGTGGAGAGAATTCAGCAGATATATTATGAAGATAATTATCCAGTCTCCAAACAATATGATGCCGTAGCTATTCTCATCCATCATGAGCGCTAAAATATCCCTTTCAGTGATGTGAGCAGTAAACTAAGCACTTCAAACTGCAAGAAACATCTGCCCAAGATTTGCTTCATTGGCTTGTCAATGGGCTGCTTACGATTAATTTCTTAACATGATATAGTTGAGGCAATGCCTATGTGAATATTGCCTCATCTTGAATGCTTTGCCTACCTGAAGCATTGCTCTCATGTATTTTTTTTAAAAGCAACAGAACCTCAGACTATCTAAAATCTCTCTGTTGATACAAGTCTCCAGCCAGTGGTGTTCAACATCAAGGAAAAGTGTTCCACAGAGCCATTATCTTAATAATCAGTTTTGCAAACCTGCTTAGAAAGACACTTTTAAGATAAAGTAGAGAAGTGGTGGGGTTGTCACTAAAACATGCAGGTGGTGAATGGAATGAATTCAAAGGAGTGAAATGCCAATGAAAGTGTTCAGAAAACAGGAGAAGCTGTCATGGCATCAAAGTCACATTTTCCCCACTTAAAAAAAATTATGTCATAAAATTCTCCAGTTCTTGGCAGCTTAAGAAATTGGGAGGGGTGATTATTTTAACCTAGCTATTATCTCAAGAAATAATGTTTTTGCAGAAGCTGATTTAATGAGGTAAGGTCTGGTGATCTGCTAATTAAAATTCTAAAATTAGAACTAATGACAAATGTGGTGTCAGAATTTCCTGGCTAAAGAAGAACCTGTAAGTTAACAGTGATCAATGAATGGCGCTGCCTTCATGGCATTGCATATTCATTTTCCAAACCCTGCTCTTTTATCTATTAATTACTACCAGTTTTTGGACTGGGAGAAAAGGAATCTAGGTAAATCTAGGAATTTAGAAAACCTAGGAGAACTGAAGTCCTCCACAGAATCATTATGGCTGACAATACAAGGACTGAAAGGAAATGTGTTCCCAGGGACATGCTATCGCCCTCGGGATCAAAACACTGAGAGTGACCTAGAGCTGGAGAAGCAAATCAAAGAGGAGCCAAAGAAAGACAGAGCTGTAATAATAGGTGAATTCAATTATCCTCATATAGACCAGGTAATTCCTGTGTAGGTATTGACAGAGAAGCCACATTTCTTGACATGCTAAATGACTGTGCCTTAGAACAGTTGGTTGTGGAACTAACCAGAGAGAAGCTGACCTTGGACTTAATCCTGAGTGGTGCCCAGGACATGGTGCAAGATGTCAGAGTTGTAGAACCACTGGGGAACAGTGACCCTAGTGTGATCCAATTCAGCTTATATGCAAGTGGAGCATTGCCAAGGAAGTGCAACACAGATGCACTGGACTTCAGAAGAGGAAACTTCAAAAAGAAGAAGAAGAAGAAGAAGAAGAAGAAGAAGAAGAAGAAGAAGAAGAAGAAGAAGAAGAAGAAGAAGAAGAGGGGGGGTTGTTAAAAAGGAAACTGATAGGGAAAGTCAGGAGTGTCAAATCACTCCAGAAAGCATGGGACATATTCAAAAGCACAATAATAGAAGCTTATTTGGAATGTATACCAAGAAGGAGGATGCCAGCATGGCTAACAAGTAGAGTTAGAGAAATTATTAAAGGGAAGAAGACTTCCTTCAGAAAATGTAAGTCCTGCCCAAATGAAAATAGCAAAAAGGATCATAAACTCATTAGTAACTAATGTAACTCTGATTTTCAAAAAGGGATCCAAGGGAGATCCATGAAACTAATGACCAGTTAGCTTAACTTCTGTGCTGGGTAAATTGATGGAAAACTTACTTAAGGACAAAAATGTTAAACATATAGAAGAACAGGCCTTGCTGAAGGAGAACCAGCATGGCTTCTGTAAGGCCAAGTCTTGCCACTAGCCTGTTGGAGTTCTTTGAGAATGTCAACAGGCATGTGGATAAAGGTGATCTGATTGACATAGTATATTTGGACTTTCAAAAAGCTTTTGACAGAGTTCCTCATCAAAGGCTATTGAGTAAACTTAGCAGTAATGGGATAAAGGGACTGGTTCATGTGTGGATTGGTAACTGGTTCAAGGGCAGGAAACAGAGTGTAGAAATAAACGGACAGTTTTCAAAATGGAGGGAAGTAAGAAGTGGGTCCCCCAGGGATCTGTACTGGGACCAGTGCTCTTTAACCAACTAGGGTAGTGAAACCCTAAACTGTGAGGAGCTCCAGAAGGATCTCTCCAAACTGGGGGAGTGGGTGACAAAATGGTAAATGCAGTTCAATTCAAACAAATGTAAAGTTTTGCACTGGCTGCCAATAAGTTTCTAGGTGTAATACAAAGTGCTGGTCATTACCTATAAAGCCCTAAATGGTTTGGTGCAAGGTATTTAAGAGAACACCTTCTTCTTCATCAACCCCACCGCCTATTAAGATCATCTGGGGAGGTCCGGTTGTGGTTGCCACTGGCTTGGTTAGTGGCGACTTGAAACGGGGCCTTTTCTAGAGTTGCCCTGGAACTCTAGAACATGCTTCCTAATGAAATTAGAGTTTCCCCTTCTCTGAAAGTTTTTAAGAAGGACCTAAAAACATACCTGTTTAGCTATGCATTTAGTTTATAGTTTTAAAGCTTTGGGTTTTAGAGTTTTTATCTGTATTTAATTTTTTTATGAAACACCCAGGGACTTTTATGTATGGGGCGGTACAGAAGTGTACTAAATAAATAAAATAAATATTGGGGCAAAACCCCGCAACTTTACATATACACCAATGGTGTTTGAGCTGTCAGTGACTGATGGGGAGAAAGATCTTGGAGCCATGGCAGCAGCTGTGAAAAAGGCAAATTTGATACTAGGGATCATTAGACAGGAGATTTAAAATAAAAATACTAACATTACAATGCCCTTATACAAATCTATGGTACGACCACATTTGGAGTACTGCGTGCAGTTCTGGTCATCATATCTTAAGAAGGACATTGTAGGACTGGAAAAGGTGTAGAAGAAAGCAACCAAGATGATCAGGGGTCTGGAGCACTTTCCTCATAAGGCAAAAATACAACATCTGGGGCTTTTTAGTTTAGAAAAGGTGACTAGTGGGGGGACATGACAGAGGTGTATAAAATTATGCATGGAGTAGAGAGAATGGACAGAGATAAATTTTTCTCCCTTTCTCGTAACACTAGAACCAGGGTCATCCCATGAAACTGAAGGTCAGGAAATTTAGGACCAACAAAAGGAAGTACTTTTTCCACATAGTACGTAATTAATCTATGTAAGTCACTACCATGGGACATGGTGATGTCCACTATCTTAGATGGCTTTAAAGGGGGCTTGGACAAATTCATGGCGGACAGGTCTATCAATGGCTACTAGTCTGGTGGCTATAGGCCAACTCCAGCCTCAGAGGCAAGATACCTCTAAATACCAGTTGCAGGGGAGCAAAAGCAAGAGAGAGGGCAAGCCCTGTCCTCTTGCCTTCAAACTTCTTAGGGGCATGTGGTTGGCCACTGTATAAAACAGGATCCTGGATTAGATTGGCCTTGAGCCTGAGTCATGTGGGCTGTTTTTACATTCTTAGTTATTGTCCAATGTACATGTTCGAAAAATATCCATCGATATGCATGTAGATCACTTTGCTAATGTCCTGTGTACTGAGAACAATTTACTCTCTTGGACTAAAAGAAGTGTTTGTTTTGGCATGAAAAGTGCTACAATTCCCAGTAAGAAAAGGTTCAAGACTCAATATGTGTTCCCTTGATATTAAAAAAGGGGGTGGGGAACTTCTCTCTAAATCCAAGATAATACCCAGCAGAAACATACTCAACCATGCTGTACTTGGCAAAGTGAATGTGGTGTTCCCACAGAGAAGGCACAGTTTATCTCTTTACAATTCTCATATCTGTAAAGGAACAGCTATATAACAGCAGTCCTGCAGATTAGAGAGAATTAGGTGCAAGTGGACGGTGGTGCACCTCAAAATACACATGTGTGCTCCCCAAAATACACATGCGTGTTTGCTTTACTTACACATTTTCCTCAGCAGCAGGGGAAGGGACTCCTGCCTCTCTACATCCTCCTTTTGATGATGGCACACAGATTGAGCTATGCACTGACCGATCAGCTGCTCTCTACTCCTACTTCCAGATGGTACTGTTTGTTTCTGATCAGCTGTAGCATGGGAAGTTTTGCTCTTCCAGGCTGGCAATATGCCATTAGACTTCCAGGAGCCAGGTTGGAGTGTGGTTACTTACCACAGGTTCCACATCAATGCATCTATGAATATGTTAGAAAACATTGACCCCAGGTTTGAATTACAAGAGATGCTATATTGTAGGCTCATGTAGTTCAGCAGAGAATGTGCTGAATGTAGGAGACTATCCTCAATGGATAGACTGGGCAGTTCATGATCTCACAGCCTAGTCTACCCATTTGTCCCAGAAAATGGGGGTGGGGTGGGGTGGGGTGGGGTGGGGTGGGGTGGAGGAACACCCTGTAAAACATTTTGCATATGGAAACATATTAATGTAAATAATAGGGCTGTTATAAAAATCTTTCAATTCAGTTGGTCCAAGAGGATACACATTGTCGGAAACCAATTATTCTGGAAGAAAAAGGTCATGTGAGGGCACTGTGATGTGAAATGATTGCATGGTACATTGGTGATCAGAAGATCATATAGGCACTTTCCCAGGTTAATCTGGCACTTGCTCACATAACATATTGCTGTATTTATTATAACAAAGCCTCATGTAAAAATTATGTCAGAACTGAACTGATGTTTTCAGTGCACAGATGTTTAGGTTTGAAATTAAAACTCTTTCTTTTCGATGATTAATTAACACATTAAAATAAATATAACTAAATCCCAATACAGGTGATATTTTGAGGATATTTATGGCAATTTAGTTGTAAAGCTGCACCATTTAATCAATTACTGCTTCTGTCCCAAGTCTAATTTAGAGTGATAGCTTGATTATCAGGATGAGTCAGGAATGGCAGCTTTATGTGAATGAATTGCAGACATGCACAGATATATCTGAAATGGCAAATCCAGCCACACTTATCAAGTAGCAATCCTATTGAACTCAATGTGACAAATAAAAAGCATCACTCCCTATAATTAAAAATATGGTTATTTCAGAGTGAATCATGGCAAAATATTGAAGGGAGAGACAATGGCATGCACATACACAGACATACTTCAGAGATGCCACAATACATTCTGTGCAGAATAATTTTAGTAACAAATCTGCAATTATTGAATTCATGCTTATTGTTAATGCCTGTCAGGGAACTGTTAACAGGCATTTAATTTTCCAGTCTCTGAATTATCCTGGCTGCCACATGCTTGTCTTTCTAATTGTATCTTTTCTCTGACTTGATCCTAGAGCAAAATGATTTCCCACGTGTGCTCTCACCTTTTGACTACGCCAACTGCAAAGCTAATCAGCTGAAGATCAGATCAGTCATCCAAAACAGCAATATCTCATTTTTACCTTTTTCAGATTTGTGTGTGTGTGATACATGACACTGATGACTGTTCACATGATCACCTGAGCCAGTGTTACATCCTGCCCCCTGTTCCCCCAGACTAGATATTAGGAGGTCTTTAGGCTTGGATATTTCCACTTGAATTTAAATCTGTATTTCTAGTACTTGGGCCCATTTATATTTGTGTGGGGTCATGGATTTTTATGGTTTTTGAATGGTGGCAGAGTGCACTGTATGTGCAAGGCCTGTGTAGACAAGAAGTGGGGCAGTCTAACCATTACACAATACAGGCAGCAGACCACTAGACTAGTTTGAAGCAGGGGAGGAACAATTAATAACCCCAGTGTTGATAGCCATTGCATGTACTTTGAAGAGCCCCTGCTGCTGCTCCTGCAGATTCTCCGGCTTTTAAGAATGTGTAGATTTTAAAGATGACCTTCGGATATAAGTGGGGCATATGGCAGCACTCTAAAGGCTTCTCATTGGTATTGCTGCTAGAAGGCATTCTAAAATGGTGTGCATGTTCACATAAAATTAGGGCAATATTCCATTTGGGACACCAAAGGCAAGAGAGACAAAAACGTGGTCCATCATAAATGGCAAGTATGGGAAAATGCTGGCCCGTAGAGAAACACAGTATAGGTGGCACTGTCATGCTTGTGCCTAGGGTGATAAAGGAATTATTGTCACCCATGCACACACAGATGGAAAATGCTGGTGTTACTGTACAGTATATCTACAAGAATGGTAGAGAAGGCTGACAAATTTATTTATTTTTTGGTTACAGGAAGCCAGCCACAACCCTCCCCCCTCCGGTTTATCACACTCCATTGTGGCCATGAGGTGACTCTGAGCATGGGGGTGCAATTTGGTGTAAGATTTGGCATTTCTAGCACCTCAGAAAAAGGATCAAGAATCGTAAAGGGCTAGGAACAGCCATACACAACACACAAAGGCTAGGAATTACCCTGGACTAATAAGGGTATTGCTGCTGAGTCAGCATTTCTGCCAAAAGGAGTGTCAGATCTGGCAACAAATTAGGGTTGCTGGTGCTTTCTGGGAGCTGTTAAAGTCAGTGTGCTCCTCCTCCACAGAAGATAAAGCACACCCCTGGTGTGACTGAGAATGTCTGATCATTAGCTAACAAAAGAAAACAATAACTCTTTTCTGTCCAGCTAAATGAATGGAGTCAAGGGGCATTACTAGCCCTAATTCAACCCAGTCATTGAGGGTGGTTTCCAACATGCCCCCCACCTAACTCTTCCCCTTGGGCAAAGAATCTCTCTAAAGGATTTCCCCTTTCCTCCCAATGGGCATGGTTCTTGTGTGTGAGTGCCACTCCACTCACAGTGTGTGGCTTTCCCTCATCCCATGGTGCGAAAACTCTGTCTCTCTTCAACCAGGATCTCTATTTCAGGGCTGCTATTTTGCCCCAGAGTACCCTTTTGGGAGAGGGAAGGTTAAATGCACCTTGTTCTCCTTCTCCCTGCCAGTCCTGGGTGATAGAGTCATGGGGTTGCCTCTCTGCCTTCCCTTGATGCTTGCCTGCCCTCCTCTGGTGCCAGCCCTCATCACTGGCCAAGAAGCCCTGAAATGACTGGAAACACAATGAGCATGCCCTCCCACACTCCTCCCAGCCTCCCCCGATCCTCCCCCCACCCTCTTTCCTGGGTGCTGGTTGTGGGAGCTCCCGCTTGTCGACACTAGGCTGTGCACCACAAAGTCATCAAACTAGGATGTCATGTGACACGTGCATGGCCAAGGATGGGCCCATCCTGGATGTTGGGTAAGCTTGGGAGCAGTTGGGCCCAGTGACTCCTGACACATGGACACTTCCATGTACCAAGTCCTGCTAAAACTCTGATTGGATGGTTCCTGGGTTCCTTCCCTTGAATCTGTTTCTGCTGGAGGTTGTGTGGCTCTAAGCTCTCTACCACTGCAATAGAGGTCTTGTGGACTTGGGCCCTTTCTCCTCTCTCCACAAGCTCAGTTGAGGTTGAGGTCTCCCTGAAGTGAGTCCCCTGACTTGCATGCTGAACTGCCTAGGATCCTTCAAGTCCTCCTCATAACCTATAGCAGACACTGAGGAAATTCCCCTAATGTAGGCCAATGTTGAGTTCTAAACTTGACTTTCAGACTGGATAGGCTCCTATAGCTCTTTTTTCTCTCATGGCAAAGCCTATCCCGCCCTCCCCTGCACTTCTTCCATGGAAGGATGGCTGACAATCTTGACATCTACGCTCACCAGCTACACAGAATCTAAGACAGGTATATTGACTGTAACTCATTCCCTCTCCCCTTCCCCCATATGCTACAGTCCACTCAAGCATCCATTTGTTGGAATTCGGTCCTCTGCTTAAGGACCGACATCTGTAGTTTGACATCTCTGTTTAGGTTATCTGGAAGGTTGCCAGCTTTTACAGTTTATTTTACGTTTCTATCCTGTTCTTCCTCCAAGGAGTTCAGAGCTTTGTACATGATTATGTTTATCCTCGCAACAACCCTGTGAGGTAGGCTAGGTTGAGAGATGGGTGATTGGCCCAGAGTCACCCAGTGAGGTCATCCACACAATCAAAATCTGAGCCTGTTCACACGAGGGAGCAAAACTGGGCTAAGGAAGCCCAGCCCAGTTTTGCTCATTCATGTGAACCGCTGAGGTTGTGCCTGATCCTGGTGGCTACACGGCAGTAAACCCACCTAAGTAGCCTCCAGCTTAAATGAGGGTAAGGGAGCGAGCGCTCCCTTACCCTCATTTTTTAAATTGTATGTCTGCCGCGGCAGCTCACAGCCGTGGCGGGCACACTCGGGCGGGGGAGGGGGCTTCCAGTAATGCACCACACACTCACGTGGTGCATTATTGGGGATCCACCACACGGTGGTGCTTCCCTGTGCCCGACTCCTGGAGCGGCTCAGTGAGGGGTGGGTGGACGGCAGAACAGTCACTGCTCATCTGGGCAGGTGATCTGCCCACCCAGAGAACAACTACTGATAATTTGCGGGAAAGTATTGTTAACCCTCGCAGTTAGTCCCAAAGCTCTTCTCACTGAACGTGAGAAGAGTGTCACTGTGTTCTAGCCATGTTTAGGAGCTGTGTGTGCTCCCGTTTTTCAGTTATGTAGAAGCCAGGTAGGAGGAAAACCTAGATAGCTTTTCCTCCTACCTTACTTCCACACAATCACTTCTACCCAGGATTTCTTCTTAGCTTGCTTCCACACAACTGAAAATTGGGAGCACACACAGCTCTCAAATCCAGGTAGAACACAGTTTTTGAATGTGTGGATGACTTCAATAAGTTTTGTGACTGAATGGGGATTTGAACTTGGGTCTCCCCAGTCCTTGTCCAATAGTTTAACCACTATGCCACTCTGGCTCTCACTCTGCTCTTTAATAACATTGTTCTTCATTTCTGAAGAGACGGTCTTGACTCCATTCTTCCCTTTTTGCTCTCCTAACCCTGAGCTGCCTTTATCCATATCAGCTATCTCAAAACTTATTGAGGCTGTACTCACGAGCAGCCAAGCCAAGCCTAGGCTTGGCTGTCCACGAGAACCACCGGGATCCACATGTATCCTGGTGGTGCTTCAGTGCTAAACCCAGCGCCAAAGCCTGGCTGTTAGCTGAGGTTAAGGGCACGAATGTGGTCTTAACCCAGCTCCCACAATTGTGTGTCAGTGCAAGCTGCTTGTCAGTGTGAGCTGATACAGGGACAGGTGCCTAGAGCACCCTTCCCCTGGGAGAATCCCCCAGTGCACTGCACTCGGCACATGATGCATTGTGGGATTCTTGGAGGCCGGGAAAATGAGTCCTGCCCTCTGTCTACCTGCATTGCCAGGAGCAGTGCAGATAGTCATCTGTGCTGCTCTTGGCAGCGCTGATCTTGTGGGTGTATGGCCTGTGCACCACAGGGGCCAGAGCAGTGGTCTGGGGGAAGGAAGGTTGAACCTTGCCTTCCCCCCACCCAACCGACCACACGTGCTGTTGCTTTTCTGTTGGCTCCCAGGAGCCCCCTTATTTGTGTTTGAGTCTCCAGGTTTGGAGATCTCACTCTGTATATGCTCAGAAGCCTCACAGAATTGTGAGCTCTCCGTTTATACACATGGGGACAGGTCACTTAGTGGCAGTGGGCCAGTCAACCCTAGATTTGGCTCTTAACAAGCAAATTGTAAAGGAGAGCAGATGCACACCCTCACCAAAACCCTAGTTAGACCCCAGAGGTTAACTAAAAGCAAGTTAACTCTATGCCAAGGCCACTCTGCACTCAGGGTGAACTGCTTTGTCTTTCCCCTCCTTTCACAAAAAAGGATAGCAGTCAGATAAGGTGCCAATTAGCTCAACAGGAAGAATATAGATAAGGCTTGCAGAGGTAAATCTTCCCCCCTCACAAAGGAGGTTGAGCAAGTGATACAAGCCTAAGGATACACCCATCAAAGTACTGATTAGATTACTGGATGTTTCCATTTATGCAGATGCCCCTTCTATGCACTGTTTTCATAACAAAAGCCTTGGCATACTTTGGCAATTCCCACATTGTAACACTCAGGAAGGAAGATCAGCAACAATGGGATCCCTGCCGGTCCCTTCCAACACACCTATTAGACAGCAACGGTCAATTGGAATATGCCCCCAAAATATGTATCTGGGTATAAAGACCCCCAATTACATGATCCCTTGTATGCCTCACTAGGGACTCCATCAGGTGCTCCCTGAGATTTGCGTGCTACCTTGGTACGTTTCACTTGGGACTCCATTGCCTACTCCATCAGCTTTTGGGGCAATTTACTGTCTACTGGTCACCATGCAAGGCGGTGTTCAGTATTTCGTGCCATTTTCCAGATCGATGTTCTTGTCCAGCCTTATCTGTCCAGTCTTCCTCGCTAACATGGGAAGCTGGGTCCAAGGAGGAAGCACCCTCCTGGAATCACCTCCAATGACTAACCCCTCCAATCTTCTTGCACCTGCCTTGGTCCGACCTGTTCCTGAGGAATGAAGTTCATCAGTGTTCCCTGGAGTCCTTTGTCCAGACCAGGTGATATGAGACTCCACCCCTCCTTGGGCCCAAAATCTGTCTCTGATCCCCTTTCTTAGACTCAACCCTCCTTCTCCTCTAAAAGCTTCTTTCTCTTGCCCACCTGGGAACTTACATAATAGGAACTCTAAGCTAAAACGCCTCATTTCAGTTAAATGTATTTTTGATAGTGATATTGCTTTAACCACACATTTGTACCCCTCCCTACAATAAATATCTTCTTATTATTTTGAAACTTAAATCTTGTCTCAGGTCAGTCATTTCCTGAGTCCACAACTTTGCACAATTTAAAACATACGTGAAACTGTTCCTTTCTGAGCTAATTTCCCCATATGAGCCAAAAAGGTAGATTTTGGAGTGTTTGCCAATCATCCCAGAGCAGTTTCACTAACAGTGCACTCCTGTGAATAGCCCCATTATTTCTGTATGCACATTTTTGCCCTAATTTAGAGCAAATTTTCCCCACTTTAGCAAAGGTATAGCCACAGGGTGTGATAGCAACCATGTGCCTGAGCAAATATAGTAACAATATCTAAAAAACATTTTAGGGCAGTTTTGCATAATTACTGGGAAGTTGGGAAGTTGGGAAGTCAGGAACTGGAGGTTCCTGCTGAGTGTGAGCTCTTGGTAGGTGTGTCTTCTGAAGCTGCCAACCATCAGATTCAGCCAGCCCAATCTTGGTTGCAGAAGCTGGTTCCCAGCTCACCAACTTCCCGGCAGTTTTGTGAACCCACTCTCAGTGAATAATCACAAATCTGCAAAGACATGTTTTTTTAATATCTATAATATTTTGGGATGCAAGGGAAACTTTCCAACTCCTGCCGCTTGGCTATATGAAGCTCATCTCTTCATCCCCCCCTCCCCATTTCTCCCAGTTCCCAAGTGCCCAAACTGGTCACACTAGCTTGCTTTTAATAGTGTTCATTTAGAAAAGCCTATCATCATCATTGTCTCCTGAATTGGAATGTGCCCCATATAAACACATGCTCTCTTTGTAAGGTCATCTGTTGCCTGATTATTTTTAGTATCAGTCAAAATCTCCTGGTAATTGAACTAAATATTTTGTCCTTCAGTTTAATCCCATTATTTCTTGCTCTCTTCTCAGCAGCCAGGTTTGAAAGATGTTATAATTAATGTCTTCTCTTGATATCCCTTGACTATCTTTGTTTATGCCAACGAGATGACATAATTCATCATAAGTTCTTCTTAAGTAGGACATACAATTTTGTTTACTCACATGAGAGGAAAAAAATAACTGGGGTGCGGGGGGGGGGCTGGTTTTTTTAATACTTCATTGTCCAATCTGAAGTTTCTTTACCACCTTAGGTTTTTTTCTCCTCTGTTTTGTGATTATGCTTTGAAATGGAAATCATGTTAGAAGCATATAAAGATGGAATGGTTTTAATTGCTTTATTATGAGAAATGATATGCTTTATACTTTTGCCCAGTAAACCCTACAGAGAAAAAAAATATGTAGAAGGTGTATAATCCTCTTCTCTCAGATTATTTATTCGCATGAAAACCGAGTGCACTTAGAATTACCTGTTTGTATATGAGGGAGACCAGCCATAACAAGGAACCAGGGAACTAATTATAAATCCTTTATTGAAACTCTGTCAATCAAAATAAGAAATTCTGTATACCTAAGGGATTTCTGGCCTTTCCCCCCAGAGCAAGCCTTCACATGCAATGAACAGCACATAAACAAATATTCTGCACTGACCTGTGAAAAGGTTAAATACGAAAAAAGAAGATGAAAGGAGTCTAATTAGAACCAAACTGAATATTTGCAGCAGAGTTCATGCATGTTGAGTTTTTTGGTTTCCTCCTGTCTGGCTAGCAGATTTGGTGAACTTTGTAAAGAGAGTTAATTGGGCACTTACATAACAAAGAGAGATGAAACTGCTAAACAATCAGATGAAATGACTAAATGACCAAAGTTTTTATAAGAATAGTCTAATGATGGAGTCATGCAATTTGATGTTGGCAGCGAAATGATCAGTGATAAGTGCTATAGAAGGAATCAAGGTATTCTAGTGTAGCTAAATTCATGGCCAAAGTTCAAAAGCTGATGTCAACAACTTGGCAACCAGGATAGTTTCCTGGAGCCCTTGTGTTACAAAGCAACTAAGATGGTGCTGATATGGTCCAACAATTCTCCCCTGCAGGCGCGGAGACAGCTGAATGGTGGTTTGGGTCCAGCCCCAACAGGTGGTCACTCAAGTGATGTCCCGTGCACATGATGTCACATGCACAGGGTGTGGCTCAGGCTCCGTAAGAGCCCCGAGGGAATACTTCCCCCACCCAGGCTCCGGCGAGCCCCGAGAGCCAGCTCTGCCCTTTTATTTCAGGCAGTGTTTGCTGCCTGAAAGTCTTTATTTCCCTTTCTCTCTCTCCTGAAATAGCTGCTTCCAGGTGGCAAGCGCTGCCAGAAATGACAGTGCAGAGCTTGCTCATGCTCTCTGGAGCTCAAGGCCACTCCCCTTTGTGTGTGATATCACCTATTTCCCTTTCTCTCTCTCGATGGAGGGAGAGAAAGGGAAATAGAGGTTTTCAGGCAGCAAATGCTGCCTGAAATGATAGGGCAGAGCTGGCTTGGGGCTCTCTGGAGCCCAGGCAGTGGGTGGGGGGAGTATGTTCAGGGGTTTTACAGAGCCTGAGCCATGCCCCCCTGTGGGCTTCGGTGGCCCTTTCCCTTGGTGGCCCAGGTTCTTTGAACCTATTTGCACAATTGTAGCTCTGCCCCTGCTCCCCTGTATCTCCAGTAACAAATAATCACAACAATGTTGCATGCACAGCCATACATAATGTATATAAAACAGGACTACTGCAAGTTGCTGGTGTGTGTGTACATCTCAGAGCACAGCATCCACCAAGTAGGCCTGGGCATTTTGCCACCAGCACTGGAACATAGGAAGCTGCCTTATACTGATCCATATGCTTAATATCGTATGCACTGCCTATCAGTGGCTTCTCCAAAATTTCAGGCAGTAGTCTTTCCTAGCCCTACCTGGAGATGTCAGGAATTGCATGGTTCTGCACATAAAGCAGATGCTGAGCTGTGGCCCCATCAAGCCTTGCAGATTGAGCCCTGTGCTTTAAGGACACTGTCTAGGTTCCAGTATTAGGCTGAGTCCTTAGACAGCTGTCCTCGAAGAGTCAATCCCTCTCACCCAGGCTCTATAAAGCTCCAGCCTAAGAACGTACTTTTCAGCCGAAGCAACCCATCTCTTGTGTAAGAACTCTGGCTAATCTCCTGCTCCATCCTTAATTCCTGCTCTAGAATCAATTCCAGCCTAGGCTTAGCTTGGGGTCTCAGTTTAAACAGGCTTCCCAATGACAAAAATAATGAATGAAAAATAAGGATAACAACAAAAAGTGCACCATTTCCTTATCTGTAGCAATGCTTGGGTTCCCCAGAACTTTTGAAGCTCAGGGAATAGACAAGGTAAAACAAAGCAATGATATTAATACAAATCTTGGAAAGCTGCAGTCTAATACACACTTGCAAGGAGCAAGTCTGGTTGGACAAAAGCCCCATTCAGACATTTGCCCCCCCAAAGCGCTCACATTTACAAATTTGAAAGAGAGTAGGATGTCCCACCCTTGAGCTGTCATTCACCCCCTCTTTCCAGCAGATCATGGTTACAGCAGTGGTCATCTGCAGAGGGATCCACTGTAACTTTGAGGGAAGCACTTTCGTGATCAGCAGCCTGGATCTCCTCAGGCTGCTGATCATGGAAGCATCTTCCCTCAGTTACAGATTCATCTGCAGATGACCACTGCTGTAACCATGAGTGGCTGGAGAGAGAGAGTGAGTGAAAGCTCCAGGGCAGGACTTCCTATCGACCTTTGGGGCTGTAAGCATGAGTGCTTTGTGTGTGTGGGGGGGTGTCTCTGAATGGGCTAAAGTGGGATGTAATCTGGAGAAAACAAGCATAGAATTGGAATGTAAGTCATGCACATGTGGATAGTTCAAACTTTCAAGTACTGAGGTTCATGGTGATGTTATTCAATTCACTTCAGTTCTCACATAAAGGAAACTTGTCCATGCCTTCTTACCTATAATAAGGTATTGCACTGGCACAGAAACTTTTTTTCTTTCACAGCACATTTTTTCAGCACTTCTCAGCATTTTAAAGATCAGGGTTTTTTTTAATGCTGCACAGATTTAACTTCCTTTCTCTTTGAAGATAACATAAAGACATTTATTTAATGCCCCTGTTCCTAGAGTCTGAAAATATATTGAAACTAAGGGCTCCACTAGACATTATGGTGGTAGATCCATGTGTAAGAGTGGGGATGCTGCCACATGTATACAAAGCCAGGGTGGGGGCATTAAAATACATCATGGGGAGATGGGGAGAGAAAGGATGAGCCCTCTCCTCTGCTTGGGTTTTAGGGATGTACACAAAACCAGTTTGCCCAGTTTGGTTTAAGTCTGAACTGGACTCGACTGGTCTGGGCATATTTGCTTTTGGCACCCCAAACTAGAACCCCAGCTTGGCTCAAATTCGAGTTGGTTCAGGGTTCTAAAGTGTTATTATTATTGTTTTAAAAAACCTTACTCCTGGCTCTGTGAGTGTGTGTGTGTGTGTGTGTGTTGCCATGGCCATGGTGTGTGTGTGTGTGTGTGTGTGTGTGGCAGTTCCCCTCCCCCCTGCTGCCCTCCCCCTGGTCTTCTGTGGGCCAGTTCAGTCTGTCTTCAGGCTGTTTCAAACCAGAGCCCTCAACTCCAGGCGATCCCTCGAGCTGACCCAGCTCAATGGTGAACCGGCTCAACCTTGAGCGAGTTCACACATCTCTACTGTGCATCTATCCTTGCTCTGACTCCTTCACCCCAGTTATTGTTTTCCCAATGAAGTTCAAAGGCAAGAAGTAACCCTTGCTGAGAAGACAATGAGGCTATTCACACGATGGGACGAAATCAGGCAGCCTCCACTAGCCTGAGTTTGTCCCACCGTGGGAACCACCGGGCTTGGATGCGAGCCCGGTGGTTCCTGAGCAGGTAACCTGCTCAAGTAGCCCGCCCCTTAAAGCGGGTGTGCGGATTGAGCGTTCCGCAAACCCGGTTTTTGTGATTGTGAGTAGCCGTGGTGCAGCTCCGCGCCACAGCTACTCATGAGTAGACCCCCAGCCGGGAGGCTGAAAAGCAGCCTCCCGGTTTGGGGTCTCTCCAGTATGCTCTGCGTGCTTGCGCAGGGCATACTGGAGATTCCAGGGGCCGCACAGCCCCCAAACTCCCCAGCCCCTGCCGGCTCCAGTGACGGAGCCAGCAGTCATGTGGGCAGGCTTAGCCTGCTCTCCCCATAAACCCAGACAAAGCGGGTCTCACTGATCGTGAGACCCGCCTCAGTGAGGCTCTACATACAATCCGTGTGTAGAGCCTGGGAGGGTTCCGCGGGGAGAGCGGCTTAGCCTGCTCTTCCTGGAGACAAGCAGCCGCTCTTTGCTGGGTGGCTGGATTGGCCACCCACATGACGACTACCCGCTCTGTCACAGAGCTGGTAAGGGCTGCAGTGATTGAGGGCAACCCGGTCCCCAGAAGTCCCAGGGTGCCCTGCATGAGTGTGTGGGGCACTCTTGGGAGACCCCCGAGATGGGGAGACTTGCTTTAGCCTCCCAGCAGGGGTCTCCTCATGAGTCGCCGTGGTGTGGAGCCATGCCGTGGTGACTCACAATCAAGAAAATGGGGTTAGCGGAGAGGTCGCTCCGCTAACCCCGTTTAAGGTGAGGGCTTCTTTGGTGGGCTAGCTGCCAGAGAACCACCAGGCTTGCCCGTGAGCCTGGTGCTTATCATGATGGGAGAAAAATGGGCAAAAGTAAAACAGACCCAGGCTTAGCACATTACTTGGAACTCTGATGAGTAATGGATGAATTGGGGCAGAGAGGGGGAAAAGCAGCTTCTTTTATGCCAATCAGAATTTTCCAATTTTCCTTTGAAGCCAAAGGGGACCCAGGGAACAAACTGCCACTTGTTTTGTTTCTAGAATTGCACCAGTCTGCATTGCCCCACACTCTGGGCACGTTGTAACTAGTCCCTTCATATGTAAGGTGCCCACACTCTGCTAAGAGGATGCTGTACTGTTGCTGTATCATGGCAAAGTTTAGTACTTTTTCATCATCCCACAGACACTTGTTAGCTCTGCACTGTTAACACAGCTGAAGACAAGTTCAAAGTCCAAATTAAACCAATAGCTGCCTGCTTAATTTCTTATATATCCAGGTGCCATTCAGACTGAAACAAGCTGCATTCTACATGCTCAACAACATTAGATTTGACCCCATAACCATGTGATGTCCATAAGTAACTCTAAGCTCCAGCATCTTTCCCAGGGTTTCATTATCTTTCTCTTTCCCCTCAAGCCAGCTTCTGCATTACCTGCTTGAAAGATGGATGAGGCAGTTATCAGAAGTCGCAGATAGCAAAATGAGTTTGGTTTTGAGTTTTCAGTCATTCACTTAGACATCATTTCTCAGACAGATTGTAAAAATGTTATATTGCAATACGATGGCATGAATAGAACCTGAACGGCCCATGAAGACACAAGGGTCTTGAACTTCCATTAAACTGGGCAAGAGGACAAGGTTCCACCCTTCCCTTAGATCGAGGAAATTGTTGTGGCAAATTCAGTTCACATTGTGTGGAAAATTCAAGTCACATTTGGCAGAAAGGTAGTTTGAAAAGTGGTGGGTTGATCACAGAAAGCAAGAGCTGGCTGGCAGGTGGCGCTGTGGAAACAGCACTAGGAGCTTGCTGCCTATGTGACCTGCCTGTCAGATCTCACAGGAAAAGATGAAGAAAATCTTTGGGTGTGTCTGGGTGCTGAGTAAGCTCTCACCTTCTACTTATTTGCAAGCTCTTTTCAAAATGCCTCTTACTGCTGTCTGGAAAAGCCCAAGGTCTCCCTTAGCTGGGATAATCAAAACCAAAGTGTCTGTCCAAGGTAGCTTGAAGTGGAATGCAGGAATGTGGCAGAATGGCAAGCAAAGAAGTGCGCAGTGGTGTAGTGCTGCAGGGATGGGCAGGGACGCAATCCTGGTGCTTTTCCCCCTCCAGGGTCTCAGCAGGGACACAAAGCCATTGGCTTTCTACATGGAAATAATGTGCTGCTCTTGCTATTCCAACCGTTTATCTGAATTCTACAAGGTTGGGCTCATGACCATTGCAGCCCGGATGAGAGAACACGGGGGAGGGCAAGATCAATCCCCCATTGGCCATTTGGCAATTCTATGCATTTCTATGTCCATTTGGAAAGAATCAGAACATTTCAGTGGGCATTCCATATCCATTCATTCTAGTATATTCCCTAGAGTCTACATCATCCTTGACTTCTTGCAACAGAAGCCCCCAAATTATTGCATCTATTGGAGTGTGGCCATTGGGATGGGTATGGCTATGGGAAGTGGCTGTCAGGGTGGGTATGTCTCCGGGGGCTGTTATGGAGAGCACCTGCACTGACTACATCACTGGAAGCATGCAGACAAATACAGTGAGAGAGCAGTCAAGACCAAGCTACCCAGGCAGAGCCAGTCCTGACCTGGAAGTATTTCTAGTAAGGCCAGACTGGAAGTGAGAGGATGAGCTTGGGAAGGAACCCCCTTCCTATTTCCCTTCCACAACATCATACTGGCCAGAGATGTGCCAGTATAAAAACCAGAAGGTCAACATTTCTCAACTTGGGAATAACCTTTGTGTCAACTTTTCTGGCCCACATGGTTAAAACAGGGATGCAATGAGAGTGCATCTGTAGCGATGTCTTCCACAGATGTCCCAATACCTTCCGAGTACATTGTTTTATTGCATGTGGGGGGAAGATGGTCTACACACATTCTACACACATTCCAGATACTAGTGAAAGACATCAAGCTGGGCATGCACCTCTCAGCACCTCTCCCCACCTCTCCCTTTTAATTATGTGGGCCTGTTCAGTGGGGGTGGGTATGTCATCCAAACCAGCATCCTGTCAACTACTGGTGATAGTGAAACCATATAAAGGCACATATACTGTATCTGTAATAGGGTAATAGGAATGTCCCAGAATCAAGAGGAGAACTACACCAATAACAGAATTCATTTGTCCTAAGCCACAGTCCTATGCACAATTGAATAGAATGGGCCAGAATAGGTTAGGGAAGAGAGTTGGTTTTGTGGTAGTGAGCATGAATTATCCCCTTACTAAGCAGGATCCACCCTGATTTGTATTTGGATGGGTGATGACATGTGAGCACTGTCTGCTGTAAGATATTCCCCTTAGGGAATGCAACCATAGGGGATGCTACTGCTCAGGCCCTGCTCATGGCCCTGTCACTAACAGATGTCTGGTTGGTGGGGACTAGAGACAGGGCCTTTTCAGTTGTAGCCCCTCAGCTCCAGAATGCCCTCCCTGAAGAGGTTTGCCATGCTCCCTCCCTCAGTGTTTTTTTTTTAAACAATGTGAAATGCATCTTTAAAAAAAGGCATTTAAATGTTTTACTTGCTATTCTCTAGTAGGTTTAGTTTTTATATTCCTCAGTATTTAGCTTGTTAATAATTTTTAATTTGATTTTTTTAAAAATAAAATAAAATAAAATATCTAATTTTAAATGTGGTTTTATTTTATTTATTTATTCATTTATTTAACATATTTGTATACCGCCCAAAACACAAGTCTCTGGGCAGTTTACAACAAAACAATAAGAACAACAAATAAAAGGTTAAAACATTACAACAATTTAAAACATTAAAACTATTTAAAATCACCAAACTATTATTTCTAATTAAAAGCCTGGGTGAACAAATGTATCTTGGATGCCTTTTTTAAAATTGTAAGAGATGAAGAGGCTCTTTTTAATTTTTTATATAGTTTTAGCCTGGGCTTAACTGGTTTAACTATATTAATCATTTATTGTATCTACTTTATTAAGGTTATGAGCCTTAGGTACCCCAAGCAGTAGTGCACTGGAGGCGTGGGGTATAAATATTTTAAATAAATAAAACAAACAAACAAACCGTAGCTCAGTGGCATGAGGAAGTCCCAGGTTCACTCTCCGGTAGGGATGTGCAAACAGGTTTGACGGCGAACGTGTTCAATATTGAAGGTGTTTGGTTCAACCGTTTGGGGTTAAACCAGACTGAAACCCCCCCCGACTGTTTGGGGGGGGGGTTGAGGATCTTTTTAATTTTTTTTTTAAATTACCCCCTTCAGGGTTGTTGTTGAAGGCGGTGCGGGTGTGTGTGTGTTCCATGGAGGTTCCCCCTTCCCCCCACCGGACTTCCTTCATGCCACCACTGGCCAGTCAGCCAGCTATTTGGCCTTCACCCTCCAGCACGGTGGTCATTTTGGAGGCAAGTGCACCTGCGCAATTGGCCTCTGCATGGTCCCTCCACTGCCTCCAACAACTCCCCTGAAGGGCGTAAGTTAAAAAAAAATTTTTTTTAAGGGGAAAAAGTGTTCACGAACCCCTCCCGGACTGAACCGAACCAGGCTGGGGGGAGGCTTCAGGGGTGCTGGACCGAACTGGCCCAGTCCAGTTCGGGTCCAGTCTGGGTCTGGTCTGGACTCGAACCAAACCGGACCAGCTGGTTCTGTGCACACACCTACTCGCTGGCATCTCTAGGTAAGGCTGGGAAAAACTCTTGCCTGAAACTTTGGACAACTGCTGCCTCTCAGTGGTCAGTCTAAGCTAGATGGACCAGTGGTCTGACTTTGTATGGCAGCTTCCTATGTTTCTATATGGAAGTAAGCCCCATTGAACACAGCGGGACTTCCTGGTAGACTTGCATAGGATTGCACTGTCAAGCTGTAATCTATTACTTATCTGGGATTTAAGCCACATTCAAAACAGTGGCTGGCAATATGCACATGATGCTGATGGGGAGAGCTCCCATCCTCACTGCTGTATGGCTTTAAAACACACACCCATGCTGCTTGTGTAGGCGGGTCTGCCGTGGCTCACATTTGAATGGGAGACTATACATGAGCACTCTAAGATATTCCCCTTAGGGGTTGGGGCCCCTCTGGGAAGAGCATCTGCATGTTTGCATGCAGAAGGTTCCAAGTTCCCTCCCTGGCATCTCCAGATAGGGCTGAGAGAGACTCCTGCCTGTGACATTGGAGAAGCCGCTGGCAGTCTGTGTAGACCAGGCCTGCTCAACTTGGGCCCCCCAGGTGTTTTTGAACCATAGCTCCCATAATCCCCAGCCACAGTGGCCAGTAGCTAGGGATTATGGGAATTGTAGGTCAACATCTGCAGGAGGGCTGAAGCTGAGCAGCCCTGGTGTAGACAATACAGAGCTAGATGGACCAATGGTCTGACTCAGTAAGGCAGCTTCCTATGTTCCTACAGGGTGTTCCGCTCCCTCAGAGCACTGCCTGATCACAAGGTGCAATATTTCTTCCATCACTCCCAATTGAAGAAGCATCACACCGTATGAATGTGCGATGCTCTAAAGGAGTGAAACATCTATCTATACAAGCAGCACAAGCCGTGCAGCAGCGAGGATGGGAGCTCTCTTCCCCCCAGTGGTGAGCTGCACAGAATGTCACACAGTATGCACAGGACTGTGTTGTTATAGTGTTATTATTGAGAAAAGAGGTTGAGTTAGGTGACAAGGGTCAGGAGGTTCTATTTTTGTGCCAGAAGCAATGACTACATATACTGTGTAAGAAACCAATGAATATAATTTTTTTGTATTGAAGCTGAGAGATTCTGTGAAGTGTAACCTATACATGATGCAATTCTCAACAAATGCAATTTTAAAAGTTGAATAAAATTGTGGAAATAATGACAGGCCTGTGGAGCCTCCTGGAAACTGATGTGCACACTTCCTATTAGCTCATCAAGACACAGGGGGCTGTGGATTTTTCTAGAATACAGGTACATTTATTCTCAATATAAATTTATGTGGGAATGGTATAAACCCTGAATTCCAATGGTGTTCCGTCTGCTGCAGCATTGCTAACTCTTTATATATGTCTGCTAAAGATTTGTATCTTAGGGGATTAGAGTCCTTTATTATATACCCTATGAGTAATTTCTGCACTCTGGAGACGCAAACAATGCTGGAAACATGGTATCGTCTTATGGGCACAGTGATTTAAAAACTGTATTAAAAATCTCTTTTTAGCATTGCATTGTAATATAGCAAGATAAGAATCTTCCATTTTCTAAGCATGACCTTACTTTAGGATTTTTATGCATGTGTACAGATTTGTGTAAATGCGAATGCTATATTTGTGCCTTACTCATATGGTGGTTTGACAAATATTGTGTATCTCTGAATCACTCAATACCTACATAAAGATGCATTTCTGTTTTCTTGCTACTATTTACTCTTCATCTTATTCTAGTGTTTACATTCCCAGACCATTCCTAACACTGTCCTTTGGTGCAGTGTTGTGCAGAGAAACAACTCCTGCGGCAAAGAAATTTTCATATCTACAGAATGAAAAGGGAGAAGATGATTTATAAATGTCTTAATGTGTTCGGCTGCTGGTCTCCTGTGGTCACTAAAAAGTATGTTCCCATGAATACAAAAGGAACATGGCATTGCAGTTTGACATCTTCATTGTCATGGCATGTTGATTTACTGCTTGATCTACTCTTTAGCCAACTGGCTATGAAAATGGATATTATACATTCATGCTAATTACTATGGAAATGAACATTTGCTGCATCCAAGACTTTACCTAAAAACTGTGGGGAAATAACATGTGTCTTGAATATTAAAGAACCTCTTGAATGCTCTCGGCCCCGATTCATGAGCACAGCCAAGACACTTGCTGTGGTGGAAAGCTATTGAAGGGTGGAAGTACACTTTTATATCTAAAGGTGGAAGTATACAGCAGGGTGCTGCTAGAAACCCTATCAAATTCCCATCTCCCTCCCTCTATGATATCTAGTTCAACTTACACCAGTCCTAACTTAATGATTTATGTATGCATTTTATTTATTTTTTAAAAATCTCTATATAGTTTTTCTTGCAAAATTGCATAGTGATTTCCAAATATTAAAAACATATGCAACAAATTCAAACATAAAATAATACTATGCACATTTCAAGAAAAGAACTCCAAACAATTTAAGAGAAGCAGTAACAGACACAGCAGTGGTCAGTCAACAATTAAAGAGGCATCTGGTGGGCCACTGTGCGAAACAGGATGCTGACTAGATGGGCCTTGGGCCTGATCCAGCGGGGCTGTTCTTATGTTCTTAATTCTCAGAGGCTTTCTGAATAAGAAAGGCTTTTGGACATCTTTGGAAAGAAGGTAGGCAGAAGGCTTCATGGACTTCTCTTGGAAGAGTGTGCCAGAATACTACTACCTAAAAGGCCTTGGTCGTGGTTGAGACAAATCTAGTCTCCTCATGAGGTTTGAGTGACAAAGCCTTTTGGGAGGGGGCAAAGGGTCAACTGTCCAGGGCCCCACACCCATGTGGGGACATCCAAAGTATGGTTCAGTATTTTAAATGATCAGATGGAACCCTTTCATCCAAGGCAGCAGTAGTTATCAGATAAAATATAATGCCAGGTCCAGGAGTTATTTAAGTACTTTGAATTACTACACTGTGTCAGGATGCAGTGGCTGACATACTGCACAACATTACATATACGGTGGAACTTTACATTTGAGCATTTGTGCAGGAGCACTGTTGCACAAGTGCAGGAGTGGCACAAGTTGAGTTGTGCAATGGTGGAGCCATTATGTATAATGGTGTGGCGAATTATAAGCCTTTGTTTCAGAGCAAACACATGTGAGGGGAAGGAAAATCCTTTCTATGCTTCCCCCTACAAGGCATAAACCTTCCTGTATTTCAAGGCATCCCCTTAAACCTTCCTGTTTTTCTGGTAGTTTCAAAAATGGCTGCTGCCACCCCCACTCTTTATCTCAGAGTTTGTCCCCCGCCTGGGCTTGAGGTGGAAGTCCCAGGGAAACTCTCCTTCTTTTGCTATGGGAAAAAACCTCAAAAGTCCTCCACGTGCAAGCCTACATGTGGTGAGAAAACTGGTAGCTGATGACGTGGCCTGAGATGTGTTTGCACCGGGGGACACACCCCTTTTTAGCCCCTCCTGAGCCAAAAGAGTCACTCAGAGAGGCTTGTAAAATGGAACAAACAAAAAGAGAGAAAAAGATTTATTAAATCACTACAGACTGCTTTGGTCTGAGGCTCCCTCAGCTTTTAGTTACTGGTAAAAATACTCAGTGGTTACAAGAATACTTCAAAAAGCACCCCAGTTGCAAGGAACAGGAATGGAGGAAAATACAAAAGCACCTTTGAAAGCTTACATGGGGACTATTCTCACGATTAAAAATGGGGCTAGGAGAGCCTAGCCCGATTTTTGCTGATTGTGTAAACCACCGGGCATGCAGGTGAGCCTGGTGGCTTACAAGTGGCTAGCCTGCTTTTGTAGCCCTCCCCAAAGCCTGGGTTTGCTGAGCGAATGCTCCACAAACCCGGGCTTCCTGATCGTGAGTAGCTGCAGCGCAGCTCTGTGCCACAGCTACTCACGGGTAGATCCCCGGAGGGGAGGCGAAAAGCTGCCTCCTGGCTCCAGGAGTCTCCCCAGTATGCCCTGCACGCTTGTGCAAGGCATACTGGAGCTTCTGGAGGCTCCATGGCCCCTGAGCTCCCCAGTCCCAGCCCCCGCCGGCTCCGTCATGGAGCCGGCAATTGTGTGGGCAGCCGATCTGGCCGTCCAGGGCTCCTTCCCTGCTCGTGGGCTTAGCTTAGCCCGCTCTCCCTGCACACTCTCAAGAACCAGGTCTCACTGATTGTGAGACCCGGCTCAGAGTCTTTTGCAACACTCTGGCTGGATGGGCATAGACTAATGTTTCTTAGTTTAGTTATGTCAGAGGTAAACCATCCTAGAACAGTTTCAGGGATAAACAAAGAACATGAAAGAAAACAAAAGTCTAACATCAAGTCTGGCTAAACAAAATTTTTGCTAGACTACTTCCCAAAGCCAAAAGCCCTGGCTTCCTTTTCTTCTTGAACTCACCAAACCATGGTAGAGGATTCAAGTTTCCTTCCCTCCTGGCTTCCCCGGACTTGCAGTGAGATTTTCCTGCAGCCAGACCTCATGGACACATCTCCTCTCTGCACTCCCAGCCAGCTCCTTCTAACAAAGATACTCTTCCTCCCAAAGGCCCTCCAGCTTCCACTCACCTGGTGTGCTGGTTGGCTGATCCCTGGGGTTCACCAGCCTGTCAGTCAGGACAGGGTTCACTTCTGGTTAACTCTTTAGGGAGGAGGAGTGGCTGGTCACTACAAATTGGCACACTGTCACACAACTCTCTGTGCAATTTTTGTGCTTGTACAACAGCTTTTTTTGCAACTGCTGATTGCTTCAGCTGATATGCTGAAGCTGTTCTCACTATTGATCAAAAACAGGCTAACAGAGCCCAGCCTGGTTTTTATCAATCATGGGAACCACTGGGCTTATGGGCGAGCCTGGTGGTTCTCTGGCAGCTAGCCCGCCTAACAACTCCTCCCCTTAAACGAGATTAACAGAGCGAGTATATTTTGGACCCTTATATTTTTGATCGGGTGTCAGTCGGGCGCAGGAGTGGTCGACTGGAGCAGCCACTTGTCTGGGCGGCCGATCCAGCCACCTAGCAACGAGCGACTGCTCATCTGCGGGGAAAGCGGGCTAAGCCCACTCACCCCACCAAACCCCATCTGGAGCTTCACATGGATCGTGTGAAGCTCCTCGCCAACTGCAACCTTCTGGATAGAGATAGCTTTGCCACAGTTACTCATACTCTGGTAACCTCTTGCTTAGATTACTGCAATGCATTGTACTTGGGGCTGCCTTTGAAAATGGTCTGGAAACTGCAGCTGGTACAAAATAGGACTGCAAACTTAACAGCTGGGACTCGAAGTTTTGAGCATATTACACCAGTGCTTTGTCAGCTGCACTGGCACCTGTTCAGCTTCTGGGCCAAATTCAAAGTGCTGGTTCTAACCTTTCAAGCCCTAAATGGCTTGGGACCAGGTTACTTGAGAGAGTGCCTTGCAGGGGTGTAACTACTATTAGACAAGGGTAGGCAGCTGCCTGGGGACCCCCACGCCTTGAGGGCCCCCCCAGAGGCAAGTCACATGACTATATATTGTGGAGTGTGTGTGTGTGTATCAGCAAGGGGCCCATTTTAAAATTTTGTCTCTGGGCCCACTCCAGCCTTGTTACACCCCTGGTGCCTTGCCGCCATATGTCCCAATCCAGACTTTAAGATCTTCAGAGGCCCTGCTCCGAGTGCCCCTGCCAAATGAGGTGAGACAGGAAGCTATTAGGGGGAGAGCCTTTTTGGTGGTTACACTCTGTTTATGGAACAGCATCCCCAGTGAGCTCCACCTGGCTTGATCACTTTGTTCTTTTAGACACCAGATAAAGACCTTTTTGTTCACTCAGGCCTTTTAAATAATGATTTTTAAATTTGATTTTTAAAACTGATTCTAACAAGTTTTAAATTGCTTTGTATTGCATTCTATATCTCCCCCCCCCTCCTTTGGTCTGTTGTGATTAAATGTGTTACCAGCTGAACCGGGTGCAGAGCATCTGTGCCTCTAGTTTGCCACTGCAACCATCTCCTGCCACCCCCTGCCACCATCACCATCTTTTCCCACCTCTGCTTCCCCCCTGCCTGCCAGCCCACCAGCCCCCCCGCCCCAGCCAGCCTCCACCACCATTTTCCCCTGGTGCTTTCCCTGCCTGCCCACCTGCCTGCCTTCTGGCCGCCCGCAACTTCCCCTGCCCAGCCGCCTCCGCTGCCATTTTCTTCCCAGCTAGCCGCCCTCTTCCCCTACCCACCTGTCAGCCAGCTGACCAGTCAGCACCACCATTCACCACCAGCCAGCCAGCTGCCACCACCATTTACTTTTGTAACCAAAACAAAATCAAGAATTAGAAAACAGAGATTTTTGTTTCCAAATTGAAATGACTGTGTTTCGGACAGAATGCTTCATTCTTTGGGAAAGCATTGCAATTGAAATTGACTTCTCTGACTCTCTCCACTCCAGCTGAGGCACTGAGTGATTAGCAGAAGATAAGATATGCAAAAATTCAAGCTTTCAAAAAAAAATAAATTCAAAATATTCAAGCTTTTGAGCTTGAATAGTTTATTTAAGTATGTGTTGTATTCAGTGCAATTGAAATGCAAACTGACCTTGCAAAGGGATTTGGAAGACAGCATTTTGAGACAGAAATAGCCAAATAACTTTGGGAGCTCAATGCAATTCCAAAGCTCTTGCTAAAAGCCATGGTATAAATTGTGTGGAGAAGCTTTTTGATAAGCTGGTTAGGAAAGTTCTGAAATTACACAGGCTTTTCTTTCCAAAGGTTTAGAAAGAATCTCTTGACTTGTTCAGGGGTCTTTTGAAGACCTATTTTGTTTTCCTTCTGATTTTTATGAGTTATAGTGGTGTCTAAGTTTTGTTGCCCAAGTTGAGCACTCTAATGTAATTTAGGCCACAATGTAATTTGGTGGGACATGATGTCTAAGCCAGTGGTTCACAACTTTTTCCATTGCAGGGACAGGTCATCCACATGGGAATACAGGAGACAAAAGGAGGGGAGTGGGGAATATCCCTGTCAATTTATTGACATCCCCAGGAATCTTAGTTGCTTCTCTCTTTCTTGTAACCATGGTTCCATGGATCCATGGTTTTGCACTTTCTTAAATGCAGTGATGATAAATCTCAACAATTCTGAACAGTAGGATGATTTGTTTGGGCTATGGCTCACTCTAGTTCAGTTAAATGAACATTTGAAGCTGTTCCATAGTACCAAGGCAGTTTTATTTTATTTTTTTTAACATTTTATATCCCACTCTTCCTCCAAGGAGCCCAGAGCGGTGTACTACATACTTAGGTTTCTCCTCACAACAACCCTTTGAAGTAGGTTAGGCTGAGATAAGTGACTGGCCCAGAGTCACCCAGCTAGTATCATGGCTGAATGGGGATTTGAACTTGGGTCTCCCCGGTCCTAGTCCAGCACTCTAACCACTACACCACGCTGGCTCATTGGTCTATCTTGCTATCTCAAATGACCCGTGGTCACTGTTCCATGGGGAGGGAGTGTTTTTATTGAAAGATTGCTTGGATCCACAAATGGGTTGTGCTGCTGTGCTAGTGCCACAGGGACAGGCTCACACCAGCTGCAAAATTCTCAAATAACTGTGCCAAAAAATTAAGTGCTGTTGTTGTTCATCACTCTCTTCACTCTTTCAACTTGTTTATGTGGCTTCAGGGGCAAAACAGTGGGTTGGGTGGCAGTGCCCCAAGGGTGGTGCACCCAGATTCCAAATAGGGCAAAGGGCTGGTTTCTTAGGAATTTTTGAGGTTTACGTGTCTCTAGGATTTTTCCCCATAGGGAATAATGGAGGTTTCAGCAGCCACATAACTCCACCTGGGGGGCACTGGGATGGCCCAAAGCGAGTGGTGGTGTAGTGCACAGAGGGTGCCAACCACCCCCCTGGATTGCTAACCCACTGGGGTACTGGGCTTTGTTGTTTCTGAGGTGTTGAGTATAGATTCTCTGGTAGCAAATGAGATTTTTAATGAAAAACCATGAATCCACTTTTATATGCTACTAGAGAATCTACTCTCAGAACACCTCTAGAACAACAAAACTCTGTACTTCATGGGTTGGCAACCCATGTGGGTGGTTGGCACCCTATGTGCACTACACTGCCACTTGTTCTGGGCCATCCCAGTGCCCCTCAAATGGAGTTATGGGACTGCAGAAACCTCCATTATACCCTACAAGGAAAATCTGAAAGACACGTAACTTCATTAATTCTTTAAAAATCAGCGCTTTGCCAAATTCCTCTGAAAAAATTGTGGTAGCTTCCTTGTACCAACTGGGCACTACCACCAACCACACTCCACTCTGGGCTACCCCTTCCCCCCACCCTGCATGAAGCTATACTTTCCCTGAAACCTCCATCATACCCCATGGTGAAAATCTGAAAGATGTGCAAACTTCAAAAATTCACCAAAAATCATCAGTTTGCTCAATTCCTTTGAATTTTTTGTGGTAGCTTCCACTCATTGGGCACTATAACCCGCACCCACTCTTTTGACCACGTGACCCATTTTTTAATCTGAATTAATTCGGATTCAGATTCAGATTAATTCGGATACAAAACAAAACAGGTGATTCGGAAGGCTTAATTTCAGACAAAATACAAAATGGGGTTTATTCTGATTTGGTTCAAATCAAAACAGAAAAAATACAAAATGCACAACCCTATTAAATAGGCCCTAGGTCAGTCGATCTCAACCAGGGTTCCTCCAAATGTTGCTGAACGACAACCTCCAGCATCCCCAGCCACAATAAATGGTAGCTGGGGATGATGGGAGTTGTAGTTCAGCAACATCTGGAGGAACCCTGGTTCTGAACCACTGCCCTAGGTAGTGACTTAGATACTGTGAAGATATCTATGCATATATGAAAGAGGCATGGGCACTGCTTCCCAAAAGCATGCCTATGCTAGTGATGTGAAAACAGGTTCGGTTTGACTGTTGGGAGTCAAATTGAACCATTCCCTGTTCGGTCCAACCCCAGACCGAACATCTCCTGACTGTTTGGGGGATTCACAAACATTTTTTTTACTTACCCCCTTCGGGGGAGTTGTTGGAAGCGGGGTGTGTGTGTGTGTGTGTGTGTGTGATGTCTGCGGAGGTTCCCCCTCCCCACCGCCAGCCTCCCTTTATGCCCATACCAGCCATTCGCAGAGGCCAATTGGACAGGTGCAGCAGCGTCCAAAATGGCCACCACGCCGGAGGAGGAAGGCCTGAATGGGTCGAAGAGCCGGCTGAATGGCTGGTATGGGCATGAAGGGAGGCTGGTGAAGGGATGGGGAACCTTAGCAGACCCTGCCCCCCAGCCGCTTCCAAAAACTACCCTAAAGGGGTAAGTTTTTAAAAAAATTTAAATCTAAAAAAAATGTGCGCGAACCCCCTCGGACCGAACCAAACTGGGGGAAGCGGGGTTTTGAGGGGGTGCCAGACCAAACTGGTCCAGTCCAGTTTGGGTCCGGTCTTGAACGAGACTGGACTAGCTGGTTCCATGCACACCCCTAGCCCATGCTGCTTCTGGTGGTGGGGCTGCTACATGCCTACTAAGCATTGCAAAAATGCAATAACAAAGCTACTCATAATTCCCAATGAGTGCATGCAGCAGCAGCCCACCTTCAGAAGCAGCACAGTCTTGCTTTACAGTGGCTCGGAAGCAGCACGGATATCTGCACACTATGTAAGCCAGGATCTCCATGAGATGTCCTCACACTGTATATTATTGGCTACCGCTGGCGGTGATAACGGAACACACATTGTAGCACAAGCAGGACACTAGACATTACAGAGTGGAGGCACTGGCATAGCTGGGGAAGTGTTTGGCTTGTGTTTGCCCCACAGATTCCACATGCCACCACTGCTTCACCCCCACTCCTGTGCTGTCTGTGGTGGTGAGTGCTTTGTGTGCGCAGTGCAGCTCCTTATCACTGGTAGCTGTGCCACCACTACCTCAGCCACCACCTGGGCAGCCTCCCAGGTGGTGGTGGTGGAAATGCCTCTTGCTTCCCACAGCCTCTCACTGCTTGCCGCTGTGCATCCAACCAGCTCCTGGGAGGCAAGATGGAGGAAAGCCCCAAACAGGAGCTTCCACCTGGCCCAGAACTGGTTCCAAATGAAGGACACACACACGCCATGGGGCTTTCCTTCCTCCCATCACACAGGAACTGGCTAGATGTGGAGTGACACAGTGGTGCAGTGGGCAGCAAGAGGCAGCAGCAAACAGACAGCCAGGGGCAGCAGCAGGAGTCGGGGGGGGGGGAGATGGGAGGAGGTAGGAGGTGCGAGTTGGCTCTCAGATGCTGGTGGCTCATGTTCTTTGAACACATCCACCCAATTATAGCTCTGCCCCTGGGTGAGGTGGCTTAATATGAGCTCCTGTTTTCAGCAGCAGTACTTCCCAGACTATGGGAAACAAACACCTATGTCGGGCAGCAGTGATATAGGAAGCCGCTGAAAGGCATCATCTCACACTGCGTGGGAGATGGCAATGGTAAACCCCTCCTGTATTCTACCAAAGACAACCACGTAGCTCTGTGGTTGCCAGGAGTCGCCATCGACTCGATGGCACAACTTTACTTGTTCTTTGCAAGTAACTGTAGCTGAATCCTGAGAAGGAGCAAGAGGCTCACGTGTGTCCTCAAGAGAAACTGCTTAATTGCTCTGCTAAGGTATTCTTTCTTGTATTAGTTGGGACAATGAGATCACTGAAAGAAATAGGGTCTGTCTGTCTGTCTATCTGCATGTCTGTGAGATGCTTCACATGATGAGTATGAAGTGCCAGATGGGGCTTGTGCAGGGAGAGTGGGCTTAGCCCACTCTCCCTGCACACGAGCAGTTGCTTGTTGCTGGGCAGCCTCATCGGCCACCCAGACAACCGGCTGCTACGTTTGGGTGCTCCCGCACCTGGCCACAGCTCCATTTGGAGCTCCAAGGGAAGTGGGAAGGGGAGCAACACCTCACAGTGCCCAGGCCCCCCAAACCCCAGAAAGGCACCATGAGTGTGTCAGCTGCGTCTGCATGCAGCCGTGGCTGACACACAATCAAAAGAATGAGGTTAACAGAGCACTCTCTCCATTAACCTCAGTTTCTTAGGTGGGCTAGCTGCCAGAGAACCACTGGGGTTCTCACGATTGCTCAAAACTGGGCTGGGCTCCTGCAGCCCAGTTTTGAGCAATCGTGTGAATAGCTTCTGTGTGTATACTTTTGGCCTGTAAAAAGGAAGCAAACTTCATAATTCCTGGCAGTATCAGTGATTCCTTAGTTTCACATTCAGGCTAAATTTCTCTGGTGGTTTGTGATACAGTGCTGTCATGACCTTTTAATAGGACTTCTATCAGATACTCCTTTTGTTCCAGGAGAAAGAGTTTGCTGCTTTGTGGATGTGTATCCTTACCTAGTTACAAATTGGAGCGATACCTAAACTAATACAGATCATGCATTATTTGTTGCTACAGATATCATTTAGAGAAACATGAGAACTTTTAAAATTTCTTGTAATTGAAATCTGCTTCAGAAAGAAAGGTGCAATTACACATTCTTCAATTACTGTGAAATATATCTTCCTAGATCTTGCCCTGAAGCCTATATTTTTTTCAAAGCACCAGCTAGAAAGAACTTTTATTATATTATTGCAGTTATCGTAGTCATTGCATCTTTTGCTTATCAGTTCCGAACATACATGCTTTGGAAGCTACAGTAGGTAATTCCTTCCTATTTCATATTTCTATATTGTTAGAAAGGAAAAACAACTTTACTGGTATTTACGTAACAACCATGGAGAAGACCAAAGGAGAGTGTGGAAACAGAATGTATTTATCAGGCAAGACTGGATCATGAAAAACGTTGATGGGAATGATCCAATATGTATTCAAATTACTACAGTGGAGGCCATTATGTGTGGATTGTGGGGAAGTAAATGAGCCCCCATCTTGGCTCCTTCAGTCTCCCTTGCTGCACCCACAGCGACATTAACTCTTCATGCTTGGGCTAGTCATTTGCCCAGTTTGCCCAACCCAGTGAACAACCAGTCCGAGCACAAATAGTTAATACTATGGCCAGGCTCGGCAGTGGACAATGGGGCAGCCAGGACAGGGCTAGAGGAGTGAGAGGAAGCCTCATCTAAGGCTGGTTTACTGCCCCCCCCCCCGGTCCTCTCAAACCAGCAATCACAGAATGATAAATCTTCATCCAAGACCTTTTGTCAACATTTTGGAAGGCCTTTTGTGCTTGTTTCATGGACATTGCGCTGAGTGAGGGACTGAGTGAGAACTACCCATTCAGCACATGTGATTATATATATTTTATACGGTAACTAAACTCCTGCTTGGACATGACTGGATTTGTGTTAATTCTTTCATTACGCTTCAGTGAGAAGTGATTGCAACTCATCTCAAGACTGGAGAAAAATAGCTATATGCTCTCACTGCAATTTAGGAGTGCAGCTAGGGGAGTGGGGGCCTCGTGTTGCCCCCCCCCCCAGTGACCCTGCAAAGTTTTTGGGGAATGTGTGCACAGTGCACATGCCAGTGCCAGCCCTTTTATATGACGTCACATGCAAGGGCTATGGCCAGAGCACCAGAAAGGTCCCGTGAGCTCTCCAGACCCCATTTCCAGCTCATGTTTCAATGCTGGTGCTTGCTTGCTTTCCCCTTTCTCTCCCTTGGGAGAGAAAAGCTTCAGCTGGGAAGTTCTTCAGAGTTTTAGCTCTGGAGAACCCGTGCAGACCTTCTGGTCCTTTGGCCACACTCCCTTGCTTGTGATGTCACACACAAGGGGGCATGGCCAGAGCACCAGAGGGCCTACACAAGCTATCTGGAACTCATTCCCAGCTGTGCTCATTGCTGGCTACAGTTTTATTCATGAGAATGGACAAGACATGCAGCCGGCAACCAAAATGGCTGAGGGCTGTGGAACTCAGGGAGAGAGGCCGATGGTGAGGGCCATGTCAGGCACCCCCCCAGGAGCTGTGTGGCTCGGGTTCTTTGAATACATCTGTCCTATTATAGCTCCGCCCCTGCTGTAATTGTATGCAGAGCTGCAACTGTATGCATACTAGGGATGTGCACGAATTGATTTTTTTAAAGTTCAATTCATGCTTGAATCAAATTGACCAGATTCATTTTGAGCCTGAATCTGATCCCCCAAATCACCCCCGATTTGATTCAGACCCAAATTTGAACCCAATTGAATCTGAATAGATTTGGGGAAAAGCGGGGTTCTTGTGGAAGCAGAGTGGGTTGGGTGGTAGTGGCCCATGGGTAGCAGCTACCACCCAAATCCCAAAGAAATTGACCAGAGTGGTGATTTTTTAAAACAATTTCCCCCCCATAGGGAATACAGTGGTCCCTCGACTTACAAAGTACTCGACATCCGAAGATTTCGACATACAAACGACAAAAAATACCGTAAGTCGTTGCCGGTTTAGATGCGGCTTCCTCAACCTACGAATTTTTAGATGCGGTTTCCTTGACCTACGAATGTTTCCAGACCTCCGTGGATGCAGTTTTCAACTTACGAAAATTCCGACCTACGAACGTGCGTTCGGAACGGATTATCTTCGTAAGTCGAGGGACCACTGTAATGGGGATTCCAGCAGCCCCATTACTCCCCATTACTCCCCATTTGGCACCAGGGTGGACCAAAGCAGACTGTGATGTAGTACACATGGGGTACCAACCACCCCCCCAACCACAAGCCCATGGGGTACTGGGTTTTGTTCTTATTTTCAATTTCTGAGTTCTGAGAGTGGATTCTTTGTGCAAAGTGATTCTGAGTGGATTTTTTGGCCATCATTCATTTTGCATGAAACAATCCACTCAGAACACATCAAAAACTGAAAATAAGAACAAAACCCAGTACCCCATGGGCTTGTGGTTTGGGGGTGGTGGTGGTTGGCACCCCATGTGCACTACACCGCAACCCACTTTGGGCTACCCTGGCTCCACCCACAGGGAGTACTGGGGCCACTGGAATCCCCATTATTCCCTATGAGGAAAAACATAAAAAACATTTCAAAAATTGTAAAAAGATCACTCCTCTGTCCAATTTCTTTGGGATTTGAGTGGTAGGTGCTAACCATTGGGCACTACCACTCAACCCACTGTGGCACTCCTAGGAGGCAGCCACAGACAGAAATGGCACTCGTGTCCCCTATGGGGGATGTAGCGCACATCAACAACAAGGACAAATATGTATATACCGTTTTACAACAAAGGTTTCCAAAGATCACACACTACATTTACTGTGTCCCTCCTCCCCACAACAGAAATGCAATAAATCTACACCACAGTGCGAAACAACAAAATGCACTTCCCACAGCACCCACCACAAATGCAGGATAACAGTAGCAGCCAGCAACCAGCAAGCAAGTGTGATAGCACAGACTACTAGAACTAACATCAAATGACCCCCCTCCCCCGAGCATTTCACCAAAAAGCAACTAACACAACAGCACTAAATACATACGCAAAGTTGAGACCTGTGTGTGTGCTACTTTGGCACCTGGCCTTAAGCAGATTAAGTTCAGATCCCTGGATGTGAAACAGGGCTGGCAGTGGCACGGCAAGTGCCACTGCTCCCTCACACTTACTCCCTCACACTTACTCCCTCCCTCACACTCCCTCACACTCCCTCACACTCCCTCCCTCCCTCACACACTTACTCCCTCACACTTACTCCCTCCCTCACACTCCCTCACACTCCCTCACACTCCCTCCCTCCCTCACACACTTACTCCCTCACACTTACTCCCTCCCTCACACCCATGTGTTAGGAAGAGTGATGACACCAAGGGCAAGCATTTCAACAAAAGAATTCTGCAATGGAATGGAGCCTGTGGCAACAACAGAACCTAGCGTAATGCAAACAATCTAGTTTGCATAAAATGATGATGCTTCTTGAACACAAGTCACAATATGACCTAATCTTCATTGCAAACATGCCACACATACAGAACCTGTCCTGTGCCCATCCATGAGATTACCAAATACAAGTACATGCTCCGCAACGAACCAAGGCATTGGTTACATACATATACTGCTAGTCATTAGTGATGGAGAAAAAAAACAAAAACATATACCTGTGCATGCTGTGCAAAAGGGTTAGGGTTTGGGTTATGTTCTGCCATGGCCTCAGAATGCTGTGTCCTCTGTATGACAGACAGGCTGACACATGTGAGGGCACCAGCAGCAAGCTCATCATTGGAGAGGAGAGCTGGTCTTGTGGTAGCAAGCATGACTTGTCCCCTTAGCTAAGCAGGGTCCACCATGGTTGCATATGAATGGGAGACTAGAAGTGTGAGAACTATAAAATATTCCCTTCAGGGGATGGAGCTGCTCTGGGAAGAGCAGAAGGTTCCAAGTTCCCTCCCTGGCTTCTCCAAGATAGGGCTGAGAGAGATTCCTGCCTGCATCCTTGGAGAAGCCGCTGCCAGTCTGTGAAGACAGTACTGAGGCAGATAGACCAATGGTCTGACTCAGTATATGGCAGCTTCCTATGTTCCTATGTCTCTGTCATTGGCCACAGCTGGGGGTGGGTGGGGGGAAGTGAGTGCGTATGTGCTGCTTCAGTCACAGTCCGTCCATGGGGGAAGAACAGCAAAGTCGCGTATAAACATTAAAGAAACAAGTGCAAAGCCATATTACAAATTCATACAAAGAAATCAAGTCATCATCATCATATATCATATTCATCATATCAGCATCAATTAATCAATGAAATAAATTCATGTCAGCATACAAGTACTTCCCAGAAAATGGGAAGGGGGGGCTAGTGTTTGGAGGAGGAGTGTTCAGCAGACTGTGCCCCCCCCACACCCAGTGCCAGTGGGCTGGTGGTGGGCATGCACTGCAGAGAAAAAACGATTGAAGGCTTTTGTTTTTTTAAAAAATTACAAACAATTCTTTGGGCGGTGTGGGAGGGGGGAGACTGGAAAAGACAGAAAAATTTAAAACAAAACAAACTAGGCTACCCTTCCCTTCTCTAACCTCCTAGCTACTATGGGGATCCCTTCCCCAGAACCCATGTTTAAATTTCTTTAAAACTAAATATAAGTTTCTTAAAAATGCAACCCTTAAAAAACAAGTCAAACATCCCTCCCAGCTCAACCAGAAAAAAACACAATTCAAAAATACACAATTCAAAATCACACAATACTTTATTTTATCTCTCTATGTGTGTGGTGTGCCACCCAGGGGCAGAAGCCTGGGAATCTAAAAATAAGAGGGGGGTGGGGGCCTGGCTGGGTGGTTAGTGGCTACAGGGGCCCTCTCTCTTCACAGACAGCAACAGTGATTTCTCTCAGCAGCAGGCAAGGGGGTGAAAAAAAGGAGGAATGATCTTTCTTTCCTCAATCTTCAAGGGGGGAAAGCAGCAGCAGAATCCAAGGAAAGCACTGGCAGGTAGTGGCACACAGGCAATAGCTCTTCTCTGACTCTCTCTCTCTCTCTCTCTCTCTCTCTCTCTCTCTGTTCTCCCATGAGGCAGAATGGTGGCTGTAGCCCTCCTTAAGTGCATTCAAAAAGCCCTCCCTCTGCCTCCCCACCACCCTTGTCTCTCCCCACTAGCCAGTGCTGGCACAGTTACCCCTGGCAACACAAGATCTGCATGGAAACAAACCAATCTGGAACCAAGGGTGATTCGCCAGCCAATCATTCACACTTGTAAGTCACCTATCTGATTGATGCTTGGAGGGGGGGATTTTCCCTATTTTTTTGCAGGGGGAAAAATGGAGAGCAAGAGAGATTGCCAAAAAATGGAGGTCCGAATTTATGAATTTATTCGGGTCCGAATCTGGGCAATTCAGTTTGGATCCACATCTAGCCAACTGACAACAGGGGTGCTTTGTAGGGATGTGCGTCTCGTTTCGGATACAAAACATTTTGTGCACAAAACAGATCATTTCGGCTGTTTTGTAGCCAAAACAAAACACCCAATGCTCAAAACAGAAAATTTTGTAGCCAAAACAAAACGTCCCTGTTTCGGATACAAAACATTTTGTTGTTTCAGCTGTTTTGGAACTCCATTTTGCAATTGCAAAAAGTCATTCTCCTTCAGTCTCCATTTTGAGTTTTGGCATCTGTTTGAATTTCCAGCCCTTCCAGCTTGCAGATTGGCCAGCGAAAGCATGGGCTGATCTGATGGCAATTCCCTCCTTATTCCTTTTCAGCAAATTTAAGGGTAAAATTTACCCTCATTGGCCAGTGGGGGAGTGTGCATACTGCATGGGGCAGTGTTCACACTGCATTGTTGTTTCACACTGTTGTGTGTAGATCATTTGCATTTCTGGGGGAGGATATGGATGTGCATGACCTTTGGAAATATGCCTGGGTCTTTGCAAAGCTCTGCTATTGTTGTTGATGTGTGATGTTGATGTTATTTGGGGTGGATTTGGGGCAGAAAGGGGGCTTTGGGGGCAGAAGAGTGGGTCAGGTGGTAGTGCCCCAATGGTTGCCTGCTGCCACCCAGATTCCAAAGGAATTGGGAAAAGTGCTGGTTTTTTAAAAAAAGTCTGAAGTTTGCATGTCTTTGGGGTAGATTCAGGGCAGAAAGGAGGCCTGAGGGCCAAAACAGTGGGTAGGGTAGCAGTGCCCCAAGGGGTGCCTGCCACAACTCAGATTCCAAAGGAATAGGGCAATGGGCTGATTTCTTGGGAATTGTTGAAGTTTACACTTCTTTAAGGTTTTTTCCTCCTAGGGTATAATGGAGGTTTCAGCAGAACCATAACTTCACTTGGGGGGCACGGGGGTGGCCGGGAGCGAGTGGTGGTGTAGTGCACATAGGGTGCCAACCACCCCCATGGGTTGCTAACCCATGGGGTGCTGGATTCTGTTGTTTCTGAGGTGTTCTGAGTGTAGATTCTCTGATAGCATATGAAATTTTCAACGACCATCCATGAATCCACTCTCATATGCTACTAGAGAATCTGAATTGACACTCAAAACATCTCAGAAACAACAGAACCCAGTATCACATGGGTTAGCAACCCATGGGGTTTTTTGTCACTCTGTGTGCTCTACACCACCACTTGCTCTGGGACACCCTGGTGCCCCCCAAGTGCAGTTATGGGGCAGGAATTATGGAGGTCCATCATTCCCTATGAGGAAGAACTTTACAGACGCGCAAACTCCATTACATCTTTAAAAATCAGCCCTCTGCCCAATTCCTTTGAAATTGTTCTGGCAGCTTCCTTGCCCCCACTGGGCACTACCACCCACCCTACTCTGCTCTGGGCCACCCCTTTCCCCCCAACATGAAGCTATACTTTTGCTGAAACCTCCTTTCTTCCCTATGGGAAAAATCCTATAATTCAAAAATTCACCAAAAATCAGCCCTTTGCCCAATTCCTCTGAAATTTGGGTGGTAGTTTCCACCCATTGGGCACTACCACCCCCACCCACTAGTTTTCCCCCAGGGCCATTTTTAAAAATCCAAAACGTTTCAGATTCAGATTTTGCTATTTCGAACCAAGAACAAAATTGAGGTGTTTCGGATTGGCTGATTTCGCACAAAGAACAAAATTGGGGTGTTTCGGATTCGGGCCAAAAACAAAACAGAAGAAAAAAAGCACAACCCTAGTGATTTGTTCTGTTGACAAATTGCCTGAATTAGCTAGATTCGGGTACAAATCAATTTGTACCCGAATTGATTCACAGATCCCTAATGCACACTTATTTCAGATTATGTCCAGTTGAAATCAATGGGATTTACTACCAGGTGAGAACACAATTTATAGATTAAGTTTTAAGTCTGCTGCTTATATGGCTGATTTCTTGTATCGCCCAAGATAATTTCACAACAACATGCCTGGTATAAATGAAGTGCTACCATTAAGATGCAATGTTGCAGTGTCACAGGCATTTGTGTAATGAATATAAACCCATTAGCAAATCTAGGCAAACTGAACTCCAGATAGTGTCATTATAGTGGAACTCCATGACTGCATCCTTGGGAGCCAAGTTGAGAAATTCTGGGTTACTAGCATAATAAGATCTTAGACAAGAGGGTACCAAACATGCCACCAAAAAGAGACATTTAATGAAAGCAGGACAATAAGTTCTTAAAGAGACCCACAGTGCCAATCAAATGGGGAGAGCAACAATTTTCTGAAACTGTAAAATGGCTCTTCTGAAATTATGGATGATGCTTTTGTGCGGATGAAGTTATTGCACTCAGAGGTACTGTTTTTGGACTCGAGCAATTTTGAATCAGTGTGGGTTGAACTCTTCACCTACTTATTCTGCAAGTCCAGCTTGTTAAAAGCTTTTAAAGTAGAAGAAGAGAGCAGCTTTGAGGCCCCACATTTGCTGTTAAGCAAGGCTGTGGTTCATTCCCAGTCAATTGTATGGCCCTTCTCTTTCAATTATTAGTTCCTGTTCCACAGAGACACTGTCAACAGAATCCCATTTGTATTTTAGGCCATAATACAAAATGGGCAAAGTTAGGAAACAAAAGGGCTAAAGAAAAGGAAGCCTCATAAAATATGTTCTCGGTTTATTTAGATTGTCTCATTAGGATCCCCTACTGCTAGGGATCATTTTCCCCTAACGAGACTGCATTGGAGAACACGGGAAAGTTGTATGGAGCTCCCTCAATTTTTTTTTTTAAAAAGGTGTTTTTTTTATTTTTAGCTGAAAACTCAGAGCCCTCAGAGGCTGGCTGGCTCTTGCTTCAGATATTTGAATCCTTTTTCTCTGTAGGTGAGGATGGTGACACACAGATGGAACTCATTACCTGCAGTGCCACATGCTGCTCAAGAGGAAGTTTAATGAGAGCAAGAAAAGTGGCTCAGGCTTTCACCATTGTCTCCCATCAGTGATCATCAAGACAACTACAGGCGGTATGACAGGCAGCCCTGAATCTGCAAGGGGATTTGCATACCGGGGATTGCACTGTCTACTTCCGAAAAAGGGCTAAGCTATCAAAGGAAGTTGGCCTGTCACAGAGAGTAGATAGGCAAGTACTGTATTCCAATAGCATTAGCAGGCTTCAGGAGAAATGTGCCCTTCTAAACCTATGACATATAATCGTCTTAAAAATAATCTGTTAAGAATGGAAAGCGTTATTTTCATGATAGGGCCATCTGAATGCACCTGCAAATCATTCGAAAGCACTTTTATGTTTCAGGGAAGCAGGGGCTGGATTTTTCCTTTATAGGGACAATAATATTGTTCTTTCAGCAAAACCAACTGTAAGAAAATAACAGAAGCCGTATTAAGATAAATGTTAAAAGGGGGATCATTAGCGAGAAAGAGAGGGAAGACTGGCTGCCTGGACCAATGCACACATTTGTTTTAATGGACTTTGATCACACACTGCAGTACACACTCTTGTCTGTTCTTTGCTCCCTAGAGTTGATGGGCTGAAGGAAGAACACAGCGATTTCTCTTAATTCATATTCATCAGAACTAGAAATGCAAAAGGTACCAGAAGACAATGTGAACCCTGCATACTTTGAACTTCCCATGCTAGGCTACCAAATTCACTCTGAAAGTCTGATCAGTAAATCTGGCTGAAGCAAAATGACAGATATGCTCTGGGTTGGTATTTCCAGTGAAACACTGCCAGGGCATGGTATCACATAGGCACAACAGCCAATTTGTCCAGTCTCAATCCTTAGCGTAGCAATACAGGGACTCATTAGATTAGGCTCTTTATTGTGTGTGTGTGTGTGTGTGTAAAGGAGGAATCTAGTGTGATGTGGCTGTCCTAGTGTGACAGGCAGAAAGTAAAGCCACCGCTGCTACTGGATACTCTACTGTGTGACTTCCAGCATCAGAGATTTTGAATAGAATAAAAAATGTGGTGTAAGGAATATAATTGAGCAGTGGGAAGTTCATTTTAATGAACACTAGTGGGTTTTTAAAGAGGTTATTATTCTCTACAAACATCTGGGGGGAAACAGATAGCAGCTTCAAACTGGATTTGCAAAATCACCTAACATTTTTCCATTCCTTTTTCCTAGTGCTTGACCTTAAAGATGCTATTGAAATGTCATTTAAGTGGAAGTGAGCTCTACAGCAATCAATCAGACTTATTGTCCATTCAGTGTAAACCATTAAGTGTGAAGACTTCCACCCATGTGGATTGGGTTCTTGACCTGTTCACAAATTATGAAAATAACTAGCTGGGCTGGGTGCAGAGCATTTGTGCCTACGGCTGGACCACCAACCGTGGTTGTTCTCCCTCCCGGCAAGCCCACCTGCTCCCCCCGCCCACTTCTTGCTCCCCCTCCCCACACTTTCTGAGGGGCCTCCCGCTCGCTTCTCCCCCACACCTCATGCTTTATGGCTAGCGAGCCAGCTGGAAAGCCAGCCTACCACCTCCTCCCAGTGGCCGGCCGGGCCAGGTCGGCCCGCCACCGCCTCCTCCGAGGCCAGGCTAGGGCCAAGCCAGCTCGCCGCCTCTGGCCTCCTCCTCCTGGCAGTTGCAAAAATTTTTTTACTCACCCCCTTTGGGGAACTTCTCCCGACCATGCAGAGACTTATTGGGCATGCGCGGCAGCCTCCAAAATTGCCATCACTATGGGGGTGAGGTGCGGATTGGGCCAAAGTCTGCCTAAACTAGGTGATTTGACACATAATGGAGGCAAGTGGGGGGAAGGGTGAATCTCTGGAGACCCCCCTGGCCTCAGAGAAGCCCCCCGCAGGGAGGGAGTATGATTTTTTTTTAAAATTGAACACCCCCCCCCAGACCGGACCAAACCGGAAGTGGAGAGGGGGAGACCAAATATGCCCAGTCTGGTTTGAATCTGGTCCATTCTTGAACCAACTGAGCAGCCCGGTTTTGTGCACACCCCTAATAACAACCCGAGAGTACAAATTGAAGTTAGGAGAGTGGAATCTCGGGTTGCTCTTCACGTGGAACTGGAGTTCTGAGGGGCTGTCCTGCATTTGGACGTTCAGATTTGTCAACCTCTTGCCCCTTCAACTCCAGTTCCGTGTTATGTATGAATGTGACCATTTCTTCCCTATACTGAAAACTTCACTCTTTTGAAAGCATTGCCAGCTTTTCAATTATTCACATGTTAGTGCCTGAAGAGATGCCCCTGGCATGCCCTTGGAAACTGAGCCAGCTTCTGTCTACTAAGCACCTATCTAAAATACAATAAAAAGAACCAGGCAACATTGGGCCAACTTCGTTAATGATCAGTACACCTAAAATTTCCCCCACCCCGCACTTCATTTTACAAGGCTCATTAAACTTGAGGATATCGTATAAACCTCAAAGATATACAGCAGGAGAGCTTCCTTCTGACCATACTTCACCTATGTCTGATCAACATAGCCTCTGACTGCTGCATTCTTGAACTCTTCCGATGCATCTCCAGCCCTTTTCTAAATAAAATTTTATTTTTATCAATATGTCTTTGTAGAGTACTTTGCAAAGACATGCTGAATTATTAAGCTGTGAACGTAATTTTCTTTCATCCACTTTAGTACCTTTGTCACAGTCCCATACTTCAAAGCTCCTCTTTGATAATGAGCTTTTTTCTTTTCCTTGTGTCTACATTTAATATATTTTTGTTGTTAAAACTGTATCCCCACATGAAATTATTTTCCAAATCCCTATACTTATGTTTGATGTCAACAACTACAGAGAAGTTCCTTCCTTTTTTCTTCTGCCCCCCCCTCACTTTTGTAGATATGCTTTCCCCATCCCCTATTTATTCAAATTCCAGCTCCATTTTTTCCTCTTCCTATTTTTAATTAAGGGATGCATTTCATTCATTATATTGTTCCAATCTGATTTTAACTGACTGACTTTCTGCCTTTGAAACTCTTCTTTCAAAGTTTTGGCTCATTTTGAAAGCTTACTTGCAAGACAGTTCTGCAGAAGAATTAGGCTTTCTGAGTTTCTCTTTTGTTAACAGCAGATCAAGCGTTCCTTGGAACGTGGCATGACCTTTCCCCACTTTTGATGTTTTTTTATATTCCTGAGGTTAGCTGGCTTCATATCTCTGCTTCAACAGGGAGCTTAGATCAGTCAGAATTAGCAGGGGATTGAAGTGGTATTTTTCCCCCTTCTGATCAGCTGTCTAGATACTATAGCTTTATTTTTCACCTGTAATGTTTCCATGTTATATCATGGATTTTGTAATTTATATTCTTGGCTTTTCTGAAATTTTTTCTTCTTGACGTTTTATGCTGTTTTAAAACTCCCAAGGTCAAGTACTTTGGTTGTTCATATACATCTGACTGGAGAGTACACTTTGTGTGCTCTTCTTTGGATAACAATATTTCCTTTGGTTATGTAAAACACAGAGGCCTCATTCACATGTAACATGAAACCAGAGTTGAAGGAACAAGAGGTTGCCAAACCTGAACATCTAAATGTGTGAAACTCTGATCCCATACAAAAAAGGACCCAAGGTTTTCCATGCCAAACTCCAATTTGAAACCTCGGGTTGTAGTGAGTTTCACTGCTCATACCCAAGGTTTCCAGCTGCCTGCCGTATGTCTGGATGCAGAACTGGGGGCTGGGCTGGCTGAAACTGGAGTTGAGGGAGGAAGCTCCTCCCTTTCTCCAGCTGTAATTGGCTGTTGAGGCTATCCTTCATGCACAAAGGAAGCCTGCACAGCCAGTTCCCCCTCCTCTCTGCAGTCTCCGTGACAGCAGTCCACCCCCTGTCCATTTCATCCAAATGCAGACCGGTGGTGTCAAAGCAGCTTATCTTGGGGCTGAAACAGCACCGCTCTATATGATATGGAACTGTGGGACCACAGCTTCCATTTTGGGATACCTGAGTTCATGAGATTGTGAACTCTGTACATGCCCACATTTTTCAAACTATGCAATTCAGTCACTTAGCACAAGCAAAGCATAGGGCAATGCAGCCCTAGGTCAGCATAACAAAGGACTGAAGGGAATCATCCCCCAAACCTCTCTTTGTCTGACCTTCAAAGAGAAGGAAAAGCTGGCAAAGTAGACCTCAGGTTTAAAAATACTCTCAGAGGGAATAGCTAACTCCCTCCTGCCTGAGACTACTCTTATCTGCAGCCAGAGAAGCGTGGCACATCCCCACGCCACTGTCAGCAACCTATGAGCTGGCAAGGAGCCAAATCATTAAGGCTCGAGAAAAACTTATCTCCCCACCTGGATAAACCTTTTATGGTCATTCAGAACTCTACATACACTTCACCCAAGCCATTTTCAGCCTTTTGCTCAGTAGGTCTACATTCAAGTTGACCAACTCCTGTAACCATGAGCCTGAGTTTCAGCCCCTCCAGGGAGGGAGTGTGATTTATGAATTGCCGCAGGACCTGTTTTGGAGTACAAATACTCCTGGCCCGCCACATGGCCTCAGGATCAGAATTGGAACCCGACTCTATACGGACTTTTACCATACCGGTTCTCAAATTTGCAAGTGGTAGCTGTATGCCACTTGCCCTTTCTTCTTCCTGCTTTTCTGCTGTCTTCCCTCTGTGAGGAAATATTCATTCATTCATTCATTCATTCATTCATTCATTCCATTCCATTCCATTCCATTCCATTTCATTTATAAGCCACTCCATCCAGAGGCTCTGGCCAGTGTACAACAACTTTTTTAAAAGACATAAAACCCACAATTCAAACACAATGCTAAAAACAATATAAAAACAATTCAAAAATGATTAAAACCATTTAAAATCAATCAAAATACTTTTAAACAACAACACTTTACAAGTCTTGGAAGGCCAGGCCAAACAAATAGGTTTTTAGGGCTCTCTTAAAGGCCGACAGTGAGCCTAAACTGCAGATATCTGCCGGGAGTGCATTCCATAGACGAGGAGCAGCTACAGAAAAGGCCCGGTTCTGAGTCGCCACCAGACGTACTGGTGCTAACTGGAGACAGACCTCTCCAGATGACCTCAACAAGTGATGGCGATCATACCAAAGAAGGTGCTCTCTAAGGTAACCCAGACCCAAGCCATTCAGAGTTTTAAAGGTAATAACTAGCACTTTGTATTTCACCTGGAAACATATCGGTAGCCAGTGCAGCTGTTTTAAGACAGGCATAACATGGTCTCTCTGGGTTACCCCAGAGACCAATCCAGCTGCCGCATTTTGAACTAACTGAAGTTTCCGAACTACGTACAAAGGCAGCCCCACGTAGAGCACATTGCAGTAGTCAAGCCTGGAGGTTACCAGCTGATGCACCACTGTTTTGAGATCATTCTCTTCAAGGAATGGACGCAGCTGTCAAATCAGCCAAAGCTGATAGAAAGCGCTCCTAGCCATAGCCTCCACCTGAGATACCATGGTGAGACCTGGATCTAGGGATGTGCATGGTCCGGACCGGCACTGAGGGGGGGTCTCCCTTTAAGGGCGGGGGGGGGGGTGACGTAGGCCGCGTGCTCATGCGTACTGCTATTAGGAAGACTGCCAGGCAACGACGGGGGCAGGGGCGGCAGCGAGGAACGCTACCGCCCCAAAAACTTCGCATAAAACTACAGCGCCGGAGGGGGAAGAGTGGTGGGAGGGGTAATTTCTACCCCCCGCCCTTAAATGGAGACCCCCCCTCGGTGCTGGACTGCCTGACCGGTCCGGCTCTGAACCGGTCCGGAGGCCTCCAACATGGCCTCCGGACCGGTTTGTGCACATCCCTACCTGGATCCAAGAGCACTCCCAAGCTGTGTACCTGTTCCTTCTGGGGGAGTGTAATCCCATCCAGCAAAGGAAGATCTAACTCATCCCTTAAATTCCGATCCCCCACAATGAGCACCTCAGTCTTGCTTGGATTCAGCTTCAATTTGTTATCCCTCATCCAGCCCATTACTGCCTGTAGGCAGGCATTTAGGGGGTAAATGCCATTTCATGATGATGATGATGATGATGATGCTAAGGAGAAATAGATCTGGGTGTCATCAGCATACTAATAACACCCTGCACCAAATCTCCTGATGACCTTACCCAGTGGTTTCATGTACATATTAAAAAGCATTGGTGACAGAATGGAGCCCTGAGAGACTCCATATAATAGCTCCCATTTTAAAGTGACTTTGGCATGCACAGAGGTCACAAAATGGCATGCGTGGAGGCCAGAACCAAGCCACTGCTGAGTCGGCAGCTTGGAAAAGGAGGGGAGAGCATGCGCTGCAAGTGTAGCAAGGCCAGGAGGGTGAATGGTGGCATGGGGCCAGGGTAAGCAACTTCCCCTCCTTCCACCACTGTCTCAGGAATGCCCCACAGGATTCCCTTTACAAGTATATGCCCTGAATTGGATTGGCTCATATCGATGGGTGAACGGGACTGGACCCAGTTTGGGTGGAAATGGAACTGGACTGGGCCAGGTGGGTTCGAATGTGGTTCGGATTTGAACTGAACCAGCGAAGACAGCTCTGAGCACACCCCTATTGTGGGAGCACAGTCCATGCTTCCCACCACTGCTGTAGGATTGTCTGTTCTCAAAACACATTCAGCATGAGTGAACACAGGTAGAGGAGGGGACCGAATCACAGCAGCAAGCCCTGCCCATGGCCTTCATGCAGAAGCCCATTCTACATCAGTTTCTTTGAATGTGTAGTGTACATAAAACTAACGCATGTAAAACTATGTATACAGGGATCTCTTCACACAGTTGTGAGCCCTGGTACCCAGGGTTTCCAATAGCATGGACAGAGCCCTACATGCATACATTTGCACAGATTTTGACTACATGCAGACATTCAAGCAAATGTGCATATATCTCCTCTGCTCTGCACATATTCACTCACCTGGATTTGCTGTGAGATCATGGATATGCTGTGAGAATAGACCTTTAGATAGATATGCACATACACATGCATGTGTATGCATGTGCACGTACAGAGAGAGAGAGAGAGAGAGACAGACAGACAGACAGAGAGACAGACAGACAGACAGACAGACAAACAAAAACAGACTGTTTTGCATTTTAAAGATGTTGTGGGTTATCTTCACCTGTCCTTGGGTTTGTGCAGATTACCTTTGTGCAGAAAAAGAAAACAATTTTATTTTACTTTTCCCTCTTGTGTAGCTGCATCAAAAACCTAAAAATAAAATGACAATGCTGAATGAGTCTGAACTCATTACCAAAAAGCTTCATTTGATAATTTGATACACATTTTAATTGATCCCCAAGGGAGGGAAAGACAGTATTTATTTACCTGCATGAGGCTAATACTGTGATAAATCACACTGTGCACATTTTTGTCTGCCTTGCACAGCTGTAAATCTATCTGCATATTCATTAACTTCTCCATTTCTTTTTTTTATTTATTAGTTTTGATTGCTGGTTTTCCATGAGCAATTAATTCCCAACTCTTGGATCATGAATTTCAATTCTTTTAAGGTATTCCTATATTTAAAAACAAAACAAACAAATTCAAGTTTCCAAGAAATGAAAACTTAAACAACTTTGAAATCTTCCATATACATAATTTTCTTGCTATGCTCCTGAGCATGGAAGCCATTCTGATGGTTGTAGAAAGGGGCAACATGGTGATAGAATGTTGGACTCCAGATATTACTTGGAGGCCAGAGAGATATGAACATGTGAAGCTGCCATATACTGAAACAAACCATTTGTCCGTGTAGCTCCACATTGTCTATGCTACCTAGGGGTGTGCGAGGTGGCTCAGCTCAACAGGTTTAGGGGTGAATCGGACTGGCCTTAGCTGGTTTGAACTGAGCCAACTTGAAGCTCTACTGGTAAAGGGGAATTTGCTGAGGATTCCCATTACCAGTAAAAGGTCAGGGGAATTCCTGCCACTCTTATACCCTTAGGGAAGCCCCCTGGCCCTTTTTTGGTAAAGGGGGAATCATCACCATATTCCCCTTTATCAGTAGAGCCCCGAGCCGGTTCAAGCCAGCTCGGTTCAAACCTGAATCAGATCTGTTTCGACCAGACCCAAAGCCAAGTTAGGCAGGGCCAGCTTGAATCCAGTTTGGGTTTGAGCCAAGCTGGAAATCTGGTTGTGTGTACTTCCCTACTACCTAGCAGTAGCTCTCCAGATTTCTTACAGGGTTTTTTCCCATTCTACCTAGAGATGTCAGGGATTTAATCTGGGGTCTTCTGCATGCAAAGCAGATGCTCTATTACTCATCTAGACCAGTGTTTTTCAATGTTTTTGGAGTCATGGACTGGTACATTCTTTGTGCGCGGTTTCCCAGACCAGCAGTTAGTAAAGGGGTCACCCCCCTCGCCCCCCCAGGCACCCCCAAAACAATTTCAAGCAGGGGGGCACCAGTGCTGCGAGCTCTCCAGAGCTCATTTCCAGGCAGGCAGCCCTTGCTGCTGGGATAACACTCATTTAGCTTTTTCGAAATGAACGTTATCCCAGCAGCAAGAGCTGCCTGCCTAGAAATGAGCTCAACAGAGTTCCCAGCAATGGAGGCCCCCACCAGCTCAAAACTGTTTTGTGTGGGGATTAATTCCCCATGGACCAGCACAGACTGGCACTCAACTGCTCACAGACCGGCACCGGTCCATGGACCAGTGGTTGAGAAACACTGCTCTAGACTATGGGCCTTTCCTTAATTTAGATCCACGTCATTGACAAAATCGCTTCTTCGACATATCATCAATATGCTTCACTTTTTCCTACAAATTTAACACAGATAACACACTCACAATGGCATCTGAACTGACAGACATGGTTATTATGTGATATGTGTATATATCAGACCTTTTTATGGGCCTTGGTCTTCACAGCATTCATGACCTATACTGTTTTTACCAGGTCCTGCTAAATCATGGATCCTTGCTCCCTATTTTATTAAGGTACTAGATTTGCCATTCTTTGAGTATCAGTGCATATATAGGCATGTAGAAGGTCATTCACCACCTCTAGTTAAAAGGATCTCAGGTAGCATGGCTGGGAAAGTTGTCTGCCTGAGGTTCTTGAGCACTAATGCTAGTCAGAGTAAGCAGGTCCAGTGTAGATGAACCATTCATCTGACTTGGGGTTAGGCATCTTTGAGAGCCCATATAAACATCTTCACATGAGGTGAAACATATAACATCCTGAGCACTGATGAGTTAATCATTATCCTGTTCAGATGCTCTTCATTCTTTTGGGAGTGGAGCCTGCTGCTGAGATGCCACAAACCCTACATGCATTCTCTGATCATGCAAAAAAAATGTCTGAAGAAGGTGTACCTAACATGGTATATGCTGTCATTTTTCTTAGGCACAACAGCCATTCACTGTACGTTAGTTAGCAATCAGTCCTACTTTTTCTTTTCTGTTTATTTTTAGATTTATAGCCTTCTTTGTCCCACAGAGTGGAAAACAACATTCATTTATTAGTATTTAGTATTCTTTCCCACAGAAATAGTTGGACTGGCTCCAGTCACATTGATCCAGTCACCCTGGTCCTGCTAAATGAGCAAAGAGGCATCTTCTTAAAGTAGTGATTCTCTTTATTTAGCAGCGGGGAGCAACTGGCCCTACCCACCCACAGCAGCACAGCATCCCTCCAGTGGCTGCTGCTGGTGTCTATCTTACGTTTCTTTTTTAGACTGTGTGCCCTTTGAGAACAGGGAACCCCTTTGTTTGTTTGTTTGTTTATATCTATGTAAACTGCTTTGGGAACTTGTGTTGAAAAGTGGTATATCATTGTATTCACATTCATATCCAGAAATTATTTGAATTCGGCCATTTTTCTCTATTTACATCAGTAGAGAGGCAGCTCAGCACACACACAAAGCGCTCAGATATCTTCCCCTTTCATTGCAATGAGTAGGACAGTGTTCCATGTGCATATGCCTTCCATGGAAATGTGTATGGAGCTCCAAAAGGAAGTTAGTGGTTGTCTTTGGAAGCCTGAGGCAAACCCACTTCAGGTTGGGCCTCCATGATGTCCGAATTATTGGAGCCATGGTTCCCAGAACCAACCATGGTTCCAATTCCTCCCCCAAACCTCCAACTGAACATTCAGTTGTAAGTAAGTTACACTTAAGAAATCAAGGGTCCAGAGGCACCGATGTGTCGTCCGACTGGGTAGGGAGGAAGCTCCTCCTTCCCTTTAACTTCCATTGGCTGGCACAGCTTTCCTTCCAGGGAAAGAGGAAGGCTGCACAGCCAGTTCTGTCCCCTTTGCAGTCTCCCAGACTGCAGATTGTAACCGTCTGCAAGCACGCTGGGGGACAGGAGGCAAACTGCAGGCGCGCTGAACCCAGAGTTAAACGTTATGTCTGAAGGCACCCAGTAGTTTCACTCAGTAAATCTAACACTTGGACATGAACAACATTTCCTTTGGTTTACTACCTGTGCTCCTATGACTATTTTCACTGTTATCCATGATTATTAGTGCTCTATCACTGTTACTTGTGCCCTTCCTCACTATCTCCTTAGCTTCCTGAAATACAGCCAGTATAAGCATTAATTTGACAATTCTTTTTCAATCAGTGCTTATCCTGAAATAAGCACTGCCTATTTCATCAAAATTGCTAATTTTAACATTTTTAAAAAGTTTTTATTTATGCATTAAAGATGGGTTTTTTTTGGGGGGGGGCTGTGGACTTTGGAGGATGCATATCTCATTGCTGTTATACCACCTTATCCTGAAATATAGACAGTATCTATATACTATTTTGAAAAAAGCTGGAAATGTTATTATCCTTATGGATGGATAACCAGAACACCTGAGGGTGAATGGGAGGTATTAGTAGACTCAGGGTAACCTGCATATATTTCGGTGTTGCAAAAACTCTGAAGAAGAAAAAAGTAAGGCCCTACCCACCCCCACAAACTGCCCCCACGTAAGCCATTTTAGACATTTTATTTATGTATTTTTATTTCTCTGTGTAAACTGATTTGGGAACTTTTGTTGAAATGTGGTATATAAATGATAGTAGCAGTAAGTCAATGGGACAGAATATTCACTGGTTCCAACTGCGGTTGACAGACAAACAAGTGGATGGAGCTAATGGAACTTCGTGGTGAGGGTGGGGCGAAGGAGGGCTTGACCAAAAAGAGTGGGACATTTTGTATCTTGAAGAAAAGTCCCTCAAGACAATCACAACCCCTTCTGCTTCTTAAGGGAGAAAATGAGGCGGTTTCCACAATCAGTGGGAACCACTGAGATGGGGTTTGCAATGAGAGCGGGCTTAGCCCGCTCTCCTCACAGACGACCCATCAGCCAACAGCAGGTGGCTGAACCGGCTGTCCACACAACTGCCGGCTCCATTATGGAGTCGGTGGGAGCTGGGGAGTTCAGGGGCCGTGTGGCCCCCGGAAGCTCCAGCATGCCCCGCACAACCATGCAGGGCATGCTGGAGAGACCCCCAAGCTTGGAGGCTGCATTTAGCCTCCCCATTGGGGGTCTACTTGTGAGTTGCCGTGGCGTGGAGTCGCGCTGCGGCAACTCACGATTAAAAAAAAGGTCAGAGGAGTGCTTGCTCCGCTATTAAGGGGAGGGGGAAATAGGGGGGTTTGCCGCCGGGAGCCGCACGGCTCCTGTGGCAGCACACAATCCACTAAAAGCGGGCTAGGCTCCCTTAGCCCACTTTTAGTGGATCGTGAGAATCTACTCCCCGCCTAAAATTCTTTAGTTTTCTTACAATTCTTTTCACAGTTTTGTGTTTCTGAGGGAGAAGGGATTTGACACATTTACACTCCCCCAAATAATGGAGGGGGAACTGAGGGGGGAGTTGTACACTGAATCTGTTAATTTGTTGATCACTCTATGTGCTCACGTGCTTACACTAGGGATGTGCACAAAACATTTTGGTGCCTCTATTTTGAGACGCTGAAATGCTTCGAGCTGCTCCCACTGAATCGGCGAGGGTGAGCAGGCGCTTTAAAAGGAGGAAGGCATGTCTTACGTGCCCCTCCATAGCCACTCTGCTGCTCCCACCACCACACCAGCGCGGCAGGATTAAATGCTCTTTGCACGGCTTCAGGGCTCCTCTCAACAGCCCACCAGTGGCATCAGCATGGAAATGGCATCTGAGCATGTACGGATGCCATCTTGAGTGGTGTTGCTGACCATTCAAGATGGCGTATGTGTAGGAGAAGAATGGCAGTTTAATTCCCATTAGCAGAGCAAAACCAGTAGAGTGAGAAGTCAACCAAGCAGGAGGTCTGGAAAAAAACTTCAAGTTTGAAGACAAACAAGGATTTCTTTAGAAGCTACAAACAAATTGGAAAGACTGCAGCTTATTCTAGCTGAGCTCATGGCTGAAGCGGGTGGGGGAGAGAGAGAGAGACTAAAACAAGCAACCATCTCTGGGAGAGACAAAATGGAGACGACAAACTCTGTGAGAACAAAGAAGGGAGGAATCCAGCACTTTTCATCCATGACCCTAAAGCCCCCAGTGGTCACTATGAGACATTGCAGCTGAGAGCAGATGCTGCTAGAGTCCCAGTTGCAACAGTCTGTGCTGACACCTCCTGTGGACTTCTGGGAGGAGCCCCCGGCCCTGCAGCTGCACTGTAGGGCTCCTCCCATGTTGTTTAACCCTGACAGCACTGTGCTGGGGTGGCGGGGGGCAGTGGAGGGGCCATGGAGAGGCATAGAAGACCTCTCTTTTTAAAGTGCCCCACTGGATGTGCACGAAACACTTTGTGCACATCCCTAGCATGCACAGAGTCATACAATAAACTAACAACATTCACCATTAGATGTAACTTAGTCCATGATCCCTTCTCCTCCTGACAACCCCTCACCAGCCATTAAGAGTTGAAACTTTAGGGCTCAATGAAAAGGAGCTGGGATTGAGTGCATGTCCCCTCCGTAACCCTCCCTCACCAAATACAGAAAACAGAAAAAATGTGTATATGATGTAAGAAGTTAGAATAGGGCTTCCTGTCTTTCTCCTAGTGTTCCTGCCACCCCCCGCCTCACCCACCCACTATGCTCAGCCACAGGCTCAAGTAGCACATGCATACCAATGTAACATTTTGTTACAACTCCATACCTGTAAACATTGATTGGGGATGGGGCTATAGCTGAATGTTAGAGTATCTGCTTTGCATGTAGATTAAGGTCCCATATTCAATCTCTGCCATCTCTAGGAAGGGCTGAGAAACACTCCTGCCTGAAACCATGGAGAACTGGTGCCAGTCAGTGTACATACTGAAGCTCTTCTCACGATCAGTGAGAAGAGCTTTGGGGCTAACTGCAGGGAGAGAGGACTTAGCCCGCTCTCCCCGCAGACAAGCAGCCGCTCGTAGCTGGGCGACCAGATCGGCCACTCACACGACTGCTGGCTCCGACACAACTGCTGGCCCGAGTGCGCGAGGCATTCTGGAGAGACCCCTGAGCCCGGGAGGCTGCTTGAAGCCTCTCAGTTGGGGGTCTACTCATGTGTCGCTGTGCACTGCGGCAACACACAAGCAAAAAGATGAGCTTAACAGGGCGCTTGCTCCATTAACCTCATCCTAGGGGAGGGGAAGTTAGGCAGGCTAGCCGCCTTGGGAGCACCGGGCTTGCCTGCAAGGTCGGTGGTTCCCTTGATCCCTGGAAAGTGGGCTAAGCTCCCTTAGCCCGCTTTCCAGTTATCGTGAGAATAGCTTCAGTGACTTCTTTCTGGTATTCTTTGGCTTTCTCAATTATCCAGCATGCCTCAGCAGTGATGTCTCTTGCTCCTCAGCCTTTTCTGAAAACAGCTTGAACATCCAGCATTTCCCTTTCCACATAGGGCTCTAATCTTCATTGGATGATCCTGAGCATTATTTTGCTAGCATGTTAAATTAAGGATATTGTGTGATGGTTTGCACAATCTGTTAAGTCTCCTTTCTTTGGTATGGATATGTAGACTGACCTCTTCCAATCTGTTGGGCACTGTGTTGTTCTCCAAATTTGCTGGTATAATTTGATTAGAGCCTTGACTGATTCTTCTTCTGTTGCCTGCCATATTTCTGTAGGTATTCCATCAATTCCTGTAGCCTTCCAACTTGGTTATGACCAGAGTGCTGATCTAACTTCATCTTCGCATACTAGAGGTTCTTGCAAGTAGGGAATATCTTCTAGATTATCTTGGATGTTGATATCCCTGCTGTACAGATTTTCAGTATACTCCTTCTATATCAGTTTGATCTTCTCTGAATCAGTTACTATCTGTCCTTTGGCATCCTTTAACATACCAATTCGAGGTTGGAACCTCCCTCTGAGATCTTTTGGAAAACCTTCCTTGTTTTCCCATATCTATTTCCATCCTCAAGGTTCTTACAGATATCATTGTATTACTGCTCCTTGTCTCTTCTAACAGCTTTCTGAAATTCCCTATTAAGTTCCTTCCTGAAGTCTTGCACTTGCAATTCCAAAATAAGAGTACATTCGTGAATGAAATAGTTATCTGCTTGTCCTCCTTCCTGAATCTTAATCATACATGTCAGCTTGAGTGAATATACCACATCCCAATCTCTAGATAGCCATTTCAATATTAGAAAATGATCTTCTTTTTTTACACCTATAACCAACGGCTATTCTTGCCACTAGCCACCATCAGCAGTGGTAATTTCATATTCATCACTTTTGTTAAAACAAAAGATTCATCAAAACAAAATAAAACATTGGATGAGTCTACTGGCATGTTAACCAATCATGCCCCGCACCACTAATATATATAAAAATTGAAAATCCAATCCAAAATCCAATTGTGGCTTTTTTAAAATTCAAAATTAAGGTACTATTTTAAACCATGTCCAATAAAAATATAGTAGATTGGTCCTGCCATCCACACATCCCCAACAGATATAATTAACCATCAAATATATCCAGTTAAAACTACCTGGGGTCAAATGCCATCTAAACACAAGCTTTAACACTCCCTCTTAAAGATAAATACCTATATTTATCTATATTGTCTGTTGTCTTTGACTATATTAGAACAAGACTTAGGCTGCCATCTATACACATTTTTCTGGTAGTGTGTCCTGCTGAACACAGTGGCCATGCTCTAGGGCTGCAATCCTAGGAATAAGGAAAGAAATCTCATTGAATCCAGTGGGATTTACTTCAGCCCACGCACACACTCAACTGGGTACCTAGAAAGGTGTGCTCGCACCCTTCTACCTGGGTAATAGCACTGGGAAAATTCTTGGGCTCCCCAGTGGGGCAGCACTGGGATCAGCCTCAGTCCTAGAGCTTCACACTGGCAGCTCTACTCCCAGTGTTGCCAGCCAGGGAGCCCGGGAATTTCCTCTGGGCTATTACCCAGGTAGAAGGGCACAAGCACAACCTTCTACCCAGGTACTCAGTTGTGTATGTGTGTGGGCTGCAGGCAGCCTCAGGGCTGGACTGGGGGCACTGAGAAGGTGGTGGAATGTATGTGGGGAGGACACCGGGTTATGAGCAGAATGGGTAATTAAGGGTGGGAGTATTCACTGCTGCCAAGTGCGGCGGGGCACAGGGGCATCCCGCGGATGGGGCGCAGGGGCACACCACAGATGGGGCACACTGGGAATATGCTCTGTTGCCCCGTGGGCCAGTCCGAGCCTGGGCAGCCTGTGCACAAACAGAGCTGGGTGAAAGAGTGGCCAGCTGAGGGCCGCAGTTCACCATGCTCCTGGAGCAGTGTACTGAGGGATGCCAGAGGACTTCTTCCTCCGGCTCCCTGCTCTCCAGCTCGCTGCAGTGTGGCTCATCTGCCATGCAAGTGGCAGAGCCTTACTAATAAATTTGATTGTGTGTTGGGAAGCAGTCAGGAACCTGTCTCCCCACCCGTCCTCCTCCTGCACCATCATTACTAGCCATGCGAACGACCTTCGTGTTTATCAGCAAGTGAATTATCCTAAAGGCATGTGTATGGAAGCATATTGAGATAAATAAGTTGCCATATTCTGTTGTTCCATTTCACCAGGGCTTGTTCACATCCGTCCCATGACATGTTAGTGGGTGCTAAAGCGCAGACAGAGAAGCCTTGGGCCACATACAGCTGAGTTCTACAAAGTGAAGAAACCCTCAGCAATGTGTGTCCTGCTACATCTTGTTTCTAAATGGTCTCATAAATATGCTAAGTATGGCTTTAAAAAAGTGGAGCCTCTAGAATTATTTACAATTTAAATACAGTCACCCAAATACATATGAAAATTAATGACTTCTGGCTAACACTAATGAATGGGAAATAATCCCTTTTTTAAAACACGTGCACAAACACCCTAAAGTCTTTGGCATGTTCATATATCAATAATTGATTACCGCTATGTTCCCAAGTAAGTGGCTTCATTTCCAGCTTGAATGCAGACATCAGTTAGCTAGACAAAATTGCTTCTCATTATAACTGCCTTTGCATACACACTGCAGCATGCCAATCTCTTTTTATTTTATCATTTTATTTCCAGCAGAGGCCTAATGAGAATTATTTTTGGATCTGCTTATAAAAACCTTCATTTTAGAAACAAAGTTTAAGCAGGTGTGAGAGGAGAACTCCTCTTAAAATGCAAAGCAAAAGAATGACACTTTCACAAGAGTGTCATGAATAATTTTATTTAGAGCATCTGATTAACACTCTTCAATAATAACTTTCTTTGAGAAAAATCAACAATAGCATTCAGGGCACTAAAAATAAATGCAGGAACATACTGGGGTTCATATGTCAGGGATTTTCTTTACCATTATTACGTGCACTAAAGTGCATGTTGTCTTTTTATTGTACCAACCATGCAATATCACCAACGGTGTATGCTTGAAATACAAATGCTCCTTAAGTAATTATGTTAATGACACTCCTACTGTGTAAAGTTTTTGGGAATGCTTATCCTGTTACCTTCCCATGAAAGACACCCTCATATGATCTTCCCCATTTTACAAGTGGATACAGTGGGAAGGAAGATCATTGGAATTCAAGGAGGGCACTTTGTTTTGGCAGAAGTGTCTTTTCACTTGCACAGGGCACGTTTGGGTACAACGTGAGTTCACAAGTAGCTCTATGAAACTTGGCCATGGCCACCTTAAGAAGGACATTGTAGAACTGGAAAAGGTGCAGAAGAGGGCAACCAGGATGATTAGGGGCCTGGGGCACTTCTTTATGAGGCAAGACTACAACATCTGGGGCTTTTTAGTTTGGAGAAGAGGCGATTACAGGGAGACATGATAGAGGTGTATAAAATTATGCATGGAGCCGAGAGAGTGACATGCATGGAGTAGAGAGAGAGAGAGTTTCTCTCTCATACACAACACTAGAACCAGGGGTCATCCCATGAATCTGATTGCCAAGAATTTTAGGGCCAGCAAAAGGACACAGCACATTTCACACAGTGCATAATTAATTTACGGAATCTATGGAATCCTCTGCTATGAGAATTCCATCATATAATGGTGATGGCTACTAGCTTGGACTGCTTTAAAAGGGGCTTGGACAAATTCATGGAGGACAAGTTTATCAATAGCTACAAGACTGGTGATTATTGGCCACCTCCAGCCTTGGAGGCAAGATGCCTCTAAATACTAGTTGCAGGGAGCAACAGCAAGAGAGAGGGCATGCCCTCACCGCTTGCCTGTGGGCTTATCAGAGGCTTCTGCTGGGCCACTGTGTGAATCAGGATGCTGGCCTTGGGTCTGGTCCAGCAGGGCTGTTATTATGTTCTTAAACGTGTCCAGTGACTCTGTGTGGACACAGAATCTCTGATGTGTAGCTCTCCATTCCACAAGTCTTCCCTGTTCAGTTCAGCTGTAGAAGAACCAGTTCTGTATGCATGCCCTTTAGCATTCTGAAATGTTACCAAGCTGCACCCATTGGTGGTGGCTATTTCCCAGGTGGCTATACAAAATCCCAGTAAGATTGCAATACCAATGCCGCACCACACTATATTATATACATTATAGTAGTGCAGGGCAGGCGTCGAGCCACTGAGACCTATTGTATTAGAAGCTGAACTTGGAATCTGGGTTTGATTTTTATATCTGCATGAACTTATTTTATGGCCTCAGGAATATAACTATCTCTCACCCTTGGTTCTTAATCTGTAAAATGGAAGCAGGACTGACCTACTTTTCAGGATCATTGTGAAAGCAAAAATGGTAAAGCACTTCATAAATCTACAAATCAAAGATAATGCTATAAGCAAAAGATGATAAGGATGATACTATAACTCAAAGATGATGAGAAAGATTAGGATCAGACCACTCATTTTCAAAGTATATGAAACTGCTTGGATTAACATTTCAGAATGTCTTCTACCCTATCTTCCCATAGGGAAGATATGCGGAATTGACTATCAGATTTTTTTTAAAAAAAAATTAGAACACCATCAATATTTTAAAAAGTAACTTACTACTTGATCTCAGCTCTTTAAGTGAAGAAAAGATGTCTGATTGAAATTTCAATTTCATTCATAAAGAGGCATTTGCAGTCCTTCAAATCTATATAGTTGAGAAATGGACTGGATAAGGTGCAGCCCTCTAAAACAGAATAAATGAAATGTCTCTAAACTACTGAACAGCAACTTGCTAACTTATGAGAATGATAACTTGGGTTTTGAATTTGATTTGGTTAGTGATAAAGCACTTCAGTAATCTTTAAAAAATATTGTAGGACATAGTGGAAACTGAAGTGCTCAGTAAGTCATAAAATAGCAGCAGACGAATATGACAGATTGCAAAACTGAAAGATTGTGTGGCTTAGAGAATTTGTTGCAGACTGGATTTTGCGATGTAATAAACTGATACACAACATTTTACTTTCCATTGTTACTATCTCTCATTGGTTTAACATCAGTTATATTTAGCAAATGTTAAAGCTGATACTGAATTCTCTAGTTAAGTCAGGTGCTGGCAGTAGGTATCTTTTATTTTTCTCTTTCAAAACAGAGAGATGTTGAATCTAACATTAAATGGATATAAAGTAGTTCAATCAGTGTATGTCATCATAACCTAGGACACTTTGGAGGATAAATAAAAGAATTAAATAAAGAGACATTATTGCTTGTCGCTTCTAACACAATGAAGATGTACTGGAAAGGAATACAAATTTGGTTTCCTTTTTTCCTAATGCTCCCAAGACTGTATTTTCGTGCATAAATCCTGAGACAGAAAAGGACATCAGGCTGTGCTATGATAGCCTTCAACATGCAGTGGTGGGCCCATGAACTAAAAGAAAGAGAAACGAACTGTGGTGGATAAGGACTGTTGTCCCATATGATTCTAAGGATGAATTAGACAAAAAGGATGGCACCACACTGGAATATCAACAGAAAAAAAGGAATGATTATAGCCATTTATTTCCATACAAGCCTTCAATGCATTTCAAGCAAAAACCTCTTCTTCAGGGGAAAACATACAAAGTTAAAAATGAGAACTCCTCTCCCGTAGGTAACTGGTGAGCAAGCCTGGTACGGCTGCTTGTGTGAATAGCCTTATGGTCAAATATTAAAGCAGCTGTAGGAAAATTAAGAATAGTGGTCATCGTACACACAGGACAGGGCCTTTTCTGTTGTTGCCCCCAGTCTCTGGAATGCTCTCCCAGTGAATGCCCGCTCCTTGACATCTGTGGCTGGTTTTTTTTAAATTAAAGACCTTTTAATTTATTCAGGCTTTTACCCCTTAGGGGCTGCCAGGTCTCTCAGCTTTCCTGTCTCTGTTGATCTTTTTTATGTTTGTTTTTTGAATTTTTTTTTATTGTTTCACTGATGATAAGGTTTTACATATAACTTTTAAGGTTATTGTTTTTTAACTTTTGTAAACCACCTTGAGATGCATTATGAAAGGTGGAATAAAGACGGAACAATAAAAATAAAATAAAATAAAATAATAAGTAAGTAAGTAAGTAAGTAAATTATTGTCCATCACTATAGTCTGTCATGAAAGCCCTCATAGGGATTGAGCACCACACTGTACATTAAGGCAGGTTAGTGCAAGGTTTCTCCCACTCAGTTTTTTCACTTCTCAGTTACAGCCCCCACCCCACCCCCTGTAAAATTTCTATGCCAGGGGTGTAGCTATAATTGTACAAGAGAGGCCAAAGTCTGCTTGGAGTTATTCTGTGTGAATACTACACAAGGAGGTGAGTCTCATGATCAGTGAGACTCGCCGAGAGTGGGTTAGCGGGGAGAGCGGGCTTAGCCTGCTCTCCCCACAGACGATCATTCAGTCCGCTCACACAACTGCCGGCTCCGTCACAGAGCCGGTGGGAGCTGCAGGGATTGGGGGCTGTGCGGCCCCCAGAAGGTCCAGGATGCCTCGCATGAGCACACAGGGCATTCTGTAGCGACCCCCAGGCTGGGAAGCTTGTTTCAGCCTCCGGGTGGGAGTTTCCTCATGTGTTGCCATGCCACAGAGCCGCGCCATGGCAGTACACGATCAAATAGATGAGGTTAGCGGAGCGCTCACTCCACTAACCTCGTCCAAGGGGAGGGGTATTCAAGTATGTCACCCGCTTTGGGGAAACTGGGCTCAGCTGCAAGCCCAGTGGTTCTCATGTTTGGTCGCAATCGGGCTAGGCTCCCTTAGCTCAATACTGGCCAATCGTGAGAATCGTCTCTCAAGATCTTACACCCCAAATGTACTGAATCCTGCAAACCTTTTGTATTTCATTTGTTGCATGTATACCACACCCTTGTCTGAGGAACTCATAGTAGTAGTCTAGCCTCACAACATCTTGCAAGGTAAATGAGGCTTCTCATGCCCTTCAAACCCAGCAATATATGCTCTGTTGTACCAGACAGGCTCGTTGAATTGATTAAGTAGATTGTGACTGGAAAAGGGATACAGAAGAGAGGGAGACGAAGAGCAAACTTCACTCATTCAGTGGGGGTTCATGGACACTTGGCTCTCCCCTTCCCCCCTTTCTATTGTTGCTACACGCCTGTGTTAAAGCCTTTAAGTTGTACTGTGAACTCTTCATAAAGTGATGAGGAAGTTGCAACTGATTATTTGAGGGGGCGGTGAATGTGGGGGTGAGGTAGGGTGTCTGGAGGGTTTGGAGTCATTTTCAACATTCAACAGAAATGGGTCTAACAATGCAAGCCTCATCAGAGGCCTCCAGACCCCACTCCATGACTGATGACATCACTGATCAAAATGCTGATGTCTAAAGATCTCCATGCCTCTCCCAGACCTACATAATGTCCAATTTTGATTTTTTAAAAATGACATATAACATATCCAAGCAAATTATTGAATAACCTATGGCTACTTTTGGGCTGAACTAAGCATTTTATTCAGATTTATTTTTCTTTGTATTTATTGGTTTATAAAAGAGTTCTTCACATAAGCAAAACATGACAGAGATCCTAAAGCTCTCTATATTTGTACTAAAGACTAAATAACACTTGATTTTTTACTGTACAAAGTGAACTTGTCTCCCTTTTCAGATTGTCACTACAGAAGCTGTTTTTACACATATGAGAAGGCAATTAAGCTTCTTCCATTTTGAACACTCAAAGATGGTAAGTATCAAGTGAAAGAACAAGCTACATTTAAAGAGAGAGGCTGATTTAGTCAATGCTTGTTGTTTATACTCTTCCAGCTCTCATAGTGACAGTTTACAAGGGTTTTCTACACTGATTATGTCTACTGTATACTCAGTATCTGAGCACCTATCAGTTGGGATGTGCATGTACTGGTTCTGTGTCTCCTTTGGGAAGCGCCGAATCGGCTTGGGTGCTTGAGGGAAATGGTTCCCATAAGAAGCAGGTCCTTACATCCCTGCTGCTGCTCCCACAACTTTTCCGGGCATGGTGCTTGCTCTAGCAAAGGAACAGCTGTGGCACTGTTCCCTGCAGCCTGCGCGCATGGCAGCCATTTGCGTGGTCACTCTGGTGTGGTTGCATCATGTGCACAGGCTGCAGGGAACAGTGCAACAGTTGTGTGCGCTGCACCTAGAAAAGTGGTGGGGCAGCAGTGGAGCAGGTCCCCACCCTGCCCACGCTTGTATGAGCCATTCATGCACATCCCTACCTATCAGTAGTATACAGTATATAGTGTATCACATCATCTTTGGGACAATAATCATTCATGGCTTTTTAAAGCAACATAATTAACTTTTGTAACATTAACAAAAGAAGGATTAAAGTAGTTCCTTTAGCCCTTGGAATGGGAGGTTACAAAAACCCCATTCAGACATTAAATTGTACCTGAGAGTTCAGATGTCTGTACAGACATACATTTTATTGTGTACCTGCATTCTTTTGAAAAGTGACCCTGGATACAGGCACCCTGAAATGCTTATTCTTACAGATAAGTTTACTTCTGTACCTGCATAAAATAACTACCTGTGTACCCTGTACACAGATTGCAGAGGTGTTGAACACAACATGTGAACAGAGCTAAGGTATATGAAGATTATTGGGGCCAATTTATTCGACCACTTGGAATAAACAAATGTTAACTGCTACACTTATCATTTGATAACTGTGCTCCTCATTGTCGGTTATGGCAATCATCACATTGTCAGAAAAGTTTGTTTCAGCTATGTGATTTGATGGATTATATGTGAAAGATGACCATATGCAAGGCTGCAAACATGTTTGTAAAACTTAGGAAGCAGCTTGGTAGGTGGGAAAGACATAGGAAGGTGGGAAGATCTGTGCCACTGAGAGACTGATCTCTGTTCTGAATCCACCTCTGCACCAGGGCACTTCTTCCCATGCAGGCTTTAAAGGTGGCAGGAGGTGAGGAATGGAGGCTGGTGGCATCATCAACCACACTGTTCATATATGCAGCTGAGTGGTTAGCTCTAATTGAACAAGGGAACAAATGCCCACAGGACCCTCACTGGCTGGGCAACAGCTCAGTCTTCACTCTCCACCTCCCGTCCCCCACATTCACTGATGTTGGCTACTGATTGGAGGACTTGTATCTGATTTAATTGTGGGGGGGGTGTGGCGGGGGGAGAGAGAGAGAAAATGGATGGATGGATGGATGATTAAGAAAGGCAGAAATGTTGCTGATGAAGGATGAATACAAGGTGACTGTGGTAGGTATAAATGCTTTAAATGTTTCTAAGCCATGGATATGTGCCCATGCAAGTGTGTGTGTGTGTTTGCCTGCGTGGGGAGTGTGTGATATTATTTGCATAAGAAAGGTGCATTGACAATGTCCCCCATCCACCATGTGTTTACAGCTTCTCTACAGCAAAGTTAAGAGCGGGGAAAGTGAAGAAGCTGGGGTGGTGGAAGGGGAAGTGTCCATCTTCACTTTTTGTCTCAGGCCCCAGTCCAAACTTGCTTCACCCCTGGATTAGATTACGCTACTTTCTTAAAAGGGGTGAAGGAACAGTCCTATCTGGGCTGCACTTTGATAAACAAACTTTCTCAATCCTGTGGGTGAATTGTGCAACCACTCCCAACTAGGCAAGCATCACACAGGGGTATGTCAGCGGAAGGGGTGCACCATGCTTTGAACAGTGTGGCCACCACAATTTTTGCAAACTATTTTTTTAACCATTTGCTGGAAGAATGATCATTGCAGTTCATCATGCACAGGTCACTTTGGACCATGTGGATCAGTTCTGTATTTACTCACTATGCAGTGAATGTAAAATCTTTGCCTATGAGTTATCAGAATACATTCCTTAATAGAGGCTGATATTTTGCAATAGGTGCTGTTCTTACCCCATACTGGTCCCAGAATTCTAATAAAATAAAATGGTTTTACCCCAATCTTTGCCCATCCTCAAACTGTAAAAGTAGAACTAGTTGTTATCTAGTAATATACTTCAGATCTCAAATTATAGGCCATGGAAATTATACTTTAAAAAAAAAAAAGCTGAACCATTATGAAATTATTTGCAAGGGAGAAGTGGAAGTTCACTTCATATTGTTCATTATTATTCTAATTATATACTGCTTGATTATTAATGGCTCATTCAGTGGCATTCACATATAAATTACACAAAAGAGAGTCCAAGCAACTCCTTTTTTCTTGGTGCTTTCAGCTTGCCTGTGCTCTCTCTCTATATTCTGCATTTCTTGATATCTTTGACACTGGTTGTCAAGCCAGTGCCTTCAAAGTAGTTCCATTAATGTCTAGAGTAAGTGGATTAAAAACTGTATGGCACCCCTATTGTTATCCAAAAGTATCAAAGAGCCTTGCAAACCATTAAACACATCATTTCACATATGATGCTTACTAAAATAAAAGTTAGGACTCAGCCGTACCAAAACCTCATGGCCCCCCAAAGTACAGAGGGTAATATTAGAAACACTTTCAGCTATAATTTTACGAAGGATCCAGAGTTAAGGATAAGAAGTGAGGTGGCCAAGTTTCAGGTGATACTATTCAGGGTGGTGAAGTTATTTATGGTGGTGAACCAACACAGATTGTGAAGTGGTATCTTCAAACTGGGTTAATAAGCAATGGAATGACACATTTATTTATTTTTATTTATTTATTCGATTTCTATACCACCCTTCCAAAAATGGCTCAGGGCGGTTTACACAGAGAATAAATAAATAAACAAACAAACAAACAAACAAACAAATAAATAAATAAATAAATAAATAAATAAAAGATGGATTCCTGTCCCCATAGGGCTCACAATCTAAAAGAAACATAAGATAGACACCCTCAACAGTCACTGGATGTAATGTGCTGGGGGTGGATAGAGCCAGTTACTCTCCCCCTGTTCAATAAAGAGAATCATCATGTTAAAAGGTGCCTCTTTGCCAAGTTAACATGCGGTTCAATATAAATAACAGGGCTGTGCATTGCATCATACTGATAATCAGGACTGATACAATGTGAGCCCTATTGGTCCAATGAAAGATCCAATGGGGGGGGGAGCCTAAATAGGGTCTGTGTTGGGGGTTGTTAATTTTACCCCCAGTAGGTAAACAGCAGAGTACTAGGGAAGAGCGCACACACGCTAGCTACAGAGTAGGTAGCAGAGGATGGTTTAGATGTTGCAGCTATTTAAAGAAAACACATGGAGATTCTTGTAGAACTAAACACTAAGTATTTATTGGTTAAGTACACTTGGATAGGAAAGACCTAATCCTAATCCAAAGGACTATGTAAAGACTAGGTGGGGAGAAAGAGATATGTTTCAATCTGCTTTCTAAGAGCAAAGGGAGGGTTGTGAAGTGCTGAAGTGTCAATTCAAGGGTCATAGAGTAGGGACAGATCGGGAGACCCTTACTCACTGTCTCTACTCGCAATGCCCCTAGTGGTCATTTTTGGTGGACCCTAGTGGACCTTTTGGTGCAAAAGGTCGATGCACTGGAACTCCATTTCCAACAGTCTGATCATCAAATCCCATACAAGGTGCCTGATACACCACTATGTCAGATTCAATTAGATTGGTGGTGGTGTGGCCTTAATTGGCAGCAACACAATTTATTTATTTTTATCTATACACCGCCCCAAACCTTTGTCTCTGGGCAGTTAACAATAGCATAAACAAGTTAAAAACATGTACAAAAACTTAAAACAATTTAACAATTTAAAAATAAACCAGAGATTAAAACCTAAAAAATGTAGGAAGCTGAGAAAGCTTGGGTGAAAAGATGGGTTTTCAGGTATTCCACTATCTCAGGGCAGTGACCGAGAAGGCCCATCTCTGTGTAGCCACCAAACGAGTTGGCGGTAACTGGAGACAGACCTCCTCAGATGACCTCAATGGGCGGTGGGGCTCGTAGTGAAGAAGACACTCTCTTAAATACCCAGGGCCTAAGCCGTTTAGGGCCTTGTAAGTTATAACTAGCACTTTGTATTTTGTCTGAAAACCTATTGGCAGCCAGTGTACCTCCATCAGTAAAGGAGTAATGTGGTGTCTCCGAGATGACCCAGAGACCAACCTGGCTGCCGCATTCTGAAACAACTGAAGTTTCCGGACTACGTACAAAGGCAGCCCCATGCAGAGCGCATTACAGAAGTCAAGTCTGTAATGAGCTCTCCTTTCTTTTAACTTCAAGAAGCTGCTGCCTCTACAGGCAGCAGCAGTGGAGTTTAAAAACTCTATTTTCCTCCCTGGCAGCTGGTCCATAATCCTCCAGGAAAGGACGGACATCATAATGTTGCAACCTTTCCCAGAGCATGATGGGCTGGCTTCTGGGGACTGAAATGGAATTTCTAAACTCCACAGCTACTGCCTGTCCCTTGATAGGCAACAGCACTTCGAAGTTATAAGAAAGAAGGAGAGGCCACCACACTGCTGCTGCCTGTAAAGCCCCAGTACATTGACTTGCTTGCTGGGTTAGTGAACCATGCTATCGGATGAATTCAATGCAGGCAAGTCCCATGCACTGGTGTACTGATGCACTCAATCAGAATTTGATTCAATCCGATTTTGATTTTTCCATCAATATGCAGCCCTAGTAAATCAATGTATAGTGGTGCACATTGGGGCAAAATGCAGGGAAGCAATGGCAACAGAAGGGCTATGCCTCTGTCTCTTTCCAGACAAAGCAGTTTCCATATACATCTCGTCTGCCACTGTGGGAAACAGGATGCTGGAATAGATAGGACTTGGCTTCTTTTTATGTTTTTAGATTTAACATTTAATTATCTCCTGCATTTGTCAATTTGAAAGAAATTAATTTACCTTTGATAAAGAAGACTTTGAAATCTTCAGTATTAGCCTATTTCACTACTGTCTCTGCTCTTGGTTTTAAATCAATTATGCAGATACAATATTTTATGCACTTTACATTGATTAAATTATTTTTAATGAGTTTCGGCATTTTTTGAGGCTAACTCTAGATGCCTTGAGTTTGATTGTTTTCAGCCAGAGACTGAATAACACAAAACTTGAATAAACCAGTCAAATTTTGGTTACCGAATAGCATAAGACACTCATTGTGTTTCACACAGACATGGGTTTACAGGGATGTACAGAGGGTTTTCTTTTCCCTAGTTAGGGATTTGCATGAATCAGATTTCATGTTCTGTTTCAAGCTCAGAATGAAACGCAGATGGCCAAAATGTTCCATTGAAACAACCAGTCTGACTAGTGGATCAACCTTGGATGGATCAACCTTGAAACATTTCAAATGTTTCAGCCATAGGGAACAATGGGGAAGCTCAAAACACTCCATTGTAGCCCATGGGCAGCTCTTAGGTACAAGCCCAAAGGTGAGCCCAGCAATGTGGAAAACTCTTCCTGTCATTGACCAGCATCGCCCCCTCCCTCTGCCTGCCACTCTGCTCCTCTTCCTTGCACCCTCCTGGACATCTTGGGGTTTTAAAAGTTCAGGCCTAACTCTGATGGGGCGGAGGGAGAAGCAACTTTAAGGCAGGTATTTTAAAAAGGGGTGGGGGGTTGGGGTGGTCTATTTATGCTGTGTATGCCACACACCATGCTATCTATAGCACTGTAGTGCACACACAGAAGCTATAAAAATTAATTCTCACCAGATAAAGAAGGGATTTTATTTGGGGTGGGTTTGGGTTAGAGGGGAGTGAGCAACAATGGGGTAAGTCTAAGGGAAGGGGAAAGGGATTACTGTGGCCTCTCCTAACCCAGCCCTCCTGTCCTACAGTCCTAGTCCTAGTCCTTAATCCCTTCCCCTATACTAGGCCCTATTTAAAGAACTCTAACTTGACCAAGGGTGGGAACTTACCTTTTGGTGTCTTCTGCTGGAAGCTCGCACATCCCTAACTGGGACACGGTTGCCCATGACAACACTTGATTTGTATGATAACAAGCTAACCAAGAAGCAAGGAGATCACAAGCCAATCAGAAGCCAGTGCCAGAAAACCAATCTGGGGGAAATAGGCCTCCAAAATGGTGCTCACAACGTTGAAACGTTCCGATTGAAACAGAGTTGTACTGCTCTGAGCTCAAAACAGGCCCTTTATTTAAAGGTATTCTGTTTTGAGCTTGAAACACTCAAAATGGCCCATTTTGAGTTGGAACGTTTCACAAAAAAAATGTTCTGCATGTCCCTACCCATAACTAACTATGGGAAATTATGCATGTAGAACTGTGCATTTGTGTCCTTATCTCTATCTGTATCCTGATTCTCACAAACTACCTAAGTAGCAAGGTCTTAGAAGGGCCAAATCTAGGTATGTGGGCTGTGGTACTCTTAAATCAGGCTCCTAGGGGTCAGCTGGTAAAGAAGTTGGAACTTGAAATACAGCACACAGAAGGTGCTGCCCTGATGACCTAGAAAGGGCAGAGGGCCATGCTCCTAGTATTTATACTGGGTCTAGCCAATACACTTATTCCTGTGCGCTGAACTATGACTTTTCAAGCAATTTTTGAACTGAGTTTAGATATGTTTTAACATTTATTGTGTACTTCAGTGGTTTTTATGAATTCCTTTGAAATTCATAACACACATTATTTCTTATTATTATTTATTAGTCATGTTGGTCTGGATTCTTTGGTGGTTTCTGTTCTTCTCAAGGCAAAACATCTGACAAATTTCCAAGGAAGCAACTTGAGTTTCTGTAAGACAAGTGAAATTTCTCAGCAGGTTCCTACGTACATGTCCCTAGGTTGACACCAACATTTCACACTAAGCAAAATTTGACTCCAGTATCAGGATATTCCTCCCAAGGTGAAGCATCTGAGAATTTCCAAGGGAAGCCAGAAGAGTTTCTGTAAGAAAAGTGAGATATCTCAGGGGGTCTCTGCACATTCCTACCAGCCTTAGACCTTGAGATTTTGATTCTTCAGTCCACAGAATCATTGACCATCCCATCTCAGCTATCTCTCGCTAACAATGATTTCAGCAAGGCATGGATTTCGCTCTGCAGCAAAGCCAAATAAGAGGAAGAGCAGGGAAAACCTTTATATATTAATTTGAAGCTGCTTTTATGTTCTGTTTTATGTTTCTATTCAAAATATTTACAGAGAGGCAGTGGTGTAAACAAAATTGCCCCCCATACCTTGAGGCTTTACAGATAATCAAATGCTCCTTCAATACAAAGATCTGCTTCTAGAAAAGCATTAATATTACATGTAGAGCTCACAGATACAATTTACATCAAAGTACTTCACATCCTACAAGAAGTCTTAGATGGCAGAAGGTCTGAAATAAATATATGTAGGGAACTTATCACAAATAATAATCATTTCAAAGAAATAACCTGCTTATGAATGCTGCGTTGTGTGGCTGCATTTGGCATTCAGCAAGCAGGCTCACTGTCACCCCTGCCAATGCTGAATGATAAATGTTCAAAGGAGCTTGGAAGAATATTGACAAACCCTCAACTTGTGTATGTATTAGAGATAAGAATGGCAACATTCTATTTGCTTATACTCTTACAGTCTCAGTTATAAGAAGTATCCGGATTCCAACTGATTTACTGCCATTAGTTTCGAGTGTGAGATGGTAGTGTGGTGACAAAGAGACTGGCAGTCCCTAGTTTAAATGGGGCTAGGACTGTAGCTCAGTGGTAGACTGCATGTTTTGGATGCAGAAGGTCTCAGTCTCAGGTTGGATAGCAATTCCAGGTGAGGTTAGGAAACACCTTCCTCTGAAATGTCAGTCAGGGCAGGTAATACTGAACCAGATGAACTAATGACTCAGCAAAAGCACAACATAACTCAGCAAAAACCACAACATAAACTGACTCAGCAAAGACCACAACATAAACAAACATATACAAAGAAATCTGTATTGTTACTACAAACACTGCAAATACAAACAGCAACCAATGCACACAATGAATAGAAGACAACTCTGGATGTAAGATGATGCCTTAAAAGACAGAGGCTAAATGCAGATTATACCTGTATTTACCCAAACGAAAGAGAAATCTGAATCTAAGATGAACTCGCGCCCCCCACCCACCCATATTTAATAGGAAGGAACTGGGGGGAAACCTCGCCTTAAGATCAGGGATGTGCACGAACTGGTTTGGCGTTCTATTCCTAGAACGCCAAACCGGTTTGAAAGCCCCACATTCGAACCAGTTCGAATGCAGGGGAGGAGTCGCTTTAAGGCATGGGGAGGGTGCCCTTACTTCCCCTGCTGCATTTCCCCCTTTGGCATTGCTTCCAAAACTGCTGGTGCGGGGCAGCTCCTGGTCATAAAACCAGTGGTGGTGGGCGTGCAGGCACGTGCGTGATGACACTCTCCCTGTGCCTTAAAGCGACCCCCCCCACCATAAAGCTGCTTACCTGGCTTGTGGAGGCCAGAACCAAGCTGTTTCTGAGCCACCATCTTGGTAAAAGAATGGGGAGCAAGCCTGAGGCAGTGCCAGGAGGGTGAGTGACGGAGAATGGTGGTGCCAGCAATCATGCCGGGCAAGCAGCTTTCCTCCTCTCTTGCCGCCCCTGCCTGGCTGCCTCTTACAGTCCCCTGCCCCTGTACTTCTAAAGACAAATCCTTGCTGGATTCCCCTTTACAAGTATATTCCCCAATCTGGTTTGGCCCAGTTCGATGGCTGAACTGGACTAGACCCGGTTCGGCCGGAACAGGACCAGGCTGGGTCGGTTCGAATTCAGTTCAGATTAGAACTGAACTGGCCAAACCAGCCAAACCTAGTACATTCTTACACAGCACTTGTGCAGTTGTGCCAGAGCACTCTTGCATAAGTGCAGAATCGCACAAACTCAGTTGTGCATGGCACATCTATTCTTTCCAATGGCCGTATGGTTGCACAACTGCACAATTTTTGTGTTTGCACAAGAGCACTCTTGCACAACTGCATGAACACTACATTACAACGTACATGTAATGTTGTGCAGTATGTTAGCCAGCAGCTTTGGAGTTAACATTAACATTATGTAATCTATATAGTCTGAACCACAGTTTTTTGATATTAGCCTTTATAAATGATGGTGAGTTTTTGCAAAGTGGGTTTAATTCAGATTCAGACATGACATGGCATGTGAACTGGGGGCTCCTGGCAAGAAAGGAACTTCTTAAAATAATAGGCACGCATGTCCCCTGCCCCGCTGTGCTTTTATTAGAGACTGCCATGCCCTGTACATTGTGTTGTTTGCTGGATGACGATGCAAGGATGCCTTCCTTTCTGAAGGGAAAAAAATGAAAAGCAAAGTACAAGCCCATCATGTCATCTTTGATGAAAAATAATAATAAAGGATGAAATGGGTGTATTCTTTTTGCCTACAAATTTACTATTGGGAACCCAACAAGGAGAAATTGACCAATTATATATGCCAACACTCTACTATTTATCTAGAACATCAGCATAGATTAGAGTGCTTTCTTTGCCTTCTGGTATATGAGGAGAATAATCAAGATAATGATTCCCTTTAATAAATGAGAGCAGCTTTTGCCTTTAATGTTAAACATAACATCCAGCTTTATAATGAATTAGCCAGCAATTTGTCGGACTTCGAGTCCTAAAATTGCAAATTAGGGTCTTTATTCTTGCTGGATATATATTGCATAGAAATCTGAGTTTCATATATATTTGAATGGAAATTACACAGGAAAACTGAAGAGACTTCTCTCTTCTAATTTATTTCAAAGTCAATATTCTGCCCTCTGGATGCAAAGAAAAGCAAGATCCGGGTGCAGATGTTATACAAATTTGCACATGGAGTGGAAATGTTCTAATTCACACTAATGACTGGTAGAACTGTTGCAAATTAGGTCTTGATCTAGAATTGACATGAGCCTTTCCATATATGTGTGCTTCAATGGTTTTCGATCTGTCTTTTGGTATATAGCAAAAGAAAGAATAAAAGCAAGGGTACAGAGTTACTAATTGCGTGCTAGTCACTTGACAAATGCTTTTAATAACCACAGTTATAACTACATATTAAGCAGAATAATGCACAAGAAAGCCCCCATAATTCAAAACAGCAGCAAAATCTGCTCTGCACTTAAATTCTTGTGGGAAGACCATGTGGGGGGGAAACGTTCATTTGGAAGTACAAATAATGAAATGTAGCATTAAGCGAAGTCCAGCCTGAGTAATCTACTACTATTTCTAATTTGAAAAACAAGTTGTAGATCAGAGTTTCCAAAAGTGCAACATGTTGACTTGGGCTGCTGATGGTGGCAGTATAGAAACCTGTTCATCAAAGACAAGAGGTAGGGGCAGGTTGAATGGGCAGGTAGAATGCACTGCAGGGCAAGGTAGCAGCAGGGGGATGCTTCTGAGGAGAGATGAATCTTTGCTATAAAGAGTATTGCAAAGGGAGGGAGGACCCCCAGTGGGTGCTTTGGAGGTCTTTGAGCTTCTGCCATGTGAGCGGGAGTAGGCAGAATGGCAAGACCTGAAAAGCAAGGCAGGTCTTGGGAAACTGGTCTTGGGAAAGATATAAATGATTGCTTTTCAGCAAAATCTAATATAAACTCATATGCATCCTTATGAAAACCAGCCTTGCAATTAATGACACATTCCAGCCTATATGAAGGAAAGAGTGAAAAGGACTCATCTACAGACACCCAATGGTGCAGCGGTTTCTAGTTTCCCAGACTATGGGAAACACCTATATCGGGCAGCAGCGATATACAAAGATGCTGAAAGGCATCATCTTCTCATACTGCACAGGAGATGGCAATGGCAAACCCCTCCTGTATTCTACCAAAGACAACCACAGGGCTCTGTGGTCGCCAGGAGTTGACACTGACTCGACAGCATACTTTACAATAATAAAAGCAATAGACTATCATAATCAAGTAAGGGATATATTTCTAGTTCAGATACAGGTCTCCACTCCACACCTTTTAATTTTAGTTGGGAGCAGTTACTTGATCTATTTTGCTTTCTCATCCACACAAAATGGGATAATCAATATTTCTTTAGCAGAATGCCGCTAAGGATATCCATATATTATTGAGATGCACAAAATGGGGAGTCATGCAAATGCTTTTCATGATAACAGGAAAATGGACTTCACACCTGGTGCATGATGGATATAAGATGGTCCCATTCTAACATATACCCTCTCCTTTCCTTTTGCATAGTTGAATTGCATAGAGAGGCAATGAAAAAGCAGCTTGGAATCATGGGGAACATCTGTCTAGATAGCTTATCTGCTCTATACACACTTGCATTATTTCCTCCTACTTATGTGCCAGAGCATTCTCAGAGATTATTTAGTATAACTTGAAATAACACCAAAGTGCATGAAAACATATTTAGCACCTTCAAGCTGAAGTGTCTGAGATAAACTATGGGCTTGGTTATTTGTGCTTTAATTTTGATGCAGGTGGTAGAACCAATTGTGATAACATATTTGTTGACAAATGTGCTTCAGAGCATAGCACAGTGAATTCAGAACAGAAGAGACTCTCTCCTCTCCCCCTCGCTCTCTCAGGATGGAGAGAAGTAAGCAACAGGTTTCTGTATTTCCACCGAAGCTATTAAGCAGAAAGTTTGCTTTGCAGCAGAAGAGCAGAATGATTAAGGGTCAAATTGCTTTTTATTGTTCCCCAAACATGCCACTTGTGTATTTTTTTAACTATACAGTCTTTGGGTTTAAAAAGCCATGTCAGGCAGTCTTAGGCAGAGTGATAAAAAGCTCAGAGTTATTGGCTCCATCTGTTACCCAGAAAGATCTAATGCTAAGGACCGAATGAGCACAGCAGCTTGACAGGCATAACTCAGAATGGTAAATCCTGAAGCTCTTCTTGAACAGTTGGGAGGCTCATGTTGCTGTTCTTTATGAGTTGGGCAGAAGCAGGCTTATTACAGAATTGTTTTCTTTTCTGGCCAGGATACAGGAGGGACTGGCCATTAACTGACTGTCCAGAGCCCAAGAGCTATGGGCTGCAGGGACTATAAAGGCTGGGCTATTGCAAGGCTGGAAGCAGATGCTGTCCCAGGAGAAAAGGCCATCTTGGTTGTTGGGAGAGGGTTGTGTGTGTTCTGCTGCTCTGCAGTAAATCAAAGGGCAAAGTGCCATCCTAAAAGGCATTATTTTTAATGTGGTCTGGAAGCAGACTGGAGATATAAACATGTGGGCTCTTGTGCAGATCAATAAGAGTTCAAGCGGCTTGCCATTTCTTAAGTTCATGAAGAGGTGGCCTGAAAGAGTGGGAGCTCATAAGCCGTAGGCTGCCTCTGTGTCTTGCCTATGGCAGCCAAAGGCAGGATTACGCCCTTATGCATTTCATGGCCTGAACAGAAACATGTTTATGTCTCTTCAGTATGATACTCAGGGCAAAGGCATGGGTTGATGATCTAAACCAAATCAGCTGCTTGACAGATATGATGGAAGAATTCTAAAAATTCAAAGCTGAGTAGAAATTCTAGGAGTTCAAGTGGAAGGAATGTTTGTATGTCCAGCATGCCCCGCTGCTATAACTCTTTTATTTTCTGTGAGAACAGTCCAGAAATGGGAAGCAGAGTTCTACCTGGGGTAATGACAGACCTTCTAATGTTTCAAGCTTCCTAGCAAGCCATTTCTAGCATCCCTATCGTATCTGTGGCTGCAGCTATTGTGCAGGCTGTCATAGCTGCAGCAGCAGCATCCTATTGAAGCAAGATGGTCAAAGCTGCCCATCCCTACAGCATAGGGGTTTTGTAGCAGTGCCATAGCACACAGAGTGGATGCATTTGCATGCAATGCAAAACCGCAGTTAAATAGGGCAGAGGTTGGAATTTGTGTACATCCGATTGTGTGAAACCACAGTTTGGGGGCAAAATCAGCCTGCAGTTTCCCTTGCTAAACTCCAATTTGAACCTTCAGTTTGTAGGAAGTTTCACTGCCCCAACCTAAGATTTTCAGGCTTCAGTGTTACATCTGAATGAGGATGCCACCATAACCATGGTTTTGTGCTGATTCTCGAACCGTAACCACATGGTTCCAGAAGCATGGAACCGTGTGACCCACGGTTCCCGACCCACCCGGGATTGTGCCTGCTCCATGCCTGCTGTGCTTCTTGCTGGCTGCCTCTCCGAACACTTGCCCTGCCCCCTGTCTCCAATCTAATACAGCAGCTGCCCGGCAACAGGGACAGTGCCACATCCCATCTCAAGCTTGCAAGCCTGTCAAACGGGAAAGTCATATGGGGGCATGCCTTCTTCCCACTCTGTCCCTTGTTCCCCCCTTCTGGCAAGCTGGAGAGAAAGGGGATGGGATGGAAAGATGGGCACTATGTGCTTTGCTCTCTGAAAATGAAGCAATAAAGATGTATGTTCACAAACACATGCAGTCGTGGTCAGGGCAACCTCATTAGATTGCTGGGACGGTAACATATGGCAGGGTGTGATATCTGAGGTCAGGCATAAAAGGCAGCCCCACCCAGGAATTCTTGAATGGCTCAGGTCCATATTTTTGAACAATGATGTTGGGGAAGGGAGGCCTAGCCCCTTCCCCTCCAGTTGATGCATGCAGTCCCTAGGCTTATTCATGTGAAGGACCGTGCAGCAGGATCAGCATTGCCTCTAGTGAAAGGAGCAGTTCTTCATGTGTGATGATGATGGATGTTGCTCCAGAGCTGACCGCTCTCTTATGAGAGTGGAAGGCGATGGGGAAAGCCCTTCACAACTCATGAGAAGAACTGCCTGTGGGGACAGGGTTGCGGGGCAGCCGAAAGCCCTTCTTCCATGGACAGCTCTCTCACAAGAGTGTTAGGCCATGGAGACACACATGGAGGCTGGAAGGTAGATGGCGCCCAGCCTCTTTGCTCCACACAAACAAGCCACGGGGATGGGTACCACAGCAACAACCATCCCTGTCTCAGTGACTGCTGTGAAGAAACAGTCAAACCAGGCCCTCTGCCAGCCTCTCCACCTGTTTGAAGTTGAACATATCCATCTTTATTTTCACTGAGAAAGGCAACTCCACTCTCCTGGGGTTGCAAATAATTGGGGATCCTGTCTCCTGTGATTCCTTGCAATGGCAGATCTGCATACAGTGCAATGCCAGTCCGAACCTGGGGAATTTGAATGAGAGTAAAGATCTGTCCCCAATCCCAGTGTTTTGCAGTCTGCTGACTTGATGACGCCCAGACAAATAGAGTGTCAAATTCTTCTTTCGGTGTATCAAAGGCTCCACTGGAGAGGAGGGTGGGTCATTGTGCAAAAGTTCTATCATTAACCAGAGAGAACAAGGAAACCACACCAGTGCAGGCAGGAAGTCCCTAAGAATAGCAATCTACATATCAAGGGATAGTGTCAGAGCAGTAGAGAAGGGATGACCAATGTCTTGACATCTCTAGCCCTCTGACTCACTAGTCTGTCCCCCTCTGTCATTGAGACATGAGTCAGCACAGAGTCCTTCACTTCCAACACTTCCCAGAGTAACAGAAAAACAGTCTCCCCTGCACCCCTCATTGCCAGCAATTGTGCTTGTGCTAGACCAGGGATTCTCAAACTTGGGTCCTCAGGTGTTATTGGACTTCAACTCCCATAATACCCAGCCTCAGTGGCCTTTGGTTGGGGATTATGGGAGTTGAAGTCCAATAACACCTGAGGACCCAAGTTTGAGAATCACTGTACTAGGCTCTTTTGTTGTGGGGCTCTTATAAGGGTAGTGGTGCAATCGCTGTCAAATGAAGGGCTTGCATGTCATTTAAAGGGATTTAAGTGGCCTTTCCCCACCGAGGTTGGGTGGTCCCTTCTGAAAAGGCATGATTGCACTCAGCATGCCCCTTGAAGACCAAGGCCAATGGGAGAATACCTAATGCTGGGTAAAGGGGATGACACAATCTAAAATCCAGCCATTAAGGCTGGATTGGAAGATGTGTGCAAAGAGTTGTTTCTATAGAGCAATTGGAACATCTTTCCTCTCAGTGCTACCATAGCAGTAATCTCCAGCATCAGTAGCTTGATAACTTGATAAGATCTTAAGGGATATTCTCTGCACGGTGGTGGAAGGGAGGGGAAAGCCTTTTCCTAGAGGCTTTCCCTTCTCCCAGTCTAGTGACTCACCCAAACATATACATCTATTGCAGCAGCTCCACTTGCCCCTTTGGGTAATAGTTTCAGATCTGTCCATAGTATTGTTTGAAGCACTTCAGTCAATACCCTGTAATAGCAGACTGAACAGAGAGCATGAAGGGGGGGGGGACCTCAAATATGTATGTATCAGGGATGTAGCTATACTTGAACAGAGGGGGAGGGGAAATAAATGAGGAAGGTGGGCCCACCAGCAGGGCAACAGCTCACCCTAGATTATTCCTTCAATCAGGAGCTCTTAAGGGAAATAGAGCCCTCCTGAGCCCCCGCACCTCCTATGAGAGTAGAGCTGGTCTTGTGGTAGCAAGCATGAATTGTCTTGTTTGCTAAGCAGGTTCCATTCTGGTATGCATCTGGATGGGAGATTACATGTAAGCACTGCAAGATATTCCCTTTAGGGGATGGGGCCATAGCTCAGTGGAAGAGCACCCACCTGCTTGCATGCAGAAGGTTCCAAGTTCCCTCCCTGGCATCTCCAGATAGGGCTGGGAGAGACTCCTGCCTATGACCTTGGAGACGCAACTGCCAGTCTGGGTAGACAATATTGAGCTAGATGGACCAATGGTCTGACTCAGAACAAAGCAGCTTTCTATGTTCCTGTGTTCTATGTTGGAAGGCTTGCACAGAGTGCTGGGAAGTGTAGCTCTTCTATAGAGCTCTTAAGAGAGGGTTCTATTTCTCTTAAAGGGCCCTCCCAGCACTGAGAACAGCATGGTACTGTGTGGAGTAGCACAACGGGAAATTGCTCTCACATTGAAAGCAATGGTTTTTTGGTTGTTGTTCTTTTTGCCAAAGAGGCCTCCACTTGAAATAAATAGTGAACATCAATGACGTCTATCATCTACATAAATATTAAAATAAAATAAATTAAAATTAAAATATCTTAACTTTCTCCCTACCTCTCATAAAATACTAAAGAAGAAAAGTATCAATTCAAGTTCTCCATCTTGTCAACTACTGTATTACATATTAGGGCAGTGCATGTTTGGAAATGCCGAATCGGGTGCAATCTGACCCAATCCAGTTTCACAGATGTTGGTTCTATGTCCTTTGGGCCCTTCAGAATGTTGGGGTCTGGGAAGGGAATCAGGTTCAGAACCAGAGTTGTTGTTGTTTTAAACTAAGGGGAACTAAGTTTTAAAAAATTAAAAACTAAGGGGAGAGTTTTAAAAAACTGTCCTCCCCCCCCCAAAGAAAGCAAAATAAAAACCCTTGCAGAGCTAAAAGGGGAGCTCTGAAAGCTGTCCCACAATTTGGTAAGGATGACCAGACTCCTTGTATTTAATTACAAGTGATCCTGACCATCCTCTGATTTTAAATTAATGTTTAAATCTAACCCAGAAATTGTACTTACTGAGAATCATGGAAGAAAAGAAATATAACACCAGAGAATCACAGGGGGGTGGGTGGGGACCAGAAATCTGCTGCTTTATTTTTAAACTGAAAGTTTAAAAACAGACTAAAAAACTTTTAAAAAGAGGAAAATCAATGCATGGGCGGGCTGGCAGGTAGGCAGATACAGGGCAGTAGATGTGCTCCCCCAGCCCCACATCACAATCTTGGTGGGGGAGAGAGCAGACTTTTCCCGCCACTTGGAGCTCCAGAAAGCTCCTATTTCCCCTGAACAGAATCAAAGAAGACCGACCCAAACTGGGCTTTTCTAGGTTGAGTCAGGAATGTTTTCAACAGCCTCTGAAATGGTCCATGTTGGGCCATTCTTGACATCTGCAAGCTGACTTTGCACAGGCCTGTTACTTATTACTTACTTTTTGATACTAATAACAATGAATGGCTTCATATTTATTTGGCCTATTTGCAATGCACATTTTTATTTTTATTTTTGCCACAAAATGTACAAATCGTCTTGCCTGGCCTTTTAACAGGAATAGAAAATCTTGGAATCCATGGAATCCTTATACCCATGAGAAATGTAGAGATGTCAGATACCTACTCATAATGTATTAGCTATGCATTAGTACTTTAGATCATAATATTTCCATCAAAATTAATAGGAAAATATTTACTGTTTCCTATGAGAGAAGAATCTGTTATCTCTTTTGGATAGTATCTTTTACATGAGTTTCATTACTGCTAAAATATTTATTAGCACAAGCTTAGCCTCTACAAATGGAAATGAAGAGGAATTTGTTAATAACTGCTACCAACTGGCCTGGCCTTTTAGGGTTTTTAAATTAGTTTTAATTGTTTTAATGTTAACCTGGTTTTCAGGGTTTTAATTGTTCTGATTGTTTAATTGTTTAAGATGTTTTTAAATTGGTGTTCATATTTATATTTCTGTTTTAATTGTTATTGGTTTTAATGGTTTCTGTTTTTAATTGTAATCCGCCCTGTGCCATTTTGTAAGGGCGGTATGAAAATCAAATAAATAAATAAATAAATAAATAAATTCGATTGGGTCTCCAAGTACTGCAAAGACTTTCCTTACAATATAATATTTTACCAATTACCTTCCGAAAATAAATACTTTGTACTGACATAAGTGGTATGTATGGCTGGAACCCTTCAGGCTGCAGGAGAAGGCTCACATAACATAATGCTTCCTCATGCAAGGAAAAAAAAATCAGTATATTGAAACATTTCATTTTTTTGATTTATATCCCGCTCTTCTTCTGAGGAGCTCAGAATATATGCTTATTTTTATCCTCACAACAACCCTGTGAGGTAGGTTAGTCTGAGAGTTAAGTGACTGGCCCAGAGTCACCCAGTGAGTTTCATGGTTAAATGGGGATTCGAACTCGGGTCTTCCTGGTCTTAGTCCAACCACTACGCTATGCTGGCTCTCGTGGCATTTGTGTTAGAAGAAAACCTAGCCTTCCTCTAGTTCTCTACATGTAGGATATGGATGTAGTATTCAATCAGTATTTATTTATCTCTCATATTTCTATATCGCCTAATATGTACATCTCTAGGCGGTGAAGTGTTCAGTGTGAAGTATTCATTATGGAGAAGTATTTAGTCATCTGATCCTCCGTCTACGATCTGAAGTAGTACCATTCAGACACAAGTTTATCTACCACCTTAGTGAGAACTAAGCCTACATTTAGTGTTTTCAGTGCACAAGAAAGGGGAGGGAAACCTATATATTTGGGCTCAAAAGAATTGCTCACTGGTACAGTTATAGATATGAAAGCATTTGTTAAACACTGTGAATTAATACAAAACAATTAATTTGAAAGGTAGTCAAATGAAAACAAATAACCTTTAAAGTGTTTCAGGCACTAGCTCCATCCAAGAATTCCTCTGGCAGAACTTGCGCTGTGAAAATGACGATTTGTATTATTTTAAACGGTCTCCTCCTCAGAAAAAATATCTTAATAGCTACCTTAATTCTCTCATACTGAATGTCATGTTCTGAGATTTATAGGCAGAAACAAGAGTGGACTAATTTTATTAGTCACTGTCAATACAATGTGGCAGCTTACTTGCACTGTGAACTGGTCCAGTCTATAGGAAGCTGCATTATACAGAATAAGACCATGGGTTTATCTAGTAGGCCTGTACACTTTCAGAAAATTCAGATTTAGATTGGCCCCAATCCAACTTTGACAATTTCAGATTTGGATTCTATGGGCTCTGGTGATGTCAGATATCAGATCAGATTTGGAATCTGAATTCTGACTTAAATTTGAATTTTTCCCTATAGCAGTTGGCTAAAAATGGTGAAATCTGGCTTGTCTTAATCCATAACTTTACAAAAACTTCTGAAACGGAAGAATCTTTTTGGACCATCATTCCGCCAGCACGTGGAAGAATCTGCCCTTTGCCTTCATGGAAAGGGGTAACAACATGCCCCTTTTGTCCACCCCCTTTTATATTTACAGTACAGACATGCATACAGTTATGCAATCTGACACATGTGAAGCCCACATTGGCAGGACTCTGTGTTATCCCCCCCCTCCAGCTATGGGGCACTCCTCTGATTTTTGGTGAATTTAAGGGCCAAAAATTGTGAGATCTTGCTTGTTTCAAGCCAGAACTTTTCACTGGATCTAAAGCCCCTCCTTGGGCCATTATTCCACCCTCATTCTACCACTGAGTTACAGTCCCATGCCATACCAGATGGGGTATCTGGAGTTACCAGAGCAGGAATATAGATGAGCATTATGCACACAACCATTATGACTTACAGATGCCCCCATTGTTCTGACCCAGAACAAATGATACAGCTACCTTGATAAAGCTAAGCAGCTCAAGGTTCAGTGAGTCAAGGCTGGATGAGTGACTGCATGGGAACCCCATTAATTCTTGGGCCACCTTGATTTTAATGATGGGGTGAAGTGGAATCCAAGTGTTATGAACAAACAAATAAACAAACACTCCTCCTTCCTGAATGCCCACCGAAGTCACTGGCTGCCATGATGAGGAAAATTACTCAGAGTAGTCCCATGTAGTTGTCTTCAGAAAGACTAAACGTGCTACACTTGTATGACATTTTTACATAGCTCCTGCAACTTGTTCCGCCAACTCCCAGCCGCCTCATCTGATATCACTCAACCCTTTTCCACTGACCTGTCCATCAAGTGCCATGCTGCTTTCCTTTTGCTGTGGGAGAGATGGCTGATGCAACAAGCCCAGCTGTGACCACCTAATCAGGAAGCAGTTTTATTTAAAGACTTAATGCTCTTTATTGGAGATGTGTCACCTGTGGTTTCTCTGAGTAAAAGCCTCCATAGCGCTTTCCCCTGTTGGGCTAATCACAGAGCAGTAAGCCGAGACACAGTCAGCCAGATGAAAGACACGCTTCTCTTAGCTCTGAGCTTTTCCCTTTCAACAACTATTTATAAAGCTGCCAGCTCTTTCAAGCACATCTCCTAACATTTCATAAGCTTTTATTCAAAATGCTGTTTTTAAACAATCACCATAATGTAGAAATTGATGGTCAGAAGTGAACCATAAATAGACATTAGGGGCTCATTCACATGACTGTTTTGAGGTAGGTAGGAGCTCAGGTGAGGGCTCCTAACTCCTTAAGAAGCACACAGTCAACATCTTGCAGGGCTGAAACTAGCAACTGCAAGTCCCGCCCCTCCATGCAAGGTCCTCCAAGGGCCCAGATGCATTACCAGCATTCTCTGTCCTGCCAGCGGACTGGAAAAGCTTCATTATGGCAATGGCTGGCTTCCTACTGGCCACGAAGGAAGAGGAAGCTGGCACAGCCCTGCAAAGCTGCTTCGGCTTTAGGAGCATGGAGTGTACTTTGGAGGCTAGCACATCCTTTGATGTGTACCACAGCTGCTCTGGGTACAGGAGTCTATGGTTGCCTCTGAGTACCAGTTGCAGGGGAGTAACAGCAGGAGAGAGGACATGCCCTCAACTCCTGCCTGTAGGCTTCCAGTGGCCTCTTGTGAAACAGGATGCTGGATTAGATGGGCCTTGGGCCTGATCCAGCAGGGCTGTTCTTATGTTCTTATATAGGTGGGGGTGTGGCACATGCCAGTAACCCAGGTAGAAGTGGTGCACAGGTTCACATGACCAAATGATTTGAGTAGGAGGGCTCTGCCCTCTTCTACCCTCAGTAAAAAGCTGGGTACAAATGCTGGGTAGCACTGCTTCGATCAACCTTGGCTGGAGGGAAAAATGCAAGTTCTCTTGATCATGCAAATCTGGGTAGCCTACCTCCTATCCCAATTTTCACAGTAGTGTGAACATGCCTATTTACGTTCATATTTCTAATAGTGTGCCTTAAACGTGGGCCAACTGCATTATTATCTATTGCCTTTGCAAATGACTTATTCACAGACATAATAGCTTACCTACATCATAGCCTCTATTTTTCCAAGCCCAGGGAAATACCATAGCTTTATTGGGAAACAAGAAGCTGTCCTTTCATTGGTCTTCTTCCAGGTAAAAATACATCCCAACAATAGGAAGAGCCCTAGTGGACCAAATCAGCTGGGGTTCTAGTCCAGCATCCAGTTTCCAACAATGGCTAGCCAGTTGTTTCCAGGAAGCTGGCAAAAAGGAAGTTGGCAAAAAACCCAACCCAGCTGTTTGTTTGTCCCCACCAACTGCTATTAAGATGTAAACTGCCTCTAAACCTGGAGGTTCTATGGCCAATAGCTACTAAGGGGCATATCCTCCATGAATTTAATGAATCCCTTTTTAAAGTCATGTAAGCCAGTGACCATCACCACATATTGTGTCAGGAGTTAATTACATGTTTGCGGGTGTGTGTGTGATTCTTATGTCTGTGCTTAATCTGCTGCCACTCAATTTCACTGGATGTCTCCAAAATATCGCTGGGTCTTTGTTGAAAACTTATTTTGCTTTACTTGCACAGACTGTGCCTTACCTTTATTTTATTTGGTCTATAACCAGTTACGTATAATACATAAATTCAAACCATGATCCACAATACAGTAGGACAAGCTACCTTACACTCTACTCCTTGTCAATTTCCCATCAAGGGAAACCATTGTTGTGCATCATAAAGAAGCTGTACCACTACCTTTGTTTCATAAAACTCAGTTGCTGCAGGCTCTTTAAAGCCAGGAATGTGGAGGTAGGCTCTAGACTGTGATTACTCACTTAGGTGGGAAAGTCATGCTACACATGCTCAGAAGAATTCTTAATTATTATTTCACATATTCTAGGGCTGAAATCCATCACTGAAAATAAAAATAAAAATAGAACTCAGTTCTAGTGAGCCTTGGAGACATTAACAGCTGATGACTACTTAAAAGAAATTCATTTTTACAGCATTTTCTACAGATCCTTACAACAACAAAAATTTGCTGTTTCTGTATTTTTCTGTACACATGTGCAAAGAGAAAGAGAAATATGTTCTTTATATTCCAAACATCTCACTCTTGGGAGTGAGCTGGCTATTAATTAATTTATATCAAATAAAAGTCTATCTGATAGCAACAATACTGCCAATATAATGAGCCTGAGAATTGCACAGCAACCTTAATCATACCAAAATGTTTTGACTACAGGTTTGAGTAAGAACAGATAAAAGAAAAAAGAGAAAGAGAAATAAAACAATGCTTCTGAGACTAAATCTCATTAATTCTGCAATTTTGTACACAGTTACATTTATTGGGAGGATGGGCTAATCTTAATCTTCCATGGTCGACTTTTTAAAACTAGAATATCTATGGTCTACCAATGGGTTTTAAATTTACAAAGCAAGAATGCTTACTCAGGAGGCATAATTAAATGATTTTATGCAGTCCTGATAATGGAAACCATGCAGATCCATTAAGAAATGTCCACGATACAGCAGTTTGAAAACTGACCCCAAAATAACCAAGAGTGAGCTACCTTTCTGCCACATGTGTCTTCCAATGTCTCCAGAAATTCAAGACCATAGTAGAATGGCTTTTATTTGTTATTGTTGGGAAGAAAGAATTCATTCAATAGGCCCATTCACACATTATGTTCAACAATCGTACAATGAGTGTACAGTGAATACAGTACAGATCTGAACACAGGTGCAGTCATTCACATGTTATGTTGAATGCAGGTACAGAAGTACACTTCCTATCTGTACCATGCATTTGAAGAGCCTGTATCTAGGTTCACTTTTAAAATGAACATAGATACAGTCATATTTACACAAACGCACATACAAGGGAACAGACATCTGTACACTCATACAGTATAATATCTGAACTGGGCTAATATTTCTCAAGTTATTAGCCTTTGGTCTGAAATAAAACAAGAAAATCAACTCCTAGCACACATCAGATGGCCTGTCTGACTCTTCCCAGTAGCAACTGTTTTCCTACTAGGGATGTGCAAAAAATTTCGGGCACAGAACGATCTGTGCCCGAAACGAACAATTTCAGGTGATTCGGGGCCGAACCAAATCACCCCCGATCTCCCCCAATATTTTTCGGGCACGAGCCGAATCACCCGAATTTTGGGCATGAAAAATTCGGGTGATTCGGTTCACAGTTGATTTTTGGTGAATTTTTAAAGTTTTAGTGACTTTGGGGCAGTTCGGGGGCATAGCATGGGATCTGGGGAAAAGGAGTGGGGTGGGGTGGTAGTGCCTAATGGGTGCAGGCTACCACCCCAATTTCAGGGGGATTGGGCAAAGGGCTGATTTTTGGGAAATTTCTGAAAATTTCATGTCTTTGGGGCAGATTGGGGCATATTGGGGCAGAAAGTGGGGACTGGGGCAGAATAGTGGGGTGGGGTGGTAGTGCCTCATGGGTGGAGGCTACCACCCCAATTTCAGGGGGTTTGGACAAAGGGGTGATTTTTTGAGAATTTTTCAAGTTTTAGTGACTTTGGGGCAGTTTGGGGGCAAAAAGTGGATCTGCCCCAAAAGAGTGGGGTGGGATGGTAGTGCCTAATGGGTGGAGGCTACCACCCCAATTTCAGGGGGATTGGGCAGAGGGCTGATTTTTTGAGAATTTTTGAAGTTTGGGTGTCTTTGGGGCAGATTGGGGGCAGAAAGTGGATCTGCCCCAAAGGAGTGGGGTGGGCTGGTAGATAGTGCCTAATGGGTGGAGGCTACCACCCATCCCCAATTTAAGAGTGATTGGGCAGAGGGGTGAATTTTGATGAATTTATTTGTATGAGGTTTGTCTTCATAAGGTGAAGTGTGCTAAATTGATTACTTCCTCATATTATTCATAGTAAAGGAAAGTGTGAAAAAGTGAAAGTGGGGTCATGAGAGTTGTTTAATTGAAAAAAATCTCATTTGCTATGATAGAATGAGAATTCACACCTCAGAAAAAACTTCTGAGGTGTAAATTCTCATTCTATCATAGCAAATGAGATTTTTTCAATTAAACAACTCTCATGACCCCACTTTCACTTTTTCACACTTTCCTTTACTATGAATAATATGAGGAAGTAATTAGTTTAGCACACTTCACCTTATGAAGACAAACCTCATACAAATAAATTCACCATAATTCACCCCTCTGCCCAATCACTCTTAAATTGGGGATGGGTGGTAGCCTCCACCCATTAGGCACTATCTACCAGCCCACCCCACTCCTTTGGGGCAGATCCACTTTCTGCCCCCAATCTGCCCCAAAGTCACCCAAACTTCAAAAATTCTCAAAAAATCAGCCCTCTGCCCAATCCCCCTGAAATTGGTGTGGTAGCCTCCACCCATGAGGCACTACCACCCCACCCCACTCTTTTGGGGCAGATCCACTTTCTGCCCCCAAACTGCCCCAAAGTCACTAAAACTTGAAAAATTCTCAAAAAATCACCCCTTTGTCCAAACCCCCTGAAATTGGGGTGGTAGCCTCCACCCATTAGGCACTACCACCCCACCCCACTATTTTGCCTCAGGCCCCACTTTCTGCCCCAATCTGCCCCAAAGACATGAAATTTTCAGAAATTTACCAAAAATCAGCCCTTTGCCCAATCCCCCTGAAATTGGGGTGGTAGCCTGCACCCATTAGGTACTACCACCCCACCCCACTCATTTTGCCCAGATCCCATGCTATGCCCCCGAACTGCCCCAAAGTCACTAAAACTTTAAAAATTCACCAAAAATCAGGATTTTGCCCAATCCCCCTGAAATTGGGGTGGTAGACTCTACCCATTGGGCACTACCACCCCACCCCAAAATTTTGCCCCTGGGCCCCTTTTTACCCCCCGAATCTATTCGGATTCGGATTCGGGTTAAATCCGAATCCGAACCGAATCAAGGGTGATTCGGGTGACCCAGATTCAGGCACAAAACAGAACAGGGGTGATTCGGTTTGGGTCCGAGCCGAATCACCCGAAATCCCGAATTGCACACCCCTATTTCCTACAACAAAGAAGGCTGCAACCTGCCTTTAGTCTTAGCTTTGAGGACTAACTGAGTCATCGTGGGTACATATATTTGATATCTCACTTGAAAAAGGCATGCATGCCTCTTTCAATTATCTGAGAATTCTCTCAGCTTACAGGTTTGGCTGTAAGTGAGCAATGAATCTACAGGTAGCAAATTATTTGTATGAGCCATTTGGATGAGTCATTTTAAAGGTGTGTGTATAATATGTACCAGGTGAGGTTTATATATGTGGGAACAACTTCACTCTATTGGATTGGCCTGCCACCTCAGCTAACCACTTCTTTAGTTGCAAACACCTGTGTCATCCCATACTGCAAGAAAACATTGTTCACATCTCAAGTTTGTGAAATGAGCCATACTAAGAATTCTAAAAATCCAACAGAGTACTTAAGTCTCTAGGACTGTTGAGGAAGCATCATCCATGACTGCAAAATCCACTTAAACAAATACAAGGATTATTTGATGGTGTGGATATATGGGACACAGCCTTCCTGGCCTCCAAATGATTGCCATAAATGCTAAGCAATTGTCAATACACTAAAGAAAAAACTAATGAGGTTCTGTGAAGAGGACTAGGCACTCAACATGGATTCAGTGTCTTCACATGCATCGAAATGAAACACAAGGTGGTAGAAGGTAACAAAAATGCCTTAAAGTAATTCTCCCCCTCATCTTCATCACAAAACAAAGAGTGTGTCTGAAAGAAAAAATAAAGAGAACAGAATTACAGCTGAGGCCCTATAGAAAGGTAATTTTTAGGTTTGAAAATTGCTTTTCATTTCTTCAACTGCAAAAAAAAAATATCGGCTCTGTAAAAAGGTGAACGATAGTTCAACTGCTTTTAATAAATGCTGGACCTTTCACATGTTGTACTTGTATTGTCACTTAAGCAGTGTCTACCAGTTACTTCTGTTGTCTCACAACTGATCTGTACAGATGCAAATGACAACTTGTGCAACATGGACGGCTTTAAGAGTGGTTTGGATAACTTCATGGAGGAGAGGTCTATCATCGGCTACTAGTTGGAGGGCTAAAGGCCACCTCCAGACTCAAAGGCAGGATGCCTCTGAGTACCAGTTGAAGGGGAGTAACAGCAGGAGAGAGGACATGCCCTCAACTCTTGCTGTAGGCTTCCAGTGGCATCTGGTGGGCCACTGTGTAAAACAGGATGCTGGACTAGATGGGCCTTGGGCCTGATCCAGCAGGGCTGTTCTTATGTTCTCTACACACATGAAGCAATTCATATTTCATGGTTAGAACTGTAATTCTGTGAACATGTTCAGGCGTGTAGGGAAAGGCATTTCTCCGTATGTGCAGAGAACCACAACTAGTCCCAGGGCTTCTTGGACAAAAAGTGACACTTGGAGATTCACCATTTTAATGCAGACATGTCAAGGTGTCCGTTGTTCCAGGGCTTCTCAGTATGTGAGCTGGACCTTCCTAGGAAGATCTCCATAGCACTTCTCTTCCACATTTCTACTGTGTTTTGATTGAGACTGGGGACAAAGTGTTGACCTTCTTCTTGCACCTTGACTATCAATGTGCCCAACCTCTTGAAGAAAGATTTTGACGGGACAGGGAAGAACCATAGCTCAATGTAGAGCATCTGCTTTGCATGTAGAAGGCCTCAGGTTCAATCCCTGGCATCTGCAGGTAGGGCTGGGAAAGACCCGTGACTGAAACCTGGAGAGCTGAGCTGCTACCAAGCTAGATGTATCAATAGTATGATTCAGTAGAAGTGTTGTAAATCTGTCAGGCTAGCCAGATGAAGCGCAACGGGGACAGAAGCAGCACAGCAAAATTCAACAGGAATAAATTCTCCAAACCAGGTCCAGTCTGAGTCAGTCCAAAATCCAACAGAATCCACAGGCAAGGTCAACACAGTCCAGGGTCCAAACACGGTCAAGGCAATACAAGAACACAGCCAATTAGCACGCAAGAAACTGTTGTTGCTATCAGCAGGGAATGCATGTTACAGGTGTCTTAAATAGGCTGAGCCCCCCCCGCCCCTGGTGCTGTTAATTAAGAGTTGCTGAGTCAGCAGCTTTGCCTGTTGTTATACGCATGTGTCTTTTTAACCCTTGCTGTCTCTTGGATCGGCACCTCTCCACAGCTGAGACTGGTCTTGCTTCCTCCACAAGAGCTTCCTCACCTGGCTGTAACTCATCTTCAACTCCCTGTGCTTCAGACCCACTCTCCTTTGCCACCTCTGCTTCTTGCCCACTCTCCTCTGCTGTCAGCTCTGTCTCCATCTCCAACTCCTCCTCGGTGTCTTCCAGCATGCCCATGACAAGAAGGCAGCTTCCTGTGTAGCCTATGACAGTGTTAGGACCAATGTCGCAAGTGACCTCCCCGACTCTGGTTATTTTCTTTGACCTGGTTCATATGAACATAACACCCACCCACCCCCTCACACACACAAAGAGCAACTCCATGACTATTGCCATGTGGATAAAGTAATGCAAGAACAGTTTACTTCCTGTCTGAGTGTAGGATGTTGTGTGTTATTTGTGTATATGTGGTAGGAGATAAAATCTGTGCCACTGCAGTCACACAGATGGCAACTGGGAACTCTCGTGTTCACACTAGCTCATATATTACTTCCTCTGTGCGACTGTAGTCACAGGACCACTACTCCAGGTGATTTTTAGTGCACCTGAGTTGGGCCTGTAAGAACTACTGCACAGGGTAAGATTTGTTAGACAGATCTATTTTATTCAAAATAATAAGCATGAGGGTTCAGAATATCATTCAGTAGAAGATACTCTGTTATGAACGCCTGTACATGTCAGGAATTTTGTCTGTGGGACCCAACGTGTGAATAAACACCCAGGTTTCTCTTAGTCCCTTTGCCTTTGTGTATTGACTTGAGAGAATGACCTTTCCAAACAGTGGCTTGCAATATAAATGGGTACTGACTTTGAAAGCGCTTCACAAAGTTAACGTTCCCAGAGAATAGGCTGCTAGGAAATTAACAGTTCTGCCAGATGGTTTGTACCTGCAAGCTCTGCAATAATTACAAGAACATCATCATATTCCTGGTCTTTCATCACCTTGAATATTTTTATTACACTTGTGAAGACATCTTTAAACATTTCAAATCAAAGTGGGGGACTTTCATTTGGGTGAGAAATGTCAATCAAAAAGTTGCAAATTATAGAAATGAATAATTTTGTATTAATTAAAAGTTCTAGTTTCTTAGCAAGCTAATAGTTTAACTCGGTCTCTGTTGATCTAGCTCTAACAAAACTTGGATGTGCTGAACAGCTGCTACATATTCAGAAGCACTCTGATCCCATCCTGTTGAAGTCAGTGAGATTCAGCATTACCCACACATTCCATCTCAGTGTACATATTTGTGCTCTGTCGATTTCTTGTCATCTGAGTAGCTGGATAGGAGGCAGAACTAACAATTCAGTTCTACCAGCTTCTACAATTCTTCATTATTCCAAGTGAATTAAGTTAACAAGGTGGGTCCTGCAAGCAAAAGAAGCTCTAGCCTATGGCCATTGAGTTTTAATGCACAGACTGAAAAAGAGTGTTTGGTGACACTTATTTATCACAAATATTCATATTCTGCTCTATTAGCCTGAAGACCTTCTGAGCATCTTACATGCTTTTTAAACTCTATAAAACATTTTAAAAAACAAAACTATAAAGCAGCAGCAGAATCTTGGAACAAAAAACACAGTCCCAGAAGAAATAATTTTAAAAGGGCACCAAAAGGCCTGGGAGAATAAAAAAGGCCATCGCCTGGTGCTGAAGTGATGACAGGGTCAGCTGCAGGTGAGCCTTCTTGGAGAGAACATCACATACCTGGGCACCACCAAAAAGATCCTTTCTCAGTCACTACCTGAGTTCCTTCAGAATCAATGACATTGTGGCTGGGGCTATGAGAGTTATAGTCCAACAACATTTGGGGACCAAAAGTTGGGAACCGCTGCCCTATGCTCTTTCGGGTTTTAAAGGTGAGAAGCATCATCTTTGAATTTTGTCTGGACATGGATGAATAGAGAACACCACTAGACAGGAGCACTCTGAGGCAGCTGTGGCATCAGAAACTCTCCTGAGGAAATGTGGTCTCAACCAGAAGTTCCACATTTGTACAGTCTCCTTAATACAGTTGGCTTTGTCTTCTGCACTTTGGAGAAACTGGAGGTGTCTTTTTCTGCACCTCTCTATTTCACCCATGAATCCTAGACTACTAATCTTAAATAGATTAGTAGTCTAGGATTAAGTAGGATTAAGTAGATCACTGTAGAAAGCTTCCTTATCCAATTTGCATATAGCATAATATGTGAATAGGATCATAGGAGCATAGGAAGCTGCTTTACACCAAGTCAGACCATTGGTCCATCTAGCTCAGTATTGTCTACACAGATTGGCAGTGGCTTCTCCAAGATTGCAGGCAGGAGTCTCTCTTAGACCTTGGAGATGCCAGGGAGGGAACTTGTAACCTGAACCTTGGAACTTGAAACCTGCTTGCCAGAGCGGCTCCATTTCCTAAGGGGAATGTCTTACAGTGCTCATGCATGTAGTCTCCCATTCAAATGCAAACTGGGCAGACCCTGCTTAGCTAAGGGGACAAGTCATGCTTGCTACCACAATTATATGCAACTTAGTATATGTATCTTAGGAAGCTGTAGTTTGTCTTGTACTGAGCCAGAACTTTTGTCCCTCTAGGTCAGCAGTGATCACACTGACTAGCTGCAGTTCTCTAGGGTTTGAGATGGGTCCCCCCCCCCCCCCTAACTGGAGATATCAGGGACCGAACATGAGACCTCCTGCATTCAAAGCATGCACTTTACCAATGAGCTACACCCTCTCCCTGCTGTACACCAGCTGCTGGACCAAGTGTCCATGGCAAAATAAATACTTGCACTGCCCTTCATACATTACTATATGCATTCATGCAGCTATTATAACTGTGACAAACTGTGTGATATTAAAATCACAGGAAACACATAGAATAATATTTCTATCAAATCAGTAGCAAAAGTCTTAATGTTTTGTAAGTGGGAGGAAATATATATGTATGTGTACAGTATTCTTCATATTTCATTTTTAAAATTTATATGATCACAGATCTGAGCTGGTCTGGTTCATGAGAAATAGATATGTCAAATATTCAATATAATTAGATATACAATACAACTATGGAATGTACTAACATTTATATGAAAACTGTTAGCAAAATGCTTGCTTTTTTCTGAGAAAGGAATGATCTCATCAGTTTTGTATAGTATTCCTGATGTCATTTTTATTGCCTCTGAAATGATTATCACAGTCTGTCCAAATGCAAATAGAGTAAAATTTAATAATAGCACCTCCCCACCCACCTGTGGATTCCATTTCCCCCAGTCTTTGCAGAAATACAATACTTTGTTCCCAGGTGTTTTTTTATTGTCCAGGTTTTAATGGACAATAATTTACTTCGAAAAAGAGTAGTGGCCAGGTTTGGATTCATTCTTGGATTCTATTGGTGGTTTAATGAGAAATGTCTACATTTGAAACATGCACATGCCAGTTTGGGGCCTCCTCTGGGAAGTGCTGAACCAGCTCAGGCACTAGCATTCAAACTAGCTCAGTGTGGCAGAGAACGGTTCCCTTAAAAAGCAGGAAAGGAGCTCCTTACACTCATCCCCACCCCACCGCTTTTCTGTTGGCAGTGCCCGCTCTCCAAAAGGCAGTGCGTGGCTGCAGCACTGTTCCCTGCAGCCTCTGCGTGGCGTGTGCACGCACATGGCCAGTGGATGAGCTGGTAAGGAGCTCCTTACTTCCTTTTCAATGGAACTGCTCCCTGCCCCACCAGCGGCTGCATGAACAACTTGTGCACATCCCTAGTCTACATCTTATCATGTACCTGCAGATAACATGACATGACGCAGGCACACCTTGCTGAAACTAAGCAGTTAGTCTGATCAGTTCCTGGATGTGAGACTTGGGAATCCTATCGACACCACCTTGAATTCCAGCATGGTAGGGTATAAGTTATTTTGTATTATTTCTAGAGCTCTGAAATATGAAATAGATTGCCAGTGTGAGATAATGTATATCAAACTGACATGAGTTGGAAGCTGTGATTTCAACACAAATTCCTTTCAAGTAGTATTAATGTGTGACTGCTGTGCTGGTTCTATAATCCCACTTTAAACTGGCCCATTTATTTCTGCAGCTATAATTATCATGGCCGCATTCACACATAATGTGGAACCACACTTGAATGGGCCAATGATTCCGCTGACATTATGTCCAAATGTGGGCAAATGGGGTTAGTCGTGGTGACGGAAGCAAGGGTTCAGATTTGGAACTCCCATCTGAATCCTCAGGTTGTAATGAGGGTTTTTTTGTCGCAACCTGAGGTTCCAGACAGCCTGCAGTAAATCCGGATTTGGAACTGCAGGCTGCTTCCCCTGGCCCTGGAGTTGAGACAGGAAGATCCTCCCTCAACTCCGGTGTGAATGGCTGTGTGGGCTGTCCTGCAGTCAAGAAGGAAGCCCGCACAACCAGCTCCCCTTTCTCTCTGCCATCTTGCTGACTGCTTTCCAGTACATCCAAATCCGGACTCGAGAGTGTTACAAGTGAATGTAGCCCATGAAACTAACTTCTTATAACAGGCCAAAAATAAAATAAGATTTTAGAAGGAAGAATTAAAAAGAAACCTATGATAAAATATTTATTTATTGTAGGGAATAAATAATATTGCCTTTTAGGGGGCAGTTCTCAATGGCCCAATTCATCCTGCATCTCTGGAACTTAGAAACAAAGTTTTCCACAAGATTGTTTTGTTGATGAAGGAGTGATGTAATATCCACAAAATAAGCAGTAGGGGTGTGCCAAAACAGATTCTGCAATTTGATTTGAGGTTGAATCAAATTGCAGAACCATCTAATTGATTTGTCGAGAACAGCCAGCAAAACGGGCTTCAAAATGGTGCTCGAATCACCCTAATAAATGCGGGCTGAATCAGGACTGACTCACTTCAACCCTGAACCAGACCCCCTATTTTGAACGCAATTCAATTTGAGGTCAAATTTGCAAATTCCTCCCAATTCAACCCAATTTGATTCAACCTTGAATCAAATTGCATACCCCTAATAAGCAGTACCTACCTATAACTTCCGTGAAAAAGGTGAGTGGACAGTCACAAGTGGACCACTGACCATATTTTTTCAACTATCTTTTTACCAGATATGAAACTTTAGATGTGATATTCCTCAGTATGAACATTAACACAATTTATGGCTCAGAAAGTAATCATCTCTAGACATTTCATTCAAAGTAGCCACTCTTCTGGAGATGGGATGGGGAGGGCAGAGACAACATAATTTGTTTTTCTGTCCTGTAGAGTGCTTTGCACAGAATGCAAGGAAATGCATTTGAGGCAGTAGAAAAATAAAATCAAATTCTTTGCAGAGACTGGGCACAGTGCCCCTGACACAAACAGCAAAGAAGGAATGACACACGCTATGTAAGAAAAGAATGGGGAGAAAATAGAAGATGGTGGAAATTTAAAAGCCGATCAAGCTATTCTTTTGTAGACTAAAGTGACTATTGAAAGTAAGGGAGTTCTACTGAGTATAGAAATGATTCAATGATAAACTAAAGTTTTTAAAGAGGAAGGTTGAAGGGTGAAATATGAAGAAAGGAATCAAATTAATGGGAGGAGGAAATCTAGATTGGTGGAACTGCTCAAGTAAATGTGAATGACCCACAATTGTAAAGACTCCTAAAGGAAATGAATGGGGCCCACAGGCTGATTACATGCCTCAGATAAATACTAAAGAGTACATGGAAGTTGCTGCTGAACTCCATAAACTCCTGGCTCCACATTACATATGAATAGGCTGTTCATCAGAGACAAAAGGGAAGAACAGCAGATGGTAACTTGTAAATCAACCTAAATACTGAAAAATCAAAGGGAAAGGGTAGGAACTGGAAGTACTGAACTTATTTACAGTGTATAGTTACGGAGCAGTGGGTCTAATCCACTGCTTCTTAACTACAGATTTTAAAAGTATTGTGATGCTACTAGCTCTGAGTAGTATCTGCCAGGATCAATGCAGACAGTTGCTGAGAATGTAAGTGACATAAAACCTTTTCATTGTGTCTGAAATGTGTGAAATGAGCAGTCTTCATATCTGTTTTCTCAAGCTTACCTATAGTAATCTAATCTGAGCTAATTTTTTTCCAATTACTGTAAAAGTGGAAAACTGTGCTGAGATTCATGGAGTTACTTCAGATTCAAAAAGGTGCAATTTGCAATCATGCCGTTTAGCTCAATATAAGCTTATCTATTCACTGCATCAGTTTTTGAAGCTTGGGAAATTATAGTTTTATTAAAGTTAAGCTATTCCTTTAAAATATGCAGACTCCCACAACGAGTCTCCATTTTGCCAAAGCTTCTGCTCTGTTGCACTCTCAAGGTTTTTACATCTCTTCAGAGTAGGATTTTGTGTGTGTGGAAAATTAATTTCTTTTCTTGTTTTAAAAAAGTGGTTGCAACTGAACACTTGCAGTTTTAGCCAGTTTCTCAAAATGAGCAGCTCAAACTTTTCTTTAAATACATACCTACTACACAGACCATTCTTTGGTGTTGTCCAAGGCCAGACCCCGCCCCCCCCCCGGCAATGGGGCTGCCTTTCCTCCACACACCCTGGTTTTACAGGTGCAGTCCTTAAAAACCTGCCCTGGAACTGGCTTGGAGAGAATTGGGGCTGGGGTGAGGGAAAAGGCAGCCCTCCATGGGGGACCCTATGGCTGGCTCCCTGACTGCTTTTTAGGGACTGTAGCCTTGAAATTGGGAGGGGGGCAAAGACAGCCCCCATATGGGAGCCCCAGGAACAAAGAGTTTCCTGAAGGGAGCTGCATTTGCCCCTACCCACTGGTTTTGGGGGTGTAGTCCCTTTAAATCAGCTTGGGAACCACCCTGGAATGTCTCTCCAAGCTGGCTCCTGGGCTGATTTAAAGAGACTGTCCCTTGGAAATTGGGGAGAGGGGGGAGAGGCAACCTCGCCATAGAAGGCCATATGAATCCGACAGTCTTGCACCCCTAATCTGCCTTGCTTTCCCCATTCCCCAGATTTCCAGAATGCAGCCCAATTCAAAAGCACTTCTGCTGCTGTGTTAAATGTGATTTTTCCGTAACCTGGCAGCAGAGGTGCTTCTGAAGGGCCACATGCTAGACATCCAGGAAAGGGATGAACCAGTCATTCCCCCACAGGGGATCCTCCAATCCTGTCGGTCCCCTGCAGGGTGGTTGCCTCAGTCCGCCTGCTGGGATTTCTGCCATGCATCCCCCAAGTTGCATGGGGAGCTGCAGGAATGTCATCTGGCAGGAATGTCAGAAAAGGAGTTCAGACAAGGCAGCAGAGATTTTAGTTTGTAGTTCCGACTGTTGGGGCTGCCTGCTGTCTCCCTGGAGTTCTTCCGATAGTGCCTGACAGTGGACATATCGGTCTGATGTTTCTGTCAGGCTGACACAATTGCACAGCCCTACAAAACATTCCGATAAAATGGGCCACCCATTCCCTTTCTTTAGGATGACACAGAAAATGCTGTCTTCCTCACAGTGCAAAGCCTGCTTGCATTTTTGAATGTGGCTTTCCCCCAGTGGCATAAAGGTTCAGAAGAAGTCATATGCAGCATAGATATCATTGTAAAAGACAGAAATTTTCAAAGAAGAAAAAAAGGAGAGTGGGGGAAAGACCAATGCCGGCATCAAAACAATTATGCAGAGTGGATCCCAATTTACTTTGCTTTCTTCAAAAAACCCTGAAAGGTCAATGTGCTATTCTTTTTAAACATTCATGTCTTAGCTTCAGGAAAGAAAACCTGTTTTGGATTTTTTTATCATTACGGAATGAGCTGGTACTACATTTTTCAGCCAGATCTGAACAACAAGAGCTGACACTCAAAATATGAGTCCTAAGATTTACCCCTTGAAATGGATCACCAGTCATGAAGCAAAGCTCTGAGCTCCCAGCAGATAGCCTGGAGTGCCTGCCTATGATTAAAACATGTGCCGTATTGATGGAAATGTTTCCTAAAAGTCAGAACAAAAGACTGCTTCACAGTGTGGTGCATCTCCTATAAATATGTAGAAACAGATGGTTCAGGGCAGTCAATGCACCTTAAAACAACTCTTCTAAACCTGTGCTTGAACAATAAATACAGTCTGGGAAACTTGCATTGGAAACGCATTTTCTTTGGCCAGTATGTTTTATGTATAAAATGGCCATCTTTGTACGTTCTGTTACATTCCAGCTTTTATACCATTCCTGGTCCAGACCATATTCTTCCTTGCATCATGTGCAATTCTAATAGGCCACCTTCAGATGTAACATGGAACCACAGGTCCAAGTACCTCCTGTTCCATGCCCCCCTCCCTCCACTCTCCTGTCTGCTTTCAGACATGCAGGATAGGATGTCCTTGAGAGAAAGACTTCCCACACAGCCAATCGGATCAGAGTGAGGGTGGAGCAGCATCCTCCCTCAGCTCTAGCTCTGTGGGGCCAAAACTGGTGCAGACATTTGGATTAACACTGTCACCACAGAACTGGAGTAAGAGGTGCCCAAACTCCACTCTGAACCAATAGTGGTGGCCTCCCAGCTCAAGACAGTCTTGGAGGAAACTGATTTTGCCCAAGATGTCAATCTGTAGTCAATTCATTTCATCTTTCACTGTGTTGAGCTTTCCCATATTCATGCTTCTTACGTTCCACGTTCCCATTGTAATTCTGTCTTTGCAGCTTCGGATATTCTTTTCCTGCACGGCAACATCAGCTGCTAGACGTTCAAAAGGCTTTAGTCTAACCGCATCATAAACACCATCAGTACTCTGAGAGATCCTCAGTTCTTCCTCAGTAGCATGTTGAGTACCATCTGACCTGAGGGGCCCATCAGCTGGAACTATCGGTAATCATTCCAATCATTCCATTCAGCAACTTACTTTGAGCTATACCAGTATGAATGTTCCCATTTCACAAATACAAATAAATGGAGATCACTTAGCACTCCACAGTTCAAAAACATAGCAACAGCTCCTCATTAGGAATCTGATTTGGAAAAATAAATGGTGTACTATCATTAATTTTAATGAAAATTGGCCCGCATAGCATTGTGGGAGAGCCAGCATAGCATAGTGGTTAGAGTGTTGGACTAGGACCGGGAAGACCTGAGTTTGAATCCTCATTCAACCATGAAACTCACTGGGTGACTCTGGGCCAGTCTTTTCTCGCACAGCCTAACCTACCTACCCCAAAGGGTTGTTGTGAAGATGAAAATAACCATGTACACTACTCTGAGCTCCTCAGAGAAAGAGCAGGATATAAATGTAATAAATAAATAAATAAATCTTTTCATGACATTTGGTTATTTGTTTGTTATTTCTTTTTGTAAACTGCCCTGAGCCATTTTTGGAAGGGCGGTATAGAAATCGAATAATAATAATAATAATTATTATTATTATTATTATTTTTACATTAATATCCCGCTCTTCCTCCAAGGAGCCCAGGGCGGTGTACTACATACTTGAGTTTCTCCTCACAAAAACCCTGTGAAGTAGGTTAGGCTGAGAGAGAAGTGACTGGCCCAGAGTCACCCAGCTAGTATCATGGCTGAATGGGGATTTGAACTCATGTCTCCCTGGTCCTAGTCCAGCACTCTAACCACTACACCATGCTGGCTCTCCCTCTCTGATAAACGTTTATGACATGAGAAAGCCAATGTAGTGTAGTAGAGTGCTTCACTAGGACTGGGGAGACCTGAGGGCAAGTCCCCACTTGGCCATGAAAGTCACTGGGTGACTCTGGACGAGTTACTTATTTTGCATCCTAATCTACCCTACAGGATTGTTGTGAGGATAAATATAAGCATGTGCACCACTCGGGGCTCCTGGGAGGAAGAGCACATCCACTAGCTGTTTCTGCTTGGGCAATGAAAGACCACATTTAGGTATTATTTTTTGACAGCAATAGTCTTGTTTTTTTCTGTCATAGAACTCAAGGTGGCATCCATTAGATTCTCAGGCATTCTCCCCTCCAAGCTGAGACAAAACTCAGGCCTCCTTAACTTTAGCAACGTGTATAATGTCCCCACATACCAGTCACTTTGAATGAATACAGATTGTCCTTTACCAAGTGGCTGGCAGCTCACCAGAATTTGCATATAAGCATTTGATAAAACAATTATCTCTTTATTATCCTGTCAAGTGTTGGTGAGAATTTTACTGCACACCCATATCTGATCAGAAATCCAGGTAAGCAGGTAAGCATTACAATTGTCCTTACCACTTCCTTACTATCTCATCCTGTAGGACAGTTCAGAAGACCTGCATACCTAGTGGTTATTTGTGCACGGTGGCAAATTGCCACTCAATCAATTGTTGTAATAAACTATTTGTATTCAGCCCTTGTGCTATATAATGTTCTGACAGAATTGTGGCCCTTACATATGGTGTACAATTGATGAATGGTTTATAGGACTGGCTATAAAGCTCTCTGTTCCTTTTAATATCTCATTCTGTAATGTAAAGTTAACACTTTTGTGCTCTCTGTAGAAGCCTGGAATTGCTCAATTTGCATTTCCTTGCTTCATGGATCTTAAACTGAGGCAACATTATGCTTTGATTTTCTACCCAGTGAAAGTCTTTTTTATTTACATTTGATATAATTTTAAAGCAAATTATTCTCTTTATATAGAGATAAAGAAGTTAAATGAATGTGTATTTTCTTATAAATTATAATTAATACACACTGCTCCCCTGATAATGTTCAGTTATTAAAATTAGTCATGCTTCAGTGTTAATGTGCGTGAGCGCACACACACATGCACGCACACATATACAAAATATCTTGGGAGCAATATGTTAAAAAAAAGAGAAAGCAACCCCATATCTAGGTTTATTTGTTCTAGGAACATATTCCCACAGGGGAAAACACACAAACAAATTTCTTCACTTATTCCGAAGTGATTCTTCATAGTGGAAACAGTGCAGTGAGTCAGTCTATAGGAATGCCTTGTAAACTTTGCACACTCACTAGAGGGACAACATGATATTGGGGAGGAAGACGGATATGCAATGGAGTTGGAGAGGCATGTGCCACTAGCCTGGGGAGACCAGGGAAACCAAGGAGGCAAGGAATGGGTGGCCTGAATTTTATAAATTAATGTAAAAGAGCCATCTATATCTTCAGTTACTGAAGAGAGGCTGCCCAGAATGGAGGCAGCCAGACCCAACTGGCCACCTCCTTCCCCCAATTGGCCGGTCCTGGCCACGTGGAGAGGGACCTAAAATGGCGGCCACCTTGCCTTCTTCGGTGATGGGGGCACGACCCCCCCGCCTCATCGCGTGAGCACGGTGGCGGGAAATGGCCTTTTATAAATGTAAAAGAATCATCTATATCTTCAGTTACAAATCTCTGTTTAATGCCCTGTTGTGTCATATGTATCCCTGGGTGGTGATATGTGAGCCAGTGTGGTGTAGTGGTTAGAGTGCTGGACTAGACCGGGGAGACCGGAGTTCAAATTCTCATTCAGCCATGATACTAGCTGGGTGATTCTGGGCCAGTCACTTCTCTCTCAGCCTAACCTACTTCACAGGGTTGTTGTGAGGAGAAACTCAAGTACGTAGTACACTCCTCTGGGCTCCTTGGAGGATGAGCGGGATATAAATGTTAAATAAATAAATAAATAAATAAATAATAAGGCTCACATATGTCTCCTTGGGTGGTGTTCCAGGAACCAGTGTTAGCTGTTATATATTTTGGCAACTCTGTTTTCTCAGAAATTGTCTAGTTGCTCAGAGATGAGAAATTTGAATAAAATAGCACAAGATGCTCTGGTGGTGTTCAGAGAATAGATGAAAACATGTTAAGGACCCATGTACTTTCTTTTTTTAAAAAGTCTGCTAAATGAGTGGCAAACTTTCACAGGCATTTGCTCAGTAACTGAACTGGCCACCTGTGATTCACACAGTGATGTGGCATTTATGCCCTCCAGTGTTTCACCAATGAAAATAGGGATTTGCCGGTAAATGTAAAGGGGGTGTGGCCAAGCAAGCTGGAAAGTGCGAAGTACAGTTCTGGAGGAGGGCTGGTCTAAGGGAGGACTGCTGGTTTTGTGGTAGCAAGCATGAATTGTCCCCTTTGCTCATCAGAATCCACCCTGGTTTACATTTGAATGGGAGATTACATTTGTGAGCACTGTAAGATATTGCCTGTAGAAGGTTCTGAGCCCCCTCCTTGGTATCTCCAAGATAGGGCTGAAAGAGTCTCCTGGCTGCAACTTTGGAGAAGCCGCTGCCAGTCTGTGCAGACAGTTCTGAGCTAGATGGACTAATGGTCTGACTCGGTAGAAGGAAGCTTTCTATGTTCCTATGACTAAGCAGGCCACAAATGGAAAATAATAGCACATTCTTAGCACATTCTTCTAATTTACCAAAGCAGATGAGCTAAGCCCATAACTGTTGTATTATATCCAGTATATTTTGTTTTGTTGTTTAGAAGTTTGTCCCAGTGGCAATCCTGTGGAGAATGTGGGAGGGTGGGGGGTAGATAGGGATGTGTGAACCAGCTTGGGGTCGAGCTGGTTCGCTATCAAATTGGGCTGGCTTGCGGGCTTGCCCTTGAGGTGGACTGGGCCTGGTTCAGCTTGAGTCCAAGTCAACCCCTCCCCAGGCCAGCTCGGGGCTTGTTCAGGGTTCTAAAGTGTATATATATTTTAAAATAAAAACTTACCAATGAGTTAGGCAGCCTCCGGGGGGTGCTGCCACAGCCGTGGGAGTGTGTGTCTCTGGCGGTTCCACCTCCCTGCACCAGCTGCCCCAGTCTTCTATGGGCCATTTTGGTGCATTTGGGGGCTGTTTCGGCCCTCTCCGTGGTTGTGGCAGCCATTTTGGAGGCCGCCGCACCTGCGCCCTGCCGATATGTGTGGTGCCCTCTAAAATGGCCTCCATGATCACGCAGAGGACCGAATTGGTATTTTTTTAAAAATATAAACACTTTAGAACCCCGAATCAGTTTGAATTTGAGCCAAGCTGGGGTTGTAGTTGGGGTGCCAAAACTGAATATGCCAGTCCGGTTTGAGTCTGGGTTGGAGACAGAAAGGAAAAGCGAGGGAAAGGAGAAGGAGAAAATGTAGTTGTTTCCGAATAAACTCTTAATTAAACCAAGTTAAGACTACTCCATGTTTATGAGGAAAGCAGCTATAAAACATGTGGTAATGAGATTTTGAACCAGCTAATTGTGTGACCCTGCAAAGCTTGTGAAACATCCGCACACGAGCAGGGAAGGAGCCGTAGGTGGCCGGATTGGCCGCCCACACAATTGCTGGCTCTGTGACGGAGCCGGTGGGGGCTGGGGGGAGCGGGGGCATATTGGCCCCTGGAACCTCCATCATGCCCTGCGCAAGCATGCAGGGCATGCTGGCGAGACCCCCAGAGCTGGGAGGTGGCTTTCTGCCTCCCCTCCAGGGGTCTCCTAGTGAGTAGCTGTGGTGCGGAGCCGCGCCGCGGCTACTCACAATTTGGAAGCCCAGGTTTGCGAAGCGCTTGCTCCGCAGACTCAGGCTAAGGGGAGGGCTACAAAAGCGGGCTAGCCACTTGTAAGCCACCGGGCTTGCCTGCGAGCCCGGTGGTCTACATGATCAGCAAAAATCGGGCTAGTCTCTCCTAGCCTGATTTTTGCTGATCTTGAGAATAGCCCCATTGTGTAAGTTGGTGGTAGCTTTGTGTCCTCTCAGCAGTTCAAAAAGTGATTTTCCTGTAGTGGAATGAGGAGTAGTTCGATAAGTAAATAGAGCCCTACAGACTGCCTCTTTCTAGGGTTGTCACTGTGTAGTAGACAGTTGTAAACCTTCTTTCACCAACCGGTTCATTCTTTCCACTAAAAACCCCATTATATCAAGAGCAAGTTTTCCCCAGGGACCATTGGGATACTCTACTGGAGTCAAAGGGGTGGTAAATGTCTTCTGTGACTTGCCTCCAGTTTTGACCTCACAGAGGAAGGGGATGAAAGTTATGGGAAATTCTCTTTACCAGAAAGAACATCACTAATAGCTCCGGAACCAGAGAACCCAAGGATTAGTGAAGTGTGCATGACAGCAGACTACCTAAAATATTTCAAGACTTTGTTACTGATTTTTAAATCAATTAAATTCTGTTTGTTACAAAGGGGAGGGATGTGTTGTATTCTACCCAGTAGATATATTCCACTTGCTATATGCTGCACATTTCATAGTGCCTTAGTGTTGTGCACCCATTTATGGGTACACTAGACATAATGCATCTATCTACCCACTGGGACATTTAATTTCTAAAGACTCTGGGGAGGGAACTGAATCCTGAAGAATAGCAACTAGCAACTCACATGAAAAAAAGTGAAAAAGTCATCCCCAGGAGGCAAAAATTGGGACAAAATAGGACATTGATTTACCAGGGACAGAGTCCAGAAATCAGGGACTGTTTCTGGTAAATAAGGACAGTTGAAGCCTATGTTATACACAATTAACTACTTGCTCTCCAATGAAAAGCTAAGGGGGTTGAAAAGTAGTCCAACAAAAGAAAGTGGACTACTTTCTTAGTAGTTCCAAGAGTAAGGTTTGAACTGTCAATTTTGAACTGAGAAGGGAGAAGGAGACTGCAATTTGTTTTGTCTCTTTAAAACATGGATATTAGGACAAAAGAATGCTGCATATATAGTCAGTTTGTGATCTAGACTTGAAAACATGACTTTTGATGACCTTTGTGAGGTCACACACTTGGCTTATCAGCTGCTGCTTCCAAAAGTGATTGAAAGCAGATCCATTGCTGGGAGTCAAGAGCCCTTTATCTTGTCAAGTTTGCTTCAGAAAGCAGGAGCCACAGAAGGCCATAATTTAATCAGAAATCATTACAAGGGAGTGAATAAGAATGCTGATGCCAGTGAACAATGCCACAAATATTTATAGTGGTATATTTCAAGCTGTGCTGGCGGGGAAAAAAACACTAGGAAGCCTTTTGTTTGCCTCCTCTTCTCCTGCAGTGAGTTGCAGAAAGGAGTTGGTAGAGCAAGAGGGACATATTGCCACTAAGCTGTGGGTCCAGTAATGTTAGGAGCAGGTTACCAACTGAAGCACTTCTTTAATAGCACATATAATATTAAATGCAGATGCAAAACACTGGGGTGATTCTCACGATCAACAAAAATTGGGCTAGCAAAGGCTAGCCGATTTTTGGTGACTGTAAGAACCACCGGGCTCGCAGCCGAGCCCGGTGGTTCTTGAGCAGGTAACCCACTCGAGAACCCCTGGTAAAAAGCAGGTTTGCGGAGCGAGAGCTCCAGCAAAAGTGCTTTTAATGATCGTGAGTAGCCGTGCCTTCACACCACGCCTATTCATGAGTAGACCCCCCCCCCCGGCCGGGAGGTGAAAAGCCACCTCCCAGCTCCGGGGGTCTCCCCAGTATGCCCTGCGCACTTGCGCAGGGCATACTGGGGCTTGCGGGGGCCGCATGGCCCCTGCGCCCCGCACCCCCTGCCGGCTCCGTCACGGAGCCGGCCATCGTGTGGGTGGCCAATCCGGCCACCGAGGGCTCCCTTCCCGCTCACCCGAAGAAACCGGGTCTCACTGATCATGAGACCCGGTTCACTGTCTAAAAGTCAGAACTGCTTTCAGGCATCCTGGCAGAGATGTTTAGAAGGCATTGGTCTCATGTGTGGTGGAATTACTTGCATTTGGGGCAGTATATGAATATATTAAATAATAAAATGAATGAAATAATAATAATGAGGTGGGGATGAGTTGGAAGAGTCCTTTCATGGTGGAATGGACTGTAGTACTTCATATGGAAAATTCCACTCCTGTATGTTCACCCATATTCAGTGGTGGCTCATGGCCTCTGTATACCACCTGAGGCAGGGTGTGCCCCCAAACACTTCTCCCCAAATGCTTTTAAACACAGGGGGCAGAAAGGCATCTTGCAATTTTGTTGGTGTTCCAGTAATCTGCTGCCTGAGGCAACTGCCTCAGTTTGCCTCCTGGAAGCCCATAAAATTAACTTCCTGGGGATTAAACCGGGGGTGGAGGAGGAAACTAGCACAGCATGGAAATTTTTTTAACCCAGCCCTGTGCCACCTGAGCCAGTTCTCTATTTGTAAGGAGGTGGGCTCTTTTGTTTTGTTTTGTTTTCTTTGCTTTACAAAGTGTGGCATTAAAATGAGATTCCCTCATCTGCAGTCTGAAGTGGTGCAGTCCATTCTACTTTATCAATCAGCATTAGCCTCTTTCATACATTATGAAAGGGAGGCTGTAGTTGGGTGCAGCCTCTGAAAGCTTACTGGAAGTTTCACCTGGAGGTTTTTCACACATGCCTTCATGCCTTTGGGTATCTGAAAAGCGAATCTGCTTTGCAGCAGATATGCAAGATGTTTAATTTGGGGGATTAAATGGGCAGTTCACGTAGAGTCAGCTCCTCTCCGCAATCCCTGGCAGATTTTTCCCCCATGCCTTCCCACCGGCTTGCTCCAGGTTTTTCCTCCAACCAATCACAAATCACATCAGAGAGGAAGAGGTGGTAAGAGAACATTTTTGTTGTTATTTTGACAGCTAAGAATGAAAGAATGGCTTGACGAGTTGCCAAGCAGGTGCATCAAACAGCAGAATGCTTAACCGGAACCTGCCGAATCTGACCCAAATCTTTGCTGATTTTTATAATGAACTTGCCTTTGTGAGTGAATGCCTTCATCACCTCATGTCCCTCTACCCCCACCCCAGACCTTCTAAGAGGCAGGGAAATTCAAAGTAGAAATCCCTGCTTTCTCTGTCATGAAGAAAAATGCAGCCGAATCAGCTCAGACAAAAAGGTCTCAGGCTACATCAAGCTGTAGTCTCCATTCTGTATATCTAAAGCCTATGTTGAGACCCACATTTTGCTGTTTGTGCTTGCATTTAATTCAGGAATTTCTTCCTCCCCTTCCCCTTCTGGACACCTTCCATAGAATTTCACCAATCTGCTAAAACCCTCCCCGCTGCCAATGCTTGCAGTTGCAAATACTCAGAGCAGACCATACCAAACACAGCTGTCAAACTCCCTTTCATTGAGTTTTGGAAAACCCTGATTTACTGCCAATGGCCACTACACACATTAAGGGAGAAGAGGCAGGGCATAACAGAAGCCTTGGGTTTTCTTTTTTTAAAAAAAATACTGCAGGAAATAGAGGATTTTTTTTAAAAGCCAGACATAATTCGGGCTAAGCCAGAATGTGCAGGCTTGATTAGAGAAAAAACAGAGTCATGTCTGTACTGGTCCCTGATAGCCCGCAAGGACTTTAGGGAAATGCATCTAATATGTGGACTGGCACACTACATTCTGGAGGAGATTCAAAGTAAAAGGCATGTGTGTAAAGCCTCCTGGTGCATCAGTCATTCAACTCTCCTGACAGTTCCCTCACACTTATAGGGTTTGTCAGAAGAGGTGAAGGCTGTAAACATGATGGCGGAAACTTTTATAATTGGGAAACTCCTGCGCTTGAGACTCCTGAACAAGGAAGCACCTGCCATCATGCTTACAGCATTGTTTCAGACAAACATTGCAAGCACGAGGAACATGTCGGGAGAGCTGAATGATTGATGCACCAGGCAGGACTCTCAGTAACCTTTGGGAGGCTGTGCCTGTGTACAGTAAGTACTCTGAGTAAAAGAGAACCAAGCGTGGGCCAATGACTTGATGAACTTCATATCTAGTTTAAGGCCACAAATCACCAACATAAGACTGTGAGGGCAGCTGGGCTAAGGCAAATTTGTGGATTAACAAGTTCACCAAAGTAATGTGCAAGGCTGTCTGAAGGATTATACCAGTATGTCAAAAATTCCATCAATACAATAAGTATCCCATTCACTTGTAAATAAAGCTTTTAAGAAGGCGGTGTCATTATTTTTAAAGGGATCTGTTTCAAAGAATGCTACACCTCACAAATAAAGATGTTATATAAAGGAAAGGAAAGCAAAACAATGTGACAAATATATTTTAGCAATGCAAAAAATGAAGCTAAAGGTAACACCTGAATGAATAGTGGCATGTCAGTTATATAAAGTTAGAGCAATACTTTCAGATTTACTTTAATGAGCAACTTAAGTATGGAGTTTGTCTCAAAAAGTTCATTTTATGTACATTAGATTCACTTCCATTTCCAAGCAAATTTTTATGGGCCTGTTACAGTTTAAGAAATAATACCGCATGCTGAAGAACAAAGAGGAAAATAAGTCCATCAAAAAAGTCAACCATTCATTAAAAAACAACAAATATTTATATACAGCTTTTCAACAAAAGTTTCCAAAGTGGTATACATAGAGAAATAATAAATAAATAAGATGAATGCCTGTCCCCGAAGGGCTCACAATCGAAAAAGAAGATAGACACCAGCAAAAGAGTGGGGCCCAGGGCAGTCGCCCTGCTTGCCATGCCCTAAGGACAGCCCTGCTGACAAAGCATGGGTGCTATATGAGAAGCACTGCTTCTGCTGCTTTTCCCCTAACTAAAGCAGCACTGGTGCTTGCACAGGTAGTGGTGGGGTGGTGTAGGGTTGCAAATTTCAGAGACCTTCCCTTCCCCTGGAAGTACTTTTTGCCACCTGGAAATATGTCCCTGAGGGTCACACATCCCTCAAGGACATATTTCTGGGTAGCATAGAGTGCATCGGGGGCAGGGGGGGGGGGATTCATCAAAATTCACATCTCCTGAGCAATTGTTGGTGCTGCATTAGTTGAAACCATCAGCACCAGCACCAGCACTTCTCCTTTAGTGCCTGTGTTTTGTTAGTTTGGATGTCAACCACTGTGTGGTATCAACTGATCACAGGCACTGCCGTGCCAAAACAAATTCATGGTATATTGTCAGTTCCTGTGGTTGACTGTCATTGTGTGTACTATTAGCATCTTCAGAAGTAAAAATGGCAGGATTCTTATTGTCTGTCTGAGGCTGGAGCCTGGCTGGTCCACCGCCTTCTGGCAGGGCCAGGGGTTTGATATCACCCAATTCCTCCTCCTGTTGCATGGTTTGGTCACTGTGCTGGCCTCTCACCAGAGGACCACAGCACTGACATACTCACCAGTCTCATCCTCAGCCTTGCTCCTTTTAAAGGCCATATCACATGTCAGACATCCAGGACCCACCTCTTCCTCCTATCCTGCTCCTTTCTTTATTAACCCCTGGCTGTCCTTCCCGTACAGCCTTGTTACCTCTCCTTATAGCATGCCTGGATCCCTTTCCACCCATCTGTGGCTGTCCCTGCTGCTCCCAGTCTGCTCATCCGCCACTGTTGACCTCCTGACAACATCAGGGTGCATAAACAGCATTTCCCCTGTTCAGTACCCAGTCCAGCTGCCTGTGCACGTCACTCTGCTCTCCTGGGCTAGGGAGGCAGCAGCCCCACCAGGCTCATTGTGTTGCTTCCTGTAGGCTGTAGAGGCCTCGGAAACTGCCCCAGTGAGTGGCACAGGGCAGGCGGGCAGCTGGACACCTATACTGTCATTTTTGAAGAGGGAAAGGTTTAGAAGAGGGAAAGTCAGCAGCTAAAACTTCTACACAACTATTGAAGGTAAACGAACTCTGTCTTCCTTGCATCTGGTTAGTCTAATTTTGTCCAGTTGTCTCTAGGTATAATTTCTGGTATGTCGGTGCACATCATGTTCTATTCTAGCTCAGCTATCCAGCTGCATAGTAACCCAATTCTACAAAATGTGGAAGTCTCAGGGTTATATTTTTGAGACTAAGGGAACAAAACATGTTCCATAACATGGTGTGGTCTCATTGCAGTAAATAGGACGACACTTTTGTAAGTAATGCATGGATTTCCTTCTATCTGTGTCATCATGTTTTATTCCCTGGGGGTATCAGTCCATTATGTTTCAGCCTGAACTACCCTCTTGAAACCTATATATTGTGCTGCCTTCTAACATCAAGAAACTGAAAATCAATAACACAAGCAAATGATATTATTTTGTGCCAATCTCCATCATTGCCTGCCAATATCCCTCACTGCTGCAAATTCTTTTCTGTTCTTCATGTGCTGAGAGTAGGTTTTAAGTCTTGAATAAGTGTGGTTTTGCATAAGCAAATACCAGAAAATTTAAGACTGAAGTACAAAAACCACCATACTGATAAGACAGATGATGATCAAATCACCCTGGACTTTTACAACCAGAAAGAACCTGAACATCAGTTAATTACATGTGGAAGAATTATTCATATTAAAACATGCATAAGAGGTTCGCATATGTCACCAACAAGTATAATTCCAGAAGCAGCAAAAGGAAGCTCTAAAGTGCCTCAGGCCACAGAGATTGTGGGAGAAAGAAAAAGTTATGTAAGACTGGGAGTAGGTTTCGTGAAACAGTAAGGGTGACTTTCAGAACTGCTCATGAACCTTAACATTAAGAGAAAATCATGATAGACTATTTAAGCTCAAAGATGTTTGAGGCATGCTGAACCCTGATATTTGACTTTAATTCCTTTTCAGTGAACAAATGACAGAAGGTCTAAATTAGTGCTATCTCCCTGGCATCCTTCTACTTGCCAAGGTAGTAGACAGATGCCTACACATTTACTGCCCTCATTTCTAAATTCTGATATTTATAGATTACCTTTTAGCCAGTGAACCCACATGACCATGACCCACAGTCACAGGAAAGAAGAGGAAGTCTAAAAATCTCTTTCTCAGAAGTACTGCAATGCCCTTTAGATGGTATCTCAGTTATAGGAGCTGTTTATATCACGAGCATCGCCTGCTTGGCAGCAAGAATGTTTAAATGACACAACCCCATAGCTGTGGGCCACTTGTGGTGCCCTTCCCATAGAGCTGACATGGCCCTAGGTGGGCACATCAGATGGTGAACATTTTCTTTCCATTTTGTTAACCCAGGCCTGAATGACTGAAACATGCTCACCCTGCTTGACATCTCCTCAGTGCTTTTGCAGTACAATGCAGACAGCTATACCACATTTGCCTAATTTGACCAGGTAGATTAATCAATGAAGAAAACATCCCCAGATTTAAAATAGTCTATTAATAAAAGACACGTCAGTAATACAATTTTTGAATACTTTTGCTCTTCCCAGCATATACATTTTTCTGAGAACTGCCTTCCCATACCAGAAAGGGTTGCAGAAGCTTGTCCAGGATTCTATCATGGTAGATAGAAATTGCTGTAATTGATGAAGATTTGTAGAAACTGGTGATATAGACTTCTCAGTGTCCTCTGTCTTTAGCCATATTGAGACATTATATTGAATATAGTGTATGAAGGTACATGTTTATACACAGGTACCATTATTCACATGTTATCCTCTCTAATAAAACGCTTGGTGTCCGTCCGTGGACGGACACCAAGCGTGTGTTCGTGCCTCGACTGTTCTGCGCGTGCGCGGAGCGCACGCGCAGAACAGAGCAAGGGACAAACGCACGAAAGCACCCGGCAGGACCCGGCGACCATCTTGGGCGGCCAGAAGCGGCCGCCCCAACGAAGCCGGGAAAGCGGGGGAGGGGGAGACTGACGGCATTACTGGCGGCAAAGGACCGAGTGGCAGGAGCCGCCATACATCGAGAGTGGCCAGAAAGGGCCGCCCCAGGAAGCTGGGAATGCGGGGAAGGAGGAGAGAATTAGCGGCGGCAGGACAATCCAGCCAGAAGCGCCCACCCTGAAATATTACAGTGGCCAGCACACACAACAGAGAACGGGGCGGCAGAACGAGGCGGCGGCGAAGCCGCCAACGAGGACTGCCGCGCCACCCGAAACCCGCCAAAAAGCCACATGCCAACTTCCCCGCATCCCCCCCCCAAAAAAGCCACCTAAAACACCCTACCACATTGCGCCGCCCCCACCTATCACACTCCCACCCAACCAGCTGACCAAACCCAACTTACCCACTGCAGCCCACGGCAATCATCCAAAACAAAAACAAAACAAAACAAAACAAAAAAAACGGAGCTCAGCAAAACAGCTCCTCCCAGTGGAAAGCCTCTGCTCAGACTGCCAGCATGGACGTGAGGAATGCCTATTGCGTCACTTGCGTCCATTACAGCAGTCTGGGAAGCAGCCTAGCATAGAGAGGAGCTCCTTTCGCAAGCTCCTCTCTTCTAAAGAATCCCCCTCACAAACAACCAACACAAAAGTTGCATTAAGCACTACACCAACACACAGTTACACAAAGCACAACATACAGCCCAAACACAACAATAAAGAAATAAAAATACAGCAACGGCTGTAAAAAAAAAACCAGAAAGAAAAAGAGAGAAAGAGAAAAGGAGGGGGGAAGGAACACACAGAAACACACACACATACACACACACACACACATACACAAAGTCAAGGGAAAGCTAGCGCCCGTTATTATAACGGGCTTAAAAATACTAGTATTGAACATAAGTACAGCAATACACTTCCTATATATACCATGCATTTGAGAAGCCGTGAATTCTAAAAGCTTCACTTTAAAAATTATTATTTATTATTATTTATTAGATTTCTATGCCACCCTTCCAAAAATGGCTCAGGGCAGTTTACACAGAGAAACAACAAATAAATAAGATGGCTCCCTGTCCCCAAAGGGCTCACAGTCTAAAAATAAACATAAAACAAACACCAGCAACAGTCACTGGAGGTATTGTGTTTGGGGTGGATAGGGCCAGTTACTCTCCCCCTGCTAAATAAAGAGAACCACCACGTTAAAAGGTGCCTCTTTGCCAAGTTAGCAGGGGTGAGTACAGGTACAGCCATTCATACAAAAACATGTACCTGTATAACATAATGAGGTCATTCACACAACCATCAACGTTGGGGCTGGGGAGGCAGGAGGCAGGAGCCTACCTCCCTACCCCCATTTGACCCCTGCCACTCCTGGGCTCTGCTGAGACATGCACCAACATGGTCAGTGGGGTCACGAGTGGCACAGCGATCCAGAGATAGGGGAAAGATGCCTGGTTGCCAAGAATCCCACAATGCACTATGAGAGCAGTGTGGTGCATTGGGGTACTTCCTGTTGCTGGGTTGTTCCTTCCCCCAGGCTCTATGGTCTCGATGTCTGACAGCAGCTTGAAAGGAGCTACTGATAGATTGAATGCCCACATGACCTGAACATGAGGTAGGAGGTGCAAATGTGCCCTCCTACCTCACTTTAAGCCCAGGTACAGAATCAGGGCTACCAAGTGGAGAAGTGCCAGGATCGGGAGCAATTCTAGTACTGCACATGACCAGCCCTACCTGGGGTAGCCCTGTTCTACCCCGTAGGGCTGGTCATGTGAACAACTTTTAAATCTTAATAGGATATTTATTTTTCTGTCTTTTGAGTGTTTGAGGCTGTCCTTTTGGTTACACATCCAGAATACAGAGCCTGCAAGAATGCCAAAGTAACTGTTTCTTCCATGTGTAGGATATCATATCCCACCCTTTCTCCCTTTGTCACTAGAGTAGATTGAAAAAGGGGAACAGGTCATATGCCATATGCCATTTTCTGTTGGTTTTCTTATCCCCCCCCCTTTTTTTAAGTGTAGCAGCTATGCAGATGCCACAGGGTGAATTGGAAGCACTATCAGTATTATCCATTCTGTCTAGATACATCAGAAAGAGTATGCAAACTAACTTAAGTCATCGTCTTTCCCAGACTCTTGACTTCTCCTTCAAGGTTATGCTTGGGGACAAAACACCTCAGATTTTTATTATAAGACTTTCAGAATATTTTACAAGCTCTGCAACCTTGATAGCTCTGAACTATACCTATATTCCCCTTCCAAAGATTTTAAGGATTCTGGGGTTTATGAGCAGCTTAAAGACTTAGGCATCTATCCATATATCTGTCTACGGAGAATGTCTTGGCACATTTCAAAGTTAATTTTCCTCTTTAAAAAAAAGGTAGGTCAGATATATTGGACAAATAACAACAAAGTGCTTTTGTATATCACACACTGATTGTTGAATTTTGAATACAAATATATAGCACCTATTAGCTGGTGCAAATGGGATTCAGGTACTCAGAGAGAGATGTAGACAGCTACATGCTTAAAATATGCAGAAAGAGGTCAGTTTGCCATGGATAAGTAATAGTTCTAAAAATACTCAGTAACAGTGTGAACCTTGAACTTTCTGCTCAGGCTCTTATATTGCCTTCTCACTTTCTTTTCCCACAAATGTTTCCGCCATTCCATGTAGTTGTCCCCTTCATGTAGGTAATTGCATGTGTTGCTCTGTTACTAGATGGGCCAAATGGATCTAGTACAACTAAGGCAATGTGAAAGTGTTGAAGCACATATTTCAAATAAGCTTAAAGGAGTTGCAGAATATAGACAGCAATCAGCTGATCAGTACCCCTTCTGGAACAGCTTCTCTTCTTAGTTACTTACCCAGAGAGTTTGTTAACTAGTGAGTAATCACAGTTTGCACACATTTGTTTGCTTGCTTGTTTATTTAATATTCCATTCTGTCCCATAGGCTCAGAGTGACTTATAAATGTTCCCTAAATATTAAAGGCAGCTTCACTTGTAACACAGCAAGTATGGTTGCCATGAACTGTTGGTTCTCAGAGCCATGTGTGAGCCTAACTTCCAGTGTTGGGAAAGCTATGCTAGCATTTGGTGAGGGTATTCTCACGATCAGTGGAAAGCAGGCTAAGGGACCTTAGCCCACTTCCCACAGATTGTGGGAATCACCGGGCTCGCAGGCGAGCCTGGTTTCCCCAAAGTGGGTCACCCGCTTAATTCTCCCTCCCCTTAGCCCAGGTTAGTGGAGCGAGCGCTCCACTAACTCAGGTTTTTTGGTCATGTATTGCCACAGCATGGCATTGTACTGAAACAAGCCTCCCAGCCCTGGGGTTATCTCCAGCATGCCCCGTGCACTCATGCGGGGCATCCTGGAACTTCCAGGAGCCGCACGGCCCGATCCCTGCAGCCCCCACCAGCTCCGTGACGGAGCCAGCAGTCGTGTGGGTGTCCGAGCCAGCTGCCCAGGGCTGCCTGAACGATAGTCTGGGAGAGCAGGCTAAACTCACTCTTCCTGCAAACCCGCTCTCAGCGAGTCTCACTGATCGTGAGACTTGCCTCAGTGTGTTGTCTGAACCCATCAATATTGGCATATTATTTTCTACTTGAGGTTCTCAACCCAATATCTATAACCTACCTCAAATCTTGATTAAAGATGTTGGGTTCAGAACACAGGTAGGGTAGAATATGCTGACATTGGCGAGTTCGGATGACATGCCCAATGTTGGCATAACCTTCCTGACTCTGGAAGTTGGGCTCATGTGTGTGCTTCAGGTTTCTCTTCCCCTCTTGGTTCACCAGAACCAAGAGTCATCCCATGAAACTGATTGCTAGAATGTTTAGGACTGACAAAAGGAAATACTTTTTCACACTGCACATAATTAATGTACAGAGTTCTCTGCGATCGGATGTGATGATGGCCATCAACTCGGATGGCTTTAAGCAGGGCTTAGACAAATTCATGGAGGACAATGGCTACTAGTCTTGATGGCTACAGGCTAACTCCAGATTCAGAGGCAGGATGCAATGGAGCAACAGGAGGAGAGGGGGCATGCCTACATCTCCTAGTTGTGGGCTTCCCTGAAGCATCTGGTGGGCCACTGTGAGAAACAGGATGCTGGAGCAGATAGGCCTTTGGCTTGATCCAGCAAGGATTTTCTTGTCTTTATTGAAGCCTTGAATTATTAAAGATTATTGAAGCCTTGCATTAGTCAGGTGTACATCAATTCATTCCCAACTGATACTTATGAAACAAAGAGCATCAGTCATCTGGCATTAAAAAGATCCAAGCACCTGATACATTAGACGTCTTTGGCACAATACTATATGAACTCATAGATTAAAGAAAATCACATACACTTTAAAAACCCAGTAAAGAACTCAAGTTTGAATGAACTATTATCAGGATGCATTCAAATTAAATGTTTCATTATTTTTCCTGTGTTAAAATGTATCCCTTATTTCCTGTCTAGTGTTGGCAAGCAAGCAAGTAGTTCTGAAACAGATCTTCTGATCAACTATTTTCTTTTTCAAGACAACTAAGATGTGTCAGCATCCCCTTCTTTGACTTGGAGCCACAATTAAATTGCCTCTTGTCAGCAAGAGGTTAGAACATTTATTTTGCTTTGGCTAGCAGCAGACAGGCACATTTTGTAACTTGGTGCCAGAATACTCCCCCCCACCCACCCACAAGCTGTTTATTTCTTATGTCAAAATCAAGAGGGATGAGAGTTAAAAAGAATTTTGCAATTAATTATTATATTTTGCATTCTTTCCTTGCACCTAGTTTCATGTTTCCATTGTCTTCCACAAAATACTCTCTTTTATTCTTAGAAGACTTCTTTCAGAATTCATCTGAATGAAATAGTAAATAGTTTTATGGCAAATGGGCAGGAGAGTACAGTATATTTTAAGGCTTAGTGGAGACTGTCAGAGAGCACAATGTGGGGTTCAGCCCCTGAATGAGTACCAGGGATAAAGTCCAAGGCAAGGTCAGTAGTCTTTGCAGAATGGAATTCAGACAATCAAGCTAAGGCTAGAAATGCTGCCAAAGTCTGTAATTACCTGGTTTGGATTACAAATTTTGTCCAGCTCACAATGCTATCATGAACTGAATGTTATTTCCCTAAGAAGCTCTTGAACAGCTTGGAATGCAAAATGAGATTCTGCACATACAGAATGTGCTTTCAGTTTAAATCTATTTTTGACAGGTTCTGGACAGTAATTTAGAACTCTCAAGGAAAAAAAATGAAGCTTTATTCCAAATGCTTTACAACGATCCTTGTAACTGCTGACCCAATTCTGAATTAAGTTGAAGGGAGTTCTCCCATCATTAGCCAATACTATGAAGCCTTGTAATAGGTGTATGCATGGAACCAGTTTGGACAGTTTGGTTTAAATCTGAACAGGATTCAAACTGACCCAGCCCAGTCTGGTTCTAGGTCTGGCTGAACCAGGACTGGTCCAGTTTTACCATCGAACTGGGCTGGACTGGTTTGGGGATATACTTGTAAAGGGGAATCCGGTGAGGATTCCCATTTACAAGGACAGGAGAGGGGGGCTGTAAGGGGTGGTTGGGTGGGGGTAATGTGAGAGGGGGAAAGCTGTTTACCTGGCCCAGTGCAGCAGCCAGCAGCACCACTCACCACTACTCACCCTCCTGGCATGGGCCTGAGCACATTCCCCTCTCTATTACCAGAGGAGGCCAGAACCAAGCCGCCACCAAGCTAACGGCTTCGTAAAGGAGGGGGGAGCACGCCTGGGGCCATGCCGGGAGGGCGAGCGGGGGCGAGTGGGATCGCCAGCATCTGGGCTGGGCCAGGTAAGCAGCTTTTTCACTTTCCCACCTGGCCACATGGCTGCCCCTAACTGTGCTGAACTGGTTTGCCCAATCCAGACCTGGTGCAGTTCGATGTGGACCAAACAGCCTCTTGGACCAAACAGACTCTAAGCCTCTGGTTTAGTCTGTGATCGAACCGTGAAACTGGTCCTAGTTTGAGATGAACCAGTTCTGCATGAACCATCAGTGTACACCCCTACCAGCTAGGTGGCATTGCACCCCCAGGCCCCAATAAAGATAAGACACATATAGTTGGATGAACTAGGGCCACTTTTATTAATTTAGATAACACAAATCCTGCAGCGAGGCACGACAATTCAGAGTGTGGTTACCTCAACTAAGGGTCAGTCTCATAAGGAGACCCCAGCTAAGGGTCAGTCTCATAAGGAGGACCGCCCAACCTTGGCCGAAAGACTGTGTGTAATGATGTTCAGAATCTGAACATTATAACAGCCACAGGGTGAAACACCGCTGAAGGGAGGTCAGGCAGCCCCACCCACCCAGGCTGCAAAACTCTGAGTGATGGGTGCTGGCCTCCCCCCGAGTAGGGGTGGATCCCAGCCCACGGGCCGCAAAACCTGCAAGGGCTGTTCCTCTGCTTGCCTACTTGCCTTAAATGGTCCTCCAGTCAAGCACCGATTAATACACTTAAACTAACCCGCACTTATCGGCAAATGACCAATCAAAAGGTGACAACCCTAAATCAGTTTCAGTGACAAGTAGGCAAAAAAAGTCACACCAAGGTTGAGAGCACAACTCCAAGGGGGTTGAGAGCACAACCCCACCTCCCACAGTTGCATGAGAGCTGCAGGGAGCAGCATTCCATTACAGTTCTCAAGCATGGTTTTGGTGAACATGGAAGTAGGTAATGCACATCTAGGGGGTCAGATGGGTAGATAGACAAGTTAGACAAGACAGGCACATAGGGGATGGGTCTATAGCTCAGTGGTAGAGCATCTGTTTTGCAAGCAGAAGGTCCCAGTTTCAATCACTTTTGAAAGGAAAGGGAAAAGCTCCGGCCTGAAATGTTGGAGGACCCCCTGCCAATCAGCGTAAACAATACTGAGTTAGATGGACCAATGGTCTGACTCAGTATAAGGCAGCTTCCTATGAGCTCAGGAACTGAGGAACAGAAAGCTAGATAACAAGAGTAGCTTATTTATTTATTATTTATTTAACACATTTGTATACCGCCCAAAACACAACTCTCTAGGCGGTTTACAACAAAACAATAAAAACAACAAATAAAAAGGTTAAAACATTACAACAATTAAAATTTAAAATGTTAAAGCTATTAAAAACACAATTAAAAAGCATCCAATTAAAAGTGAGTGAACAAATGTGTCTTGACTGCCTTCTTAAACGTTTTAAGAGATGGGGAGGCTCTTATTTCAGCGGGGAACGTGTTCCAAAGCCTTGGGGCAGCAATGGAGAAGTCCCGTCCCTGAGCAGCCACCAGACGAGCTGGTGGCAACTGCAGATGAACCTCTCCTGATGATCTCAATGGGCGGTGTGGTTCATAGCATAGAAGACGTTCTCTTAAATACCCAGGGCCCAAGCTGTTTAGGGCTTTATAGGTTATAACCAAGACCTTGTATTTTGCCTGGCAATTTATTTGCAACCAGTATAGATCTTAGACCAGTGTAGATAGGAGTGATATGGTCTCTCTGAGATGACCCAGAGACCAACCTGGCTGCTGCATTCTGAACCAACTGCAGTTTCCAGACTACATACAAAGGCAGCCCCACATAGAGCGCATTGCACTAATCAAGTCTGGAGGTGACCAGCAGATATACTACTGTTCCAAGGTCATTTATCTCAAGAAACGGACACAGCTGGCATATCAGCTGAAGCCGATAAAGGGCAACTCTGGCCACAGCCTCAACCTGGGACACCAGGGAGAGGTTTGTGTCCAGAAGCACCCCCAGACTGCATACCTGTTCCGTCTGGGGAAGTGTGACCCCATCCAGAACTGGCAGATCAAAATCATCTCCTGAGTTCCAACCCTGCACAATAAGTAACAGCCTCAGCTTGTTGTCTCTCATCCAGCCCATCACTGCCTCCAGGCAGGCATTTAGGGAGGTTATGTCTTCTCCTGATGATGTTGACATGGAGAAAAATGATGATCTCTCCCAGCAGTTTCCTGTAGATGTTAAACAGCATCGGAGACTATATGGAGACTCAAGGGACACCATGTTGTTCAGATTTTGAAGAACAATAGTTCCCAAGGGACACCATCTGGAATCTGCCCGAGAGGTAAAAGTGGAACCTGTGCAAAGCAGTGCCAACCCCCCCCCCCCAAACCCCTCAGATGCACCAGAAGGATATTATGGTCGACAGTATCGAAAGCTGCCGAAAGTTCCAAAAGGACCAAGAGAGTCACACTTCCTCTGTCAATTACCAGTTGGAGATCATCCATCAGGCCAACCAAGGCAGTCTCCACCCCATAGCCCACCTGAAAGCTGGTCTGAAACGGGTCTAGAATAATCAGTTTCCTCCAACACTGCCTGGAGTTGGGAGGCCACCACTCTCTCAATTACCTTGCCCAACCATGGAAGGTTGGAGACAGGCCTATAGTTGCTTAACTCTGAGTGATCCAATGCAGACTTCTTCAGAAGTTGTCTAATAAATGCCTCCTTAAGGCAAGGAGGCATCCTGCCCTCCCTCAGAGAAGCATTTATGATCTCTGCTAGGCCTTCTACAACAACTTCCCTGCTAGACAGTATAAGCCATGATGGGCAAGGGTCAAGAGAACCGGTGGTAGACCACATCACTCCAAGTAGCTTGTCCACTAGTGGTGTGCATGGAACCGTGAAGGTGCGGTTCGACACCGAGGGGTGGCTCTTTAAGGGTGGGGGAGGGTTACTCCCCCCCCCACACACACTTTCCTTGCCAGCGCTCGGTTTCTGGCAAAGTTTTTGGGGTGGCAGCGTACCTCCCTGACGCCCCTGCCCCTGTTCCTGGCTGGAAGTGGCCAGAAATACTGTCTGCATGTGCGCCTGGCACGCACGCATACACATCATGCCCAGTGCATGCACGTCATGGACGTCTCACACATGTCACGCATGACGTGCATGTGATATGCATATGTGCAGATGGTACTTCCAGCCGCTTCAGGCCAGGAATGGGTATGCTGCCGCCCCAAAAACGTTGCCAGAAACTGAGCATTCATGGGGGAAGTGCAGCAGTTGGGAGTGTAAATGCACCCTCCCCCACCCTTAAAGAGCCACCCCCGGCGCCGAACCTTTGAGACAGTGCCATATTCGAACCAGTTTGGAGGTCTCTACAATGGCCTCCAGACCGGATCGTGCACATCCCTATTTTCCACACCCTCAGGAGTCATAAACCGAAACTGATCCAGCCTGACCACATAAGAGGAGTCACTGGACACCTTCGATTCAGATACTGTAGTAGTTGTGGGGTCTAAATCCAATTTGGCCCAAATACGAGAGATTTTATCCACAAAGGATAAATCTTGAAGCCTTAAACCAACCGTCTTACCACCTGAAAGACTGTGACTCATGAAGTCCCACCTGGCTTTCCTCATTATAGTCTGTCCCCACAAGTGCTTTTCTCCTCAACCAAGTTCCAATACTAGAAATAAACTTGGCTGGGAGAAAAGCATTTTGAAAAGTGAGATTATTAGATGTTAAGTGTCAGGTGTAGGGAAGATTAAGCTCCTCTTTTCATTTTAAAGATGGGACCCTATCCCCCACTTTATACGTGGACCCAAATTTAAATAAGCAGACCTGCTAACTTGGCTTACAGAAAAATCATACCCTGTACCATTTTGCAGATGAAAATGAGGATACTTGTAACAATTAATTCTCATTGCATCCACACTAATTAAGACATGAGGCAAATCTTGCGATGTAAAGTACCACAACTTAATTAGTTAAGCATATCAATGCAACCATAAAGGGATGTGCACTCCACTCCCCGACAGTGTGATAGCTAGAGACTCTCCACCAATTGTCCGAGTATCATCTATAACACATTGGGTAACACACCTTGGCTCCAAACAGTATTACCCTATAGATCTGGGGTGGGCAAAATTGGGTCTCCAACTTCTGTTGAATTACAACTCAGCCTCGGCATTATCCACCCCAAGCCATGGAGCGTTTTGGATAGGCGATACTTCAGCAGACTGGAGGGAGTTCCTAGTCAGCACTCCCTGAGTCTTGAAGTCTCAAGGGACTGACAGGAACACCTCAGAATACCCAAAAACTGTACTTTAAGGTGATCACCAATCCTATATGAAAAATTCCCATCCACATTGTACCTGCTGTTGTGACTAGGAAAGGGCCTAACCTACCTACGAGAACACAGTATGGGGTAAGCAAAAAAGTTTCCATATCCAACCAAACAGCATGGAGAGAAAAAAAAATTCCTACCCAGCCCACCAAAGGATGATGAGCAAGAGCTCACACTATTTCTCAGGGTGGGCCGAGGTTGCTCTGCAAACACAGACTGCCTGCTGGAACAGGTAAGAGCCTCAACAGCTGTCCAGCTCCACCCCCTCCTTGCCGCCCGACACAGCCTCTTTGCCTTGTGCTCTAGTCAGTTGAGGCTGGGGTAGACAAGCCCATCCAAAATGGGCTGGTCAAGAGGCTCCATACACTATCACATATTTCTGGAGTCTGGATTCTACTGCTATATGCTGCACACTGCATAGTGCCTTAATGCTGTTCACTTATTTACATGCAGGTGCACCAGAGACAAAATGCATCCACCCACCCATTTGGAGATTTAATTTCTAGATTCTCTAGAGAGGAAACTGAATCCGGAAGAATGACAGATCTAGGAACTCGTGAAAAAAACAAGTATCCCCAAGAGGCAAAAAAAAAAAAAGGAAAAAAAAGGGAAAAGGTCTAATAAGGACAGCCATTTACCATGGTCAGATTCCAGGAGGTAAAAGGGAATGTCCATGATAAATAGGGACAGTTGGAGTCTATGCAAAATGCACATGTGTTTTATTATCATATGTGACAACCTATGCACAGTATTTAAGCCGATTCCTCTAGGAAACTGCTTACCATGGGGGGAATTCTATTACATCTGAAATAGAAAGGAGTAGGCCATTTTAACAGGGTTCTTCTTAATTGGTTAACAAGTTGCCTAATTTTGCTAAAAGGGATGAGGTTATACACCCCAAGGACATGCATGTGTGTTAACTCTCACTCCAGGTGAAACAATGGATAAAGCTCAGCAATAAGTGATTTTATATTTAAACAACAAACAACAACAACAACAACAACAGGGTATATTTCTGTCTCAAGTGTCAAGCAAGCTTCATGGGCCTCTTCTTAGCTGTATTTTTTATATGTTAGGCGCAGCTTCCCATTGTAAGTGCCAGAATCCATCTGCAGTATAGATTCTTTTTTATCCTTTTCATGTTTCTGCTTGCCCTATTTAACTCCCTCATGTTCCATTTCAAACTTAAAATCTTCCTGTATGCCCAGCTCTTATATAATATAATATTCGGATTTCTTGTTTTCAGCTAGTCATATCAGTGAAGTAGTACAAAAAGCTGTCTTGGCTGGGCTGCCTTCAGGGAGAACGACTTTCTCAGAGGTAAAGTTTTCCAGTCCTCCTGACACTACAATGATGGGTAAAATAATTGGCGTTGTAGCTAAAGCATCCGAGATGAGCAGGCCATCCCCATAATGGAAACAAGTCTTTAAGCTACCTAAAATGCTTGAGTAAAGTAATAGTATACTGGGTTTGTTTTTTAAAAAACAACAACAACAATGCACTAGACCATTTCAAAATTAAAATGTGTTCCATGTTAAGATGTACCTTCTGAGAACTTGTGGTATATGGATATGTCTGATGGCTCTGTAATCCAGCGGTTTGTGGCACTTTCAGGTTTATATAACCCAAAATAACCAAATATACACTAAAGATATAAACTCTCTTTCTTGCACTGATTCCCTGTTGATATGTTTAGTGATGCCTCACATGCTCTATGGTTATGTTTAGCTGTACAGTACTTGATGACTTCTAAGTCCTCCCCCTCCCCCCCCACTTTATTTTTAAACACATTATGGCTCATATATGCAACAAATTATTAATTAATATATTAAAAGATTACTTTATACCCCACCTTCCTATCAGAGGCCTATTGGGCATTTACAGCACAAAACCTTTAAAACATTATGGATGTTAAAAGGAAACAAGAATATGATAATATAAAACTTGCATTCCTAGCTGCTGAAATTTACATGGTAGGGCAAAATCAAGAAGGTCTCACTTCTTATACAGCTGTTTTAAGAAGCCCTTAATATATCCGGAAACCAGACCAGTTTGGATCATAAAAGTTATGCACTTTGAACTGTGCCCAGAAGCAATAAGCAAAATAGTAGCCAGTACACTTAGGAAGCTTTCTGCTTTAATCACACACTTCCCCTGAACATTTTAAAAACATAATCTAAGTCCCATCTGAGCTTCTGGGACAGTGTAAAGTACAAAGAAAAGAATGATTCATTGCACTGCTGCCTAGCACTGGTTTGCCTGTGTATACCAATCTTAATAGCAGTAGCAATGTGCCAAAATACGATCCAGTGTCTGAATTGTGGGCACATCCCTTTAAAAACAAGGGTTTACACAGCCCCTTTAAAGGGGAGGAGAGCAGGTCCATATCTGCTCCACCTCTGATCACCGCCAATGCCATAATCCCGGTGCTCCCCCCAGCTATGCCCTTGCATTTCCCTGCTGCCTGTGCACGGCGCTGGCATGGACATGGCCTCCGCATATGCACGACGGCCATTTGCATAGTCAGCAGAGGCCATAAACAGCAGTAAAAATGTGCAAACGGGCTCAAATGAATGTATTTCTTATATTTCTTGGGACACCAAAAAGATGCACTAAACTAAATATTAACATTATATACAATATATATGTTATAACAGCATTTTTGTTGTTATAGTTATCAATATGAGTGTCCCTTCTTTAGAAAATTATTGACGTTCAAACAGGAGTGTTAAAAATGGCTAATTTAAAGTAAGACATTCTACTTGGTTTCTTAAATTCAATTTATCCCGACCTAAAAACATCCAAACAGAAATTCAATCTAAGTGCATTTATTAAAATATGAAGCAACTATCCAATACAAAACTGATCTGCAGAAAACATCCATCATACATATGTATCATGCATTATATAATTTGCCGTGTATTTGTGTTACATTTAAATGCCCAGATGTCTTCCTATTTGTAGTGGGAGGTGAAGAGAGTCTAATTTCCAAGTGATATCAGTTTTCCCTCTCTGATTCCTAGCTGCTAAATTAAATCTCATTTGCTAATATTGTTGTGGCCTAGATTAGACAAAAACTTTTCGCATTAGCAGTGCCAATTATGAAAAGCAATTTTATTATAATGAAGCATGAAGCACTATAGGCTTATGCCACATGATTTATCTGTTTTCCAAGTAAAAAAACAAACAGTGGTGCTGGTGGGGCAGTCCTGGACTGCTACAGTAGAAGCAACAGCATTGTCAGGCTGATTCATGGCAGATGCTGGAGGTCAGTATTCAATTGATTTAGAGAGCACTCAGTTTATCAATCTGTAATTCCTGACATCATCTGCATACACACCTAGAATGTGTAATAAATACACCCTTCATCTGAATGCATTCACTATGTTTTAAAAATTTTCTAGCCTTTGCTTTTAGCTTTGATCTGTTCATTTCAGTTTCTATACCAGCCATGTGACACATAGAAGAAATATATTTCAATCATATCAGTGGGCAAGAGGTTAGTCTTTGATATACATCAAGAGTAGTAAAAAGTGGTTGACATCTTGACAAGGTAACTCAGGAGTTACACTAAAGCACTAGTTAATTTCAATAGGACTACTCATGAGTAAAACTAATGTTATAATGCTGGTTAGAATTAGCCATTGGATTTTATACCACTTCCCCCCACACTGTGTGGGAGAGAGAAGAGGAGGAGGGAGTAGGTGACATGATCGCTTTCCCTCCCCTCCTTCCCCTCCTCTTGGTGAATTTGTGTAAGAGCACGGGGCTCTTGCAAAAAAAAAAAAAAAAAAAGGTGATTGCAACTGAAGGAGGTATCGAGAATGAAAGGGAGCACCAAAGTAAAATACACGCCCAAGCTGTCTCTCTAGCCCAGGGGAGCCACAGAGCCCTGTACTGGCTTTGGCAGAATACAGGAGGGGTTTACCATTGCCATCTCCCACGCAGTATGAGATGATGCCTTTCAGCATCTTCCTATATCGCTGCTGCCCAATATATGCATATGTTAAAAAAATGTTTCTGAGCCAGGGGAATATGTGCACACAAGCGCGTATGTGGAAGTGCCTGCATGTATATTATTTGCATAGAAGAAAGGGACAGGGCATGCTGAGAATATTTTGTTTTTCACTATATTCTTACAGTTCTCATGTGGCCAAATTGAAATGGGGAAAGAAAAATGGCAGGGCAGGAGTGGCAGGGGCCCATCTTTACCTTTTGTCCCAGGGTCTATTCCAATCTTGCCGCATCCCTGGTGTACAGATTCTATATGCTCATACATGTTTGACTATACCTGCATTCATTTTAAAAGTGAACCTGGGTACACATCCCTCAAAGTCATTGTACAGATAGAAAGTGTATTGCTATACCTCTGTTCAATACCACATGTGAATAACCATACCTATGTACAGATCTGTACCTGTGTACACCATACACTCATTGTATGATCAAATTAGGTCTGAATAAGGCTTGAGTAACATTCAGATATGATTAGTGATAAATCGTGACAACCTCTGAAACTTCCTGCAGATCATCAACTGCAATCCCCTGCCCCCTCCAGATATCTATATTCAGATATCTGCTGAAAGGCCAATTTCAACGTAAGACATTGTGCTATTATAACACCAAGACTTGCTAGTTGCCTGAATGTAAACCCAATAAGGCTGCTTCATTGTTAATGAATTAAAAGCTCATGCAAATCTGGTTTAGGTTCTTAAGCCTTTGCTTAAACACAGGACAGAAAAATAGGACCCTATTATTTGTTTTTACTTAGTGTTTTGCCTGTCATTGTAAATAAATTTAATCTGCATCATTAGTAACTGTCAACATCATACTTTCAACAGAAGGCAAATACAGCAGGTGGTTAGAAAGAAAGAAAGCAAGTAAAGAGGAGATGGCTGAAAGCAGAAAAGCAAAACACATTATTGCCAGGAACTGTTAATCTAGTTATGAATAAATTTAAGTTAAATTAATACGCATGCAGTGCTTCCGCTGAAGGTGAACGTTTGGCAGAAAAGGAAATAAATTGACCAATTGGTGTTATAAGATAATTTGTCAACGAGCTGAAGTCTTAAAGCTCCTTATAATCTGCTAATTGCTTTTATCCAACATCTATAAACATGACCTATGAAGCATCGAGTGCCTGCATTGATTATGACCTTATGGAGCACAGAACCACTTCTCTGTTTTACCCTCATTTTTTCAGCTAGATTCTATGTGTTGCAGTGCTAGCAGCATACAACATAACAGGTTCAGCAGAACATCACAACCCACAATTGATGACTGAGCTTCATTTTGTTGGCTCTAGGGATGTGCACAAAACTGGCTTGGCCTGTTTGGTCCAAATTCGAACCAGCTTCGAACCAGGGTTGGTAGGTTTAGTTTTGGTTTTGTTTGAATCCCACCCCCGGTTCGGTTTGAATTTGAACCCAATTCGAACCGGTTCTACATAACATTTAATGGGAACTCAAACCAGTCCATTATTCCCTATGTGAAGCACCAAGGGGCACAATACTGGGGTGAGTGGGTGCCTACTACCCACCCCAGTTTTGTGCCCCTAGGTATTCTACATAGGGAATAATGGGAAGGTTCAAGTCCCCATTCTATTCTATGAGAAAAATAATGAAACAAATTCAAAAGATCATTAAAAATCATAGGAGTGTCTGATTGCTTTGGGGTTTGGGTGGTAGTTGGCACCCATGGGTGCCTACCACCCAACCCAGTTTGGAGGCTCGAACCAGGCTATGTTTGGTTCTAACTCAGACTGGTATTGCCAATTCAGTGCCCTGATTGGTTTGAATTCAAACCTTTGAACTGAACCTGTTTGAATTTGAACGTGTTTGAATTTGAACCTGTTTGAATTTGAACCTGTTTGCACATCCCTATCCAGCTCTAGATGGCATCAACCTTTTGCACCAATAACCCTAATGACCTCTAGGGGCACTTGGACTAGAGGTAGGCAGTTAGGGTCTACTCCTCTTTCCTGTTTATCTCTGCTACTACGACTCTGTTAATAGATTGTACTCAGGAACTTGCTGGGCATGACTTCTTCCTCCTCCTTCCCGGAATGTTTATATATGTCTCTCTCTGACCACCATGTAGCTAGCAGCTAGGCATAGGTCTTTCCTATCATCATATACATCTAAATGAAGTAGATTAATTTAACCTTAAATGAATCTCCATGCTTATCACTTACAAGCTGTTGCCCCTGAGACCCTGTCAACTTCTGCTCTAATGGGAGTCCATAACTCCTGCTATATATATTGAAGTAGTCTACCCATAAAACCTTACAGGTTTGGGCTCCCCAGGCTCAAGCTTCAAATACTACTTATTTTCTCCAACACACTTGGCTGTGTTTGGAATCAGCTTGATAAAAAGCTGATCATTTTCTGCGAGTTCTCTTTTGGAATGTAATGTTGGTACATGTGTGTTGATGGTGCTCACTTGCACTTTCCTACATTACTCACATGGAAACCATAAACCTGATATACAACACACTTGATAACAAGAGAGTGTTTAAGATTTGACTGTGGGACAGAAAGAAACAATCAAAGAACTGGCCCAAATAAAAGTTTAAAAATTATCCTAGAATTTGAGGGTCTCCTGGTGGCTTTCCAAGACCCTTCTCTCTCACTCTGTTTCCTTTTCCTTTTCTGTTCAGCTTGTTTTTCTCCCACCCACCCCTATCCCTCTTCTCCAGGTTGGTCTTTCACAACTACCCTCTCTAGTTCTCATTTCCTCTCAGCTTGCTTTTCTCTCCCACCCTGCTAGTTTCCTGTCTTGAGTTTATTTCCTCCTAGTCAAGGGTGTAGCTATAACTGAGCAAGGTGGTAGGGGACAAACGTCCTCTGGCCACTGAGAGACAGAGGGCCAGCTAGCTGAGCAACGGCTTGTTCTTCCTCTTCCCTCCCTCCTCTCCAAAGAAGGTGGAACGTAGGAAGTTGCCTTCTACTGAGTCAGACCCTTGGTCCATCTAGTTCAGTATTGTCTACACAGACTGGCAGCAGCTTCTCCAAAGTTACAGGAAGGAGTCTCTCTCAGCCCTATCTGGGACTTTTACACAAATGGCTTTTAGCTCGCATCTCCTCCAGAATGGAGGGTAAGAGTTCACATATCAGCCAGATTTACCTTGAACTTGCAGCAGGCTATCAGGGACCAGTTTACACATGATTCTGGTTTCCCACAAATTAGGGCTGCTCATTCTAGCTTAGCCCGAATTATGTCTAGGGTAAAAAAAAAAAAAAATCCTCTATGCTGGGTGGATTTGCAGAATGCCAAAAGTCAGCAGAGGGTGCTGCTTGGCAGCTTGTCTTGCTGGTCTGCCGCAAGGAAGGGGAGTTTGACAGCTGTATTCCTTATTGGCTGCTCTTTTGAGTGATCTGCAATTGTGATCATATGGGGGAGGAGAGGGGTTTGTGACGGATTGACTAAATACCATTAAACACAGCATCTGACATCCAGAATAAATTGCTAAAGATTACTCAGAGGCTCACTAACTCCTGGACCTTGGGGAACCGGTCCTGTCCAGGGGAGTCTCCAAATAGCCGGGGCCAGGGGCCTCCGGCAGCCACCCTGTGCCCGCCCCACCAAACCTCTGCTTTCAATAAGAACTCTTACCATGCAGAGTAGATTGTCGCAAGCCTGTAACATCATAGGCTTGAAATGACCTCTCAATGGAGCAGGCACACCTCACAGTTGCTTAAAGATGCTGGCCCAAATGAATGGGTGCAGTGCTGGGGGAGGGGGGATTCGGGAGAAGGACTGCTCCGCCTCCAATGAGGCTTCTAAGAGCACTTCCATTTCTCCTCTTATCTATCTGTCGGGCCCCAAGCCCACCAAGTCCTCTTATCTATGTGAATTGTGCATGTGAGGCCAAAGAGATTCCCAGGTGGTAATGGTCCGTCTTGGGGACCAAGCTTCTATAATCAGGAAATAAAATTATCTCTGATAAGAGAAGCAGCTAGTCCTGCTTCTTTCCTGTGGCATGGAAACAAATGGGGTGGGGGGATATGACAAAGGGGAGATATGCGAACTCTCTTCTCAGCCTCATCAAGATGCCCCTCCCAAGCCCACTGCTGTGCAACCATAATGCAGAACTCCCTTGTCTCCCATCTTTGCTGCATCCTGGCTCTACCCAAACTGGTAGGTGTCAAGCACCAAAGAAAGGGCTGGGGTGCTGTGGAGGGTTGTGTCCTTTCCTCTTCCTAAAGCAGAGGGTGTTGGGAGTTGTATTTAAGCAACATCGCAGGGCAAAGTGGGAGAGGAGTCCACATTCAGAGGAGGGGATTAGCAACAGTATCGCAAAAGCAAATGGAGCCATGGGCTGAAACCCAGAAAGTACAGAAATCAACAGGAACAAAGGAACAACATAGGAACATAGGAAGCTGCCATATACTGAGTCAGACTATTAGTCTATCTAGCTCAGTATTGTCGTCACAGATTGGCAGTGGCTTCTCCAGGGTTGCAGGCAGGATTCCCACTAGGCAGGGTAAAGGGAGAATATTTCCCTTGGGCAAAATTACCTTTGCAGGAGGAACATGGTATTACGTATATAATCCTTTCAGAGAATGCAGGAGACCTACAACATTCTGACTTTAAATGAGATAGGAACATAGGCAGTTGCCATATACTGAGTCAGACCATTGGCCTATCTAGCTCAGTATCGTCTTCACAGACTGGCAGCGGCTTCTCCAAGGTTGCAGGCAGGAATCTCTCTCAGCCCTATCTTGGGGATGGTGCCAGGGAGGGAACTTGGAACCTTCTGCTCTTCTCAGAGTGGCTCCATATCCTGAGGGGAATATCTTCCAGTGTTCACACTTCTAGTCTTTCATTCATATGCAACCCGGGCAGACTCTGCTTAGCTAAGGGGACAAGTCATGCTTGCTACCACAAGACCAGCTCGCCTCTCGTAGACCAGCGCTCCTCTCCAATTCCAACAGAATTGATGGGCGAAAAATGGGGAGAAAGTGAAATGTGCCCCCTTGCTCAGAGTAATCACTCTGGCATCATATAGCACAGCTAAATCAGCAGCATATCAATTTAAAAGCAACAGGCACTCCAATGCTTCTCAGTAAATCCATAATGTGATCTAGTGAACGAACCAGGACTCATGAATGTTTAAGCAAGAAGCCAAGGAAAAGGAGTAGAGAAGCGCCACCTGCTGGAGAACAGCGTTCTGCTGTTTTGACTAGTCAATCTTGCGGAACGCTGACTGTCAAACTAACAACAACAAAAGTCGTTGTCATCGTCCTCCTCCTCCTCTAGGATGTGATTGGTTGGAGAAAAAAACTGGAGCAAACTGTGGGAACGCACACAGGAAAAAGATCTGCAGGGAATGCAGAGAGGAGCCAACCCTTTGTGAACAGTCCATTTAATCCCCTGGATCAAACAGCTGCGAATCTGCTGCAAAGCAGATTCGCTCTTTGGATACCTTGCAGCATGAAGCCATGTCTGGAAAAGCTCCCTAGAGATGCCAAGGAGGGAACTTGGTACTTTCTGCATGCAAGCATGCAGATACTTTTCTCAGAGTGGCCCCTCCTCTAAGGGAATATCTTACAGTTCTCACATGTAGTCTCCCATTCAAATGCAAAGCAGGGTGGACCCTGCTTAGCCAAGGCTACAGTTCATGCTTGCTCCCACAAGATCAATTCTCCTCCATTAGGAGGTGAGGGTGTGTGTCAGAGGCCCATTTTTCTTTTTCAAAGTGCTCACTCAAACTTTGCTACTCCCCTGCTCTCCTACCCCTCAAAGTATCCCCTGCTTTCCTTTCCACTCAGCTTCTTATCCTCCATTTCCTGCCTTGAACCCATCTCTTTCCTCTGCCATGAAAACTGCCTGCTATACTGGACAGTTCATGTTCAAGTCTGACCAGGGAATGGTGCTTGCCGCTGTTCTACATTGAAGTATATGGGGCAATTGAACTCTGGCAAGTTTTGAGGACTTGAGAAATCTCTAAAAATAGACCAAGAAATCAGCCCAGCCTTGTTCACCCAAACAAGCTTCCTGGCCCTTAGAGAATAAACCCTTCCCCCTCCAAGCCAGCAGCTGTGTTGGGGAAGAGAGGTGATTCACAGCTCTGCCACCTTGCCTTTCTGCCCTCTTGGACCCTTCTTCGGGGGCTCTTTGTGGGAGGAACGTTCAAAAACAACTTGTCCTCTTCCACAGACATCTGGAGCAGCCTTCTGAAGGGGGAAACCTCCTTGGTTTTGAAATAAAACACTGACTGTGATTGGTCAAGGCTGGGCAGTTTCAAGCACATCCAATATTGTGCTTAGCATAGGGAGAGGGTCAGGGAAGGAATGATGGACAAAAATGAACTGTGTAAATAGAGCTATGTAAAGATATAAATTAATTTTGAGAGCAGGAAGGAAAAATAAAATGGGGGGGGAAGTAAGGTTCATGTGTGTGGGAGAAAAGTCTCACAGAGAAAGAGAAGCAAGTGTTCAGCATTTGGGTCTGTGCAAAAGAAGAAGAAGAAAGTGTGTGAATGACATTCTTATAGCAGAGCTACATTATTTTATTTTATTTTATTTTAGCTTCACATGCCTCAGGATTTGACTTGTTCCACATTAAATGAAGGTGCTTGACAGATTATGTAAAGGCAATTCCTGTATGCTTGGGGGTATTTCAATTGCACAAATAACTAAAAATACCCTTTGTCATAACCACAAGTATATGTTACAGAAAATAGGGAGCAGGGAGGAGGGTGGGGCTGTGTGGTGTTCTGAAGTCTTGGGCCATCACTGGATTCTCCCCAGATAAAGGTTGCTTGGTTGGGTGATCTGGCCACACAGTTTCATAGCAATCAATCAGAGTGTCAATGGGAGTTTCATCAGGAATAAGGACCTAACATTAAAGAATTTTTGCACATGTGCCTAGTCGGCCTGAGCACATGCTGAATCTTATTTCACATTCTAAGCCAGGAAAGAACTGTGAGGGGAAATGATGTCCAATCCATAATGCATTCCAAGTTTTACAAATGGATAAGTGTGTGAACCTGCTAAATAACAAAAACTCAGTGACATTACAAATAGCCACCACTGCTAGATGTAGGAAAGAATCATAGAGCTGGAAGAGGCATCCTGAAAATAGGAACATATGAAGCTGCCTTATATGGGTATCACCACTGGTCCATCTAGTTCACTGTTGTTTACCTTGACTAGCAGTTGCTCTCCATGGATTCAGACATGACTCATTCCCAGGAAGATGCCAGATACTATAATCTTAACTTTCTGCATGTAAGGCATGTACCTTGGGGAGGAGAGATGGCCCTGTGGTAGCAAGCATGACATCTCCCTTTTGCTAAGCAGGGTCTGCCTTGGTTTGCATTTGAATGGGAGGCTACAGTATTTACTTGAATCCAACACTCGCTCCCTGCCCCCACTTTTTTGATATTAGAAGTCAGGATGGTGTAGGCCTGAACCAGAACGAAGCCATGTTACTTTTCATATAAACTGTCTGTGTAAGGGAGGCCTAGGGGAATCCTTATAAGGAGTTGCTTTTCTGTACCAAGGAGGGCCAGGAGAGACTAGATAAGAAGGTGATGAAGTATTCACTTTAAAGTACATGCGCAGAAGTTAGCTGGAAATTTACTGAAAGTCCAGACAAAGGAAAGGGGCAGTATCTCCTAGATTATAAATATGTCATGCTTGTAAATGAATGGCGTCTTGGACTTGAGCGAGAGCTATCCAAGACCTTTGCTACTATAGGGCAAAATAAAGCCTTTTACATCCTTCTTGGCTGGTGAAGTGTTTTGGCTACTGACCCAGAAAAGAACCTCTCTTTGTTAGGGTACGACAAGGACACCATCTTAAATTCAAGGTCCTGTTATTTTCAAGTAAATGCAGATATAACATGTATTTAACCTCTACTTTTTAAGGCGGTTGTCTTACATTCAGAGTATTCTTCTATTTGGGTAAATATAGTACATGTGTAAGCACTTAAGATATTCCTCTTAGAGGAAGATCATCTGCCTGCTTGCATACAGAAGGTTCCAAGTTCCCTCCCTGGCATCTCCAAGAGAGGGCTGAGAGAGACTCCTGCCTGTAACCTTGGAGAAGCTGCTGCCAGCCTATGTAGACAATACTGAGCTAGATGGACCAAGGGTCTGACTCACTATATGACAGCTTCCTATGTTCCTTTGTCACTGAGCTATGGCTCCTCCCCCAATACAAAGTAGGGAATATCTAATATTCTTCTGGTATCTCTAGGTTTCAGCTTTTGTAACAACTGTTGTGCCATACTTAAAAGTGAGAGTCTTCTCTGACAATTCATTATAGACTGACTTGTGCAAAAAGCTCCTTGTGAGAAGTGACCAACACCACAGAAGACAGGAATAAAATCCAAAGGGGTTATGAAGAGGATTCACACTAAAGGGAGCATTAGGTCCGAACAATGGAGCCATGGTTCCGGGACCCAACCGAAACTCCAATTCCCACCCCTAGCCTCCAATTGAACCCTCAGTTGTAAGTAAGGCTCACTTACCTAACCGACGGTCTGGAGGCTGCAGTGTGCCATCCAGTTGGGCAAACTGCCCAAACCAGAGCTATGGGAGGAAGCTCCTCCCACTGCTTGAATTGCATTCGCTTTCACAGCTTTCCTGGGTTAGAGGAAGCCCACGCAGCCAATTCCGCCCCCTTTGCAGTCTTCCAGATGGCAGATTGTCACAATGTGGGAGTGTCCCAGGGGACTCAAGGGAAAATTACAGGCCTGTTGAACCAGCAGTTAGAAAGTACATCCAAAGGTGCCCTCTGCATATCTTCAGACTCACAGCCTGCTTTCTAACAAATAAGCTCACAGCCAGGAAGTGCTACTTAAAGCTACAGCAATTTATTGCACAAAACTATTCCATACACCACAAAAATGACCTTGACAGAATGGAAAGCTTGGTTGAAGCTAACAGAATGAAATGCAACAGAGACAAATACAAAGTTTGGTGCTTAGTAAAATAAAATAAAATAAATGCACTAATGTAAGATGGGGGACCACCTTGACATGTGAAAAGGATCTTGGGTTGCAGTTGATCATAAGCTGAACATGAGTCATTTTTGTCAAAATTTTCTAAACACCCAACACTAGAAACACTTCCTTCATTACTAAAACCTTCCAAATTAACCCAGGTTCTGGTGAATGTCCCTTTGTGTTATTATGAACCAGCAAAAGTGAAGCATATGTAGACTGCTTTACAATATTTATGTTTTTTGTTCCTGACCGCTATGTGAGGTTGTTCATTATTATTTTATGAGCAACCCTGTGAGGTTGCTCATTATTTTACAGATAGGGAACAAAGGCCATGGTCAATCCATGGCAGAAGTGGGATATGAATTTGGGATTTCCAGATCCTCATTTGTTTTGCTGTGGATTGGACCATGAAATAAAAGGGGTTTTTTTTGGGGGGGGGGGTGTTTTTAGGGGTGTGCATTTTGGGATTTTCTCATTTTTATTTGTATCTGAATCGAAACACCCCCGTTTTGTTTTGTATCCAAATTTTCTGAATCTGAATCACCCGTATTTCGTTTTGTAGCCAAATTTTCAGAATCCGAATCTGAATTGATTTGGATTTTTAAAAAGAGTCCCAGGAAAAAAGAGTGGGTGGTGGTGGTAGTGTCCAATAGGTGGAAGCTACCACCCAAATTTCAAAGGAATTGGACAAAGTGCTGCTTTTTTGTGAGTTTTTAAAGTTTACACATCTTTAAGAATTTTCCCATAGGGTAGGTGGAGGTTTCAGCAGCCCCATAATTCCACTTGGGGGGCACTGGGGTTGCCCAGAGCGAGTGGTTGTGTAGTGCACATAGGGTTCCAACCACCTCCATACCCACAAGCCTGTGGGGTACTGTGTTTTGTTGTTTCTGAGGTGTTCAGCGTAGATTCTCTGGTAGCATATGAGATTTTCAGTGAAAAACAAGAATCCACTCTAATATGCTACCAGAGAATCTACACTCAGAACACCACAGAAACAACAGAACCCAGCACCCCATGGGTTAGCAACCCATGGGGGTGGTTGGCACCCTATGTGCACTACACCACTACTGTCAAGGTCTGGCCAAATGCCAGGGAAGTTCACAGCTTGGCTGAACGCTGTCGACTGAATGACGTACATTGTTTTTCAGCAAGGAGTAGACAGCTGGTGACAGGATTTATAGTGGAAGCCAATAGCTCCCAGCTGGCAATAATTCACGGCTTATCAGCCTTCAGCAAGAGACGTTTGCTCCTTCTAATAGATTCTAATTGCGTTCTGCGATTAGTGCGCCTGCGTTGTTGTGGTGTCAGTGTTTCATTGCCTAGTTCTTCTTCCGATTGGTCTCTCACGCTTTCTGCTGACTCAGGTTGTTGTGCCTGCTCTAAATCATTAGTTGGATCTACCACAGCCGTTTCATGAACACTGACAGCCGGGCTCTGCCCCTCAGACACTCCTGACTCGGCTGGAAAGTTGACAGCTGCCCCTTCCTCCTTGCTGTCAGAGATCGAGGGTGTGACAACTACTCGCTCTGGGCCACCCCGGTGCCTCCCAGTGGAATTATGGGGCTGCTGAAACCTCAATTATTCCCTGTGAGGAAAAATCTTAAAGACACATAAATTTTAACAAATCACAAATAATCAACCCTTTGCCCAATTCCTTCGGAATCTGGGTGGTGGCAGCCTGGCAGGCACCCATTGGGGCACTACCACCCAACCCACTCTTCTGCCCCTGAATCCATTCCCAGGCTGACATGCAGTAGCCATAGAAGGCTGGGCTCAGGCTGGCAACAAGGCAGGCATAGGCAATGGCATGGCATCATAGCAACTTGAGGAATGCAATGATGCAAACTTGTTCTCTCTCTCTCTCTCTCTCTCTCTCTCTCTCTCTCTCTCTCTCTCTCTCTCTCTCTCCCCCCAATGAGGCAGAAAGGCAGAATGGCAACTACTAACTTGCTGAATGAACTGAAAACCCCTTCTTGAACTCCCCCCACCCTTGCCGCTTCTTTGACCCTTCCCCTGGCCAATGTGGGGTCAGTAAAGAGTGGCAAGAAGCAAAAGAGCCAATGGGGAACAAGGAGGGAATTGTCAGCAGGTCAGCCCATGCTTTAGGTCACCGATCAGAAGGCTGGAAGGGCGGGAAATTCAAAGAGATGTCAAACACAAAATGGAGACTGACTCAGAGATCACCACAAAATGGAGGTTCAAAACAACAAAACGTTTTGTAGCCAAAACAGGGACGTTTTGTTTTGTATGCAAAACTTTTGGATCTGGAAAATTGGTGTTTTGTTTTATCTACAAATCACCTGAAATGGGCTGTTTTGGGTACAAAACGTTTTGTATCCAAAATGTTTTGCACATCCCTAGTTGTTTTAGCAATCTGAATAAAGTTAAAGGCAGTCTGTTATTCTGAAGAAGATGTTAGCAGGACTAACATGTATCAACAAATTGTACTTAAAGTGGCAGGAGAGCTGGTATTGTGGTAGCATTGTCCCCTTTGCTAAGCAAAGTCTGACATGATTTGCATTTGAATGGGAGACTACATGTCTGAGCACTTTAAGTAGGGGTGTGCACAAAATGCATTTTGTGTTTCGTTCCAAGCTCTGAATGGAACCCAAAATGCACAGTGTGTTCCAGTTGTTCAGATGGAATGAACCTGGTCTGTCAGAACATTCCAACATGTTCTGAACCATTTTCAGTCCAAACTAGTGCACTTCTGGCCTCTGCACATGCACAATGGCTGTTTGCATGGTGGTGCTGACCATGCAAATGGCTGTTACACATGTGCAGAGGCCAGAAGAGAGCCATTTTGGAATTTTTGGAATAGGTTGGAACTTTCCACCTCACAACAGGTCATTCTGTTCAGAAGCTCAAAGCTCCGCTTTGAAAGGTTGTTCTGTTCAAGCATGGAATGCTTGAAACAGCCCATTTTGTGGTGGAACATTTTGGCTGTGGAATGTTCTGCACATCTCTAACTGTGAGATAATCCCCAGTGGATGTAGCTGGTCTGGGGGAGGCTTACATACAGTGACTTATATTCTGTGCAGCACCCACAGATTCAAGAACAGGGCCCATGTATTGGTTTCATGCAACTTCAAAGCCTGTTAGTACTGCTAGCAAAGATTGAGGGTCTCCAATGCTAAAGATTCCATCAGTGCTCTAGTGACACTTCTCCCACTGGGAATGATGCTACGGTGAGAATATTATTCTTAGCCATGGAGCCCCTCTGCCTTTGTTAGAAGCATGGATGAGTTTTGGAGTAGCACAAAACCAGTGTCTGTGCCCCTCTCTTGAGTTGGGGCAATGCACAGAATGTAAACTCCTGCTAATACAAAGTGCTGGTGCTCAGCTTTAAAGTCCTGCATTGCTTGGTACCTGGATACCTGAAGGACTACCTACTCCCACATCAAAACATGTACTTGTGTGCAGACAGGGGCGTAACTATAATAGGGCAAGGGGAGACAGTTGTCTGGGGGCCCACTGCCTTGCCCCCCCCCCCGAGGCAAGTCACATAACTGACTACCCCAGCTGTGCACCTGCCTGAGCTTCCTTCAGTTGTATTCATCCTCTGAAACTGATGTGAGTGTTAAGACCTGGAGCTACCAGAACTGCATGTCTTTCTCTAGTACCATTAAATGACTTGCATCTTCCACAATTTACAAAACCTTTTAAAAAATAATTTAGGATGATTTTCTATTGTGGCACATGATGTGTGTGTGTGTGTCCGTGCGCTTTTTGTTACCACTATTGAGCCTCATTTAAGATTTCTTTACTTCATGAGCTGAGCTTCAGTGAGGGGGGGCCCATTTTAAAATCTTGTCTCTGGGACCGTTCCAACCTTGCTACGCCCCTGTGTACAGACACCTATATGCCAATACAACAAGATGTCTGAATAGGGCTTGTGACGTATTATTATGATTATTCAGTAATCAAAAAACCTTCGTTGAACAGAGTAGCAGGCAGAAGCAGTGGGCAGGAGTGACGGCAGTGGGCAGTGGGAAAGCTGTCTGTTGTATGCACATGCATGGGCACAATCTGAGTGCTAGGTGCAGGGAAGCTGGAGGGGCAGAGTGGCAAGGACAAGGAGGTCACAGCTACACTAGGCCAGTGCTGGAGTGTGGCAGTGTGGCCCTGAGGGGATTGAGTGGCCATCGGGCCAGAGGAGCAGGGTTGGGAAAGCTGGAGGGGCAGAGTGGTGAGTCAGCCACCATGTTTATTATGGGCAGCGCTGTGGGCACTGTAACCTCAAACTTGCTACTGCACAGACTCTGTTAGCACTAAAGCTGCATTTTTCTGCCTCTTAAAATGCAACTTTGAGGATCAGTCCTGAAATTACCATTGATTGAGTCCCAGAGGAATATACAAAAGGCACTTTTCTGGCTGGCAGTCTAAAGGCAGAAACTATGCAAATGGACTGCAAAATCATTTAAGTACCACTTCCTCAGACCAAAAACATGATGCCAACCTGTTCAACGGGGGTGGGCGTGGGGGGACCATTCAAAAGAAACCCCTGTTCAAAAGAGAGGAAAAAAATCAAACTGCTCTATCTAAGCAATTTTCGAACAGATCTTCACCAAATTTGCAGGAAAGGTGTCTCTTGTCACCTAGTGAATATGTGTTGATGGCCAGGTAGTTTGGACAAATGGTTTTGATTTTATAAGTGATAGAATGTTCAGGGCTTATAATGGTGGAACATTGAAAACACTCTCCCACTTAACTATGCTGGCACACTTGTGCCAGTATAATAATAGCATAGATTTTGAAAAAAAGAGAGAGCTGTGATTATTTTTAAAACAACAATATATCTGCACTTTCTAGCTACATTTGTATAGTAAGACTAGTAGTTCCTTCCTTTGGCATAGCTAACCAATTTCTGAATTAAGACCAGAGGTTAACATCCACCATTACAACTTCAGTTATCTTACAAGATTCATAGCCTACTGCCATGTTTAATCTCCTTGATAAAATTATTTGTAACAAGATTGATGAGCATCATGATCCAACATGCACAGTTACTTGGAAGTACAATCCATTGAAATACATTCAATTTACTTCTAGGGAAATATTTTTACTAAGGGTGTTTTAAGTTTGGTTTGTAAGAGAAGGACTTCAAAGCCAACATTACATCCAAATGCTAAAAGCCAGTATTGTCACTGGATGGGAATTATGAGCCCTTTTAGGCTCAAGATAGACTTACCAGCAGCTAAATGGTATAATATTTTGTGGTGTCTGACAACAACAATATACCTGATCACTTATTATAGTAGAACATTGTCTCCTTTGAGTCCGACAATAAATTAACTAAATATGAGCAGACTATTCCTCCACAAATCTATAATCCTAGCCTGACAGCACAAGTATGGCTGGAAATAGCTAGAAAGGCTTCATTATACAAATGTAGGGATGCTTCTGTGCATGTCAAAGGCCAGAACTTCAGCTATGGCTGAGTACAGCACTATAAGCATCAAGTAAAATGGAAAACATAACCCCCAGATTTTAAAATGTACCATGCCAGTGTGAAAGCAACCATTTTATTAGGATTAGTTGCATCTCAAGGCCAATACTCCCTTTACATTTTGTACTCAGACTGTTGCCCAAAATGAGGGCTAATTTTTTAATCAAAAAATCAAAAGCTTACATATCCTTTCTACCCAAGCTCATGTTAAATTTTTCTGAGATTTAAAAACACACAAATGCTTCAAGCTTTATGTGCATTCCATTTACATATTAGTAATTAATCTACAGTTACAGGATAGTTCATCAGTGTGCACAACATTCCCTCAGTCAAACTTTTGGATTTATTGCAGCTTATATTTTTCAGCAGCAGTGGTGTGTACACCTAGGGATGTGGACGGAATCAGTTTGGCCAGTTTGGTTCAAATCTGAACTTGATGAGAACCAACTCGGCCAGGTGTGGTTCTGGGTCTGGACATTGAACTGGGCCAAACTGATTCGCGGACCACTTCAGGGGATATACTTGTAAAGGGGAAACCAGTGAGGATTCCCTTTTACAAGTACAGGGGGTGGACCGCCGTTCAGGATGTAAGGGGCAGCCGGGCGGGGACAGTGAGAGTTGTAAAAAGCTGCTTACCCTGCCAGCACTGCTGCCGGCACTGCTGCTGGCCACCCCAAGTGCACTCCCCCCTCCTTTTACTAAGTCACTGGCTCAGCAGTGGCTCAGTTCTGGCCTCAGTGAATGCACAGATGCCATTTGCATGACCACGCAGAGGCCAGAACTCAGCCACCACTGAGCTGGCAGCTTGATAAAAGGGAGCACACTTGGGGCAGCAAGCGGCAGTGCTGGCAGCTGTGCTGACTGGGTAAGCAGCTCTTTCCATGTCTTGCCACCCCTACCCGGCTGCCCCTTATCGTGCAGAACTGGTTTGCCTGAGCCAGGCCTGGTTCAGTTCCATCATAGATCAATCTGCCCCCAGTTCGGCCTGCGACCAAACCTTCGAACTGGCCCTGGTTTGAGGCAAACTAGTTCTGCATGAACCATTCATGCACAACTCTATACACCTTGCGTACACATTGGCGATGCACAAAAATATCCTCCTTTCTCTCTCCGCCCCCAGCCAATATGTAATGTTGCATAGAGTCACTATGACAAAGAAGAGACAATGAAGTGGCAAGAGCCTCTTCATATCTGCTGCACATTGAACATACACATGGAAGAATATGGCTGTCCTGATACCTATAACTATTGCAACTAGAGAAGAGAGCTGGTTGGAAACTTTGACTAAGAAATGTCTCTTATTTTTATTTTATTGTATTTATTTAAAATATTTCTATACCGCCCAAAATTTGCATCTCTGGGCGGTTTACAATTACAGTCATTTAAGACATTAAACCAATTAACAATTAAAATCATTTAAAAGATTAAAATCATTAAAAACCCAGTATTAAAGTTATTTAAAACTATAAATAATAGTTTTTGGCTGATACGAAGAAATGACTCCAATTTCTATTGGACTCATGGTGACTTCCTGAGATCTTCTCCCTGCCTGTGACCAGTCAAATGTGTGCAGTTGCTGCCATGTAGAGGATGAAGCCTTTCCAATGATTCAAGACGTGCAGTTGTCACAGTATAATACTGGCCTCATTTGCATGTAATTGAGGTCTCTTCACCTCTGATTTCGCTAACCATACATCCAAATGCGGGCACACAGATGTATTATGCTGATGTCATTTCAATAAAGAAAAAAAATTGAACCTGCAATTTCCCTCCTCAAACTCTATTTGTCGACTTCAGTCATCTCATGGTTCCGTGACCACCACCGCTGGTTAGGCGGTGCCAGGATTATGCCTGAATGCTGGTACCACTGTTAGCCTTCTCCAAAACCAGGGTTGAGAGAGGAAGCTGCTATTGGCTGCTCCAGCTGCTACTGGATGTGTGGGTTGTCCTTTATGAAAGAAGGAAGCCCGCACAGCCAGCTCTCCCAGTTTTGCTGACCGCAGTTTTGCTGACCGCAGAGAAGGCACTCTTGAGAACATCCGTATGTGGATGGGAGAGTGGGGGATGGGCGGCTCCACAGGTCCATTGGGCCAGCAGTTCCATGTTAACATCCAAAGGCAGTCACTATGTCAGCATAATACATCTCTGTGTTGCACAGCATAAAAATACATATTAATACAGCTGAGTGTGGCAGCTGCACAAAACTAGGGATGGTGCCAATGTTTTTGTTAAAAAGGTGACATTCAAAGCAAATGTCAGGGTTCCTCCCAAGAAGAAATATCTCAGAAAGTTCAAGGTTAACCAAATGAGTTTCTGTAAGACAAGTTATATTTCTCAGGAGGTTTCTGCACATCCCTATAGAAATTAGTTAGCCATGGGCAATTAGTAAAGCACACAACCTTTCCAACGGTCACCATGGACCTAATGGTTGTGTGGTTGGATTATTTTCCTTATATTATTTCCAGAAGTAGTGCCTTGAATGGTTGACTCATGATAGCCCTATTCAAACATTATGTTGTACAAGTGTACAGATGTATATACACTTTTGCATGTGTCTGGGCGAATGACTACTTGTGTTATTTTAAAAGTGAACCTAGGCACAGTCCCCTCAGATGCATAGTACAGATAGGAAGTGTACCACTAAGAACATAATATAAGAACATAAGAACAGCCCTGCTGGATCAGGCCCAAGGCCCATCTAGTCCAGCATCCTGTTTTGCACAATGGCCCACCAGATGCCGCCGGAAGCCACAGGCAGGAGTTGAGGAGTTGAGGGCATGCCCTCTCTCCTGCCGCTACTCCTCTGCAACTGATACTCAGAGGCATCCTGCCTTTGAGGCTGGAGGTGGCCTATAGCCCTCTGACTAGTAGCCGTTAATAGACCTCTCCTCCATGAAGTTATCCAAACCCTTCTTAAAGCCATCCAGGTTGTTGTACCTGTACTGTACCTGTGTTCAGCACTGTACCTGTGTTCAGCACTGTACCTGTGTTCAGCACTGTACCTGTACTGCACTGAACACTGTACCTGTGTTCAGCATAACCTGTGAATAGCTGTACCTGTGTAGAGATCTGTGCCAGTGTACACTGTACACTCATACAAGCGTTCAACATAATGTCTGAATCGGACTTTGGTGAAGCATTAACAGCATGCAACTCTTAGAAGTTAACTCAGCATAGCTACTGTTCTAGATTTCAGTTCTCTGCTGGTGTTCCTTAGAACCACTTCAAGGAGCATCTTGGCATCCACAATCATTACAGCTCTTGTTTCTCATTAGAAGGATATGTACAGTATCACATGGAACACAGTGCTTATAGTTTTTTACACATTTTATTTATTCTCCTTTCTGTTTCCATAAAATGCATTAACTTTGATAAATATAGTTATGACTCATGGAAAGGGCATTGAAATGATGCATGACAAATAACCAGCTTGTCTTCCAAAAATAACTGTCATCATTAATCAAGGACATCTCTAGTCTTAATTCCATTATTCCTTAGTCCAGAATGCTTATTTCTAAACTCAACTCACTTCAATTTCTTCTTTGACATTACCTGCTAAGACTCAAGTGTCAGTTCTCTGTAGATGTTGGATGGCTCTTGCCACTAAATTGTTTGTTTCTCCTTTGAGAGTCAGCTCTGGGCACCAAACTCTCTTCTTGAAACTCCCATTCTGTTGCCTGATGCAGAAGAACTGAATCTTCACATATTCATGCTTTGTTTCCTTCAATCCTTCATCTGAGCATTAACGTTCTTTTCTGCCTACTATAGTTATCTTTGGGCCAGGCATTTTCTGCTGCCACTGCTTTCCTTTTCAACAACATTTTGCTGTCATGAATATTTCTGAAGCTAGAATCGGATCCTAGGTCTGTTATACCCCAAAGCATATTTCAACCATGGATGTTCTCTGTACAGTACAGTCCAAGCAGTAGCAGGAATATATAGCATATGTGAAATGTATTTTCAGTAAACAAGGGGGTATTTGCTCCCTGCTCCAAACACCCATAATATACACATGCACACAGTACACCCCCACAGTAATAATCATCAAAGTGCAGGAAAAGGTGTTATAGGATATAGAAAGCTTAGCTAAGCAACCAATGCTTTTTATGCAATTACAATAATTTAATGACAGTATATACCATTGTCTTGATGAGCTTTTAAAAGGAGCACTTATTATTTCCAGACTTTGCCACTTTATATAGTCATTAGTACCTGAGAGCTTTGTATTTGGATCTGAGACAGATTGCAAATGTGTTTTTCCCTTTGTGAAATGTTCTGCAGGTATGTCACAAACTTGAATGATACACAACCATAATAAGCAATAAAGAATTCTGGCTAAAAGTCAGGCTAAAAACATGAACTCAGATGAGGTCTGTGGTTAGGAGTTCTAACCTATTGTAGTCCTAACCAAACAATTGTAGAGGGTTGTCTTGCAAAAATCAGCTGGGGAGAGCTTTAGGCTCACTTAGCAGCATCCAGCCTAGTAAGTCATGACTAAACATCATTGAAATCAATGAGACACATTAGTCATGACTAACTTAAGTACTATTAATAACTATATAAGATAACTATCTTATAGTCATAACTATCTTCATCTGGATGTTGGCCACTATTTCTAGAATATGACAAATGCAGACTTGTATCTTTCCCACATCAGTTGAAACAATTTGTCGACCTATCATCCTTTCCTGGTAGTGTCATATTATGGATAATTGCAAGGGAACTATCAGAAGTTTGTTGAGCAAAATTCATCCTGATTTATCCAGACTGGTATGATTTTAAAGCCTATGATCTTATGTGGCCTACACTACATCATAAGAGATGTGGCCATCACTAATCTTCTGATCAACTTCCACTTCTCCAAACCAATGGATGGGTATTAGTACTACTACAAGAAGCCCAAGATTACAAGGAATTCTGGTAGTCTGCTCTTGATAGTATGTGAGAATGGATATGGATAGCATGTGAGAGACCTCTTATTCGACCAACTAGTTTTTAGGTACTGAATGCAAGCTCATGAAATAGGGTTTGTTCATTATGTTGAAGGATTAAGACAGCTGTGTGCAGAAAAAACCCTGCATCCAATTCTTCTAATTCCATTCAGGCAATTATTATATTGGTTTTCTGGTACAAATGGCAGCCCACCAAATTGGAACAATGCATCAGCTCATAGGAAATAATGGACAACCACAAAAATGTATAATTCTTTTTAAAGTCATGGCGTGAAACCTCCAGGAATGATGGTCCCCGCCACCATGCCAGTGCAATGGGGCGGGGGGGGGGGATGGCAGGGCGGGGTTGTGCCCCCAACACATGAGGCAGGCACAGCACCTCCATCTTGCCTCTCCTTCCATGTGGCCGGGATCAGCCAATCAGGAAAGGGGACAGGTCAGTTACGGCACCGGCCAGTCACTTCACAACTTGGCAAATACTCAGTGAGGGATAGCTGGTCGCCTATGGGGGCCAAGTTGGAATTGTTTGGGTCACACCAGATAGACTCTAGGTGTGGCCTTTTTTGGCGTAGTTTTCACTGAGTCCATTTGGTTTGGGTCATAGATGCCTTGAAGGTGATCGGTCACTTGGCAAGAGAGTGCGGGTGTCAGGTAGGGAGATTGATTAATGGTGTTTGGCCAGAGAGCCATTGGGTGGGGGCAAGGAACAGCTCTTCAGGGTTTTTGTGGCCCAGAGGACTGGAAATGGCCCCTGCTCAGGAGGGTGGTTCAACCCACCAACTCAGAGTTCCCAGACAGTTTAAAAGACATACAAAACTTTGAACAACAAAATTCACCAAAAAAGCGACCCATTTAACCAATATAATCTGATCCAATATAGACAATATCAGCCAGTCTGGAACTGATCCAATACAAAACAATCTGATAAGGGCCATGTTAAATCAGAGACAATAACTGCTTTGATTCCTATTAAGATTTTGCAAATGATATAATGTTCCCAGGCTGCTCATAACCTGAATACGGTATGTTTGGATCAAAGGGCTGAAAGTTTGCAAAAAGAAAACTGAACTGTTTCAGTTCAGGTATTTATGAGATGAGAACAGGCTTTGCAGAACGACAGGAGCACCATATAAATGATGTATGACACTGGGACTCCATATGAAGATCCATATGTGTGGTTACCTAATTTGTACAAGTCTTCATCCTCAAAAATAAGGCGGTGGGAGGGGGATCACTAAAATGGTGTGTGTATAAGCCTCTGAATGCAAGTCCTGTGACATCTATTACTTGAGATGCAGATCAGGGAGCAGTAATGCCTGCACTGTGCCTTTGCTATTCAAAGCTTGTCATCTCCTGAAATCAACCTAGATTAATTAAACTAGATATAATAAACTATAGGAAATCACATACAAGGACCCTTCATGTGTTTTTCTAAGAGGATTTCAGTTGCTCCAGAATTCTTTGATGTCATAATTTTTCTGACAAGCTGTGCTGTGCTTCCCCAGCAGAAGGAGCAGAAGGTCTGAAGCAGCCAGGCTCCTACTTTGATTACTCCAAGAGCTATCTTGAAGTCACTTTTATGCAGAATTCACATGGAGAAACTGTCATTTTTACCCCAGCTCTTGAGTAAATTCAGAAATGTGTCACCTGGTGTGACTGGAGCCCAGAGTTAGTAAATTAACAGCCCAGTTAAAATGGACAATTACAACCAAATTAAACATGACATTAACCACATAGTTTTACACCTTAAGTGGCGCAGTGGGGAAATGCTTGACTAACAAGAAGAAGGTTGCCGGTTCAAATCCCCACTGATACTATATTGGGCAGCAGCGATATAGGATGATGCTGAAAGGCGTCAGCTCATACTGCACGGGAGGAGGCAATGGTAAACCCCTCCTGTATTCTACCAAAGACAACCACAGGGCTCTGTGAGCGTCAGGAGTTGAAATCGACTTGACGGCACACTTTACTTTACTTGGACCTTTTAAAAAATGGAAATGTAACCCTTGTGTCAGAGTTGGATTCAAGATTCTAGGGCAGTGGTTCCCAACCTAAGTTCCTCCAGATCTTGCTGAACTACATCTCCCAACATTCCAAACTACAATTTATTGTGGCTGGGGGTGATGGGAGTTGTAGTTCAGCAACATCTGGAGGAAACTAGTTTGGGAACCACTGGTCTAGGGACTGTTTTCCTTCCAGGATCCCGATCTTTCTTAAGAAGCACCAGCCAAGGAACTCTGCCCCTGCTCCTGCCTGCCCTCCATTCTGGATCCCCAGGTAGCTGCTTTCCTTAAACTATGGTATTTATTCAAATTACCTGACAAAATAATTGCATGTACATAACCACAAAGATCCCCCCCCCCCCCAAATCATTTCCTTCTCAAAATCTAGATGCACAAAGGCAAGTCTCGGTCCTTTGTTCTGACAGGTAATTCTGGGGTGCCATCTGTTTGCTGGTGTTCCTATGCTTGCTCTGCCACAATAATACAGAACAAATGAAAAAGGCAGTATTGTAATAAGGCAAGTCCAACAGATGGCAGCAAACAGGTTCTGTTATCCACCAGATCTTCATAGCCTCAGAAAACAGGAATGGCCTGCCCGTTTGTAATTTCAGCCAATAGGAATGGTAGTTCAGGATCCCAGTTCTTTAGGTAACACAAGACCTTTCTTTTCCAGTAGTGATTTCAGCAGGGAAAGAAAAATCTACCCATTTCTGGATATAACTTACAAGATTTGGGAATCCTGGCTCAAAGATTAGTCCAACAACAGCTCAGTTCATATGGACTAGCGTTGGCCAAGCTGAGGTCCTCCAGCTTTTGTTGGACTACAAATTCCATAATCCCTGGCTATTGGCCACTGTGGTTGGGGATGATGGAAGTTGTGATCCAACAACTGCTATATAACCTTAGGTTAGCCATCTCTGCTATAGATGGAAATGTATGTTTTATAAAGTAAGTGTGTGTGTGTGTGTGTGAGAGAGAGAGAGAGAGAGAGAGAGAGGGGGGGAGGGAGAGTTTCTAGCTGTTGCTGATGTGTCTTATTCATTTTTTTCCTAGACCTGTACCCCTTTGCACCTCCCACTAGTTAGCCCAGACTCAGAAACTGAACAGATTGGTCAGAGAAACAGCCAATAACGCAAGCACCAATTTGTTCTTTAATATATTGTAACCATTGCAATGCAGCTCAACCCAATATGCAAATAAAACATTCCAGCAATATTTCTGCATCCCCTTAGCTTACCATACTAATGTAATACTGGGCTGTACCATTAGATGGTGGGCACTTACTTTTTTAAAAAATAAAATGCATAAATAGCAGGTGCAGGCCCTTCAGGACCTCAGCATGCGGACAGTGGCATTTTCCTCAGGTGCCACAATCCAAATGGAAATGTTGTATATTGTATATTGAAATTGCTATTATCCACGAGGGGGAAACTTCTGTTTGTGCCAATGGAAGCCTTTTCTGTAGGACAAATAGCAATTTTGCAAGTGAAATTTTCGTTGGGGATGCAGTACAAGGGGGAAGGAAAGGATTAAATATTTGCTCCCCATACACTGTGGTGACACAACCCTGATAATAGCACTACACTGACATGGATTCACTAAGAGTGTCTTTGGACTCCATCATTGCATGGAGCAATCTCTCCCTGACCAGTGGGCACCTCAGGCATAGGAACACAATAGCAAAGGAGTTCCCAATCTTGCGTCCACAGATATTGTTGAACCCCAATTCCCATAATCCCCAGCCCAATGCCTTCTTTTGAGGATGATGGGAGTTGTAGTCTAACAACATCTGGGGACCCAAGTTTGAAAGGCACTGCACTAGCATAACCATCGTCTTGACCACTTTAGATCAGTGATTCCCAACATATCTGAATGCTGGTGCTGGTAACATGAAAGCAGAATACATCACAGCTTGGTGCTGTAACATTTCTCATGCTCCCTGGGGAAAAACAACAACACAAAAATGAAATCCTCATGGACATTCTCCAACACTGGCTTGACTATGGCCTCTGGTGTTGTTGTTAACCATTTACAAACATGTTTTTTAGGGGGGAAGTTGAGTTATTATTTATTCATTTCATTTCTAAACCGCTCCATCCAAAGGCTCTGGGCTGTGTACAATAACTTTAAAAAAACCTTCCAACTTTAAAAATACATAAAAACACACAATTCAAAATGCAGTGCTAAAAACAATATAAAAACAATTCAGAAACAATTAAAACTATTTAAACATTTTATGAGTGCAGTGTTGCTGGGGCTGCTGGATCAAACCCTTCTTTCAAAAAATGTTTATTTTTTTCTTTGCTTGGGGACTGGTGCGGAACCATTTTTGGTCCCAAACTGAGGAACAGTGTTCTAGACGTTATATTTTGTAAGGGATTGAGAAGCTGAAATATTGTCATTCTGAGTCAGAGAGTAAATACATTATTTACCCATTTTATCTTTTTTGCCCATTCACAAAAACCTCAAAATATTGTATAAAGGATTTGGAGCTGTCGAATGAATCATACACTTGCCAATAATTTATTAATGGATTCGTGTGTTATTTGAGGAAGTGAGGATATTTTTCCTCTCTTAAAACTCAAGTTAAAGCTCCAAAGGCAAAGTCACTTTAGTGTCTGTTCGTTTAAGTCAGTGAACTTTAAATCATCCACTACAAAAATCATATATCCTCTTGTTTGACCTCATTTTTCCCTTTCATGGATTTTTTTCATTGAATCTCACCCTCCTCAGGGCTTTTCCCTAGTTTTTTAGTTTTCTTTACCTAACCTTTAACATTTTAGCCTTATAACTTAAGATATGGGTTTTGCTTTCCCTCTCTACTGAGAGTATGTTATGAAACTGTACTGTATCTTTTAGGTTCTGTTACAAGTTTTAATTTCTGCCTTCTCTGAAACCATCAAAGTTTCCTTTCATTTCATATTTAGATCTCAGTTTAAAAGGAGGTTCTCAAAATAACAAAATAATTGTTGGATATCAAGCCTGGTGACTCAGCATTTCAGTTATATTTAATGTCATTTAATTTCATTAAGGATTCTGGAGAACATGTTCTTTTTTCCTTCCATGTGTTCAAAAGCAAGAGAGGGAGGAAAAGAAAGACTTTTATCATCTCCATTCCTCAAGGACATACACATTGGCAGATCTCACTTACATTTATGTTGGAAGTCTACAGTGCTGTACGCTTGAAGACTTTCTGTCAATTTCTGTTCTGCAGTCCTGTCTTATTTTTTTCATGCTCAAACCAGCAGACTATGATGGAACAAAGTGATTTCTTATAATCAGTGTATTGAGTTATGGAGGCGCCTTTTTCATAGCAGTTAGGAACATCTTTGAAATCCACTGCACAATTTAAAGCCATATCCTCAAAATGGCCTTTGGCTTCGGTATCCAAACATACGCCTCAATCCAGCATGTTCTATGTGCTTCAGAGCCATTGACTGCAATGAAACTGAAGTGCATAAGAACATAAGAACAGCCCCACTGGATCAGGGCTGAAAGGGAGAAAAGATACTCTCTGTCCACTCTCTCTACACCATGCATAATTGTATACACAATTGTATACTCGATCATGTCTCCCCGTAGTCACCTCTTTTCCAAACTAAAGAGCCCCAGATGCTGTAGCCTAGCCTCATAAGGAAGGTGCTCTAGGCCCCTGATCATCTTTGTTGCCCTCTTCTGCACCTTTTCCTGCTTACCCCAATTTCTAGGTCATTTATGAATAAATTAAAAAGCACTGGTCCAAGTCCAGATCACTGGGGGACCCCACTTCTTATACTTCCCTCCATTGTGATAACGCTCTATTTATTCCTACCCTCTGTTTCCTGTCCTTTAACCAGTTACTAGGGATGTGCATGAATCAGTTTTTTTAATTTAATTTGTGCCCAAATCAAGTCACCCCTGATTTGTTTTGTGTCTGAATCTGTACCCCCTGAATCACCCCACTTTCAATTTGGATTAGATTAGATTAGATTGAGATTTGGATTGACTTGTACCACTTATAAAGGTCCTGGGAGCACCATATTTAGGTGGTGGGTAGGTCCCCATGGCTGCCACCTACCATCCACATTTCAAGGCAGTGGGGCAATTGGCTGATTTTTAGTGACTTTTTAAAGTTTTTACTGACATTGTATATTTCCATGATAGGAAATAATGAAGATTTGAAGTTGCCATAGCCTAAACCTAACATGGACCCCCAGCTTTAACTTTTTTTTTTAAGCTAAGCTATAGTCCATGTAGAAGTGGAGTGACGGAGCAAAATGTACGGTCACTAGTTTTCAAGTGTTTGGATTCTTTGGTGTATAACTTTTCCTCATAATGAATCCCTATGAGGATTCAGTGCACACCTTCATTTATTCTGTTCATTTTGACTGTCATTGGACAGTGCCAACTGTCAACTGCCATGTGCCAACTACCGCCCCCCCCACACACACACACTGGGGTACTCAGTTTATTTTTAAAGGATTTTTGAAGTGTTTAGATTCTTTGGTGTCTTCATTACACACCTAAGTGCTAGAGCTTAGCTTTTATTTTTAATTGAAAGCTGGGAATCTGGGGGAAATGATAGGAGGAATGTGAATCTTGAAGCAATTAGAATCGAATCTGGTGCAATTCAATTTGGACCCAAGTCTAGCCAATGGACCACAGGGGTGATTTGTTCTGTCTCCAAATCCCCCAAATCAGTTAGATTTGGGTACAAATTGGTTTGTACCCAAATCTATTTGCACATCCCTACCAGTTACTATTCTACATAAGTACTTGTCCCCTTATCCCATGACTGCTAAGTTTTTTCAAGAGTCTTTGATGAGGAACTTTGTCAAAAGCTTTTTGGAAGTCCAGGTTTATTATGTCAACTGAATCACCTTTATCCACACACCTGCTGACACTCTCAAAGAACTCCAAAAGGTTAGTGAGGCAAGATTTACCTTTGCAGAAGCCATGCTGGTTCTCTCCCTGCAGGGCCTCTTGTTCTATGTGCTTTACAATTTTGGATTGTTAAGCACATAACAAGCCCCTGGATCCCTTTTTGAAAATCAGAGTTACATTTGCTACTTTCTAGTCCTCCGGTATAGAGCCTGATTGTAGACTCTGTATCTACAATCACACTTAACCTACAATTGCACTTAAATGTGCAGTGGATAGATGCATGAGGCAACTTTTTAAAAAATATATTTATATCCCGCTCTTCCTCCAAGGAAGCCCTGAGCAGTGTACTACATACTTGAGTTTCTCCTCACAACAACCTTGTGAGGTAGGTTAGGCTGAGAGAGAAGTGACTGGCCTAGAGTCACCCAGCTAGTATCATGGCTGAATGGGGATTTGAACAAGGGTCTCCCCAGTCCTAGTCCAGCACTCTAACCACTACACCAAATGATGGCTGTTGATAAAACATTAGAAAAAGCAAGGTATGACTAAGTCCCATTGAATACAAAGGTGTGGGGTTTACAGCCTTATTCTTTGTACATTTACTCACAAATAAATCCCACCTTGCTCACAAGTTCTCAGGCAAGTGTTTATGGGATTTAAGTCTAGTTGCAGCTAACCTTTGCTAGATTACATTCAAAGTTTCATGTGTTGATCACAAGAATAAGGCAAATCTTAACCACATGTCAGCCAGCACCCCACTCCCCTCCATATTTGGTATTGCACACCTAGTCCAGAATCACATATTTTATTTATTAATTATTTATTCATTCAGTACATTTCTGCACCACCCCATACAAAAATGTCCCTGGGCAGTTCACAATCTAAAAGCAACCATTAAAACCATTAATATGATTAAAACAATTTAAAATACAAATAAGAATTCTAAAACCCGAAGCTTTAAATCTATAAACTAAGAGTCTGGCTAAACAGGTATGTTTTCGGGTCCTTTTTAAAAACATTCAGAGAAGGGGTATCTCTAATTTCATTAAGAAGCACATTCCAGTGTCTGGGACAACTCTAGAAAAGGCCCAGTGGGATTGATGAAGAAAAAGGTGGACCTAAGCTGTTCACGGCCTTATCGGTAATAACCAGCACTTTGTATTTCACCTGGAAACCTATTGGCAACCACTGTCATTTTTTAAAAATGGGTGTAATATGACCTCTTCAGGCAACCTGGAGACCAAACTGGTTGCTGCATTCTGTACTAACTGCATTCTGTACTAACTGCAGATGTACAAACACAGCCCAACATAGAATGCATTGCAGTAGTCAAGTCTGGATGTTACCAGCATATGCACCACAGGTTTAAGGTTGTTTATGTCAAAAATGGACATAGCTGAAGCTGATAAAAAGCACTCCTGGTCACGGCTTCAACCTGAGAGACCAGGGAGGGGTTCAGGTCCAGAAGTACTCCCATTCTACATACCTGCTCTTTCTGGAGGAGTCCAACCCTGTCCAGAACCACTTCCCAAGTCTCAACCTCCTACAATGAGTACCTCCATCTTGCTTGGAGCCTCAGTTTGTTCTCCCTCACAGGAACATAGGAAGCTGCCATATACTGAGTCAGACCATAGGTCCATCTAGCTCAGTATTGTCTTCACAGACTGGCAGCAGCTCCTCCAAGGTGGCAGGCAGGAATCTCTCTCAGCCCTATCTTGGAGATGCCAGGGAGGGAACTTGGAATCTTCTGCAGTTCCCAGAGCAGCTCCATTCCCTAAGGGGAATATCTTACAGTGCTCACACATCAAGTCTCCCATTCATATGCAACCAGGGTGGACCCTGCTTAGCTAAGGGGACAAGTCATGCTTGCTACTACAAGACCCGCTCTCTTCTCCAGCAAATCCAGCCCATTACTGCCTCCAGGCAAGCATTTAGGGAAGTTAAGCATTTCCTGATGAAGTTGACATGGAGAAATAGATTTAGGTGTCGTCAGCATATTGATAAAAACCCTGCACCAAATCCCCTGATGATCTCTCACGAAGGTTCCATGTAGATGTTAAAAATCATTGGAGACAGTATGAAACCTTGTGAGATGCAATACCAAAGCTCTTGTTTTGAAAAGTAACAGTCTCCACCATCTGGAACCTACCCGAGAGGTAGGAGCCACTGCAAAGCAATGCCTCCCATTCCAGACCCCTTTAGGTGTCCCAGAAAGATGCCATGGTCGATGGTAACAAAAGCTGTTGAGAGATCAAAACGGATCAACAGAGTCACACTCCCTCTGTCGATTCCTAATTAGAGATCATCGAACAGGCCAACCAAGGCTGTCCCAACACTGTAGCCTACCTGAAAGTCAGTTTGAAATGGGTCCAGATAATATGGAGCTGACATATGGTGCTGCAAAAATGCCCATTGCTATTATGCCATTTCACATCTCCCTGTACCATTTTCTAGAGGGAGCTTTTAAGGCAGTGTGGTGGTGGGAAACACCTGCAGGATGATCAAAGGGGGCTTAAGTTTTCTGCATAGAGCACCCTGAGTCTAGGTGTAGAATGTTAGATAGGTGAGGAACATGAAAGAGATGTCTGTGAGTATGCGCACATGCATGTTGGGGGAGTCTTGTATGGAATATCCTACCACCACAAGTATACAGCTGTTTGTACACTAATACATGTTTTTATGTAAGAACATAAGAACAGTCTTACTGGATCAGTGGCCCACCAGATGCCTGTAGGAAGCCCACAGGCAAGAGCTGAGGGCATGCCCTCTCTCCTGCTGTTGCTCCCCTACAACTAGTATTAGAGGCATCTTGCCTCTCAGGCTGGAAGTGGCCTATAGCCCTCAGGCTAGTAACCAGTGATAGATTTGTCCTGCATGAATTCATCTAAGCCCTTCTTAAAGCCATCCAGGCTGGTGGCTGTCACTACATCTTGTGGCAGAGAATTGTATAGGTTAATTACGCATTGTCGGAAAAACTACTTCTTTTTGTCAATCTGACATTTTCTGGCAATCGGTTTCATGGGATGACCCCTGGTTCTAGTGTTATGAGAGATAAATTTCTCTGTCCCCTCTCTCCACACCATGCATGATTTTATATACCTCTATCATGTATAGGGAATTTTATATACTTCAGTCATTTTTTTAACTAAAAAGCCCTAGGTGTTGTAACCCCATGTGTTGTAGGCTTCCCTTGTAAGGAAGGTACTCTAGGACCTGATCATTTTGGTGAATGACTGTACCTGCCTTCATTTTAAAAGTGAATCTGTGAAGAGTCCCCTCAAGTATATAGTACTCATTCTGCTGTATCTTTGTTCTGCTGTACAACATAGTGAGATGTAGACATGACCTCTCTGGGGAGGGCAGGTGGGGAGGCCCTGGCCTGCCTCCCTTCACACAATCACCCTCCCCATTTTGCTTGGCCACTTCCCAAGGCACATGAGTACCGCTGCTGTGAGTGGCAGAACAGGGAGCTGAAGAAGGAAGTCCTCCGGCATCCCTCAATGCACCACACCAGGAGCATGGTGCTTTGAGGGATTCCCCCTCAGATGGGTGCTCTAGCTGCCCAGCTCTGTGTGTGCTTGGGCCACAGGCAGCCTGAGCACACCCACAACCAGGGACCCAGGGAGAAGGGTGCACTAGCGCCCTTCTGCCAGGGGACGTCTGGGGGGGGGAACCTCCAGCTACCCGGAGGATCAGCCCTAATCCTGGCGCTTCACACGAGCAGCCCTAGCCCGGTAGGGCTACACGAGCTGGGATAGGTCTGCTCATGTAAACAGCCTTAATGTGAATAACTGTGCCTTAGATCTGTAAACATAGGGACATAGGAAGCTGCCATATATTGAGTCAGACCATTGGTCTATCTAGCTCAGTATTGTCTTCACAGACTGGTAGCAGCTTCTCCAAGACTGCAGGCAGGAATCTTTCTCAGTCCTATCTTGGAAATGCCAGGGAGGGAACTTCGAACCTAGATGCTCTTCCCACAGCAGCTCCATCCCCTGAGGGGAATATCTTACAGTGCTCACACGTTTAGTCTCCCTTTCACATGCAACCAGGGCAGACCCTGCTTAGCTAAGGGGACAAGTCATGCTTGCTACCACAAGACCAGCTCTCCTCTCCCAACATGTACAAGTGTTGAACATAACATGTGAATAGGTCTCATGAGAACTTTATATTAGCATCAATGGTATAGGGTGACAGGTTGATGGTAGTGATTGGCAGTTAATAACTTGTACAAAATTTACTTGCTAGGCAAAACTGTCCACTCAGTCAGTTACATTTTCTCCAAGTGCTTTCAGCATGAGCAGTGTCTCATGATTCTGCTTTACTGAAGTAGTCCCATAATTTCCCCCCAAGAAAATATGAGCAGTTGTCTGATGCTCTGGATGGAAAATAAGAACAATAAATAACCTTGACGGTAGTAAATGAAAATTATTTCATTACAACTCAGGCATTTATAGTCAAATCTGGTGGAGGATATTCAGTCAGTTGGCTGATTAGTTTTGAAACCGGAGTGCTGAAATGGAAAATGGGAAAGAATTTAGCAACAGCATAATAATAATGACACTGAAAAAAGAAAAGAAATTCTTATGCATGTACAAGATGAAGAAATGAACCATGTTGATGAAGTGCTTGATGTAATGGTCATCTGAAATTAAGCAAGATAAGCTTCATCATCTGCTTGTTATACCATAGATATGTAAATGCACTAGGGGTTTTTCACTACACCAATAGCATAGAAAGAGAGAGGGAGAAATACAAGTTGTGCATTCTGATTTTTTTAAAAAGTCATACTGCACCATCCATCTCCCTATTACCATGGAAACCCAAGTTTTGCAATTAGAATAAATTCTGAAAATTAGGCAAACTTGCATACATTTATTTACTTTTATTCTGTGTCTGTAAGCCAGGTTTTCAAAGAATTTGAAACATTTCCTTTTGTCAAGAAGTAAGATGATGATGGGGAACAAATGAGGAAAACCAATTGGAGTTAGGTGATTAGTAAGGTGGGGTGTCAGTGAACAAGGACCATATATGAGAGACAGAAATCTGTCTAGCTCTGATGACAAAACCATTTCCCCACCTTCTTCTAGATATAGGAACACTAGGATCATGGAATTATGGGCGTTGTCTCAAACCATTTCTCAAACCCACTTCTCGAATGCATTTATTTATTTATTTTACGAATTTATATCAGATGTTTCTTTTTTTTAAAAAAAGAATCCAAAATGGTTAACAACAACAACAATGTAAAACCATCAGAAAGAAGATATTAGAAATTAGGCCATCTATATAAAACAAAATGAAATAGCAGCAACAACCTCCACTCCACAACAATACACACTATTGTTCCTCCACTAACAATGTTGCTAACATCAGCTAGCAACATACAAAAATCTCCTCTGTCACATCACAGCAGTGGTAAAATAAATAAATTAATACCAAGTCAGCCTTCCTCCTGCAAAACCATACTTAACCAGATGATGAAAAACATCTAATGATAATACCAAGCATTCCCCATATCCATCTGCTGAACTTCAGTTGGTCGAGGGTTGCCTGGAGAAGAACCCCCACTGTTGATCAGAATGTGTGGGAAGGAATAGATGAGAAGATGCTCCCTGAAGTACCCAGGTCTCAAGCCATTTGGGGTTTAAAGGCAAGAACCAGCACCTTGAATTGAGCTCCCAGAAACTAATGGGCAACAAATGGAGAGCAAACAACACAGCATTTAGAGGATTCATCTGGCCAGTTGAGCTGCAAGGGGTTATAACATTTCAAACAGCAAGACTGAGAAATCATACATGTGCCACAAAAAGGGAGCTGCCTGATGGTAATAATGTAATGTGTTCTGTGTCATACTGATAAAAGGAATAAATCAACCTCATGGCTGGCTGCCTTGAAATACAAGAATTAATGATTCCTTAACAGGAGCCTCACCCTCACATTGCTTCTGTTATGACATGCCAAAGTTCACCCAGGTCCACGGGAGAATAACAAACCAATGCCATTATAATCAGCCCAGCAACAAGAGATTTTCACGCTTTTCGCTGCATTCCACAATAAAATGCAATAATCAAATTGAACGTGTATGCACAATAGCTTTTGAGACCAAGAAAAGGCCAGAAGATATAAAAGAGACACATGAAATCTGGGAAAAGGACAATATAAAATTACTGGAGAAGATCCAAGCTAAGCTCTTTCACACCATCAACCTCGTCACATTAGAATCCATATTAAAATCTAATTTTAAAGGAGTCTAAATTAAAAAAGCTCACTTAATTCCTTCAATTTGCAGAACAATTCCATTCCATTAGGCAACTAATTTCTACCTGTCAGATATAGAATGAAAGTGGCTCCTCTCAGGAGGAAACTTTTTACTTGTAATAATTAGATATGGGGAACCCAGTAAGATGCCTAAGCTTTGATATCTGGCCTGGTTTAACTCTCAGAGCTCATCAACCCATGAGTAAATGCCATTGAAGTGCTGGCTTCAGTGGTTCAATAGTACAGAAAGTTCAAACGAGGTGACATGTTTCATAATTAAGTAACAAAATAGCTTTAATTTTTATTAGAGAATCATAAAAGCTTACCTGTGTGAGGCTCAAGTGTATAAATCCCTTTTGTTGATCTATTATTCTAATAAGCTCTTAGAGACAATATGAAGAGGTCTTGATTACATTTAGAAGATAAGAGCCAGGAGAGTACAAGTAATGAAGCACATCATGGCCATAATAAACTTGGAGCTGAAGAAACTGTAAAGGCAAAATAAAATTGCTTCCCCCCCCCACCCCGCAATTCTCTTTAGATTGCACTTCCATTTATCTGTTTGCTTCTTCCCCAAGAGCATGTACTGTACTAGATGAGGGGAAAAAACAAATGTACAATTTGCCGAAGAAAATGAAATGCTATACTTGTCAATAGCACTTTTTGCTTTAGTTTTAAAAACACTGCACATTTTAAAAATCCACCCCAGTACTCGTATATATTATCAACATCTTGAATAAAAAAAAATTTCCTCTTTTTGTACCTTTCCCCACTGAATCAGTTACAGGATTGAAATCATCATTCTATGAAGTGGAACTGACAATAATGTCTTCCATTATCTCAGATTTGCCACAGGAGGGCATGGATGGGTGGTGGCGGAGGAGGGAATATGTTTCTGTACGACACTTTTTTGTTAAATTAATGGAATTTGTTCATTTGTTTTTAACCATTTCATTTAATGATGCTATTTCTCCTCAACTGCTAAAAGATTTTGAGAATAATGGAGAAAAAAACAGGAGAAAAAAATGAATATATGCATTGTGAGGACTGGCTATGATTTTGACGGCTTATTTCATACTCGTAGCAAGGTACCAGTGACCAATATAATCATCAGATGAAATGTTTTCTCTAGGAGTTGATTCAGGGCTTAAATGAACCTCAGGACCAGGATATGTGTGTGTGGAAAATGCTAATCCAGACAAAAAGCCCTAGAAAATTCTGATATGCCATTGGGATGACATTAGTGCATGACTTCTGGCATTAAGGAGTAGACCCAGATGTAATGAGCTCTGTAATTGGCTGTAGCTGTCATGGAAATGAAAGAAAAATGAGGCAGAGGCCAACCAAAATGATGCAGAGGCCAACCAAAATTGAACTCTGGAGAAGGATTGTTGGAAGGGACAAACTGGGATGGGTTGGTGAAAGTTGCTGTGTCTGAGTTTTCAGAGACCCTTGTCTGGCTAGTAGGAAAAGGGAGCATTGCTAGACAGAGAATCAACAGACCCTTTGGAAACTAATACCAGCAGATTATGATGAAACAGAGGGCAATTTGAATTTGGAAGGGGTAATATCTCTGAAAGGGCCAACACCTGTGAACTGACTGGCAGTGAGTGTATTATTTCAGCACTGAGAAGATGTTTTGTCTATTGAAACTTGACTGATTATGGAATTCAGGCTTCACACAAGTGCTGGTAGTGAACAGGTTTATATACAGCTCTTTGGCAGGATCCTAATACAGACCTGTAGCAATACTTTCACTAAAACGAGGGAAGAAAGTGAGTCCAGAGATTGGCTTGGTAAGAGAATAATGCAGAGTTAATTATAAATCTATCTATCTTTCTTTCTATCTATCTATCTATCTATCTATCTATCAAACAAACAAATAAATTCACTGTGCCAGAACACAACACAGGGGTGTCCCAAAAGTCTATAGTGAGAACAGTGAAGAGAGAAGATTCCCGATATTTTCAGCAAAGTTGGAGGCATGATGTCATGTTTTGCCTGCCTTGAGGCCCTGGGTATTCCTGCCCCTTGAGGCAGCCTGCCACATTACAGCAGACTCATAAGCTTCTGTAGCCCTGGACAGGTCCCATCCTTTGGGGTCACTTCCTTTCCCTCTAGTTTAAAGGCTTTCTGGCTGAGGTAGGCCTTGCCTCAATATCAAGGTTCTCTTATGCCATCTTGTTATTGATGGTCTGCTTGGCTCCCTACTGACTTTTGTATGACCCTCTGGCTCCTGATTACTTCTTAGCTCAACCTTTCATGTCTTCCTGGCTCCTGTCCTGACCCTCTGGCCCCTGATTGGTTTGGCTTGACTTCCTGTGTGATATTGGCTCTCAGCCCGTCTTGATCCAGTTTATGGTGCCACCTCAACTGCACATGCTTATGAAAAGACTTCTTTATCGATTCATTTTTGAAGACCAAAACACATAGTGCCCATCTCACCATCCTATCCCCTTACTCTTCTGATTGCCAGAGTGGAGGAAAAACCACACAGTGGAAAGCGGGCACCTTCCAGTGTGACTTTTCCCTTTGGCAGGCTTAGAAGCTTGGGATAGGACAATGCAGCATCCATGTTGCTGGGCAACAGCTTGAGGAGTGCCGAGTCAGGGCAAGTGCTTGGAGAGGCACCAGCGAGAAGCGTGGCAGGGACGGAGTGGCTGCGTTCCTGGGTGGCACCTACATTGGTGATCCTGGGTGGCACCTGCACCCCTGCTAACTTGGCAAAGGGGCCTCTTTTAATGTGATTCTTTTTATTTAGCAGGGGGAGTGTAACTGGCACTATTCACCCCCAGCACAGTACCTCCAGTGACTGTTGCTGGTGTCTACCTTATGTTTCTTTTAGCCTGTGAGCCCTTTGGGGACAGGGATCCATCTTATTTATTTATTATTTCTCTGTGTAAACTGCCCTGAGTCATTTTTGGAGGGGCAGTATAGAAATTGAATTAATACACCTTCAAACCAAAGAAACTTACTACAAACTGAAGGTTCAAACTGGAGTTTGGCAAGGGAAACCACAGGTTACTTTTGCCACAAAACCACGGTTTCACAAACTCAGACGTCCATGAATTCCAACCTTTAGCCTGTTCAACTCTGGTTTGGCATTATGTATGAATGGGCCCTTGACAGTTGCCGCACAGCCTGGTTCCTCAACACAAGAAAGCCGCGGGGATGGGCAACCCAGGAACACCTTGCCCTGTCTTGACCACTGCTGTGAAGAAGCAGTCCAAGCAGTCCCTCTGACAGTCCAGTTGGACATTGGCATATATCCATGTAGATTTTTGCCCTGTAAGGCCACCCTACTTTCCTGGGATCACTGATAATCAGGGCTCCCCTCTCCCACAATTCCCCGGAGCAGCCGATTGCATATATCATACCAGTACAAACTCAGGAAAGATGAAAGAGAGTAAAGATCTATCCTCAATCCTGATGTTTCCCTAGTCTGGCCACCTGGTACCACCCAGAACTATGGAGCAGCCACTAAAGCTTGGGAATATGAAAGGATTGCCTTTAGAGGAGGGAGTCATGGTGTAAAGTTCTATTATTTACCATAGAGAATGAGGGGCTCATACAAGCTGGGGCCCCTTGCTGACACGAGGGCAGGAGTATGGTTGGTTATTCTGGTACTGCTTTGCCAGGGTCTGCCATTGCAAGGACATCCATAGTCACTCTGGACCAGACCCCAGGATCCTTTACCCTCCCTCATATACATATTACCTCCTAGGAAGTCATCATGATCCCTTTGCAGAGTAACAGAAAAATAGTGCCTCTCTACATCTCCCCATTGCCAGTAATTGTGCTTGTGCGAGACTTTTTGCTGTGGGACTCCTTCAAGGGTGGCAGTGCAATTGCTGTAAGGAGAAGAGCTTAAATAGCATTTAAAGGGATTTAAATGCCCTTTCTGTGACAAGGGCAGGTGATCTATCCATTCCGAAAAGGCACAATCACACTTGGCATGCCCCACTGAAGATTGTGGCAAATGGCTGCCGCCCTACAGATGTTCTGATGCCTTGTCCACAGTCTGGCAATGCAAGCACTATGAAGCTTGCTGGTATGCAGCCTTGGTGGACCAGGAAGAGGGAGTGGCTCCCCATCCAATAACGGGAGGTTGCCAGGCTATGGTTGGATGCACAAGTGGAGGGAGACCAGTGGCTGCCCATGTCTGGCTGCCGCCATGGCCCCTCTTGCCCCGCCCCCTATGTTTGATGTCAGATGTAGGCAGTTAGCCATGACCCCTGCATCTGATGTCAGATGCAGGGTCGTGACTAGCTCCCGAATGGGGCCGTGCAGCCCCATTCAGGAGCTAGATTGGCTCGAGTGCAAATGCAGTTCTGGCCATTTAACTCCCGAACGGGGCTGCGTGGCCCTGTTCAGGAGCTAAGCCATGCCCGCCATCTAATGTCAGAAATGGGGGTCATGTCAGGGCCACGAGGTGTGGCCCCTAAGGGGTGGTGGCCTGGGTTCTTTGAATCCGGTCACCCAATAGTGGCTATGCCCCTGGTTGGACGAATGTCTGGGATGCAATCTGCGCTTAGAAAAATTAACCTCAGGTTCATCTACCTGCAGTTTGCTGTGCAAATGCAGCCTATTTCTCACCAGTGATAGAAGATCCTCGTGGAATTGTTGAAGTGTTCATCCTTCAAAGGATTTAAAAGCTCCAAAGCCTAGTATGAGGATTCTGTGAAAACAGAAGATATTGCTAAGGCCATATCCAACTTGCTTTCCCTGTTGGAAACTTGAGTGTATGACTGATAATGTAAGAAGTATCTTGGGAAAGAAAAGATAGATACATTTTTCCAGTCTCGTCCCAACATGCACAGATAACTGCAGATTTCATGGTCCCTGCTGCCTTCCAGGAGACCAAACTGAGATGAAGCTATTTTGTGCATACAGATTAAAGGCAGTGTTTAGGGGGACTTACACATACTGGGAAGCATCTTTGGCTGCTTTGTAAACTTTGCTTTCTCTTCCCATGATGTTTGGAGGGAAGCCATGATTGTGCGATGGTGAGAGAAGTTGAGAAGTGTCAAGAAGAAGAATTCTACTCGAAATGTGATATACTCTTATTACTTGGCCACTCATTCCAGAATTATGAATTAGAAAGCAGGTATTGGAGCTGAGCCATCCCTTAACACTCTCTTGTAGAACCTGAACTCCAGAAAGGCTTTCTATTGTTATACACCCCAACTCTGAGTAATGAGAAGTTCCAGGGGGCAGCACTGCTTTGGTTTCTGGATTCCCGTGGAGGAGAGATTCCTGGAGGCTTGTGGTATCTGTACTATTTGGTTTATTCACAAATGCAAAAGTTGAATGAGCATCAGCTGTATTTTGAACTAGCAGTTACCTCTTCAAACATAGCAACAGGCTACATCAGTTTCCAGAGAGCACTCCCTTCTACCTCCAAGGTGTTCCAGGCGAAAGCCTTTAGCCCTCTGCTTAGCTCCTCCATTCCCAGACTCAGATCTCAGTTTGTGTCTCTCCCTTTGAGCTTGCCTTTCTTTCTTTACACAGACACCTGTGGAAGGCAGGGAGCGTCACCTTTCACCTCACCAGTCCCTCCCATCTGGTGGCTTCTATGTGCACCTTACAACACCCTTCATGGCTTCCCTATTCAGAATGTCAGGGGTATTAATCCCTCTGCCAGGAACACGAACTGATCTTCCTCAGCTGTTAAGAATATAGTATTAGCATTCCTTTGTCAGATCCAGATATGCTGAACAGGCATTGCCTTTGGGTAAAAACCACAGTGAGAGGCCATTCACAATGAACAGAACCAAATTCTGCAACACTATAGTATAATGCTATGCCTAGATAACCATTTTATATTTTCTATACTCATCTGAATTCCCCCTCTCTACTCCCATTCTACACCAACCACTAAAAAGTACTGTTACACCATGAACAACAACAAGTATGTATCTATAAAATATGAGAAGGTTGCAATGACAACAGCATCACTGGATATTACAACAGGGTGCAATGCTGCTGGAAGGAAGGAGATCAGCCTGGTTACTGCCTACCAGCCAGTTGCTTCATAAGCTGTTCTGACATGGTTCCACCCTCTCAAACAAAACACCATTTTGTCTGCCAGGACCCAATGCCTTAAGAGAAGGAAGATCAGCCTGTCAGGGGCTTCAAGAGCTGCCTGTCTCTTCCCAGCCTCCCAACTAGCCAGTAGAATCTGTCTCAAGAAAAATGATAATCTATAAACTGCAGCTTCTGGGCACTGGTAGTTTCGGGTAAGATGTATGTCATCATGCTGCTGCAATTTCCCGAACATCTAATAATACTGATGGGGTTTCTCATGGCCTTTGTGATTCTCGATAAACCACAAGACAGTGATGAAATTGGCAAGACTGGAATCTGAATCTGTGGTATTGAAATAAGCTGGCAGCAGAATCATGGAAAGAAGAAATGCCCTCAAATAGTACTACATGTAGCACCAGAAGGATAATATGAAGTTTCACAATGTCAGTTTACATCAAAAATGTTTTATTTGGATTGATGCGATGTCATCTGAGAAGATAGTGGCTTGAGCTCAAGGCTCTGGCGCATCATGCCCCAAAGGCCTCCAATTCTGCTGGAATTCGATAGTTCAAAGTAGCCAAAACTAAGGATGAATGGAAGTGACCACTTTGTTCACAGGAGATTAATTTGGGGCACATTCCAGCTATTTGGGAAGAATTTCTCAAAACTTTTGGAATGCTTACTTTTGATTTCAAAGTGATGGTGGTTCTTCCTCTTTTTAGAGCAATATATTCACTGTCACCTGTGATGTCAGTAGCAGTGAAACACCTTCCAGCAACTGCTAGCTGGCAGCTGTCATCCCCCCTCCCCCCACAACATCCTGGACATAGCATTGCTCTGGGAAATTGTGGGCGTAAACTTGTGGTCCATTGGTGGCTTCAATCCCCACCCCCACCCTTGAATGCTCTGTGATGCTGCTACTATGGGAGCATTCTGGGGAACATGCAGCTAAACTGAACGAATAGGGTTTTCATCACTCCACCACCAATGGTAAGCCCCCACAAAACTTACTAAAAAAAAAATTAAAATTCCCAATTCGTAATTGTCCCTGAATTTTTTTCTCCTGAATGTCATCTCCTCCCTCTACTATATTTTGAGCTTAAAGTTTTCAGCTGAAAATTGAGTACTAGTCAAAACCTCTGGTGGTTTAAAAGAAAGTAATAGTCAAAGGCGGAAACCGCTATTTCAGCTCAGAAAAAAATCAAACAGACAGCCATCTTGAAGCCAAGGACTTTGTAGAGATTTCTAAAATGGTACCAAATTGCGAAGTCAAGTAAGTATTCATACTCCATTAACTAAAGGAGGCTTTGAACATTTAATAACTTTGTGCACATGACCAAATAAGCTGATGGTGCGGGAGGGCTGGAAGGGAAGCCCTCCCCAGTTCGCTCTGCTGTTCACCGCGGCACACAAGTGCCATGGTGGTGAGAGGCAAAGTAGGGAGCTGGAGAAGGACGTCCTCTGGCATCCCTCAATACACATGACCCTGGAGCCGGGGTTAAGGGCGCGCTCCCACCCTTAACCCTGGTTAAAGGCCAGAGCAAGAAGTAGGGTTAGGTGGGGTGGGAGCACCAGGTTTGGGGGCGATCCTGGCACTTCGCATGAGCAGTCTAACCCAGGCTGGGCTGCTCTAGCCTGGGCTAGGCTGCTTGTGAGAATAGTTTCATTATTTATCTCAGAGCTGAAATCCGAGTCAATGTAATCTCTCTGTTAAGCCTGATTAGGGAGGCTTGTACAAATCTTTCAGAGAGAGAGTTCCAGGTTGTGTGGCTTCAGACAGCTATATTGTGGAATTTGAAATAAGTGCAGAGGATGAAGTGAGGAAAATGACTAGGATAATGCAAATGCTATTGAACAAAGAGGGTTTTTTTTATTGAGAACACAGAATATAAGGGTGGGGTGCATTTTAGAAGTTATAAAGAAGGATCTGTAAGTATATAGACTTCCTTACCAGTCTGATAAAATAAATCTGAGATACAAGCTCTACAGAAGCTTCCAGACTGAATTTGCACAAAACAGAAATTCTGTGCAGCTCTTCATAACAGGAAAATCATGGGATATAATTGCCCAGTTCATGAATTTCCAAGACAAGGAACCTGCAGAATTTAACATGCAGAATTAAAGCATGATAAGCAACATATCTCTGTTTTTAAAAGGCTTGTCAATGGAAATGCCACATAAGCAAAAAGTGATGAAGCCAGTAAGAGAAGTTCTCATAGTTGAATGGATAAGATACAGCTGGGAATTTCCCTTTAAACTTGTAGTAGTTCAAGATGAGCAAACACATTTGGCTTAGTCTCAAAGAAAGCTATCTTCTTCTCCTCTGTATGTTGGAACTCTGTTCAAGATAAGGTATTTCAGAAGTGTTAAAAGACAAAGCTGCAGAGGGCGATATAGAGAAAGAGAAGAAATCTGAAAATGACTTGAAGGCAGCTGGTATTCAAAAGAACAATGAATGAAAGAAAAGGTAAATGTATGACAGAACACAACAGCAGTATATTTCAACTATTATTCAAGAAGAAGATAGTGACCAACATTCAAAAGTGGAGCAGATTTAGTAGATGAATAAGGTAATTTAAACAATGAAATGAATTTAAATCTGGGAGGGGCACAACAGTTCTATTTAGTGGTAGCCTACTGATTTAAATGTGGTGTGCTGCTGAAAGATAAGAGCTTTGAGGATCAATAAATATGTCTTCCTGTATACTTTGGCTGGATTCGTATGTAACAGGAAACTGTGGGTCCAATGAGCCCACGGTTCCTCCCCCCATCGCACACTTCACAGACATTCAAAATTGCAGTCTCAGAGTCTGGAGAGAGGAGGGGGAACTTGCTACACTGGTGGGGGAATTGGCTTTGTGGGCTTCCTTCTGGCATGAAGGACAGTGCTAGTAGCCAATCACAGCAGGAGCAAGGGAGGAGCTTCCTCCCTCAACTTTGGTTACAGCTTGCTGTAACTCCAATGCTGCTGAACACAAACCTCAGGTAGGAGCAGCGAAACTCACTAAAACCCAAGGGTTCAAACTGGAGTTTGGGAAGGGAAATCTGAGGTCACTTTTCTGATGGAACGGAGGTTGTACATATTCAAATGTACAAGGAATTCAAGCTTGGACTCCTTCACCTCCAGTTTCCTGTTATGTGTGAATGCAGTCTTTGCCTCTGAGACTAGCAACTTCCAGCAGCATCTGGTGGGCCACTGTGTGAAACAGGATGCTGGACTAGATGGGCCTTGGGCCTGATCCAGCAGGGCTGTTCTTATGTTCTTAGCAACCAAGTAGATTGGCTCCTCAGTTAGAAAAGTATGGAGTAAAGATTTATGTTTTCTGAGGGCAACAAAATGGAGGGGGAAGTGTTGGATATGGGGGAGTTGCTTAACAACCATGCCTTTTAAATGCTGGATAACCTATAATGTTGCCCTATCTATCTATCTATCTATCTATCTATCTATCTATCTTATTTATATACTGCCTGATATATACATCTCTAGGCAGTATGCACAATTCAAGTTTCTCTTAGGTTCAGTCCCAATATTTTATTTAAAATGTACATGTATGGAAACATGTTTGTTTATTTGTTTGTTTATTTAAATTTATCTTCTGCTCTTCCTCCAAGGAACCCAGAAAGGGATACATGTTTATTTTTATCCTCACAACAACCCTGTGAGGTAGGTTTAGCTGAGAAAGAATTGACTGGCCCAGATTATCACCTAGACAGTTTCATTGCTGACTGGGGATTTGAATTTAGGCCTCCCAAGTCCTAGTTCAACACTCTAACCACTTTTTAGAAAATATATTCCAGGTGAAATATGGGCTTCTCATAGACAAGAAAATTTGTTTTAAAGTTATGACTGGATCAAACATATACACAAAGAAGAAAAAGGCAAATGCTCGAAGTGATGCTGGAAGTTATTGACAAGTATAAATGGGTCTAGCCCAGTTATTTAACAATTTTTGGGGGGGTGAGAGTGTGTTTGTATGTGTGTATCAGAAAATTGCAAAAATCCTGTGATTTTTTTTAGAATTACAGCCAGTAACTATGTCGCTGAAATATATTGACAAAAATGCAGCATTTCTCTGTATTAAACAAAATCAATTCATCATATGCTTCTTGGTGCATAATTGTTTACAGCACAAAAATGGAAACAACAACAATGACTGAAAGAGACAGATTGGATACACAAAAGCAGGGTAACAGACAAATGAATGCAAAATATCTTGGATAAATTAGACAGAAACAAAATAACTTCTATGACAGAATGGTAGCCTTTGATGTGGATCACACCACGAAAACATTGGATTTGATTCTGGTTCGGACATGAACTTTAAAAAGTGGTCAAGTAATCAGTTCAGACACTTAGAATGACTTTTTGAACCACTATAGATACATTTCCTGCAGAATAATATAGAACTGTTTTGCTTGCAATGCAGTGATAAAATGAATACCATCACAAACTCCATAACCATGATGGCTGGAGCATCAACCATGATGGCTGGTGCATCAATGAAGCCTATGGCTTCCCTCTGCAGACAATCATTGCCATAACCACGAGCGGCAAGGTGGAGGGGGTCAGTGATGTACCAAGGTGGGACTTCTGACCTGCTTTTGGCACTTGTCCACAGCATAGAATTATATAAGTATGTAGGTATTTGGGGTTTTAAACATATGAAGAGGGCTTTATAGCTGGAGCAGATTGGAGTCTGCTCAACCCTCACAAGAGTTTCTTGAATGCCTGCCTGATTATTGAACCTGATTATTTGAATCAGTTACCCCTTTTGTGTTTAGGGGTTTGGTTCTGGTTTGGGTTCAAGACAAACAAGAGATGTGAGGTTTAGGTTCAGTGTAGTTCACTGAAAAAAATATGAACCAATGTTTGGGTATAGGTTTTGTTCATTGAGCTTGATTCACAGAAACCTACAAACCCCCTGTTGCAGAGGCGTATCTAGGGAAAATAGCGCCTAGGGCAAGCACTGAAATTGCACCCCCTGGCCAAATATCTGACACCCATCCTTCAGATAACTTTACCATAATATCAGCTCAAAAATACAAGTCAAGCTCGTTAATCTATTAATATTTCAAAAACTATTAGGCGGTGCATGTAGCCAGACCAAAAAATGCTGGAAAACTACAAATTTCAGTATGCTGGGGCTCATGAAATGCCCAAATACTATGTGGAGGTGTACTTGGAAAACTAAACAGAAGTGCCTGTCTAATTCTCTACTATGCATTGTAGCATCACTATTACATAAGTTTTAAAAATAAATGGAAAATTTGACTTTTCCCAGATACTCTGAAAATAATTAAAGGATATGCAGAGTAAACTGTGTCACTGATTGGAATATATTCTAGTATTTCAGAAAGTTAAAATGAGAGAAAGAGATCAAGAAACTCCCAGTGGGCCTTAATACTAAGGATTCCACACAGATTCAAAGACAAACTCACCATTAATAGCCATGTTATTAAGACATCACATTTAACTCACTTATCACAAAAAGCAAAGTAAGAGCAAATGAATACAATCCTAGCTCATAAGCTTTAGCTCAGTATTCACAAGCACTGATTCTCTGTACCTAGTGCCAAACTGAATATGTGTACAGTGACTTATATTATATTAGTTTAAAAAAAATACCTGTAGCCCTTTCGGGGGGCTTCCTAAAGGCCATGGGGGGGGGGTCTGCAAAGGTTCACCATCCCCCCACTGGCCTCTAGGGCCTCACAGGAACCATTTGAGCATGTGCTGTGGCCATTTTTAAAAATTATTTTAAAAAAAATGGCCTCTGAAAACAAAATGGCCACCACACATGCTCAGATGGCCTCTGCACGGCTTGGCATGGCCTAGGGCCTCACAAAGGCCATTTGAGCATGTGTGGTGGCCATTTTGTTTTCATTGGCGATTGTTTGGTCTAGGAGCGTAAATAAAACTTGACTTGACTTTCATTGGCCATTTTTTTTAATTTTTAAAAATGGCACCCCCTTCAAGTGGCGCCCAGGGCACATGCCCTGCCTGCCCTACCCTAGATATGCCCCTGCCCTGTTGTTTAAAAACAAAACAAAACCCTATCAAACACAGAGCTCCACTCCCAAGAGGAAATCAGTGATGATGCCATAATGTTGCTTTCCTCCAGAGCAAAATTCCATGTGAAAGTAACTCCATTTGGCATCCATGGAATTTACTCAGAAATGAGGCATTCCAATCTAGAGATCTATTCTGGCCACAGGAACTCTGATGTGCCAACATTCAGAACAGCTTTTCTATTAATTTCAAAGAAGGGAGAGTACCTGAGTGGTCTTTCTTTTGTGCATGTGGATGTACTCCCACCATTGCAATAAATTGGGCAGACCACATTCACAAGGTCTTGCCAATATGGAGGATCTGTATTGGGAGCCAGGCTGAACCTTTATTGGATCAACTTGTGATACAAGTGCACAACTCTCTTCAGAGAATTCATCTGGGCAGTCTCTGTAACTGTGAAGAGTGGCTTGCATATATTTATCAGCAGCAGGCAATTCAATAAAAAATAAATTTACCATCCCTACTTTGTCCCTTAACAAGAAAGAAGAGAATGGAACTCTCAGATCTTTGCTGAGTTTGTGAGGCTGGCAGGTATAAAACACCATAAAAATTACATATAGAGTACATTTGAAATAGAAAGCACTAAGAAGCAATAGGCGCAGCAATCCAGGGTATGACTCCGACAGTCAATAGCTGCAATTTAAATGAATTTGAGGACTGAAAGAAAAGCAAGATAGAGTTGATATAATCAGCACTGCCAGTCAACTCCAAAAAAATGTTTTAATGGTTGCTTGGAATTCATTATTACTGATTTGTATAAGTATGTATGTGTATTTGTAGAATTTAAAATTCGTATAATATTCCCTGCAGAAAGTTTTTGGAAGTGTGTGTGTATTTTAACTGGATTTTTTTTTAAAAATCATGTTTAATAGTGTATGTTAGGGACTCTTCTAGTAATCATTACAAGCTCTCCTGTAATAATTTGTTGTCAATGTGTCTGTAGTAAAAGTATTCATTAAAATTCATATACTACGCTTACAGAGCATGCAAAGGAAATTTTCAAGGTACTCATCCACAACTAATTGTAGATTTTTTAAAAAGTGGTTTGTGAATAATATAACATACTTATCAGCACTGATGCATTTTAATACTGAATGTACTTTTAGATCCACATTTTTGAATTCACAATTTAAGCATTCTTAGGGTGAGTTTACACAAAGACCCAAATGTTCAGTTTCCCTTATCTCTAAAAAGGAATATGTGGATCTTATGAGCATTTATATTTACATCACAGTTTGGAATATTCTGTCTTCTCTATGTGCTGGTTCTGAAGATACCATCCCACCCATGCCATTATGAATGGGAGACACTGAGATGTGTAGAGAAGCATTTGGTATTGCACCCATCAAAAGCATGCACCCATGCTCTCATTGTGTTTTGACCAAGAGCAAACACATCCCAACCATATGTGTTTGCATCCAAAAAGGATGCACATTTAAAAATAAAATCTACATATAACTGCCATCACACCCAGTTAACTAATTACAAAAGCTCCTTTCAGATAAATCTGTGCTCACAAAATGTATGGAGCAGGGAGGGGGGTCACATCTGCCACATCTGCCTGGCCTGAGTTCCGAATGGGGTCCGGTCCAGTTCAGCCATCAAATTGGACCAAACCAGTTTGCAGGCTGGCTTGGGGGATATATTTGTAAGGATTCCCCTTTACAACTACAGGGCATTCCCAGTAAATGTGAGGTGGGGTGGGTGGGAGAAAGGCTTCCTTTTACCTTTAAAATTCAGGCACTGGGGGCGGCGAGAATGGCGGAGGCAGCTGTGGTGGCAGAAGTGGTAGACACATTGGAAGCGGCAGTGGGGGTTCTTCCAACCCACCCCCAGCCTCCCAAATGACAGCCCTGGCTGACTGTGGCCCGTTTCAGGCCTCAGCACATGCACAGAGGCCATTTTCGTGACCTCCACACATGTACACAGGCCATTTGCATCACCTCACACATTTGGTGATGCAAATGGTCATGGAAATGGCCTCCGTGCATGCATGGAGGCCTGAACTGGGCCTCAACTGGCCTTGGCTGTCATTTGGGAGGGTAGGAGGGGGTTTGGAAAATCCCCCATCTCTGATGTCTCCACTGCTGCCACCTCCACCAGTGCCTGCATTTTAAAGCTAAAAGGAAGCCTTTCTCCCTACTCCCCACCCCACATTTACTGGGAATGCCTTTTACTTGTAAAGGGGAATCCTTGCCGGATTCCCCTTTACAGGTATCCCCCCTGAACTCATGAGCCTATTCTTCGAACTGAGGGTCAATCCAGTTCAAACCCAGACTAGCTCCCCACTTTGGGGGGCGGTTCAAGCTTGGATGGCTCAAACCGGGCCATCTTGATGTCGAGACCAGCTCAAAGCAAGCCAGCTCGCACGTCCCTAGTTCCCAGTTTGTGCATACAGAATCCATAGGTTCTGCACAGACTGTATACGGAGCAACTGATGTCCTGTCCTGGTCTCCCATAGGGGCCCATGAGGCGAGGCGAGGCCAGTCTCCAGGACTCAGGGAGCTCTGAGATAGTGAGTGGATTTGATGGAGTTTCTATTCCAAATGAGCCCTTTTATGTCTTTGGCCTGATTACCTCCTTCAAGCTGTTGCAGAGTGTGAAACCTTAAAAGGGCAGCCACTGTGCCAGCCAACCCCCTCTCCATGTGTTCCTGGCATCAGCCAGTGGACCCTGAAGGGCGAGAGGCTTCTGGTACAAGCAAATCTGACCCTTCACCAGATTCAGATTCCCAAGGCTCCTTGTTGCCCAGTTCATCCTCTCCACCTTGTCCTGTGTCCTGCACTTTTTTATTGATTGATTGATTGATTGATTGATTGATTGTTGCACTTATATACCGCCTATCGTTAAAAGACAACCCCAAGGCGGTTTACAAAAGTTAAAACATACAATAAAAAAACCAATAAAAATATTAAGCTAAAAAATATAAAAAACAAACCGCATTTGTTTTTACCACCTTGGCAGCTGGTACTGCTGATGGGAATTTTCCTGGCTCTTCCCCCTTAGAATCTGAGTCCTGGCTTTTGTTCAAGGTCAGGACTATGACATCTGATCAGAGGATCAGCTGAATATATGGAGGGAACGTAATCTTATTCCCTCCCTCCCATAACATGGATTAGTAATCTGATGACAGCTTCAACCACATATTTATTGTGATGACTCACATATATTTCCGGCTAATTAGTCATTTTAATACATAACAGTTCTTCATCATTAAGACTGCAATCCCAAACATTCTTGCACAGCAATAACTCCAATGGACACAGTGGGATTGCGATGCATTATACATATACTTAGGCATGGCCACTTATATGGAAGTAAGTTCTGTCAGGTGCTCCCCACCCCCAATAAGAGTGCAAGGTTAAGTCAAAGTAATTGGAGGAAGTCAAGATGAGCTGCAACTAGCTGAGAAAAACTCGCAGGGAACCCTGTTGGGTAGGAGGAGTCAAAATAAGTAAAAAGAGTGAGGACTTTGGAGCCTGCTGTTCTGTACTTCTGAAATGTTTGATATGAGTACATCATTATGGAATCAATAAACCTAGGCTACCAGAAAATAAGCATTTACAAAGTATTGACAAAATTACAAATAAACACAACACAGAGAATAATTTTGCGGTGATGTAATTTGTCTTTCACATCACTTGCCTTATTTGCATCTTTTTAACATATAGGATTTGCAATTATGCTTGAATTATGCCAGAGTGGTCTAGTGCATAGAATTTTGGGCAAACCTGGATCCAAATCATCATGAAGCAGACAGGGTGATTTTGTGGTGCAGTGCTTGTGATTCTCTCAGCCTAATTTACCTCACAGGGTTGTTGTGAGGATAAAATGGGTGCGGGGCAGAGTCAGGTGCATAGCCCCAACTGAGTGTGTGGGGGAAAGCCCAGGGCCATTGGTCTCTTTGGGGCTGCCAGATACATCCCCTGCAATGCCTCCTCTAACTGCTATTCAATGCCACTGGGCCATAAGGCAGTGAAGGAGCTGCCCTGATCCCAGCAGGAACAGGCAGGCAGCCCCTTTAAGGCAGGCCTGTTCTCACTGGCATCTGAGCAGCCTGGCCTCACCGAGCCGCATTGACTTAGGCATGTCCCCAGCCCATGCCAATGTGAAACAAGTAGGCATGGCCACAGTGAAAGCAGCCAGCCAGTTGGGTGCCAGTGAAGGCAGCTGGGCAGGCTGTTTGCAGCAAAGGCAGCCAGGCATGGAGAGGGGCATCCTTAAATCTTGCCTCCAGTCTTTGGATAGAGAGCCATTTATGTTAGCCTTGAGCTCCATGTATAAATGGTGGGGTTAAAATAGAACATATAAAGGCTAACCATCCAGACAAAGGAAGAACTGGTGCAATGAACATGCACCATGTGCTATGGGGGAGGAATAATTTTAGTCAATTTCCCCTCCCTTTTCAAGCTTACTGTGCCAGCCTACAATATGTCCCTAAGAGTCACACATCCCTTAGGGACATATTTTGGGAGTCATGGGCTTCAAACGGAAGGGGAAATCTTCTATAATTTGTTTTTTGTTTGTTATTTTATAGCAAAAAGTATGATTTCTTTTTAAAAGGAAAGGAGAGATGGATGGAAATTGCCCCTCCCCCTTAGCGCATGCCACACATTCACTGTACTATGACATCCTTCGTCTAGATGTCAGCCAAAGTTTATATCTGTGGCACAGGTTCCACAAACAGCAAAGCAGGAGTGGTTGTGGTACTTCTGGACATGAGCAAGAGAGGCTGGTGGACTTAGTGATGGCACAATTAGGCCTTCACTCTTGCCTGCCTGCCCCACAGTCTGCTGTTGCCTACTTCTGGCTCATTAGACAAGAGGCAAAACAATCATATGGCATAGTGGGGCTCCATTTGGACTATATACTTACTACAATACTGTAATCAATATACAGCAGTCCTATGCAATGGTACTTCGTACTTGACCTCTGGCACACTTGCCAGGAACACGACATATGAACATAGTAGGAAGTGTAAGTGTTTTTCCTGTGACGCCTTTGGCGCAACCTTTCATTACCCCTACTTTGCAGTAACTAAGCCTAAGTAGGTGTACATGAAATCAGTACATTGTCTTCTCTACATTATTCCTGACTTCCCTTCCCTCCCCTTCCTCCGTTGTTTCCCTTGTGTTGATTTTATATCGTGAACACTTTGGGTCAGGGACCCGACTTCTCATTCTGTATAAAGTATCATGCAGGTAGATGATGCTGTATTAATAATAAATAGCAGCTATACAAACAAATAATGTTTGCTACAGCCTCAGTAAGTGCTGTTCAGGCCTAGTACACCAGGTACTTGCTAGCATCTGATGGAACAGGACATTCTGCCTTCCCCCACCCCACTACCACACAAAAAACCCCACAATAAGTATAACTGAATATTCCTTGGTACTTAAGAAGTGCTGAGTTAGGAGTCATCTGTTTTCCACAGAATCTTTGCCATTAATATTTCATTTCCCCCCCAGCACAATACCCGCCCCCCTCTCTCTCATCTGAACTGGATCACAATCACTGGGGAAACTATGGTGATGTGATAGAGGACATATTTGTAAACATTTCATCCACGCTTCACATGTGGAACTGCAACAGCTTTGCAATGCCCTAAGTCATGGAAGTGCTAAAATGTCCTAGGTGTAAAATTTCACCACCTATAACTCTTATGCTCCACTGATTATATTCTTACCCCCAAGCAAAATTAAATTGCCAAATTAAAAATCTGAAAAGGACGACTTACAAATGGAAGTGTTATCAGCATCTACACTCTAGTTGTGCAAAATAACGAGATATAATACATGCTATGGGTATTAAATAAAGCATATCCTGCATCCTACCATTGCATTATATCACAAAATTCTGGAAAAGGGTGAATTGGGAATCAAACACATTCTTTTTCCTCCCACCTTAATATCTGGGTTAGTTCTAGAGATGTAGAAACACATTCTTCTCTAATACATGAAATATGATTCAGACCTAAATTCAATCATTCCGAAATTAATGCTTTGAAATTATCCAATAATTATGCTAAAGGCAGCACAAGCACACACCAAGTGATAAGGGAACCAGGGATTAAGCTGTGCATAAATTCACTCGTACGGGAAAAGGTCACAGGCTGATATTGCCGAAATTTGATTAGACTTTGGAGCCATGTGCTTGAAATCAATGTTTTCTTGGCTTTGGCATTCTGTTCTGGAGTCAGCCAATCTCTTGGGGCCTTGGGTCTAATCACAGGATGTAGCAATGTTACATCCTTTCTGGAGCACAAAGACAGCAAGAAATTAGAAAGGATTTACAGGTCAAAACAGACAGACTTCTGCCATTCCTACAGCCTAGTAGCTTGCAAAGCTGAAAGGGGGAAAGCTGCAGCTGTGAAGCTGAAGCAACTGCCATATTGGTCAAAGCCCACAGGAAAAGTAAAGTGAGGGTTGGCGATTTTACAGCTCTTTGATAGCTTCCAAGCACCATCTAGTCAAACTAGGATGAGTCCACAAAGGGCTCTGTATGGAAACATGGCTGCAATGTGACTACAAAAATGGAACTGATGACAATGATTTAATTCCACCATATTAAAAAGCCCCCCAAAGCAGGATTTAGACATACAGTGTTTCCAGAATGTGAAACCTGACAGATAAGGGGAAATAATGAATGTTTCTTAACTCTTACTTGATCCCTCTGTTGGTATGAGCTTAACTGTTCAGCAGATAACACCTGCTGCAGGATTTGCTTTGGCTTTATTCATTCCCCATATAAGTTAAGTTCCCTGCGAAATCGACTATACTGTATGTAGGAAAGGTTTTTTCTCCCCCATCTGCAGTGGGACTAAAATGTTGTTATGAAGAGAGTGAAGGGGTGAAAAGAATATAGCACCTGAACTCATTGAAAGTAATATAAGGCAAATGAGAATGGATCTAAGAGTGGGTAAGCTAGTGTCTACTTTCCACACTTCTATGATTAAAAATAGTTTAAATACAATCTGCTGAACGAGACTTTGCTGGCAAATTTTAATCAGCCCAAAGCCCACCCCCCCCACTCCCCCGGCAAAGAAAAATGCATTACTCTAGTTTATTAATCAACAAAATTGCAGCTATAATTTGATATCCAAATATGGAGAAGCATGGAATACCGGCTACAGTGTCGGCTTTCCATAGCTTCAGTCTATGTCAAACTGGTGTGCTGCATGCACAGGAGCCCATAACCCATCTTAAATATGACACTACCAGCTGTACAGAATATGACATGAGTATCTTTCTTTAGAATACCCACGGTCACTTTGGTCCCCACATTCACTGACATTTTTGAACACATGAAGCCATCTTCTGTTAAATCAGACCATTGTTCCGTCTAGCAGCAGCTCTTCAAGGCTTCAGGAAGAGGTTTTTCATAGCCTCACCTGGTGATGCCAGAGAGAGAGCCAGGATGATCTCTGCACCCCCAGGCCCCAATGAAGACAGGAAATGCTTAGTTGGAGTGAATATGGACCACTTTATTATCATACAGGGATAACAGAACTTGCAACGAGATTCCAGATAATCAGAGTGCGGGTACTCCTCTTGTGTGGTGGCCCCTCCTAGTGAAGGGCATCCCACACGAGGGTGAAGAGTCAGGTCCTGATTTGGTCAGGTTCCATGTCCTGACCTCCTCTCACTGCGAGGCTTCTCCCCGCTAAGGGGTAGTGATGGTCCAACACACCCCAAACCCAAGCTGTCAAAGCTCTGAGCCGGTGAGTCACGCCCACCCCCGAGTGGGGGCCATCCCCAGTCCTCTGGGCTGTCAAAACCTTGAAGGGCTGTTCCTTGACCCCCACTCACCCAAACCGGCCCTCCAGCCAAACACCAATCTCTGAATCTACCTACCTAACACTCTGCCAAGTGACCATTTGCTTTACGATGCCTACTTACAACCCAGCTCCTAAGCCTCAGTGAGAAGTAGGCAAAAATGGCCATGCCCAAAGCCAATCTGCTGCTCTACCCAGGTAGGCTGGTCATGAGAACAATGTCAATAAATGCTTGATTATGTTGGCATTCAATCAAGCTGGCCCACAAACTGGCCATTTTCGGACATGTCCCAAATGCAGAAGGCACCAACATAATCAAGCATTTATTGAGGTTGTTCTCATGACCAGCCCTACCCGGGTAGGGCAGCATTAGCCGAGGTAGGGCTGGTCATGAGAACTGCCAGGATAGGACCAATCCTGATGCTCCTCTGCTAGGTAGTCTGGGTTTTGTATCTGGGCTAAAAGTGAGGTAGCTCACCGCCTGGTCATGTGGAAGCTCAGGCTGCCGGCAGCCCGAGCTTCCAAAGAGCTGGGTGGAAGGAGTGGCCTGACAGTGGGAAATCCCCCAGTGCACCACGCTCCTTGTTAGTGGCGGGCTCAGGTATGTACCACCACTGTCAGCTTTTCTCCATATGATGGTACTGAGTTTGTGTATGCTTATTTTCTAGTAAATGCTGTCATATTCACAAAAGAATTGCTGTGACACATGCTGGTTTACATAGTATTTCCCCCATGTGAACCTTGAATACAGTGGTCCCTCGACTTACAAACTACTCGACATAAGTATTTTTCGAGTTACAAACGGCAGTTTTAGATCCGGTTTTAGATGCGGTTTTTTCGACTTACAAATTTTTAGATGGGGTTTCCTCGACTTACAAATTTTTAGATGGGGTTTCCACGACTTACAAATTTTACATGCGGTTTCCTTGACTTGCCTGCCTGTTTACTGCCTGTTTATTCTTGAAAAGAAATGTTCCTGTGCAGTTTGCAAGCCTTACTGGGGGTCTGGGTCTTTTTTCTAGGCTCCGGAACGCATTAATCCGTTCCCAATGCATTCCTATGGGAAACCGCTTTTCGACTTACGAATTTTTCAACTTACAAATGTGCATTCGGAACGGATTAATTTCGTAAGTAGAGGGACCACTGTACATGGATTACAGGAACAAGTTTGACTACTACAAAGCCCATACCATCACATCAAGGAAAACTGGTGGTATCAGTACACAAGCAGAAGATCTGTTCTGAATCAGACAAAATGCACTTTATGCATTAGTCCAGCATCCGGCTTCCTACAGTTGCTGACTAGATGCTTCCAGGAATCCCACCAACAGTGTCTGAAGGCAACAGCCATATCCTACCATTGCTCCCACCAAGGGTGGTCCAAGGTATTCCAGTGCCTGAGGCGAGTCACCAAATGCTGCCTTTTCCCACACACCTTGTGGGAACGGTCCCTTTTCAAAACCAACCCTTGCAAGCTTCAAAAGTGGTGCTGGGGACAGGGAGGCTGGAAGGTTGTAGCCAGGGGCAGAGCCACCATTGGGCAAACGGGCCCAGACAGGCCCCCAGCATCTAATGTCAGATGTGGGGGGTGTTATTCCACTCTCACATGGGGGCGTGCAGTGTGGCTAGCTGGCCCCCTGCATCTGATGTCAAATGTGTGGGGCGGGGCTGGGGTGTGTGTCACAGCAGTGGCCAAACATGGGCTACCACCAGCCTCCCTTCACCACTGGTTGTAGCAGCCTCCTCTTTTCTCTTAATGCTTCTTGTAGGCTTTTCAAAGAGAAGAAATGCCGCTTGCAAAGCTTCTAGGGATCAGATCAATCCTGAAGAGCTGCTCTAATGGCAGCAGCAGCTTGCCATCCTGCTGGCGTTCCAGTAATCTGCTGCTTGAGGTGACCACCTCACCTTGCCTCATGAAAGGGCCACCCCTGGTTTCCCCCCACACACTGGTGCTCCCTAGGACACACACACACACACACACACACACACACACACACACACACACACACACTATAGCCTGAACAAGCCCTTAATTTTTCATTGATTTTCACCACAAAAATATGAATTAAAAATAACTTACTGAGGCGCTACACACAATCCACGTGTAGCGCCTTACCGGGCTCTGCAGGGAGAGTGGGCTTAGCCCACTCTCTCCACAGATGATCCCCAGGCTAGCCCTTGGAAGCCAGATCGGCTGGCCACACAGCTACCAGCTCCATCACAGAGCTGGTAGAGGCAGTGGGGATCTGGGGCCACCTGCTCCCCAGAAGTCCCAGGATGCCCACACAGGGCATTCTGGAGAGACCCCTGAGGCCAGGAGGCCTGTTGTAGCCTCCCGGTCAGGGGCCTACTCTTGTGTCACCAAGGCGTGGAGCCGCACTTCAGTGGCAAATGATCAGTAAAATGCGGTTAGTGGAGTGCTTGCTCCGCTAACCTTGTTTCAGGGGAGGGGTTCCTAGGCGGGCTAGCCTCTGTTGAACCACCAGGCCTTCACACAAGCCCAGTGGTTCGCATGATGAGGGGAAACTGGACTGGGCTCCCTTCGCCCAGTTTCTCTCCATTGTGAGAATCGCCTCGCTATGTTTTTTAAAGACGTGCATACTGAAAAAGCTGCTGTGTGAATTTAGTGGCCATCTCTTTCCCCACTTCCTCCCAAAATGCTCACCCTAGAAAATGTTCTGTCAAATGGAAGGCTTAACTTCTGCTTAGAGAGTGCGTGCATAGATCCCAGAAACTTCAGTAGACTGACCCCAAAATACAGTGCTTTTCAACAAAGAAGTGGTTAAATCCTAGTGTTGTCAAAGAGTTATAACTATGTTTTGACCTATGGATTCTGAGCTTCAGGGTAAGAATTTTAAATTGAACGAAACATTGCTGAGTTGTTGTCTTTGTCTCCTAAAGGTTTTTGATATTGCAAGCCTTTGTTGCTGGGCACTGGAACAATCATTGCTCAATGGAAACTCATCCCCTTCTACAAAGCATCTAACAATCCTTGAAAGGTGTCCAGTAAGAGCTTTTTTAGGTCAGCATTTCCTGAAGCAGCTTGTTGTGCCTCTGGATCATTAGAGTTCACATCTTTGCACAGATCAGTAACTGAAACCAAAGAAAGAGGAGCTCTGCCAATCTTCTTTGTCAACAGGATAGTTCCCAATTGCAGATTGCTGTGTTCAAACGTGTTTTTCCCCTTTTGGCTCTAAAAAGAATTTGGAAAGAGAACTTATTTTCTTGAGAAAAATGAATTTCTCTCTTCGTAGAGCCCCCTTTAACATCTCCTCTCAAAGGCAGCCAGAACTTGGCTCTTTTAGTCTCAGATACATTTTCTACCAGATTTTATTATTCATACCTCACTATTTGCAAGCTCCAGGACTGACATTTTAATTTATTCAACTAGTGATTGTTTTCAGAGTGCCATAGACAAAAAGGTTTTAACTTCTGCCTTAGTAGCAGTCAGTTCTTCTTTAATACTTGCTACTTGCTTTTTGGCTGCTCTCAATATTCTCTAAGTGTGTGTGTGTGTGTGTGTGTGTATTTGAGAGACAGAGATAAACAGTGGCCAACATGCTGTGCAACGTTATGCTGATATTGCCCATTAGCTGATTCTGCTGTTCTCTGGGGCTATTGCACAGCTCTGTTGCCAGATTTGGCTTTTTTTTAAAGCCAAATTTTGGGTTACGGCCCATTTGACTCACGAGTATACCCCTTAGGTTCTGGCCATTGTTGCACAGCTCCTTAAAACTGCATGCCTGCAGTTGTGTAGTGCTGTTTCCATTAGAAATACCATTGAGGCTGCCTGTCACATGTGCAGCAGTGTGAACTGATGGACAATGCCAGCTGTGCATTGCATACCATGTTGGCCAGAATCCGTTTATTATATGTAGCCTACAAGCAAAGGGCCACAACTTAACAACGTAACCCTAAAGTGTCAAACTGAGGCCAATTAATACAATTTTTATCTCAAAAAGTGCTTTAAGCTCTTCACACATCCCATATGCCTTGGAGTAGTGGCAGTGCTGAATATTTCAGCCCCACACACTCCCAGAACCCATGCATGGCTTCCAACTGCAGAGGATCTTAGAGCCAGTCCCTTGATAGAATTGGGTCACAGATACCTCATTAACCACCTAATGGCGCAGCGGGGAAATGACTTGACTAACAAGCCAGAGGTTGCTGGTTTGAATCCTCACTGGTATGTTTCCTAGACTATGCGAAACAGCTATATTGGGCAGCAGTGATATAGGAAGATGCTGAAAGGCATCAGCTTCTCATACTGCATGGGAGATGGCAATGGGAAACCCTTCCTGTATTCTACCAAAAACAACCACAGGGCTCTATGGTTACCAGGAGTCGACACAGACTTGTCGCCAATTCAACATCACACTTTACCTTTAGACCTATCTCCATAAGAGCATTTGAAATTCCCACCATTACCCCTTTCTTATCTAGATTCTGCTTCATATTTTACTATTACTATTATTATTTTCAGTTAATCAGGACCTCAATATATATTTTAGGCTAAGCTAAGCTCTCCTGGGGTGAAGTGTAGTAGTTCCTGCATTCTGGATTGCACCTAGGAGAACTGCAATTAGGTAGGAATTACTAGCATCATCATCATCATCATCATGTTAATAAAAAACAGCTTTATTTGTTAGCCACCCCATAACAAATTGTTCTCTGGACGGTTCTCAACAGAGGATTAGAACATACAATAAAAACATATAACACATTAAATCATAACAGGCAAAAAAGTTAAAAAGAAAATACAGAATACAATACAAAACAGCTTAAAAACTCATTTTAAAATTAGTTAAAAACCAGAACAAATCTGAAAACCCAAATTTAAAAATCTGAATTTAAAAGGCCTTTGTGAACAAAAAGGTCTTTGCCTGGCATATAAAAAACAAAGTGATGAAGCTAGGTGAACCTCACTCGGGAGGCTATTCCATAAACAGGGTGCCTTGCCTTCTCCTTTCACCCAAGGCTTAATGAAGAGAACCTGAGAACCTGTGGATTGAGAGAGATTCTTGATTGATGGCAGGTTGTTTATGAAGATTATGAACATTAGTCTCAAAGGGGCCCAGCATTTCGTTTGCCCAGTTTAGAGTGACAGGAAAAAGTGGGAAGGAAAATGGCTTATAACCTTTTCAGAAGTGTAGTTTTCAAGGCACAGTTTTGGAATGAATGTCCAAAATACTCCTGGACATTCATCCTAGAATTAAAGTTTAATAGATTTTGATGGTGTGTTAAAAGTAAATTATGTAAGCTATTCTAGAAGTGTGAGGTTAAAATACTAAATTGCAGTAACTATCCTGACCTTTTGATTTCATTTTGGAACATGCATCTGGACAATGTATTGTTGCATCAAATCTTATGAAAGGGAAAGCAGCAGAAACAGCTCACTTAAGCTGGAGCACCACTGAAAGATACAGCTTCTCTGGCAACCACAGCTGTGGCGACTGCTTTGTGACTATCTTTGGCATACTAAACTTAGATTATCCATTTCTTCCTTAGCTAGTTGAATCACTGAGCTCCCTGATGCAGACCGGCAGCAATTTATATTTATGGATCCTGTTTGCAATCCCTCCATGGAGACCTCGGAAAAAGATTACAACATATCATTCCAAACCAGACATGAACTGGGGTTGCGGGGGGGAGAATATCTGCGATAAAATATAGACATCATAACTCAGTGTTCACAGTTAAAAGCGTATTCTGTCATCTATTTTGCATTGTTAATGCACTTCCTTCTGCAAAGTGCTGTTTTTTTCTGCGTTTTTTTTGTAAGAAAAGCAAATTCAAAAATAGCTAGTTTTCTTTTAATGGTATATCAGTACAATTCCAGTGAGTTATAGCTCTGGGAAGGAAATCTTCCTTAAAGTTCTTATTTTTCATTCCTATTACTTTAAAGCAGAGATTTTCAAATTTTGTCATAGCAAAGACTTAAGACACTGGGGCTATTCTGACGATCTGCAAAAATTGGGCTAGGAGAGCCTAGCCTGATTTTTGCAGATCATAAGAACCACCAGGCTTGGCTGCGAGCCCGGTGGTTCTTGAGCGGCTAACGCGCTCAAATACCCCTCCCCTTAGCCTGGGTTTGCGGAGCGAGCACTCTGCAAAACTGGGCTATCTGGTCATGAGTAGCTGCGGTGTGGCTCTGCGCTGTGGCTACTCATGAAAAGACCCCTGGAGGGGAAGCAAAAAACTGCCTCCTGGCTCCGGGGGTCTCAGCCCAGTATGTCCTGCGTGCTCATGCAGGGCATACTGGGGCTTGCAGGGGGGGCGCGGCCCCCGAGCTCCCCAGCCCACGCTGGCTCTGTCTCGGAGCCGGCAATTGTGTGGGCGGCCAATCTGGCTGCCCAGGGCTCCCTCCCCACTCATGAGCGGGCAGAGCAGGCTTAGCCCGCACTTCCTGCTCACTGCCCCAAACCGGGTCTCATGGATTGTGAGACCTGGTCCACTGTCATTTTAAAAAAGCTCCTCTAGTCTAACTAAGGCAAAGAGGCAGTCAAATGGATGGCCTCATTTTGTGAGAGCACCTTCCAACAGAGATGTTCAGTGGTGGCAGAGCACACGGTTTGCATGCAGAGATCCCAGGGCGTATCCCTAATATCTCCATTTAAAAGGATCACAGCTGAGAAAAATCCTGGACAGCCACTACAAGTCAGAGTATGTGATATTAGGCTGGGTGGACCAATAGCCTGACTTGGTATAGAGCAATTTCATATATTCATTTCCTAGATGAAAAAGTATCCTGACTCCTTCATTCTTACTCAATTAAAGCAAAAACCCTTTGTTTTACAGGATAATTGTGAGTGTGAGAGCTCCAAAAATCAAGGAGATTTGATCGCCTATGATGTTCATGCCATGGGGGCATAAGATCTGATGTCCAGTCTTAGATATTGTACTGGCTTACAAAATCATAACAATGGAAACACAATTTGGCTAGGTCTTCCATACTCCAACCTGTGTAGGTTGATGACAATAGAGAAATATGCGGATTAGTATGACAGTAATATTTAAGAACTATTTGGTAATGTGCCTATGAGCCTATGGTGAGTGCTGTTACCTGCACAACCTTCCCCAGCTCAACCTGGAGCTGTCAGTTTTTCCACTCAGAAAGTGTATTCACATGACTAGGAGGCAGGAAGGGCAGGCAGGCAGGCAGGTAGAAGGATGTGCTACTCTTATCTTCCTCCCAGACGTTCCTTCAACGCTTGGTGGGAAACGCAGATTGCACCCCCACGTGATCTGCACAACTGCATGCAGTGCAGATCTCCAGATGTGTCCTGGCCTCCATGTATCCCACAATGCACCACACAATGAGTGCAGTGTATTGGGGGATACCCCGTGTGACTGTGTCTCTGTGTCTGCTTAGGCTGCAAGCAGCCTGAGCAGACACATAACCCCAGTGCCGGGGTTAAAGGTGCTCTCATGCCCTTAACTGCGGTGAAAGGAAGGGGTAAAAAGCTGGGTCAGGCGGGTGGGCAGTGCTGGGATTCACATGGATCCCGGCGCTTCACACATGCAGCCTAACCCAGGCAGGGCTGAGCATGTGGATGCCGTTAAAGTGTGTCTCCCAACTGCTTTTATCCTCTCTGGTGGAAAGCTACAGGTATTTTCGCCACATGGCATGGGAAATGGTGATTTTGAGGGGGGAACCCTTCCTCTTCAGAGGCTAGCTACTTCAGATTGTGTCCTCAGAAGCTGCACTGAATTGAAAAGTCTCCCCACCCAAGAATCATGAAGCTACACAAAATGTGTACTTCTGTCACACAGAATGAGTCGTTCCCCCTTTTTTGAGTTTATGTGATTTTGGGAATAAATTGGCAAAATGTTTTATATTACTTAATATAATGTATCGGTGCTTCCTGGATGAAAGCTCAGTTATACATTTTATATAGTTTAGAGTACAGATACATACATTTCGCATAAGGTACATAAGGTTGTCAATTTGAGGTAAGCAGTGAGTAGGGACTCTGAGGCTTGATAAATAATTCTGCTACCCCATCTTGTTTCCAGGTGATGCCACTCATTAATGGGTTTAAGAAGGAGACATTCTGCATGTGCCAGGGACACCAGAAACCTTCCTTACAGAATGCAGGAGCAGAGGTCAGTTATCATAATGAACTTCTGTGGACTCGTGAGAGTTTCTAAGATACTAATTAAGGTGCAATAATTAGTAATAATGTTAGCAATATTGAATTAATTTGTAGTTGCTGGACATTTTCTGCCTTTTCTCCCCGTCTCATAACAATAACAGAGCTTAAAGCTTACTGTAATGGTTTTAATGGCTTATTACTGGATACTTTCCCTTAACCTTTTGCACTGCTCCTTTTTCTCCCTCCTGTACCACCACTTTAGATCGATCTAGAGGGAGTGCAGGGAGGCACAGTTGCTTCCAGGAAGAACAAGTATTCAGAGTATTCATTTCAGCTTGAACAGACTGCATTGCATATTCCTGAATCACGAGGAAGCAAGAATTAAAAAGGTTTTCTTTTTGTTGTTCTCCAGGTAAATTTGGACGAAAGTTTTCTCAACTTGTTTTAATTTCTAGATGATGAAAAGGATATTCATTAAGTACAGTATTAGACAAGAGCCATGTTTAGTTGTTCAAAGTGTGTTCAGTGAATGAGTGTGTGTGTGTGTGTATGCTCATACATGCATAGGGGTGGTATTGTGGCAGCAGGCTCTGTCCCTGGGGCACCCAATTTCAGGCCTCCAGCAGTTGATTATGAGACTACAACTCTCATAATCCCCAGCCTTAGTGTCCAATACTTAGGGATTATAGGAATTGTAGTCCAGAATCCCAACCTACACCGTCATTGGGCTGATTCTCACATTCCTCACACTGATGAGGAAATGAGAATTGGAGATACCCACAACAGTTCAAATCCCCATTCAGCTGTGAAACTCACTGGGTTACTCTGGGCCAGTCATGTATCTCTTAGCCTAACCTACAGCACAGGGTTGTGGTGAGGATAAACATAACCATGTACACTGCTCTGAGCTCCCTGGAGGAAGAGTGGGATAGAAATGTATAATAAAACAAAATAAAAATGTATGCTTCCACAGAGTGCATTGTAAGAACTGGCAAAAATTGTGGCAATGTCAGGTTGGCAATACACACTGAGGCTATTCACACGATTGAAGAAAATCGGGCTAGCGGAGGCTAGCCCGATTTTCTTCAATCGTGAGAACCACTGGGCTCGGCTGTGAGCCCGGTGGTTCTTGAGCGGCTAACCCACTCAAGTAGCCCGCTCCTAAGCCCAGGTTTGCGGAGCGAGCACTCCGCAAACCCGGGCTATCGGATCATGAGTAGCCGCGGCATGGCTCCGTGCTGCGGCTACTCACGGGTAGACCCCCAGAGGGGTGGCGAAAAGCCACCTCCCAGCTCCTAGGGTTTTGCCAGCATGCACTGCGCAATCGGCCCCCGCTCCCCCCCAGCCCCCGCCGGCTCCGTCACGGAGCCGGCAATCGTGTGGGCTGCTGATCTGGCCACCCAGTGCTCCCTCCCCGCTTGTATGCAGGGAGAGCAGGCTTAGCCCGCTCTCCCCGCTCACCCCACCAAACCAAGTCTCACAGATCGTGAGACCCAGCTCACTGTCTTGGAGGGGAGAAGTTTAGTTCACACCAATTATATCAGAGTAAACATGTGTGAGAAAAGCAAGCCCATTAAAGAGTAACACTCAGCAATGGATAGCTATAGGCCAGTCTCCAATCTCCCATGGTTCGGCAAGGTGATTGAGAGAGTGGTGGCTAACCAGTTCCAGGCAGTTTTGGAGAAAACCAACTATCTAGACCCATTTCAAACTGCCTCTAGAGCTGGCTATGCAGTTGAGACAGACTTGGTTGGCCTGATGGATGACCTTTACCAGGGAACCAACAGAGGGAGTATGATTGTTAGGATCTCTTGTTGGCATTTGATACCATTGGCCATGGTATCCTTTTGGATTGTCTGGGGGAGTTGGGGATAGGAAGCACTGCTTTGCAGTGGTTCCACTCCTATTTCTCAGGTAGATTCCAAATGGTGGAGCTTTGTGATGCTTGCTCTTCAAAATGGGAGCTATTATGTGGAGTCCCTCAGGGTTCCATTCTGCCACCAATGCTTTTTAATATCTATATGAAACCGCTGGGTAAGGTCATCAGGAGATTTGGTGCAGGCTGTTATCAGTATGTAGATGATCCCAAAACCTATTTCTCCTTGTCATCATCCTCATCATCAGAAAATGGCATTCACTTCCTAAATGCCTGCCTACACTAATGGGCTGGATGAGGTACAAAAAAAATTGCAGCTGAGTCCAAGCAAGATGGAGGTGCTCATTGTAGGGGATTGGAATCTGAGGGATGAGTTAGAGCTTCCTGTGCTGAATGGTGTTACACTCCTCCAGAAGGAACAGGTAAGCAGCTTGCGAGTGCTGATGGATGACCACAGTATCTCAGATGGAGGCTATTGTGATAACACCCATGGGGGTCATGGAGGAGGATTCCTCAGATGAAGACCCAGAGCAGGGGGAGCAGGCTGAAACTCCGGTCGACTCAGCAGAGCCAGAGCTGACAGGCCTGCAGGACCCTCTGCTTCCTTCCCTTCCTCCTTCTGATGAAGCCTCTGAGGCTGCTGAAGTTGAGGTGCCTGCCCCAGATCCCCAACAGTGACATTTGGCCAGAGTACAGGCTTGGAGGGAGCAACACCGTAGGTCAGAGAGGCTGGCCAGAAGGAACAGGTGTTCCAGTTCTGGCCCGGCTGCATCTCTCTGACAAGGCCCAGCTGCAGTGATGGGTGGGGCTCTCACCACACTGCCTATTTAGAGCAGCCTGAAAGCTGGTTTTGTGCTGGAAACTATGTCTGTGGTGACCAGCCCTACCGTGAGCAAACTTTACCTAGAAATCTGGACCTGTTTGTTGTTGTCTGACTCTGATTTGTGTTTATCCCTGATCCTGTGGAATTCCTGGTGTTGACTTCTGGCAATGTTTATGACTACTCTCTGTTCCTGTCTGTTGGCTCTCCCTTCCCCTCTGAAAAGAGTGGTTTTTGCAGCTGCTGGGCAATTGGCCAAGGCAGATCATTACGGCTATGGCCAGAAGCACTTTCCATCAGCTTCAGCTGATTCAACAGCTGTGTCCATTCCTTGACGAGAACAATCTCAAAACAGTGCTGCATCAACTGGTAATCTCCAGGCTTGATTATTGCAATGCACTCTACATGGGGCTGCCTTTGTAACTAGTTTGGAAACTTCAGTTTGGAAACTGCAGTTTCCAAAATGTGGTAGCCAGACTGGTCTCTGGGGTAACCTGGAGAAACCATATTATGCCTATTTGAAACAGGCACCTTAATGTGGTGATGCTCTTACATTTAGCAGGGGAAGAGCAACTGGCCCTATCCACCCCCAGCACAGCATCCCTCCAGTGGCTGTTGCTGGTGTCTACCTTAGGTTTCTTTTTGGGGACAGGGATTCATCTTATTTATTTATTATTTCTCTATGTAAACCACTTTGGAAACTTTTGTTGAAAAGTGGTATATAAATATTTGTTGTCATTGTTGTTGCACTGACTGCCAATATGTTTCTGGGCAAAATACAAAGTGTTGGTTATTATCTATAAAGCCCAGAATGGCTTAGGTCTGGGTTACTTGAGAGAGCACCTTCTTCTGTATGATCCCCACTCCACGTTAAGGTAATCTGGAGAGGTCTGTCATTACCACCCGTACGTCTGGTGCTGACTCAGGATTGGGCCTTTTCTGTAGCTGCTCCTGGGCTATGGAATTTACTCCCGGCAAAAATCCATAGCTGGCCTTCAAGAGAGCCCTTAAAACTTATTTGTTTGGTCTGGCCTTCCAAGGTCTTTAAATTGTTCTTAAATGTTTTGAACTGTTTTTAAATGGTTTTTATATTGTCTTAAGCCAATATTTTAAATGAATGTTAGTTTTTTTGTTTACTGTTGTGCACTGCCCAGATCCTTTGGATGGGTCAGCATAAAAATTCAATCAAACAATCAATATCTTGAGACAGATATTTAAGGTTCAAAAGCTAGTAAGGTTTACTGGGGAAGTAACATACTTGGATAGAAAAGCCTGTGTTCCTGAGTGTCCAGTCTTCATAGTGCAGAGTAGAGAGGGCACGCAAAAGCACTTTGTCAAACCAAAAAGAGAGGAAAAAAACCCTGCTTTTGCATATGTGAACTGTACTTTTCTCTCACTATCAAGCGAGGTGGGGCTGCCTCTCAAAGATACTGTTACACACAAGGGGTGTTCTTGCCTTTTTCAAGCTCCAGTCCACAGGGTTACTCCTGATCTAGCTATAGTTAGAGGTTTAATCAAAGCAACACCAGACTACAGCCAGGGATTCACAAAATGCAGTGATTAGACTGTATCCTGAACTTCACCAACCAGTGTTGGACTATAGCTACGATGTTCACCAACCACCCCAGTCAGCCACAGCCACAGGCTTCACCAATGGGGTATTAGACAATAGCCAATGACTAAGCTGATCCCAAATGGCTGGCATCGCTCCTTGGGCTGTTGGAATTATCTACTCCTTTTGGGGAGGCTTGCCTGTACCACAGAAGGGTGCCTGGAGGACCAATCAACCGGCTCTGTTGATTGGACTATAGCCACCTCCCAGAGTGCTCAAGGGGCTTACTCCCTCTGGGAAGATTTACCTAACCTTTTGCACAGAGGGGCTTCACCAATTGACCCTATTCCTTTAAGCCATGAGGCTTGCTCCCTCTGGGAAGACTGTACCCAGCCTAGGATCCCCAATTGGAAATGGGCAAGGGGTTTGCTCCCTCTGGGGAGATTTGTCCACCCAGCCTAATCCTATGGTGTTGGGAATTCTCTCTGGTAGGAGAAACCCTTTTTCATTATAGCAGAGTGAACAGAGGCACAACACAGCGGAATTTAGTTAGGCATGCGTGTATGCTGAGAGTAAAGTAACTTGGAGCCAGTTCATAGTTTCAAATCAATTAGAGAACTCCATTCTAGATAGGAAAGTGAGGAGTTAGGCTCTCTAATCTATCTATCTAGCTGGATACAGATGGATTCTGAATCTCTGCACACATGGTGCAGGGAAGAGGAGCTTGCATGTTGCAAGGTAGAAGGAACAGGAAGAGAAGAAGAAAGAGAAAGGAAGTGGCAGGAAGGAAGGAAGTCCCTGAGATTAGCAATCTACATATCAAAGGGATAGTGTCAGAGCAGTAGAGAAGGGATGACCAATGTCTTGACCCTCTAGCCCTCTGACTCACTAGTCTGTCCTCTTATGTCACTGAGACAAGAGACAGCATATAGTCCTTCACTTCCAACATATGGAACTCCATAATCTGGTATGCAAACAATACCTGAATTAGAGTGGATCATCCCAATGGATGCATGAGGAAACACAAGGAACAAGACCAAAGATGTCTTTTATGATTCTACTTAAGGAAATAGATTTGGAGAGCTAATTCTCTCTCCAAATAGTTATAAGATCCTGGCAAGCAAAGGTAATTTGCCTAACTCTAATGCAAGCAGGTTGCCTAGCAGAGGTAAGAAAATGAGGAAGGGAGAAGGGGATGGGGACTAGATAAGGTTCATTACCAAGGCACAGGGAAACCTTGAATGGCCAGTCCAGGTCTCACCCCACAGTTACAGATGCTAGGGTTCAATGAGAAGATGGGGAGCAGATGCTGGTGTGCATGGATGCTGTAGCACTGGAGAGGGAGAAGGTACATCTTCTGGAGCTGCCCATTGAATGTTGGGTCTGGAGTCTTCTGGTTTTATACTCTTCCGGGTCCTTGACTGCTCTTGAGGTCAGTCCTCACATCCATCAAAACTTATAGTTATGACAGCTCTGAAGCCACTTGTCTGGACTTGGGTCTTCAGATGTTCTTTAGATGTTCCCCCCTCATCCTCTCCGCATACACAGCCTCTTATTTTCTGCACCCTGAGACATTAAAAATAAGTTGTTTACACTTTTGTCTTAACTCAGTCTTCAGTCTTGGTGGTTAAACACTAATTATTCAACAGATCGCTTTTCCTAGGCTCATAGTCTGAGGGCTATAAGCCACCTCCAGCCTCAAAGGCAGGATGCTTCTGAATACCAATTGCAGGGGAGTAACAGCAGGAGAGAGGGCATGCCCTCAGTAGGCTCCCAGTGGCATCTGGTGGGCTACTGTGTGAAACATGAAGCTGGATTCGATGGGCCTTGGGCCTGATCCAGCAGGTCAGTTCTTATGTTACGTTCCCTTCTGGTCCTTTGGTCACACAGTATTTATCAGAGTTCCTAAATGGGGATTTGAGGAAAAAGGGGACGGGGCAAGATTACAGTTATGCTGAATTGCTATATAGAATACAGATGCCAGGTGTCTTTAATGGGGATGTGCACAAATTGATCTTTTTGATTTGATTTGTGCCCAAATCAAATCACCCCTGATTTGTTTTGTCCAAATCAACACACAGACCCCAAATCACCCAGATTCGATTTGTATTTGATTTGATTCAGTTTTGAGTTGATTTGTACCACTTAACAAGGCCCTAGAGGCACTGACTTTGGTTGGTGGGTCGGTCCCCATGGGTGCCACCTACCACCCAAATTTCAAGGCAGTGGGGCGCTTGGTTGATTTTTAATGATTTTTTAATTTAGATTTTACTGATTTTGTATTGGTCCATCATAGGAAATAATGGGAATTTGAAATTGCCCTATCCTAACCCTAACATGGATCCCTAGCTTTCATTAAAATAATAATAAAGCTAAGCTCTAGCCCTTGTAGAAGTGGAGTTATGGAGCAAAATGTGTGGTCATTATTTTTCAAGTGTTTGGATTCTTTTGTGTATAATAACTTTTCCTCATAATGAATTCCTATGAGGATTCATTTTGACTGTCTTTTCGACAGTGCCAACTGCCGTGTGCCAACTACACCCCACCACCTGCAAGACAGTGGGGTACTCATTTTATTTTTTAGGACTATTTAAGAGTTTAGATTCTTTGGTATCTAATAACTTTGCCTCATAATGAATCCCTATGAGGATTCATTATACCCCTTTGTTTCTTCTGTTCAGTTTGACTGTCACTGGACAGTGCCAACCGTCAACTGCCTTGTGTCAACTCCCCCCCCCCCCCACGCACGCACGCACGCACACACACACACACACACTGGGGTACTCAGTTTAATTTTTAATTTTTAGGAATTTTTGAAGTGTTTAAGTTCTTTGGTGTCTTCATTACACACCTTCATTTCTTCTGTTCATTTACAGTCCCAGTGGGGGTGGGGAATTAATGGCATACCATGTTCCAACAACCCCCCAACCCACTCAGTTTGTATTTTAGGAATTTGTGAAGTGTTTAGACTCTTTAGCGTGTAATGAATTCTCATAGGGATTTATTATGAGGAAAGGTTATTAGACACCAAAGAGCCTAAACACTTTGAAAATTTTCCGAGAATATAAACTGAGTCGTACCCCACTGCCTTGCAGATGGGTGGGGAGGGTAGTTGGCACATGGCACTGTCAAAAAGATAGGGGTGTGCACGGAACTGCGGAACTGCGGTCAGGCACTGGGCTGGGGGGTTCCTTTAAGAGTGGGGGGAGGGTTTACTTACCCCTCCCGCCGCTTTCCCCCTCTGGCGCCCATAGTTCTTTTAATAATTGGGGTGTCAGGATACCTCCCTGCTGCCCCTTCTTATGTTTTGCTGCTGCCGGCTACGCTGCAAAAGGCTTCAATAAGCCTGTAGCACGCGCACGTCGGAGGAGATGTGAAGCACATCAGCGCATGTCAGCGGAGACATGAAGCGCATGCACTACAGGCTTATTGAAGCCTTTTGCAGCGTAGCCGGCAGCAGCAGCAAAACATGAGAAGGGGCGGCAGGGAGGTATCTTGCCGTCCCAATTATTAAAAGAACTATGGGCGCCGGAGGGGGAAAGCGGCGAGAGAGGTAAGTAAACCCTCCCCCCACTCTTAAAGGAACCCCCCAGCCCAGTCACCTGAACTCCGAACCACCCATATCTGGACCGGTCCGGAGGCCTGTAGAATGGCCTCCAGAACGGTCCAGGCTCATCACTATGAAAAGACAGTCAAAATCAACAGAAGAAATGAAGGTTGTCAATGAATCCTCATAGGGATTCATTCTGAGTAAAGGTTATTATGCACCAAAGAATCCAAACACTTGAAAAACAGTGACCGCACATTTTGCTCCATAACGCCACTTCTACAAGGGCTAGAATTTAGCTTTTTTTTTTTTTTTTTTAAATGAAAGCTGGGAACCTGGGGAAATTAATAGGAGGGATCCAAATCTTGAATTGATTCGAATTGAATCAGGCACTATTCAATTTGTACCTGAATTTAGCCAATGGACCACAGGGATGATTTGTTTTGTCTCCAAATCACCTGAATCAGCTAGATTCAAGTACAAATTTATTTGTCCCTGAATCGATTTGCACATCCCTAGTCTTTAATAGACCACAATAATACATATATTGTAAGTACAAGGTTACAGAATTAGAAGCTCATTATTTCTTCGTAAGTGGGTAAGGCTAATACATAAAAGTAACTAACAAGCTATCTAGGAATCTGCTAATCTAATACTCTTGTTGTGGTTTCACCCAGCAAGGCAATTTATAAATCTGTCAGCACATTCAGTGTCTGGCAGCCTTGTCATAGCTTAGCTTCTGGTACAGAAGCTTCTGCTATTTTCTTTTGACAGGAATAGAAAAGAGTTGCAAGAGTAAAATGGTTGGCCAAGAAATCATAACAGTAAAAGCCCTTAGAATCAGGGGTACGATAAAATAGAATGGCAGAATAGCCAGGAAGGCTGGGGGTTCCTTTCAGTACCAATAGCTTCCCCCACATAAACAGCTTCCCTGTCTCACCGCAGGCCAGAGGATACAAGAAAGACACTTCCACATAGCTGGGGAACTTCCTGTTCCTTTAGCATCTGCTTTACATCTACAGTCACACTCTGCCATTTAAAACAGAATTTGGCTGTATTTGGAGAATACCTGTAGTCAGTCATCTGTTTTCTCTTAAGGGACAGATATTGTCAAATGTTTTGAAAGATGGCTCCTGCAATCATTTGGCCAATCATTTTAGTGCATGACCTCCTTTTGTTCAGTGATTTACACTCACAGAAGACGCTCCACCAGCCTCTCATTGGCACATTTGAAGGAAAAACTCACTATATTAGTGAGCTCATCGTTTATTTACTTTTATTTCTGAAGCCAGAATTATCAAGCATCTTGATCCTACGTTCTTTGCTTAGAAGTTAAATCTCATTGATTTCAAGGGGGCTTACTTCCAAGTAAGATATTCATTATCTTTTCCTTAAAAATAGGTTAAATAAAAATCCTAATGCAATAAGAACTGGGTTGTCTGACTAACATAACCTAGGAAATCTACCTGTAAATACAAACACACATTAAAACAGTACTTTGTTAACTTGACATCAATTATTTAAAGATTTCCAGCATTTCTATGGTAACTGCATACTTTATCATGACATATTATTCCCTAATGAAAAGCTAAAGATTATGAAGAGGCATCCGCTCTGTGATGTGAATAAACTAATCCAGCAACTATTTTAAAATGTGCCACCAGGTTTCACATATAAAATGCAGGTGTTGTATTAGTATAAGCAAGCAGGACTTTTTTCCAGACAGAACAATGATAGCAGCAGACCTCTGTCTTTAAATGTGGGTCTGTCCATCACATCTAAAGAGAGTGTGTGTGTGCATGCGTGCCCACACATGCAGTTCAAAGTACCAAGTGGGGAATGGGTGAGTTTGGAACCCTTTCACTGCCCACTGGCCCCTGTAGCCTTTTCAGGCAATCCCCCCCCCCAATAAAGTTAATTTTTGAATTCCAGTTGTGGGGGAAGGAACCTTGGAAGATGGACTGTGGAAACCTTCTGCACTTCACATTTATGTGAATAAGTCAAAGAATCTCAATACATTTAATGCAATTAATTAGGTATTCACTTGGGTACTATATGGACTGGGATAGATAAAGTTGTTTGTATGCTTTGCATGGTTTCCAAGGAGTTTGTATCATCTCCAATGAAGGGATCAATCAAAGAACCTTTCAGATGAAAAATGTAATTGATTTCAAGGATTAAAAATTTAATCATGACTATTCAATTAGCAGTTAATGTTCAGTTTCCACAGTTTAGATGTTTATGCAAATAGCCCTGTTGTAATGAAGATAAAGGCAACACACAGGTTTGAAAGCACCTGCTGTAGAATTATTTTAAATGGGTAGAATTTACTTCCAGTGAAGTAAACTCTTCACTTAATTCCACTGAAAGGATTGTGCCAAACATTTCATATGTTATAGCCCCTTTCACACCAATATATAGACCTAGCTGCCATCTGTTGTAAAGAGACACTGAATTAAATATGGACAGAAGAAATAAAATTCCTTCTATATTGAAAGTGATCCATCTGTTGATCTTCTGCTTGCTTATGAAATGAAGGCTCAGAAAACCCTATCATATACGCTCATGATCTCTGGTGTAATTTCAACATGTTGTATGCTGGCTGATTGTGAAGATCTTTTTTTCCTTCTCTTCCATTCATTCTAAAAACAGTTCATTTTAAACCACACAGTATGATCATATATACACACACAGGGTCAGGGCTGCCAGGGTTCAGAAAAGAACCTACCCATAGATGTCAGGAGACACTCCCAGTGTGGAATGTTGCCTAGTGCTAGCTGAGCAGAGGGAGGAAGATCAGTCGCCACCCAGCACCAGCTGGGATTCCAGGGTTCTGGTGCCAAGCACAGGCAAGGAGCAGCATTGTTGTAGCTAACTGGCTGGAGATATATGGGAAGAAGAAGGTGCAGACCTGTAGGAAACCTGGGGTGGTTGGTTTTTTTTTTTTTTTTTAAATGACTGTAAGTCCTGCTTGGAGTTATTTAGGGAAGAGCAGGGTCATGGTGAGGAAGAAGTAGATGTGCCCTGAGGGGCAGCCCTGATTTCTGGGGAGGGATGGGGCTGAATGACTGTGGCTCTTCTAGGTGGGTTATAAAATGTTCTTCGCAGGGGCGGAGCAACCATTAGGCAAACAGGTCCAAAGAACCTGTTTTAGGTAAACAGGTCCAAAGAACCCAGCCACCACTCCTGTGGAGCTGACCCCATATCTGACATCAGACAAAGGGGACATGACCATATGTGGAAACAGGGCTGTATGGCTCTGTTTGTGAGCTGCTTCAGCCAGCACGGGGTTCCCAGCCTGGCTAGGAACGTGTCTTTGTGCCCTTCAAGGAAGAGAAAGGCACTCCCAGCCACGATGGAAACCCAGTGCTGTCTGAAGTGGCTTTAATGTCAGTCGCCTGGGGTGGGGGCTCCATAGGGAGTGGGGGCTGGGTTCTTTGGACCCGTTTGTCCAAAGAACATCAGATGCAGGTGGCTTGGCTAGGGTGCAGGTTGCACCCATGCCACCACCGGTTTCCTATGTGCCTGGTTCTTCCCTCTAGTCAGAGGCATGAAGGAGAGTCAGAAAGGGTAAGGAACATAAGAACAGCCCTGCTGGATCAGGCCCAAGGCCCATCTAGTCCAGCATCCTGTTTCTCACAGTGGCCCACCAGATGCTGCTGGAAGCCACAGGCAGAAGTTGAGGGCGTGCCCTCTCTCCTGCCATTACTCCCCTGCAACTGGTTCTCAGAGCCATCCTGCTTTTTGAGACTGGAGGTGGCCCACAGCCCTCCGACTAGTAGCCATTGAAAATCGGTGTTACATTTGCTACTTTCCAGTCCTCTGGTACAGAGCCCGATTTCAGGGATACATTGAAAAATTTAGCAAGGAGGTCGGCAATTTCACGTTTGAGGACTCTTGGATGGATGCCATCTGGCCCTGGTGATTTGTTAGCTTTCAGTTTTTCCAGACAGTTTAGTACATCATCTCTTGTCACTACTATCTGACTCAGCTCTCTAGCCTCCATCCCTAAAAAGCCTGGTTCAGGAACAGGTATCTGTGTGAAGTTATCCTCTGCTGTGAAGACAGATGCAAAGAACTCATTTAGCTTCTCTGCAACCTCCATATCCTCCTTAATAATCCCTTTCACTCCGTCATTGTCTAATGGCCCAACCGCATCCCTGGCAGGTTTCCTGCTTCTGATATACTTAAAGAAGTTTTTGTTATTCCCCTTGATACTTTTGGCTAAATGTTCCTCAAACTCTCTTTTTGCCTCCCTTATTTTCAACTTGCATTTCTTTTGCCAGAGTTTGTGTTCCTTTCTGTTCTCTTCATTTGGACAGGACTTCCAATTTCGGAAGGAAGTCTTCTTCCCTTTTATAGCTTCTTTGATGGTACCCATGAGCCATGCTGGCATCCTCCTGGACTTAGTGGCATCTTTCCTCCTTTTGGGTATACAATCTAACTGGGCTTCTAGTATTGTGGTTTTGAGTAAACTCCATGCACTCTGGAGCGAAGTGACTGTCCTGGATTTCCCTTTCAGCTTTCTTTTCACCGTACTCCTCATTTTGGAGAAGTTTGTGAAATTCACAATGTCCGTGTTAGACATCCTTGGTGATTCTCTCCCTGCATGTATGCTGAATTTGATGGCACTGTGGTCACTGTTCCCTAAAGGGTCAATGACACTGACGTCACGCACCAGGTCCTGGATGTCACTCAGAATTAGGTCCAAGGTCGCCTTCTCTCTGGTCGGTTCCATGACCAACTGTTCTAGGGCACAGTCATTTAGTGTATCTAGAAATTTGACCTCTTGTCCTGACCTGAAGGTGAATTTCCCCAGTCTATGTGTGGGTAATTGCAGTCACCCATAATTACAGCCCTGCCTCTCCTTGATGCCTCCCTGATTTCTTCCTGCAACTCCCAGTCACTGTCAGCATTTTGATCTGGAGGGCAATAGCACGTCCTCAGTAGCACGTTCCCTTTCCGGCCTTGTATAGTCACCCACAGGGTTTCTGTGGAGGACTCCAGTCCACCTAGGTTTTCTAGCTTGTTAGATTCTATCCCTTCTTTAACATACAGGTGAAACTCGGAAAATTAGAATATCGTGCAAAAGTCCATTAATTTCAGTAATGCAAATTAAAAGGTGAAACTGATATATGAGACAGACGCATTACATGCAAAGCGAGATAAGTCAAGCCTTAATTTGTTATAATTGTGATGATCATGGCGTACAGCTCATGAAAACCCCAAATCCACAATCTCAGAAAATTAGAATATTACATGGAACCAAGAAGACAAGGATTGAAGAATAGAACAATATCGGACCTCTGAAAAGTATAAGCATGCATATGTATTCAGTACTTGGTTTGGGCCCCTTTTGCAGCAATTACTGCCTCAATGCGGCGTGGCATGGATGCTATCAACCTGTGGCACTGATGAGGTATTATGGAAGACCAGGATGCTTCATTAACGGCCTTCAGCTCTTCTGCATTGTTTGGTCTCATGTCTCTCATCCTTCTCTTGGCAATGTCCCATAGATTCTCTATGGGGTCAGGTCAGGCGAGTTTGCTGTCCAATCAAGCACAGTACACTGTATACTTTTCAGAGGTCCGATACTGTTCTATTCTTCAGTCCTTGACTTATTGGTTCCATGTAATATTCTAATTTTCTGAGATTGTGGATTTGGGGTTTTCATGAGCTGTACGCCATGATCATCACAATTATAACAAATTAAGGCTTGACTTATCTCACTTTGCATGTAATGCGTCTGTCTCATATATCAGTTTCACCTTTTAATTTGCATTACTGAAATTAATGGACTTTTGCATGATATTCTAATTTTCCGAGTTTCACCTGTACAGTGCTATTCCACCTCCAATGCGCCCCTCCCTGTCCTTTCTGTAGAGTTTATATCCAGGGATGACTGTGTCCCACTAGTTCTCACTGTTCCACCATGTTTCTGTTATTCCCACTATATCTATTTCTGCGTTAGCAACCAAGCACTCCAGCTCACCCATCTTGGCTCGGAGGCTTCTGGCATTGGCATATAAGCACCTATACTCTGAATCTCTGAAGTATGCTATTCTTATGACTCTTTGACCTGCTGGCACAGGCTCCTGTCTGCTCTTTATGTGGTTCTGCACTTTCCCCTTCTGTTTTATCTGAATTCATTGCACCTCGCACTTTAAGGGATGGCTTTTGCCAAACAGGATACTGCAGGAGCCCCAAGGGAACTGCTAGGAAGGCCTTGCAATGACTGGGTTGGAAGAAAACCCAGACAAGAAGCCAAAAAATGATGTGGATTTCTTATGGCAATCCAAAGCAATATAACAAGGAATAGTGGAAAGGAATTTAATAAAGGAGGATTGAAGTAGAATGTTAGGAAATATTCTATAATGACGTAGCCTCTTATATAGTTCAATGGTTCTCCAGAAGGCAATGGTAGATGTTAAATTACTAAAATAATTTACCAACAGATTGACCAAAACACAAGATAATTAGCCTATTCTCATGAACAGCCTAACCCTGGGTAAGACTGCTCATGTGCAACACCAGGATCGGGGCTGATCCTGGTGCTGCCATGCCACCTAACCCTACTTCTAACCCTGACATTTTCCCAGGGTTATGGGTGCTAGTGTGCCCTTAATCCTGATGCCGGCCTTGTGTGTATGCTCAGGCTGCACACAGCCTGAACATACACAGAATCAGGTGCCTAGAGCACTCAACTCCCAGAGGAATCCCACAATGTACTGTGCTCATTGTGCGATGCATTGTGGGATTCCTGGAGTCCGAGACTCATTTCCGCAGCCTCCAGGCAGCTGTGTGTCTTGTGGCAGCACGTGTCTTGCGGTCAGTGTCTTGTGGTCAGCACCAGCTTGTAATGACGCTAGATTGTCTGAGGCAGTGTGGAGATAGGTTCCACCCTGCCTTTCACCCACCCACCATGATGTGAGAATAGACTCGGTATGTTGTAAATAAATATGCAGTACTAACTTGGGAACAGATTGGAAGGCCTTCAGGTCTTGAACATTGCTGCAAAACCCTGCATGTTCTCAGCTCTCTGACCTGGATCTGTTTAAAAGAAGAAACCTGTAAGCTTGTGATCTGCAATGGTAGTACACAAAAGGATACCAGCTGGGTTAATTATGATGCTTAATTATGAATTATGTATTGTGTTGCAAGAACAGCTGAATATGCTGGGATGTTCTTATGATACACCAGGAAAAATTTTTTTAGCTCCAAAACTATCTTGAAAGATCCAGGGCAATAAATACTTGTGCTGCCAAGAAAAGTCACTTATGTCTGCCTGTCTCAGACTTAACCCTGGCTTTTCTCAGGGTTACCTGTGACCCTGATAAAATGTTAACCCTGTGTCCATGGGTTACCATTTTATCTTTCTTATTCTTAGTAGTTTTAGCTCTGTTATTATTAATGTGTATGTAAGTAATCATTTTATCTTAATCTGTTTTTAAATTGCAATTAGTCTAATTTTAGCCCTTCTATATGTATCATATTTGCAATCACCTTTATTCTCCCATACTTTCAACAGACAAATTTTAACTTGTATAATTTTATGCTGGTCTCTGACCGTAATAAAGGTCGATTGATTGATTGGTGTCCATGGGAAGCTGATGCAGCACTTAGCTCCTCCCAGAAAGTGGCAGGCATATATACAAAATCCAAATGCTGCAAATTGCAGTAAAGGCTGAGCAGTGTAGGTTAAATAAGAATTTATTTTAATGAAAGAAGAAATACTACCCTTAATTAATTTCACCTTTATTTGTAAGAAAGGTTTGGCAAAGAATTTTTCTTGACTAATGATGAAATGACTGAGCAATTCGTGAAATACTATTCTAAGCTTTATAAAGAAGAAAAGAAAGACCCTGAAAAAATTAGACACTTTTTAGAGGAGATACAAATAAAGTCATTTTCAGACGAACAGAACTGCCTAAATTATTATTATTTTTTAAACACCCTTCAATACAATGATTTAGTGACCCTTATGTGAGGCATGGCCGAAAAAAAGTTATCTCAGGTTGAAAGGAAGTCTGCTGATTCTTGTTGGTCTGGAAACTAAAATGTCCAGAGTTTAAATGAGAGAGCTCCCTAGGTGAGAAAGAGGGGAAAGTTATAGCTTGGTAGAAATTTGTCTGGAATCTGAGGAGGCTATATTGGAGAGCTGAGAGGGAAGATCCTGCCTGAAAGCAAAGAGAAAAACATTGTCTGAGGTGGGGGAAATCTCTGATCATGTAAGAGGAGACTAGAAAGAAAACTCAGCAACTTGACAGAGACCGTCCTCTGAGGAAAAAGTCCTCACTAGAGCCCAGTAGCTATTTAGGATCAATTATTTGAGCGAAAGACTGCCAAATGTACCCAGTACCTGCAACATCAACAGTCAAGGCTTTGAGTCAGCTCTATGTGTGTATTTGGAGGGAAGAAGTGTAAAATAATTGAGAAATAGCAGGATTCTAAATTTATTGTCTGATTCATATATTTTATGAATATATTTTATGTATGCATAATTGATTAGCTAATGACAGTAAACTAGGTTCAGTAACATCCATAACATATGTTGGTTTTTTTATTTAGCAGCTGAATTACTGTACTAGTGCAAACTCATCAAATTCTGATTCCTTACCTCCAAAGAAAATCTGCATCTTGTTTGTAGCATCCATATTCTTTTCTGGTTAAAATCCATGGTGGAAGGGTTGAACTCCTACCCAGACAAGTATGGTCAATGAAGTACCACGATGGCTTAGCATCAGCAAGAAGGGCTGGCTTTAAAGAAGGTGGCCAATTTGGAGCCATCAAGATGCTGGCCATATTAGATCCAATGCCAATCCCACTGCCATGCCAGCACGATGGGGAGGGGGGCATGAAGGCATGCACGGTGCCGCCATCTTGTCTTCCTCTGCACATGGCCAGGATCGGCCTTGGGCTTGATCCAGCAGGGCTGTTCTTATGTTCTTAAGCCTTCAAACATAGTGGCACATAGCATACATACCTCTACTTGGTGGGGATAAGCTGAGCTAGGCTGATGTGTGAGTGTAAAAATAAGCAGTTTGGGACAGATAGGCTGGGTGTGACACAGAGAGAGGCTGGAGAAGCTGGGCAGATGGTTGAAGCTTCTGAGGTTGCAAGGTTTTGTCGCTTGAGATCTAATGTAAACTGTTGCTGCTCATAGGAGTGCTCTGCTGTTTCCAGTCCAATGCTCAACCTGTGTATTTGTAAATAAACCAAGAGTTCATTTACACTACTAGCCCTATGGGGTAGAACAAGGCTGGTCATGTGCAGTACTGGGATCACTCCTGATCCCAATGCTCCACCCCCGAATAGCCCTGCTTCTTTAAGGTAAAGCTATGCCACCAAGTTGGTGTCAATTCCTGGTGACCACAGAGCCATGTGGTTTTCTTTGGTAGAATACAGGAGGGGTTAACCATTGCCTCCCCCCACGCAGTATGAGATGATGCTTTTCAGCATCTTCCTATATCACTGCTGCCCGATATAGGTGTTTCCCATAGTCTGGGGAACATACTAGTGTGGATTTGAACCGGCAACCTTTTTCTCCCTAAGCAAGTTACTTCCCCGCTGTGCCATTAGGTGGCTTCTGTACCGAGGCTAAAAGTGAGATAGGAGGACACATGCGCTCCTCGTACCACACACCCAGGTCGTGTGGGTGTGTGGGCTGCCGACAGCTCCTTTAAGGCTGCTGGCAGCCATCTAGAGCCCAGAGCCAGAGAGAATGAGTGACCCAGCATTAGGAATTTCCCCAATGCTTATAAAAAGGATCTTAAGGTTGGGTTTGTGGATCAGATGTCGAGATTTAAGAAGGAGCTGTGTGAAAATGATGAAAGATTAGTCTCTAAGATGTATAAGTTGTTGTTTTTGGAGGAGACAAGAGATGAAGTGGTTAAAACGACAATGATAAAATGGGCTCAAGATGTGGGTCATAATATAGATATGGCTGCTTGGGAAAAATTATGGAAAACTGATTTAAAGTTTACTGCATGTTATACTTTAAAAGAAAATTATTATAAGATGATGTATAGGTGGTATCTGACACCGAAAAAATTAGCTTTAATGTATAAAAATGTCTCAAACCAATGTTGGAAATGTGGACAATGTGAAGGAACTTTTTTCCACATGTGGTGGTCATGCGGGAAGGCAAAGGCTTTTTGGGATATGATATACAATGAGTTGAAGAAAATGTTTAAAATGACATTTCTTAAGAGGCCAGAATCCTTCCTGCTGGGAATAACTGAAAGAGAGTTATCCAGAAGAAATTTAACATTTTTTATGTATGCAATCACGGTGGCTAGGATAGTATATGTGCAGAAATGGAAAGACACTAAAATGCCCTCAAAAGGAGACTGGTTGATAAAAAATTTGGAATATGCTGAGAAAAAAATTTGGAATATTTTAAAGAAGATTGGGAACCATTTTTGTTTTACTTAAAGAACTATTTTTCTAATATGGACTTTTCAGTAGGGTTTGAAATATAGTAATAAAAGCAGGCTGGGTTAGGTAAAATCGAGTAGCAATGTGGAGTATGTATGTTTTGAATTATTATAGCAATGGTTTATATGTATAGTTATCGTGAATTGCGCAGATAGGTAAGCGGGAAGTCAATATTTACTTATGTGTAGAAATGAATGTAATTTGAATGTAAAGCTATTGTAAAAGCCAATAAAATTTTAAAAGGCAAAAAAAAAAAAAAAGGAATTTCTGCAATGCAACACGCTGCTCACATGGTGCATTGTGGGATTCCTGGCTGTGCTTTCTTCCCATCACCTCTGGATTGCCGCATTGCTTGTGGCCTGCCACTCGTGTGGGCACGTGGGTGGTAGGGTCCTGTTTACCTCCCAGATGGTGTGAAGAAAGGCAGGTAGGCTACTACTTGCTCCCCAGCCCCAGTGTTTGTGTGAAAGACCTTCAAATAATACAAAGGCATCATAAACCTCCTGTGATCTCTTCTGCAAAGGAAGCTAGAAACCAAGCAGTGTTCTCACTGGTCAGGGAAACAGGAAATACATGCCACACTCTGATCTGACCTTCAGTTAATGCTTGCAGATTGGGATTAGGGACAGCAAGCATGATCCAACTTTCCCCTCTTCGTGTATTAAACATTTGGGCTAATCTGGAAAGATCTACTGTTCTGTGCAATAAGAGCAGGGATGACCAGGGCACTGCAGTTCAGCTGAAGTCCACTTTGGCATCAAGTATATTGAAAGTAGCAAGTATAAATTGAGCACGGATATTGTTAAAGTCCTCTTGCAAATGGGAATATAGTCTATCGATTCTCGTCCTTGTTTTTCAGGTATATTGGGATCAACGAAATCAAGGTAAATGCATCCCAAGAATCTAGGTCATTTATAAATCTGTGTGCATTAGGATATTGATCTTTTGGCTCTCCTGCAAGAAGGAAATTTGAAGACATACAAGTAGAATGAAATAGTGAGTACACTATTGCCCTTTGCAATAGAGCGTGAGGTGTAAACATGATGTCCCCAGTGAGAAGTGGGATGAGCATCTCTGAGGAATAAGTAAGAGAATTTCATAATGGGACTGTAAATTCAAGTGGCCTTGCCTTTATTTACGTTAAGCACAAAAACAATTTTCCACAACACTTTTAATAGCCTGACACAGTTCAGCTAAAGTCAGGGCTGGTCCAAGCCCCATCTTGGCATCTGAGGCAGCATGGTGAGCCACCCTCAACTCCCCAGCAGCATGGAGAATGCACCCTCTCGCCCACTTTCAAGTGTGTCCTTTCTCCCCCCTCCCTCTTCTTATAGCTTTATTTAAAATATGTATACCTTGCCCCTTAAGCGCACAGGGCACCTCACAAAATTAGTAAGCTGTAAAGCAATATAAAATTAGAGAGATTTAAAAGACCCATTTAAAACCATGTTTAAAAGCAGCCCCTGGTGGCACAGTGGTAAAACTGCCGCCCTGTAACCAGAAGGTTACAAGTTCAATCCTGACCAGGGGCTCAAAGTTGACTCAGCCTTCGATCCTTCCGAGGTCGGTAAAATGAGTACCCAGAATGTTGGGGGCAATATGCTAAAATCATTGTAAACCGCTTAGAGAGCTCCGGCTATAGAGCGGTATATAAATGTAAGTGCTATTGCTATTGCTAAAAGTTACCAATTAAAATACTGGAAGCTCAGAATGCACCAGTTATGAACAGCAGATAAAACATTTAAAAGCTTCTCTAAAAAGATGGTTCTTCCATCATTTTTTTAAAAGCTTGAGGGAGGAAACATGGCAAAGCTCTTGCGGCAGGGCATTCTGAATTTGAGGGGCCACTTCTTTCTATTCCCTTCCTCTCTGGCTTTTGAAAATGCCAGAAGTGGAAGGAAGAGGAGAAGGAGAAAAATGGAGGAGGGGGAAGGGGAGGGCAGCAGTGGGGTTAGGGCACGCTGGGAGGCAGTAAGCTGGTGGAGAGAGCCAGTGGCTGGCTTCAGATGTAATGCGGAACCATGAGTCCAATGGACCATTGCCCCCCTCACCCACTCTCCCATTCAGGACAGTTGCCTCTCTGCAGTCAGCACGATTGCAGAGAGGCATGGAAGCTGACTGTGGACACTTCCTCTTTGACAGAAGGGCAGCCTGCACAGCTAATCGGGCTGGAGTGAGGGAGGAGCTTCCTATCTTCCTATCTCTTCCTATCTCCAGTTCCATGAGGCCAAAACTGTAGTGCCAGAGTTCGGATGTAATGCTGGCGCCGCAGAAATTGAGTTTGCAGAGATGAAACTCCACTCTGACCAAAGGTTTAGAGTGGAGTTTGGGGAGGGAAACTACAGGTTTCTTTCTGCCACAAACTCCATTTTCCCAAATACAGACATGCGAGTGAGGAAACCGGAGGTGAAGGGACTTCCACTTTCCTATTACATCTGAATTCGGCCCATGAGCAATCCATCATCTCCATCAGTCAGTTGGCTGAGGTGACCTAATAAAGTGGGTTTATTAGCAGGGCAGTCCTGGCTGAAGTACCTCGATTTCATAAGCTTTAGACCCTCATCCTAAACATAGGATTCAGATTATGTTAGATATGGCTAAATTTCACTGAAATTTTGTTATGAATAACTTGTCTCATCTATTTCAGTGTTTGCTAGTCATGGCTAACTTACTCTGAATTCTATCCCTAAACTTGTATGTAAGTTCCATTGATTTACTTTTAACAAGAAAAATGTTCTTGTGAACAATTTTGACTACTATTCAAAGCCTTTTGTGAATTTAACTGAATTTGTGTTTAAAATAGGAACCAGAAAGAACAAAGTATTGAAATATCATGCGAGTTCCAGGTAACAAATGTGCTTTTTTTCCAGGTTTCATGACAAGACATTATAATATATCCTTCATTGTTCACCAGAATCTTCTTTCTATTTTACTGACTTGCTATTTTCAGAGAGTTATACCTTTGGTTCGAACTCTGCTTCAAACCACAAGTTAGAACTCTGGCAGCACCATCTGTTTTAAATGGAGCTGTTAAAATTACTCCAGTTGATTGGATATTCCTCAGTATATTGGAGGAAACTGATTATCTAGACCCATTTCAAACTGGGTTTTGGGTGGGATATGGGGTGGAGACTGCCTTGGTCAGCCTGATGGATGATCTCCAATGGGCATTTGACAGAGGAAGTGTGACTTTGCTGGTCCTTTTGGATCTCTCGGCGGCTTTCAATACTATCGACCATGGTATCCTTCTGGAATGTCTGAGGGTGTTTGGGGTGGAAGGCACCGTTTTACAGTGGTTCCGCTCCTACCTCTTGGACAGATTCCAGATGGTGTCGATTGGAGGTTGGTCTCGGAGTCATCTCGGAGAGACCATATTACTCCTTTGCTGATGGAGTTACACTGGCTGCCAATAGGTTTCCGGGAAAAATAAAAATGCTAGTTATAACTTATAAAGCCCTAAACGGCTTAGGCCCTGGGTATTTAAGAAAGCGTCTTCACTAAGAGCCCCACCACCCACTGAGGTAATCTGAGGAGGTCTGTCTCCAGTTACCGCCAACTCGTCTGATGGCTACACACAGAGACGGGCCTTCTCGGTTGCTGCCCCAAGATTGTGAAATGCGCTCCCTACTAAGATATGATCCTCCCCATCTTTGGCAATTTTTAAAAAACATCTGAAAACCAATCTTTTTAACCAAGCTTTCTCAGGCTTTTAAAATTTGTTGGTTTTAATTCTGTGATTGATTTTAAATTATATGTTAACCGACCAGAGACAAAAGTTTGGGCAGTATATACATGTGATAAATAAGATAGATAGATAGATAGATATTGACACTGGGAAGCACTTCTCACATGCAGCCTAACCTAGGCTAGGGGAGCCCAGCCTGGGTTAGGCTGTGTGTGAGAACCCGTTGGGATGGGGCCTGATCCCGGGAGGGCGGTACCACTTAACCCAGCTTTTTAGCTTGGCTTTTAGCACTCCCTTAACCCAGGCTCCACGGTCTTGAGTGCTTGCAACCTGAGTGGTCACCCAGAGTACTTGTTTCCTGGAGGAATCCCCTAATGCACCGTGCTCAGTGCGTGCTGCATTGTGAGACATCCGGAGGCCAGGATGTATTGCCCTGAGCTCCGCACTGCTTGGTGCAGCAGCAGATCATCTGAAACAATAGTGAAGAGAAAGATAATGCAATTAGAATTGTGGGACACAGACCCAATTCAGATGCATACCAGCCCCAATGCATAAGCAGGATGGGGTTGCCATCTGCCAGAGCACGCTCATCCTGACATCACTGCAGGATGTCCTGCCATGTCACCAGGACATCCTTTAATCACTGAGAAGGGTGTACATGTGAATAGCCTCTCTACACATTCTGTAAGGGTGGCCTACAGCATGTGTAGAACACGATGAAACTCCTCTCAGCAATTAAGGGATGTCCCAGCAGCACCCCTGCTAACTTGGCAAAGAGGCACCTTTTAATGTGGTGATTCTCTTTATTTAGCAGAGGGAGAGTAACTGGCCTTATCCACCCCAGCACAGTACCTCCAGTGACTGTTGCTGGTGTCTATCGTATGTTTCTTTTTAGATTGTGAGCCCTTTGGGGACAGGGATCCATCTTATTTATATATCATTTCTCTGTGTAAACCACCCTGAGCCATTTTTGGAAGGGTGGTATATAAAATGAATAGATGATGATGACGACGATGACTAGGGATGTGCGAATCAATTAGGGTACAAAATGATTTGTACCCAAATCTACCTGTTTGGGGCAATTTGTGGACAAAACAAATTGTCCCTGTTCTAGCTGGCCAGATTCGGGTACAAAACAAATCGCCCAGATTTTGGACCTGAAAAACGTGTAGATTCAGACCTCCATTTTGTGGCAATCTATCTTGCTGTCTCCATTTAGCGTCAGCATTTCTTTTTTAAAATATCCCACCCTCTCAAGCTTCAGATTGGTGACTTACAGTGTCCAATGACTGGCTGGCGATGCCCACCCCCCTGGTTCCAGATTGGCTCATTTCCATTCAAATCTTGTGTTGCCAGGGCTGACTGACCCCTCATTGGCTGGGGAAGGGTCAAAGAAGGGACAAGGGTAGGGGGAGTTCAAAGGAGGAATTTTCAAATTTACTTAAGGAGGAGGCAGGTAGCCACCATTCTGCCTTTCTGCCTCATGGGAGAAGAGAAAGGGAGAGAGCCAGAACAGCTCTGCTTTGCCTTGCCTGCCAGCTGCTTGGAGTGGATTCTCTGTTTTTTGTTCCTGCTTTCCTGATTGAGGAAAAGAGAGGAGCATTTTTTCACCCCCTTCCTGCTGCTGAGAGATCACTGCCTGAGCCTGTTGTCTGTGTGAATCAATTTGGGTACAAAATGATTTGTACACAAATCTACCTCTTTTGGGAGATTTGTGGACAAAACAAATCACCCCTGTGCTAGCTGGCCAGATTCGGAACCAAAATAAACCGAGAGTGATCCAGTTCGGGTATGAATCAAATTGATTTGTTCACATTCCTAATCAGGATGTCATGCAGTGATGTCAAGATCGGTGCACTCTGGGCACAACTCCATCCTGTTCATATGTTGGGGCTGGCATTCATTTGAATCAGCCTACAGTTAATTTTTGATAAGGTAAAGTCACCAAAGATGTGACTTTCCCCTCTCAGTTTTGCATGATAAGCCCTTTTATTTCAAACAGTGTCCTCACCTGATGATGGCTGGTAATTACTACAGTAGGGAGGCAGAATGAAAAGCTCATGGTGGAATTACCACATGGAGAATTAATATGAGAAGTGGACAAAAAGTTATGAAAAGATTTGCTGTCTTGAAATCTTTTGCAACTGAAAACTCATTCATGCTTTCTGGCACATGGATGTAGTGCAGTGTTTTTGTGAGCTCACCATATAGACCATTGCCAAAAATTTTACTATTTTCATTACACGAACAGTGCACCTTAAGTGACTTCAGTGTACAGAGAATCTATTCACAAAATATAGATTTGCTTTCTTCAAGTAAGAATATGGATGTTATCTTGAACACTGTCCTTTGCACTTAACATTTGGCAGACCCTTCATACAGCATATTTTAATTTGCTGAAGTGCATTAATGAAGACTGACACCAACTTTACCATGTAAGTATTGATTTTAATGCTTGTTATGATATATGGGCTGCAGGCTATACTGCAAACTTCAGAGATCTTTTGCTTACCCTGTGCTATTGCAAATAAATACTGTACCAACAACTCAGCATCCTTTTCATCACATTGCAAGGATACAAATACTGTACCAACAACTCAGCACCCTTTCCATCATATTGCAAGGATACACCATATTCAGCAGCACACGTTAAACATGTTTTCATTTTATTGCCATAAGTGGAATTATATGTGTTTCCTCTTGTGTCGCATTTGTCGAAATTAATTCTACTGAAATCTGCAGAAGATCAGGGTCAATCTGCTGTCTGGAACTCCTACCAATTTCAGATGGGTTTGATTGCAAATCAGTGTGCTTAGTCCTCTCCCATAAGGCCTTGGACTTGTGTGTGTGTGTGTGTGTGTGTGTGTGTGGCGCCTTAAAGTTTACCTTGCAGGAGCTGACCAGCACATATTATACTAGATGCACAGGAAAGCAAACAACGAAATACAAAAATATATAAATGAGGTTAGCTAAGATCAGTCTTAGGGGCAGGAGAGCTGGGTGGTCACTCAGAACACCTACCTGGAGGGGGACCCAAGATGAGCTTTTACTAGCCACACAATTTGGCAATGTTGATAAATTAACAGTGGTATGGGATGCTGAAGGCACTCTTCACCTAGGGCACTGTTTATCCTTGGCCCTGAAGTTAGCCCTGGTCACGGCCTTGCTCTAAAGGAAGACTCCTTCTTTCAGAGGAAGTCCCTTCCTCTTCAGGAAGGAAGCCTTAGGATACAACCCATGATAATTTGCTGGCTTTTCTATCAGAACATCCCAGGTCCCAAGTGCCACAGATGTAGTCAATAAATCTCAGCATTTGAAAGCACATATATTATTGCAAGCATGGACATGTTTGTCACGCAGGAGCCAGCGTGGTGTAGTGGCTAGAGTGCCGGACTAGGACCGGGGGTGTAGCTAGGGGAGAGGGGGCCCGTGTTAATCCCTCTCTCTGGCGGCCTCCCAGAGTAAGGGAGATAATGAAGAAAATAGGGAGGGATGCAGCTGGAGGGCCCTCAGGAGCTGGGGGCCCATGTTCTTTGAACCCTTTCTTTCAATTATAGCTACGCCCCTGGGGGCGACTCAAGTTCAAATCCCCATTCAGCCATGATACTAGCTGGGTGACTCTGGGCCAGTCACTTCTCTCCCAGCCTAACATAATTCACAGGGGTGTTGTGAGGAGAAACCTAAGTATGTAGTACACCGCTCTTGGCTCCTTGGAGGAAGAGCAGGATATAAAATGTAAAAATAAAATAATTAATAATAAACATGTGAATAGTGCTACAGTTTGAGAGCCAGCATGGTCTAGTGGTTAGAGTGCTGGACTAGGACCAGGGAGACCCGAGTTCAAATCCCCATTCAGCCATGATACTAGCTGGGTGACTCTGGGCCAGTCACTTCTCTCCCAGCCTAACCTACTTCACAGGGGTGTTGTGAAAGAGAAACTCAAGTATGTAGTACACCTCTCTGGGTTCCTTGGAGGAAGAGCAGGATATAAATGTAAAAATAAATAAATAAAATAAAATGTTCAGGCTGTGTATGGTGAGTTGTAGAATTCATGACGATGGATATGTTGACAAAGGACAGAAGTAGTGTTGTTAGCCAAATTAGCAAAATTGTTCTGCTGCTGGGCCATTTTTGTCTTCTGTCTGTTGGCTTTATTTATTCCACCTGAAAAAAAAGTCGACCGGTAGTAGCTAAGGTCTCCTTTGCACATACCTGGGGCAATATTGTTGCCATGATCCTTGCAGTTTCTCCTGGGAACAAATAAAACTTCTGTCCATATGTTTGGCTAACTTGAGCATTTGCATAAAATGCACATTACACCATTCCCATTGGCAGGTCTGTGGCTAGCATGAGACATAACATGGAAGGAAGCCCATGCAGATGGGCAGATGTTTTGTACATTCCCAGGAGCAATGTCAAAACTCCAGGACTCTTGCTCTGGGGAGGCCTATGTGCTTGTTGCTCATGCCTCCACCTTTCCACACCCAAGTCAGTTATTTCCCTGCCCTTTATGTTGTGTGGTCCACCAGATGGCTATTAGTGATACTCATCCATGCTGGGGTCCCTGGTGGCTGTTTCTGGTCATTTTCTGCCTGCTCATGCAGTGGAGGTGCAATTGCATCTTTGAGTTGGATGGATTGTGTGTTACAGTGATGTCATAGAGTGACTCATCATGGCCATGAGTGGATTGGCTCCTTCCACACCTGGCCACATGGAGGTCATATCAGCATGCTTTCCCATGATTTTCTGCATGCCAGCAATGTTGCCAAGGGCACCGGGGGAGTGTTTGGCAGGTTTGTTCTGGTCTGCTCTATTTTTTTCCTGTGCCTTTTCTTCTCAGCTTCTGTGCTGGGTGAGTATTGAATCCAAAGTCATACTGATGTTACACTGGGATGTGGATGAGTATTGAATCTTAAGTCATACTGATGTTACACTGGTGTAACTGGGGTATCAGCAGCATGACCAGGCCATAGGATTGCCTGATAAAATATGGCTGCATCCGCACGTAACGTGAAACCAGAGGTTGCCGAATTTTTCAAACCATGAATTGCATGACAGATGTTCATCCAACTGTGGTTCAGCAACCTCTGTTTTGAGGGCAGGGAAGCCCCATCTTCTTCCTGGTGAACTGAGGTCACATCCCAGCAAGCTCTGTAGCACTCACATTGCCAGACTGTGGGCAAGGCATCAGCAGGTCTCCAGGGCAGCAGCCATTGGCCACAGTCTTCAAGGGGGCATGACAGGTGTGATTGTGCCTTTTTGGAATGGTCCGCCTGCCCTCAGCAGAGCATTTAAATTCCTTTAAATGCCATGCCATTCAAGCCCTTCTTCTGACAGCAATTGTACCACTGTCCTTGCTAGAGCCCCACAACACACCTGTCTTGCACAAACACAATTTCTGGAGCAGGGACTTGGGGGACAGTATTTTCCTGTTACTCAGGAAAGGGAAGTGAACATGATGACTTCTTAGGAGGGAATATGTATATGAGGGATGGCAAAGGATCCTGGGGTCTGGACCGCTGTGACTGAGGATGCTCTTGGCATGGCTCACCTCGGCAAAGCAATCCATGCAGACCAAACATCACTGCTGCTTCTGTGGCAGCTTGCCACCAATGGACTAGCACTCGCATGAGAGGGCCAGTCTACTGTGGAGGACTTTAGGCTCAAAAACCTTTGGTCTTCCATTGGACTACATGCTCATGAGTTGAGCCAACCCAAAAAGGGGTTCCTGCTTTTGTGAGACCCCCATTCATGCTGGTTAATGATAGAACTTTTGCACAGTGACCCACCCCCCTCTCCATGGAAGCCTTTCACACACCCCAAGGAGATTTTGATTCTGTATATGTTGGGGTGTAGCCAGGTGTGCAGACTGGGGAAACACCAGGAGCAGGGACAGATCTTTACTCTCATTAAAATTTCCTGGGTTCAGATTGGCATTGTGCCTGCAGATCTGTCACCACAGGGAATTGTAGGAGAGGGGAGCCTCAATTTCTAGCTACAGCAGGAGAGTGGGGTCACCATTCTGGGGAAAAACAAAAGATAGACATGTTCAAATGGGTGAATGGACTGGCAGAGGGCATGCTTTGATAACTTCTTCACGGCAGTCACCAAGACAGGGAGAACTGTTGCCAGGGTACCCATCCCTGTGGCTTGCTTGTATAGAGCAATCTGGCTGGGCAACATCTGCCATGAGAAAGCTGTCCGTGGGAGAAGGAATGTCACCACACATTATTAGTGATTCTGCCCAACACCCCCCCATCCCCACAGACAGTTCTTCTCATGAGTTGTGAATGGGTATCCCCATGGCCTTACACTCTAATGAATGAGTGGTCTGCTCAGGAACAGCATTGGCCATCACCACATATGTTGAATCACTCCTTTCACAGGAGCCAATGTTGATCCTGCTGCCCAGCCCTTCTCATGTGTAAGCCTAGAGACCAAATATGTCCCCCCAAAGGGAAGGGACTAGGCCCTCCCTTCTCCAACATCATTGTACAAAAAATAGTCCTTAGCTATTCAAGAAATCCTGCTTGGGTGTGCATTTTAAACCCAACCCCAGGTATCACTACCCTACCATAGCTTGTCATACCAGCACTCTAATGGGGTTGCCCAATTTATGTTGCCACCTCAAGTGCATATGCTTGTGAACTTTGTTGCTTCTTCTTGGACAGTATCTGTCTTGCCATCCTGTCCCCTTTCTCTCTGCTTGCCAGAAGAGGGGAGCAAGGGACAGAGTGGGAAAAGGGCATACCATAGTGTGACAATGCCATTTGACAGGCTAACAAACTTGGGATGGGACATTCTGGCATCCCTGTTGCCAGGCAACTGTTTTGTTGAATTGGAGAAAGGAGGAGTGGGGCAAGTGCACAGAGAGGTGGCCAATGTGAAGCACTGCAGGCATGGAGCAGGTGCAATCCTGGGTGGGTCTGTGCTGCCGTCTCCATGATTACAATTCCAGAAAGTGAGTGAAACCACAGTTATGATGGCATCCATATTCGGATGTAACACTGCCACCAAAAAACCTCAGGTTATGGCTGCATAACTCACTACAAACTGAAGGTTCAAATGCGAGCTTGGGAAGGCAAACCTCAGGCTGCTTTTGCTGCGAAACCACGGTTGCATGCATTCGGACGTAACAGAGTTCCATCCTCTACCCCGTTTAACTACAGTTTCGCGTTATGTGCAAATGTGGCCTATGTATTGTGTCATATGTTTCTTTGAACTGCATCCCTGTCGTATCCTATCTGGTAATCAGTTTGGTGACCCCGTTACATCAAGTTTTGTTATTTAGATCCCGTGGAAAGTGGGTGGAGGGATGTCATCAATGGCAGAGGGAGAGAAGGGAGAAAGGCGAGGAATGAAATGGTACTGTTTTTAAAAATAATAATAATAATTAATAATAATCAACACCAATGAAACAAAACAGGCCTACAAGAAAGAACAAGTCAAGAACCGAGCAAAAAAATGGAGAAATAAGCCCCTGCATGGTCAATATTTGCACAATATAAGTGGAAAATCAGACATCACCAAGACCTGGCAATGGCTTAAGAATGGCAACTTGAAGAAAGAAACAGAGGGTTTAATACTGGATGCACAAGAACAGGCACTAAGAACAAATGCAATAAGAGCAAAAGTCGAAAAATCCACAACAAACAGCAAGTGCCGCCTTTGTAAAGAAGCAGATGAAACCGTGGACCACCTGATCAGCTGTTGTAAAAAGATCGCACAGACTGACTACAAACAAAGGCATGATAAAGTAGCAGGGATGATACACTGGAACATCTGCAAAAAATACAAGCTACCTGTAGCCAAACATTGGTGGGACCATAAAATTGAAAATGTTGAAGAAAATGAAGATGTAAAAATATTATGGGACTTCCGACTACAAACAGACAAACATCTGCCACACAATACACCAGATATAACTATAGTCGGGAAGAAAGAAAAACAAGTCAAAATAATCGACATAGCAATACCAGGGAATAGCAGAATAGAAGAAAAAGAAATAGAAAAAATCACCAAATACAAAGATCTACAAATTGAAATGGAAAGGCTGTGGCAGAAAAAGACCCAAATAATCCCAGTGGTCATTGGCGCCCTGGGTGCAGTTCCAAAAGACCTTGAAGAGCACCTCAACACCATAGGGGCCACAGAAATCACCATCAGCCAATTAAAAAAAGCAGCTTTACTGGGAACAGCCTATATTCTGCGACGATATCTATAACAACAGCAACAACATTGACAATAAAATTCTGGCATCCCAGGTCCTTGGGAAGGACTCGATGTCTGGATAAAACAAACCAGTCAATAACACCTATCTGACTGTGTAAAATAATAATAATAATAAATTAATAAAGTTCTCTGTTAAACCTATATAGGACACTTTGAGTTTACAAGGGAAGCAGACACAAAAAGTCCTCTTTGTCAGATGCATACAGTGGTATCTTCAGCAGATATATGCATGGGTACTGAGGAAAAATGGTAAACAATTAAAGCAAAGACCATGAAGAGCAAGAGTTCTGTGACAATTCTATTCAAAGAAATTGGCGTCTTGCACAGAATTATCACAGAACTCTTGGATTTTATTACCCTTTGGCACCTCTGTTTACATTTTTTTTTAATTTAATGTTTTAAAACATTTTATAACAATTTATATTTTGCAACACTCTGTGCATCTCATGATGTGGACTGTAGTGCACAAGAACTTTTGCCGCATTAAATTGGTTGATACCATAAATGTCTTTGTTGTTTTTGCTGCAACAGACTAATTCTAGTTGACCTAGTTTCTGTCCACTGTAACGATCTGTAAAATATGGATTTTGCTGTTAATGATTTTACATATTGTATCCTGAATTTCTGTTATGGCCTATGGCTAATATGGAAATAAAACTAAACTTTGAAAAATGAGCAACAGAGTAACATGGCTACCCTCTGAAATTTGTCACTTAAGACAATTTCAGATCAAAAATATTAACCCTACAACAACTCAATTTTTCTGAACATATTTGAAAAGGTATTGTTTTAGAGCTGCTTCCCTCATACACACAAGGAAAGCTTAAGTAGATTTAACTAAAGCAACAATTCCATTTTCTCCTTCTCCATTCCCTCCACTTTCCTCTTGACTCCTCACCCACACTTCCTACAGGATCCCTGTTGGGACAACTGTCCAAACAAACAAACTTCAAAAGATCACTAAATAGAATACAACAGGTATTTTATCTAATCTTTTTTTAGCTGTGTTAGGGGGAAATGAACGAAAAAATACAAAACACTGGGGAAAGTGACAAAAACAACATCCTGAAAGATGTGAAAGAAGGCATCTGTAGTGCTTGCTTGTCACCATATTCATCATCATGAATTCTGCTACTCATAAAACACAGCCGGAATGTGTCTATGCTTGCAATAATATATGTTCTTGCAAATATTGAGATTTATTGACTACATCTGTGACACTTGGGATGATCTGGCTGGAAATTCAACAACATATAATAGGTTCTATCCTATGGCTTTCTTCTTCCAGAGGAATGAACTTCCTCTGGAAGAAGGAATCTTTCTCCAGAGCAAGGGTCCCCAACTTTGGGTCCCCAGAGGTTGTTGGACTGCAGCTCCCATCAGCCCCAGCCATAGTGGCTAAGCCCTGCTCCAGAGCAAGGAACGTCCTCTGGAAGAAGTATTTTTCTCCAGAGCAAGCACTACTTGCTCTGGAGCAAGGAGTCCTTCCTCCAGAGCAGGGGTTTACAACTTTGGGTCCCCAGAAGTTGGACTCCAACTCCCATCATACCTGCCTCTGGTCATTGTGACTGAGGATGATGGGAGCTGTAGTCCAGTAACATCAGGGACCCAAGGTTGAGAACCCCTGTTCCAGTGGAAGAATCCTTCTTCTGGAGAAAGCTTATTCATCTGGAGGGAGAAAACTTTAAGATGCACCCCATTAAATAAAAGCTCATTCAGAAATGTTTCCACAGCAAGTAATCACTGGCTTAACTGAGGGATTTAAGAAGTGAAGTTAGTATAGCTGGTAAGTGGTAAAAGAAGTTTAGGAGATACTGTTAGAATGAAGTGGTATCAATTTACTATTATAGGCACACATCCTTAAGTAGACTTTTCAAAGTCTTCAGAATAAAAAATTCAAGACTTTTTTTTTAAAAGGAAATTGCAGGTGCTGCTGGGCAACTCTTCTGATTTATGCTTTTAATAGAACAATTTGTTCATCAGCAATTTAGTAACGTTGGGACTTCTCCATTTCTTGTTCTGAAGGTGCTAAAGGGCATTTTAATAATGTGTTTATCGATGGCTAACAACCATAATTAGCTTAAGTTATGGAATGCCCGAAACAAATGAGGAGCAGTTCAGAGTTGTTTTGAGGAACATTTTGTGCTGCCGCTGTTTTGTTAAATATTTGCAGAAAACATGATTCACATCATTTGCAAGTTACATAAACCTTCAGTAATTATGGCCCAAGGTATTATCCCTAAGTAATTTAAGTAATTCCCCAAGAGTGCTTCTTAGTGTACCATGCATTAATCATCTGTTGTGTCTATTATGCAAAAGCAATTAAGTCGATCTGTCGTGAGAATAGGTTATTGCCAGGTTTGCAGGAAAAAAACATTTCCCCCCCACTAGTGTTATTACTAATGAAGCACAATATTTTCTATACTAGGTAAAAATACTGCATTATTTCAAAATATGTTGGGCCCTTTTAAAAACAAGCAAACAAACAATGAACAGAAAATAACATAATATAGCCAGGTTAAACAACAAACACTGACAACTATAATAAACATTTGTACCCTGTGATCTGTAGCATAAAGCACTCTATATTAGTGTCATTTATAGGAAGTACAAAATCGGCCAATTTCTACCTCAGTGGCCAACAAAATTTAATTATCTGTGTGTGAGTTGACAAAAGGAATGGGCATCTCTATAGCCAGTCCTGTAAACTATTTATTAATTGTTTACAATATGTTTAAGATATAAATGTGGCTTAAAATTGCAGGATTTAATTTTGTTTCATTTTCTCCTCAACAAATTTTATGTTGCCTGAGAAAATTCCAAGGTGTTCATTAATAGGAGTATGCTGGTGACTCTGTCATCAGGAATTCAAGATATCTGTGAATAAGGGAATCTCCAAACTTTTTCTTATCCCCTCTTTCCTTGCACAGATTTATGTTTTGGGGAAGACTCTCCCTCCCAGCAATCTGTTGGCAGCAACATCTCACCTCCTGCTGGCAATAGCTAGAATCCAGTCAGTTTCAATTGATTTTTTCTTGAGAATGACGTCTATGTTTATGCCTGCAGACTGATTTGTAGAAGGGCAAGTCTGATGGCTGTAGGAAATTAACTATATTGACAGAATAAGAGAGAGGACCATTAGTGCAGGTCAAAGTTTGTCAGGTATTTAGTGGACTCAAAATAATATTGTATTGAATGTCAAACCACTTATATGTGGGGCAGTTTTTATGAATTAGAGTCGCCCTGTATTTGTGCATCTGTGACTGCACTTATTCTTTTGATGGTAGAATGAATTTTTGAGTTGCCGTCACCATCACCATCATCACCATCATCCATCATCATCATCATCATCACCACAGGAATAAGGGTGGCTGCTGATGCACTTGTCAGCAGACTTAAGGACAAAACTGTTAAACACATAGAAGAACAGGCCTTTCTGAAGGAGAACCATCATGGCTTCTGCAAGGGCAAGTCTTGCCTCACTAACCTTTTGGAGTTCTTTGAGGGTGTCAGAGGCTATTCCCATGATCGACAGAAAGCAGGCTAAGGGAACTTAGCACGCTTCCCATTGACTGTGGGAACCATCAGGCTCGTGGGCGAGCCTGGTGCTCCCAAGGCAGCTAGCCCACCTAAACACCCTCCCCTTAAATGAGATTAATGGAGCAAGTGCTCTGTTAACCTCATTTCTTTGCTTGCGTGTTGCCGTGGCGCGTGGTGACACACGAGTAGACCCCCAACCAGGAGGCTGAAGCCAGCCTTCCAGGCTCAGGGGTCACTCCAGTATGCCCAGTGGACTCGCACAGGGCATCCTGAGACTTCCGGAGGCTGCTAATCTCTGCAGCCTCTACCGGCTCCATGACAGAGCCAGCAGTTGCATGGGCAGCCAATCTGGCCACCCCAGGGCTGCCCTTTGATCGTCTGTGGGAGAGTGGGCTAACCCGCTCTCCCTGCAAGTCCGACAAAAGCTCTTCTCACGGATTGTGAAAAGAGCTTCATAGTATACTTGACAAATTTCCCCACCAAAGGCTCTTGAGTAAACCTAGGAGTCATGGGATAAAGGGACAGGTTCATGTGTGGATTGGTAACTGGTTGAAGCACAGGAAACAGAAGATAGGAATAAATGGATAGTTTTCACAATGGAGAAAAGTAAGAAGTTGGGTCCCCCAGGGATCTGTCCTGGGACCAGTGCTCTTTAAATTGTTCATAAATGATCTAGAGGTTTGGGTAAGCAGCGAAGTGGACAAATTTGCAGATGACACTAAATGATTTAGGGTAATGGAAACCAAAAGAGATTGTGAGGAGCTCAAAAAGATCTCTCCAAACTGGGGGAGTGGGTGACAAAATGGCAAATGTGGTTCAGGGTAAGCAAGTGTAAAGTGATGTACACTGGGGCAAAAAATCCAAACTTCATATATACATAAATGAGGTCTGAGCTGTCAGTGACTGACCAGGAGAGAAATTTTGGGGTTGCGGTGGACTGCTCCTTGAAAGTGTCAACTCAGTGCATGGCAGCAGTAAAAAAAGGCAAATTTCATGTGAGGGATCATTAGGAAGGGGATTGAAAATAAAAATGCTAATATTATAATGCCCCTATAAAATCTATGGTGCAACCACATCTGGAGTACTGCATACAGTTCTGGTCACCATATTTCAAGAACGACATTGTAGAACTGGAAAAGGTGCAGAAGAGGGCAACCAAGATGATCAAGGGCATGGAGCTCCCTCCTTATGAGGCAGGCTACAGCATCTGGGGTGTTTTAGTCTTGAAAAGAGGCGACTAATGGTGTCTAAAATTATGCATGGAGTAGAAAGAGTGGACAGAGATAAATTTTTCTCCCTCCCTCCCAACACTAGAACTGGGGGTCGTCCCATGAAACTGATGGCTGGAAAATTTAGGATCCACAAAAGAAGTACTTTTTCACACACACATAATTAATCTATTGAATTCCCTACCATTGGATGTGGCGATGGCCACTAGCTTGATTGGCTTTAAATTGTGCCTACACAAATCCATGGAGGACATGTCTATCAATGGCTAATAGTTTATTGTCATCTGCAAATTTGTCCACATCTCTGCTTGACCCAATCTGCAGGGAATCCTTCATGTCTTCCTAGTATGAGAAGATTCATTCCATTCCATTCCATTCCTTTGTTTGTTTCTCTGGTTTTCTCTTCCTCTCCTTCTGAATTTCAGTTTAACTAGAATAATTTTAAAATTGATTCTGGAATTGGATCATGCACAGTTTGCTTCAAAAATAGTTTCTTCAATTTATCTGCATATTTTTCCTCTCTGGATTAGCAATGAACTTGTGTGCAGTTGTGAAGTAGTGCCAAAAAGCAGTCTCACACAGTGTGAACCTACATATGATTACATCAAGATTATTTTGTGTGGTGTTTTATTAAAATGTCTATGTACTCCTCCACACTAGTAAAACACCACACAAAAAGTATCTTCATACAATTATATAGTCACATCAAGTCTTTAAAAAGACTTTCAAGACACTTATTAATTCATTATTAGATATTAAAATTGTGAATTTATTTTTTAAAAATGCTTTAACATTTTAATTGCTGTTTTGATCTTTTAAGTTATATTTGTTGTAGACTACCCAGAGATGTGAGTTTGGGACTGTATATACCTAAGTAAGTAAGCAAGTAAATAAATAAATAAATAAATAAATAGTTTTTAATCTATGTGCACACGTGTAGCACTAAAACTGCATAGAAAAACCCTTGATGCAATCATGGCTAAGCTCACATCAAGATTGCTTTTTTGCTGTTTTTTAACATGGACCTTGGTAATGATCCTGTGGGAAAGACAAATGAACTGAAGGAATGGAAGGGGTAGCAGACAGTGGCTTACATACTGCACAGCTTTCAGTATGTCTTTTAATGAAATGTGCATGCAGTTGTACAAGAGTGCTCTTGTGCAAATGCAAAAATTGCACAAATGCAGCTACACAGTGGATGGTCATTATTTCCAATGGTTGTCTATCATACAACTCCATATGCACAATTTTGTGCATTTGTGCAAGGGTGCTCATGCACAACTACATATACGTTTTGTTAAAAGGCAAGTGTAAAGTGATGCACATTGGGACGAAAAACCCAACTTCAAGTATACGTTGATGGGATCTGAGCTGTTGGTGACTGACCAGGAGAGGGATCTTGGGGTTGTGGTGGACATCTCATTGAAAGTGTAGACTCAATGTGCGGCAGCTGTGAAAAAGGCCAATTCTATGCTAGGGATACCTGGAGTACTGCTTACATTTCTGGTCACCACATCTAAAAAAGGACATTGTAGAACTGGAAAAGGTGCAGAAGAGGGCAACCAAGATGATCAGGGGCACCTTTCTTATGAGGCAAGGCTACAACACCTGGGGGGAAAAGATGACTGCAGGGAGACATGATAGAGGTCTACAAAATCATGCACGGTGTGGAGAAAGTGGATAGAGAGAAATTCTGCTCCCTCTCACATAACACTAGAACTAGGGGTCATCCCATGAAACTGATTGCTGGGAAATTTAGGACCAACAAACTGAAGTACTTTCTCACACAACACATAATTAACTTGTGGAATTCTCTGCCATAAGATGTGATGATAGCCAACAACCTGGATGGCTTTAAGAGGGGTTTTGATAACTTCATGGAGGAGAGGTCTGTCAACGGCTACTAGTCAGAGGGCTATAGGCCACCTCCAGCCTCAAAGGCAGGATGCCTCTGAGTACCAGTTGCAGGGGAGTAACAGCAGGAGAGAGGGCATGCCCTCAACTCCTGCCTGTAGGCTTCCAGCGGCATCTGGTGGGCCACTGTGTGAAACAGGATGCTGGACTAGATGGGCTTTGGGCCTGATCCAGCAGGGCTGTTCTTATGTTCTTAACATTGTGCAGTCTCTACATTGGCAAAAAAATGGAAATAAAATGAATGATGGAGATAACTTCTTCTTCTACTTCTGCAATGATTTTGGAAACAGGAGCAATTAATTCAAACCTTCAACAATGGGGAGGAATGTAGATGAAAAGACTTTTGGAAATATCCCTCTTCTCCAACCCAAAGAAAATGAAGAGTGTTCTGTGTACAATTGTCTTCCTAATGTTTCTGTAGTACACCAACAGGAGGCAAGCTAATACAAGGAAAACTGCATGGCCATTTCCAAGATGATATATTGTCAGAATCTTTTTACATTTATAAGTCCCATGGGACATAAATGTTTTACCTTAAAATTTTAATCTCTTTTTTATCATAGCATTGCCTTGTAAGGCACTGTCCACTTTTTTGCATTTACTGAAGCCTCCCGTTTAATGTGGTTTTTAAAAAAAAGTAAAACAGAGAGATGTCTGCAGTTTTTAATGGTAAACAGGATGGAATCAATGAACATTTCAGAGGAAAAAAGATGTGCAATGTAACTATAAAATAGTTGCTTTTCAGCTCACTAGACCAACTTCATTTAACAGACCAACAACTCCTGTGGCCTGTTTGCTTTTGTAATCTCTTGGCTTTTCCTCCTGGTGAAAAAAGGCTGCAGTTATAAAATAATTTATCTGGAAGTCTTTTTGCCAAACTCCATCGGACTTACTTACTTACTTACTTACTTACTTACTTATTTATTTATTTATTTATTTCAAAGATGAGGTGTCCAGTTTGTGCCAATGATATTCAAAACAAAACTTGGGTAATTGGTAGAAATTCCTTTTATTTGAACTGATTTTTTAAATATAAACTAGAACAGCCATTAACAGAAAAGAAACTTTTATCTAGAACTAAACTTTAAAGCCAAAGCATTTCAGCCAGTAATCTGTGTTTAGTAAGTATTCATTCCAAATACAATTCTCTATTAATCTATCAAATCACTGGAGTTCTATTCCTGGGACTTATATACTGAAAAGCTTTCATTTTATCTTGAAGCACAGGATCATGATTTTGGAGAGCAAACTGCATAAATATATTAATGAGACTCCTCTCAAAGAGTCAAATAAAAGACTAATAAAAGATACATGTTAATGGAGGGAGGTACAGAATTATAAGTAATTTTATGCCATGGTGTAGGGCAGATGGTATAGGTTGAAGAGTCAGCCATAAAGCTACTAAAAAGCAATTTTATGAAGTAAACATAAAAACCATGAAATGAAAAACCTTTGGGAGAGGCAGTTTAGACAATATTTGTAAATGTGTGGAGTATGACATGCATGTCCCTACACTTGGCAACTAGGTGGTGGGTCATATGTCCCTGTTCTTCCTCCATGTGTTAAAGGGGCTGCTCAGCTTACACTAAGTGTAAGTCTATACCTGCAAAGATTTGAATTGTTTGGACAATGGATTTTCCCATGACACTCTATGGATGCGAAAGCTGGACTTTGAAGAAGCAAGATAGAAAAAGTATTGACTCTTTTGAACTTTTGTGCTGGAGAAGACTTTTGAGGATACCATGGACAGCCAGAAAAACAAACAAATGGATCCTAGAACAAATCAATCCAGAATTTTCACTTGAGGCACAAATGACCAGGCTCAAACCATCATACTTCAGACACATTATGTGAAGACCCAGCTCCCTTGAGAAATCCATAATGCTGGGGAAAGTTGAAGGAAAGAGAAGAAGAGGACAACCAGCAGCAAGGTGGATGGACTCGATTATGACAACAATGAATGAACCACTGAGAGACCTTAAAGGTCAAGTTGAAGACAGATTATCCTGGAAAGTATCTATGTGGTCGCTAAGAGTCGACACTGACTAGACAGCACCTAATCAATCAATTAATCAATCAAGTGGTTCTATTGAAATCAACGGGAAGTTCATAGTCTCACGAACGTCATGCTGATTGGATACAAAATAGCAAATTTACATGTGGGAGAAATGCATCTGGTTTTCCCATTGAAATAAGTAAGGAACAAATGAAATGGACAAATTTTGTGAAGAAGCAAACACAATTTAATTGAATAGATACTGACATGAACAAGCATTTAGCACTGAAAACAAATTTAGAACTGGAAAAATGAAAGGAAAAATGCATTCCCTCAATGCACAATAGTATGTAAAAGTTCCAGCTAAACTTCTTTAGATGTTTAGAAGTCTCAGTGAATTGACAAAAAATTGACAAAAAATTGACAAAAATTCTTTGAGCCAAAAACATCTCCTTGGACTTCATTGTTAAAATGTGTTAAGAAATTACTCTTCGGTGGGGTTGGGGTGGTTGTAGCATAATGAATTTATAGCCTAGCCTATTTCCCTTAAATCTTTGAGTGGGCCATCCTGGTACAATTTATTCTCTATCCTTCTAAGATAGCAAAACACCTGTCATATTTTTGTCTTCATAGAATGCTCACATAACCTCATTTTTTTTGCTATTGGTGGCTTTGTGACTGGGTCAGCTATTAACATATCCTTGCCTGGCATGTAGGCAATTTATATGACTGTCTGTAGCTGAAGAAGCTTCACTTGTAGCCTCTCTAGCAACTTGACTATGGGCTTTGTGAAGACAGCTTCCAGCAACTTCTAGTCAGATTAAATCTTCATAGATGCACTGATGGAATATGGTCATGTTGAATCAAATTGCACAACACATAAAAATCCCTAAAAATCCACCCCTTTGCCCAGTTCCTTTGGGAGTTGGGTGGCAGTTGGCACCCTTGGAGCCCTGCTACCCAACCTGCTTTGGTGGCCCGCAGCCCTTAAAAATTTGGCCAAATTGATTTGAATTTGAATTGAATCCAATTTGAATGGAATTGAACCAGATCCGAGGACAGCAGATTTGAGCTCAAATTGAATCAGATTGATTCAATTTGAACTAAAATTGAATTGCAAAAATAGATTCGTGCACATTCCTAGTACAAGGTACTGAATGGCACAAATTATTTCTGGCACCATGTTTTTCTCAGCCCCACAGTCTATTTTGAAGCTATCAGCAATTGGAGGACCCGATTATACATTGCAAGAAATGTTTTATTAAGACATATCTAATGCTAGAAAGCCTCTTTAACAAAAAGTATGTGTGAGAGCAGGCAAATCCAGATTGGGACCAGAACACACAGGGAGGGAGATTAACCCTTGGTATGTCAATAATTTTCCTGCTATAAACCACCCTCCAATGCTATTTGATAACAATAACAATACCAACAACAACTTTATTTGTTAGCCACCCCATAACAACTTGTTCTCTGGGCAGTTCACAGCACAACTGTAAAACATCAGATAAAAAAACATAAAGTGTACATAAAATGAATCGTATCACAACACACCAAAAAAAATTCAAAATACAGTACAAAACACTATAAAACTTATTTTTAAAAGTCAAAATTTAAAACCCTGAGTGAACCAGGATCTTCTTGGGCTGTGGCTGCTGTGGTGGCTGGGGGATCTACTGCTATATAGGGCAGGCTGGCCCAAGGGCGCAAGCCTCTTGGTGCGAGCTGAAGGGCGAGGGTTATTGTTTTGGGGGATTTCAATGTCCACGCTGAGGCCCCCCTAGTGGGTGCGGCTCAGGATTTCATGGCCTCCATGGCAACCATGGGCCTGTCTCAGTTGGTATCGGGCCCTACCCACATGGCGGGACACACTCTGGATCTGGTTTTTGCCAACCGGGAAATAAATGATCTGGAGGTGGGGGAATCTGAGACGACTCCCTTGTCATGGACAGATCATCACCTGGTGGGGTTTAGTTTGACTGCTCCGTCTGCCCTCTGCAGGGGTGGTGGGCCGATTAGGATGGTCGGCCCCCGGAGGCTTATGGATCTGCTTGGATTCCAGACGGCCCTCGGGGAGTTTACAGTCATCAGAGCTGGAGACCCTGTCGAGGCCCTGGTTGATCTCTGGAATGGAGAGATGGCCCGGGCTGTTGACACGGTTGCTCCTAAATGCCCTCTCCGGCTTGGTGGAGCCCGATCTGCTCCTTGGTTTTCCTCGGAACTTAGGGCAATGAAGCAACTCGGCTGACGGCTGGAACGATGCTGGAGGAAGAGTCATGACGAATCTGTCCGAACACAGGCTAGAGCCCATTTTAGGGACTACTCCATGGCAGTGGGGGCAGCGAAGAAATGTTTTTTCTCTTCCTCCATTGCGTCTGCTCAGTGCAGACAAACAGAGCTGTTTCGTGTGGTGAAAACCTTGCTCCACACATCCCCCCGGACAATGGGGGAGGAGTCATCTACAGCTCTTTGTGATCAGTTTGCCTGTCACTTTGCAGATAAAGTCGCTCGCATCCGTGCTGACCTGGACTCCAGAGTTTTGGCAGTTCTGGCAGACGTGCCTCTGGTACCATCTGGTCCCGTTGTGTTGGATTCTTTTCAGTTGGTGCAGCCTGAGGGTGTGGACAAGATCCTGGGCAGTGTGCGGGAAACTTCATGAGCTCTTGACCCTTGCCCTTCATGGCTAATAAAAGCTGCCAGGGAAGGGACAGGCAGATGGCTGGAGGTGATTGTTAATGCTTCAATAAGGGAGGGCAGGATGCCATCATGCCTCAAGGAGGCGGTGGTAAGACCACTATTAAAAATGCCCTCCCTTGATCCCTCCAACATGGATAACTATAGACCTGTATCTAACCTTCCCTTTTTGGGCAAGGTGATAGAGCGTGTGGTGGCGTCCCAGCTGCAGAGGGTCTTGGATGATACGGATTATCTGGACCCTTTTCAATCTGGCTTCCGCCCTGGGTATGGGACTGAGATTGCCTTGGTCGCTCTAGTGGATGACCTACACTGGGAAGTAGACAGGGGGAGTGCGTCCCTGTTGGTTCTGCTGGACCTCTCGGCAGCGTTCAATACCATTGACCATGGTATCCTTCTGGGCCGCCTCTCGAGTATGGGAATCGGAGGCACTGGAATCGGAGTTGCAGTGGTTCTGGTCCTTTCTTGGGGGGAGGGTCCAGAAGGTGGTGCTGGGGGACTACTGCTTGGCCCCGTGGCCGTTGGCCTGTGTGGTCCCACAGGGATCGGTCTTGTCCCCCATGCTGTTTAACATCTACATGAAGCCGCTGGGAGAGGTCATCCGGCGACTTGGACTGAGTTTTCAGCAATATGCAGATGACACTCAGCTCTATCTCTCCTTGTCATCTGATCCTAGGGAATCGGTGGATGTCCTGAATCGGGGGCTGGAGGCTGTGATGGGTTGGATGTGGGCTAATAAACTGAAATTGAATCCGGATAAGATGGAGGTACTGTTGGTCAGTAGGAGAGCCAATCGGGATGAGGAGATTTTACCGGTTCTGGATGGGGTTGCACTCCCCTTTAAGGAGCAAGTACGCAGCTTGGGGGTACTACTGGACCCGGCTCTGCTTTTGGAAGTTCAGGTGGAGACAGTGGCCAGGGGTGCCTTTGCACGGCTTCGGCTAGTGCACCAGCTGCATCCCTTTCTCAAGAAGGCAGATCTGGCCACGGTTACCCATGCCTTAGTCACGTCGCGGCTGGATTACTGTAACGCACTCTACATGGAGCTGCCCTTGAAGAATATCCAGAAACTGCAGCTAGTGCAAAACGCGGCAGCGAGGGTTTTATCCGGAGCTGCCCGTTGGGAGCACATCACCCCCATTCTGAAAGAGTTGCACTGGCTGCCGGTTCGTTTCCGGGTCCAATTCAAAGTGCTGGTTTTGACCTTTAAAGCCCTTAACAGTTAGGGCCCGGGGTATTTGAGGGACCGCCTGCTCCCAAGGGTTGCTGCCCACTTGACGAGGACATCTGAGGGGGCCCTGCTCCAGGTGCCGACAATGAGAGAGGCCCAGCTGTTGTGCACTCAGGACAGGGCCTTCTCTGTTTCTGCTCCCAGACTTTGGAATGCTCTCCCAGTGGCCATTCACTCCTCGGACTCCATCACGGCTTTTAGAAAGCTTGTTAAAACTTGGCTTTTTACATAATCATTTTTACTGCTGCTTCTGTGTGTTTTTACTTGTATTGTTTTTATGCCTGTTTTTAATATGTTTTTATATTTTTTAGCTGGATGTTTTTATTGCCTTTTTATTGTGTGTTTTTAACTTTTGTAAACCACCTTGGGGTTGTCTTTTAACGAAAGGCAGTATAGAAATGCAACAATAAATAAATAAATAAAAACCAAAAGGTCTTTAACTGGCATCTAAAAGAACAAAGTTATGGTGCCAGGTGAACCTCACCCATAAATTGGGTGCCACCACCAAAAGGGTAGCCACCCTAGTAGCCACCCACCTCACCTTGTTTGGGAGGGGCACACAGAGCATGGCCTTCTAAGAAGATCTTAAGGTCTGAGTCGGGACATATGGGTCAAGGCACTCTCTCAGGTAACCTGGTCTCAAGCCATTTAGGGCTTTAAACGTTAAAACCAGCACTTTGAATTGGTCCTGGAAATGGACTGGAAGCCAGTGCAGCTGATGAAGCACTGGCATAATAAGATCAATCAATCAATCAATCAATCAATCAATTTTATTATTACAGCCTTAAGCCAACCAGGAACAAAAACGATAGAAAGAACATACAGAGGTGCAATAAATATCAAAAAGACTATCAATATCAAAAATGTAAAAAACAAGCATGCAAATAAAGCTAAAAATATATTTTAGAAAACCATGGCGGAAGCCAGTGCAGCTGATGAACCACTGGCATAATAAGATCAAAATGTCCAGTCCCAGTTACTAATCTTGCAGACTTATTTTGTGCCAGCTGAAATTTCTGGACCATTTTCAAAGGCAGCCCCATGTACAATGCACTGCAGTAATCTAAGTGAGAGTTAAGTTTAGTTTAATTTAGTTTAGTTAGATTTATATGTTGCCCTACTCCCATAGGACTCAGGGTGGCTTACAAGCAAACATACACAACAACAAAATTTCATAAACATATATCTTACATAGCCTCATAAACTACAACCCCATACAATACTCATTCCACATGACATAATAACCAAGGATTACAAGATCAATCTATAACCAGCTATCTCAGCGACCGAACACCTGGCAGAACATTCCAGTCTTACATTCCTTACAAAAGGCCAACAGATCATGGAGAGCTCTGATATTATCCGGGAGACCGTTCCATAGAGTCAGGGCCACCACTGAGAAGGCTCTGCCTCTCATTGATTGCAATTTAATATCCCTAGGGCCCAGGATCACAAAGGCATTACTTCTGGTTGATCTCGGGACCCGGCGAGGGACATATCGAACCAGGCGGTCTTGGAGGTATGGAGGGCCCATACTGTGTAGGGCTTTAAATGTTAAGGTTAATACCTTAAACTTAACCCGGGACTCAACTGGCAACCAGTGCAACTGAGTGAGCAAAGGTGTCACATGTGCTCGCCAAGGCACCTTACTAAGGACCCTGGCCGCTGCATTCTGCACCAGTTGCAATCTCCGAGTTAAGTGCAGTGACAGCCCCACATAAAGCAAGTTGTAATAATCTAACCTGGAAGTGACCGTTGCATGGATCACAGTGGCCAAGTCCAGAGGGGACAGCTAGGGGGACAGCCGCGGTATTTGGCATAACTGAAAGAAGGCCTTTCGAGCGACCTCCATGATCTGAGCCTCCATATTCAAAGAGGCATCAAGAATCACACCCAGGCTCTTCACAGTAGGCTGAGGTATCAAACAAGCACTATCAAGGGTTGGTAATTGAAAACTCCCCCCTGATCTCTTCGGGCCTAGCCACAGAACTTCAGTCTTATCTGGATTAAGCCATAGATGACTTTGCCTCAGCCAGTCTGCAACCACCTCCAAACACCTGGTCAGCTGGGCTATGGTGTCCTCAGCCCTGCCATCCATCAGCAGAAAAAGCTAGGTGTTATCCGCATATTGGTGGCACCCTAGCCCAGCTTTGCTAGCAGCTGCATATAAATATTGAACAGCAAGGGTGAGAGAATAGCTCCGTGGGGGACACCACATGTTAGTACCTGACGTGAAGACCTCTCATCGCCCATTGCCACCCTATACACCCAGTATTGTAGGAAGGAACGTAGCCACAACAAGGCCACGCCTAGATTCCCAGCATCCGCTACACAGTGGACCAGAATATCATGGTCCACAGTGTTGAATGCTGCTGTGAGATCTAACAGCAACAGTAGCGCCGACCCTCCCTTATCAAGCTGGCAATGGAGATAATCAGCCAGGGTGACAAGGAACGTTTCTACCCCAGGCCAAAACCCAGACTGGAAGGGATCGAGAATCGCTGCATCCTCCAAAAATGTCTGAAGTTGTACTGCTTAGGGATGTGCAAAAAATTTCGGGCACAGAACGATCTGTGCCCAAAATGAACAATTTCGGGTGATTCGGGGCTGAACCGAATCACCCCCGATGTCCCCCGATATTTTTCGGGCACGAGCCGAATCACCCGAATTTCAGACCTGAAAAATTTGGGTGATTCGGTTCATGGTTGATTTTTGGCGATTTTTTGAAGTTTTAGTGACATTGGGGCAGTTTGGGGGCATAGCATGGGATCTGGGCAAAAGGAGTGGGGTGGGGTGGTAGTGACTAATGGGTGCAGGCTACCACCCCAATTTCAGGGGGATTGGGCAAAGGGCTGATTTTTGGGAAATTTCTGAAATTTTCATGTCTTTGGGGCAGATTGGGGCAGAAAGTGGGGCCTGGGGCAGAATAGTGGGGTGTGGTGGTAGTGCCTAATGGGTGGAGGCTACCACCCCAATTTCAGGGGGATTGGACAAAGGGCTGTTTTTTTGAGAATTTTTGAAGTTTTAGTGACTTTGGGGCAGTTTGGGGGCAGAAAGTGGATCTGCCCCCAAAATAGTGGGGTGGGATGGTAGTGCCTAATGGGTGGAGGCTACCACCGCAATTTAAGGGGGATTGGGCAGAGGCCTGATTTTTGGGGAATATTTGAAGTTTGGGTGTCTTTGGGGCAGATTGGGGGCAGTAAGTGGATCTGCCCCAAAGGAGTGGGCTGGGCTGGTAGATAGTGCCTAATGGGTGGAGGCTACCACCCGTCCCCAATTTCAGAGTGATTGGGCAGAGGGGTGAATTTTGGTGAATTTATGAGGTTTGTCTTCATAAGGTGAAGTGTGCTAAATTGATTACTTCCTCATATTCATAGTAAGTGTGAAAAAGTGAAAGTGGGGTCATGAGAGTTGTTTAATTGAAAAAAATCTCATTTGCTATGATAGAATGAGAATTCACACCTCAGAAGTTTTTTCTGAGGTGTGAATTCTCATTCTATCATAGCAAATGAGATTTTTTTCAATTAAACAACTCTCATGACCCCACTTTCACTTTTTCACACCTCAATTAACTATGAATAATATGAGGAAGTAATCAATTTAGCACAGAAATTTCCCAAAAATCAGCCCTTTGCCCAATCCCCCTGAAATTGGGGTGGTAGCCTGCACCCATTAGGCACTACCACACCACCCCACTCCTTTTGCCCAGATCCCATGCTATGCCCCTGAACTGCCCCAAAGTCACTAAAACCTAAAAAATTCGCCAAAAATCAGCCCTTTGCCCAATCTCCCTGAAATTGGGGTGGTAGACTCCACCCATTGGGCACTACCACCCCACCCCAAAATTTTGCCCCTGGGCCCCTTTTTACCCACCCGAATCGATTCGGATTCGGATTAAATCTGAATCCGAACCGAATCAAGGGTGATTCGGGGGACCCAGATTCGGGCACAAAACAGAACAGGGGTGATTCGGTTCGGGTCCGAGCTGAATCACCCGAAAACCCAAATTGCACACCCCTAGTACTGCTACCGCTCACTCTATCACTTTACCTAAAAAAAGGCAAATTCAATACTGGGCGGTAGTTAGCTGGCTCCGAGGCATCTAACAATGGCTTCTTCAAAAGTGTCCTAACCAATGCCTCTTTCAGCTCTCCTGGGAAAATCCCCGTCTCCAGGGAAAGATTGTTAAGATTCCCAAGGGAGGTCTGCAGCCCCTCCCGGGCAGCCTTCACCAGCCAGGAGGGGCAAGGATCTAGGGGACATGTGGTAGGCTTCATAGCCATCAGAATTTTTTCAACATCGGCCTCCAAAAGTTGGTTAAAATTCTCAAAAATTGGCCAAATAGACGACCATGGGTTACCAGAGAGGTTACCAGAGCATGAATAACTGTGGCCAAGCTATCTCTGTTCATGTAAGGTTGCAGTTGGCCGAAGCTGATAAAAGACACTTGGAGTAACAGATGCCACTCGAGCCTAAAGAGAGTGTTGGATTGATAAGCACCCCCAGACTGTGAACCTGGTCGTTCAGGGGGAGTGCAACCCCATCTAGAACAGGCTGAACATCATTCACCTGGGCAGACGAACCACTGACCAATAGTACTCCTGTCTTGTCTGGAGTAAGTCTCATCTTGTTCACCCTCTTCTGGTACATTATTGCATCCAGGCACCAGATCAAGACAGTCACTGCCTCACCAGCATCTGATGAAAAAGAGAGATACAACTGACTGTAATTTGCATAGTGATGACAGCTCAGGTCAAATCTCTGGATTACTTCTCCCAGTGGTTTCATGTACATGTTAAACAGCATAAGGAAAAGAATGGAACCCTAACCCCAAAGCATAACTGCCAAGGGGTTGAGCAGTAACCCCCCAGCACCACCTTTTGGAAACGGGCTTCAAACTAGGAGCGGAACTACCTCCAAGCAATGCCTCCCACACCCAACTCAGCCAACCTATCCAAAAGGATACCATGGTCAATGGTACTGAAAACCACTGAGAGATCCAAGAGCAGTGATGGAGAAAGACCAGCAGTGGCCTGGGTGCAGCTTGCTGCCGTGGCTTCTCTAGCCCCACCCCCTTTGTCAGACGCAAGGGGCGAAGGCTAGCCACACCTTAGCTCACAAACGGGACCTGCCTTTTAAAGGCAGGGAGAGCCACTCTGGCCATGCTGTGAGTGTGGTGCTGGCCGACTTTCCCCCGCAAATGGGGCTGCGTGCACCATTAGCTCCAGCCCTGTCTAAGAGAATTAATAGGGTTGCACTCCCCCTGTCTCTCTCTGCGCAGGTCATCCCACAGGGTGACCAAAGCAGTTTTGTTCCAAAGCCAGTCTTGAAGTCTGATTAAAATGGATCTAATAGCTGCATGAAGGGTAAGTAGCAGCTTCAAGAGAGGATTCAGTAGGAAAAAGGAGCATGGGGAAAGGCTACTAAATGGGCCTTGGGCTTGATCCAACAAGAGTCTTTTCGCATTATTAGTTCCTTAAGGTTTAACCCCTTGGTCCCAAACTGATTCATCTCTCTCTGCCCCATGATTGCTTTTTTAAAAAAAATTTAAGAAGAGCTTCTGTTGCCAGTGTTCAACATGCCTCTAATCACTTGTTTATTGTAATTTGCAGTTTAGCCCTTAAACGTTGTATTATCCAACAGCAGCCTCTCATAACAACTGCATCAATCAGATCCAGCCTTCTGTGCATTCTGTTAAGCAAGGCAATAACCTCAGGCTCTTGGACAAGAGTAAGCAACCTTCACTCACCAGCTGGTGAAAATTGCAGGTGGGGATGATGGGAGCTGTAGTTCAGCAACAGCTGGAGATCCAAGGTTGCTTACCGCTACTCAAGGAGCAGGGTTTCACAGCTGTGGCCCTTAGGCTGGAGAATGATCCCCTATCTCTGAAGCATGCAGTTTGTAGAAAGGGTTGCAAAAAGCTCCTGTTCCGTCTAATTAAAGGGTATAAGCTAAGTTAAGAAAGCTGGAAGTGAATAGATACTAGGGATGTGCATGAACTGGTTCAGTGTTGTATTCCTAGAATGCTGAACCAGTCCGGAAACCCTGTGTTCAAACCAGATCAAATGCAGGGGGTCACTTTAAGGCATGGGGCGGGTGCCCTTACCTCCCCTGCCATGCTCCCCCCTTCCTGCGTTGCTTCAAAAACCACTGGTGTGTGCGCCCACCACTTCTAGTTTTACACTGATGGAAAGAGGTTATACTGCTGCCCCACACCAGCAATATTTGAAATGGCACCGGAGGGGGAAGTGTGGCGGGGGAGGTAAGGACACTTTCCCCATGCCTTAGAGCAGCCCCACCGCCTCCCAGGTGTCCTGAGAACCAGTTCTGTGAACACCCCTAATCTCTTCTGTTGTTTGGCATAGGTCTTGTATGTGTGTTTACATTATTTTTAGTGTGTTATTTTATCAGTTTGTGAGCAGCTTTGAGCTGTGGAAAAGAGGCTCCTTTGATTTTTAAATAAGCAAAGAACCCTGAAACTGCAAAAAGAGCATATCATGCATTTTAGTCTCCTTGGGTGTGGTGGTGCCGCCATTGCCATTGGACTAATGAACAATTGCCTTTCTCTGGTTTGGGGGCTGCTTCTATTTGCTTCAAAGGCTGCATCTTGCCAAAGTGATTAGAACATTGGTATAATGCTGGACGTGCTCTGGGCTCATGAACATGTCCACACATTCTGCAGAGGTGACTGTGTGGCAGCACTGTCTTTTGGTGGGATTGACTTGGGTGGGGAATGCCTCCTTTAGGAATGACCCCAGGTGGTTTTTTTGCTATATAGTGTCATGCATTTTTGCTTCATTCAGCCACGTAGCTATTGCTTGTGCAGGGCTCTTGCCAGTGTTTTTTCTTTGCAAATGTCAACAACTGGGGCAAGTGTTAGTTTGGGATCTTCTAGGTGCCCAATGTTAACTTAGATACAAAGCACTGAACACAGTCTTGCCCCTTCACGTGAATCCTCTGCTGCTTTGAATTCACAGGCTGACATCCAGACTAGCACTGCACTGATGCAACAGTGACTGACATCCAGAATAAGGCTCTTCCATATGTGGTGGGGGGACAATTTTCAATGATTGTCCCTCAGGGACATCGTTTTGCCAGGCACTGTGGGCTTCAGAAGGAAGGGGAGATTGTTGAAAATCACCTATCTCCATCACCCCTCTCCCCTTGCATGTCAGTATATGTAACCTTAGTCTGGATGTCAGTCACGGAGGTCATTTATATGACCAGGCAGGGGGGCAGGGAGAAGGCTGGGTAAGCTCACCTTCCCCCCCAGTCAAGCAAGTTCTTGTTTTGGAAGTGTGAACTGCGCTCCTAGGCAATCAGCACTGCATGCTGCAATGTGCAGCTCTGGAGACCAGGACGATGAGTCCTAGCCTCCAGGAATCCCATCATGCACTGTGCACCCCATGCGATGCACTGGGGCATTCCGCCAAGAGACAGGAGCCCTAGACACAGCCTGGCTCACACAAAAGCAGCAAGCCCAGTTTAAGGGAATGCAGGAGGAGAGCTGGTCTTGTGGTAGCATGACTTGTCCCCTTAGCTAAGCAGGGTCTGCCCTGGTTGCATTTGAATGGGAGACTAGAAGTGTGAGCACTGTAAGATAATCCCCTCAGGGGATGGAGCCATTCTGGGAAGAGCAGAAGGTTTCAAGTTCCCTCCCTGGCTTCTTCAAGATAGGGCTGAGAGAGATTCCTGCCTGCAACCTTGGAGAAGCCGCTGCCAGTCTGTGAAGACAATGCTAGAAAGACAAAGGGTCTGACTCAGTATATGGCAGCTTCCTATGTTCCTAACTTTGGCTAGCAGCTGGACTAAAAAGCTGGGCTAGGTGGTGCTGGTCCAATCCTGGCGGTTCTCACATGCAACCTAACCCAGGCTGGGAATCCCAAGCCTGGGTTAGGCTCAGAGGCGTAACTAGGGAAAATAGTGCCTAGGGCAAGCACTGAAATTGCACCCCTGTCCAAACAGGAATGATGGGACTTGTAGTCAACAATATCTGGAAATCCCTGTTAAAAGGAACACTGTACCATCTAGACATGGTTGTTGATCAAAACCTGAAAACATGAGCCATCTCTGTAAAACACTTAGAACAACAGTCAGGAGTTATGCGAGGATTCCAAGTGTCATTTTCTCTGTCTCATCTCATTCTTTTTAAAAAAACATGACTTTGTCCTAGAGGATCACCTGCCCAAAAGGCCACTAGCAAAATAGGGGAAGAAGAAGGTGGTGATGGTGGTGTGGAGTCTATAAATCAGTGAATGATTCCTGCCAGCCTTTGTCTTATGATGACTGTTGGCTCATGATGGGGTATATGTGCATTCACCACACCAGTGCTTACTTTGACACCAAGAGGGAGGAGGATACATTAGTTTGCCACACTAGACAGAGGAATTTGCAACAGGAGTGGACAGCCAAGTTCTGCCAGGGCCAAAACCAGCCCCTGCCAGACTAAGAAATCATTGTAATTTGCCCCTTCCTGTCACAAGCAGTGTGCTGTTCTTTTATTATTGACTCTAACTCTCAGATATCCCAGTCATGGATGGAAAATTCAGGGTCAATTTACAAGAGACACATTTTCTACATGGAAGTTTCTTCTGTGCAGATGTTGTGCAGAAACCCATGTGTAGTGACCGCCAGGGGCATAGCAAGGTTGAAATGGGCCAAGATGACATTTTAAAATGGGCCCCTAGCCCCTCAAAGTCCAGGGCCTCCACACACCCCAGGCCCCCAAGGATTTACATCTGATATTTCAAAATAAGTATGCTGCCTGGAAATACGTTTCACTGAATACACACATGCACACTTCACAGTATACAGTGATATACATTGAGTACTATATATTTGTGCTACTTTTAATGCCTAGAACACACTAGCAATGCTAATTATTAAAATGGCCCCCTCGCTGCAGATTAGCAAAGGAGACTTTCAACCATGCAGGGTGAGCCTATGTTTGTTTTCTCAGAATTCTGAACAAATTCAGTAAAGTTTGATTCCGGGAGGTTTTTCACACGAGGCTTTTAAAGCGCTTTAACACACATCTCCTCTGGAATGGAGGTGCTGCATTCACATGTTGGCCAGATTTACCCTGAAGTCCCTGCAAGTTATTGGAGAGCAGTTCACACACAAGAAAAATAAAATAAAATAAAAGCACAGCACATGCTTCACAGTTCTCACTCAGACCTTCTGCGTTGCAAAACAACTTGAACAAGTGAATGAATGAATGAATGAATGAATAAATATTTGTTCCAGAAGTTTTTGTAATTTTCTGACATGAAACAAGCCACTTATAGGCCTTTTTAGATAGTTTTTGTTTTTAAAGCTAGCACATTTTTCAGTCTGTTTTCAATTAAATATTCAGAGACTTCTCAGTCTCGCCCCACTCCCCATATCAAAGCCCTATTGCAAGCAGATCCCTATATACGGGGGTAACCACAAAAAGGAATTCACAGCCTACCTGGCAAAAGCTGTGCTGGATGGTATGGTCTGCTGCAGGGAGCTCTGCCAGCCTCCTTCCTGGCTTGCTGGGGCTTGCCGAGTTCAGGCTTCAGGGAGGCCTACTCGGAGGCCTCTCTGGAAGCCCCGCCCACCCGCCGATCAGCTGAGAGGCAGGGAGAGAAGAGCTCTGCAGTTTGCAGGCTGCTCCGATCCTAGGCCTTGCTGATCCTAGGCCGGAGCTGGAGGCAAGTGGCTGAGGGGCCCTGGGGCTGGGCAGGTGGGCAATGGGGTGGGGGTGGCAGGAACTGGCATGGTGCCCCCACCTCAGTGGCACCTAGGGCACGTGCCCTGCCTGCCCCCCCATGCTCCGCCTATGGTTAGGCTGCATGTGAGAACAGCTTCGTGATCTTTAACTTTTTGTCTTGCTTGTGTTACAACATTATCTATTCCAGTTGCCTTATCAAATGTATTCTACTAGAACTGATATATCTTTTTAAGGCCCTGGAATCTTGCTTGGTTCGTAATGATCTTTGAACAGACTTAGGGCTTCTGCTAGAGCTTTATTTGCAGAATCTGCAGTCCATAGACATTCTGCATGTTATAAAAATCCATTGCCTTGTTTCCAGTGCAATGAAGCTTGACAGCAATTTAAATTCTCCAGGCTTTGAAACAGCTTTAGTGACTGTCAGGAAAATCAGAAACTTCTGCTCTCACTTCCTCCAGTTTCACCAAAGTTTGCTGTTAAGTAGAACTATATTGGTAGCTTAAACTGTTCCATTTATTACTTCATCCTTGTGGTGATGTGGGGGGAGCTTTCTCACCCCACCAATGCACCTTTCCTGTATTGGGCCTCAGACTTGAGAGGAGAGGGACTTAAAGCAGGGATTCTCAAAGTTGGGAGCCCAGTTGTTATTGGACGTTAACTCCCATAATCCCCAACCAAAACTGGGGCTGGGGATTCTGGAAGTTGAAGTCCAATACCATCTGGGGACGCAACATTGAGAATCCCTGACTTAAGGAACCCATCTTCTCCCCCCCTCTCATTCTCTTATGCTCTCTCATTCCACCTCTTTCTCTGTTACCTCAGAAAGCTCAAGGGAAGACCCTCCTCAACCTGTGAATAGCCAGCACTTGAGAGGAGCCGTGCCCTCTTCCTGCGGGACATCCAGGCCCACTGGCAACGAACAAAAAAATCGATGTCACCTGGACAATGGAACCATGTTTCCCACTTCTCCTACTTCCTTTCCCTTAGCACAAGTTACATTTGCAGGATTTCCCAGGTGCTGCCATGCTATTCAGTGACATTGCTGAATCCCACTTTTGGCCAGCCTTGCTGGTGGTGTTGAGACATCATCAGTTGGCCCATAACAAGTCACTGTGGTCTCCTGTCTTCCAGGATAGAATCTTTCTGACTCAATGAGAAAACAGGATCACTTCTGACACTGTATAATGTTCTTCATTTAATTGTGGGTTCAGGGAGCATAATACATAAATATGTGGTCCAAAAGGTCAGTCAGCAGAGGCACCAAAGTTTTAACAGATCATCTTTGCTCAAATTAGGAGCATTTATCCAACAGTTGTTTGGGTAAGAATTAATCTGTCTACTTTCCTTTCACCTTAATCTTAATTGATAATTATAGACCTGTCAACAATACAGGTCTGACAACTGTCAACTATACAGGTCTGACAACATAGACCTACAACTATAGACCTGTCTCTAACCTGCCCTTTTGGGGCAAGGTGATAGAGCGTGTGGTAGCATCTCAGCTGCAGAGGGTCTTGGATGATACTGATTATCTGGACCCTTTTCAATCTGGCTTCCACTCCAAATGTGGGACTGAAACTGTCTTGGTCACTCTAGTGGATTACCTATACCAGGAACTAGACAGGGGGAGTGAGTTCCTGTCGCTTCTGCTGGACCTCTCAGCAGCATTCAATACCACCGTCCATGGTATCCTTCTGGACTGCCTCTCGAGTATGGGAATCGGAGGTACTGATTTGGAGTGGCTCCAGTCCTTTCTTGGGGGAAGGGTCCAGAAAGTGGTGATGAGGGACTATTGCTCGGCTCTGTGGCCATTGACCTGTGGGGTCCCACAGGGTTCAGTTTTGTCCCTCATGCTGTTTAACATCTACATGAAACTGCTGGGAGAGGTCATCTGGGGACTTGGACTGAGTTGTCAGCAATATGCAGGTGACACTCAGCTCTATCTCTCCTTGTCACCTGATCCTAGGGAGGTAGTGGATGTCCTGAATCGGGGGGCTGGAGGCAGTGATGGGTTGGATGTGGGCTAATAAACTGAGACTGAGTGTGGACAAGACAGAGGTGATGTTGCAGTAGGAAAGCAAATCAGGATGAGGAGATTTTACCACTTCTGGAGGGAGTTGCACTCCCCTTGAAGGAGCAAGTACACAGCTTGGGGGTATTACCCAACCCGGCTCTGCTTTCGGAAGCTCAGGTGGAGGCAGTGGCCAGAGGTGCCTTTGCACAGCTTCGGCTAGTGCGCCGGTTGCGTCCCTTTCTCGAGAAGGCAGATATGGCATAGTTACCCATGCCTTAATCACATCACCCCTGGATTACTGTAACGTGCTCTACATGGGGCTGCCCTTGAAGAATATTCGGAAACTACAGCTAGTGCAAAATGCAGAACCTAGGATTTTATCTGGAACTGCCCTTTGGGATCACATCATACCCATTTTGAAAGAGCTGCACAGGCTATCAGTTTGTTTCTGGGTCCAATTCAAGGTGCTGGTTTTGACCTTGAAAGCCCATAACGGCTTGGGCCCAGGATACCTGAGGGACTGCCTGCTCCCAAGGGTTGCTATCAAAGTCAAGAAATCGCCTATAATCTTTATGCTGCAGTTGTTCTAAATCTTCATCCATACAAGGCCGAATTGGAAACGGAACTGACTGGACTAAATAAAAAATAACAGCATCTTGGCCCTGAAATACATGAGTTATGATGGCATTCAAAGGGCGATTCAAAGCTAGCTAACAGAATATGTACATGGAATGAATATCAGTGGTATTTGAAACTGGCAGAGAAAATCACAGTGCATAGGTTTGGCAACAAAATATTGATATAGGACAAAATCTGGGTATTATATCCAATGCTGTCCTGTGACATTGTGCCACCTGGAATGGAACATCAAATTAGGCCCTACCCAACCCTTCGTTTCCTTTTCTTCCCTTCTCTCCCCCTCTCAGATTTCTTCCCTTCCCCTTTCCTCTCTTAGCCCCAGTTCCTTCCTTCCTTCTGATTCTCTCCTACTTACATAAGGACATAAGAACAGCCTTGCTGGACAGGCCCAAGGCCCATCTAGTCCAGAATCCTGTTTCACACAATGGCCCACCAGATGCTGCTGGAAGCCACAGGCAGGAATTGAGGGCATGCCCTCTCTCCTGCTGTTACTCCACTGCAACTGGTACTCAGAGGCATCCTGCCTTTGGGGCTGGAAGTGGCCTTTAGCCCTCCAGCTAGTAGCCAATGATAGGCCTTTCCTCCACGAAGTTATCCAAACCCCTCTTAAAGCCATCCAGGTTGTTGGCTGTCACCACATCTTGTGGCATCGAATTCCACAAGTTGATTATGCATTGTTTGAAAAAGTACTTCCATTTGTTGGTCCTAGATTTCCTGGCAATCAATTTCATGGGATGACCCCTGGTTCTAGTGTTATGTGAGAAGGAGAAGAATTTCTCTCTATCCACTTTCTCCCACCGTGCATGATTTTGTAGACCTCTATCATGTCTCCCCGCAGTCGTCTTTTTTCTAAACTAAATAGCCCCAGGTGTTGCAGCCTTGCCTCATAAGAAAGGTGTTCTTAGGCTCCTGATCATCTTGGTTGCCCTCTTCTGCACCTTTTCCAGTTCTACAATGTCCTTTTTTAGATGTGGTGACCAGAATAGTATGCAGTACTCCAGGTGTGGCTGCACCATAGCCTTGTATAAGGGCATTATGATAGCAGTTTTATTTTCACTCCCCTTCCTAATGATCCCTAGCATAGAATTGGCCTTTTTCACAGCTGCTGCACATTGACCCCAAGATCTGTCTCCTGGGAGCTCATCTCCTGTCTCCTGAGAGCTCAGATCGCATCAGCGTATACTAGAAGTTGGGTTTTTTCATCCCAATGTGCATCACTTTACACTTGCCAGCACTGAACCGCATTTGCCACTTTGTCGCCCACTCACCCAGTTTGGAGAGCCAGCGTGGTGTAGTGGTTAGAGTGCTGGACTAGGATCGGGGAGACCCAAGTTCAAATCCCCATTCAGCCATGAAACTAGCTGGGTGACTCTGGGCCAGTCACTTCTCTCTCAGCCTAAACTACTTCACAGGATTGTTGTGAGGAGAAACTCAAGTATGTAGTACACTGCTCTGGGCTCCTTGGAGGAAGAGTGGGATATAAATGTAATAATAATAATAATAATAAAAAAAATTAATAATAATAATAATAATTTTTGAGCTCCTCACAATCCATTTTAGATTTCACTACCCAAAAGAGTTTATCATCTGCAAATCTGGCCACCTCGCTGCTTACCCCTGCTTCTAGATCATTTATGAATAAATTTTTTTAAAAATCACCAGTCCCAGTACAGATCCCTGGGGGACCCCACTTCTTACTTCCCATTCTCCATTTATACGTACCCTATTTTTCCTGTCTTTCAACCAGTTAGCAATCCACACATGTATTTGTCCCCTTATCCCATGACTGCTAGGTTTCCTCAGGAGTCTTTGATGAGGAACTTTGTCAAAAGCTTTTTGGAAGTCCAGGTAGACTATGTCAACTGGATCACCTTGATCCACACACTTGTTTGGCACTCTCAAAGAACTCCAAAAGGTTTGTGAGGCAAGATTTACTTCCTAATAGAAAAGGAATGAAGAGGATGAGGGAAAGCAATCTGCAGTCCACCCATGAGGAGAGTACTCGATGGCTGCAGTGCTGTGTAGAGAACTTGCTCACAGTCTGAAGTCATCCTGCCTTATGGTGAGGCCAGCCCTGGTTATATCCTCTTTTCTCCATCAGTGTGTAGGCCCTTGAGGAGAAATTATGGACATTCCAATTTAGTGCTGGTTTAATTTTAGCAATGAATAGCATGAAAGCTGCTACTAAGAGCTTGGACCCTATCAAGAGATAGACTATTGATTAATGGGAGTTTTTCATGTTACCCGAGTGTTCAGTCACCTTACTTGGACAGGTAATCCTCCATTTGGCTCACAGGGGCATAGATGGGATGTGCACAATTGGAAACTACAAACAAGGCTTGTAGAGCAAAGGCACAAGTTGGTGCTTTGGAACAGGCTTATCTTTGTTAGAAATAAAATAATATAATATCTATCTATCTATCTATCTATCTATCTATCTATCTATCTATCTATCTATCTATCTATCTATCTATCTCAGGAGCTAGCTTACTCCCATTAAAGCAGAAGCTAACAGGGTCTCAAGGGCAACAGCTTGTAAATGATAAGCATGGAGATTGATTTAATGTTAAACTAATTTACTTTATTTAGAAGTACATTATGATAGACCTATACCCTAGCTGCTAGCTACATGGTGGTGGGGGGAGGGTCTTGGGAAGAAGAAGAAAGAAGTTCCTGAGTACATTCTATCAAGAAGGGGGTCATAGAATAAGAGATAAAGCAGGAAAGAGAAGAAGACCCTAAGGGTGTGTGAAGCGGCTTGACTTCAAGCCAGTTTGCCATTGAACTTGTCCTGCTCAAGGGCTTGCCCTTGAGCCAGACCAGGCGTGGTTTGGCTCAAGTTCGAGATGAACCCTCTTGGGTCAGCTTGGGGCCGGTTTGGGGGTTATACAGTGTTTTTGTTGTTGTTGTTTTTTTAAACTCACTGCCTTAGAGGGGAGCTGCCATGGCCACAGAGGGGTTCTCTGGTGTTTCCCCCTTCACCTGCCGGCCTCCCCCCACTCTCTGAAGAGCCGTTTCAGGCCACTTTCTGGCTTATATCCCTTTCTGACATGGCAGTGGCCATTTTGGAGGCCACCACGCATGCACCCTGGCCATTTGCGTGGCTGGATCACCTGACCACGCAAATGGCCAGGGTGCATGTATGGCGACTTCCAAAATTTCCACCGTCACATCAGAAAGGGCTGAAACAGTCCCAAAACGGGCTGAAACAGCCCCTCCAGAGAGCAGGGGAGGCTGGTTGGGGAGGGGGAACTACTGGAGGCAGCAGCACCCCCCAGAGCTGGTGAGTTTTTCAAATGTATATATTTATTTATAACTGTAGAATCCACGAACCCGCTTGAATTCGAGCCAAACCAGGAGGGGTCTGTTTAGTGAGCAAAACCGAACATGCCCAGTTCGGTTTGAATCCAGTTCGGACTCAAACCGAAACAGGCAAACCAGTTTTGTGCACACTCCTAGGATACCCTATCTCTACTCCCAATGCCCCTAGTGGTCACTAGGGATATTGGTGCAAAAGGTCAATGCCATCTGTAGTCGGATCTCCAACAGTCTTGCATGTTCAAAGCTGAGGATAGTGGAAAGTGACTGGTGTGCTCTTAGATTCTTGAACAGCTTGTTAGCAAGAAAAACAAGCAGTTTTGCACAAGGATCTGTGAATGAAATTAATTCTGGAAAGGCTGCCCTCAGCCTCTTGCCATTTGAGGATGAGTGAGACAGAGGCTTAAGGCATTAGAGAAGGAAGACTTGACGTGTTTCATCTGGAAGTAGGTTAGGATTAGATTGGAATATTAGCTACCGGGGCACATTTCTTTCAGCTACATAAAATCATATGATATGAGCAAAGAGACTGGATGCTCTGTGCAATGATCTGAAATAAGGCCCAAATCAGTTGGATGGTGATTAGTGGGCTCCAGCAAAGCAAGCACAAACCCAAATGTGAGCTAAGGATGCTTTGCCAATCAGTTCCGTGAAAATTAAAGATTCACAAATCCCCAGAATGTAACATGTTTGCAAAAGGCAAAATGTCCAATTAAAACAAGCAGCTTTGAACAGGTGAAACCTATGCACTTTCTCTCCTGTTGGCTAACACTATACAGTAATAATCAAAATAAGCTACCTGTTTTTATTGGCTAACATGGTGAGGAAAATTACTCCGGGTAGTCACATTTGAAATTAAAAGGCATTGCTTAACATCATTTTAATTTCAATGACACTACTTTGAGAACTTTTCCTCATCGTATCAGTGTTATCTTTATTTTGCTGAATCCCAAATGATGCGCATTATAATAATTCTACTAAATATCACATGTGAAATTATCTTTGGCGTGTGTGTGTGGGGGGGGGGGAGACAAATGAATGAACAGTTTTAATAATACCTGCACAAAATATTTCTGTAATTTAGTATCCATTATTTATAAGAGACAGTATTCATGATTTATCTTTTATTCAAAACAAAGTGGTAGTATATAATGTAAATTCTATAAGCAATCTGAAACAGATTCCATTCCAAGAAACATTAGAATTACTTATATTTTTATCAATGAAACACAAATTATTCTCCATTTAGACAGGTCTAGCTATTGATTTCCAAAACTGGTAGCAGGCAAGAACCAAAACCAATATTTTAAAAATAATGAACTCCTTCTTACCCAGAATTCTTATTTATCTTAGATATAGATAAAGATGCTTAGCGGCATCTTAGGTAAATAAGAATTCACCTATTACTCAAATCAGGTCCACAAAGAGTATTTTATTAAAACAAAATCTGTTGCTGTTTTTTCTTTAAATTCAGTTAGAGTAACTGTCCTAAATATGATAGGGGACAAAATAACTATTGCGCTTTTGGGCCACTAGGGGGAAGTAGCCATTGTTAAGAAAAAATCTGAGATGCTTGCTCCAGTTCTTATTTCACTGTATGCACAACTAATTATTGGAACTAAATTGTTGATGCAATCTTTTGAAATACATACTGTAAAAAAAAAAAAATAAAGTTGGCATGAATGCCTTTCTTGATATTTTATTCCTGGCTTAAAAGTTTTTAGTAAAAATTAATGTTAAGAACTGTATTTTATTTATTTGTTGTTGTTGTTGGTAGTAAATTTAAAAGTAATTGTAAAAAGACCTACACATTATTATATGTGTGTCTAAGGAGACATAACTAGTTATGACCTGACGTTAGTTATGCCTAGAAAAGTCTCATTAGCATCAGAAGGACTAATGCACGAGAAACTAAGTGATTGAATTGATAATTGGCAAGAGGAACAATTCTCATTCTCTCTCTCTCTCTCCCCCCCCCCTCCCCTTTCTGGTATGTAAAGCAGAGTGGGCTTTGGGTTGAAAGGTAGTATATAAATATTCTGAATCCCAATCACAATACTGATTTACATATCATGGGGCATGTGCACTGGTTCCATGAGTGTGGAGAGCCTGACGATGCTCCTTCTGATTGGCTAGCGATCTCCTTTCTCCTGGTTTGCTTGTTATCATTCAAATCAGAGTCTCATCAAGGCAGTTCTGCCCACATTGGCTTGCGGCGGGGTGGGGGACAAGGGAGGGCAGCAAAAAGGAGGGTGTTTCAAACTGTATTTAAAGCCAGGCAGTGCCTGTCTGGCTTCACTCTGCATCTGGAGCTCTGGAGGAACTGTTGGCTGCCTTGCCCTACATTGCTGCCTTCCTTGCCTTGCTGACTTGCTCCCTTCCCTGCTGCTGTACCCCTGCTAAGCCTTCTTGCTGGACCGGAGCCCTGCTCTGCTGCTGGAGCAGACCCTTGACTGCTGCTGGACCCTTGTTGGGCCTTCTTGCTGGACTTGAGCCCTGAAAATATGATGTTTTGCAGATTGGGTGGGAGGTAGCACCCATAATGCCTACACCCAACCCACTTTGGTGTCCTAGGTGCTACCCATGGAGAGCAATGGGTGGGTTCGAGTCCTCCATTATTCCCCATGGTTCGAATTTGATTTGAATTTGAAACAGACCAGCAATTGGTTTGATCAAACTGATTCTCTAAACCATGGCCTGGTTCGAACTTGGTTTGAATTCAAACCGAACCATGGAAACTGCTTCCATGCACACCCCTACTGAGTGACAGGCTGGGAATGGGACTTCTGATCCCCTTCGAGCCTCCTAAGTAGGGTTGCATGTTTTGTATTTTTTCTGTTTTGATTTGTACCAAACCCGAATCAACCCCATTTTGTATTTTGTCTGAAATTAAGCCTTCCGAATCACCCCAGTTTTGTTTTGTATCTGAATTAATCCAAATCAGAATCCAAATTAATTCAGATTTAAAAATGGGTCACATGGTCAAACGAGTGGGTGGGGGTTATAGTGCCCAATGAGTGGAAGCTACCACAAAAATTTCAAAGGAATTGGGCAAACTGCTGATTTCTGGTTAATTTTTGAAGTTTGTGCGTCTTTCAGATTTTCCTCATAGGGTATGATGGAGGTTTCAGGAAAAGTATAGTTTCACGCGGGGGGGGGGGGAGGGGGCCCCAGAGTGGTGTGTGGTTGGTGGTAGTACCCAGTTGATACAAGGAAGCTACCACAATTTTCTCAGAGGAATTTGGCAAAGGGCTGATATTTAATTAATGAAGTTACACGTCTTTTAGATTGTCCTTGTAGGGTATAATGGAGGTTTCTGCAGTCCCATAACTCCATTTGAGGGGCACTGGGGTGGCCCAGAGCAAGTGGCAGTGTAGTGCACATAGGGTGCCAACCACCCACATGGGTTGCAAACCCATGAAGTACAGAGTTTTGTTGTTCTAGAGGTGTTCTGAGAGTAGATTCTCTAGTAGCATATGAGAGTGGATTCATGGTTTTTCAACAAAAATCTCATTTGCTACCAGAGAATCTAAACTCAACACCTCAGAAACAACAAAGCCCAGTACCCCAATGGGTTAGCAATCCAGGGGGGTGGTTGGCACCCTCTGTGCACTACACCACCACTTGCTTTGGGCCATCCCAGTGCCCCCCAGGTGGAGTTATGTGGCTGCTGAAACCTCCATTATTCCCTATGGGGAAAAATCTTAAAGACACGTAAACCTCAAAAATCCTAAGAAACCAGCCCTTTGACCTAGTTGGAATCTGGGTGCACCACCCTTGGGGCACTGCCACCCAACCCACTGTTTTGCCCCTGAAGCCCCACATAAACAAGTTGAAAGAGTGAAGAGAATGATGAACAACAACACTTAATTTTTTGGCATAGTTATTTGAGAATTTTGCAGCTGGTGTGAGCCTGTCCCTGTGGCACTAGCACAACAGCACAACCCATTTGTGGATTCAAGCAATCTTTCAATAAAAACACTCCCTCCCCATGGAACAGTGACCATGGGTCATTTGAGGTAGCAAGATAGACCAATGAACCAGCGTGGTGTAGTGGTTAGAGTTCTGGACTAGGACCAGGGAGACCCAAGTTCAAATCCCCATTCAGCCATGATACTAGCTGGGTGACTCTGGGCCAGTCACTTCTCTCAGCCTAACCTACTTCACAGGGTTGTTGTGAGGAGAAACCTAAGTATGTAGTACACTGCTCTGGGCTCCTTGGAGGAAGAGTGGGATATAAAATGTAAATAAATAAATAAAAATAAAATAAAACTGCCTTGGTACTATGGAACAGCATCAAACGTTCATTTAACTGAACTGGAGTGAGCCGTAGCCCAAACAAATCAGCCTACTGTTCAGAATTGTTGAGATTTATCATCACTGCCTTTAAGAAAGTGCAAAACCATGGATCCATGGAACCATGGTTACAAGAAAGAGAGAAGCAACTAAGATTCCTGGGGATGTCAATAAATTGACAGGGATATTCCCCACTCCCCTCCTTTTGTCTCCTGTATTCCCATGTGGATGACCTGTCCCTGCAATGGAAAAAGTTGTGAACCACTGGCTTAGACAACATGTCCCACCAAATTACATTGTGGCCTAAATTACATTAGACTGCTCAACTTGGGCAACAAAACTTAGACACCACTATAACTCATAAAAATCAGAAGGAAAACAAAATAGCTCTTCAAAAGACCCCTGAACAAGTCAAGAGATTCTTTCTAAACCTTTGGAAAGAAAAGCCTGTGTAATTTCAGAACTTTCCTAACCAGCTTATCAAAAAGCTTCTCCACACAATTTATACCATGGCTTTTAGCAAGAGCTTTGGAATTGCATTGAGCTCCCAAAGTTATTTGGCTATTTCTGTCTCAAAATGCTGTCTTCCAAATCCCTTTGCAAGGTCAGTTTGCATTTCAATCGCACTGAATACAACACATACTTAAATAAACTATTCAAGCTCAAAAGCTTGAATATTTTGAATTTTTTTTTTTTGAAAGCTTGAATTTTTGCATATCTTATCTTCTGCTAATCACTCAGTGCCTCAGCTGGAGTGGAGAGAGTCAGAGAAGTCAATTTCAATTGGAATGCTTTCCCAAAGAATGAAGCATTCTGTCCGAAACACAGTCATTTCAATTTGGAAACAAAAATCTCTGTTTTTTAATTCTTGATTTTGTTTTGGTTACAAAACCTCCGAAATTGCCATTTTCAGGCACAAAATGTTCTGTACCCGAATTGAAATGCACAAGCCTACTCCTAAGCCTGTTCAGCAGCATTCTCACTGAATACCTGGACAGGGCCACTAGCAACAGCTACTGAAAGAATGCTGTGCTGGGGTTGAATAGGGACAGTGGCACCCCCCCTGCCAAATATAAAGGACTCACTACTTTAAAAGGTGCCTCTTCGCTCATTTAACTCAAAGACACAACAAACCCTCTGCTCACTAATTAATTTCAACTGATTTGATCCTTTATCTAGTGTGTTTTTCACACTGGTTAATGTGGTGCCAATTATGCCTTGCCTCACCTACATTATGCCTTGCATGGTGTTTGTGGCACCCAAATAGACTGAGGAATGAGGAAATGATTTCTTTTTATTATATTTCCATTTGCTGCACATCATCCCAGTTTGCTACTTTGTCTTTAAAAGACTAGATACACCTGATCTTTCACCTTCCCTCTGGGCAAAGCCTAACTATGGGCTAATTTATTCACACAAGCATGAACATCATTTGATCTCTCAGTGTTTGATTGCTTAACATTCAGTGACTTCCAGCTATATGTGAGGAATGTCCAGACTGGAAATCATTGTTTGAAGTGGTATGAAACGTCTTGTCATATTTGATCTGTAATGTCCCTTCCACACATACAAGTCTTCATTTGATGCTTTCAATGGATATGTGAAAAGGGTAGAAATGCAGTTTAACAGACATGGGGAGAATTCACACATGCATGTCAGTCTTCACTGTTATTCAGCTGAAGCATCAGGTGCAAATTAAATATTGCCATAGAAAAGGAAGAGAAATTGGATAAGGGAGCTGCTCCATGCCTGTTGATAGTAACCAACAGGACACTGATGTACAAAGAAGAAAGGTTAAAAAGTTTTAAGTGGCATATGTGAAATTGATTGAATAAATCAGCGGGACAACATTTGCTTTCCTTTCACCAGTGTTGGTCTAACTATATTAAATATTGTGCTTTGCACACTGAAATTTTAAAAAGGCCCAAATGGTCACAAATCTTCTTAGGGTTATTCAATTATTTTTTAATGTTCCTAAAATAAATTTGATGGCCCAGAGACCCTGGGAAGTTTCTGAGGTCTTTAATTTGACACTTTTCCTTTGAATTAACTCTGTGGACCCTGTAAACACGTAACAAAATCCTAATTAGAGAGTCTCCTTTTAGCCTTCTTTTACATACACAAATATCTTCTCATTAAAATGGAAAGAAAAAGCAGTTCTTAAGAATGCTTTAATTGGCTTGAGAACTTCTAAGATAAACAACCAATGACACAATGATGAACTGTAGACTTCAGTGAAAAGGCACGGAAATATAATTGAATTCAAGCCGGCACTTCCAATGTTACAGTGAGCTGCTGTCCTCACACACTCCAGAACCTTGTATAGGGCAGAAACATTCATCCTGAGCCTATCTTGGATGAAGGATGAATTGCTCCCTGCCTAACATGCTGGAGAGTTTCATCAGAGGACTCTTGGATTCACTGCTCCATGATCCTTACTTTGGGCAATATTCATGATAACATTCCACAACTTTACTTGAGGGCTACAGATTCCCCCAGGGCTTTTTCCACAGTGAAGTGGAGAACTAAAGGATAAATTGCCAAGTAGAATCCTTCAGCGACTCTGTCTTAGCCATGCTTGGAGATGGGCCTAATAAAGAACTGAACACTGGATGTATCTCGCTCCCTGAGGCACTATCACATGCAGCCTGGGGATGTTCATGATGTGTCATGGGCTGGGCCCATGATTTCCAGCCTTTTAAAATGTCCTCAGACTACTCACAAGAGCTGGAAGAAAGGAGTCCCTGTCAGAAATCAACGTAAAGGCCTCTGAAAGGGGAGTGTTTTCTGCACTGAATTAATAATACAAAATGATCAGGATACTGTTTACCCCAAAAGCAACTGGGACTTTTTGGAGTGTTCCAATCAAGTACTTGAGAACTCTTGAAATATGTAAGACTAATACAGACAGACAGACTAATACATATAAGGACTAATCTCAGTTCAAACCAGTTACCACTTTATTAGGTTCAGCTTCACAATAGATATTCCAGGACACAATAAAAGGAAGAAGTTATTTCGATAAGTAATATTATAAAATCTGTATCCAGGCAATTGTACAATCAGGTGGTATGTAAGATGAATTACAAGGACTAATCTCAGTTCAAACCTGTTTTGACTTTATTAGTTCCAGCTTCACAATACATATTCCAGGGCACAATAAAAGGAAGAAGTTATTTCAAATAAGTAATATTATAACATCTGCATCCAGGTAATTGTTGTACAATTGTTCCAAAAGCAATCGGGACTTTTTGGAGTACTCCACTTGAAAACCCTTGAAGTGCTTCTTATGTGCTCACTTGGAGCACTAGAAAAGTCCCAATATGGCCACCATTTGCTTACATGGCAAAAACCCTTACTTGGGACAGGGGGGTGGCAGTGGCAGACTCACCAATAGAAGTATCCTTCTTCACTGGAGACCTGGGACTTGGCAACTTGACAAGTCCCTGATCTCTGGTGAGGAAGACACTCTGCAGTCTGCAAGTCTATGGGAGATGCCCCCACACTCTCTCGGCCCCTAAGAAACTTGTCTTGTGACAGGTGGAAGGAGAGGTAACTCACAGGATCAAAGTAAGTACAGAGCTATTCAGAACAGGTTGTAATCGGGGCTGTGCTTGCCCCAAACTTGGTTGTTTGCATTTGAGCAAGGCATTCATTCTACGGAGTGTCCCTCTTTGAATGATTATGACTTCCCTACTTCTTGCTCAATTATAGTGCTCCCTTTCTTACTATTAGTCTTGCATTTATCTACACTTGCTTGGTTTGTGCAAGAGTGAAAGGTATTTCCAGACTTGAGTCAGCTTTTCTGAATACTCTTCTACTTGAGTGGTGGTAGGTTCGAGGGGTGGCAGATGTCCCATGTGTCTGAACAGTCTGGTGGGAATTCATTCTGGGTCTGTGGCTACATGCTCTGGAGAAGAATTCAATCAGAAGCCTCTCTCAGACCATGTGATGATCATTAGCTTTGTCTCTGCACTGTTTCTGGTCCCTGTAATCAAGGGCTGTACACAACCTTCAGCCATATATGTGAAGCCTCTACAGTCATGGTACTTTGGAACCTGGCTGCGAATCCCATGGTTTCAGGTAAAAACTAAAGGAGCTGAAAAACTGATCAAAAAATGTAGATGATGCAAACGGTGTGACTGATTTTAGTTCAACTCTTTTATGGTGAAAATAGGTGATATTCATAACAAGATTAGTAACTGAGCCAGACACATTAAGAAGTTTTTCTTCCCAGTCTTCTGCCCTCCGTGGCTTATTCTATATTTCTTGTGTTGCATCTCCTTGAACATCATTGTTGTTTGCTGAGGAAAGGAAAAACAAGTATATACTGAAGTTTTAGAAGATCACGCACTGCATATTTACTCTGCATTAAAATAAGGAAAGAACAAACAAGCCAACTTTTGGCATAAATACTTTTGTAAATACATTCCATATGTTTTCAGCGCACATCCCTGGGAGTTCCATGTGAATCAGTATGAATATTGAATTCATGCAAATATTGTGGAGTTAATTAAAATAATATTTAAGTCATGCATAAGAATAAAAACAAATGACACCTTTTTAAAAAATCTGTAATTTATATCCAATGCCAATAGAAGGCTTTATCTAAAATAAAGTTTGTAATAATGATATGTGGACTTATTTATTTACTTATTTTATTTATTGTTAAGTTTATATACTACCTTTCATTAAAAACAATACCAACGTGGTTTACAAAAGTTAAAAAACATATCATAAAAATGACAGTTAAAAGTATTAAGCTAAAAATATGAACAAATCTGATTTAAAATATATAAAATGCAAACAAAAAACTATACACAGATAAAAACACATAGAAGCAGCAATAGAAGAATCATGTAAAGGCCTGGATAAAAAGCCAAGATTTTGGCTCTGTAGCTGCTCCTGGGCTGTGGAATGCACTCCAGGCAGAAATCCGCGATCTTAACTCTTTGTCGACCTTCAAGAGAGCCCTTAAAACCTACCTATTGGCCTGGCCTTCCAGGGTTTTACATGATTAACTGTTTTAAATTGTTTTTAATCGTTGCCCTGATTTTCAGGGCTTTTAGCTGTTTTATCAGTTTTATTGTGTTTTAATAGTCTGATTTTATTGGTTAATTTGTTTTAATTGCTTTTATCATGCTGTGCACACGCGTAACAACGATCGGGCAAGGGGAGACAGTTGTCTAGGGGCCCCACTTCTTGGAGGAGCCCCCCAGAGGCACCTCACATGACTCCCCATTGCCCCCTGCCCAGCCCCAAGGCCCCTCAGCCACTTGCCCTGTTCGCCGTCTCTCCAGCTTGTTCTCCTGGCCGGCAATCGAAGCAGCAGACAAGCTGCAAAGATCTCCTTTTCTCCCGCTTCTCAGCTGATCGGTGGGTGGGCGGGGCTTCCACGGAGGCCTCCGTGTAGGCCTCTGTGAAGCCTGAACTCGAGGGCCCAAGCAAGCCAGGAAGGAGGAGGCAGCCAGAGTGGCCACCACTGTTCTCTGCAGCAGAAGACCACTTGCTGCCCTGCCCAACCCAGCCCAGCATTTGCCAGGTAGAGTGTGAACTCCTTTTTTTGGTTACCTCCCCCCCCCGATATATAGGGATCTGCTTGCCATAGGGCTTTGATATGGGGGTTGGGACTGAGAAGTCTCTGAATATTTATTTTAAAACAGCTTGGAAAAATTGCTGGCTTAAAAAAACCTATCTAAAAAGTCCTATAAGTGGCTTGTTTCATGTCAGAAAATTACAAAAACTATTGGAACAAACAGTATTATATTTCATTCATTCATTCATTCATTTATAAATACACTTATGTTCAAGTTGTTTTGCAACCCAGAAGGTCTGAGTGAGAACTGTGAAGCATGTGTGGTGCTTTTATTTTATTTTTCTTGTGTGTGAACTGCTCCCCAATAACTCACAGGGACTTCAGGGTAAATCTGGCCATGTGGATGCAGCACCTCCATTCCAGAGGAGAGGTGTGTTAAAGGGCTTTAAAAGCCCCATGTGAAAAACCTCCTGGAATCAAACTTGACTGAATTTGTTCAGAATTCTGAGAAAACAAACAGGCTCACACTGCATGGTTGAAAGTCTCCTTTGCTAATCTGCAGCAAGGGGGCCATTTTAATAATTTGTCTTTCTAGTGTGTTCTAGGCATTAAAAGTAGCACAGATGTATAGTACTCAATGTATATCACTATATATTGTGACGTGTGTGTGTGTGTGTGTGTGTGTGTGTGTGTGTATTTAGTGAAATGTATTTCCAGGCAGCATACTTATTTTGAAATATCAGACTTAAATCCTTATTTAAGATAAGGATTTATTCAAGATATTTAGATGCCATGACATACCTACACCTACAAAGATTAGAATCATTCAGACAATGGTTTTCCCCGTGACACTCTATGGATGCGAAAGCTGGACTTTGAAGAAGCAAGATAGAAAAAGTATTGACACTTTTGAACTTTGGTGCTGGAGAAGACTTTTGAGGATACCATGGACAGCCAGGAAAACAAACCAATGGATCCTAGAACAAATCAATCCAGAATTTTCACTCAAGGCACACATTTCCAGGCTCAAACTATCATACTTCGGACACATTATGTGAAAACCCAGCTTGCTTGAGAAGTCCATAATGCTGGGGAAATGTGAAGAAAAGAGAAGAAGAGGACAACCAGCAGCAAGGTGGATGGACTCGATTATGACAGCAATGAATGCACCACTGAGAGACCTTAAAGGCAAAGCTGAAGACAGATCATCCTGGAGAGAATCTATCTATGTGGTCGCTAAGAGTCGACACCAACTTGACGGCACTTAAACAATCAAAAGTAAACAAGAAGGTTATACTTGTACAAAAGTTCTGTTGCTGTACTTTACAAGTCTGATTTGCTTAATAGTTCAGTAGAATGGTTGAAGAAGAAACAGAGCAGGCAGAGCTACTTTCCCCTCATGGGATGCACACAATTTCCAACAGGAAACCTCTTCCCAGGCGTTCAGTTTCCAGTCTTTCTCCACTCACTTGTTGTTGTTTTTCTTGCACTAGGACTTCACACGAATGATGTAAGCAAGAGTTGCAAATAATGCTAGTTTTGCTGATCATAATACTCATTTCAAATATTCACAACCTGATTACAATTAAGTACAAGACATTTTGAGCTGCATTGACGTAAGGAAGCATAGAAGAAAGAACTATTTTTTTCAGGGGGAAGGGAAACAAAATAGAGATAACTTTAATAGCTTTAATAAATAATTAATAGCTTTTCTTCAATTTGATTAAAGAAATAGCTTTAATCAATAGCTTTATTTTGGTTGTAAACCAGTAATAATAGTACAACTACAGTACAAATACAACAACAGCAGATCCTGCATATTATCCTACATACGTAGGTACATAGTACTGTATAGAGCCCAAACAAGCAATTACTCAAAACCAGTCAGAATGAGTCTAATTCACATAGTTGCAGAACAATACCTAGCCACTTGAAAAGCAATCACATCATCATCATTTATTCGATTTCCATACTACCCTTCCAAAAATGGCTCAGGGTGGTTTACACAGAGAAATAACAAAAAAATTAATAAGATGGATCCCTGTCCCCAAAGGGCTCACAATCGAAAAGAAACATAATATAGACACCAGCAACAGTCACTGGAGGTACTGTGCTGGGGGTGGATAGGGCCAGTTACTCTCCCCCTGCTCAATAAAGAGAATCACCACGTTAAAAGGTACCTCTTTGCCAAATTAGCAGGTGTTAGGGGTTATCCCCAGCTAGCAGTATATTCACCCAATGAAACAGAAACTAACTGGGCAAGCCTTCCTGATTTCCAACAGTACTTTCCCAATTCTAAACACTGAAATGCTCCACATGAATTTTTACATTCATTGGAAGGACACAGCAGTGAGCAATCATGTCATGTATGGCCGCCTTCAGAGGGAAAAGGCCGGACTACCCAGACAAGAAATGAAAGGAGGCGGCCTTTTCTTCCTATATTCTCTTTTTATTGGTAAAATTTATAAAAAGCAAAACTCCACATTATTTCATAAAAGTTTTCAGCAGTTACATTGAAGAGCATTGAAAAGCTCTTTGATGCAAAGCTCACAGACTTGCTTCAAAGCAAGATACAGTCAGTATCAAAAGAGTCAAAAAACAAACTTCCAAAGTAAAGTAGTCCAAAACTCTCCAATAAAGCCCAGGAGGAAAAGGTGCAATTTTCAAAGTCTTTCTGTTATCTCTTAGCTTTCTGCTTAGCTGTTCATGTAGCTGTGTTCTTTGTGGAATTTTGTAGTTTTCTGTGGATTTCTGGATATGCTCTTGAACACACTCTCGTAATTACAGGTGGACCTTGGTATTCAGGGTGGTGGTGGTGTTCCATTCTCCACAATTACCACAGAGCGTAAAACCGCAAATACCAAGTCATTAAATTCTACGAGATCTATGGGATTGTGAGGTTAAGTTCTTGGAGACCCAGAAACATGCTAGTTGGTTGCATATGTTTGGTTCCACTGTGATAACCAAAGTGTTTGGTTCCACTGTAATAGAACAGTGAGCATTGCACATTCACTGCACAGTGGAAGAAGACACTGAAAATGCTTTAAGTGTCTTCCACACTTAAAAAAGGTCAGAGAATATCTTCTCTTTTTTGACATCTCATTTCCAGCTCTAGTTGTTCTAGCCCCAAAATGGTTGAACTTTGAGCTCAGTGACTAAACCTCAGAGGGAAATGAATAGAACAGATGGAAATTCCAATATTTCTCAAGAAAAAACAGAACAAAACCCACAATTGTTTCTTTGCTGGAAAAGTTTCAAGTTGACTGCAAAATCCAAATTCTACTGTTCTTAATAAATCAACTTGTGAGCCTTTTAACAGTTGTAGGAAATGAAATTTTTGCCCCCCACCCCCACCCTTTGGAAAGGAAGAGAAAATAGAAGAGAAGAAAGAAGAAAGAAAAATACTGCAGGAACTGAAATATAAATTTGTCACAGTCATGAACGTTTCCATCTGAATGCCTCTAAACCCAAGATGTTAGAAAATGGAAGTGTTATTTACCCAACATTTATAAGCACAAACGTACATAGCAAACTGTCAAATGTACAGCTTGGCCATTCTGCATTTAACAGCTTTAATTACTGAGTACTTCAAACGTTTCTTATATTAGGCCATCTGGTACCAAGAAGATTTAATGAATTTATAAACTTAATGGAATATGTCCTGCACATTCAGAATGTTTGAAAATTATTGTTCGCTGGTAGATGACAGATTTATCAACACAAGGGAAAAAAACTTCAATCTTTTGCTTTGGGCCATTAAAGAGTCAACCAATTGCTAACTTTTGATAAAATATTGTTTAACAAATTGTGCAGTGGGAAATAGTAAAGTTTATAGCTGTACTATGTGGCCATTTCCTGGCCTTTTTTTGGGGGGGGGGTGGCGATTTGCCTCACTCCCATTTGGAAAGGCACAAGAAAACCAGGGGATCAGATGAACCTGGGGAGCAGGTGTGACTTGTCTGGCCTTCAGGCTCCGTCCTTGCCAGGTGGGCTCTTGAGATGGAGCTGTTGGAGCTCCGGAGCAAAGCCTAGGAGGAGGCAACAGCAGTGGTCGTCTCCTGTGTGGATGGCGCAGTGGTATTTCCAGCCTGGGCATTCGAGTGAGAGGTTGCTTCAGTGGTGGCAGGGATGGGCGGCAAGCAGGAAGCATGGACTGGGTCACCAGCATCGGCCCACTTCCCTGGTGGCAGATTCAGCAGCACAGAGCAGGTCGCCCAGTCAAAGGGGACTGAGGTGTTCTTGGGGAGTGTGTCTGGGAGTGAGGGACCACGCATTGCTGGGCCTCTGGCCCATTGTTTATCACCCTGGGGGCTTGGGTTAGTGGGCTCACATTCCACCCCCATGTTGCCTTTGTGGCTCATGCTCTGGGGCCCTTAGGGGCTTCTGCCTGGACTGCCAGCCCAGTGTTCACTGCCCCCCCCCTTTCCCCATCAGGGGCTTTCAGTAGCTAGGCAACCCTTGTTTGCAGTTACACAGATTTGGTTTATTGCTTGCACAGGTGTCTTAATTATAGCCCTTTTGGAGTATTATTCTTGTTTATTGGTTGCCTGAAGGTTACTATGCCTCCCAAAAAAGCCAAAGGCAAGTGTGGGGGGGTCACTCAGTTGTCCCCCCCTTGGCATCCCCCCCCCCCCAATTTCTTCATCAGAGCATGAAGATGACATGAGCAAGATTAGGGCACTGATTGCAAGAATGGAGGCTTTGGAAAAGGTGAAGCAGGGTGCAGGAAATGGGAGGGGGGCTTCCAAGCAGCAGGAGGAGAAAAACCATACCAGAGGGCATGCCAGGGCAGAATTTATTCACTCTCTTTCTGACAGATTAGCAGCCCTGGAGAAAAGTGGAGATGCCCATGGTTCTGAATCTATGGAACGCACCTGCAACACCCATTGATCAATCATTGCCTGCTCTTCAAGCCGTCCAACTGCCACTTGTAATCCCAATTATGCTGGTACCATCTGACCATCAGGGTAGCTTTGAGAGATACCTGGCCCATGTATCCTTATCTTGCCAGGACTTATCCTGAATTTGGCTGTGGCTAACACTGAGGTTCTCCTGCCTTGCTAGTTTGGCCGGCTGGAGCTACTATCCTAGCCACTCGGGTCCCCTTGCGGAGCTTGTGATCAAGTTTGGAGAGGTGCATCCTTAGTGGGCATGGGTTCTATAGCAGGAGGGGCACCAGTTGGCTACCCAATGGGTGTGACTCCTTCGCCCCAGCATTCCATACACCCATTATATAGTGTAGTGGTTAGAGTGCTGGACTAGGACTGGCGAAACCTGAGTTCAAATCCCCATTCAGCCATGATACTTACTGGGTGACTCTGGGCCAGTCACTTCTCTCTCAGCCTAACCTACTTCACAGGGTTGTTGTGAGGGGAAACATAAGTATGTAGTACACCGCTCTGGGCTCCTTGGAGGAAGAGCGGGATATAAAATGTAATAAATAAATAAATAAATAAATAAATAAATTCCCCTTCAATTGTGCTGCCTCTCAGGGACCATCTTCTCCCAGCTATGAAAGAAAAACATCTGGCAGGGAGAATGTGTGCTTATGTTAGCCTGCTGTTTAGAGAAACAGAGATGAAGCCTAAAGAAGGGGACCAGAGTAAGGAGCAGGAGGCTACCAAGCATAAACTAGTGGAGTGCACTTTGAACAATTGGTTGACAGCTTACAAGATTTATATGGGGTTGGTTTACACCAGCCCTCCAAGGGGCCCGCCCTGGTGAAGTATTTGGATCTCTTCCACTGTGCTTTTATGGATTTTGCGGGTACTTCCTGAGCATACTACAATGAGGATTTCACACCCTCCCATGGGACACGCCCCTGTGGGAACTTTGGTTTCTGATTATGTCACCTTCCTGGCCCATCCAGGGAGATCACTCCAATAGTGGTCATTTGCTATCTAGGCCGGTGGGCACTGCTGGGAGTTTGGGCATGGGCCCACAGTGAGTTCAACCCCACCTGGTGTGCTGGGAGTTCAATAGCGAAGGGAGCTGTTCCTGGAGCCACTACAGATTCTGACCCCACATTTATTTGTTGGAAGGGTACTCTTTTGGTTTCAGGATATGAGTGGGTCACTTTCCAGGCACCTAGCCTGCGTTCAGTGGCCGGTGTGGAAAGTGTAGTCTGGAATAAGATGCAGAAGGAGATTGCACTGGGTTGCATCATTGGCCCTTTCCGATCATCTCCCATTCCCTCACTGTATGTTTCACTCCTTGGGATTGTCTTTCAGAAGACCCCAAGAGAATACTGGTTGATAGTCCATCTCTCATTCCCAAAAGTATCTTCAGTGAATGATGGAATCCTGGATGACTTGTGCTCTGTCCACTATACATCTTTTGATAGGGTGATGCATATGGTCAGAAACTGTAGACATGGTGCTTTGCTTGCCAAGTGAGATATTTAGTCCACTTTTTGCCTCCTTTTGGTCCACCCAGAGGACCTGCATTTGAGGGCAACTTTTACATTGACAAGGCACTTCCCGCGGGTTGCTCAGTGTCCTGTGCAGCCTTTGAGTAGTTTAGTCCATTTCTGGAGTTGGCCTTGAGGAGGATGGCTGGTCTCAATACCACAGTGTACTTCCTTGATTATTTCTTCTTTGCTGGTTCTGGGCATACTGACCAGTGCCAATGGTTATTGGATCACTTTGTATCACTGAAAACTGACCAGAGGGTTCCCTTGGCATCAGGAAACACTGAGGGGTCCTCCACCAAGTTAACGTTCCTGGGGATAGAATTGGGCACCATAATGACATGTAGCCAGCTGCCATTGAATAAGATTGAAGTCCTCTGAGCTAAGTTTTTGGACTGCTTGGGGTCTTGTCAGGTTACCTTGCAAAAGTTGCAGGTACAATTGGAGCATCTTAATTTTTCCTGTGGGGTCGTTGTAATGGGGCGGCCATTCTTGTGCAGGTTATGTGATGCCATGGTGAGGATCCTCATCATAGGATTAGGGTTACTGGACTAGTTTGGCACAAATTTTGGAAATAATCAATGGAGCGTCATTCTGGCAAACTGAGAGACGCTTGGAAGCTGACCTGAAGGTGGCATAGGTATTGAGGTTTCCTTTTGGGGTAGATGGGCAGCGGCTAGATAGCCCCCACATTGGATTTTATTGGGAGTGACCCGGGATATGACTTTCCTTGAGTTGTTTCCTATAGTGGTTGCTGTGCGCATTTTTAGCAACTCCTCGGTTTGTTTTTGGTGCAATAATCAAGCCGTTATGCAAGTCATCAATGCACAGACATCTCTGTCCCTGAGGGTGATGGGCCTATATAGCACATTTGTTCTTTGTTCTCTCCATTTTAATATCTTATTCGTGGCATGGCATGTATCTGGCCTTGAGAATGAAGTCACTGATGCCCTATCTCATTTTCAGGTAGAGCATTTCATGGAATTGTCCACAGAGGCAATGTTGGAGCTGGAGAAACTGCCAGCCACTTTGGAGACTTGAGGCACACAGGGCCATCAATTCTTCACTTGCCCCCAGTACCAGAGCTGGTCAAAGCTTTTCCTAAATTCAGATAGCAGGTGGATTTGGGAGAAGTTTGGCCCATTCCGATTGAACATATCAAGCAATTCTTAGTACACTTGAAGTCCACAGGGAGGGCACCAGGCACTTTATTGAGATATGTTTCTGCCCTTTCTTTTGAGTTCAGGGTCCTGGGTTGGGAGGATCCTACTATTGATTTCCATATATGTAGAATGTTTGAGGGTTGGGGTAGGGTTTGCCCTCCTCCTCTGGATGTAAGGAAGCCAATTACGCCTGAGTTACTGCAGTTGATCTTGGATTTATTTATTTTTTTAATGTTCATCTGCTTGGGAACTTCTTCATTTTCAGGCTGCAGCATTAGGCACCTTTTGTGGGGGCTATTCAGCCCTCAGAGGTGTTTCCGCATAGTCTGCAGTCTGATAGATCTGGTTGCCTCCAGCATCGGGGCCTGTCATCTTCAGTTGGCAGTGTTTGGCTATTACTGCATAGGTCTAAAATGGATCAGAGGAGTCAGGGGCATGTTATTCACCTCTACATATCCAGCGATCCTGCCCAGTGTCTTATTCATGCCCTGGATGATTACCTGAAATGAACCCCACACCCTATGGCTGTCTTTTTTTCACCACGATGGCACATTGCTGACTCAGTTCCAGTTTGGGGTGGTTTTCTGTAAGGCTCTGATTAGGTTGGGTCAATTACCTGTTCAGTTTGGTCAGCACTCCTTTCAAATTGGAGCAGCTTCTGCTACAGCTCATATGGGCTTCTCAGATTCAGAAATGCATAACCTAGGGCATTGGAATTCTAAATTTTATAAACGTTATATTTGTTAATGTTGCAATAATGCTGCATTCATGTCGTGTTCTGTTAACAAGTGCTAGGCAAGTAGCAGCTTCATGGCATGTTCTGATTTGTGGCCATTCGATCGTGTTCTGGGCCCACAGATGAGTCAACGTCTCCAAGTTTGGTAGCTACGTAGTTGGGTTTGGGCCAGTGGACCTCTGTTTGTTGGTTGGGTATAAGGGATATATTATGGAGTCAGTTATTACCAATATTTAGGAGGAGAAAATGATTTGGCTCAACGAACTGGTATGTCCTTAATTCAGAAAGTCAGAGAGGACTTTATGACTATTAGGGGATAGATCCCAGGCATTGTAATCTTATGGGGTGACTTACTGCAGCATAGAGTATGGAGGGGGCACATAAGGTGATTGTTGTAAGGGCCAGGAAGAAAGTGAACAAGGATATGGATTGGGAGGTGGTTCAAACAGGAGGTGCCATAGTATCCCACCCGGAAATTATTGACTCCAGACCTGAACTATGATGGTGTCCATCTTTCCACTGTGGGTTGTGACATTTATCTGGATGACCTCCAGGAGGAAATGCCAAGCAGGGCTAGCCTTCCCTTGTGGTCGGTGCAGTGTGGGTGGGATATAGATTTAGTGGGATTGGACATCAGTGAACACCTTTGGGCTGGTTAATACCAGGGAGTGATTAATCATTCCTTACAGGCTTCACAGATCTAAGTTACAGTTACACTCTACTTGCTTTGGGACTTCGCATCCCTCAAAATCTGCATGGCTTGCCGGGGGGTGGGGGTGAAGTCCACAAATAGGACTGGAAGTATTGGGAAAGAGGGCTCATTCTCTGAGCCAGGGTGTGTCACCCAAAAGCTTGGGGAAGGACACTTGCTCTAACCCTAGCTCAGGCTCGCATTGCATAATAGTGAGTTATTCCAAATCCAGTTTGTTAATCTGGTTTAATAAAGTTTGGCCCTTTCCTCCAATTCCCAGATCAGAGACACTAACAAAGTACCATGGCCTTCACTGAAACAATTCCTCATCAGTTGTTTGTCACACCCATCACTGGTCTAACTCTGAATTCCTTTGTGTGGTGTGTTTATTGCATTCTGTAGAGGTAATAACTTCTTCATCCAATTGCAAGTAGCAGAGATTAGTTCTCACATAAGGACTAATTATTCTAACTAAAATCCCTTTAGAAGAAGAAAAAAACCTGTTAGAATTTTTCCTGTTATCAGTCTGGACTGGCTATTTATTCATTTTTGTTTTAATCATGTTTTATAGTAATTAGAATCAACAAATTGGTAAAATGTTTTCTTGTAGATATGAGCTGACATAAATTCTGCTAAACATTGAAAATAGTCTTGCAGATAGGAGAAAAATAAGCACACTGGGTGACTGTGTATTACATGTATTGTCCAGATTTTTCCATTTCTCACTGAGCATTATAAGGTATTTTATTTAAACTGGATAGAATTGGGGGACTAGATGTAACATCTCTAAAAGAAAATGGAGTCACCCACAAGAATGCCAATGGTTAAAATGTGTCCTTATGTTCTTACGACCTCTGATTGTTTGCAGAATTATTCAGCTTTAATTGAACCAATTTTAATCAATTTTTATTTATTTATTTATTGTATATTTATATTCCACTCTTCCTCCAAGGAGCCCAGAGTGCTGAACATGGTTATGGTTCTAACAACATGGTTCTAACAACAACCCTGTGAGGTAGGTTAATCTTGTCAGTATGCAATATGCATAATCTTGCCAGTATGCATCTTTCTAGTCTACCTAATCCAGATTCATCCATATCATTTCTCTTTCACCATTTTTTTCATGAAATACAAGCTTTGCCAACTGATAAGAGAGAGCCAGCGTGGTGTAGTGGTTAGAGTGCTGGACTAGGACTGGGGAGACCTGAGTTCAAATCCCCATTCAGCCATGTAACTAGCTGGGTGTCTAATCTACTTCACAGGGTTGTTGTGAAAGAGAAACTTAAGTATGTAGTACACCACTCTGGGCTCCTTGGAGGAAGATATATAAATGTTGTAGTAGTAGTAGTAGTAGTAGTAGTAATAATAATGCTCACTTTAAATATAAGGTGAACATCATAACTTCTGAGTTCTCTGGTTAGAATTAAAATCCAAGCCAAAGAATAATTCAGCTTCTTCTCTTACAGGATGAACAGATGTTATTTATGCAGTGGTTCATCAAACAATCTGCACAACTGGGAAGCATGAGATGTTTGGATCTGTTTCTGTGATGTCTGTATTGGGTGGGCTAGATGTGTATCGAATGCTGGATTTGAACAACTGGATCATGAGACGTGGGCATGATTGTGCTCGTGTTTATTGGGTTGTGTACTGAGCACATGTGAGGGGTGGGGATGGATGCAAAGTTTGGTCCATTGGGTGTCATGAGAATCAAACATAGTTGTGTAGTGTTATGCATGGTCAAGATTGTGGTTACTGTATCTTGTGAATAGCGGGGGTGGGAAGAGTCATGGGTCATTTACAGGGTTTGCTCCACTGAGATGCATGACACTTACTTTGGACATCTTTTGAATGTATGGGTGCAAAGTGTGTTCCCAGCTAAAAAGCAGGATAGAAATTTTAGGAAGAGTTATATGTTGCATGTTCCTCAAAGAAAGGATCTGGTTTTTTTTTTAATTCATAGTAAAATAATGTGAGTCAGTTCAGTGACAGAGAGGGAGACAGACAGAGACACAGAGAGAATACTTCTTTGATATTCCAAGGGAAGGGAAGCCAGTATAGTCTGTATAATCTCTCCCACTATAAGCACCACATTATGGCAAACATTTCCTTGGTAACCAACAGGCTGGTAAATAGAATAAACACTGGTGTCGTAATGAATGGTTGACATATTATTCATCCTGGATAAGTGACCTTTTCTTTCAGACAGCATGTTTTTAAAGCTAGAGCATCACAGAAAGCTTTTGTGTGCAATTACCTCAAATGTGACTTGTAATGCTTCAAAATAATTAACATAACTCTTCATGTGCTCCTATAACAGTGCCCACCCTTCACCCACAAATATTAGCTAGTCAATTATTGTAGTATGGCACTCTCTTTGCCCTCTCATGCGTATTCTGTTTATATCTGAAGAAATGAATGCAAAGGTCCAGTCTTGGGTGGAGGAGAGAATAATTAAGGCAGCAACAACAGCAATAGATCTGCAACACAGCTACAAGCTCCCTTTGCCCCTAGCAAGCACAAGCATCTATATTATCTTGGGATAAAGCTAGGGCCACTAAGAACTGAGTTCATTTTTTTTCTCTTACTTGGGTAAGCTCCCACTAATAAGATCTGGCAGCTGGATGACTTGCTTTGCCAGTCACACATCAACAATATAATATCTGCTGCTACTGCAACGAGAACAACAACACAAAATATTTATATATTGCCTTTCAACAAAAGTTCTCCAAGTGCTTTATATAGAAAAAGAAATAATTAAGATGGTTTCCTGTCCCAAAAGAGCTCACAATCTAAAAATAAGCACAAGGTAGACATCAGCAACTGCTACTGGAGCAATGCTATGCTGGGTTGGCTAAGGACAGCTGCTCTCCCCCTGCTAAATAGAAGAGAATCACCACTTTAAAGGTGTTTCTCTGTTCAGTTAGCAGGGGTGCCAATTAAACGTTCATAAATATCAGCTTGGTTTCCTATTCAGTCAATCAGTCCTCCCAGACTACACCTCTAATAAAACCCCCACATAGGGATGTGCAAACCGGTTCAAACTCTAACCAGTACAAATTCGAACCAGGGTGGTTCGATGGTATGAATTCGAACTAAACCAGCCATCAGGTTCAAGCTGCGGGTTCAAATTTGAACCAAACTGGGGGTGGTTCTGTTTGAACTGGTTCAAACTGGTTGGAACCTCCAAAAGTGGGTGGGGTGGTAGCTGGCACCCATGGGTACCTACCACCAAAACCCCAAAGCAATAGGACACTCGTACAATTTTTTTAATGAATTTTTGAAATTCATTTTTATTTTTCTCTCATAGGGTATAAAGGGACTCGAACCAGCCCATTATTCCCTATTGTGGAGCACCCATGGGTGCCAACAACCACCCAAACCCCGAAGCAATCTGACACCCTTATGATTTTTTATGAATATTTGAAATATTTTTAATTATTTTTTCTCATAGGGTATAATGGGACCCAAACCAGCCCATTATCCCCTATTTGAAAATCTTCTCGCTCATGTAGCAAAGGGTTAACATAGAACCTTAGAAACAATGTCCAAGGACATTCTCACATAGAGGAGAGATAAAGCTATGCTGGAACTACAACTTTTGTGCCGGGGGGGGGGGGGGCGGGAACAGGACGATTATCAAGTTACTTCACATAGAAATCCCTCCAGTTGAAATCATTCTGCATAAGCCTCTCCATAGCTGTAGCTCCCAAAGCCAAGAAGATCTATTAATTTACATACAAAGGGTAAACAGTGGAAGCAACTAAACTTTCAAATAAAATTAAGGCTTTCAGGGTCATTCTAACAGAATCTTCTGAATTCATGTCAAAGTAAAACACATCTTAACTGTCACTCCCCATACCAATTTCCCCACCCTGTCTTTAGCAAGATCAACATTCAGTAAAAATGAAAGTAATGAGGAATTAAAAGTTGTAAGTTGTAAGGGATAATAAATCTTCATCGTTCAAGCTCAGCCAAGAGACAAATATGGTGATTCTTCAAGATAAAGTCAAGGTCTTGACACAAAGGGAGCAAACTCGTTCTCCAACACTTTCGCTTCTCCAGTCACAGCTTGGATAGTTAATAGCAAAAAGGTGATGGTTCAGCCATAAAATACGTTGTCAGTCGTGCAAACAAAAGGAATTGTAAATGGAACTTTTAATACAGAGCAAGTCTTCCAGAGTTGGATCTTCCCAGCAAACGGGTAAACAGAATTTTTTCCATGCAGGGCTTTGTTAGCAACCCATGGGGGTGGTTAGCACCTTCTGTGCACTACACCACCACTCACTCTGGGCCACCCCAGCACCCCACAAGTGGCTTTACGGTTTTTCTCCATAGGGAAGAATGGAGGTTTCAGCAGCCCCGTAACTGTACTTGAAGGGTGCTGGGGTGGCCCAGAGCAAGGGTGCCAACCACCTCCATGGGTTGGTAACCCATGGGGTACTGGGTTTTGTTGTTTCTGAGGTGTTCTGAGTGTAGATTCCTTGGTAGCATATAAGATTTTCAATGACAAACCATGAATCAGTAGTCCAGTCTGTAGGTTACCAGGATAGGTACCATCATTCTGAGATCGTTCCTCTCAAGGAACAGATGCAGCTGGGACACCAGGGAGAGGTTCAGATCCAGAAGCACTCCCAGACTGTGTACCTGTTCCTTCTGGGAGAGTGTGACCTAATCCACAACTGGAAGATCAAAATCGTTTCCCGAGTTCCAACCCCACACAATAAATACAGGTTCTTATCTAGATTCATAAGCCCTCACACTCTTATAAGAGTATATAAGACCCATAAGGCTCCATCTTATCTGGATTCATCCTCAGTTTGTTCTCCCTTATCCAGCCGATCACCCCTCCAGGCAGGCATTTAGGGAGGTTTTGCCTTCTCCCAATGAGGTTGACATGGAGAAATAGATTAGGGTGTCATCAGCATACTGATAATACCTTTTACCAAATCTCTTGATGATCTCTCCCAGCGGCTTCATGTAGATGTTCAGCAACATCTGAGAAATATGGAACCCTGAGGGACACCATGCAAAAGTTCAGATTATGAAGAACAGTCTCCAAGAGACACCATCTGGAATCTGCCTGAGAGGTAGGAGTGGAACCACCACAAAGCAGTTCCTCCCACCCCCAATCTCCTCAGATGTTCCAGAAGGATACTATGACTGATAGTATCAAAGCCACTTAGGCCGACCAAGGAAGGCCGACCATCAGGCTGGCCGACCATCAGGCTGGCCAAGGCAGTCTCCACCCTATAGCCTGCCCAGAAGCCAGTTTGAAATGGGTCTAAATAATCAGTTTCCTCCAAGACTGCCTGGAGCTGAGAGGCCACCACCCTCTCAGTCACTTTGCCCAGTCAGGAAAGGTTGGAGACAGGCCTATAGTTGCTTAACTCTGAGGGATCCAAGGCAGGCTTCTTCAGAAGAGATCTAATGATTGCCTCCTTGAGATAAGGAGGCATCCTGCCCTCCCTCAGAGAGGCATTTATAATCTCAACCAGGTCCTCTACAACAGCCTCCCTGTCAGATAGTATAAGCCATGTCATGCAAGGGTCAAGAGGACAGGTGGTAGGCCACACCATTCTAAGCAAGTTGTCCACATCTTCAGGAGTCAGAAACTGAAACTGATCCAGGGTCACTGTATAAGAGGAGCTGCTGGACATCTTGGCATCAGGCACTGTAACAATTATGGAGTTTGAATCTAAGTTGGCCTGATTATGAGAGATTTTGTCCTATAAAAACTCATTAAAAATTCACAGCAAGTAATTGTTGGTTCCAAATTCTGATTCAAGGGGGAAGGGGCATGCACTAGCCCCTTCACAACCTTGAACAACTGCAACTGACGTGAACTTGCAGATGTGATACAGGCAGAAAAGAATTGCTTCTTTGTCACATTTATCTGACAAAGAAAGATCTGAGCATAGATCTTCTAATGCGCTCTATGTAATAATCTGTCGAATTGGAATCGAGTCTTTCTCCACTTGCATTCTAATAGTCTACCTGTATGATACAGATAGGAACTATACTACTGTAACTGTGTTCAACATAGCTTGTGAATAACTGTAGCTGTGTACAGCTCTGTACCTGTGTACACTATGTACATATGAGTAACATAAAGAGGCGGGTCTCACGATCCATGAGACCCGCTTTTTCCAAAACTGTGGGGAGAGCGGGCTAAGCCTGCTCTCCCCACAGATGATCGGGCAGGGAGCCCTGGGTGGCCAGATCGGCCACCCACACGATTGCCAGCTCTGTGATGGAGCTGGCGGGGGCTTGGGGGAGCAGGGGCAAATTGGCCCCCACAAGCTCCAGCATGCCCTGCGCGAGTGCGTAGGGCATGCTGGCGAGACCCCCAGAGCCAGGAGACAGCTTTTCGCCTCTCCTCCGGGGGTCTCCTTGTGAGTAGCCATGGCACGGAGCCGCACCACGGCTACTCATGATCCAATAACCCGGGTTTGAGGAGTGCTCACTCCGCAAACCCAGGCTAAGGGGCGGGTTACCAAAGAGGGGTTTCCGCTGGAGAACCACCGGGCTTGCAGCCGAGCCCAGTGGTCTGCGAGCCTGGTGGTTCTTACGATCAGGAAAAATCAGGCCAGGCTTTCCTAGCCCGATTTTTGCCGATCGTGGGAATAGCCCCAAAATGTGAATAGGCTATGCAGCCAATCTATAACGTGCTTGAGAGCACAAAGTTATAATCTGGAGCATTAAAATCTCTGTAAAATCAGGGAACACATCCAGGTTGAGTTGTACAATGCTGCTACTTAGGAGCTACTTTGCATGATTACTTAATTTCAGTAGGATTGCTCAGATGTAATTTAGTCTGGATACTGCCCAGTATTTTAGCTTATTATTATAGGAAAGAGAAAGTTCTACTTGAGCCATCTTAGCACGGCTGTTTTTCATCTACAAGTTGCTTCCCAAGCATTTACTACTAGGTCTTAAGAAAGTGATTGTCATTTCTCAGAGTTTTCACTAAAGAGTGATCTACTTCTCAGTCTAGTGATTTTTCTAGCCTTCTTTACCCAGTGATTTCACCCAACAGTCTTAAAGTCTTCAGGTCCCTCTCCTGCTTCCCCAAGGTTAGTTTAGTTTATGAGGAGGTAATTCTTTAGGCATATCCCTCTCTAGAGAGCTGAGCCACATTCCAAACACTCCAAGTACTGTTTTCTAAAACAAAGATTACAACTAGGTCTTAAACAGGCAGCCTTCTCCTCCCTAAGCCAACTCTCATGGTTCTTTTGAAAACCAGCCCAGTATGCAAGCCAAAATAAACACACAAATAAAAATAAGCACAAAGTAGAGACACCAGCAACAGCTACTGGAGCAATGCTGTGCTGGGGTTGGCTAAGGACCGCTGCTCTTCCCCTGCTAAATATAAGAGAATCACTACTTTAAAAGATGCTTCAGTTAGCAGGGTTGACAACTAAAGGTTCATAAATATCAACTTTGTTTACTAGTCAAGCCAAGCCAAGTCCTCCTGGGGTTAGCTGGCATGCAGTAAGCAACACCTCTTCCTATAGATGGCTACAACTCAGATGGTTTTTCTCATCAAAGATTTACATCAGCCTGTTGAAGTAGTCTAAAAAAAATTAAGGCAAATCCAGGCTTTAGATAATTCCCGACAGTGAACAAAACCCAAAGTCTGATTTCTAGAGTCTGCTTTCAGTTTGGCAGGTTTGCAATTAGGAAACCCATTCTCCACTTTTCAAAATCACTATGACCTCAGTTTCTCTGTTCACGATAGCTCCATTCAAGTGCTCATATAGTGTGGATGCATGGAACCAGGGGGATCAGCATTCCCAATTTTGGGGAGCATCTCTCCCCAAGCACTGGTGCATACTTGAGGAGCAAGTCCTAGCAAATTTAGGGGTGGGTGAGAGATATAGGTTATTAGGTTGGTTGTTCAATACAATGAAAATGTTCAGTCTAATGATTAGATGGGGTGGGGGTGGGGGTTGGATCTGTATCCCTGTCCCCAAGTCTTTTGTCTCCTGTGTGGGGGCAAGCTACCATCTTGTCATGTGGGTCAGAGCTTTTTGGTGAGGTACAGCATCCATACTTGATATACCAGCACAGATCTGTTGTTTCCAGGGAATATTTTCTTGTTATAGGCAAAGGGGGCCATGATTCCCTCGAGGAATTATATGGCTTGCCCACTGGTACGGCCATATTTTTGTAACTTTAGTACCAAAAGGAAACATGAAGAAGAATAACAATGCACTGCTCTATCATGACCTTAACTAACTCATCTAGACAAAACATATTTGTTTAAATAGGATTTTAGAAAAAAATTCAAAAGTTAATTTGTTTCTGTCATAGTAATCAATAAAGAGTTCTTTTTTTTTATTTCTTGCATCACATTACACATGAGGGTCCATCCAGGGTCATCAAGCCTTAGAAAAAGGTAATTCCCCAATTACTTGAAAGTTAATTACAAGCCTCTGTAATTTCCTCTGTATTCTACAAGATGAATTTTAAATATGCTTACTGCTTCAAGAGGCTGTCCACATCTCTGGATTCTAGCCTTTTCTCCTTCTCCCTTAAAAAAAAAAAAATAGAGCTCCTATAAAATACTGTTTCCAACTTTTTACATTGTTTCCACATTGACTAACCTACTGAGAAATCCCTGAACATCTGCCATGGAATACTACCCAGTTCTGAGAATTCCAGGCATATTCTAGGGTAGACATTACTGGGCTCAATCGGTAGAAGCTGTGAGTGTGCCAAGAGCAGGGCCTGTGCCAGTGTCGGGCTCGGGGCAATTGCCCCAGTTGCCCCGGCCTAAGGATGGCCCTGACCACAGTCACCAGACTAGTAGCCATTGATAGACCTGTCCACTATGAATCAAACAGATGCCATGTTGGCATCATTGTTGACGAGGGCTGGGTGGAGATGAGGGTGGTCTCACTGAGAGGGCTGGGCCATGGATCTCTGTCCTGTGGTCTTCCTCCCATGCCTCCTCATTGGTGTGTCATTTATTGATCCACTGGATGATCCAGGACCCATTAAGATAAACTAGTGAGAGTGCTTTGCACATTGGCTGAATGAATCTTTGTAGTAGTCATGTGAGTCCTTCAGTACACACCCACAAAACTTGCAACTCAATCTACACTTTCTACACTACTGCTTCACTTGGACAGATTTGTGTTGGTACACTAAATTGCGGCTTGAGCTGCAACTTGTATTTCACTCTCCTGTGCTTGGGGGCCTATAAGGTGTATACAATGCTTTGCCTAAAATGGGCCACTTCATACTTCATGGGTTTTCCCAATAAAAGGGTCAATTGTTTTGTAACATTTCAATTCCTCCCTGCATTGTTTATTTTTAATTTGAGGTTTCATTAAACTAGTACTGGAGCCTCTTCAATGCCACTTAAGTTGAATGGGAGCAAATGGATTAGAAAAGTGCTTTTTACATGGGAGGGTATGTTGAAGACCACTATTATTATTAGTAGCCACCTAAGGCTGCATTAATCTGCTTAATCCAAATTCACAACACACTGAGTTCCTGTTGCTAAACTAGCAGAACATTGCAGTTGCTACTTCCTCTTTGGTTGGATCAAATGCCTCTTTGCTTATGTCTACAAGAACCAATCCTGTAGAACAGGCAACTGATAGCATATGGTGAAGTCCCATGCTAGTGCTGTCCCCAAGGAAAAGGTGGGAAGTAATGACATCAATCACCCAATGCCTATGATTGCTTCCTGGACCATAGTGATGTAGGACGCATTCATAAGAGGACTGCTCCCACATTGCTGCAGTTAAGTTTATGTGTTCAACTTAAGTGGGAGGACTTGGAGATAGGGGTGTGCACAAATGGTTCGATGCGAACCAGTCCAGTGCAAACTGGACTGGTTTGAGTGGTTTGGTCGTGAACCAGACTGGGCTTTAGGAGAGGGGCCCAGTCTGTGATCAAACCAAAATGAACCTGGTTCAAAGACTGGCCAGGTGAATACCACACCACACAGACTGCTGGGGGAATGCCACTGCTCCAAGAAACTTTGGCATCTCCAGACTGCCACTGGTAAGGACTTCATTTACTTTTAAAGATGCTTCTCCCCACACTGCCCTCACCCCTCTTGCTCTCACCGCTCTTGCTGCCCTCAATTGAACTCAGCTCAAACCATCAAACCATTTTGAGTTGATTCAGTCGAACCAACCAGCTGGCCCGTTGGTTCTACCAAACTGGTTCGCGGACCCATAGTTTGGTCCAAATTTGTTTTGAATTCGTACCGAATTGCAACAAATATATTGTTAAATGTATTTATTTATTGTTAAATTTATATACCGCCTTTCATTAAAAACAATCCCAAGGCAGTTTACAAAAATAAAAATATATAATAAAAATGACAGTTAAAAGTATTAAGCTGAAAATATGACAACAAATCTGATTTAAAATATATAAAATACAAGCATAAAACTGTATACAGATTTTTAAAAGCAGCAATTTTAAAAAAAGGTTCATGCACACCTCTACTTGGAGAAGTAACTATTACCAAGTCTAACCTATTTCATCAGATTACTTTGGGGATATTATGCAATACACATATATTGTAATTCTCCAAAAGCCTTTGGAAGATGGGGAAGAAGAAAAATATTCAAATCTCTCTCATCTCTATAATTTCATTAATTCACTTCTTTTTGGCCTGTTCCTCCCATATTTTTCATTTACAATAAAGATACTGATTTTCCACTTTGTTTGTAATCTTGAATTGCTGTCTTTGATTTTTTTCATTATTTTAATGAAAAGTATTTCTTATTTCATTTCTGTTCTTTATTATCTCCTTTATTTTTATTTCTTCTTAACTCTGTATCCTATTACACTGAACCTCCTTTCCCCTGCAATGTGAAATAGTATATTAAACTCAAATGTTTCCCTGAACTGAATTTGGCTCTGGCACTTTCCTTAATGCTTCCCTTAATGCTGCTAGCTTAAGCTAAGCTTGTTTTCTCATTCCTCTTTATGGCCAGGTGTCTGTCATATCCAATATGTGATATCCTTGCTGTTCTGGTGCTTTAGATTTTAGGGCACTGTTTCAGAATGCTGTGGTCCTCTGTAAACTGTATTGGTGATTAGGTTACATGCACTCAGTCAACAGAATATCATTTGAATAACTGTAATTTGTCTGCTGCGTAAGGGACAAATAATAATACTGGTTGACATTTAAAAGCAAATCCTAACACCTACTATGTTCTACTAGTCAACATTTTGTCCCTGGTTGGGTTAGAAACTAGCTCCTGTTTTCTGGCTATGGAACTAAACAACATTTACCTCATGATGTACTCTGTTCTCTCCATTTCACATTCTTAGTACTGAGTCATTAGCTATATAAGCATTTTCCTTGTATATGTATTTCTAATTGTCTCTTTAGTCTCCTTAAGTTCAAGTAATTTTTCTGAGTACCTATCTCGTTTTGGGATTAATTTATCTCTACCTATCTATCTATCTATCTCTCCTCCCTTGAGTCATTGATATGATTGCCTTACATTCCTGTGCCACGGTATACATTTAAGGAATGGACTGGGAAAGCTGGATGTAGTTCTTAAGTACCTGTTTCCACCCAGTGCATAGTTCTTTCTGGTTTTGTGTAACCCATAACTGTTTTGGAATACATATGTTAGGATATTAGCAGTGTTTAGGAACTGCTGCAGTAATACTAATATTAGTGAACCTAATCCTTTTATTTCAAATGATTAGCCAAGACATACACTATTGTGTGGGTAGGCAGAGACTACAGATGTAGAAAAAATGTTTTTTTTAATGTTCTTGTGTTTGGTGACTTGAGTAGTTTTCTCAGCTCATTTCAACGATAGGGGTGGGCACGGAACTGCAGAGCTGCAGTCCAGCACTGTGGGGTGGGTTCCTTTAAGGGCGGGGGAGGGTTTACTTACCCTCCCACCGCTTTCCCCCCTCCAGCGCACGTATTCTTTGTAGTAATTGGGGTGGCAGGATACCTCCCTGCTGCCCCTTCTCCCTCTTGAGTGCAGAAGGCTTGCCGGAGCCTTTTGCGCACGTGCATGTCGCGCGCGAGCTCAGCTCCGGCAAGCCTTTTGCACTCAAGAGGAAGAAGGGGCGGCAGGGAGGTATCCTGCCACCCCAATTACTACAAAGAATATGCACGCTGGAGGGGGGAAAGCGGCAGGAGGGGTAAGTAAACCCTCCCCCGCCCTTAAAGGAACCCACCCCACCCAAACCGAACCAGCCAGGTCCGAACCGGTCCAGACAGTCTGGAGGCCTTTAGAATGGCCTCCGGACCGGTCCAGACCCATCCCTATTCAACAATTTGCTTCATTTTGTACCTAACTTGGGGCAGTGCTTCGTTTCTATTTTGCTTCATTTTTTAATTGTTTTGAATGAGTTGAATGAGCAGATTTCAATTCATTATAACTTTGGTGACATTTGCAGAAATGAAAGTACTCCATGAGGGGCCCAAACCCTTTAAATCTCTTCAAAATAAGTGCTGGGGTTTCTGTTCTAGGAACAATTGATGTTTGATCAATGCAAAAAGAAGAAAAATTGTCTGGTCCAGCCACATGTGCAGGCGCATAGCTAGGGGAGAGGTGGGCTGTGTTCACACATCTCCCTGGTGGCACCTCGGAGTGAGGGAGATAATGAAGAAAGTAGGTGGTGGTGGGGGCCTCCGGAGCTGGGGTGGTTCTTTGAACCCAACTGCTCAATTACCCCTGCGCATGTGCTCACAGGGAATGTAGAGGTACCCCTGGATATGTTCCCTTTTTAAAATTAGAAAGATTAGTTAAGGAGTTCAGGATTCATCCATAAAAACACTATTGAAGGGTTGAGCTTGTAAGTATTGCATTTTCTGTGCTTTGCATGACCAGATCAGCTGCCCACACGGCTGCCGGCTCCATCACGGAGTCAGCAGGGGCTGCAAGGATCGGGGACCACATGGCCCCCGGAAGTTCCAGGATGCCCGGTCTGAGCGAATGGGGCATCCTGGCAAAACTCTGGAATCTGGAAGGCTGCTTGCAGCCTCCTAGTCGGGGTCTACTCATGTGTTGCCATGCGCCGCAACCTCCATCAAAAACAAGGTTGATGGAGCGATTGCACCATTAACCTCATTTAAGGGGAGGGGGATTTTTGGTGGCTAGCTGATGGGAGCCGCATGGCTTCCATTGCAGCACACGATTGCCCAAAAGCGGGCAGGGCTCCCTTAGCCCACTTTTGGGTGATTGTGGGAATAGCCTCATAGTCTTCTTTGCTTGACCTCCTCTTCCTCCTGCTTAACTGCTTGGAAGCCATCTTTCATATATGAAAGGAAAGGTTTCAGGTAGTCATTTCAGTTCAGGGTGTGCTGCTGCTCCATACTGGGAGACTTTTGAATGTGGCTTGTAACTTGATCCTCTGCATGCCTTCATAGTTTCAAGTTAGATATGATGTTTACATCATTGTCTTCCAGTTTTTAGAAAAGGAATAGCAAAACCTCTTTGCCCTGCATGATCTTGGTCAAGAAAAGGGCTCCCTGATTTGGATTGAGACCGGGCTTGGAGGAAAGAGTTTAACCCTTTTCCTTTTTCCTGTAGTCCTGATGAAAATTGCCCTTTGAAGCTGTTATTTGCCCTAGAAGAGACACTCCCATTGGCACCAGTGAGAACTCCCTTCCCACGGTTAATAGCTAACATGGGTGATAGGGAGCACCTGATCTTGACCAAGATCATGCAGGGCAAAGGGGCTTTACTTTCCCTCATGTCATAATTCCAATCCAGAATAGAGTCCCTCATGGCTGTTAAACCACCTAGGGCCAAATGATGTGATGCCGGGTCTACTTTGGTCCTAAATAATCTCATACAACATTTTTTAAAGCATCTATATTTCTCCTGCTGATTAATATGTAACATGAATTATGTACAGAAGCTCATTTTGTCTAGTGCAATTTCCTCTCGCAGCTTTCTCTTCTGTTCCAATCTCAGCCTACAGTCATAAGAGAAATAAAAGGTCCTAAAGCTGCTCTGCTTTAAGGCACACAGTCAACATATAATTCATCGTTGCCTCCAATAGCACAGAAACAATCAGTCATGGGTAGTATTGGCATATTTTATCTCATTAAAAAAATCAGAAAGAATTAGCATAACTATATGCAAAATAAGAAAAATGTAACTTAGTAAGACGCTGTAAATAATAAAAGGTTCTGAGGAAAACTTACTAGGTTTTCAGTTTGTTCAAAGAGGGGGCAAAGAATGTTGACTTGCGATATTATTATTGTACCTTTTGGGGAGGGGGGCAATTTCTGCCAAGTTCACTTTAAGCTCTCCATGCAACTCTGAATGAACTCTCATAAACCAATTCCAGAGACAAACATTCCTTGTTTATGCTACAGTAGGGTGATGTCAATAAATGATCAGCCTGAGGGGAGGGGGACTAATGCTTTCCATTTTGCATGCTGCAATATCTGAGCAGAGCACCTGGTGAGAAATGACATTACATTGGTGTTAGTGTACTCCCTAAGGACATCAGAATGATAAAGCAGCACAGGTGATCTTGAAACAAACTATTGATCCACATGCCAAATGATATGTTATGGAGCAAACTGAGACCTGCTTTGATGTACACTCTTCAGTACAGACTTCTCTCTCGCTCAGCATCTCACATGTTTTGCTGGATTTAATTACCATGTTTGGATGCTTTAGTGCAGGGAAGGAGGTAATTCAATGGTGTACTTAAGATGGCCATTACCACACCAGAGCTTGCCCTGGCATAACTAGTCGGAATTCTGTTCCCAGCATCAAAAGCATAATAAAAGCAGCAATATGAGCTAATGTAGCCCCAAAAAGCCACATCCACAACACTCCTAGGAACTCTGTTGCCAGCTGCTAATAACAATTCTGCACTCGCATTTGATACACCGGGGTGGGGTGGGGTGGGGATAGCAATCAACATATGGCAATAGCAGGAAGACCAAGATGATGGTCCTAGAAACAATTCCCATCATCATCATCATCATCATCATCATCAATAATAATAATAATATAATTTTTATAGCGCTATTCCAAAAATGGCTCAGGGCAGTTTACACAGAGAAATAATGAATAAATAAGATGGATCCCTGTCCCCAAAGGGCTCACAATCTAAAAGAAACACACGATAGACACCAGCAACAGAAACTGGAGGTACTGTGCTGGGGGTGGATAGGGCCAGTTACTCTCCCCCTGCTAAATAAAGAGAATCACCATGTTAAAAGGTGCCTCTTTGCCAAGTTAGCACAAACACCATTTCAGGAAGAACCTACAAGCATTTTGCAAGGGAGAGATATGGTATTACATTGAGAAGAAAAAATAAACTCCACAAAAGCAAACTTGCAGCAGGCAATATGTTGAACTAGCTGGTTGCTCAGTGGGAGTGAGCAAGACAAGAACACACAAGAGATGTGGGCTCATGATACAATGAATTCAGAGGCATATCTAGGGAAAATAGCACCTAGGGCAAGCACTGAAATTGTGCCCCTTGTCCAAACATCCAACACCCATCTTTCAGATAACTTTACCATAATATCAGCTCAAAAATACAAGTCAAGCTCGTTAATCTTTTAATTTTTCCAAAACAATTTAGAAAACTACAAATTTCAGTATGCTGGGGCTCATGAAATACCCAAATACTATGTGGAGGTATACTTGGAAAACTAATGTCTAATTCTCTACTATGCATTGTAGCATCACTATTACATAAGTTTTTAAAAGAAATGGAGAATTTGACTTTTCCCTATTTACTCTGAAAATAATTAAAAGATATGCAGAGTAAACTGTGTCACTGCTTGGAATATATTCTAGTATTTCAGAAAGACAGTTAAAATGAGAGAAAGAGAGCAAGAAACTCCCAGTGGGCCTTAATACTAAGGCTAATTAATACTAATTTCACACTGAATGAACTCACCATTAATAGCCATATTATTAAGACATCACATTTAACTCACTTATCACAAGAAGCAAAGAGCAAATGAATACAATCCTAGCTCATAAGCTTCAGCTCATTATTCACAAGCCCTGATTCTCTGTACATAGTGCCAAACTGAATATGTGTACAGTGACATATTATATTAATTTAAAAAAAAAATACCTGTAGCCCCTAAATGCTGTGGGGTGGGTCTGCAAAGGTTCCCGCTCCCCTCGCTGGCCTCTAGGGCTTTGCAGGGACCATTTGAGCATGTGTATATGGCCGCTGAAAACAAAATGGCTGCCACACATGCTCAAATGGCCTCTGCGAGGCCTGGCATGGGGGCCTCACAGAGGCCATTTGAGCATGCACAGTGGCCATTTTGTTTTCAGTGGCCATTTTTTTTTAATTTTTAAAAATGGCACCCCCCTTCAAGTGGCGCCCGGGGCACGTGCCCTGCCTGCCCTACCCCTAGATATGCCCCTGAACGAATTATGGGTGAAAAAACATTGTTTGGTCGAAGACTTGACTATCTCAGGAACAAATTAAGAATCACTAATGCTACAAATACTTACATAGAAAATAATTCCAGGCATATGGAAGAGACACAGAAGTTGCTCTCATGACAAATTCCATTAGGGCTGGGGAGGGCTGGCAGGAAGGCAGGAGCATATCTGCCACACATACCCCCACACACATTATCGATCCCACTCCTGGGCTCCGCCATACCATGTGCCCACACAATCCGTGCTGCAGTAAGCTTGGTGGTGATTGGAAGCGGCCTGGGAGTAATCCAGGCATCCCACAATGCACTGTGTAAGCAGTGTGGTGCCCTGGGATACCTCACTGCTGATCTCCCCTTTCCCCTGTCTCTATGGTAAGATAGTTCCTGGCAGCCTGGGAGCTGCCTGTACCCTGCTCACCTAGATAGCCTGCAAGGGCGCAAATCCTCTTACCTCACTATAAGCCAGGCCTGCTCAGCTTAGGCCCCCCAGCTGTTTTTGGACAACGACGCCCATAATTCCCAGTCACAGGAGCCAATAGTCAGGGATTATTGGAGTTGTAGGCCAACATCTGTAGGAGGGCCAAAGTTGAGCAGGCCTGCTATAAGCCCAGGTTAAAGGGCAGGACTACTTGGGGGTGGAGCCCTGAGACTGGAGTGATCCCAGCACTCCTCACAACCAGACCGATCGGGCTAGCACTGGTTGTAACAGTAACTTCATAAAATGGCATCTGAACTAAAGTCTGCTCTAGATCTACACATTTCATAAATTTAGAGGTTACAGATTCTTTAAGAGATGACTAAAAAGGGAGCAAGAAGTCTTACTGTCCCAGCTTGCAAAAACTGTTGCTACCTGAGCGCATATAAATTGGATGGTGAAGATCATTAAAAGAGACAACACTCTCCTTAACAGGGGAAGAATACTTTTGAAGAAGAGCCACTGAAACCCCCTCAAGGGATAATTATTTCCACATATTTAAGACTGAACGGATTTGGGCATTCAACATGTGGAGATGTTACCTATTTCCCCTGCTTATTTATCCAAAGCCACTAAGCCCTCTGACATACTTAAGAAGGGGAAATTGCATTGAAGAACAAGTAGGTTTGTTCTGAGTACCTGATCAGGTATCAGTTAGGAAATGTAAATGTATTCCAAAGATAATACAGAGAGCAGGTAAATCCTACAATACAGATTTTAGAAGAGATGTCTGATACAATGCCTGCGGCAGACAAGCAGTCCACTAACAAGCACTTAACCTCTGGTGGGTGTAATATGTAAAAGGTTCAGTGCACCAGCCCAGATATATGTAGTGCCTGCATGCCTGTGTAGCTGGAGTATTATGCAATGCTGACATTGCTTCAAATGCATGGGCTGGCACATGGGTTCAAAATCTTTTATGGCAGCCACGGGGAGTATTGACATAAGGAAGAGTTTTAAATCTTCGGAGGTGCTGCATGTAGAAGGCATTGTGGAAAAGCTGCATCTATTAGAAAATAGTAGGAACAGCTTTTTCAGGTTTTACAGTAAATATGGATAAAAGCATTAATGCAAAGTACAGGCATGTTTCCTATACATGTGGTAAATGGATAAACTGATTTTCTGAATAAATTTAATCCAAAGAAAGTAACACTAAATATTAGACTACTTCACTTAAATGGCAGGTGTTGTGTGTCGATGATTATGTCTGACACACATATGTACACAGACTGCTGAAGTAGTTAGATACTACAGAAAATAAGCAGTAAACAATACTACATAAAGCGTATTGATATTTTTAAACCATGCCTTTCGACAGCCCTGGATGCTTTGATACAGAATTATAAAATGAATTTTAAAATACACACAGAGGCTATTTTCTATGTGTTTATGTGTTGTGTGTGTGTGAGGGGTGGGGGTGAGACAGGAGGGTGGGAGGGAGGGAGAGAGAATGAGAATGTCCAATATAAGTGTGTGGAGGTGGACTCTAATGCTGTTCTGGAGATAGAGCCCAACAATCAGGAGCCCCTGTGCCAGACATCCCCATGCCCAAGACCCCCTAGAGAGTGAAACCCCCATGCCATATTTTACTAAGGGGAGAGCATCCTCACCTCCAAGATCCTCATGCTCCACAGAGCACATTTGCTCATTCAGGCAATGCACCCAGAAAGGCAACAGAGTGCTAGGCTTCCGACTAGACGGGTGCACCTTTAAGTCTCCTCCCGTCTTAAGCAAAGGGCAGAAATGGGTAGAATAGTCAAGTCGAGGAAGCATCTAAGCAATACTTGACTTTTTCAATGGAGAACCTAAGGGCTCCATTGAAGAAGTCTAGTATTCCTTGGTAGAGATAGTTTGCTGCTCCTTGTGCTCTGTCCAAGGTTCTGAAAGACCTGTCCTCCCTGGTTTTTTGGATTTGTGATCTTAAATCTGATGCTGCCTACTATGCTTGTTTCCCATTTGAACAGCACCTGACATCTTGCCAGACCTGCTTCTCCTAGCCTGTCTGTGGTCTCTGCATCACCAGGTCTGGACAGAGGTGAAATAATGACAAATTCACCCAGCTCAATCATAGCTCACCTAGTTTGAGGGATGATGATCTGGAGCTTATTTCTCCCATTTAATGAGTAAGGAAGTGAGAGTGCACTAGGCAATTGTGTTTGCCTGTGTGGACTAAGAGTTGAACTACATGTTGCAAGAATAAGATGATTAGCAGCCAGAAAGGGTCTGATCCAGATTGGGACCATGACTGAGGAGAAGGCTTTTTAACGCTCTGCTTTGTTACAATCGCAGTCTGGTTTCACACTACAAAAAGTTGATATTTGCACTTTTAAAAAGTATGGAAATGCTAATTGTGCATTTATTGTAACATGTAGTTTGTAATGAAGAGCAGGAGAATGAGAGGCGATCCTATATAAGGGGCATCCACCTTGATGTGATGACTAAAACATAATGATTGGCCTCTAGTAAAAGGACCATCAACAGGGAGACAGTGCTTCCTCTGGCACACTAGTACAGACAATATGGGAAATATACCAGAAGTGTAGAATGTATCATGCACTTGACAATAGGGATGTGCACAAACTGACACTTGGCCGATTCGGTGACGGGGGGGGGGGGTTTACCTTTAAAGAGGACGCATGCGCACTGGTCACTTCTGGTCCGATGCTGACTGGGACAGCAAGGAAGTACGCTCCTGCCCTGTGCCAGCAATTTTAGAGACAGCATCAATGGGGGAAAGGTGGGGCGGGGGATGAGCACCCTCCCTGCTCCTTTAAGGTACCCCCCTCACTGCTGAAATGGCCCGAACGCCATACCTCCTTGCACATCCCTACTTGACAATCGTGCACATCCCTACATGACTATCCGTGGCATTGTATTTTAATGGAAAAGGGAGAACTGTCCTGACTGCTGTGATCCATATCTGTTTGCACAAATTATTTAAGAACTTATTTATTTATTTATTTATTTATTTATTTATTTATTTATTTATTAAACTTCTATACCACCCAAACTTTTGTCTCTAACTCAGTTATGCATAGTGTTTTGCCTCTGGAGTTGAAGGAGGTATAACCTGTAGTCTGAATTTCTGATGGTGCCTTGTTCCACTAAACATTCCTGGATCAAAAAGCTCCACTTTCTGAATGAAGACTTAAAAGCAGCTGCTGAACTGGTCCCTGTCAAAGGGGAAGGAGTCCCAGTCTGCTTTCTCCTGGAAGAATACTGTTCCCTGCTTTATGTCATTGAAGACTTGGATCAATGAGGATTACCTTTGCTCTGTATGCTGCCTTTTATTATACACTAATGCACTAATGTTACTGTATCATCTTTTCTTGTCCTCGAGCAGCATTGGCGACTGAGAGATATCAGACATAAATTAGATGCGAAACTTGGAGGCAAAGCGAAGCAGAAGTAGGGGATCAATGTGGGCGTTTGAACAGTGGACAAATGAGTCCAGCCATGCATAGCAGCTCCACTAAAGGAGAAAGAGCACCACCAGAGTGCTTAAAAGAGCTTCACAGAATGAATGAAAAAGCAAAATATGAGCTAGTCCCAGTACTATAGTATAGACATAGCTAAACCATGGCCTGTGAGCCACAAGTAGCTCCCAGGCAGTTCACATATGGCTGCGGGCAGATAACTAGTAAACAGAAATGCAATTAAAAAAACCCTTTACTGCACGCATGCACTTAGGGAGCCAGATTCATTATGGTTCAAATTACCATGTTGCCAAGTTACATAGGGCAGATCCAGACTAGCTAGTCATGGCTTAGCACAAACTATCTATCAATCCATCATATAGCTCTATACATATCTTGGTTGAACATAACCCCTACAGTGTACATAACCAAAGGTGACAGAATAATTTGATTATTTTACTGACATCTACCTGGTTCAGTCAAATCTTGTGACATTTCTGCCATACAGTATATGGATGTAATCCATATACTGGATTACATTGGGAAAGCAACAGTGCCAGCAATGATCAGGAATATTTTATAATTTTTGTTTTAATTGTTAACTGATTCTAATGGTTTTGTTTTAATTGAAAACTGTCCTGAGCCATTTTGGAAGGGTGGTATAAAAATCAAATAAATAAAAAATAAGATCAATGACAAGGTTATTAGCAATTTCAGCAATAATTAGTATTATTATTTGAACACCCATTTTTAGTATTGAGTATTATAAATGCCACTCTTATAATGTATACAAGGGTTGTTGTGTTTTTTATTGAATAACTTTTGCCATAGTGGACATGCAAGTTCACTATGTTTCATTCTTTTCTTCACTGCTTCTTAATTGTAGTCCTTCTCTGGACTAATGCTTATCCAAATATTATATATAATATCCTCTCTAATAAAACGCTTGGTGTCCGTCCGTGGACACCAAGCATGTGTTCGTGCCTTCCTCGGCAGTTCTGGGCATGCGCTCCGCGCATGCCCAGAATATGCCGAGGGAGGCACAACCGCCAGCACCCGGTGGCCATGTTGGGCGGCCAGAAGCAGCCGCTCAGAAGAAGCCGGGAAGAGGCGGCGAGGGAAACGGTGGGGCCAGAAGTGGCCGCCGCGAAGATAGGAAAGAGGCGGAGGGGAAAGAGGTGGCGGAGGAAGCTGGCCGAGGTGGTGGTGGAGCTGCCGCCGAGGCCTGGCATCGCCGCTAAAGCTGGGCGGGGGTGGGAACTTTGGGGCCCAACTTCCCCGCACCCCCCCCACATGAACAAGGGCCAACATGGCCCAGGAAAATGCCACTGCGGCGGCCGCCGCCAACCACCCTCCCAGGAGCCCTATCCCGCCTTCCCCACTCCCCCACACATGAACAAGGGCCAACATGTCCCAGGAAAATGCCACCGCGGCGGCCGCCGCCAACCGCCCTCCCAGGAGCCCGATCCCACCTTCCCCGCTCCCCCACACATGAACAAGGGCCAACATGTCCCATGAAAATGCCTCCGTGGCCACTGCCGCCAACCACCCACCCAGCTGCCCGAGACCTCCTTAACCGAAGAATAACCAACCCAGACGAGCGAGGAAAAAGGAGCTCACGAAAAGAGCTCCTCTCTTGGCAAAGACACTGCCCAGACTGCCACTATGGATGCAATAGGCGTCCTTTACGCCCAATGCAACAGTCTGGGAAGAGGCTTGGCCGAGAAAGGAGCTCTGCTTGCGAGCTCCTTTCTCCTTCACATTCAAAACAGTGAGTAAAGTTGCCGGGTGGGGGGTGGAGCGCAAGACTCTTCTGGGCAGGGGAGAGGGGGAAGGGGGGCAAGTGGGGGAGGGGGGAGGGCAAGAGGGAGGGTTGGAGGGGGGCAGGCAAGAGGGACTGGGGCAGAGAGGAGGGCAATAGGGAGTGGGGGGAGGGGGAAGGCAAGAGGGAGTGGGGCAGGGAGGAGGAGGGAGGGCCAAGAGGGAATGGGTCAGGGTGGAGGGGCAAGAGGGAGTGGGGGGGCAAGAGGGAGTGGGGGAGGGCAGGAGGGAGTGGGCCAAGAGGGAGTGGGTCAGGGGGGAGGGGGAGGGCAAGAGGGAATGGGGCAGGGAGGAGGGCAATAGGGAGTGGGGGAGGGGGAGAGCAAGAGGGAGTAGGACAGGGGGGGAGGGCAAGAAGGAGTGGGGCAGGGGGGAAGAGGGAGGGCCAAGAGTGAGTGGGTCAGGGTGGAGGGGCAAGAGGGAGTGGGACAGGAGGAGGGGAAAGGGCAAGAGGGGGAAGGGCAAGAGGGAGTTAGGCAGGGGGAAGGGAAGGGCAAGAGGGAGTGGGGTGGCAGGAGGGACTGGGGCAGGAGGCTGACAGGAAGGGGAGGGTGCGAGCGGGGTGGGAGGGGGAGGAAGAGAGGCCAGAGTGTGGGGCAGGAGGGAGGGTGGGACAGGAGAGACAAACACACACACAAACACACACACACAAACAAAAGGAAAAAGAGACGAAGAACACATAAAGGGGGGTAAAAAGGCTAGCGCCCGTTATTATAACGGGCTTAAAAATACTAGTTACATATAAACTTGGAATGTAACTTTATTGAAAAAGTTACTTCGTAATATTGTTAGGTCTTTGGATATGAATAAGTAAAACAAAGTGCTGAATCCATAGATATTGACACAATAACTAGGGATGTACACAAACTGGCAGGCGGCTGGTTCGGTGGTGGGGAGTGGGTTACCTTTAAGGTGTAGGGAGGGTGCTCTTACACACACACACACACACACACACACACCACCGTGTTTTGCTTGCCAGCACTGTGCTCAAAATTGCTGGCCCGAGGTGGCAGCATACCCTCTTGCCAACACAGTCAGCGTCAGACCAGAAGTGGCTGGTATGCATGTGCACACATTCCAGTCACTTCCGTTCTGACACTGACCAGGGCGGCAAGAGGATACGCTGCTGCCCCCTGCCGGTGCTTTTGAGCATAGTGCCAGCAGGGGAATGTGGCAGCAGTGGGGGTGGGGAGCACCCTCCCTGCTCCTTAAAGGTAACACACACACCCCACCGGCCACTGAACTAGCCAGAGAAGGACCTCCAAACCAGTTTGTGCATATTCCTAACTGCCTCTGACTCTCAATTGTAGAAATAATCTTTTTGTAGGAGACAAAGGGATCCACTGTGTATGACCCTGTCCATAAAATCATACCAATTTATGAGTAACATATTTCTTTGAAAAGGAAAAAAAAAAGGTCACGGTCTAAGTCAATGGAAAGAAATTTATGTGAATCCAAGCCGCTTTATTTCCAATCTGACATTTTTTGCACCCCCTCCCAGCTAAAAAAGAAAAGAATAATAATGAGGAAAGATTCATCAAATGAAGATGCATAGATGAGAATGTTTCTGGAGGCCCTTAGATAAAATGAAAACCTGTATCTGTTGGCCCCCAAGAGAGTCAAGTTGGAGACAGCTCACAGGACTTAAGTTTTGTATCGTGTGCTTAAATCCTATTAATTGTAACAAAGCATAGGTGCTCTTAAGTTTCTCAGAATTGTGCAACATCCCTGCTGAAAGATGGCTACTCATGACTGAAGAAAAACACTCCTGTAACATAGTATGTTGCACAGAGGCAGCAGGCATTTCTCTGTGTTTACTGAGATGCGAAAGCTTCACAAAAGGGTGTGATAATAAGGTATGCCAACACATTTTTGTCTCCATGGAAACACATGACCATTCACAGCTGTCCTCGTCTCTGACAGAAATGATGTATACTCATCTTTCTTCAGTCCTAGGCAAAGGTGTGTGTCCATGGAAACCTGAAAAGGAAAACATGAAATGACAAAGTGAGTAAATCCCTCTTAGCAACACTAGCAGAACATGGATATATTCCTTATCAAGTTCTGTCTCTCTGTGTGAAAAAGCCAAGCACTGCATCAAGAAATTCATCCACTAAATGAATCCCACAATACATTTTATTTTTCATTCCGTACTTTTCCTCTTTGAACCAAATGCAAGATCAGTAGGGAGAAGGTGTCAAAGCTACATTTCTGATTTGCTAACTTTTCCTAATGGTATTATAAATAAATGTATTATGTCACGCTTCGGAACATATGCCACCAGACACACATCCAGTGATCAATTTCTCAACTTTCTCACAGCTTTCCTGTTTCTGTTTGAATTTTTGTTTGTTTGTTTTTTGGGGTGTTTTATGTTTGTTATTGTTTAACTGATTTTAAATGTGTGTTTTTAAAGGGGTTTCACCATATTTTAACTTTTGTAAACCACCTTAGGATGTCTTATGAAAGGCGATATAAAAACCAAACAAACCAGCAAATAAAAACATTTGTAATTTTTTTTAATTAAAAAAAAATGAAATTAAAACCTTTCTGGGAATTATCTTGATTGAGGTCCCCTCCCCACTCTTTAATGTGTGGGGCACACCTTGGTGAGAGAAAAGGCAAAGGTATATATTTGCTTTACTATTACTTTGCAAGTCCCATGATTCCCTGCTATTGAAAAGTGACTTCAGCTCACATTAGGCCTTGGCATTCCAACATGCATCACTTTCCCATTCACATTCTTATAACTTGTTCTTTACCAACTGAAATTTGGTTCAGGCCTGGTAAAAAAATTTTGGGATTTTCCCCCCACATGTGTACTTCAGGTTTTATACTTTAAGTTTAAGTAACCCCTGAGCAGAGTTCTGGGGTTTCTGCAATATTTAAATGACAATCCAATCTATATCTTGTACATTGGTATATACTAATATGTCATTTAAGGGATGTGTCTACAATCCCTTAGAATTAGGACCCAGCCTTTCTCCTCCTGGGAGCTAGGATAATAAAGCTGTTGCCTGTTCAATTCCCAACAAGCATGATGTCCCAACCATTGGAGTGGCTTCCAGTGAAGCAACTTTTTTCTCTGTGTGTACTAGTTCCTTCATGCACCCTCTATCTGATCTGCAATTTTCACTTTATTATTATTATTATTATTATTATTATTATTATTATTATTATTATTATTATTACATTTATATCCCGCTCTTCCTCCAAGGAGCCCAGAGTACTACATACTTGAGTTTCTCTTTCACAACAACCCTGTGAAGTAGGTTAGGCTGAGAGACAAGTGACTGGCCCAGAGTCACCCAGCTAATATCATGGCTCCCCAGAGGCATGTAGTACACCACTCTGGGCTCCTTGGAGGAAGAGCGGGATATAAATGTAAAAATAAAACAAAATAAAAATTTAAAAATCTGGTGAGCCATTGTGTGAAACAGGATGCTGGACTTGGGCCTGATCCGGCAGGGCTGTTCTGTTAATGGAACTGCCTCATGGTGATTGGTGAACACCCCTAAACCCCTAAACAAAAAGTCAATGCACCTGAAGTCCATCTCAACAATTTTCCCCCTCAAAGAGGAGGTTGAGTCAGCGATAAGGACCTAGAGATGCACCCATTAAAAGTACTGATTGGATTATTGGACCCTCTGTCCATGCAGATTTCCTCTTCTCACGTCTATGCACTCTGTTTTCATGACAAACAGCCTTGGCATGCCTCGGCAATTTCAACATTGTTACACTAAACCAGTTCAGGCTTGTGTGGGCAAATTAGCTCAGAAAGGACAGTTCCACATCAGATATAAATTTGTGCAAAATGATTGGACTGAGGCAAGATTTAGGTTTCAAAATCAAAAGAAATTCTCTATTGTGGGGAGGGGTACAGCAGAAAGAAATGTGTGGTTAAAGCAATAGTACTATTAAAGATATGTTCAACTGCAATGAGGAGTTTTAGCTTAAAGTCCTAATTGTATAAATTCCCAGGTGGGCAAGAGAAAGAGGTTTTTAGAGAAGGAGGTGGTTGGCTTTAAAAAAAGGGGAATAGGGATCCCAGCAAGGGACAGCTCAGTCAGAGATAGGGGCAAGAATGTTGGAACTGTTAGTTGATAGAGGTGAATCCATGGGGGTGCTTCCTCTGTGGGACCATCTTCCTATGTTGGCGAGGAAGACTGGGCAGATAAGGCTGGGCATGAAAGCTGATCTGGGGGGTGGTACGAAGAACTGGTGTGGTGGCCTGTGAACAGTAAATTGGCCAAGCAGCTGGTAATTCAAAGGTAGCTGGTATGCAAAGAGCACATTGGATCATTAAATTGGGGCTTGTTACACCCCAAAACATGTCCTGAGAGAACATTCCAATTGACTTTTTTTGTTGAATAGGTCAACATTCTACCCAACATAGGTGTGTTGGGTGGAACCGGCAAGGATTCCATTGTTGCCGATCACTCTTCCTGAGTGTAACAATGTTGGAATTGCCGAGGCATGCCAAGGCTGTTTGTCATAAAAATAGAGTGCATAAACATGAGAAGAGGAAATCTGCATGGACGGAGGGTCCAATAATCCAATCAGTACTTTTAATGGGTGCATCTCTAGGTCCTTATCGCTGACTCAACCTCCTCTGTGAGGGGGAAGATTGTTGAGATGGACTTCAGGTGCATTGACTTTTTGTACCAACTATCCTAATGGCCACTAGGGGCATTGGGAGTAGAGACAGTGAGTAAGGGTCTCCTTATCTGTCCCTACTCTATGACCCCTGAACTGACTGCAGCGCTTCCTGTGCTGAGTCACAATCCTTCCTTTCCTCTTAGAGAGCAGATGGATACATCTTTCTCCCTCCTTACCTATTTATTATGTAGTCCTTTAGATTAGGATTGGCTCTTTCCTATCCAAGTGTACTTCACCAATACATACTTAGTATTTAGTTCTACAAGAATCTCGATATGTTTTCTCTAAATAACTGCAACAAGTTAACCATCCTCTGCTACCTACTTTGTAAATGGAGTGTGTGCTCTCTTCCCTAGTGTTCTGCTGTTTACCTACTGGGGGTAAAATTAACAACCCCCAACTAAGATTTACCTCCATGAGCCTTATCTGCCTTCTTCCTGTGGAGCCAATTGGTGCATTCGCTTGCTGCTATCCTTTGCAAAAGGAAGGGATGGGCCGAGGCAGGTTCACTCCAAGTACAGAGTGTTCTTGGCTGGAAGTTAACTGTGCTTTAGCTAACTCCTGGGGTCTACTTAGGGTATCCCAGATAGGGAGGCCATGCATCTGCTCCCCTTTCCAATTTGCTTATTAGGAGCTAAACCTAGGGGTGACTGGCCCACCCATTGACCTGGGTGGCCTGTCCCCATGTGACACAAACAGAGAGCTCATGATGCTGTGAGGCTCCTGAGCATGTCAAGAGTGAGATCTCCAAGCATGGAGACTCAAACACAAACAAGGGGGCTCCTGGGAGCCAGTAGAAAAGCATTGCTAGTAACAGTTCTTATATTCTTATTTTTTTATATATATATTTTTTATTGCATTTTATATCCCGCTCTTCCTCCAAGCAGCCCAGAGCGGTGTACTACATACTTCAGTTTCTCCTCACAACAACCCTGTGAAGTAGGTTAAGCTGAGAGAGAAGTGACTGGCCCAGAGTCAACCAGCAAGTATCATGGCTTCATGGGGATTTGAACTCGGGTTTCCCCAGTCCTCGTTCAGCACTCTAACCACTACACCACACTGGCTCTTATGCCCACATTCAGCTTCATCCTAGATGATGCCATTGCCACCAACTACACAGAGCTTCCCTGGGAGTCCAAACAACCATAGGCATGAAGGCTGATGATGACAAGAGGGAATTTCACATGTTCTTGGTCTATGTTCATAACTGCACTGAGGTGGCTGCGTTGCCCGGCCCAGTCCTCCAGCGGCCACTTTATCTAGATAAATGTAGAATATCCACCACATGTTGTGACAGTGAGCATAACTGATTTGGTGCATGTTTACCATGTCCAATGAAAAGTGTCTCTCTTTCAATCATTACAGCATTGGGGCCAGCGTTCCCTCTAACAGGGATTCCCCAGTGTTGTTGACTACAACTCCCAAAATCCCCAAGCAAAGGCTATTACAGCTGGGGATGCTGGAAGTTATAGCCAACAACATCTGGGAATCCCTGTTAGAGGGAATGGTGGTTGGGGCATGCTGAAAACTCAATGAAAACAGACTGTTATGGAATTCATTTTAATAGGGTCCAACATTGTGTCTAATATGGTGTTGGTCCTATCCTACTGCACAGCCCTAATAATTACCTGCTCATAATTAGTCAACTAATTTGTCAGTCAGAAGGAGGAAGCATATCCTGGAAATATTTTAGGAATTAGTGATCTACAATGTTTCCACTGTTCATTTTTTCCATCTTATTACTTTATTATTGTCTGTGTAAACCGCTTTGGGAACTTTAGTCGAAAAGTGGTATATAACTATTTGCATGTATGTAATGTTTGCCTGTAGAATGGAATATTCATTGATGAACATTTGCACTGATTAAAGTTTTGTCAAGTTCAAAAATGAATATATTTTTAAGTTCATTTACCTGAACAATCTCCTGAAGGGTAGAGCTAGCAGAATAGTGTTCATTTCAAATTCTGTGTAATATATTTCAAATTACATCTCTCTATTTGCAAGCATTATTCAGAGGGTGTGTGTGCATTTGAGTGTGTGTGTGTGTGTGTGTGTGTGTGTGTGGTGGGGGAGGGAGGGAGGCAGGGAGAGAACAAGAGAGAGAATATGCTATTTTAAGCAAAGCTTATAGAATGCTTATCAGTCAGGGTTTTTATAAAATAGCATTTTCAGTTAAAATAATTTTCAGGCCTCTACTGATAATTTGATTGGCTGCTGTTTTGATATTGATAGTAAAAGGATAACCCAAGAGTCACTAATCCAATAAGCGTCTTTCATTTAAAATATGCAGAATCCATAACTGGCAGGGCAGAAAATGAGAATATAATATTTGCTTTTTGACACTGCTCTAGGGGAGGCTGAATCAGATAGTTTGTGCAACTGATAGCATTTTCAAGTAACTGGAACTTCACATACATTTTTCCTAGTGCATTCTAGCAGATTTAAAGCTGGCTATCCCACAAATCAGGAAGGCTACAGATTATTTATGGATAGATTGTAGTTCTAGTTTTCTAATGATATACAACAGATGTTTCCAGGCCTTTCCCTTTTACTCTTTGACCTAATTTTAATGGCTGCCTTCACAGGGGACTCTTCGTATTAGCACAGAGTCTATCCTTGAATGTCATTTAGGAGCATGTAATCCTATCAACTGAATTGTACAGAGCATCTGTAACTCTGAGGTTTATTGAGATTGTGGTCTGATAAAATCCTACCAGGACTGAAAAAGTATGGCAAAGGAGGTATTTGAATAACTTGATCTAAAAAAACTATATACAATATCATTACACATGCGATTATGAAAAAATAATAGCTTTGTAAATATTGTTTGCAGTCTGTTTCACAGCCCTTCTTTTTGCATCTAATGTAACAAGAAATATCTAGTTCAGCTAATAATCATTATGCTCAAAGGGGTGGTTTTTGGATCGAGTTCACTGACAAGTTATATAGGCCAGATTAGATAGCTGCTGCTGCTGTCCTGCCTGACCTTTAAGCTTCTAAGCAGTGCCTGTGAACCTATTAAAAAAAACCCCTTGCTTCTGGTGGCATTATAAGCAATCCCCAATTTTGCATTAAAAAGAAACTAACGCTACCAACAGATGATGAGAAAAAATATATATTTAGCAAACCCCAAAAGATAAGTCAGATATTTTGCCCATGTCACTGATTTGTCTCAAACAAAAAGTGAAGGGACAATCCACATGCAGAAAAAGATTCCCATTAATACATCACTTTTCAGAATAAGACCCCGCACACATACAAAATATGGCTGATACACATCCAGACTCCAGATGTGTGCAGAATAAGGTGATAGCTCCTTGTTCCCACAAGTTTACTAGAGACTGATCACACACAAGATGATCTTGGAGATTAGACCATTTGACTTTGTTGACTGTGTTTGACTTGGTACACAAAGCTAGGCAGGACAATTTTTAGGAGATATATATGAATCAAATATACAGCATTGTCAGGTATACAGTATTTGCTCATGTATTCGATGAATTCTGTAAATGTCCATTTCAGAATTATTGGATAGTTTAGTCAGCATGTAAGACATGAACCTCATGCTTCAGTAGATTTCGTAGGGTTTCAGATTTTAAGTGGCTTTCATGAACACAACAATTAAGATAACTGCAAGGCTAAGAAATGGATCTGTACTTAAAAGAGCTAGATGGAATGCATTCTTCTGCTGAGGAGGCCTGTACTTTAATCTCTGTCCTTGGACATGAAAAGGGGATGTGAGTGAAACAGACTGTGTAGATATACAGACATATGGTTATCCAAGAGCAAGCAGTTTTAACAGCAAATAACACACCTATAAGGGCCAGTTTGCATGTTCGAATCACATCATCAAACTCTTCTTGGACTATACTTCTGCAGGATACACAGGTATAGGAAATCCCATGATTGACCATTCTCTATATAAAAAATATCATGCTGATAAAAATCAGCATGTTCAGATGAAGGTTAGGCTACAACTTTGCTCTTTCCATTTTCCATTTTTGTTCTTTACATAGGTGCATTTAATCATGCAATCCCCCTGCAATCAGTGCAACACTATTCTGAACACTCAAAAAGCACTACATTAAGTGCAGAGTACTAGAGTGTTAGATAAGTATTATAGCATAAAATACAGGAACCCTGCTACAGAAGCACCTATGCTTGATGTAACCAAGAGAGACAGGTAGAGGTCAGCTAACATGTCACGCTCAAAGAAACTTTCCTAACACTTGTCAACGCAGGTGTGAGAAAACTGACGTCCTCATTTATACCACATTAACATCTGTTGCCACAGTATTCAACAAAAAAATAAAGACAGTCCAAGAAGCTGTATGATTATTTGTGACAACTCAGAAAATATTTGTCAACTTCACTCATTGTCTTGTACACAGTATGCATTTTACAGATGAGAAGTGATGTACCACAGAGCATAAGATGCAGGCGATGAAAACAGGGAAACAAATCCAGATTGAAACTGCAAGTCCTGCATCTCTATTTTTTGTTTTGTTTTGTTGTTTCCATATACTCCCCTACTTTTCCAGTTGGGAGAAATGGCACCTTTGACTGACTCTCTCCCTCTCCCTCTGGATCTGTTTTAGGGCAAGCTATTATTTGGCCGTGATTCACACATTTCTCTTCTTGCCCTGATAGTCAGGGTGAATAAAACAGAATGACACACACACACACAAAAAGCAATAGTAAGAAAGAGCTGATCTAGACTGTATGACTCACAGTAGTCTGTTCAAAAAACATTTTATTTTATTTTAACTGTGGCAACCTTCTACAGGAGCTTTTTGTACAAAACATTTGTACATCCATTTAAATTCTTTCCCGGACATTGCACAAAACTACCAGTTTTAAATATAGCTAAATAAATTGATTGGCTTCAAGAAAAGAGAAAATGCTTAAGGATAGTTTTTGATATGATAATGATGCATACTAGGTTTTTCCCTAGCCAACAGGCTATGGTTGTGGTGGGATGAAAATTTCACACCCCAGCTTTTTTTTTTAAAGTCCTCCCAAAACTGTGTGTTTTCTTTATTTCACAAAATGAAAGTATGGAATGAAACTTTTGTACTCAGTATGCATTCAGCACTGCTACACTGTACACCTCTGATGCGATTTACCACTGCATTAAGCATTAGATATGATTTATTCTACCAGCCTAGTGTTTTATGTGAGTCAGAAGGGTGACTGCTTGTAATGCTTAGCTTTATAATGCCACTGTAGCTGTTGTTAAGAGCAGTGCTTCAGGGGCTCCCACCTGCCTTTGATATGTTTGTGTGTAATTCCTATTAACTAGAAAAGCCAGTCCCAATACAGATGCAAGCCTGCGGTACTCACAGCTAGCTAGATCTCTTTCTGACCGGCCTCCTCACCTCATTAATGACAAAGTAATTTTTTCATTAATGAGAACAGTAGTACATCGGCTGGTCACCTCCAGACCTGATTATTGCAGTGTGCTTTATGTGCAGCTGCTTTTGTACATAGTCTGGAAACTGCAGTTGGGCCAGAATGTGGCAGACAGGTTGGTCTCTGGGTTATCTCAGGGAGACCATATTCCTCCTGTGTTGAAAGAGCTATACTGGCTGCCAATAAGTTTCTGGGAAAAATACAAGGTACTGGTTATTACCTATACATCCCTAAACAGCTTAGGCCCTGGGTATTTAAGAGAAGATCTTCTTTGCTATGAACCACACCACCCATTGAGATCATCAGGAGAGGTTTGTCTGCAGTTGCCACCGACTGACTTGTCTGGTAGGGGTGTGCATTTTGGGATGCTCTCATTTTGATTTGTATCCAAATCGAAACACCCCCATTTTATTTTGTACCCGAAATTTCAGAATCTGAATCGATTTGGATTTTAAAAAAGAGTCCCAGGGCAAAACGAATGTGTGGTGGTAGTGTCCAATGGGCGGAAGCTACCACCCAAATGTCAAAGGAATTGGGCAAAGGGCTGCATTTTTTGTGAATTTTTAAAGTTTACGCGTCTTTAAGAATTTTCCCATAGGGAATAATGGGGATTCCAGCAAATGTATCGCTTCAAATCAAGGGGAAAGGGGTGTCCCAGAGTGGAGTGTGGTGTGTGGTAGTGCCCAATGGGGGCAAGGAAGCTACCAGAATTATTTCAAAGGAATTGGGCAAAGGGCAGTGTTTTTTTTGTGTGTGTGTGATTTGTTGAAGTTTATGTGTCTATAAGATTTCTCCCATAGGGAATAGTGGAGGTTTCAGCAGCCCCATAATTCCACTGGGGGAGGGCACTGGGGTTGCCCAGAGCAAGTGGTTGTGTAGTGCACATAGGGTTCCAACCACCTCCATACCCACAAGCCTGTGGGGTACTGCGTTTTGTTGTTTCTGAGGTGTTCAGTGTAGATTCTCTGGTAGCATATGAGATTTTCAGTGAAAAACAAGAATCCACTCTCATATGCTACCAGAGAATCTACACTCAGAACACCACAGAAACAACAGAACCCAGCACCCCATGGGTTGTTAGGGTGGTTGGCACCCTATGTGCACTACACTACTACTCGCTCTGGGCCACCCCGGTGCCCCCCAGTGGAATTATGGGGCTGCTGAACCCTCAATTATTCCCTATGAGAAAAAATCTTAAAGACACGTAAATTTTAACAAATCACAAATAATCAGCCCTTTGCCCAATTCCTTCAGAATCTGGGTGGTGGCAGACTGGCAGGCACCCATTGGGGCACTACAACTCAACCCACTCTTCTGCCCCGAATCCATTCCCAGGCTGACATGCAGTAGCCATAGCAGGCTGGGCTCAGGCTGGCAACAAGGCAGGCATAGGCAATGGCATGGCATCATGGCAACTTGAGGCATGCAATGATGCAAACTAGTTCTCTCTCTCTCCCCCCCCCCATGAGGCAGAAAGGCAGAATGGCAACTACTAACTTGCTGAATGAATTGAAAACCCCTCCTTGAACTCCCTCCACCCTTGCCCCTTCTTCGACCCTCCCCCTAGCCAATGTGGGGTCAGTAAAGAGTGGCAAGAAGCAAAAGAGCCAATGAGGAACAAGGAGGGAATTATCAGCAGGTCAGCCCATGCTTTAGGTCACCGATCGGAAGGCTGGAAGGGCGGGAAATTCAAAGAGATGTCAAAGGCAAAATGGAGACTGACTCAGAGATCACCACAAAATGGAAGTCTGAAACAACAAAATGTTTTGTAGCCGAAACAGGGACGTTTTGTTTTGTATGCAAAACTTTTGGATCTGGAAAATGGGTGTTTTGTCTACAAAACACCCGAAACGGGCTGTTTTGGGTACAAAACATTTTGTATCCGAAATGTTTCGCACATCCCTATTGTCTGGTGGCTACTCAGGGATGGGCATTCCATTGCTGCCCTGAGGCTTTGGAACACACTTCCTGCTGAAATAAGCACCTCCCCATCTCTTACAACTTTTTAAAAGGCAGTCAAGACACATTTGTTCATCCAGGCTTTTAATTAGATAGTGTTTTAATTGTGTTTTTAATAGTTTTAATGTTTTAAATTTTAAATTGTTGTAATGTTTTAACCTTTTTATTTGTTGTTTTTATTGTTTTGTTGTAACGCCCAGAGACTTGTGTTTTGGGTGATATACAAATGTGTTAAATAAATAAATAAAATTAAATTAACCACACTTTTTTTGTGTGTTCAGATGGGTATAGAACTTCACAAGCTAAACCCATGGCACTCTTTCCTATCACAACTGATCATCCTGAACCTTCCTACACTGAGGAAAAAGAAGTCCATATATAAGCCTCCTGAATGCTAACAAACTAAGACTGCAATTCTGTGCACACTTACCTGAATCACTGAACATAAGCTAACTTCTAATTTTTTTGCTGCCCATACTCCAGTGCTTATGTACTGCTAAAGCCAGGAGCAGGGTCAGCAAATAGAGCTTTCCCCACCACTTATAGCCATGCTAGGAAATGTATCATGGCACAGGATAAGAACTGATGAAATGTAGCAATCGTAACAGATCATTGAATAGTGAGACTTCTAGGCCCTTTCACACATTATCAATTAGTTCAATGAATGTGGGGAAGAGCAATAGGAGTGGTTTGGTTTTAGTCATGGATTTTAATTTTAATTGCTCTTTTTGTCAATGTGATGAAGATTAGTTAAATCTGAGTGGTCTTAGGCAACCAATGTTGCATCTGAAATGCCATTTCATTTTTTATTGTCATAAATACTCTCCAACCAATTTAAATAGCAAAGGTGTATATTATCGCTTTATTCAATTACAGGGAATCTCAAAAAAGCAGGATTTGCAACTAAGGCAGTGCATATCTTCTCTAAAATGGCCCTTTTATAGTTTTTCTAACTTTGAAATCGTAACATAAAACAAAGCATAAATGCATAAATGCTTCCCCCTCCATTTGAAACCTTTTCTGGTGTAAATAGCGCACAGTTTTGGAAAAGGGGAGTCTTTCCTTAACAGCGGGAGAATAAGGAGTCTTTAGCACTATCACCCTAGTCCCTCGAATTACTTTGGAGTCCTTGGTTTTCGTTTTGTTAAAATACAGTCACTCACAAGGAAAAGTCAGGAACAGAACCAGGGCGTGAGGGAGGGGCATCATAATCATAATAATCATCATTGCATCATAATTCTGATGTTTGAGATACAAGCCAACTTCACAGGGTTGTTGTGAGGAAAAACCTAAGTATGTAGTGCATTTTGAAATTTTTGGTAATTTTTGTAATTTTTTAAATTTTTAAAATAAAAGTTTTCTTAAACATGTGTGTCAGTCAGATGTATGTTGGGGGGGCGGCGGGGGGGCCACGGCGTGGGGGCACGCAATTTTAGTGCTTGCCCCGGGTGCCGTTTTCCCTAGTAGTTACGCCTCTTATAGGATCCACCCTCAACGTGTGTGATGTTTCTAATGAATCCATTATGTGATCCAGTCCAGCTCTTGAACAATGTTTTTGATTAGTTACAGTTTAATCCAGTCCCAGACTGATGGTGGGGCAGATAGTGAACCAACAGGAGAACAGAAAACAGTGTGTATTTGCCTTGCTGTGCTAAAGAATCAGAAGACTTTCTTCATTAAATTCTTAATTGTGCCCCACTGACTGATCTTTGTGTGCTACAACCCTCTAGTTTCTATATTGTACTGTCTGAAAATACATCTGCACATACAGAGGTGAGTTCTTCTCATATGCATGGTGAGTTCTTTTATGCACATCCAGGATCCCTGGAGTATCCGGTTCTCAAACGCAGAGAGAAAAACTTGCCATTTACGCAGTTGTACATATGAGCTCTTTTCACATAATTCAATGAATGAACCGAGGTTGTGGATGGAACCTGCTGCTGTGATGGTGCTCTATACACATTTATATGTGGATAATGTCTGGTCAGAGTTCTAGTGATGTGTGATCAAGTTATTGCATATATGTGTGAACTGACTCTTTCGTGATGAATCCATGAAAGCCACTAGGAGGAAAATCTGGAATGTTATATTAAAAACAGTTTACCCTGTTGAAATATCTGCACCATTTCATACAGAGAAAGAAAAATCCCTTTAACGTCTTTTATTTTAGTTTCACCAAGCTATTTAAATTACTTTCAAGAAACAGTCTGCACTCTACCAGCCCTCGTCCTCCTGCATCTTTTTCTGATATCTCATAGACAGTGACAATTTACATTTGAGGCAATAAATTGGCTAGATTGCCTTAATAAATGTTTCAGTTTTGACCATGACTTCAGCACACTGATGACATTCACAAAAGATCAAAAGGTTCTGCATCAGCCTAGTTCTGGTCATTTGTTTAATCATTATTGCTGCCCTATCTCCCTTTAATGTCTGTTACAGTTTACTTTGCACAAGCTGTCTCCAGTGCCTACGAAGAAGATGAAAAATAACACTGGTATAGTCATGAATTTTCTGCAAATCTGAGCACAATGCAAGCAGTTTGGAATATCAATTTTAGAAAAAGTAACTTTAAGTTTCTGATATATAGTACTAAAATACATATATGACATGAAATGTGTAGAATACCCTAAACGTTGTCACTTACTACTGTAACCACAATAGGAACCCATCTTGGCCCTCCACCCTGCACACATTTACTTAGGAAGTGAGGACTACATAAGATAGGACCTAAAAGCAAATATAGGGCCACATCTTAATGACAGAGCATCTGCACTTCTGCAGATGTGTGGTCCAGTCCCTGGCATCACCAGGTGGGACTGGGTAAGACTCCTGCATGAAACCTTAGAGAGCCAATGAGGCGGGTCTCACAATCCATGAGACCTGCTTTTTTAGAAACTGCGGGGAGAGCAGGCTAAGCCCGCTCTCCCCGCAGACGAGTGGGCAGGGAGCCATGGGTGGCTGGATCGGCCGCCCACATGGTTGCCGGCTCTGTGACGGAGCTGGTGGGGGCTGGGGAGCTCGGGGGCCGCGTGGCCCCCGCAAGCGCCAGTATGCCCTGCGCGAGCGTGCAGGGCATACTGGGGAGACCCCCGAGCCGGGAGGCGGCTTTTCGCCTCCCAGCCAGGGGTCTACTTGTGAGTAGGCATGGCGCAGAGGTGCACTGTGGCTACTCACGATTGTAAAATGCAGGTTTGCGGAGCACTCGCTCCGCAAGCCTGCTTTTTACCAGGGGTTCCAGAGCAGGTTAGCCGCTCCAGAACCACTGGGCTCAGCTGCGAGCCCGGTGGTTCTGACGATCAGCAAAAATTGGGCTAGCGGAGGCTAGCCCGATTTTTGCTGATTGTCAGCATAGCCCCACTGTCAGTCACTGTAATCCCAGGGTTCCCAACCTGTTGTACTCCAGATGTTGATGAACTAGAAATCCCATCACCCCCAGCTACAATTTATCATAGCTGGGGATTATGGGAGTTGCAGTTCAGCAATATCTGGAGTACAACAGGTTGGGAATCCATGGTATAGACAATACTGAGCCATATGGACCAGTGTAGACAATACTGAACTAGATTATTTGACTTGGTATAAGGCAGCTTTCTATGTTTTGAGGGATAAAATGAAAGTTATTTGCAGGCATTATAGAACATAGGTAGGTGATGTAAGCCCCTTGTACGTGATCAATACTTAAAGGGTTTTTTAGGCTACAATTCTAAACATACTTACTGGGGAGTAAGCCCCACTTAGGACAGTGGGACTTACCTCTGAGCAGAGATGGGCAAAATACTTCTAAAAAGTATTGTAGATACCAAATACCTGAGGAAATGTATTTTAGATACAAAATACAAAATACTTGGTAAACAACCAATAAAAATATGAAATAGTATTTTAAAATACACCTTAAAATGCAAAATATAATGCCTGGAAAAAGGAAACAATGTTGAGATATCCGTTACTTATCCAAACTTGTTTCCATTTCCTTTAAGCAATACAATTTTTTCAAAGATTAAATCTCTTAAATTGTGCCTTCTAAGGCTCTGAATAATCCCAGGGGGAAAAAACTTATTCTACAAGACCACTTGATGTTAGACTTGTATTATATTTTTTAAAATAGCCATCAGACAAAGGGATACCCATCCAACATACTAATGTGCTTGGATTGTCCTGCAAAAACTGAAGTATTTCCAGCTTTTTAAACACTCAATCAGATCAGTAATTCCAAAACCACATAATACCCTGTTTCTTTTTGCTATGTTTGCTATGTTTCTCTATTCTCACTACCCTCCATGGGCATCTGCATGCTATTATCAGGGTTAGGTGGGATATGCACAAAATATGTCAATAGAAATCAAAACACAATGTGCAGCCTGAGGAAATACAGAGATAGGGGATTCCTCCAGTGCACTGCACACAGTGCATTGTGGGATACGTGGCAGCCAGAACAACAAGTTCCAGCTGTATATCACTCCATGCTCCCACGTGGAGTGCTGTTCATCTGGGTGCGCAAGAGGCATGCCGAAGACCCAGGGCTTGATCATCTGGGGGGAAGGCGAGCTAAAAGCTGCGTCCTCCCATGCTTTCCTTGCTTGTTTTCAGCAATCATGAGAATCACCTCAATGTGTCCCACTCCCACCAGAGCCAGGTAACTGGGAAAGCCAGCTAAGCAATCTGCATGCCCTCCAGAAATCTGAACACAAAGCTCTCTAAAGGTAAACTTCAGACAGAGAGTATGGTAGTGCTTTGAGCCCTTTGTCATGACTGGAGAAAGGGCTCAAAAGGGATGAGTGGAAGAAGCCTTCAAAAGCTTACCTCCCCCACAGATGATCCTCCCAAAATTTCTGGATGTGGAGACTGTGCACCCAGATGTGCAGCTGCCTCCTCAAGCAGAATTGAGGGCCAGGAGGCTGAGAGCATCTCTCCACCCCCCAGAACTCCCATGCCCTGCACTAGTGCACAGGGCATTATGGGGATCCCCTCAATGATGGTTGGGAGCCCCACAGTCTCCCAGCCCCATCTGAAGATGATTAAAAAATGGGGTAAAGAGAACACTTGCTGGCCTCTTTGGAGGATTTGCCACCGTGCTGCCACTGGGAGCTGCGTGATTCCTGGTGGTTCTTACGATCAGTAAAGACTGTTGGGAATTCTCTCTGGTAAGAAAAACCCTTTTTCATTATAGCAGAGTGCACAGAGGCACAACACAGTGAAATTTGTTTAGGCATGCATATATGCTGAGAGTAAAATAACTTGGAGCCAGTTCATCGTTTCAAATCAATATAAGGAGTATTTATTATAGAACTCAATTCTAGATAGTAAAGTGAAGAGATAGGATCTCTAACCTATCTATCTAGCTGGATGCAGATGGATTCTGCATCTCTGCACATATGGTGCAGGGAGAGAGGAGCTTGCATGTTGCAAGGGAGAAGGAAGGGAAGATAAGGGAAGAGAAAGGAAGTAGCTGGAAGGAAGGAAGTCCCTAAGGGTAGCAATCTACATATCAAAGGGATAGTGTCAGAGCAGTAGAGAAGGGATGACCAATGTCTTGACCTCTTTAGCTCTCTGACTCATTAGTCTGTCCTCCTATGTCATTGAGACAAGAGACAGCCAGTCCCAGTCAATTCCAACAAAGACTGGGCTTGGCTGATGTAAGAACAGACTCTTTGTTTCACAGAGAGGGAAGAAATGGAAATTTGCTACCATTAGTCAGCCACAGTAAACAGTAGGGGACTACTCTGCAAAAACTACTCTGTAAAATACTCTGCAAAACAGCCTGCCTAAGCCTTAGGCAAGTTGCAAATTTACACAGAGGCTGGCCCAGAAAAACTTCAGCCTCTTCACGTCAGGTCAGGTCAGGTTTCTAGTTGCAGTGTTTCTTTAAAGAGAAACTTTAAAGCAAGCGAGCTGTGAGGTAAGGAGTTCTTTGGCATCCAAAATCTGGTGCTGAGGGAGAGCGATTCCCTCTTGCTCCTCATGGGGTTCCGTGCCACCCTCACCCCTTATTTCCCATTTTACTCATAGGGACAGTCTCTCTCGCCCCCCACCCACACACTTTGATTTTCAAACTTGGCTGGCTGACCAGTCAGTATCAGAGTAAAACTATTCAAACTTCAGTGGGCAGAAAGGAACAGAGCACACAAACAAAGATGCTTGGAAGTCAATGGGCTGCCTGCTTGCAATAAAACAGCTCCTGAAGCAAGAAAGCAAAGGAATGATTGGCTGAGATGTATTTTGGTTTTGGCAATGTATTTTAAAAATATGAAATGCCTGAGCAAATGTATTTTAGATACAAAATACTTTTCTGAAAAGTTTTTTAAATACAAAGTACAAAATACAGAAGTATTGAAAATATGTATTTTAAATACTTGTATTTTAGATATCGTCTGTTTCTGCTTCTGATTAAATATACCTTGGATTGCTCTGTAGTTAGGTCCGGGATGGCCAATCTGAGACTCTATAGCTACTGTTGGGCTACTACTTCCATCTTCCCCAGCCACAATGGCTAATGGCCAGGGATTATGGGTGTCTTAGCCCCCAAACAGTTGGAAGGCCTTAGGTTGGCCATCCCTGACCTAACTTTACAGTACAATCCAATGCATATTTACTCCTGTCCAGAGTTATGTTCCTGGCGGCCTGGAGATGGTGTCTGGAGATGGTACCAGTGAGGCTAAAGAAAGGAGGTGATTGTTTAGGAGCTGGACATACGAGACAGATTATCCAAAATTCTATTGTTCAATCCTACAAAAATGAATGAGAAGAGATAGAACAAAGAAAATAATAACTATAGTAGAGCATAAAAGGTAGAACAAAAACTCTACATGTTCATTTTTTCTCAGCATGTTCAGAAATACCAATGAAACGAAACCCACAGAAATCCACATATTATTATTATTTGTTTGAAAGAGCTGAGTTATGTACTGCAGAAGTGTTGAGCTTGTTGCTTTGAAGAATAAAATATTCTGCTATGTGTTCTTCTGTATTTCCTGTTTCAAAAAAGCTTTGACCGCTGGGCTTAATATACCTATAAAAACTGTTCAATGTAACTTCAAATGCCCTTTTGAGCAGGCAGCAGCTGTACAGCTTCTCTATATGACTACTTTCTCTTCATCCTGGCTTTAACAGATCCTAACAAGGCCTGTTTAAACATATATTGAGCATCTAAGCTTGATGGAGTTGTCAGAATGTCTTCTTCCTCTTGCCAAATACATGGGTACAAAGGAAGGCACCTTATTTAAGCCTTCAGTCACATTAAAATGCTTTCAACTCCACACAGCTAATTTGTTCTTTTGTATTTGACAATGTGGATGCTTGAATAAGCATAGGTTGGGATGTCTCTTTGCATTCTGCTAAGTTCTAAATGAAAGTCAAAAAGCAGACCATAGTCTACATCTGTCTAATGTGAGAAAATTGTAGACTCTGAATGTCTTTTAAAGATTTAAAATGAACAAACTTTGGAATGGAAAAGAAAGAAACATGTTCTAAATAGACACAGGAATGTTTTTGTTCCTTTTGTTGATTTATATGAACATCTGGTGAGAATATTTACAGGCTACACAATTTCATGATCTACAAGACCATTATGTATAGGCTTCAAGCACGCATACACACCATAGGTCTCAATCTGGAACAAAACACTATGCTAAGCACAAGGCTGCCATTGAGAACAACCTCCTATACCATGTTTGCTTGAACCCATGTATCTGTCATGCCCCCATTCTCAGATAACAAAGAGGAAGGGGAAACTGGCAGTCTGCCAGCAGCTGCAGTGGAACCTGAGGGGCAGAGCCCAGCTGTCAGCCCACAGCAGATACCTGAGGCAGGTCCAGTAGAATCTTCAGGACAACCGGGAGCATCAAAGGTGACAGGAAATGGAGAGCAGAACACTGAGGCACCTTTGCATCCTTGCAAGAGGAGACTGGTTAGATGCAGACAACAGGTGGAAGGACTCAGGAGAAACAGGCAGTTGCTTTACAAACCAGATAAATCTTGAATCTGTGTAAGCTGGCTGAAGGCGGAGAACAATTAAGTCCGGCTATAAATCAAGCCCGAAGGCTGCAGCTAGATGCTGAAAGCAACAGGTCTTTTTGAGCCTGCTACAGCCAAGCTGCTGACTCAGAGGAAATCCCAGCTTTTTGTTGGCCTCTAGAAACCCAGGCTTTTCCTTCTGCTACCTGACTGAGTCCTGATAGTTGCCCTAGCTGCAACACCTCCCTTGGGAACATCTTGCACTCCTTTTGCTCTGGAACCATGCTATCTGGTGAGCAGTGAGTTTGTGGTGGAGACTGTCTGAACCTGATACTGTAGTAAAGTATTCTCTTGTGTTTTCTTTGCAGGCTGGGGGGAGGACTTCAAGGAGCTGCCTGTGACCTTGACAGCAACCTTGACTTGGACACCGGACAGACAGGATCCTGGCAGGATCCTACACATATGTGCACCTATGCTTTGAGGCTAAAAGGGGGGAATTACTCTGACCTAAATGTGCAAGGTGGGTCCCCTTAAGTGGTGCAGCAGGGAAATGCTTGACTAAGAAGTTGTCAGTTTGAATCCCCACTGGTATGTTTCCCAGACTTTGGGAAACACCTATATCGGGCAGCAGCGATATAGAAAGATGCTGAAAGGCATCATCTCATACTGCATGGGAGGAAGAAATGGTAAACCTCTCCTGTATTCTACCAAAAAGAAAAACACAGTGCTCTGTGGTTGCCAGGAGTTGAAACTGACTTGACGGCACACTTTACCTTTACCTTTAAATTTGCAAGAGTGAAGAATATACAGAATCCAGTCTAGACAGGACCGTGGCATGTTAGAATACCTCAAAAGGGCAAACAAAGTCAAATACATTTTTTTTAATGGGGGGATAAAACTTATTTTTACACAGCAGAGTGACGATATTAAAATATGGTATTTGCCATCCTTGGTGAAAATGAAAGTGAAGGCATCTTCCAGGGCAAGTGAGTGGGGATGGAGCAGAGGAGAAATAAATGGGGGATAGAATGGCCTTGCAGCAGGCTTGCAGGTGGTGATGTATAAGGCTGTGAGAGAAAGAGGATGAGAAAGAGGAAGCAAAAGTGAAGAGCAACTTTTCTATCTGCCTTCCTGTCTCAAGTGAAGCCAAGGGACTGGATCACATTGGGCAAATCCGAGTCCGCCTGTCCACAAAAGTGCTGCCCAAGTGCTAGACAAGGAAGAACTTGAAGCTATGCAATCCATGGGGAGGCATGAGGCAGGCACCTTAGATCCAAGTCTGATTGGTGGCTGGTCGGGCATGGATGCACATATGAACTTCCCAGGGGATTCAATGTGTGTGCTCATATGAGAAGAAAGGAGTAGGACTTCTTGGGATTGTGGAAGAGCTACTCAGTATGTACAATCGGCCATGTGAGTACTCTTGAGGGAAAGGTAACTGTAGAGCACAACAATGAAGTACCTAACTGGCAGCAATCCAAAACAGTTGGGGTAGAGTGAATCCCACATCTGATATTTACACATGTTCAAAAGCAGAACCTACTTATAGGTTTTGCCTTCTGATGTTTTCTAGCAGGGTTTACAAAGATGGGGAGGTTAAAAAGCAGAGGAGATAATTAGGAATCTTTGTTGTGGGGTCAAGAGGAAATACTAGAGTGGGGAGGTTCCTATACAGCTGGATCACCTAGACAAGAGGGCACTTATACAACTACGTTGAATAGGAACATAGGGAGCTGCCATATACTGAGTCAGACCAGAAGTCCATCTAGCTCAGTATTGTCTACATATACTGGCAGCGGCTTCTCCAAGGCTGCAGGCAGGCAGGAACCTTTCTCAGCCCTATCCTGGAGATGCCAGGGAGGGAACTTGGAACCTTCTGCTCTTCCCAGAGAGGCTCCATCCCCTAAAGGGAATATCTTATATTGCTCATACATCACGTCTCCCATTCATAAGCAACCAGGACAGACCCTGCTTAGCTAAGGGGACAAGTTATGCTTGCTACCACAAGACCAACTCTCCTCTCCTGAATTAAATTCTGATCTAATTCAGTGTCATAGAGCTTGTTGTAGTTGTGGTCTAAAGTGTGGTTACTCAGTTTGTAGGACTGTCCTTTTTGTTCCACAATGAGGTGGGTCTCATGATCAGTGAGACCCACTTTGCAAGGGTTTGCAGGGAGAGTGGGCTAAGCCCACTCTCCCCGCAGATGATCAGCAAGCCCTGCCTGGGTGGCTGGATTGGCCGCCCACACAACTGCCGGCTCCATCATGGAGCCGGAGAGGTCTTGGGAGTTCGGGGGCCATGCAGCCCCTGGAAGTTCAAGCATGCCCTATGTGAGTGCACAGAGCATGCTGGGGAGACCCCCGAACTGGGAGGCTGCTTTTTAGCCTCCCAGTTGGGGGTCTCCTCGTAAGTTGCCATGGCGTGGAGCCACACCATAGCTGCACATGATCTGTTAACCCTGGTTAGTGAAACGCTCGCTCCACTAACCTGGGCTAAGGGGAGGGCTTCTCAAGTGGGTTAGCCGCTTGTAAACCACATCTGCAAGCCTGGGGATTTACATGAGCAGCAAAAATCGGTCTAGGCTCTACTAGCCCGATTTTTGCTGGTTGTGAGAATAGCCTCAATCTCTGTTTACTTCTAAAGGAAATTCAGCTTCATCAAGGATTCAAGGTGGGTGTTTTGCCTCTACAGGCAATTTGCACCAGTACAGATTGCATGACTCTGCTCTTCCGGTGCCAGTGTGGATTTACTTCCCGCATGACACCAAATGCAACAATCTAAGTTCCTTTTTTCAGAAGGCTAATTAATTCAATAAACTATTGGGAATACTGTCCTGTCTCTCCTCCATAAAAGCTAGGCATAGTGTGTGTGTGTTGTGACATGAACTCTATTGCACCTCATGCCTCATGCCTGCACTGCACTTTTTAAAAGCCAAATTCTGGGTTACAGACCCTATTTCCCTCAGGTTCTGGCAACAGTGGCCTGCAGTGGCAGGGAGGGGGCTCAATGTGTAATGCACTATGCCATGTGTTTTTGACATGGTATAGTTGCCTTAGGTTTGCCATGATGTCTAGTTCCAGCCTCAGACCAAATAACATGTACATGCAAAAACAAACAGAATGAAGAAAAATTATGGCTAGGTAGAATTACAGCCCTCAGATAGCTTCAGGGCACACAGAGCTTACACAGCCAAAAACTGTTAATGCATGTGCACTGATGGTGCTGAAAGCGTGCACTTTATTCCCTGGGAATGGTAGTTCTGCGCACCAGCCATAGTTGAGATCCACTTGGAAATTCAACTACCTGAATTTCCTGTCAAAACAAACACAGACAGTTAGACCAAGGTGGGAGGCAGCAACTATATAAAACATTCATAAGAAACAATTGATAAAATTGACCCAAACTGGGAAAAGACACTAATGAAACACAATGCTGCTGGTTTGGATAATCAGAGAAATCAATGACAGTTCTACCAAGAGTAAGTTGATAATATTCAAGGATGTTTATGCATGCACCTGTAAAGAGGCCTGGTCTTAGCCTGAATGCTGATAACAAATATGCATCATTTCATTTTACATCCAAGCTGGAGAAAAATGGCTACAAGAACTAACATTATCTTCATAATACAGTCAGTATTACACAATCAGGACAAATTTCTCTTCTGAGCCTGGTAATTGTGAACATTGTTGACATATCTAATCTCAGTACAACAATCTGGCTAAGGTCTACAACAGCAGTACAAATCCTTAATTCATAATAATCTTAGAATCTGCTTAAGTATCGAAAGCACAAGGGAAAAAGAACAACCTTAGCTTTCACTACATCCATCATCTAAAATGCCAGAGTCTAATATGATTAGAATTCATAACACATAAGTAATCTGGGGAGCTGTTATTTTTCCGGTGTTTATAATACAATCCTCTTACAATAAAATGTCATTGGAAATAATTTAATTATAGCATGAATAAATCACCATGTGAAGTTTCTTAATTTAGGGGGAAAGATTATTTTTTTAAAAAAAATTAATTGCATTGGGGAAAGCAGCAGTCATACAAATAAGTATATGCAGAATAAATTGAGGAGAAATGCCATATGGAAATTGGTGGGGGAAAACCCATTTTCAGGAAGAGCTCAGACGTTTTCTTTTGCACCTCAGTACTGACCTCTGTTAACTAAGAAGTTAAGTTTATTCAGATCCTATGTACAGAGATTAGGGATGTGCACAAAACCGGTTCACCCGGTTCAGTTCGGATTCAAACCGGGTTCGAACCAGGAGGGGGTGGTTCGGTTTTGGTTTTGTTCGAACCACCCCCTGGTTCGGTTTGGATTCAAACCGGTTTGAACCGGTTCGTACCGGTTTGGACCGGTTCAGACACCCAAAAATTGGTAGGATGGTAGCTGGCACCCAGGGGTACCTGTCACCCAAACCCCAAAGCAATCGGACACTCGTACGATTTTTTATGAATTTTTGGAAATTATTTTTATTTTTTCTCATAGGATATAATGGGACTCGAACAAGGCCATTATACCTTATTGTGGAGCACCCATGGGTGCCAACAACTACCCAAAGCCTGAAGCAATAGGACGGTCCTACGATTTTTAATGAATATTTGCAATATTTTTAATTATTTTTCTCATAGAGTATAATGGGACCCGAACCAGTCCATATCCCCTATTGTGGAGCACCTAGGGGCACAAAAGCAGGGTGGGTGGTAGACAGACAGGGGTGCCTACCACCCAAAAATGAGACATCTCATGACTTCTGTCTGATTCTGTAGGAGTGCAGCACATCATTCAAAGAAGCAAAGATCATAATAATACCATATAAAACCTGATGTTTAATAAGTAACTCAAAGGAGTTCCGTCAACTCAGATTAGATCCATGACCTGCTACCGGCATGGTGAAAAATGAATAACTAAACAGATATGCCACCTATACCATATATAGTTACACTGGATGGATGATGAAGCGGAAAAGAACAAATACTGTTCATTTATTCATGCCAAAACTGACAACAGTACTGGTACTGCCTTTAAGTACTAGTAAGGTCTCAAATTACATTTGTAAATGGTTGTTTTCAACGTCTACGCGATATCCCCATCTTTTTCAGTTAGCTCCCAAGTTCAGAGATGCTTAGGTAGTTTCAGATGAGTGACTTTCCCTTCACTTATTCTTAGTGAGTGAGATCACATTGTCAAAAGTTATACATTACAAGATGCAAAAATATTATTCTTCATTTAATAAATGCACAAAAGCATACATTTTCTTGATTTCCCCCCCTCTGTGGGTGAAATCACTAATCAGTTCAGTCATTAATCAAATATTAAAAGTGATAACTTTTAATTGGAGCCATCCCCTGTATATGGCTGTTCAGTGTTGATAAGTGTGTTATAAGCAAACAGTGTACATTCTTGGCTTGGCCAAAAGGTTAATAAGTCCCCCCATATTCTTATGCACAGTTTCTGGCAGAATCCTGTGTATTATGTAGTGGTAGTGGATCTTTGGATGAAGTATATTGTTGTTCTGAACCAGCTAAACCTTATCCATGGGAACAGGCTGTCAATCATAAAACATATTTGTCCAACATCTCAGACATCTCAGTCTAATCAGATTTTTTTAAAAAATATAATAATGCATTAGTTATGTAATGATTATTCCATGAAGAGAAAGGCAGTTAACTGAAAAACCTTGATCAGTGAAATCTGTCTATCTATCTACTTGTCTATCTATCTTATGCGGCAGAGGGCTTTGCCAGAGCTCACCTTTTTAAAAGGTGATTCTCTTGATTGAGCAGGGGGAGAGCACCTGACCCTATCCTTACCCAGCACAGCATCACTGGTGGCTGTGATAGATTACCCTGTCTGTCTCTCTGTCTGTCTATCTAATGTAAGCCACTTGGGGAAATGGTTTATAGTGAAAAGCGGTATATAATTATTATTTTTTAAGGAAGACCGTTTCGTGTCAATTTCTGGCCTCAAAACATTTCTATTTCTATTCTAAATTTCAGAATAAGAGAATAAATGAAATACCACCAACATCTTATGTATAACTGCTGAAGTAATGATAATAGGGTTTATCCAGATATACCCACGTTACAAGTAACATGAGCTAATCATTAGCTTGATTCCATGAAGTTGCCTTTTAGTGAATCAGACAATCCATTTAGCCCAGCGTTATCCTATGTGACTGACATCAGCTCGTTAGATATTCAGGCAAAGGGTCATTCTTAAATCTCTCTGAGATCCTTTTGAGTGGAATACAGATAATTGAACCAAAGGCCCTCTGTATACAAAGCATGTGCATAACCACTGAGCTATAGCCATTAATATGAAGCTACCTGCACAGAATCACCATTTCCTTGTGTTATGTATGCAGGAATGGATCAAGTCTGTTCTGCTAAAACACATGAAATTCAATGGGATTCTCTGCAGACTTCCATACATGGCTGGCAGAACAATGGAATACGAGGACTTGAAATTGATGTATCTCTTATATCCAGATTAAGAAATTTACTATCTTAAGGAGGATACGCTGTCTTCATATTAAAAGGCAGGTTCAAAATACACTGTTGCTACAGAAGATGGAATTCTAGATGTGAACCAGTGAGATCTTGGTACACAATATTCTCAGTGGTATTGGGGCAAGTAACTATTGTTCAGCCTGAGCTCCCCGTTGTTCCAATGGGAACATTCATGATCATGTACCTTGCAACAAGGTTGCAAGAGCAATCTTTAACAGACAGCTTATTGTATTGATTGATTGATTGATTGATTGATTACATGTCTATGCCACCCCATACAAAAAAGGTCCCTGGGCAGCTCACAATCCAAAAACCATTAAAACATTGACACAATTAAAACAATCTTTAAAAAAATAAATAACCAAATAAAAATGCTAAAACCCAAAGCGTTAAAACTATAAACTAAAAGCCTGGCTAAACAGGTATGTTTTCAGGTCCTTCTTAAAAACATTCAGAGAAGGGGAAACTCCAATTTCATTAGGAATTGAATTCCAGAGTCCCAGGGCAACTCTAGAAAAGGCCTGGTTTTGAATCGCCACCAACCGAGGCAGTGGCAACCTCAACCGGACCTCTTCAGATGATCTCAATAGGTGGCGGAGTTGATGAAGAAGAAGGCATTCTCTTAAATACCTTGGACGCAAGCCATTTAGGGTTTTATAGGTAATGACCAGCACTTTGTATTTTGCTCAGAAACATATTGGCAGCCAGTGTAGTTCTTTTAAAACAGGTGTTATATGATCTCTTTGGGCAACCCTGGAGACCAACCTGGCTGCTACATTCTGTACTAACTGCAATTTTCCAAACTACGTACAAAGGTAGCCCAATATAGAGTACATTGTAGTAGTCAGGTCTGGATGTTGCCAGCATATGCACCACTGTTTTAAGGTCATTTATCTCCAGAAATCATCCAGCCCATTACAGCCTGATGATCTTTCCCATCAGTTTAATGTAGATGTTAAAAAGCACTGCAGACAGTATGGAGCCTTGAGGGACTCCATACTGGAGTTCTTATTTTGAAGAGCAACAGTCTCCAAACGACGCCATCTGGAACCTACCTAAGGAGCGAAACCACTGCAAAGCTGTGCCTCCCCCTCCCAACCCCTTCAGGTGCCCCAGAAAGATACCATGGTCGATGGTATCAAAGGCTACAGGGAGGTCCAAAAGGATATACAGAGTCTCACTAATTGGAGACCATCCAACAGGCCGAACAAGGCCATCTGAACCCCATAGCCTGCCAGAAATCCAGTTTGAAAAGGGTCCATTGCTTTAAGGTGCTCACCGGAAACTACACTTCTCATTTCTTACTGCACTGTGCCTGCCAAAGGGAGAGCCAGCCTAACTTGACGGCTCCCCCACCCACCCACCATCCAAAAATGAAGCCAATTCTCCCTGGATATCACTCAAAAATATGTCACCACTCCCCATACAAGTAGGGAGTGGGTGGCTACAATTTGTGGGATTAAATTATCATAGGGGGACCCCAAAATTAAGGCTGATCTTGAAGATAACTTTGGCTTGAAATAATGGGGGTGAAAGCAGGCAAAATTGCCCCCTGCTTTACCATATTTTGCACTGCCTCTTCCTATTGACATTGGGAGCAGTGGTGTTACTTTTGGTGGTTGATGGCAAGCAGCTGGCAGCCATTGACTGACATACCACACAAAGGTTCTGGGTAGGTCATCCCAGTCACATTGTATGTGCACAAATTATTCAAACATTACTCAAATGTTGTTACACAAGAGTAATCCTAATATTTCCAGTGGGCCTACCCTTGTGTAACAGGATTTGCATGCAAGCAACATTAGTGGGCTGACATATTTTGCATGGTATGTCAGTCACTGTTCTTTTCCCTACACACCCCTCTTTGAAGTGCTGCTACTTTGTGGGGGGAAACAATAGTGACTAGTCATTGGAAGGCACACTGCCAACACTAATGGTGAATATCAAGCTCCTCCAGTTGTGTATTCCTGAAAGATCACCCAAATCCTCCCATTTTTCCTGCCTATGAATGAGAACATTAAGGTTGTTACCCAATTAAGTGCATATTTCTTGACCAATCACATAAGTTTTGACAAATTAATTGATTACTTGTTGTGTTAAAAATACAACACTGAATAGATTTGCATATGAAAAATAGTTCTGAAACAAGCATTCTTTCTTTTTAGTATTGTCATATATGTCATAACAATAACCATCTCAGAAGTCTTCTTTCTGGAGCCAAAGAGAAGGAATGCCCCTTCTAAAATGGCATCTATCACCCGTAGTTTGTCATGACTCAAAGTTTGTCACTTTGAGCACTTTTGTTGAAAAGCAGTATATAAATATTCATCATCATTGCCACGTTTGGAAGCTGCCCCCACACTGGAGGATAAGGCAGACAGTTCAGGAAATGGGACAGGGTGGGAAGGCCTTATCACTCAGACCCTGGGTAACGCTGCACCACCAGGACCCCTACACCAGTTGTTTTTCCAAATGGCAATTGAATACAGCTTTGCTACTCTTAGGCTCGGGGTGGGATTCATATGAGGAAACCATTTACAGTGATGGCAAGATGGCAAGAGAAGGTGCTGTTCATACAACCAATAGTAGTATTCAGCTTTTCTCCTGACGATTCACAGTTACTGTGCATCATATATGTCCTAAAAAATTAGTGCTTTGGGCAGTGCTTAAAACAACTTAACTTTAGGTACTTCCTGCCACAGTAAAGCCACCTGTCTGGGAAAGCTCTAGGAGATCCTGGGGAATGCAAGCCAACAACTCCACCACAACTTGAGGACACAGGCCTGCTTTCTTTATTTGGTTCCTGCCAATCCTAATAGAGCTCCCCTAATCTTTACAGAGCCAGTGCTTACAAAATCAAGCTAGGCCCCTTTAAGAAACAACCTTCCCTAGGGAAGAGGGTGGCACCAATTCACTCTGCCTGGGCAGAAGCCATAAAAACCCCCACCAGCAATTGGCTCTAAGAAGCCATTGGAGCAACACTCTTCCCACATCTCTTGCAAATGCCTATTTGGAGCTAGCTGAGATCTACGTCCCTCCCTGCCATAGACCTCAGCTTGTCTTAACACAGGATATAGTTTTTGTAAGCAAAGCATTTTTAAAAATTACTTTTTAATTTTTAATTTTTTTCTAGGGAAAAAAGTGTACTCCCTTTAATCAGTCAAAAGTCTGAAGATCTATTAATCTAATTGATTGACTAGACATTAACCACAGAGAATACACATGTGATCTCGATTTTTTTCTCCCCGTGACCCTGGTCTCTCCACAGCCGTTCTCTTGTTTTACTTCTCCCTCTCACCTCTCCCAAGCAGGGCCTCAGAGTTTTTGAGGTGAGGGGGTTTGGTTTACCCAAGTCCTCCTCCTCCAGGCTCCTTGGGGTCACCGTGGCAGTCTCTCTTCGGAGGCCTCCACCACTCACCCTCCAGCCGCCCCTTATCACTGTCCAAGCCTGCCTTAAATCTCTCTGGCCAACTGATGCATCCCACGCGCCCACTGATTGGACCTCTGTCTTGCCATATCAGGCTGCTCTCACCCTTATCCTCCTCATCTGTGCCTCTGTCTTCTGCTGCCTCCTCCCTCATTTGCCCCCACCCATCTCCCGGCCCCTCTAGCCCAGCCCCTTGGTCTTTCAGTGTCTCGGCTGGCCGCTCGTTGGGTTGCTCTGCCTGGCTGCCTGCCCTGCCTGGGGCCTCTCTGGCCTTGGCTGTCAAGGGAAAGTTGGAGCTGGTAAGGCCAGCGGGGGGCCCGCTGGACATGTAAAAAAAAAAATCAAACATAGATTTTAGAGCCTATATTTTGGAGGACTTCATCCAGAATATTTCTCATGTCTATGGTACTAGAGCCAAATAACAAAGGTTCCAAGTGATTGCGTTGTGATGAGATATTATAGCTCCTTCTTCTTAGCACAACTATTTGACAGAAACGAGAATTTGCAATTGGTACTATTTACTGTATTCATTATAATTTGTCTTGAGTCTGAGGTATAACTTTTTCTGCCTCATCTGTTCCGTGAAAGGTAAAATAAATGGTACTGCTCTGACCTTTTTTAGTATTCTGCAATTTGATTCGCTTGCCATTCCCATCCTCCCCTGTTTACAGTCTCCACAACTTGTGACTGGAATGGACAGTCAGTCAAAACAGAATACTGAAAAGGTCAGCACAGTACCATTCAGTGCATATTTTCCTCACAACTCATAGAGTATTTAAGTCTCTAATCTTGATGACAGATTGCCATGAGATCAGAAAAAACAGACACGATAGGTTCTCTTCTGTGACAACAGTTGTGATAGGAAAATAAAATAGCCCAACTACTGAAGTGCCCATAGGACTAACTTACACTGTCAGGGGTTTTTTTGTTGAAATTCTGGATTTGGGTCGTAGATAGTGGGAAATTCCAGATTTGTGACCCCACCTTTAATGTACCCATGATAACACAACCTAGAATGAGGAACAGAATATGACTTTGATCTCACTGCCTTTAAATTCAACAATAATAATAGAAGAAAATATGCTTTCTAAAAAATGACCTTTAAACTATATTTCTGCCTTCATATTCACTGAATGGATGAGAAAATGAGATGGACACTCTCTGCAAGCTATCAAAATAAATTTACCAGGCCTGCTAGTGTACATAACTCGGTAGAATAAATAATTCATATAAGAAGGTATAATCCCATATATTCTATGTGCAAGATAATAATGCCTATTCATTCTGAAAAATGAACCAGCTTCTACTGCAATCCTTGGTTTCACACATTTCCCGGCCATTATTCAGTGTTGTTGAGGTATTAATGTCCCTGCATCTGCAATCTCTATTCCTGACTCCCAGTGCAATCAAGAGGTGGGTCTTTGGGCTGTGTAGCAAGCGACCAGAATAGTTTTCTCTTTCCTTAAACTACTGCAGTATTGCAGATGCAGGCTGAGGCATGGCTGCGTTAGGTAGCAGCAGCGGTGGCATTGATGGAATAGCACCTGGCACATCATTGCCTCCTACAGGGTTGGTTCCCACGATGAAAATCTCATCCATTCAATGGGGCCCTCTAATTATTACCTACCCTCTTTTCTTTGCTAGGGACATGATGAGAATGTTCTTTTCCAAGATGAAATCTACCATATCAGGGACTGTTAATGTTTTCATCTGGCTCAATGCTCAGATATGTCTTTTACTCCTTGTAAATCTAGCATTGTATAGAATCAAGGGATAAGAGAAGATTTATGTTTCACTACCTTGAAAAGAATGCGGGAGGACAATGGATGACATAGGCTGAGACCGTGTTGTCGTCTGTAAATAAAGTATTAACCTTTGCAGTGTCTCTACAGAACACTACACCTGCAATTTTGCTTAGAAGCAGAATGCAGCAACACTGTCCTATGAATTAGAATATTTAGCATGTGATCTTACTAATGACCATATTTCTAAATGTTTCTTGGTTTAATCTCTGAGAAAACTCTGTTACAATACTTGATTATAATGCTTCAAGTTGTGTTGGGTTTTTATCTGTTTTTCATGGCATGAACGGGCTGCTAGCAATACATTATCTCCAGCCTTCTTTTTGTTGGACACATTCTCTATTCTGTTCAAGAGAATGAGGATGCTGATCTTCAGCCATGGAGTCCATCTATTAGAATAGGCTTTCCTCCCTCCAAAAAAAGGATCTCTGCCTTGTGAGAAAGGCCAGTGATATGAGGACTTCAAACCAAAGTAGTAGGGTATGTGGAAGAGAACTGTGATGCTTTGGATCAGGGTTTCTCAACGTGTGGGTCCCCAGAAGTTATTGGACTTCAACTCCCATAATCCCCAGCCCCAATGGCCTTTGGTTGGGAATTATGGGAGTTGAAGTCCAATTACATCTGGGGACCCACACGTTGAGAATCCCTGCTTTGGATTGCTGAGAGTGTAACTTGTCTTGTGGATTCACTGTGAAAATCAGTTGGGAGTTTTGCCAATCCTGTTGTGATATGAGGCCACCAAATCCATAGTCTCACTATGTGGGTCAGACCACTTTGCTACATGACAAAAGCCCTATTCAGACTTTGGGTTCAATCATGTTGTGAAATGAGGCCACCAAATCCATAGTCTCACTATGGGGTCAGACCACTTTGCTACATGACAAAAGCCCTATTCAGACTTTGGGTTGGTTTGCAGAGCGCTGACTGCAGCACATGCACAGGATTGGGTCACGCCAAGACTGCTCCCATCCTGACATCGCTGCAGGCCATCCTAATACACTTTTGGGATGTTCTTTAATCACAAAAAGAGGAGTTCAGCTGAATTGCCACCTAACACTCCAAAACCCTGGATGTAGTGTGTATAGAGGGACAATTCAGATTAACAGCCACCACAATCACTTAAAGGACGCTCCAATAGCACATATAGATATCCTCAATAATATCAGTGCAAGTACACTCTTGGTGTGAACCCATCCTCCTCATGTATCTGAGCTGGCATTCACCTCCAGCCTATAACATTGTACAAATGTACAAATGTCTATACATTCATACATGTGTTTGTGTGTATGACTGTACCTGCATTCATTTTTAAAGTGAATCTGAATATAGACTCCCTCAAATGCATGATACAGATAGGAAGGGTACTGTTATACTCTTTCTTCAGTATTATATATGAATAAATGGACCTGTGTACAGGTAGAGATTATAATTGCTTCTCTGAGAGAAGGCAGGATGCCTCCTTGTCTTAAGGAGGTGATCATTAGATTGCTTCTGAAGATACCTGCATTGGATCCCTCAGAGTTAAGCAACTACAGGCCTGCCCCCAAGCTTCCATGGCTGGGCAAGGTGATTGAGAAGGTGGTGGCCTCCCAGCTCTAGGTGGTCTTGGAGGAAAAACCACCTAGCGTGGACCACCATTATCTAGACCCATTTCAACTGGCTTACGGGAAGGCTATGGGGTGGAGACTGCCTTGGTCGGCCTGATGGATGATCTCCAGTTGGGAATTGACAGAGGGAGTGTGACTCTGTTGGTCATAAGAACATAAGAACAGGCCAGCTGTATCAGGCACAAGGCCCATCCAGTCCAGCTTTCTGTTTCACGTAGTGGCCCACCAGATGCCTCTGGAGATCCCACAGGCAAGAGGTATGTGCATACCCTCTCTCCTGCTGTTGCTCCCCTGCAACTAGTATTGAGAGGCATCATGCCCCTGAGGCTGGAGATGGCCCACAACCTCCTGACTAGTAGCCATTGATAGACCTATCCACCATGAGTCTGTCTAAGTCCCTTTTTAAGCCATCCAAGCTGGTGGACATCACCACATCCCATGGCAAAGAATTCCATAGATTAATTATGCTCTGTGTGAAAAAGTAGTTCCTGTTGTTGGTCCTAAATTTCCCGACTTTCAGTTACATGGGGTGGCCCCTGGTTTTAGTGTTGTGAGAGGAGAGAAATTTCTCTCTGTCCACCCTCACCACTGCAAGCATAATTTTATATATCTTGATCATATCTCCCCGTAGTCACCTCTTTTCCAAGGTAAAGAGCCCCAGATTCTGTAGCCTTGCCTCATAAGGAAGGTGCTCCAGGCCCCTGATCATTTTGGTTGCCCTCTTCTGCACCTTTTCCAGTTCTACAATATCCTTCTTAAGATATGCTAAATCATTGTAAACCGCTTAGAGAGCTTCGACTATAGAGAGGTATATAAATGTAATGCTATTGCTATTGCTATGTGGTCACCAAAGCTATACGCATTACTTCAGATGTGGCCGTACCATAGATTTTTATAAGGGGCTTATAATATTAGCATTTTTAGTTTTAATCCGCTTCCTGATGATGAGTCCTAGCATGGAATTAGCCTTTTTCACAGCTGGCACGCACTGAGATGACACTTTCAATGAGCTGTCCACCATGACCCCAAGATCTTTCTCCTGGTCATTCGCCAACAGCTCAGATCCCATCAGCGTATATGTGAAGTGGGGGGGGGGGGTTGCCCCAATGTGCATCACTTTACACTTGCTTACATTGAATCACATTTGCCATTTTGTCACCCACTCACCCAGTTTGGAGAGATCTTTTTGGAGTGCCTCACAATCCATTGTGGATTTCACTACCCTCTATACCCCCCTAGTGTCATCTGCAAGTCTGGACACTTCGCTGGTCACCCCAACTTCTAGATCATTTGTAAATAAGTTAAAGAGCACTGGCCCCAGCACTGATCCCTGGGAGACCCCACTTCCTAGCTCCCTCCATTGTAAAAACTGTCAATTTATTCCCTCTCTCTGTTTCCTGTCCTTCAACCAGTTACCAATCCACACATGAACCTGTCCCCTTATTCCATGATTGCTAACTTAACTCAAGAGCCTTTGGTGGGGAACTTTATCAAAAGCTTTTTGGAAGTCCAAGTATTCAATGTCAACCAAGTTACCTTTATCCACATTCCTGTTGACATTCTCAAAGAACTCCAAAAGGTTAGTGAGGCAAGATTTCCTTTGCAGAAGCCATGCTGGTTCTCCTTCAGCAAGGCCTTTTCTTCTATATGCTTAACAATTTTGTCCTCAAGTATGCTTTCCATCAATTTACCCAGCATCGAAGTTAATCTGACTGGCCTGTAATTTCCCAGATCCCCCTGGATCTCTTTTTGAAAATTGGAGTCACAATGGCTACTTTCCAGTCCTCTGGTACAGAGCCTGATTGTAGGGACAAGTTATATATTTTTGCTAAGAGATCGGCAATTTCACATTTGAGTTCCTTCAGAACTCTTGGGTGGATGCCATCTGGCTCTGGCGATATGTTAATTTTTTAGCTTTTCAAGACAGTTTAGAACATCTTCCCTTGCCACCTCAAATTCACACAGTTTCTCAGCTGCTAAACCTGAAATGCCCAATTCTAGAAAGGGTATATGGTCAGTATCCTCTGCCGTGATGACAGATGCAAAGAACTTATTCAGCTTCTCTGCAATCTTCTTATTCTCCTTAATAATCCCTTTGACGCCCTCATCATCTAAGGGTCCAACTGCCTCCCTGGCAGTTTTTATGCTGCTGATATATTTAAAGAAGTTTTTGTTATTTCCCTTGACACTTCTAGCTATATGCCCCTCAAACTCTCCTTTTGGATCCCTTATGTCTCCTTGCATTTCTTTTGCCAGAGTTTATGTTCCTTCCTGTTCTCTTCATTTCGTCAGGACTTCCATTTTCTGAAGGAAGTCTTCTTCCCTTTTATAGCTTCCTTGACTCTACTTGTTAGCCATGCTGACTAACCTGGACTTGGTGGTACCCTTCTTCCTTCTTGGTATACATTCCAACTGTGCTTCTAGTACTGTGGTTTTAAATAGGTTCCATGCTTTCTGGAGTGATTTGAGCCTCCTAGCTTTCCCTTTCAATTTCCTTCTTACCAGTCCGCTCATTTTTGAGAAGTTTCCTCTTCTGAAGTCCAACACATCTGTATTGGACTTCCTTGATAATTCTCCACTTGCATACATGCTGAATTGAATCACACTATGGCCACTGCTACCCAATGTTTCTGCAACTCTGACATCTCACACCAGGTCCTTGGCACCACTCAGGATTTAGTCCAAGGTCACCATCCCTCTGGTTGGTTCAGTGACTAACTGTTCTAAGGCACAGTCATTCCGCACATCTAGAAATCTGGCCTCTCTTTCATTACCTGAATGTGAATTTACCCAGTCTATGTGTGGGTAGTTGAAGTCACCCATTATTACTGCCCTGCCTCTCTAATCTGTTTCTCCAACTCCAGGCCACTCTCAGCGCTTTGATCTGGAGGGCGATAGCACATCCCTAGAAATTTCCTTTCAGTCCTCTTAATGTTACCCATAATGATCCTGTGGAGGACTCCAGTCCATCTAGGTTTTCTAGTTTATTGGAATCTATCCCTTCTTTGATATACAGTGTCACTCCTCCCCCAGTCCTTCCCTCCCTGTCCCTTCTATAGAGTTTATATCCAGAAATAATCAGGTCCCACTGGTTCTCACCATTCCACCAGGTTTCTGTTACACCCACTATATCTATGTTTTCATTAGTAACCAAGTACTCCAGCTCACCCATCTTGGCTCAGAGGCTTCTGGCACTGGTATATAAACTTATTTGGCAAGCTGTCCTATTTTTCCTTCTGTTCAACTCCTGGCTGTACTCTTTCCCTTTCTGGTTTATCCAAAACATGTTCACCCTCACATCTTAGGGGACTTTGCTGGTCAAGGCAGATACCACCAGTTCTGCTGGCAATCCCCATCAGGAAGAAGTCCTTTTGGATCTCTTCGTGGCTTGAGATACTGTTGACCATAGTATCCTTCTGGAACGTCTGAGGGGATTGGGGGTGGGAGGCACTGCTTTGCAGTGGTTCTGCTCCTACCTCATGGGCAGATTCCAGATGGTGTCTCTTGGAGAAAGTTGTTCTTCCAAATCTGAACGTTCCTATGGTGTCCTTCAGGACTCCATATTGTCTCCAATCATATTTAACATCTATATGAAACTGCTGGGAGAGATCATCAGGGGATTTGGTGCAGGGTGTTATCAATATGCTGATGATACCTAAATCTATTTCTCCATGTCATACTCATCGGGAGAAGGCATAGCCTCTCTAAATGCCTGCCTGGAGGCAGTAATGGACTGGATGAGGGAGAACAAACTGAGGCTGAATCCAGATAAGATGGAGGTACTTATTGTACAGGGTTGGAATTTGGGAGACCATATTGATCTGCTGGTTCTGGATGGGGTCACACTCCCCTAGAAGGAACAGGTTACGCAGTCTGGGGATGCTTCTGCATCCAAACCTCTGCCTGGTGTCCGAGGTTGAGGCTGTGGCCAGAGGTGCTTTAACAGTATCGGCTGATATGCCAACTGTGTCCATTTCTTGAGATGTACAACCTCAAAATGGTGGTAGGTATGCTGGTAACTTCTAGGCTGGATTGCTGCAATGTGCTCTATGTGCTCTATGTGGGGCTGCCTTTGTATGCAGGCTGGAAACTGTAGTTGGTCCAGAATGCGGTGGCTAGTTTGGTCTCTGGGTCATCTAGGAGAGATCATATTACTCCTGTGTAGAGAGAACTGCGCTGGCTGCCGACACGTTTCTGGGCAAAATACAAGGTGCTGGTCATTACCTATAAAGCCCTAAACAGCTTAGGCCCTGGGTATTTAAGGGAACATCTTCTTTACCATGAGCCCCATCACCTGTTAAGATCATCTAGAGAGGTTTGCCTGTGGCTGTTGCCAACTCATTTGGTGGCTACTAGGGAACGGGTCTTTCCGTTGCTGCCCCTTGACATTGGAATGCACTTCCTGTTGAAATAACAGCCACCCCATCTATGGCAACTTTTAAAAAGACACTGAAGATTCACCCAGGCTTTTAATTAGATCTCTGATTTTAAATTTTATTGTTGGTTTTAAATTATTTTAATGTTTAAATGCTTTTAATTGTTTAATTGATTTAGTTTGGATTTTAATTGTTAATTGATTTTAATTGTTTTTATTTTGTTGTAAACCATCCTGAGCTATTTTCAGAAGGGCAGTATATAAATAAAATAAAGTAGATAAATAAATAATATGCAATCAAAAAGTCTATGATAGTTTTTTCCACTCAGTAATGTGGTATATAAAACATTATATGCACTATGAGTCCCAGCTCAACAACAGACTAATTGGTTCATATTGGAAGCATCAGTAGAGCTCAGTTTCAGCTTCCCATCTGGGATAAACAGTGATAAGGACAATAATTACAAATAGGACCAGTTATATACTGAAAGAAAATGTTTCATCCATACTTTAGAATGCTATTGTATTCCCAGTAATATTAGGTTTGGTCTAGGGAAATGAGAAGATGAGATACTGTATGCAAACTGACAGTAAGGATGTGCACAAAACTGGTTTTTGTGGTTCAGTTTTAATTATTATTTTATATTTATTTATTTATTTATTTGATTTATATACCGCCCTTAGACCCAAACTAGACCCAAACTCAATTAGACCCAAATTAGTGATGTGCACGGTCCGGAGAAGTCTGGACCGGCACCGAAGGGGGGCCTTGTTTTTAGGGCGGGGAGGGCTTGCTTAGCCCTCCCGCCTCCTTGCCCCCGCCAGCGCCCGTATTGAACAGTATAGGGGCACTGGAAACCAGCCGCCCCCCCCCCGCCGCGGCGGCGGCGAAATAACCCCCAAAGCCAGCCAGCCAGCCAGCCCTCCCTCCCTCCCAGCTAGCTGCCCGCCCACCCACCCACCCGCTCGCTCACCCGCTCGCTCACTGCATAAGAAACGAGAGGAGCTCCGGCACAGAGCTCCTCTCGTTCGGAAGGCCTCCTGCAGAATGGCGGCTTGCGCGCGCGCACATGCGCACACCGCAAAGCACGCCGTTCTCCGGAGGCCCGGTCTACCCGCCGGGAAAGGGCCGGGTAGACCGGGCCTCCGATCGCTGGAGGCCCGGTCTACCCAGCGATCGGAGGCCCGGTCTACCCGCCGGGAAAGGGCCGGGTAGACCGGGCCTCCGATCGCTGGGTAGACCGGGCCTCCGGCGATCGGAGGCCCGGTCTACTCAGCGATCGGAGGCCCGGTCTACCCGGCCCTTTCCCGGCGGGTAGACCGGGCCTCCGGAGAACGGCGTGCTTTGCGGTGCGCGCATGTGCGCGCGCGCAAGCCGCCATTCTGCAGGAGGCCTTCCAAACGAGAGGAGCTCTGTGCCGGAGCTCCTCTCGTTTCTTATGCAGTGAGCGAGCGGGTGAGCGAGCGGGTGGGTGAGCGGGCAGCTAGCTGGGAGGGAGGGAGGGCTGGCTGGCTGGCTGGCTGGCTTTGGGGGTTATTTCGCCGCCGCGGCGGCGGGGGGGCGGCTGGTTTCCAGCGCCCCTATACTGTTCAATACGGGCACTGGCGGGGGCAAGGAGGCGGGAGGGCTAAGCAAGCCCTCCCGCCCTTAAAGGCATACCCCCCACCCGGACCCGAACCAGGCAGGGCCGGACCGGTCCAGCAGTTCGGCCATTCTTTGGAATGGCCGCCGGACCGGTTCGGGCACACTGCTAACCCAAATTAGACCCAAACTCAAACCCAATTAGACCCAAACTCAAACCAGTTCTACCCGTTCAGGTTCTAAACAGTGGGGAAAGGCTGGTTGGGGGATGGGGAGATGGCAGAGACACCCCGCACGGCCACGGCAGCACCGCCGAACCCAGTAGTGAGTCCTTAAAAACATTTTTTTAACCTTAGACCGCCTGAACTGGCTCGAATTCTGGCCAAGCCAGGAGTCTGTTCAGGGGGCACAAAACCAAACATACCAGTTCAGTTTGAGTCTGATTTGGACCCGAACCAAACTGGGCAAACTGGTTTTGTGCACACCCCTACTTGGAGTGCCATCAGTGCTCCCATACAATCCATTGTTGAGGAGCCAGGACAATAGATTCCTCCAGGAGACAGGTGCTCTAGACATCTGTCTCTGTGTGTAGCCGGGCTGGTAGCAGCTCAAGCTTGCACACGACAGGGCTAAAAAGCCAGGCTAGGCGGAGTGTGTACAGTTGGATTCCAACCATATTTATTCTGAAGTTGGTCCTATTGATTTCAGTAGGACTTGTTTTTATGTAAGAATACTTTGATCAATGGTTGACATCCTAATCGTGCATGTGTGCCTATAACAAAGGGATGCATGCAGCGCTAGCCCTCACAATTCCGAAGCACAGCCGCTCTTTGCTCAATGGTTTCTGCTGCATTTCCCTGGCTCCAAAAGCACTCTTTGACCCATGGAAGCATGTCCTTAAGGGCTGTGTAACCCTCAGGAATGTGTTTCCACTGCCAAAAAGCAGCTCTGGAGCATGGGAAGCTGGTGAAATGTGTTGCACGCTTGCACAAGAGTACCTGTTTTTCACAAGCATGGGGGTTAGTGCTGCGTGCTTGTCTTTGTTGGACGCATGCGCAGATGTACCATTTGTCAAGTTGGAAGTCAGTGTCAGCTGAAATGTAAATGAATTTAAAATCTGTTAAAAAAACCACTTCTATTTCTTTTAAATCTTTATGCTAGATATTCACAGTAGTTGCTTGCAGGCCCTTTTCTAGCAAAAACCCTAAGATTTCTATCTTTTTTTCAGGGTGAATGTTAGTTTATATTGTCATTCATCATGGGAGTGATGTGTGGAAATAGGGCCATATTTCATTTTGTTGTATCAGTGCAGTTGTAATGGGAACATCTTTGACTCAATTCCCCACTTTAATGGAATTGTGGTTACCCTCTATCTTGAGGTTTCAAAACTCACTTCATGTTCACAATAACTCTCAGACTTGATGATGCTAGCTACTTTTTATTACGCTATTCAGTATAAAATATTACGACAAAAGCTATGCTATTAATATTGCACATATCACCTACAGCCTGGGTAATTCTGGCACAAAAGTACTTTTTCATCTCTACATTCCAATGCTCCAGTGCTGAGAACACCAAGGAAAATTTGCTTTTGAAAAGCTACCTTAAAAATATAGGGATTGCATGTTACAAGATTTATCAGTAAATTATAGGGGAGAAATGTTTGACAAGATTACAGTATTGATGAATTTAAACATCCAATATAAAATGTAGCTTTAAGAACTTGTACACACAGTTCATTTTCTGGCATACTCCCTAAAAAGTTTGTTGCTGTATCTGTTCTGCTAGCTCATCAGGAGTAACTTTCTGTAACTTTGCCTCCTGCGATTTAGTTCTATATTCACCTCAGACAGAGTTTGAAACTACATATTGGCCACATTCGCATGTAATGCATAGCCTCAGTTAAATGTGGCAGAGGTTGTAACTCTGTTATGTCCAAGTGCATGCAACCATGGTTTTGTGGCAAAAGTGACCTATGGTTTGCCTCACCAAACTCCAATTTGTACCTTCAATTTTTAGTAAGTTTCGACACCCTAGCCTGAGGTTTGGTGGCAGTGGCACTACATCTGGATGCGGATGGTGCCATAACCGTAGTTTCATTCGCTTTCTGGAGCTGCAGTCAGGGACGGTGGCACACCCAACTGGAATCATGACCACTCAATGCCTGCAGTGCTTCTCGCTGACCTCCTCTCTGAGCATTCGCCCGCCCTCCCTGTCTCCATTGCAATAAAGCAATTGCCCAGCAACAGGGAGCCACAGTATCCCAGCCCAAGCTTGTCAGCCTGTCAAACTGCAAAGTCTCACAGGGGCATTCTCTTTTCTCACTTTGTTCCTTGCTCCCACCTTCTGGCAAGCAGGAGAAAAGGGAAGGGATGACAGGATGGGCACTAAGTGCTTTGCTTCCCCCCAAATGAGGTGACAATGATGTATGTTCACATTACAAGCACACCACTCTGATATGGCAACACGGGCAGGGCAAGCCCATTAGAGTGCTGGGATGGAAACATATGGCAGGCTGGAGATACCCGGAGTTGGGTTATATAGGCAGCCCCAAGCAAGGATTCTTGAATGGCTAAAGTCTATTCTTTGTACAATTATGTTGGGGAAGAGGGGGCCAGCTCCTTCCCCTTGGGGGTACCTGTGTGGTCCCTAGACTTACTCATGAGAAGGGCCAGGCAGCAGGATTAGCATTGCCCCAGTGAAAAGGATGAGTCATCATATGTGATTATGATGGATGATGATCCTGAGTGGACCATTCACTCATGAGAGTGTAAGCCCATGGGGCCTCCCCCTCAAAATTCATGAGAATAATTGTGTGTGGGGACATGGGAGTTGGGCAGAATCACTAATAATGTGCAGCAACAATCCCTCTTCTCCCATGGATTGCTCTCTCATGAGATTGTCAGGCCATGGTGAGTGGACAACAGAAACCACCATGCCAGATTGTTCTGTTTAAGAAAGCTGTGGGGACAGATACCCCGGCAAAAGCTCTCTCAGCTGCTGCCAAAAAATTGTCAAAGCATCCCCTTTGCCAGCCCATCAACTCATTTGAACATGTCCATCTTTGTTTTTGCCCAGAACAGCAAACCTACTCTCCTGGGATCTATGGAAATTGGGGCTCCTCTCTCCTGCGATTCCCCATGGTGGCAGATCTGCATAAAGTGCAACACCAAACCTGGGAATTTAGAATGAGAGTAAAGATCTGTCCTGGTCCCAGTGTTTTCCCAATCTGCCCACCTAGCTAGGCTCTGACACATGGAGCATCAAAATCTCCATGGGTGCATGAGGGGCTTCCCAGGAGAGAAGGGAGTAGCTGTGCAAAAGTTCTATCACTAACCAGAGAGTGGTAGCCCTATGCAAGAGAGGCCGTCTTTGTTGGGTTAGCTCAACTCATGAGCGCGCAGTCTGACAGAAGACCAAAGCCCTAGGTGAGCCTCAGGTCCTTCCCAGTAGACTTGCTCTCTCATGAGAGTGCTAGTCAGCTGGTGGCACACTGCCACGGGAGCAGAAGTGTGATTTGGTCTGCATTGACTGCTTTGCCAGGGTGAGGCCTCGTAAGAGCATCCTTGGTCATAGAGGGCCAGACCCCAGGATCCTTTGCCCATATATATATTGCCATTTAGTCATAGAGCCATTTAGTTATTGAAAATTGCCATTTAGTCATAGAGCCTTGAAGCTCGCTACACATGTGGGTAAGGAGGTCAAGGTCTTGTTTTTGTTTTTAACTAATGTTTTAATGTTGTTTTTATCTTCTTGTAAACTGCCCAGAGACATAAGTTTTGGGCGGTATAATATATATTTAATAAATAAATAAATAAATAAATAAATAAATAAATAAAATAAAATAAAATAAAATAAAATAAAATAAAATAAAATAAAATAAGCCCCCCCCAACAAATTAGAATTGGTCAATTCCCTGATTTTTGGTGATTTTTTTGATTTTTTTATTTAAAATGACTAAAAATGTTGAAATTTGACTTGTTTCAAACCAGAACTTTACAAAAAGTTCTGGAACTGAAGATGCTCATTGGACCATCATTCCATCAGCATGTGGAGGCATCTGCCTTTTTGCCTTCATGAAAAAATGGTGAAAGCATGTGCCTTTTGTCCCCCTTTTATATGTTAAAATCCAACATTGACAGTTTGGGGAGTGGCATGTTGGCCATCCCAACAATTTCTCTGTCAGGTTGAATCTGATTGGATTGAATCCAACATTTTTCACTGTGCACAGGCCTATTGTTTGGCATAGGTGTGAAAGGGGACCTGTGTGTCTATACATATAGAGCTCCTCCATGCAGCTAAGAACTTTGACTGGCCTGGGTTCCCATCTATGTGAAGGAACTCTACTGGATAGGACTCCTTTCACATAAATGCTGCGAATGTAGCTGCCAGGGGCAATGGCAATAGGTGCATTGGCATCAGGGCAATGACAAGAGGGGGAATAAATGAAGAGGGTTTTAATGAACTTGAGACATGATATAAGTTGAACTTGACTTTGTAGAGCAGGGGGAGCATGACAGAGTTGCAAATTTATGTAGCATCAACTTTTTTCATTTTAACATATGCTTCTGCCCTACCAATTATGAACTTTCCTCCCTAGCCTTTCCCCCAGATTCTGTAGGGGAACAGGTCGAAACCTTTACAGGTCGAAACCTTCAATCAATCAATCAATCAATCTTTTAATAAAATAGAATATCGATAAGAATATATTTTTAAAAATATATTCCACCCAGAGACATATATTTAAAAATATATAAACCAACCAGAGACAAACGTTTCGGGCAGTATAAAAATATGTTAATTTTAAAAAATGTGGTGTAAGCTTCAAAAATGAATACAAACTAACACTATTCTCTGCCCCCTGCCCCCAAGAAACTAAAAGATAGATCACTCCTGGCTAACCATGGTAGCACTGCTTGCTCTCTAGGGAACAGTGCTAAAACTTCTAGCTTTATTTAGAAATGGCCATTTCATTGTTCTTCTTGCACTCCGCATTTTAAACAAGGAAAAGCTAAAGCAACACAGGAATTACAATTAGCACTTCACTAGTTTATTGGTTCTTTGTTTTTGCGCTAGCTCGTTTGCTCTGTTACTTGCTTTACTAATATGCTGCAATTATAATTTGCTTGAAATGATAATTTCCTTGATACTCCAGCCAGCACAGCAGAATTCCATAAGACAATTCAGGCTCATTGTCCTGAGGGGTATTCTTGGAGGCCTTACTTACAAACCATTTTTTAATTTGGTTCAGTGCACTGAGAGATGAAGCCAATCCTGAGCACAGCTTTGTGGCCAGGAGCTCCTTTGATTCACTCGATTTTACACATGTGCCACCATGTGCAGGTCTGAGGCCAAGGGCACTTTTCTAGCCTTGAGGTCTTTGCAGGTCACTCCCATACACAAGAGAACTTTCATTGACTGCCAGCTGTGTCCCTTTCTCTCTCCCCGCCCCCTCCCCTTCAGCTGGTATGTATTTTCTTAAACAATAGGCATTGTTTCAAATCTAGGAATTCAGTTTCAAAGAAATCACAGTTTGGAAGGTCAGATCCTGATCTGCTACTGACAGGCGCTGAGCTCCATGTGGCTGACTGATGCCCTGCCTTTATTCTGCCGCTGTTACTAGGCAGAAGTTAATCAAGCAATGCTAGGAAGAATGCTGCGCAGGTAAGTACTGCTATCAGCTAATACTGAGTGGAGAAGTCAGATAAGAGACAAACGTGAAAAAAGGGTCAAGACATTTGCATCATATGCAGTGCTCAAATGATAGAGGAATAAGTAGTGGGGTTAAAATTAGGGAAAGGCAGGATTTCATATATAAAATGTCTTGTTTCTTCAGAAATCAAAGAAGGTGCTTGGCCATTCTAGTCTGATGCCAGGAGCTTCCTTTCCCCTTAGGATTCCCAGAATTTCCCATTCCATCTCAAGTGGCTGTGTCGTATGCACTGCTTCATGTTATAGCTGCTTGTGTGCAATAGGTTTGTGATACTGCGCCATCTAATGGTGCAGCGGGGAATGACTTGACTAGCAAGCTAGAGGTTGCTGGTTCGAATCCCCACTGGTATGTTTCCCAGACTATGGGAAACACCTATATCGGGCAACAGTGATATAGGAAGAAGTTGAAAGGCATCAGCTCATACTGTGCAGGAGATGGCAATGGTAAACTCCTCCTGTATTCTAGGAAAGTCAACCACAGGGCTCTGTGGTCACCAGGAGTTGACACTGACTTGATGGCACACTTTACCTTTAACTGAAGCTGCAGCTGGTTCTTTCTGGCAGGTGGTGAAGAGACTCCCTACCTTCTCTCATTTTAACTAATCTTCCACTTAATGAAATCCTGCCTTTCCCTAATTTTAGCCAGTTCCTGGCGCAGCGCCTCCCCACCAGTGTCCTTCTAAAAACAATGAGGAAGGTGGCTGGGTCCTCTCTATTCTCTCCCAGAAAAATTCAATCACATGCCATGGCTGGAAGAACTGGTACAAACAAAGTGGACAGGATATGTTAGGGTGCTTATAAAGAGAAAATACAGGGCTACTGAGACATGGATGCGAAGCAGTGAGCCACCACAACGTCTTGTGAGATTTGCCCATTTCTTTTCTTTTTTTCTCTGGATAATGCTCAGATCTATTTTATGAGAAATATGGAGAAATGGTCTCCGTCAGTGCATACCACATTCAAAGAAGGTGGTAAAGGTTTATAGCATGCTGATAGAGCAAACAGTGCAGATTTCTCTCTGGAGTGATTAAAGGAAATGTGCAAAACGTTTTGGGTACAGAATGATCTGTACCTGAAACAACCAATTTCGGGTGATTTGGATCCAAACCAAATCACCCTTCTAGCCATCCAAGATTTTTCGGAGCCGAAACGAATCACCACCGTTTCGGCTCCGAAATGTCTGGTTTTTTTGGCCCTCCATTTTGTGGCCAATAAATGCCTTCTTCTTCCCCCTCCATTCTGAGCAATGACATCTATTTGAATTTCCCATCTTTTTGCCTCCCATTGACTTCAATGCAAAAAGGTCTGATGTGATGTCTACTCGAATTTTGGGTCCCAGGGTCAAAATAGTGGTGTGGGGTGGTAGTGCCTAATGGGTGGAGGCTACCACCCCAATTGCAGAGGGATTGGCCAAAGGGCTGATTTTTGGTGAATTTTTGAGGTTTTAGTGTCTTTGGGGCAGATTGGGGGCATAACATGGGATCTGGGCCAAAAGAGTGGGGTGGGGTGGTATTACCTAATGGGTGGAATCTACCACCCCAATTGCAGAGTGATTGGGAAAATGGCTGATTTTTGGTGAATTGTTGAAGTTTACGCATCTTTAAGGTTTTCCCCCATTAGGTATAATGGAGGGTGTATCGCTTCACGTCAGTGGAAAAGGGGTGGCCTAGAGCAGTGTGGGGTTGGTGGTAGTGCCAGGTAGGGGCAAGGAAGCTAACTGAAACTTTTCAAAGGATTTGGGCAGAGGGCTGATTTTTGGTGAATTGTTGAAGTTTACACGTCTTTAAGGTTTTTCCTCATAAGGTATAATGGAGCTTTCAGCAGCCCCATAAGTACAACTGGGGGGTGCTGGGGTGGCCCAGAGCAAGTGGTGGTATAGTGCACATAGGGTGCCAGCCACCCCCATGGGTTTCTAACCCATGGGGTACAGGGTTCTGTTGTTTCTGAGGTGTTCTGAGTGTAGATTCTATGACAGCAAATGAGAGTGGATTCATGGTGTCTCATTGAAAATCTCATTTGCTATCATAGAATCCACACTCCATTATACCTAATAGGGGAAAACCTTAAAGACGCGTAAACTTCAACAATTCACCAAAAATCATCCCTTTGCCCAATCACTCTGCAATTGGGCTGGTAGCCTCCACCCATTAGGCAGTACCACCCCACCCCACGCTTTTGGCCCAGATCCCACGTTATGCCCCCAATCTGCCCCAAAGACACTAAAACTTCAAAAATTCCCCCAAAATCAGCCCTTTGGCCAATCCCTCTGCAATTTGGGTGGTAGCTTCCACCCATTAGGTGATACCACCCCACCCCACTCTTTTGGCCCCAGGACCCATTTTTAAAATCCAAATTGATTTAGATTCAGATTCGGATTAATTTAGATCCGAATTGAATCGGGGGTGATTCGGAAGGGCCAGATTCGGATACAAAACAAATCAGAGGTGTTTCTATTTGGATCCAAATCAAAATACCGAAAATCCTAATTACACACCCCTAGAAATCAAGACTGGTTATAAGACGCAGAATAGCCCCACTTCTCTTGAAAGCCCAACAGTATCTGGGACAAGATTGTTTTCACAAGTGATGATTAAAGTGTTCTAGATTTCCCTTGTTTTGAATTCAAATTATAATAATAAGGTAGGTGGATGTGGGGAAAACTCTCAGGCTCAGGCACCCAAAATTTGCACCAGGCCTAGCTAATCTAGAGGCTCATTCTGTCTTCCAGTCTCAGAGGCTAATGCTGCACACCTATTGCATGATCATACAGATATCACAATTACCCAGTGAGCTAGATCCCAACACATCCACCAACCCTGAGGTTGCTTACAGCTGATGTGTAGGGACTCTGTTCAGGCGTTCTAATGGTTGGGGGGTGGTTCGCTTCCATGATACCCCCATGTATGTAATGTCCCACTGATTGAACAGTGGATCAAGTATGCTGGCTCCATGTCTCCCAAACCATGTCCGCAGTTCTATAGATCTTGGAGTGCCCCCACGGCTCCTAAAAACTGTGTCATAGGTGTAGCGATAGTGCTGCAATTATGTGTCATCACTGTAGCGATGCTGCTCAATATTGGGAATAACTGAAGCACCAGCACTACAGCAATGACACAATTATTAGGAGCTACGGAGACTCTGCAAGTTTGGTAGCAGGAAGGACATAATTTGGAATACATGAAGCCAGCGCCCATGAACCACTGTTCTATCAGCAGGGCACTGTGCAGTGTGTAATAGAGCTAGTGTGGTGTATTAGTTAGAGTGTAGGACTAGGACCAGGGTGAACTGAGTTCAAATCCCCATTCAGCTGTGAAACTTGCTGGGTGACTCTGGGCCAGTCACACATCTCTCTGCCTAACCTATATTACAGGGTTGTTGTGAGGATAAACAAACATGTACACAGCTCTGGGCTCCTTGGAAGAAGAGTGGGATATAAATGTAATAAATAAAATAAAATAAGCAAGCCACAATTTTGAAAAGGTCCAGTGTGTACCCTGCAACAATGCAGGGTGCTTATAGTACATGCAGCTTGTGTGTGCATTCCATTCTGTTGTATGTACATCCTGCTCTAAAATGTCTCTCTTTAGTTTTCACCTTTTGTTACCTCCTTAACATTCTTGGGGAGGAGTCAACAACCCAACTGAAGACCACATGTTCTGATGCAGAAAATTCCAGGTTCAACCCTAGCATCTCCAGCTGGGGCTAGAAAGTCCCCTGTCAAAAACCCAGGGCACTTGGTGTCAATGTTGAATTAGATGGACCAATGGTCTGATTCAGTACAGTATAATGCAATTTCCTATGTTTAACCTTCTCAAGTAAAAAATTTCTGGCCTAAAAGCACTTTTAGTGTCACTTGTGAAAACAGCCTGAAAATCAAGGACTAAATCAGAAAATCAATAGCTCACTCTTTTTAACACTCATATCCCAAGGTAATATAGAGATAGACATGTTAATGAATATACTTCTGCCCACCAAACTCATTTATTGTTTCAAAGACAAGTGAATGACAGGCACAGCGGTAACAAAAAGTTGAAGCGCCTGCTTTATTTAAACTCATTCCTCAGTTCAAAGATAAAATCGTATAGCATTGTATCTCCTTTACCCATCAGGGACATCAGGAATGGACAGAATTTTGTGTGCCTGTTCTATGCCTCCAATTAATCAAAGTTTGGCACTTGTGATTTTACTTAATCCCATTTTGCTACATTATTGATTTTTCTTCCCCAGGCTTGGGATCATGTGGTTCTCAAAACATGTATTTCATGTCAGCAGTTGTCTTTTTAATTGGTAGAGTGAAGTGAGAACATATATTCAGCTCAGTGATAGCCCTGTTTGTATTCAATAACTTTTAAAAACTTCACCCAGTCAATACTAATAGTTCAGGAAATGTCAGAGAGGGAGAGGAAGAGGGAGAGAGAGAGAGACCCCATTGAGACATAATGTCAAACTACAGGTAAACGTGCCAGAGGTTGGGATTTCTGATAATCTGAATGTGTGATGGTGCTCAACCATGGCTTTGTTTCCATCATCAAACCTGAATTGGAACACTTGGTTTGTAGTGAGTTCCGCTCCTGAAACCAGAGGTTCCGAGGCACCATTGTGATGTCCATTGCCACTATAACCTGGGTTTCATGTGCAAGCTCCTCTCATCACCATAGAGAGGTCCACTTAGAGCAGCTCATAAATGCTTCCATGCTATGGAGGCTGCATCTCTCGCTGGCTGTCTCTCAGAGTGAATGCTCTGCTTCTGCCATTGCCTCATTCCTCCTGCTGCCTCTTGGCAGCAGGGACACTGTGTCCCTAGGGTTCCTGTATTTAAAGGGACAAAGCCAGGTTGAAAGATGCCTGCTTTCCCCAGCTTGCTTTGGGCCTGACATGTTCCTAAGCAAAAAAAATGCTGGGAATAAAAGATGGAGACAGCAGGAGAGAGTTCTCAAACATTATCATTTCAGTGTTTGTGTTAAGGAGACGTTAAACCCCACATTCATACATACATAAACACATTTCTGCACATACACAGATAGACTCTGCACCAGCACAGAGGAATCAGAGCAGCAGCAGAGAAGTGTACACAATAAGATGAGTTTTCTGCAAATACACCCCCCACCAACAGCAGGGGAGACAGCTAAGGGATGATGAACCAATGCTTCACTTTTAAAGTGGAGCACTTTTAAACCGCTGGGAGAGATCATCAGGAGGTTTGGCACAGGGTGTTATCAATATGCTGCTGACACCCAGATCTACTTCTCCATGTTGATCTCATCAGGAAATGGCATAACTTCCCTAAATGCCTGCCTGGAGGTGGTAATGGGCTGGATGAAGGATAACAAACTGAAGTTCAATGCAAATAAGACAAAGGTACTGACTGGGGAAGCAGCTTGCCTAGGGAGTTTGCCTTTTAGTTTGAGTGCCTGCTGGTGTACTTCCCAATTGGTGTCTAGTAAATATATATTTGTAGTCACCTATATCAGGCAGCAGCAATATAAGAAGGTGCTGGAGGTGAATGCTCACTTCAGTGAAAAAGGCAAAGACATTATCTCATACTGCGTGGGAGAAAGGCAATGGTAAACCTCTCTTGTATTCTCCCAAGAAAGCTACATGGCTCTATGTTCGCCAGGAATCAACACCGACTCAATGGCACAATCTTTCCTTTCTACTGACTGTAGGGGTGGGGTCAAGACCCAAGAGAGGGTTTAAATCTGCCTGTTCTGGATGGGGTTACACTCCCTCGGAAAGATCAGGTACAAAGCTTGGGGGTACTCCTAGATCCCAAACTCTCTCTCTGGTTTCTCAAATTGAGGCAGTGGCCAGGAGTGGTATCAGCTTCAGCTAATATGTCGGCTACATCTATTACTGGAGGCAAATGACCTTAAAACAGTAGTGTATATGCTGGTAACCTCCCAGCTTGACTACTGTAATGCACTCTACATGGGGCTGCCTTTGTATGTAGTCCAGTAACTACAATTGGTACAGAATGTGGCACCCAGACTGGTCTCTGGGACATCCTGAAGGGACCATATAACACTGATTTTAAAAGAATTACACTGGCTGCTGATATGTTTCCAGGTGAAATACAAAGTGCTGGTTATTACCTATAAAGCCCTTAATGGCCTGGATCCATGGTATTTAAGAGAGTGCCTTCTGTATCATGAATCCTATCACCTATTACGACCTTCTGGAGAGGTCCAGTTACGGTTGCCACCGGCTTATTTGGTGGTAATTCGGGACTGGGCCTTCTCTGTGGCTGCCCCAGGGCTTTGGAACAAGCTCCCTGCTGAAATAAGAGCATCTCCTTCTCTGTTTGCTCATCTGGGTTTGCCAGATGCCACCTCCCCAGCCAGGTAACAGGCCCCAAAACCACCTGCTACAATTACTGTACATGATATATGTGTTTGAGTCCAGTAGCAGCTGTGCAGCTATGTCATGGCATAAACTCTACTGAGTCATCCTTTCTCTGACCCACCCATTCACCTTCCCCTCCTTCACATTTCTCAGTGGTTTTCTATGGACCCCCTTCCCATCTTCAAGAGCCCCTTGCCATTCTGTGGTATCAGGGATTGTGCATATGCATAGCTGTGCCGCTTAGGAATTCCGGGAAAGTCACTGGTACACACTGGTTAATATGTCCTTTTCCTGCTGAGAATGAGCAATTGATGCCAAGAAGGCATGATCACACTGAGCATGCCCACTCTTATATTGCAGCCAATAGTTGCCGTTTTACTGGCGTGCTGATGCCTTGCCCACAGTCTGGTGATGCAAGTGGAATGGAACTTGCTGGGATAAAGCCTGGGCAGACTAGGAAGAGGGTTACTCTGCACAGAAACTGGAGGTTGTGAAAGCATAGTTGCTTTATCATCTATGGCATCATTCTCAGCTTCACAGATTAACTACAGCTTTGTCTACTCGTGGTTTGATGCTATGTCTGAATGGGGCCATGGAGGGGGTGGGTATTCATGCTACTTTTTTTTTTTTTAAGTAAAATTATTTACAAGGAATGAGAGGGATGAACTGAGGAGCCCATGTCACTTTCAAGAAAAGGTATAGGTATTCCCTGATGCTGGCAGCCCAGTTTTGGATTAACTTTGAATGGATCGAAGCATAACATATTCACATTTTTCCCCAGTATATAAGATTGATAGCTGATTTCAAAAACAGGCCCTTCTGTGTCCGCACAACTTACCTGACTTCTCAGAATCCTGTCCATTTCATTTCAGAGATCACTTCCCACCAGCCTATCTTCTTCCCCCTCTACTATCTGTGGAGTTATACCCTCAGGTGGCTTATTTTAAGAGGGGAAACATGACATTTATACACAGCTTGTGTTCATCCTTGTCTTTCATCCCACAAAACAGAATGAATAACTTTCCCCTTAGGGCACTCCTGCTTCTGGGATCCCTTAGGGCAGCTCTTCATCCTATCAGTTTAGCACTGTAATGCTAAAGTGGAAGCACAAAAAGGCCCCAGGTAGAGTCCCTCAGTAAATAAGACACATTTCCATCATCTTTCCAATCAGAAACTGAGTTCTACATTTTTGTGGCTGGTGCAGATCTCAAGCTGACTCCCTTTTGTGCTGTTTGTGAACTGCTGCTAGCATCAGAAATTAGGACGAAAAAACAATTTAAAAACAATACAAATGAACAGAGATCAGAAATGTAATAGCTCTTATCCCTTCCAGCTCACCTGCCAGCTCTTTGACCTTGGGAAGCAGTACCAATCACCCACAGAACCTCACTTTGCTTCTTTGTAATGCCAGGTTGGTTCAAAATAAAACAGAAATCATCCACAACTTGATTGTGGATGATGGAGCTGACCTGGTATGTATCACAGAAATCTGGCTGGTGGAGGCTAGTGGTCCAGTCTGGCCCCAGTTTCTCCTGCCAGGAGCAAGTGAGAGGAGCAAGAGTGAGAGGACGTGGGTGAGGAGGTGGAGGGGTCGTTAATATATCCCTTACCAGGATCCCTGTAAGGGAATTAGCTTATATCAAATGTGTGTACCTAAGTCTGGGGGCAGGGACAGAGTGAGACTTCTCTTGGTGTACCATTCACCCCACTACCCAGTAGAATCCTTGACTGAGCTGACTGACTTGGTTGCAGAGCTGACATTGGGGTCACCTGGATTGATGGTGGTTGGGGAATTCAATGTTCACTTTGGGACCGTTTTGTCAGGAGCAGCTTGGGTGTTTATAGCTACCATGAAACTATGGGCTTGTCCAACGTAGTCTTGGGACTGAGGCATATTGCTGGTCACATGCTTGATTTAGTCCTCTGTTCTGGTCAGGGCAGCAATTATGTCCCTTGGGTGGGGACATCTGTGATTTCCCCATTGTCATGGATGGGCCACCACATGCTTAACCACAACCCACCTTTGAATGGTGAAGGGCTTATTAGGATGGTCCGCCCAAGAAGGTTATTGGATCCTATAGGATTCCAAGAAGCCTTGGAGGGTTTTAAGGTTGATTCTGCCAGCGATCCTGTCAATGCCCTGGTTCAGACTTGGAATAATAAACTAAGTAGAGCGGTACGCATGATTGTGCCTAAGTGCCCCTCCCAACATTCTTCTAAATTAGTCCTTTGGTATATTGAGGAACTGCAGGGGCTGAAGTGGCTTGGCAGGCAGTTACAAAGCAGGTGGAGAAAGACTTGACTCAAATCTGACCGATTACAACACAGAGCACATATGAAAATCTATGCTCAGGCAATGAGGGATCCTGTATTGGATCCCTCAGAGCTAAGCAATCATAAGCCTGTCTCCAATTTTCCATGGTTTTTCAAGGTCATTGAGAGGGTGGTGGCTTCTCAACTCCAGTCAGTCTTGGAAGAAGCAGACTGGACCCATTTCAAACTGGGCTATGGGGTGGAGACTGCCTTGGTTGGCTTGATAGATGATCTGCAATTAGGATTCAACATGGAGAGTGTGAACCTGTTGGTCCCTTTGGATCTCTTGGCAGCTTCCAATACCATGGACCATGGTATCCTTATGGACTGCCTGAGGGGCTTGAGGGTGGGAGGCACTGCTTTGCACTAGTAGATTCCAGATGGTGTCACTTGGAGATTGTTGCTCTTCAAAGCGAGAGCTATTTCACGGAGTCTCACGGGGCTCCATTCTATCCCCAATGCTTTTTAACTTCTACATGTGAAACTGCTGGAAGAGATCATCAGGAAATTTGGTGCTGGGTGCTATCAATATGCTGATGACACCCAGATCTATTTCTCCATATCAACATCAGGAGATAGCTTAACCTTTCTAAATGCTTGCTTGGAATCAGTATTTGGCTGGGTGAGGGAGAACAAACTTATGCTTAATCCAAACAAGACGGAGGTACTTGTGGGAGGCCAGAATTTAGGAAGTGGTTTAGATCTGCCTTCTTCTGGATAGGGTTACACTCCCCCTGAAAGATCAGGTACATAACTTGGGAGTACTTCTGGATCCAAACCTCTCCCTGATATCTCAGGGAGATATAATACAAATATACAAAATACAAAATATGGGCAAAATACAAAGTGCTGGTTATTACCTATAAAGACCTGAATAGCTTGGCCCCATGATAGTTAAGAGAGCACTTTCTTCTTCATGAACCCTGCCACGTATTAAGATAATCATGGGAGTCCATCAGGGGAGGTACATTGGCTCGCTTAGTGCTGACTCAAAACCAGGCCTTCGCTAGGGTTGCCCTAAGGCTCTGGAACACACTCCCAAATGAAATCAGAATCTCCCCATCTCTGGTTGTTTTTAAATGGCTTTTGAAAACATACCTGTTTTATAAGGCTTTTAGTTTATGATGTTTTAAAGATTTATTTATGGTAATTTTAATCTGTTTATTGAGTGTTTGAGTGGAATGTAAACCATCCTGAGATTTTATATAGGGCGGTAAATGTGACAAATAAATAAATTAATAATAAATAAAAAGCATACCAGCACAATCAAAAGCAGAGGCAGCCAATAAAACATAGCAAAAAAGAAAAACAAAGAACAGCCAACCAAATTAAATACCACTGTAGAAGCCTTAACTTCATGAAATTTATTTGTCACAGGAATAAGTCCAGTACACAAAGAATCCTCAGTGTATGTCTTCCAGTCAAGATGAACACATGCGAGTTCTGTTATTCACCTAGGTTAGCTGTGTTCCAAAGATCAAATAACTTTCATTCAGAGAAGATTTAATATGCTTACAAATGCACTAGTGTATTAAACAACCACTACCACCACTATAGGAATTGCAAGTTAAGGCACCCACCCTAACTTCAGCACCATGCAGGGGTGTAGCAAGGTTGGAGTGGGCCCAGAGACAAGATTTTAAAATGCCCCCCCCCTCACTGAAGCTCAGCTCATGAAGTAAAGAAATCTTAAATGAGGCTGAATAGTGGTAACAAAAAGTGTGTGTGTGTGTGTGTGTGTGTACACACACACACACACACACACACACACACACACACACACACACACCTATGTACCACAATAGAACATCATTGTAAATTAAAATGTTTTGTAAATTGTGGATGATGCAAGTCATTTAATGGTACTAGAGAAAGACATGCTGTTCTGGTAGCTCCAGATCTTCACCCACATCAATTTTGGAGGATGAATACAACTGAAGGAAGCCCAGGCGAGTGCGCGGCTGGGGGAGTCAGTCATGGGACTTGCCTCTGAGGGGCCCCCCAAGGCAGTGGGCCCCCAGACAACTGTCTCCCCTTGCCCTATTATAGTTACACCCTTGGCACCATGCATGCAGTAAGTACATTCTACAATCACACATTTTGTGCTTATTTCTGCGTAGTCTCTATGTTTCCATACTTGCCCTTGGCTACATCTATTTATGACTACATCTGCATAGGACTGTTTCCCCCCCAGCCACTTAGTTTTCTTTAAAATGAATTAATTAAATCTTTAGAAATTACAATCACAGCAAAGCAAGTCTAAAGTTTGATGATAAGAGCTTCATTTTTTATTATTATTTTTGCCAGCAAATTTTTAATGATGGTCTCATTAATGATGGTCTCAGCATGCACAAGATTGCATTCTGAAGCTTAAAACAAAATAAGAAAGAGGTTGGTTGTCAGGATTAAAAGTTTAGAATTTAAATGCTTATATCTTATTAAAGTTTGACATAGCACTGCCCCCAACTACAATGTCCCCCCAACTTGCAGAAGAGGACTGTGGATGAAAGCCAAGGGCAAGCGCACGGGGCATCCTGGAGAGACCTCTGATCCCGGGAGGCTGCTTGCAGCCTCCTGGTCACGGGTCTACTTGTGTGTCACCATCCATGACAGCGGCACACGAGCAAAACATCGAGGTTAATGGAGCACTCACTCCATTAACCTCATCTAAGGGGAGGGGTAATTAGGCAGGCTAGTCGCCTTGGGAACACAGGGCTCGCCTGCGAGCTCCCTTAGCCCACTTTTCAGTGATCGTGAGAATAGCTTCAGTGAGTTCCTTGGTTCTGCAGGAGCTGTGTGTTTGAACAGTGTTTGCTTTACAGAGGTCCCAGGAGTAAATCTCCAGAAAGTTCTAAAGCCGTAACAGCTGTTATTAAAACCTCTTTGTGACCTATGAAGACAGATCGCCAATAAGTAAGGAAGAAGCTATTGCGTTCTTTCACGGGGCTATAAGGTTTCTTGCTCTCTAAATAACTACAGCCCTAGAGATTTGGCTTAGATTTGAGCATTTATTAATTTGCATCATTTGCTTGTGAAGTTATATTTGCAATTTGCTCCTAACAATTGTTATATATGCCACTTACATCATATAATAGAACACAGGCCAATGCTGCGTATACATTCGACAGCTATACTTCTAGGAATAATCTAGATGCCAAGCTGCACTATAATTTTTTGTATAGTCACATGGCAATAATAATAAAAAAGAATGTGCAAATCACTGGAGTAAGACAGTCAGAAGAACTTTATTCCTAATCAAGGGAATATATGTTCACTACAGTGAGCAATATGGGGGTTATTATGTGCACACACACACACACACACACACGCATACATAAAAGGGCTTGCAGTTTGCAAACATATAAACATCTTATATCTCTGTGATTCTATACCTATGAGGTAAAAGACATAGAGGCCATTCTCATGATGGGGGAAAACCAGAGCCCAGTCTGGTTTCCCCCCATTGTGAGAACCACTGGGCTCATGGGGCAACCTGGAACATCCAGGGGCCATGTAGCCCCTGATCTCCACCGCCTCTACCGGCTCCATGATGGAGCCAGCAGTTGTGTGGGCAGCTGATCCATCCACCCAGGGCTTGGAGGCTGCTCATTTGTGGGGAGAGCAGGCTAAGCCCACTCTCCTCGCAGACCTGCCAGAAGCTCTTCTCACGGATTGTGAGAAGAGCTTCACTGTCTTTTCCTATGTCTATGAGGTACATCATTCCCCATGCTTTCCAATGGGAGAGTTTGCCCGGATTTTTCAGAACATAATGAATTTTTCAGGGGTTTGGGATTTTGTGGTAGTGTGGCTGAGATCTGGAACCTAGTTGTGCAAATGGCATGTTTCTATCATTGTAGACTTCTTTGAGAACTCTATCTTTTGTGGTTTGGTCTGGGAGTTTCATGTCAGAGTGAGTGAGTGAGGCCCAAGCAGCTTTATAGTTATCTATAAATAAAGCTGCTTGAGCCTCACTCACTCACTCACTCACTGACATGAAACTCACTGACATTTCTATATGCAGGGAGCTTTCCGAAGGAACAGCATTCAACGTGCAGCCCCACTCCTACAGTCTGAAGTAGTGCTGATCAGGAAATGCCTCACCACTTATTTCTGCTGCAGAACTAGACCTTCTCACAGGGGGAAGTTGGAGCAATGAGTCAAGAGCCCTTGCTTAAGTTGCCAAGAATTTATTGACTACTTTTAGTTCACAAACATCTGAATCGTCCTTTTACTGTACAAATAAATAAGAGAGCCTCTTTATAAAGGGTTATTTTCTTTTTGACATCCAGCTCTAGATGTCATATTTAATGTTCAAATGTGAAGATTTACAAATGACCTCTGTTTAAAAAGCCATTGGAACACATACACATGTATACAGTAAATAAGGGCCAAACTGAAAGTGATTTTAATCATGGCATTTATTCTGATGTTCTTGCTCCCCTCAACCCCACTGCACCTAGCACATATAGGAATTTGAATCTTGATCACAGCTCCCACAAATCCAATTTAATTGGTGTGGTGGGGGGAGTAGGACACGGTGGAGCCAATAACCGTCAAATCCAGATGGGGACTACAGTGAGGTGATAGGGCTAAGGAAGCCTTAGTCTCTGCCATGGTTCCTATCCAGATAAAGACCCCATGTGTGCTACTGGGGGGTGGGGCGCAAGTAGCAGGTATGCTTAGAGCAATGACATGATTAATTATGCTTTGATAATTTGATAATAAAATTATGCTTTGATAATTTTTGTTTTAATTATTAATTGATTTTAATTGTGTTTTAATGTAAACCGCCCTGAGCCTTTTGGAAAGGCGGTATAAAAGATTTAAAAATAAAAATAAATAAAATAAATTATGGTCAAAGATAATTTGGCCCTTGGAAAAACATGGTACCTGAGGTTGGATGGCAAATAGGTGGAAGAGAGGTGTCAGCTTCCAGCAGCAGAAGAAGATATGAAGGGATGGCATAGGTGATTCTGTCATACATTTGTATGTGATCAAAAAAATCTCAGGTGGCCCATGATAACAAGATCAGCACAGACTTCAAGACTGGTACTAAATGAGACTGTAGCTTGTAGAAAGGACAGCTTTTCATCCACCCTTGGTAAAATGCTGAGGAGAGAATGATCACTTTCCTCCTCCTCCTTTGTTTGAATTTAAACAACCACTGATAAGGATCATGCCCAGATCTTCTACCCTCGCTGGGCACTCCTACCCTGATGAGGATTGTGAGAACCAGCCTACTGTGGTATTCATTTCAGAACTCACCTGTAACAAATAGCTTTCATTTGTCCATTAAACAATACAGTAAGGCTTGACACATACCTTCCAACACTTCAATAATGGAAATAGGGACATCTCTGCAAACATGTAGGGAGTGTGCCAAGCAGCCTGAGAGGCATGGTGTACAATTCTGTCTGCAAGTATGACACAATTATGACCACAAGAGTACCATGCTGGCAAAACTAGAATGGTGCTCTTGCACAAAAGCACCATTCTGGCGAGGCTAGAATGGTGTTCTTACAGAAAGGTGTGTTCAAAAGCACCTAATAATAAGAATAAGAATAAAAAGGCCGGGTCACATTGCCACGCATGCTGTGGGCTGCTGGAGGGAGGGAGCACGTACCTCTGCTCCACAGTGGCAGTGAGTGTGAAGGGCAGCAGGCTGGTTGGGAGCGGTACCATGCCAGTAAGGACCTTCTCATCTACCTTTGTTAGTTGCTTCTCACTGTCACCACCACCCTGTTGCCCTTTAGAAGCCTTTTGTGAAGGCTTCCCTTTTGCTTGTAAAGGGGAATCCTCACTGGGTTCCCACCACAAACTGCCAAACCAGTCCATGATGAACCAGGCTCGGTCCAGTCCAATCAAGGACAGGTTGGCCTTCTTGAAGGCTGGTCTAGTTTGCAATTGAACTGCTTGAACCGGTCTGGTTCATGTCAGACCAGTTCATGTCAGACTGGTTCATGCACACCCTTACTTGACTGGGAAGGGCCCACAAATATCACTGTGAATCAAATCCAAAACCTCATTGGATTGCCTTTCTGTGGTTGATGAATATGTGCCCCATTTTGCTTTTCCTTTAACACATTCAATGCATTTGGCTTCAGATTTGCATGGTTGGCAAGAAACCTGTAGGTTTCTTGCCAATTGTTCTTTTATTAATTTTGGAATACATTCCTTGCTTGGATGCTCAAATTGGTGATGCCAAAGACTCATGAAATCTTTGTGTGCACACTCATTTGCAACATTAGCATGCTCTATTTTGCAGTTTATTTATACAGTTTACCATCTTTCAACTTGCCTTTCATCAGAAGCTTTCCTCCTCTGAATATAATGCAACAGTCCCTTCTGATTATAACTCTACATTCATGCCTTGTAGCTGTTTTTACACTCATTAATCTGTTTTGCACACTTGGAACATAGTATGCCCTTGGAATACACACTTGACTCACTCTATTTGCACCAAGATTACGCTTCAGATAAAATGTCCATTTTCCTTCTGCAAACATTTGCTGCCCTTTAACAAGGTATGTAGGACTTTTATGTTCCATTCTTATCTCTAACTTGGCAAAGAGGTACCTTTTAACATGTTGATTCTCTTTATTTAGCAAGGGGAGAGTAACTGGCCCTATCCACCCCCAGCACAGTACCTCCAGTGACTGTTGCTGGTGTCTATCTTATGTTTCTATTCAGACGGTGAGCCCTTTGAAGACAGGGATCCATCTTATTTATTTATTTATTATTTCTCTGTGTAAATAGCTCTGAGCCATATTTGGAAGGGCGGTATAGAAATCAAATAAATAAATAAATAAATAATAACCCTGCAGATTATTTCTTTTGAAGTGCATAATTTTTCATCATTCTTGGCATTATTTTCATTGCTTTCATTTTTGCATAGGCAAGTTTGTTTGTTAGAAAGTCATTTTTTCTGGAATTTAGTTTTATTCCCTTTTATCTGTTGAGAATACTTTCCTTGCTCTTTACTAGGACAAGCATTTTTCAAATGCAAGGTGCTTCCACATATAAAACATTGCCTACCATTAGCAACTGTGTAGGCTTGATTTTTAACAGATTCCTCCCTTTCTGTTTGCTTTTCAAATTAAACTCTTGCAAATGTTCCTGCACAAAACTCAAAGTCACATTTTCTTTAATTTGCAGATAATTGACAATATTCTCATATTCTTTAGGCAAGGTATTAAGCAAAAGTCCAATATTTTGCTGGCTTAGTCATAACTATCTCTTTGAGTGTTCCAAAAAATGAGAATATGTGCTTCTGCAGACTCTCTTCCTCTTTGAATATTTTGTTACACAACTGCAGCATATGAGAAACTTGAGCATTCGTACTTCTTTGTTGAAAGACCCCCTTTAATCTTCCCCACATCTCTTTTGCTGTATTTGTATCTTTTATATGATAAATTAACTGCTATTTTACAGTCTGCAAACTGTAAATTGGGATTCTGCAAACAAGCAGGCCATGGGACATATAGCTCTATCATGCTTGTTTGCAGAATCCTATTCTTGCTGTTTCTCTACGTTCTCTGTTGGTATTTGTTCCTCTAGAAGATAAGATAATCCAAGTGTATTCAGCAACATCTTCACTCTGAAGGACCATTTTCTGAAGTTTGTTTAATTGAGCAGCTCAACAGTGGGATGCTTCCCCTCATATGCAAAAGTAGTCATCTTGTCTAGTTTTCTTGCCTACAAACTCTTTGTTATCTCAGAACTTATTGCTTCACAACTTAGCCCATAACCCAATGTTGAGGAGAAATGACTTATCCTCTATAAGTAATTGTATAGGAAGCAACTTTAACTAAGGAACAAGAGTTTTATATTTATTACTAACTAAAAGATAGGCTAAGGAAACAATAAACAGACTAACAGTCTCTTATACAGAGAGAGGGAGAACCTCTCAGTTTGAATTCAGGACAGCAAGTAAGGAGGAGACAAACAAACTGTGACTCCACCCCCAAGCCAGTACAAAGACACATTCAAATATAGACAAACATGTCACACACACACACACACACACACACACACCCTCCTGAGACAATGCTATGGCAAAATCCCAACAATTCCCAGTGGCTCACATTTTCTTTTGAGCATACCATGCTGTCAGAGTCATAACTGCAATGCGAAAATTGGCTTTAAAACCATTTAAGATAGGATCAGGTTGAGTTTTGAAATATGAGTGAACAGTATAGTGAATCCCATTTGATTTTTTTAAAATGCATATTTGCAAAAAGCATGGTGCTTATGCTTTTTTGAATGAGTCATGCTGGAAAACTGATTAATGAAACAGTGATTTCAGAAACACCGTCCTAAATGTGCTGCAACCCAGGGTACATTTGTATTGTCTTCTTGTTCTTCTTGAACATAGGGTGGGTGTCTATTTGATAGAAGTAGATTAGTTACCCAAATTGTTCCTGATGTTGAATCAAAGAAATCCTTTTAAGGCTTGGATGGAATATTTAGACTTGAGAATGGTGAACATTGTATAAATGCTGCTCGCTATATTAGATTTTCTTTTGTTCTGTGCATCCAGATATATTAGTTTTGTGTTGGCATAACTTATTCTTTTTAAAAGCAACATAATCTCAAAAGACATACTGTGCTGGCTCATGCATATATTTGCAGTACTCTCAAGGCACTCCAGCTTCCTGGGGATAGATTTTTATTGTAGTCTTCCAAATGGTATCAGTTCTTGTAACCCACAATACTGTTACCCAGTGCAATTAGAGAGCTATTACAAATGAAAAACAGAGAGGTGTTTTAAAAGAAGTTCCAAGTGCATTTCATATCGATGCCTTGCACCCCCTTCTTCTGTAAGAGGAGTTTAAATAACAATCTAAGAAAGATTTTTGATTTTCTGCATTGACTGTAAGATACAGTTTAAAAGTGAAAAGAAGAGCAAACCACAAGGAGTGGAGGTGTCAGAGAGCAATATGTCTCTAACAAAAGCATCACCTGCTTGTTTTGCTCATTGCTGCCTAGTTCAGTAGAGCTTTCAATGCAGTTTCCAGAGCAGACTGAGATAATTAGAGAGAAATGACCTTCAGTTCACGTATAGGCTGCATTCAGAATAGACAGTTGGTCAACCATTTCACTGTAGAGAGAATGATGTTTGCCAAAGAACTAGCAAGTGAACCATGTGGACTATATGCCAGCCTTTATGGATGAGAAATGCCTGCTCTGTGTGATTCCATAAAGACATCAAGCAGATTTCACTAGAATCAGCCTAGAAGGGAAAATGCTACCAGTAATGTCTCTTATCATCATTACTAAGGCTAAGGTGAAAGTTCTGCAGGATAATTTTTGGCTCATACATCCTCTGGTGGGGAAGAGAAAGATGAAACTACCACTCTAGCTTATCTTTCATTGTGATTGTTGCTGCCTTTTTTTCTTTTTTCTTTTTTTGCAGAAATGGTGGTTGGGCTCCTCCCTGCAGTCATCAGCTGGTGACTGCCATTTTTATATCCCATGATGCTCCTCAGGATGACAGTAGGTCATCACAACATTGTTTCAAGGGGCTACCTGGGAAAATGTGGTACATCAAGATGTGCCACAAAGAGTGCCACAAATGTGGCTCAGCGAGGGATGTAGCAAAGGATGGCACTATCACAGGTGAGTTTTGCCTTTCTCCCCAAGACCCACCAAAATGACCCCCCCCTACATCTGCAAATAGGGCTAAAGGAAGGATTTGGGACCAGCACTAATAATTGCATCAGAATAATATGATAGATTCTGCGTACATAGCTCAGTGGAACAGAAAATGGGTTTGTGTTCATGACCATATGATGGGTGGGCTGGAGGGAAGGCACACTCTACCACGTGCATCCAAGATGACCAAGGCCTCCTTTGGGCTCTGCAATTTGCACACTCACACAAACAGCACAGTGGCATATTCCATTGCTGAAATCTGGAGCTGAGATCTCCACATATCTTATAATGCATTGTGCAAGCAGCAGAGAGGCTTCAGTATTGCAGCAGCTCTTCTGGGTCCCACAGGACTCTGCGGTGAACATGGCCCCTTGCTGCCCCGGAACAGTTTAAATCACCCTGGTGCTGCAGATCACACACACACACACACGAATGAGACTGCTCTTTCCTGTCCTAACTCACCTTTGGAACTGCTGGGTTGGGTGGACTCTGGGTTGGGAGGTTGGATGGGGAGGACTCTGGCCTGTGCCCCCTGTGACCACAGGTTCCTGGGTTAACCCCTCCTGCCCAGGAATTTGTGGTTGTGAGAATAAGTTGCTTGTATAAAGTCCCAAGTTCAATTCTTAGCATATCCTTTTAAAATAATCTCAAGCAGGAGGTCTGGCAAAGGCCTTGTCCTGAGACTTTGGAAGCTGCTGCCAGCCAGAGTAGGCAATACAGAATTAGCTATGTCAGTTCTCTCTTAGTAGAAAAAAGTCTATACTGCCTGATTGAAAATGCTTTCATTTATGAAAACATTTGGTACGAAGAGTGTCGGGGTTTCCTCTCCTCCTCCCTGAGACAGGGAGGGGTGCCCAGCCAGATGGTAGAGTGCTGAGAGAAGCCGGGGGCTCCGGATGCCAGAACAGCCCCGGCAATTACCTCTCAGAAGCCAGAGAGGATTCAGAGAGACGTGCAGCTGCTGCTGAGGGAAGGGCAGGTGTTGCCCAAGAAGCAGCAGATTGGTGGAGAAGGAATAGCCGGAAATGGATAGCAGCCCCACAGCTGCAAGAGGCTGGAGGAATGATAAGGCAGGGGGTGGAGTTGGGGAATGAGCCCCCTTTGGAGGCCAGGGATTGGGTGTCTAGGACATGTGCCTGGCCAGGGAAGACGGAGCCGGCCGAAAGCAGGGAGGAGTGTCTGAGATGCAGGGATTTATTTAAGGCAGAGATTGCCGAGTAGGAGCAGATCAGTCAGGATGGGGTTTGTGGGCCTGACAGTCTCCCAGAGAGGAGCTCAGGCTTTTAGCTCCCACTAATAGGTGAAGGAGGGGAGTGAATAAACTTCTTTCCTTCCCCAAATCAGAGGCAACACTCGCACCTGAAATTCACTGTGATAGAGCAGAAAGGGCACTTTGGAGAATTCCTCCTCCCAAAAGCCAGACAAAGAGATCCTTGCTGTGTAGGCTTTTCTGCTTTTTTGTGGTGTTCTCTACTTTGAGTGGGGGACATATCTCTGAATGTAGATTCTGCATCAGAAAGATTAGAGCTACTGCCAAATTTTATATGAAATGCATGTGAATTTTGCAAATGAAATTCCTATTATTAATGTAAGTTGTAGATGTATGTGGTTTCAGTTTTTTTTAAAAAGGAATGTCTTGAATTCCATTAGAAATTGGAGACTGAATGAATTTGTGTGGGTAAAAAATATCTCAGACACACAGTCAGAAACCCCATGAGGTCAATAGGATATTCCTCTGTGATTTCTGGAAATCCCCAGAATCCATTAGTCTCTGTGGCCGATCACACTGTCAGAAGTTCATTTAAGATGATGTCATAATGCAGGTGGCCTAAGAAGTGAATCAAAATGAGGCAAAACAAACTGAAGGAAACTTTACAAGGAGGTAGAAAAACTAATCAAAAGGTTAATCAAAACGGTTCAACAATGCGAACACCAACTATAAAAACAAATATCTAACTTTAATTTAGTTCTTATATGCTTTGTAAACTGAGGTTACGGCAGGCTTGAAGAGTTGTAGCTCTGCAGTAATAGATTTCATTTTGGGCTGTAAGTGAAATAATAATACTTGGCAGTTCTGCAAAACAAGAAATCAAAGTATGTTCTTATTTGGGGGAGGTGTTATTAAAGCATGCATGTGTTGCAAAAGTCTTCCAGTAAGAATTCTTCTTTAATACAATGCACAGGCAAGCAAATGTGCGTACAACAAGGATGGGCTGATCTGGTTGACTGGTTTTTCTTCTCTCTCTGTGTTGTTCTTATTACTCTTTTATGGATTGTTATTTTTAATTTGTTGTTCACTGCTTGAGGACTGCAAGGAAAAAAGTGGCACATACATCTAAACACAATCCATCAAATAGGCAGCTGGTGATTTGGACACTCAATTGGACCTCCAGAAACTTCTCATCTCAACTCCAATAAATCCCAAATCTCAGAGACCCTTTCTATTTATTATGCATCCCACCCATTGCTGTGTCAGCTTTTTAGCCATAACCACAAACATTTTTTAAGAGTAAAAATGCTTTTGTGGGTTAAAAGGACACTCCAGATCCCGACCTCCCACTTTTTTGAACATTTCTTCCCCCAGGGATGTAACTATAATTGAGTGGATGGGTTCAAAGAACCTGTGGCCCCCAGGTCCTGAGCACCCTCAGGCTCCACCCTCCCCTATTTTCTTCATTATCTCCCTCACTCTGAGGGGCCACCGGGGAGCCAAGAAGTAGCCAATCAGATTTGGTTGTGGGATTAGATCAGTAAGCAGTTCATACAACATATCACTTTGCTGGGGTGGGGAGGAAGGAACCACATCCCTGCTGCTGTGGCAACTCGTTTGATACTCCCTGTTTTGCTTCATTGTGCTATGAAGGGGCAGGTGTATTACACTCAATGGGTGCTACATGCTTTTCCTCTTCCCTTAGTGTCCATGATTCACTGTGTCCCCATGCAATGGGGACTTCATACTTCAGTCTCAAGTATCCCCCAAACTGGTCCTTTTGTACAACCATCCATGCAAAATCTTGATGCTGAAAATGGAAACAGTGGGCAGCAGCCAGACTAATGCTTTCCTCAACTTAGAATATTTTGTGTGAACAGTTTTTGCAGATCCCTCTTTCCCATTGCTCCCCACAAGCAAAAGGAAAGAGGTCTTTGAATTCTGAGGAACCCTCGAGGACAAACAGAGGGGGGAGGGAACTGATGGACAAAAATAATTGCACATGTGAAACTTTCTAGTCATCTAGATGCTGTCCAGTGATTGTAAAAAAAATAAATTGAGACTTAATTTTGGCTCCAAATAAAATAATAGCCATATTCAGGCATTATGTTGTACAAGTATACAGATTTCTATTCACTTGTTTGTACACTCATACATGTTATGGGGTGCAGGACTGTACCTGCGTTCATGTTAGTGAACCAGGGTAGGCGCCTCAAATGCATGGCACAGATTGGAAGTGTGCAGCTGTACCTCTGTTCGACATAACATGAATAATTGTAGCTGTGTACAAATCTGTACCTCCATACACCCGACACTCATATGAGTGCTGAAGATAACGCCTGAATGGGCCTAATGAGTCCTACATAATAGCCTGATTCAGACATTATGCTGTTCGAGTGTACAGATGTCTGTACTCTTGCATGTGTGTTTGTGTGAATGACTGTACCTGGATTAATTTCTAAAGTGAACGTAGGTACTGGCCCCACAAATATATTGGAAGAGTACTGCTGTACCTGTGTTCAACCTAACATGTGAATCACTGTACCTGTGTACAGATCTCTACCTGTATACATTGTACACTTTTTGTACAAGTGTTGAATATAACATGTGAATGGGGCTATCAGCAAGTACGATTTCTGTGGCCAACTTCATATAAACATGATATAACCAGCATGACATTTCCAGTTTCTCCAATACCATACTTGTGCTGCTATACTTGAAGTACCAGTGTTAGAAGAATCTGTGATGGCCATATTGCTCTTCCAGGAGTATTGCCAACATTTCACTTGTTAAGATAGTATGCATTTTTGAAACCAAACATAAGCCAAAAATATCTTGCAATTACTCCAATACTTTATATTTTTGAAAAAGTGTATCTATGATGTTCGCGAAAATATCTGTACTGTGGTCATGTCCTTATTCAGCAATGCTGATTGGCATTTGAAGCATAATGTTCTCTGAATTGTTTATACTGGACACATAGAAGAGTTATTTAAAATTATTCTGCTATACTACTTAATTTGCTCCTCTAACAAGAGAGTGTTGATCAGCTCCTCAGCTGCTGCTACAGAATGGAACAATACAACTGTGAATGTACATCAGCTAAAGGCATGACCCCATCATTTCATACAACTCTTGCAGATGCATGGTAGCAAATTCACAAATCTAAAGATCAGCTGTCATTTTCAATTCAATTCAATTCAATTCAGTTTATTATGATCAAAGATCACCACAGCTGTCATTTTCAAGCATTCATGATAACTATGTCAAGGAGGACTTTAACAGTCTTGAAAACAGATTGGAATTCATTTGTGGTTGTATGAGTTGCTTAAAACAACATTGCCAGATAATATATTGCAGCTTACAAATAAAACAACAGAAACACTTTTCTTGTGTTTAGCCTACAGGGATGTGCAAGTTTGGCCCTCTAGCTGATATTGAACTGCAACTCCTATCATCCTCAGCCACAGTTGCCAGTAGTCAGGGATGATGGTAGTTGTAGTCCAACTACAGCTGGAGGGGTGAAGTTGTACAGCCCTGGTCTAGCATAATCTGATTGAACAGACATTCAGACTGCTCTCACGACCAGAGTGACCTGGGTTAACTCTCTTCTACCCAGCTAGCTCTGGCCATCTTTGGCAGTGAGAGTTCTCCTGAGCCAGATGCTCCATCTCTGGGTAGCCCAGATTCCCGCCCAGCCCACCCCCTTGTGTTGTGTGAACAACCTCGGCATCTGAAATATTGCATCACAAAGCAATACCTTTGGAGAGTTTTCCTCTAATTATATTTAGCATTTGTATAAGTCTTTCAGGTGTTCAAAGTGTTTTGTATGTATTTGCTTCTTGTAATTCTTACAGCAACCCTGTAAATTAAATACAAATTATTATTCCTCTAATGCAGATTGGAGGCTGAGGGAGTGGCTTCCCTAAGGCCACCTGGTGAGTTCATGGCAGAAACTAGAATCAAACCATAGAGGTCCCAATTTGTAGCTCAGTCTCGGTTATTACACCAGTTCTCAAATGCTAAACAGATAACAGTATTTGTTATTTATTTGAAAACATGTGTGTATTTGACAACACATTTTATTATCTCTTGTTTACACAGTCAGACAGGTGTTATTGACTGGTTTGTTTTATCCAGACATCGAGTCCTTCCCAAGGACCTGGGATGCCAGAATTTTATTGTCAATTGTTATAGATATCGTCGCAGAATATAGGCTGTTCCCAGTAAAGCTGCTTTTTGTAATTGGCTGATGGTGATTTCTGTGGCCCCTATGGTGTTGAGGTGCTCTTCAAGGTCTTTTGGAACTGCACCCAGGGCGCCAATTACCATTGGGATTATTTTGGTCTTTTTCTGCCACAGCCTTTCAATTTCAATTTGTAGATCTTTGTATTTGGTGATTTTTTCTATTTCTTTTTCTTCTATTCTGCTGTCCCCTGATATTGCTATGTCGATTATTTTGAGTTGTTTTTCTTTCTTCTCGACTCCAGTTATATCTGGTGTATTGTGTGGCAGATGTTTGTCTGTTTGTAGTCGGAAGTCCCATAATATTTTTACATCTTCATTTTCTTCAACTTCATTATTATTATTATTATTATTATTATTATTATTATTATTAGTCAAAAATACTCTTTGCTCATTAGACTGAAGCTATCTTAGTATGTGGAGAATGAGGACCCATTTCACTGCAGATAAAAGAAAGGATCAAGTGCGCAGTTAGCTAGCACATGAATTTATGCTGATTCCTGTAACATCAAAGAACCATACTGGTTTGATTTTTTAGACCCATGTATATCATATATACATACTTCAGGGAGCTGTGATTGGCTCTGGATTATGAGCAGTCAGAGATGAGCATGGCTCTCACATGTTATGGGGAACACTATGGGCACAGATTAGGGCTGTGCAAGCTGACTCGAATCAATCCAGGCTTGAGTTCGAGCCAGCTCGATTTGAAGGATTTGGGTCAAGCCAAACCAGCCTGGTTTGGGTCAAATTTGAACCGGTTCAAACTGATCTGGCTCGGATTCCCCTTTATCAGTAAAGGGGAGGGCAGGGGGGCTTCCATAAAAGTAGAGCAGGTGGAAGGGGAGTAAAAAGGTATCTTAGAAGTGCCACCAGTGGCAATCTCTGTGGTCACACAAATGGCCTCTGTGCATGTGTGGAGGCCATTTTAGTGACCTGCGTGCCTGCTCAGAGGCCCAAACTGGCCCGGGCTATGCAGGGTGAGGTTGGCTGGGGTGGAGGAAAGCCAAACTCTGTTCCCACAAGGCTACCGGTTAGAGGCCACCACTTCTAAGGTACCTTTACACTCCCCTCCCACCTGCTCTGTTTTTACAGAAGTCCCTCTGTGCCCCCGCTTTCACTGGTAAGGGGAATCTTTACCAGATTCCCCTTTACCAGTAGGCTTGTGAGCCTTACAAAATGGCTCAGTTTGAACTCACACCAGGTCCAGTCCAAGTGTGCACGGAACTGAACCAGGCTATGTAGGCTTGAGTCCAGATTTGAACCGAACCGGCTTGTTTGATTTTGTGCACATCCCTAGCACAGATTGATGGAGTAATGCAGGGGCGTAACTATAATGGGGCAAGGGGAGACAGTTGTCTGGGGGCCCACTGCCTTGGGGGGCCCCCAGAGGCAAGTCACATGACTGACTCCCCCAGCCACGCACCCGCCCGGGCTTCCTTCAGTTGTATTCATCCTCTGAAATTGATGTGAGTGTTAAGACCTGGAGCTACCAGAACAGCATGTCTTACCATTACATGACTTGCATCGTCCACAATTTACAAAACCTTTAAAAAAATAATTTAGGATGATGTTCTATTGTGGCACATAGGTGTATATATGTGTGTGTGTGTGTGTGTGTGTGTGTGTGTAAAATTTTACTATGCTTTTTGTTACCACTATTCAGCCTCATTTAAGATTTCTTTACTTCATGAGCTGAGCTGAGCTTCAGTGAGGGGGGCCCCATTTTAAAATCTTGTCTCTGGGCCCACTCCAACCTTGCTACACCCCTGGAGTAATGCACTTCAGTTCATGTACCAATGACTTTTTTCTGCAGAACAGCTATCTGAACACATGTTTGGGAAGCTAATTCATTTTCCAGATGTGGACCCTCAGGAAACAGACACTAGTATTGTTTTCACAATTTACCATATAGACTGCTTTGTTACATGTTTTAAATTGTGTTTTTGAACCATGTGAAAATATTAGAAATCATCAAAAACTCTTTTGATGATATCTAATATTTTCACATGGTTCAAAATACAATTGTGTGAGCCAGTCTTGCACTGATTCATTTTCAGACATGTTGATTCTCTCCTCTGCATGCACACAATGTATGTAGTCTCTCTCTCTCTCTCTCTCTCTCTCTCTCTCTCTCTCTCTCTCTCTCTCTCTCTCTCTCTCTCTCTCTCCATGTAACATTAACACAACTATGCAATATGCTCTTACAGAATCTCTGGAGGAAAAGAGAAAAGAGAGATGTGTTTGATCTCACTCTTTATCCTTTGCATTTGACCTAACTATTGTCAAGCTCTCTGTCATAGCAAACTCTTTTATTATGCTCAGATATCTTTCTTTTTCTTTCAAACAGAAGCAGAAACTCCTGATGATGAAGTTGTGTTTGATCAGGTGCACTCATGTAACTGCTCAACCCCAAAATGAAGCATTAAAGTTAGGCTGAGACTCTGACAAATCCGCCAGAGTAAAAGAATTGACAGTTTAGACTGAAATACTAGACTGACACCTTGTCCTTCACTTTGATTAGCAAAAGCACAATGTGGAGAGAGGGGATGGAAAGAATCAGCATGAATTCCATTGCCTCACTGCTGAACTTTGCTTCTGAGAATTAAATTCAAGCAGCAGCAGGCATGTTTTCAGAAGCTGAGATTTCATTGCAAAATGTAAGTCCTTGATGGTATTCATGTGTTTAACCCATCCAGAATTTGAACACCTAACCCATGTTAATTCTGTCTCTGTTGTAATTAAGAATGGAAATCCATGTGATGGAAGCTGTGCCATCATGTCTTCAAACACAAGTCACCACCAAAGTAGAAGGCACCTGTAAAGTAGAAAGTACTAGGCAGGAGGGATGGTCGAACGTTTCCTCTGCCTGCCACTTGCACCTTGCAGCTGCTCTCCCCTGTCACTTTTCTCCAGAGAAAAATAGCTTTTATGGGGGGAATATGAGAGGGAACAAGTGGGTAGAAAAAAGGGTTTAGCACCCCCTCCTGCCTTCCATTTTTCTGTTTTAAATTCCTTCTCAGGGAAAGGAAGAGAGGCAGCCTGGGCGGGGTACTGACTAGTGTGTTTCCCTCTGCCTTACATCCTCCAGGTATGTACCATCACTAGGGCTGCTGCTGCTGCTGCTGCTCTAAGGAGCAGTCTGGGCCTGCTGGACTTGGGGGAAGGAAGAGAGATGGCCTGGACAGGGCACTGACTGGTGTGCTTCCCTCTGCCCTACATCTTCCAGGTGTGTACCATCACTAGGGCTGCTGCTGTTGCTGCTGCTGCTATAAGGAGCAGGCTGGGCTGGGGCCGTGAGCCTCTTGGTGCAAGCCAAAGGGCGAGAACACAAGGGCTCTCATCCTTGTGGCTCTCAGCCTTGGGGTGAGCAACCTGGGGCCTCAATCCTTCCCGCCTCACCAGGAAGCTGGGTGACCAAAAATGGTAGGGATGTGCATGGACACGGAGGGGGTGTCGAAGTTCGATTCTGGGGTGTGTGCTGCTTTTAGGGGAGAGAGTGCACTTACTCCTACCGCTGCTTTTCCCCCGCTGGCACTCGTTGCCAGTAAAAACCGTTGGGGTGGCAGCACACCTCCCTGCTGTCCCTTCCCCTTCCTTGGCCGGAAGTGGCCAGAAGTACCGGGTGCACGTGCATCCATCATGTCCGCGTGCACCCATCATGTGCGTGCCCATCTGACTTGCATGCACACATGATGGGCGCACACGCACCCAGTACTTCTGGCCACTTCCGGCCGAGGAGGGGGAAGGGGCAGCAGGGAAGTATGCTGCTGCCCTGAAGGATTTTACCAGCAATGAGCACCGGTGGGGGGGGGGGAAGCAGCGGGAGGGGTAAGTGCACCCTCTCTTGCCCTTAAAGTGGCACCCCTGCCAGAATTGAATCAGAGAACAATGTTTACTAACAGCTCGGACTGTCCTTGCAATATTTGAAAAATTAAACTCAATTAGCCAGAAGGTTGATTGTATTATGTCTTCAGCTGACACCCTTATGCAAAAGTACTCATTTAGTACAGCTAGCTTTATCACAAAGACTTCTGGGAACAGAAATGTGATGGGACAGGGAGTGACGCTGGCAAAATGTCAGATACCAGAATTCTTCAGACTAAACAGGTTGCACTTCAAATAATTATTAATAAATACAATCTGGGAAGGTGTTGGTCCACCCAGAAGGCTATTAAATTCTCTTTAGGTCAACTACTTCATTGTCACCCTCCAATTGTTGATAATTTAGAAATTGAATGGTTGCCCTCCTCCCCGAAGTGCAAAAGAATTCTGTTAACTTTCAGTCAATCAACTCTTTCTTTGATGCTTTTCAAAATGAGAGCTTCTCTGGCTGGCTATCAAATCTTTCCTGTCCGTGTTTTTCAAAACACCTCCATTTTCTCATTACTACCGGCAAGCATTAATACTGCAAGATCTTCGACAGCCAGTCTGAATTTGTATCATTGATAAGCCCACTGCCGAAAATGTGCTCCCACAGCCAGCTGCTGAAATAGTTTCACATAAACAAGGCCTTAAAGCTGAAACTCTGGACAGCCTTTGAGTGGATAGCTTAACCTTCTCAAATGATTTGGCAGAGGAGATGCAGCAAGGAATGAATGAAATCAATAAAATCTGCTTATTCTCAAATGGGTTTTGTCCTCAGTTCATACAATTTTGAGTCCTCTTGCAAAAGCTGGTCAACGGCACACTGAATGTAAGCTATTTGATAACTCTGGAATTTCAGCGCCTGATGAAATGGAAGCTGTAGGAAAATATGACCAATTTGCTTGAACCAATGTCTCCCTAGATAAGAACTTAATAGAGTTTTTTGAACTCTGAATTTATACAGGTGGAACCCCTCACTGAATGTTCTGTTATACTAGAAGTTATGTCTGCTAATGAACAGTTAAATGTGTGGGAAGGTTCTCTGGAACCTGCTGAGTTCTTGGAGAATTGCTCTATGAATGAAACAGAATCCCTGACAAAGCTACAATTGGTGAATGCAAGACAATTGAGCCAGGGGATAAAAGATTTGGGTGGGATTGATGCAGAAGTTCACAGCCCTACAGCTTTGCAAATGAAGCAACCCGAGACCCAGGATGGAAAGTAAAATAGTAAGACTCTTGGCTTCTCGTTCAATAGATATTTCTGAGACACTGCTTGCAAATCAAAACCATCCAACAGGAACAGTTCCGGAGAGCACTCACTGGCACTCCAGTGCAGATTCTATGGAAGCAGAGGAAAATCAGCAATTCCCCTCTGAACCTATTTCATCATTGGAAAAGCTGGAGGACCTTCTGGGGCCCCTTCCATCTTTGCCTGAACTTACAGAATCTTTGAAAAAGGATCAACCCAGTTCCAAGTTGTCTCTTCCATCGGACATACAAATAACAGAGCAATCTCCCCTGGAAGTCTGCCCAATGGAGTTTGATAAGGCCCCAAGCTCTACTAATCCTGTTCAGCAATTACATCCGCATGAAGAGCAGGCCTCTGTCCCAGCCACTGCTGATCTACCCAAGTGACAATTATCGATGCGGACTCTCCCTCTGCATGTGGAATGGGCTTGCAAATGTAGAGATATCTCTTTTACAGAATACCTGTCTAATTTTGATATTCTTTTCCTGCAGGAGACTTGGGCCATGGATAAGATTGAGGTGGATGGTTTCTATGCACAATATGTCAATGCCCTGCCCAGTGAAAAGGGGGGTAGACCCAAAGGAGGATTGCCCATGTGAAGCTTACCCCCATTCATGCCCAGTGGGTGACTACAGTTTTACTGCAATTTAATCACATTCAATTGGTTCTGATTAATATATACTTAACCCCTCTATCTAAGCATTCCCAGGTAGGGCAGCAATGACAAAGCCCAGGTAAATATCTAGAGGAATACAATGAAGCCAACCACCTAGCTTACATTCTAGTGGGAGGTGACTTCAATGCAAGGATGGGGCAGGATGACACAGCTTTATATACCTACTACCATGCTGTCCAACCAGGAGATATAGGAGATTCCCTTCTTGCCCCCACCCCAAGCTGGCCAAGGATCGGAAATACCATTTTGCAGGCCTGTGTTTGGCCCAGTTGGCCAATTGATTTGGTTCATGTATTCTAAATGGAACAGTGAGTGGAGACCCCCCCAGCAGAATTTACTTACTGGTCGGGGAACAGGATGTAGACCATGGATTACTGGCTTGCATCCCATAAGCTAGTGTTGTTCAAATGGAGGTTGACTCTCGCCCTGAGAGTGACCATCTCCCTTTGATTCTAAGGACGAATCTGCCAGCTGGGACATCTCATTCTAAGGATAAATTCAATTTCACTTTGGAAGTGGTGGCTGGGGAAGTATGGATTAAATGGGATGAGAGATGGGCTCAAGTTATGGACATTTTGTTAAATTCAGATTACATGATGGGACTTTGTGATAAGTTAATAAGGGGAGAGATTGGGCTTGTATATGATCATTATGGGACACTCATCCATATGATACAAGATCATCTTGTGGGTGAAAGAACTAATTATAACTGTCGGCCAATGGGTAGGGCTAGAGGTTGGTACGACCAAGAGTATGTAACTGCCAAGAAGGAACTAGTGGCAAACCATAAATTGTACTGACAAGACCCTCAACATGCATCTCCTTCAACTCTACTAGTCCTGAAAAGACACTATAAATCCTTGATCAAAGCTAAGAAAAGAGAGGCTCAAAGGCTGGCCTGGTAGTGGCTGATTCCTTCAGAGAGAGAAGAACTTCCCTCTCTTCTGGCATATTACAGCTGGCTGCTCAGAACAGTATTCCTCCCATTTGACTAGTCAGGTCCCTATGGAGACATGGGAATTACATTTTAAAGCTCTCTATTCAGCTCTGGAGGAGGAACTAGCCCCAGTAGATTTAAAAAATGACCGCTCCCTGAATGGCCACCTGTTACAGTTGCTGAAGTTAAGAAGCTTATTGATTCCTTAAACTGGCAAGGCCTCGGGCTATTACTGTATCTCTTCTGAAAGTTTAATGCTAATTGGTGGGCCCCTGTACTGGCAGCCCTCCTTACATGCATAGATCGAACTGAGCTCATACCTGAAGACTGGGGCATAGCCATAATAGTACCCATATTTTAAAAGACCTACATCAGGCAGCAGCAATATAAGAAGATGCTGAAAGTCATCATCTCATACTGTGCAGGAGATGGCAATGGTAAATTCTTCCTCTATTCTACCAAAGACAACCACAGGGCTCTGTGGTTGCCAGGAGTCAAGACCGACTCGACGGCACTTTACTGGCAGTTCAAGACAGCTTAAGTTAGACACAATTCCACCTGCAATTCTCAAAATTTAAAGAGCGTTGTAGGTGGAATTGTACATAACAAGTTGTTTGAGCTGCTGCAATTGGGACAAAAGCATGTCCGTAATATGTGAAAATGTCTGGAAAACAGAGATACATTTCTGACTTATTGTGCTCCTATTTGAATTGGCAAAATGCTCCACATTTCCTTCCACCTCCTCATCCCCCAAACACATTGCTTTTTGAAAAAGGAAGAGCAGATTTATCCTGACTATTATTGTTCCTGTTTAGAGGATAGATTGTTAACTGAAATGGATGTCTTCATGGGAGGGCCACTGACTTTTGAGTGTTTGTGTGGGTGCATGTGTGTTGTGGGAATGGGGGAGATTTTGTATGAAAAATAATCCAGAACTGGAGTTTTTACACCCAGGAGACTTTGGAAGCTATTTTTATCAAACTCGTTTTTGACTCCTGCAGGGTTCTGTTGAGCTTAATGAGACCAATAGGTTTGGCAAGCTCTCTCCTGGCTCATGTTGTTAATGGGGAAAATAGCTGTTACTGGAGCTCATCCATCCTTGCTTCCTCTCTCAAAGTTAACAGCTCCACCAGATGTGCTAAAAGAACAGCTCTGCCAGCCCATCTGATAAGCTTTTTAAAATGCTGAATTATTCCTGTTTGTCTTTAAAAAATGACTTATTGATTTTCAAGAGGGTTACCTTCAAGCCCAGTGGATCTCACAGTGTTAAGAAGTGATTTGCTCATCCTCCACAAATCCCAGTTCACGTCACACTCTTTATTAAACTTAGTACAGCGGGGGGAGGGGAATTCAGCAAAGGCTCACCAGCTTTCCTTTTTATATTAAACCTATGTTTCTAAATTCCCCAGATGCATTGGCTATCCTTCAATAGCAAAAAAAAACCAATGGGAAAGAAAATCAACAGCGGTGTTTTTCTTGTGGTTGGGTTCTCTTTCAAAGCTTTTTACTGATACAACGGGGGGAATTGAATCAAAACAGGATTCTAAAAATGCTTAAATGGCATGCAGCTCAATCCTTTGTATGTCTTCTTGTAAATAAAAGCATTTAGTTGAGTGGGGTTTACTTCCAAGCAAGTGTGCATAAAACTGTAGTCTAATGAGCACACTACCTTTTGAAAGATAACATCAGGCCTCAGCCTGGCTTTGAACCAGCCTACAGCTAAGGGTTGTCCCTGTTGTGCAGAAGGCCGATAAGGATCAAAGGGGCCAGAGGCAGCAAGTGTGGTCAAGACAGACTTGGGGCAAGTATTGGATCAGATAGGATCAGAAGGCCCAGGGGGTGAAAGCAGTATCAGGGCCAAGCCGGAGTCGAAAATTGAAGGAGGCAAGGCAAGACAAGACAACTTGTATTGATACTCAAGTTAGGGATGTGTGAACCTGCTCGAGGTCGAGCCAACCCCCACTCCCCCAGGCCACCGCAAAGCTGGTTCAGGGGTTCTAAGGGTTGTTGTTTTTTAAAAGAAAATATAGAACTCACCACCAAGTCCGGTGGTGCTGCCACAGCCATGCCAGGTTCCTCTGGGTTCCTCTGCCATCTTTCTGTCCCCCGCCAGCCTTCCCCTGCTCTTCAAAGGGCCGTTTTGGTCCATTTGGGCCATTCTGGAGGCTGCCGTGCATGTGCCCTGGCCACCAGGCCACATGAATGGCCAGGGTGCAAGTGTGGGGGCCTCCAAAATGGCCACCATGACTGGAGGAAAGGCCAAAATGGCCCGAGAATGAGCCAAAATCACCCTTCGAAGAGCGGGAGAGGGCTGGTGGGGATAGGGGGAGAAGGCAGGGGTTCTTCCATAGCAGCACCCCCTGGATACAGCAGTGAGTTCTAGAAAACATTTATTTTTAATCTTAGAACCCCCGAACCAGCTCAATGTTGAGCCAAGCCAGGGGTCTGTTTGAGGGCACAAAACTGAACATGCCTGATTCAGTTTGAATCCAGATTGGATTGAACTGAACTGGGCAAACCGGTTTTGTGCACAACCCTACTCCAGGTGATTGATGTTGCTCAGACTGAGGCACCTGAGCCTGAACCAACCGATATATAGAGCCAGCCAGCCCCCAGGTTATCTGAGCAGAAAAGGTGCAGTACAGGCTCCAGCCATTATGGTGGTTTAGGGGAATAAAATGCCTGAGCCCTACTATCAGGGTTGCTAGTTCAAGGCCTGTATTAACTTGCAAGGTAATAAAATCTAGATTTTACAAGAGTGGAAATGGTACTAAGTTGTTTGATCTCCACAGAAATCATGTAGTCTCATTTGAAAAGAATACCCATATTGACTATAACATCAGTAGATTAGAGAATATTGGGATATGTACAACATTCCTAAAACCTGCATCAAACATGATTGGAGAGGAGAGCTGGTCTTGTGGTAGCAAGCAGGACTTGTCCCCTGAGCTAAGCAGGGTCCACCCTGGTTGCATATGAGTGGGAGACTAGAAGTTTGAGCACTGTAAGATATTCCCCTCAGGGGATGGAGCTACTCTGGGAAGAGCAGAAAGTTCCAAGTTTCCTCCCTGGCTTCCCAAGATAGGGCTGAGAGAAAGACCTGCCTGCAACCCTGGAGAAGCTGCTGCCAGTCTGTGAAGACAATACTGAGCTAGATAGACCAATGGTCTGACTCAGTATATGGCAGCTTCCTATATTCCTATGTTCCTATGATTTGCTCAGTAAATTACTTTTATTACTTTGGCCACAATCCTTTTGGAAGGGAGGTATAAAATTTTCAATAATAAATAAATAATAAATAATAAAATAAAATAAACATACTTACTTGGAGGTGCATATAAGGAGGTATATCAATGGGGCTGCCTTGGGTTAAACATGTATAGAACCAGGTTGCTTCATTGGCCGCCTTCACATATAACACCAATTCCAGGCTTGGACCGGCATTGTGACACATGATTCCTCACCCGGAATCATAGGTGAGGGAAGCCCCTATTTTCAGCTATCCCTGGCAAGCCAGTTCACTGTAATTGGCAAATATAAATATGCATACGTGCCAAGGGGCGACCATACTGCCATGGTGAGCACTTTCACTCCTGCAACCTGCCAGTCACAATGACCTGGAAAGGTGTTGGTGTGATACGCTTCCCCGGGGCTTGTGTGGCTCTAGGAATGGGGCTGGGTGACAGTCCTCTGGCTTGCATGTGTGTCTCCACTCCATGCTGTGTCTCCATCTTCACTCCCATGAGAGAGTGGTTTGATCTGGAGCATTACCCATCCAGAGGCGTAACTAGGGAAAATGGTGCCTAGGGCAAGCACTGAAATTGCCCCCCCCCTGCCGCCCCCGGAATGTATATCTATGTGTTTTACACTCTATGTTTTGCATAGCTTTCTTTAAAATAAAGGATTTTTTTAAAAAAACATAGGAGGCTCTGCCAGGGCTTTTGGGCTCTCTGGGATGGATGGATCTATGGGATTACAGATAGGGATACCAAGACCAGCTCCTGGGAAAGCTCTGTCCCTTTAAGAGTTGCACAGAGAAAATTTCTCGGCGCTTCATCTGCCAACCCCCATTTCATTGGCGAGCTTTCGGGTTGCGTTTTTCAGGGTAAGATTATTGGGATTAGTCAGCCCCCCCAGCATTCAGGAGAGATGAGAACCAACACATTCCTCCCTGCATCGTGCTGTCTACTCCAGTCCTGCCCGGTAACCGGCGGCTACCTAAGGGGCCGGCAGTTCCCAACTTCCTTCGCTTGAGGAAGACGGATCCGCTCTTTTCTCTTGTTTTCTGGAGTCAGGGACAGCCCAAGATATTGGGGGGCGCCTGAGATGAGAAGCCAAATGCCGCTTTGCCCCAATTTCCCCACCGGCCCAACCCCTGCTGTTAAGGCAGACTTCCAACACTGGGCGGGGCAGCGGATATTCAGGCCATGCTTGCAGGCGAGATGACCCCAGCAGCGGCCACTGCTAGCAAAGCGGAGGGATTTGGAGAGCAACAAAACAACTTTGTTTCAGCCCCGGGGGGAGGAGGAGGAGGAGGAACCCCAATATGTCTCTCCTGGGGGGGAGGGGCCGGGGCCAGGCTGTCTGGTTAATTACTGCTCCAGCTTAGCTACCCTTGGTTTAGGGGTGTGGGGTGTGAAGAAGCCTGCTGTGCTGCCCAGCCAGGTGCGGCGCGACAGACAAGCCAAGCACAATGCCAAGCCCGCCCGACCAAGTTCACATCTCACACACACACCTTGTCCTCCTTGCTGCTTTTGCTTTATGTTGTTATGCGTTAAATGATAATCCCCTTCCTGCTTCCTCCGCTCCTTGTCCTCCTCCTTGTGCTCAGTCAGGCAGCAGCAGAAACACTCCGAGTCCGACTCCCTGCCTCATCGCCAACGCATGCAAAGTCCACGTGCTGCAGGCAGCGAGCTGGGAGGAGGACACCACCACGCATGCACGACTGGTGGCGGGGCGGGGCGTGAGCGGAGTACTTGCTGTCCTTCTTCCTGTGTGACTGTGATGAAGATTGAGAGTCGACGACGAAGAGGTCCGTCCTCCACTCCGTCGACGCGACACTGAACTAAGCAGCAAGCAGGCAGGCACAGGCACTGCAGTGCAAACTAACTTTAGGTGCCCATGCGCTGGAACCGAGCAATGTGGGGGCGGCGCCGGGACCGGGGGAGGGGGCGCCACCACGCGGACTGTACGGAGCAACTGCTGCTGCACTAAAAAAAAAAGAAAAGAAATCGGGAAAGGCAGGGGATCGGCGGGGGCACTTTTTGGCGCCCCCTACCGAAGTGGCGCCCAGGGCACATGCCCTGCCTGCCCCCCCTATCATTACGCCCCTGTACCCATCATAATCACACAGGAAGAATCTCTCCTGTGACTGGATTGAATAAAGCTCCAGATGAATACTTCTTCTCATGAGTAATGCCACGGAGTGCATGCTAGCACCCAAGGGGAAGGGTCTGGGCCCCGCTTCCTCTGTTAATTTGTACAAAGAATAGAGTAGAGTCACTCAAGAATTCCAAGGGCTGCCTTTCAACCCAGACTCTGGGTATCATTCCCCTGACATGTGTCTTCTTTATCAGGAAACAACTGGGTTGCCTGTTTCACAGTGTCACTGGGACTCAACGTGCTTGTGCTAGTACTTTGATATCATTTGATTTATGGAGATCTCTCCACAAAGCAAAACTCACTATATAATTGAAGGTTCAGTTTATGGTTTGGGGAGTGAAATGGTTTGGGTTGCTTTTGTGATGAAATGGTGGTTTCACTCATTTGGACAACCATGAAAGTGAACTTCTGCCTCGCTCACCTCCGGTTTGGTATTATGTCCAAAGGTGGCCATTCTCTTTCCCAGTTTCCCACATGCATCCTCTAAGGCAGTGAAGGATAGGCATTGTGGGCCAAAATTGCACATTGAATTAAGGAAATCCTGAGTGGCTAGGTCTTTCCACTCATCAAAGCCTCTGACATCACCAAAGCCTTGTTGCACCACAGTCTTGCTCACACAAGGCAAGCCCTATTGCTCCCTGGAGACATCCCCCTGCTAACTGGGCAAAGAGGCACCTTTTACCATGGTGATTCTCTTTATTTAGCAGGGGGAGAGTAACTGGCCCTATCCACCCCCAGCACAGTACTTCCAGTGACTGTTGCTGGTGTGTGTCTTATGTTTCTTTTTAGAATATGAGCCCTTTGGGGACAGGGAGCCATTTTATTTGTTTGTTATCTCTCTTTGTCAACCGCCCTGAGCCATTTTTGGAAGGGCGGTATAGAAATCGAAATCATCATCAATCATCATCATCATCATCATCATCATCATCAAGCTATTGTAGGCCTAGCCCCAGGTGCTCAATGGCCTCTAATGCAATAAGGAAGCTGCAGTGAAATTTGCTGCAGTGAAAGTATGTGTCACGCCCTCGGTCTCAGATAGCAAGGAGGAAGGGGAAGCTGACAGCCTTTCAGCCGATGCAGGGGTGCCTGAGGGGCAGACCCCAGCTGTCAGTTCCCAAGAGACAGCTGAGGAGGGTCCGGCTGGTGTTTCAGAGCAGGCACAGCAGTCTGGGGCAGCAGAGACAGCGACGGACAGACTAGAGGATGAGCTGTGCGGGCAACCCCCACTGACTCCACAGCAACGGCGTGTCACAAGGCGAAGAACACAGCTGGAAACTATCAGGAGGAGTAAACACCTCTTGCAGAGGGCTGATAAGCCTTGAATCCCTGCCAGCTGAGAGCTATCAGCTTGGACTATAAAGCACGTCAACAGCTTCTGTTAGCTGCTGGAAGACAACATTTGTCAACCCTCGTGTCGACAGCTTTCAGGCTGAGCCTGATATAGAGAACTATTCCAAGCCATGTTTCGTTTCTGCAGCCCAGTTTGTATTGTGGACTATCTTCCTGGATATCCTTTCTGAGTGGCCAGATTGCTGACAGTATGCAAGGGAAGGCCTATTGTGGCCTGGGGGTGTCATTAGGCACTGTACAGTATGCAATTGTCACCAGAACTGAGAAACACCATTGCCTGAAGATTGAACCAAAAAAATAAGCAAAAAGGAGGATTATTATAGAAAGGATATGCTATGCTATTGAAATGCATTGGAACAGAAACAAAAAAATTTAAGGTCAGTAATGTGGACCAGATATCAGAACATTAAACTGGTACAATAATCAGTAACCAGTAACATTGGGCAAAGAGGGACAACTTAAAGAGGTGGATCTCTTCTCCTTAGAAGGGGGAGAACAACTGTCCATATTCAGCCTATCAGAGCCTTCCTCCCAGTGACTGCCGGGGGTCTCTTCTCTCTCTGTATACACACACACTCTTATGCTTTTTTCTTTTTAGGTAATGAGCCATTTGGGAACAGAAAACCATTTTCTCAAACTTTTTCCTGTGTAAGCTGCTTTGATACCTTTTTGTTGAAAACTGGCACATAAATATTTGATGATGAGGAGGATAACAAGTGGGATCCATGACAAAAATATCGTGTCAGATCTGAAATCTCATGTGATTCTTCCAAAGCAAAACTATTTCTTTAACAATGATAGTGTCCTGATTGGTAGCAGGGTGGTCATCTTCCTTCTTTTCCAAAGCCCTTGTTTGTGGATGCAGCAAACTTTAGGATTGCAGTTACTGAGATGGTCAATGTCACAAATCTTAAATCTGGAAAATTTAAACTGAAAGTAGACCCAAGCCTCAGCAAAACCCTCATTGATCGATCAGTATTATTTCAAGGCAGAAAATGGAGAGAGAGAGAGAGAGAGAGAGAGAGAGAGAGAGAGAGAGAGAGAGAGAGAGAGAGAGAAACAAATATAGCAAAATTCTATTCTGTCCATTTTCAGTGGCCTACCTTGTGTCATTTCATGTTAAATTGTGCTTTATATGATATGACTTGACATGGCTTAACACAATCCAGGAGAATGTGACATTAAATGATGTGACATGGTGGAAATTTGCAAACGATAACCAGAAGATCCACTTTGCCTGGAGGGCCTGGGTAATCTCATTTTATTTCTTCTAAACCATTTACTACATCTTTAATTCTCAGAGCCAATGGTGCATCTTCTGAACAGCAGTTGTCATGTTGTGCCTTGACCTTCATGCAACCGTCACAAAGACAACAGGTCACCCTCATCCATTTCTGTGCAATAATCAAATCTCCTTCCCTTTAATGAAAATAATGCTAGTTTAGAGAAAAGGAAAGGTTTATGTTTGAATAACTACTTGATTTTGAATTTAATGGACAAGGACAAAAAACAAAAACATGGCATGCTTACTGAGATGGCATCATGATCACTGAGATAATAGTTGCATTTTACTGGGGATAAAAGCTACATATTTCTCCCTTATCTAGTACAGGCTTGTAGAGTTACAAAAATAATTCTGTTAATGAAATCAGAACAACTTTATAACAAATGTGTGGGCATGAGATACATTTCACACTGAAGAGAGCTATTATATACAAAATACCCCAAATTCTGAAATAAAAAAAGACTTAATGCCAAAGTAGTCCTTGCAGTCTAGAGATATTTCACATGTGCAGGCAGCCCCATTTATTTTACAGAGAGATCAGGTCTATGTGTGCTAACAGAGGAAGGTGAATATTTATTTTCTTTTTTTATTGGAATGAATGGGACTACGTATTCAAAACATTTATATACCATCTTCCCCATGTTCAAGATGGTTTATGTCAAAAATGCAAGTGTGAGTTGGAGGCCACTGGCATTCAGCCTTGCTCAGGGCCCGGGAGTGGGCTCTGTCCGGCCTACTCAGTTCACTGTATAACGAAGGGAAATGGTAATAACATCCATTCTCCCCCACACCAGGAGTTGAGTGGATAGGCAGGTTGTGGAAAATGGGGAAATACGGTTGTTAGTGAAACTGTTCCAGGGTGATTGAGGAATACCCCAAAATCTACCTTTGGGCTTGTTTGGGGAAATTAGCTCAGAAAGGAACAGTTTCACATAAGTTTTAATTTGTGCAAAGTTGTGGACTCAGGAAATGACTGGACTGAGACAAGACTTAAGTTTCAAAAATAAAAGAGGATATTTTTTTGTAGGGAGGGGAGCAGAGGATATAAATGGGTGGTTAAAGCAATATTACTAGCAAAACATGTTTAACTGCAATGAGGCATTTTAGCTTAGAGTCCTAATTGTGTAAGTTCCAGGGCAGGCAAGAGAAAGAGGCTTTTTAGAGAAGGAAGGTGTTAGATTTAAGAAAGGGGAATGGAGACAGAGCTGGGGCCCAGTGAGGGGCGAACACTCGTATCACCTGGTCCGGACAAAGGGCTCCGTGAGCAACTGATGAACCTTGTTCCTCAGGGACAGCTTGGGCCAAAGCAGGTGCAAGAAAGTTGGCAGCATTAGTCAATAAAGGTGAATCGAGGAGGGTGCTTCCTCCATGGAACCAGCTTCCTATGTTAGTGAGGAAGACTGGGCAGATCAGGCTGGGCAAGAAAGCCGATCTGGAGAGTGGCATGAAGTACTGAACACAGCCTTGTGTGATCATGTAATTGGGACTTCTTATACACAAATACATATCCTCAGGGCACATTCCAAGTGGTCTTTTTTGTCGGACAGGTTTATTGGACGGAACCAGCAGGGATTCCATTGTTGTTGATCTTGCTTCCTGAGTGTAACAATTTGGGAATTGTGGAGGTATGCCAAGGCTTTTGTCACAAAAACAGAGCATACAGTTGTCCCTCGCCGGTCACCAAGGTTCAGTTCCTGGAAACCGTCGTGGTTGGTGAATTCGCAGTTGACAAGGCACTGAAATGAATGGGAAACAGGGGGTTAGGGGAATCATGAGTGCTGAAGTGCCTAGAATCCACAAAAAAGGTTTAAAAAAATCCCCCATGACTCCTGGAAAATGCCCCCTGACCCCTGGGACAGATCTCCTGAGCCCCGGAAATGACCCCTGAACCTCAAAAATCTGAACCCCCCCAAATCAAATACTCAAATCCGTGATTGGCAAACCTGTGGTTGGGGAGGGACAACTGTATAGACGTGAGAAGTCCAATAATCTAATCAGTACTTTTAATGGGTGCATCTCTTAGGTTCGTATCACTTACTCAACATCTTTTGTGAGATTTACCTCTGCAAGCCTTATTTGTATTCTTTCCTGTGAAACTAATTGTCACATTGGCTGGCTGCTATCCTTTTTGCAAAAGGCGGGGAAGACAAGGCAGTTCATTCTGAGGGCAGAGTGACCTTGACAGAGAGTTAAACTGCTTTTCGTTAACTTCTGGGGTCTACTTAGGATAACCCAGCTTTAGGGAGGGCGTGCATCTGCTCCTCTTTACAATTTGCTCATTAGGAGCAAAATCTAAGGGCGACTAGCCCATTGTCATTAAGCAACCTGTCCCCATGTGATATAAGCGGAGAGCTAACGATGCTGTGAGGCTTCTGAGCATGTCAAGTGTGAGAACTCTAAGCCTGGAGACTCAAACACAAATGAGGGGGCTCCTGGGAGCTAACAGAAAAGCATTGCTAGTAACAGGTGATGGAAGAAGAAGACTCTAATGTGCATTAACTGTTCACACAGACAAAGGTGTTAAAAGCCAATAACAGGAGGGAGGGATGGCAGCTAATGTTGATTCATTATGGGGCCATGACCAGATAGCAAAAGAGAAACATCGTATAGCATTCCTTCTCACTATGGATTCTTTAGTGTGCCTATAAGGGGTACCTACAGAAACAAAGGCTTTTACAAATCACTAGCAGCAGAAATTCAAACATGTACAGGTGAAACTCGGAAAATTAGAATATTGAGCAAAAGTCCATTAATTTCAGTAAAGCAAATTAAAAGGTGAAACTGATATAGGAGACAGACGCATTACATGCAAAGCGAGATAAGTCAAGCCTTAATTTGTTATAATTGTGATGATCATGGCATACAGCTCATGAAAACCCCAAATCCACAATCTCAGAAAATTAGAATATTACATGGAACCAAGAAGACAAGGATTGAAGAATAGAACAATATCGGACCTCTGAAAAGTATAAGCATGCATATGTATTCAGTACTTGGTTTGGGCCCCTTTTGCAGCAATTACTGCCTCAATGCGGCGTGGCATGGATGCTATCAGCCTGTGGCACTGATGAGGTATTATGGAAGACCAGGATGCTTCATTAGCGGTCTTCAGCAATTCTGCATTGTTTGGTCTCATGTCTCTCATCCTTCTCTTGGCAATGCCCCATAGATTCTCTATGGGGTCAGGTCAGGCAAGTTTGCTGGCCAATCAAGCACAGTACACTCTATACTTTTCAGAGGTCCGATATTGTTCTATTCTTCAATCCTTGTCTTCTTGGTTCCATGTAATATTCTAATTTTCTGGGATTGTGGATTTGGGGTTTTCATGAGCTGTACACCATGATCATCACAATTATAACAAATCAAGGCTTGACTTATCTCGCTTTGCATGTAATGCGTCTGTCTCATATATCAGTTTCACCTTTTAATTTGCATTACTGAAATTCATGGACTTTTGCACGATATTCTAATTTTCCGAGTTTCACCTGTACCTGTGGAGTTAAAGGCTTTTACAAAGCCGTAGTAGCAGGGTGGCAATGCAACACAAGGAATAATAATAATAATAATAATAATAATAATAATAATAATAATAATAATAAATTTTCCTGCAGAACCAGTACCAAAGAACTTCAACAGTACCAGTACCAAAAGAACCAGTACCAGTACCAACAGTGTACCAAAAGAACTTGAACATCATCTTGACACCTTGGGCATCGATAACATTACAACACATCAACTACAGAAGGCCACACTACTTGGGACAGCACAAATACTACAATGCTATCTTTAATTTTTCTTTAGTTATCCTAGACCCTTGGAAAATGCCCGATAATTAAAATACCAAATACAGTCTGGTAGACTGTGTGTAAATAGCATAATAAATAAATGAATGAATAAACTGTGCTTGAATTGCTGTCTTAACATCTTTCAGTTTCCACTGTTTCCACTCTTTCTGTCTACAAGTTGTCTTCTGAAGAGCTGGCAGAGATAGTAGGTGGGAATTGGAAGGGAGAGTTGGTGGGATATGACTGCACGTAGGAGTAATTGTGAGAATCCACTGAATTGCCTGCACTTTAGCCCTCCATCTAGATAGGCTCAGAGTCAAGAAAAACTCCAAGATTCTGAACCTGCTCTGATAGAGTGAGTACCAGCCACAACAATTCCCCCACCAAAAATGATCTCCATTTTGTCTGGATTTAAATTCCATTTCTTTAACCTCATGTACTTGTCCACACTTTCTAGTTTAGGGCTGGGTGCCATCCGCAATCTCCAGTCTCCCCTGGTTGGGCATGGTAATCAAGAGGGTGGTGGCCAACCAGCTCCAAGCGGTTTTGGGGAAAACGGATTATCTAGACCAGGCTTCCCCAAACTGCGGCCCTCCAGATGTTGCTGAACTACAACTCCCAGCATCCCGAGCCACAATTTATTGTGGCTGGGTATGCTGGGGGTTGTAGTTCAGCAACATCTGGAGGGCCACAGTTTGGGAACGCCTGATCTAGACCCATTTCAAACTGGCTTTAGTACGGGCTATGGGGTTGAGACAGCTTTGGTCAGCCTGATGGATGACCATTACTGGGGAATCGAAAGAGGGAGTGTGACTCTGCTGGTTCTCTTGGATGTCTAGGTGGTGTTTGATACCATCGAACATGCTATCCTTTTGGGTTGCCTGGGGGAGTTGGGAATAGGAGGCACTGCTTTGCAGTGGTTCCGTTCCTATCTCTTGGGTAGATCCCAGATGGTGGAGCTTGGTGACAGTTGCTCCTCAAAGCAGGAGCTGCTATATGGAGTCCCCCAGGGCTCCATTCTGTCACCAATGCTTTTCAATATCCACATGAAACCGCTGGGTGAAGTCACCAGGAGATTTGGTGCTGGGTGTTATCAGTATGCTGATGACACGCAAATCTACTTCTCCCTTTCTTCAGGAAATGGCACTCATTATCTAAATGCCTGCCTACAGGCAGTAATGAGCTGGATGAGGGATAACAAATTGAAGCTGAATCCAAGAAAGACAGAGATGCTCATTGCTGGGGCTCAGAATCTGAGGGGTGAGTTAGATCTTCCTGTGCTGGATGGGGTTACACTCCCCCAGAGGGAGCAGGTACATGGCTTGGGAGTACTCCTGGACCCAGGCCTCACCCTGGTATCTCAGGTAGAGGCCATGGCCAGGAGTGCTTTCTATCAGTTTCAACTGATTCAACAGCTACAGCCATTGCTTGAAGAAGATGACCTCTAAACAGTGGTGCACCATCTGGTAACCTCCTGGCTCGACTATTGCAATGCGCTCTATGTGGGGCTGCCTTTGTATGTAGTTCGGAAACTTCAGTTAGTTCAGAATGTGGCAGCCAGATTGGTCTCTAGGGCAACCCGGAGAGACCATATTACGCCTGTGTTGAAACAATTGCCCTGGCTGCTGACTGTTTCCAGGCAAAATACAAAGTGTTGGTTATTACCTTTAAAGCCCTGAATGGCTTTGGCCTGAGTTACCTCAGAGAGTGCCTTCTTCTGCGTGATCCCCACCGCACGTTAAGGTCATCTGAGGAGGTTCGTCTCCAGTTACCACCAGCTCGTCTGGTGGCGACTCAGAGGCGGGCCTTCTCTATAGCTGCTCCAGGGCTGTGGAATGCACTCCCTGTGTGAATCCCTAATTTGAATTCTCTATTAGCCTTCAGGAGAGCCCAAACGTATTTGTTTGGCCTGGCTTTCCAGGGTTTTTAAAATCAGTTTTAATATTTTAACCCAGTTTCAGGGTTTTTAATTATTGTGATTGTTTAATTGTTGTTTTAAAATGTTTTAAAATTGTTAATTGTTGTTATATTGTTTTTAATTTTTGTTTTAGCTCTTTACTGTTTTAATGGCTTGTTTTAATTGTAAACTGTCCTGAGCCATTTTGGGTGGTATAAAAATCGAATAAATAATAATAAAATAATAATAATCAGCAAGTTGTATACACATCACAGCTTCTAATCTATACACATATTATGATCAGTTTTAAATGAACTATTTAATGATGGCCACAGCAGTCATATGTATATTTTACTGAGTTCATGAACAGCTTGGTTCTTAGCCTGATTCACAACCATTTTCAGATGTAGAATGTAAATTTAGTTCCTGAGTTGAATGAAAACCGGGGTCATGCTACAGGCTATTTACGATTACAATGGAAATTGCATTTTCGGAGACTTCTTTTCAAATTTACAGCTTAGATAATTTTGCCAATTTCTTTTCTCTAGTCTACCTACTTCCCATGGTTTTAGTGGGGTTTGGATCAAGTCCTCCCATATAATCCCAAATAACTCACAAGCTCTAATTTATAAATTGCTGGTTTCTTTAAAGGAAATATACAACCAATCTTCCTAAACATAAAAGGGGCTCACTGAGCCATAGAGCCTTCATATATTAAACTCAGATACCATTATCACAGGTTAATTAAATCACATGCTGGTTTTGAGATTTTTCTTTAAAAGATTGAAATGGTTGTGTTCTTTACTCATTCTTTAACTTACTCTATTTCATATATATGTAAAATAGGACAATTTCTATCATGTCTTTTGTCAATCAATTCCTCTACACACACACACACACACACACACACACACACCCCACAATTCAAACAATCCTGTATTTATTATGCGGGAGGGGGGTGGGCTTAACTCATGTAAAAACCATTCTGGCTCTTTCAATATCCATTTAATTTGCTTTAGTATTTTGGAGTGACTTGAAGAGTCAGGACTCCCCCCACCTCCCATCCCCAAATGCATCATTTTTATTTTACTGCTTGAGTTGCAGTAAGTCAGGAAGCACAAAGCAGATGGAGAATGACAAAGAACGAAAATAATATAGGTTTTGTAATGGTTATACAGAAAACTGAAAGTCTGATCTAGGAGAGCAAAGAGGTATATCAAATCACGAGGATAACACAGAGGGGATTATGCTATATGCTGCATCCAGACAGATGACCTGTTAAAATGTTAATTAGTGCTCATGACCCATTTAATTTGTAGCCTGCCTTCCCACCCCCCATAATTTAGCACAAGGGAGCATACATGGGATTCTCAAGTAGTCTCTCATCCAGACACTGATCAAATCCTGACCTGCTGAACTTTAACAAGGTTTTTCCCTTATATGCCTTTGGATCAGGCCCTGGGATATGAGTTGCCTTACTTATGCATTGTGAAAACAAAGAGCAGCCTGTGAAGTAAACTAACAAAAAGATTTGTCCATTCCCTTTCACTTTTTTATGTGTATCAGGAACAAGTGTCCTACACTCCTTTCTATGCAGAGTAAAACTGAATTAGCAGCCTGCTACATATTCTCTCATAACCACCTTAATTGGTGTAGCAGGGAAATGCTTGACTAACAAGCAGAAGGTTGCCAGTTCGAATCCCCACTGGTATGTTTTCCCAGACTATGGGAAACACCTATATCAACTCATACTGCATGGGAGGAGGCAATGGTAAACCTCTCCTGTATTCTACCAAAGAAAACCACAGGGCTCTGTGGGTGCCAGGAGTCAAAATTGACTTGACGGTATACTTTACCTTTTACATATTCTCTTAAGTGTACAGGGACATCCTTTGACGCATTCTCACCAAATCCCCCCAGGCACATTCTCAACATGTGAGCCACTTGAAACTCATCTGAACTGGCTCATCTTTAGCTCTGACCTCTGCAGACTGAATTATTGAATGCCTGGAGCTGTGGAAAGTGGAGGTGTTATCATATTTAAGAGAATGCCTTTGTTATGAGCCCCTCCGCCTGTTGACAATGCTAAACTGAATACCTATAGATGAACTGAGGAAGTCTCCGATCTATTAAAACAAATGCCTACCCAGTCAAGACTTCAACAGCGTGTAATCAGTTGTCCATTGAAACAGAATTTGGCCAGCAGATTCTTGAATGGCAAGACAAATGATGACAAATAACATTGCGCAATGCTCTATATTAACTGCATAGAGAATCTATCAATGTGTGAAGCTGTAATAAAGATATAAAAGCATATAGTATATAGAGTATTGGACTTTGGACAGTGAAGATCAAGGTTCAAATCCTCATACAGCTTTGGGTAAGTTATATACGCCCTGTTCAAGTAATATAAAAAGCAGAGATGCTGTACTCAAGCACAGCATCTCCATGAATGGACTCAGAAATCCTGTCCCCTTCTCAGAAGCTCCCACCTTCCCCTCTGCCCACTGTCGCAGAATTTGTCTGCAGAGAGAAACACTGTATTCATGGACAGATCCTTCCAATGATTAGAATGCCAGGATTCAATCACTGGGAGGATCTGTCCTTGAGTATAGTGTTTGCCTTAGCAGATCAATGCAGTAACCATGGGGGTGGAGCTCCTGAGCATGTCAGCATGAGGGAGGGAGTTCTTGAGGACATTTTTATAAAGCCTGCTTTTTATAAAGCCTGAACAGGGCTTTTCATTCAACTTAATTCAGCTTCCAAGGTTGCTATAAAAATCTCAAGCATAATCCTACATAGGCTATCTGAACTTCTTGAAGAAAAAGTGGGATACCAGTATGCTTGATGGATTTGGAAAGACACCTGTTTCTTTTAAGTTTACAACACATACAGGCTCTACACATGATTGGTGTGTAGAGCCTAATAGAGTTCTGCAGGAAGAGTGGGTCACACTGCACACAATCGGGAGGCAAACCCTGGGCGGCCGAATTGGCCGCCCACACGATTACATACTGGCTCTGTCATGGAACCAGTAGGGACAGCAGAGATCAGGGGCCTCCTGGCCCCTAGAAGTCCCAGAATGCCCTGTGTGAGCATGCAGGACATTCTGGGGAGCCTCCCGATGCCAGGAGGCTTGTTGTAGCCTCCTGGTCGTGAGGCTCCTCACAAGTCGCTGCATCACAGAGCTGTGCCATGGCACGGAGCTGTGCTGCGGCACCTCACAATCGAAAAAACGGGGTTAGCGGAGTGCTCGTTCTGCTAACCTCCGTTTAGGGGAGGGCTACTTTGGTGTGCAAGTCCAGTGGTTCTCATGATGGGGGGAAACTGGGCTGGGCTCCCTTAGCCCAGTTTCCCCCCATCGTGAGAATAGCCCATCTCCCTTACTATCTAATCTCAATAATATATTGTGATGCTAGCATTTGGCTTTCAAAACTTCTTGATACAAAGAAGGGAAATAATGATTGTAAAAAGAGTTGGAGGGAGCAAAAGGGGCATCACAGTGAACCACCACCCCCCTGTTTCCTTGTTTTCTCTTCACTGAAAATGCATGTGTACGCTCCATTAAATCTGGCCTTCCAAGGATAGTGATTCTTTTTGCAGAGCATTAGTATGTTGAAAGTGAATATAGATATATGAATATTAAATATTCTAACAGAAGAGGAAGCACCACTTGGCAACATGTCTATCGAAAGACACTAGGTGGAAATGTTTTGACAGCATTCCTGTTTAAAAAAAAAAAAAAGAGCACGCTTTCAATTAAAATTAATGGGGAGGAGAAGAGAATAAAAATGAAAATGATATTGAAGAGAAAGAGAGACAGGAAGGCAGCAATAATTATTTAAGTATTACATATCTGATCAGTTCCTACTATGCCTTCCAGCACCTCTAGAAGTGCATTCCCCATTACCTGAGCAGACCAAGCAACCTGGGCAAATAGTTTGTTAGGCCTCCTCATTCAGCATCAACACTATCTCTGTGGTGGTAATAGTGGGAATTGTTAACAATAGCCCTCCTCACAAATCTACCCTCCATGTTCACTGGATAAGTGGAGGGGAAGCTGGAGCATGCCAGCTGGCCACATTGCCAGGCCAGCATGTCTACTGGTGCAACTGGGAACAGGGCATGCCAGTTAGCCAGGCCCTATTTATTATTTACTTATTATTTATTTTATTTAACATATTGAAAATACCACCCGAAACTGAAACTCACATCTCTGGGCAGTTCACAATAGAACAGTTTAAAAAACGATGTTAAATTCTATAAGTCTGCTTAAAGGCCTGGATGAACGAATGTGTTCATCCTGTTTAAAAAGGTTGTCAGAGATGGGGAGGCTCTTGCTGCCCCTGGGAGTGCATTCTAAAGCCTCAGGGTGGCAATGCCCATCCCTGAGTAGATACCAGATGAGCCGGTTACAATTGCAGATCAACCTCCCCAGGTGATGTCAATAGGTGGCGAGGCTCATACAAAGGAGTTATCTTAAATATGCTAACACTCCCATTGTCCACAGCTCTAGGGATTCTTGCACTCAATGTTTGTCTGCAGAGTGCAGAGCTAAATATGGGGAGAGTTCCTCCATGAGCCAGTTCAGATGAGTGTCCAGCGGCTCATGTGTTGAGGTCAGCGAGAATGTGCCAGGGGAGATTTGGTAAGAATGCTCCAAGGATGTCCCAGGAAACTGTCAGGACATCATTTAATTGCATAAGATTCAGCCTGACCTCTGAATCACCCCTCTACACATGCTACAAAACCCTGTTAAAATGGATCTGGGTTCATACCAGTTCACCCAGGAAGCTCGCAGGGTGTCCTAGAACAGCAATTCTCTTTCAACCTAATCTACCTCACGGGTTTGTTTTGAGGAGGACAGCATAGGATAACCTCTACGTGCACCAGCCTGACCTCCTGGAAGGAAGGGTGGGGTAAAAATGTGATGGATAAAATAGATTACTTATTAAAGAAACTGGCCCAGCACAGATTTCTGGTAGCATGAAAGGATGTTGCACCCATGAGAGAGAGAGCATCCCCATTACTGTTCTGGCCAGATGGCCTCAGGCATGTGGCAGAGGGGAGCAAATTTTGCCTATACACTCTAGCAATAGGAGTGCCCTGTGCCAGCTGAGTATGTATCCTTGAGGGCTGTGTGACCCTCAGGGACATATTTTTGCGTGACCCTGTGGAACCAGAGCAAATCATAAAAATTTACTTATCCCTACTGTGTGCCTGAGATGGTGCAACCGGAACAGTAATGGGGAAGCTCTCCCTCCCGCTGATGCATCTGCCTTCCGTACTACCAGAAGGCTGCTCAGCCTGAGCAGAGGTTCACCTAGGCAATTTTGAATCCTGGACCTAGAGGCCTTTGGGGAGCTCCCTCCCCCCTCCATCCCTCTCACTCACTCACTGTTACCTGTTGATGTTCACTGGACTGGTCTGGTGGTAGTTCTCTGTTGGTGTGTGTGTGTGCATGGTGGCAAGCAAGGGAGGTGTGTGCTGGCTGGCTTGCTGCAGGTGCTTGCCTGGTACAACTGCTTACTTCTGCCTATCTATCTATCTATCTATTCGATTTCTATACTGCGCTTCCAAAAAAGGCTCAGGATGGTTTACATAGAAAAATAATAAATAAATAAGATGGCTCCCTGTCCCCAAAGGGCTCACAATCTAAAAAGAAACATAAGATAGACCCCAGCAACAGTCACTGGAGGTACTGTGCTGAGAGTGGATAGGGCCAGTAACTCCCCTCAAGCCTGTAGTAACTGCTCAGCCCAGTGGGTGGAGTCTCTCAGCCTCCACTCGCGCTGCCTTGCCTCATGCCGTGTGTCATGTCATGCATGTCACATCACATGCCTCACTGTTACTGTCCAGGTGTGGGCAGGCGGTGCAGGCCCAGCTGCACTTGGCCTTCAGTGCCTCCTTGCTGTGCAACAAGAGATCAGGCGGGTGGGCTGCATCAACGGGTGGGCGGGTTGCATCAGGTGGGCTGCTGCAGGGTACCCAGCAGCGGCGGCAGTGGTGTGGTAGTCCGGTGGTATGGCCAGCACCCAGGTCCCTGACTGAACATTTGCCCCTACCCCCCGTGGTGGAGAACTGGACTTCAGACTGGAAGTCCAGTCCAAAGGGTGCCACTGCCTCTGAGTGGTAAAAGAAGTAGCATCTCACACTATAAAGACACTTTGGCCCTAGAAAGATACAGTATGTATGTTTCTGACAAATGCATGAGTAGTAAAAACAATTCATTTCACTATTCTTAGACATCTTTCAGAGGAATATGCCTGCATTCTAGAAAACACCAAAATATCTTTGGCATTTTAATTTGTGTATTCTACTGAGAACAAAGTGGGTATTGGACCTTTGCAGGAAAGGAAATAAAGACAGATTACTTTTGATCTTTAGGGTACATAATTGCGAGTTCTGGTGGGAGCGCAATGCTAAGATACTTTTTCAACATGTAAGTAATCAGTTCTTTCTTAAAACTGGTATCTGGTGACAGCTGTAATTGCCCTATGCCAAAAGGTTTGCATCCAGTACTTTAGATATAAATAGGATTTTCTATCTCAGAGCTTGGTTTAGAACCAAGATGAAAATCTAGATCCATCTATAAATATACATGGATGTGGCTATTTTGTAACAAGAGATGAAATGGCTTCAGTAAATGGCGTTGCTATTTAGTTGTCACAGTGCTCAGTTTGTCACCTTATTTTCTGCCAGGGCTCTTGTGGCCAAATAAGCTGTATATTAACACACTGAAATTCAACAGAGAGCTTTCCTCTGTCACTGCCAAGCTGGAAAAAAATTCTTTCTACCAGTTAAATTTCAGCCTGCCATTAAAAGGCACAATAAATGATAGCAAACGTGCAAGCTACGTCTAGCTGATTTGAGCTGTACAGTGACACCCTGAAGATGCAGGGCAGCAATTTACATGGGATGTATTACATGCTATTGCAATTACTCTCTGTCACAGATCCATTCCATCTCTGACAGCTGGAGTCACTGGTTGACATCCAGACTAAGTTTTTTGGCATTACTACTCAGGAGTTACTCTAAAGGGCTACTTAATTTCAACTGGAGTAATTTAGTCTGAATTTAAGTCACGATCTATTTCTTTTAACTTATAGTCTGCCTTGTTCCCAAGCTCTTAAGGTTACAACACCGCCAACTATGCAATTCCCTTTGAAAACCGATCAGAAGACATAGACAAAGAGACTCTGCATGCAAACACGCACACAACACAGCTCTTCTCCCCGCATCCACAATGTGCATAGCCAGGAAAATCCACACTAGCTCAGGACCATGGATGGATGGATGGAAATCAGGAATGGAACTGCATCTGAACATATGCAGTAATCCCAAAACCTCCAGTTTAAGAATGGAAATCGCAAGTTAAGTTGCCCATCTGAATTCTGAACTTCTGTGCCATATAAGCTGCAAAAACTTTGTACAGTCTGGTATATGATGATGGCTTTAGAAATGAGGTTCCATGAACCTTTGCCTTTGTCTTTCAGTTAGACTTTGGGCTAGGGAGGGATGCATCCAGGCAGACATTTATCAGGTGCAGCTTCCCTAATCACTTCCTAGAGATACCCTTGATGATTTTCTTCCTGAGGCATCTCTGATCATGGCGAAGTGTGGGTGCATGGAGCCTCATTTCTAAAGCCATCATCATCATATACCTGACTGTATAAAGTCTTTACAGCTTATATGGCATGGAAGTTAAGATGGGCACCTTAACTTGCAATTTCCATTCTTTTTAGAGCATGAGCATTTTAAAAAGAGAAATCTGATTAGACAGTGGCTGCATTTGCATGTAACATGAAAATGGAGGTGAAGGGACCTCCAGTTTCAGAAACTATATGTCCAAACACGGGCAACCACTGTTTCCTAAAAAAACAGACCCATGGTTTCCCGCCCCGAACTGTACTTAGTACCTTCAGTTTGGAGTGAGTTTTGCCTCCTTTAATTCCAGTTCTGCAGTGCCAGCACTACATCTGAATGCAGCACCGCCCCCTTCTGCAACTGGAGTTGAGGGAGGAAAATCCCTCCCTCCCTACTGCTATTGGCTGCCGGGCCTATTGGCTGTCAGAAGCCCCGTTAGCCAGTCCCGCATCCTCACTACAGTCAATGAGACTGCAGAGAGGGAGCTCTCCTTTTCGTCCAAATTCGGACAGGAGAGTGGTGGGGGGGGGGCAGAGAGGGACATGGAACTGAGGGTCCATTCAACCCATGGTTCCATGTTATGTCCAAAGGTGGCCACTATGGGGAGCAGCTCACCCATGCTGGTTAAGTGGAGTCTTCCCATTCTTAGGCAGTATACTTCCAATGCAAGATCTCTGTGTTCAAAGGTAGTCAGAAACAGGAAGTCGCTCATAAGAAATTGCCAGGAATTGCCCCTCCCAATTTTGGCTTCAGAATATTCAGTGGGCAGACTCAGCTATACTCTTAGATAACCTTCCCTAAGTTATTTCCCTAGCTATTAATGGGATTACAAGCAATAATTACTCAAAAATCACTAGATTGATGTTTTTCAAACCATCCAAAGGCACCAAAAGGAAGTATAGACCTGAATTTTGGGAGAATGGTTTAAAAAAACCACATTAAAATATTTAAAATATGCATTATCTGTGGTGAAAAAATGTCACCAATACTTTGGACCCCACTTTTAGGAATTAAAAACCTAAAGTGCTCTATCTCAGCCATTTTGCAATGGATTTGCACCACATTTGGATGAGTGGTGTCTCTTGTCCTCCAGTTCTTGTGTGCACAGTTTCATGTGGAGTGGATGGATACTTTCAGAGGCGTAACTAGGGAAATAGCGCCTAGGGCAAGCACTGAAATTGCACCCCTGTCCAAAACAGGAATGATGGGACTTGTAGTCAACAATATCTGGAAATCCCTGTTAAAAGGAACACTGTACCATCTAGACATGGTTGTTGATCAAAACCTGAAAACATGAGCCATCTCTGTAAAAGACTTAGAACAACAGTCAGGAGTTATGCAAGGATTCCAAGTGTCATTTTCTCTGTCTCATCTCATTCTTTTAAAAAAACATGACATTGTCCTAGAGGATCACCTGCCCAAATAGCCACTAGCAAAATAGGGGAAGAAGAAGGTGGTGGTGGTAGTGGTGGTGGTGAGTCTATAAACCAGTGAATGATTCCTGCCAGCCTTTGTCTTATGATGACTGTTGGCTCATGATGGGGTATATGTGCATTCACCACACCAGTGCTTACTTTGACACCAAGAGGGAGGAGGATACATTAGTTTGCCACACTAGACAGAGGAATTTGCAACAGGAGCAGACAGCCAAGTTCTGCCAGGGCCAAAACCAGCCCCTGCCAGACTAAGAAATCATTGTAATTTGCCCCTTCCTGTCACAAGCAGCGTGCTGTTCTTTTATTATTAACTCTAACTCTCAAATATCCCAGTCATGGATGGAAAATTCAGGGTCAATTTACAAGAGACACATTTTCTACATGGAAGTTTCTTCTGTGCAGGTGTTGTGCAGAAACCCATGTGTAGTGATCACCAGGGGCATAGCAAGGTTGGAATGGGCCAAGATGAGATTTTAAAATGGGCCCCCAGCCCCTCAAAGACCAGGGCCTCCACACACCCCAGGCCCCCAAGGATTTAAGTCTGATATTTCAAAATATGTATGCTGCCTGGAAATACATTTCACTGAATACACACATGCACACTTCACAGTATATAGTGATATACACTGAGTACTACGGTATATATTTGTGCTACTTTTAATGCCTAGAACACACTAGCAACGCTAATTATTAAAATGGCCCCATTGCTGCAGATTAGCAAAGGAGACTTTAAGCCATGCAGAGTGAGCCTATGTTTGTTTTCTCAGAATTCTGAACAAATTCAGTAAAGTTTGATTGCAGGAGGTTTTTCACACGAGGCTTTTAAAGCCCTTTAACACACATCTCCTCTGGAATGGAGGTGCTGCATTCACATGTTGGCCAGATTTACCCTGAAGTCCCTGCAAGTTATTGGAGAGCAGTTCACACACAAGAAAAATAAAATAAAATAAAAGCACAGCACCTGCTTCACAGTTCTCACTCAGACCTTCTGGGTTGCAAAATAACTTGAACATAAGTGCATTTATGAATGAATGAATGAATAAATAAATAAATATTTGTTCCAGAAGTTTTTGTAATTTTCTGACATGAAACAAGCCACTTATAGGCCTTTTTAGATAGTTTTTGTTTTTAAAGCCAGCACATTTTTCAGTCTGTTTTAAATTAAATATGCAGAGACTTCTCAGTCTCGCCCCACCCCCATATCAAAGCCCTATGGCAAGCAGATCCCTATATTGATTGTGTGTGTGGGGGGTGTAACCACAAAAAGGAATTCACAGCCTATCTGGCAAAGGCTGTACTGGATGGTCTGTGCAAAGGGTCTGCTGCAGGGAACTCTGCCAGCCTCCTTCCTTCCTTGCTTGGGGCCTACTTGAGTTCAGGCTTCAGGGAGGCCTACTCGGAGGCCTCTCTGGAAGCCCGGCCCACCCGCCGATCAGCTGAGAGGTGGGGAGAGAAGAGCTCTGCAGTTTGCAGGCTGCTCCGATCTTAGGCCTCGCCGATCCTAGGCCGGAACTGGAGGCAAGTGGCTGAGGGGCCCTGGGGCTGGGCAGGTGGGCAATGGGGTGGGGGTTGCAGGAACTGGCGTGGCGCCCCCACCTCAGTGGCGCCTAGGGTATGTGCCCTGCCTGCCCCCCCAAGTTCCACCTATGGTAGACTATCACTGGCATTCTAGCCGCAGATCTGCTGCTTTTCTGCCCCTGTCCACAGAATACATTTCCCTTCCTCCCTAGCATCTGATGTAGTAGGATACTTCCCACGTGGTGCACCTGTACACCATCAGTAACATTAATTCTTCTCAGCGTGAAAAAGTCCCGTTCTCTTCTGATGTCATCAGCCAGCACCGATGGCTGCTCTCCTGAGGTTGCATGTGGTGTGTTTGGAGTGGAAAGTTGCTGTAGCTGCCACAATGATCCTGTTCAGGATTCCATTATTGAATCGCAGAGTTGCCCCATAGCTTTTGGCCATCTTGTCAAACCAGAGAGGTCTTCCAGGCAGTTCTGGTGTTTCAGCTCAGGTGGATGCAGCTTCACTAACAGAATCCTATCCTTAGCTGGTCTCCAGAGACCCAGTCCTACAGAAATGCAGTATTGCCATCCCCAACCACCTTACACCTGACAAGGCCTGGATGGAGTCCCTGAAGCATTAGGATACCAGACACATGGGCTTGGCAGACCTGCATCCATATGTGTTTGTTGTAGTGCCCGGATCGATATTCTGCACACAGGGGCTATCCTGCAGAAGAACTTCAAAAGAATTAGTTACACCAAGACAAAGTCATGTGCAGATGTGCATGGTGGTGGCAGGAAGCCATGGGCAAAGAAAGACAGTGGACTACTACATGTTTCCCATGAAAATGCAATTCCTGGGCCTCAAGGTGGCACTGACAGTCAAACTGGCACAGTCTACACATCATAGTCTACACATCATAGGCTCTCTGGAGATGCCAGCCTCTGACCTCCAGTATCTGATGGATCTTGCCGACTACAGGCTTTGGAGGGGAGTTGGCATTGATTTTGGATGTTAATGAGATATCTGAGAACATCACGTCAGAAGAAAGTTGACTTAAAAACCATCACAGTAGTGGCAGAAATAGATCTCAATGTGCACAGCATCCTGACGTATGAGACCCTTGTGCTCACACTTGGCGCAATCTCCTTCTTGGAAGAGCAACTGCTGTGGCATGACATGCGATACAGCCCACTCTACCCCTTCTGTCTGTCCTACTGTGACTTGACTTCCCATAGCCTTTGGGTCAGAAATTGACTGAGCAGCTGTTGCTTCTCATTCCATATGCCCTGAGAGGTTTAGTGTTTTTGTAACGTGAACATTAAAACTGGCCAGACTACTGGGGAAAAAGAAATCCCTTTCGGCTTTGGTTATATCAATTTATTAATTGTAAACCGCCCTGAGCCATTTTGGAAGGGTGGTATACAAATCAAATCAAATCAAATCAATCAATCAATAAAATATCAATGATATTAATACTAGTGATGCTCCATTACACATGCTAATGAGTGTATATGTGAATCCTAAGAGACTAATGGCCAAATCCAGTAAGAGCAATCCATGTATGAAAGCAGAAGTAGGTACAGTATATGTGCCAGACTCTCTGATGTTTGTGGTGGTTCTTTCAAATGTTAGGGAATATCCAGAACCAAATATACTCCTTTGTCTTTCATTTCTGCCAATGTAACTAAGACCATGTACGTATACTATAGATGAGCACCACTTTTTTTTTGCCTTTGCCTCTTCTCTCTCCCCTCTCTCTAACTAGGAACACAAGAAGCTGCCTTCTACTGTGTCAGACCATTGGTCCATCTGCTCAGTATTGTCTATCCAGATTAGCAGTGGCTTCTCCAATGTTGCAGGCAACCCTATCTTGGAGATGCCAACCTTCTGCACTTGGAAGGAACCTTCTGCATGCAAGCATGCAGTTGCGCTTCCCAGAGTGGCCCCACCCCCTCAGGAGAATAACTGTCTGTGCTCATACATGTGGTCTTTCATTCAAATGCAACCAGGGCGGACCCTGCTTAGCAAAGGGGACAATTCATGCTTGCTCCCACAAGACCAGAAGGAGGTGATACATAATACTGCATGGTGGGGGGGGGGGTGGCCAATGTGCCTGGCCACAACTTTATTGAATAGTAGCACAAACTATATACCTAACAGAGGGCTTCAAAGAGGTAGCTGGATGGCCAGGAAACAGGTGCAAGAAGATAGGACAGGAGGAACCCAGGCAAAGCTCCATCACCTGGTGTAGCAGCCCTTGTTTACAGAGCAAGCCCTTTCCCAACCCATCCCAGCCACCTATCTCTCCCTGACCACGCCCAGGTAAGTCCTCTGTTTGAGAAGCTGCTGCCTGGCTCTGTGTTGCCACAAGGACCTGACCACTTTTAACCCCACATTTGCCACCCAGCTATCCTGCCACAGACAGGAGACCAACCAGCCATGCTGGGAGTCCTCTCTGCTCCCTTCCCTCTGATTTCTCTCCACTGCCATCATATAGATTGTAACTTCCTTGGAACAAACTTGCCTTTTTTGCTTATTGTTTGTGTAGAAAAAGAATGCTTGTTCAAAACCCAATAAAATGTGGACGGATAGCTATGTTTCCCTGCCAGTACTGCCCACGCTGGCAGTGGAAGTGGAATGATATCCAATTATCACATTCTTTTATCAAATGCAGAAAAAGATAGTTGTGGCTGAAACTTAAGAACGGGTTGTTGTGGGTTTTTTTTGTTGTTTTTGTTTTAAATGCATTGTATCACAGCATTAGTTACTTGGCCAAAAATAGTGGAGTGATATGCCAAGCTGACAAGAGGCGATTACGTGTGATTGTCTAAGTAACACTTCCTGCGTGCGCCTTGATTTTCCATCTGTTTAGCTGGGGGGAGGAATGTAGTTTTTGCTATCAATTAACTCTGGCTCCCCAAATCAAATGGAGAAGTAAGGAGAGCTGCTAGGACATTAAAATGACAATGTTTTAAATGGATTTATTTTGGTCAGAAGCCAGAGAACAGTAAATTAACCGCAGAAAGACACAATCTTTCACTATGAAATGTGTTCCAGTGGCAGAAACACTTTCTTAAAAATGACCTCAGTCTTTCTAAAAGTCAGAAAGCTAGTGGATGCTGTTTAAATTCCAAAGGGCCATAATAGTGCATGTCCAAATGGTCCTGCAATAAATGGAGTAGTATATCTATATGGGCATAAAAACAATTGCTCACTGCCATCTTCCTTTACTGCCATGCCAGATAATAACACAGTCATTAAAATTGACTGGGGTAATCCTATTCAAGTCACCAGTGAGTCCCGAATAACTCCAATGACTGTTCAATTACTTCTTTTCATTCTGTTCCCAAGTGTGTGCGTGCGTGTGTGTGTGTGTGCACGCACCACACACATGCACACACACAGTGATACTATGAAACTCACTTTCTGGAGGGATGTTGCACAGGTGGGAAAGATTATTGCGATTAGTTCCACTCATACAGTTTCTTAATTCATACATACACCAGCATAGAACTCTCTCTCTCTCTCTCTCCCCCTCCCCCTCTCTCTTTCTCTCTCTCTCTCCGTATTCGCACATAACGTTAAACCAGGGGTTGCTGAACAATGGTTAATTTTTCTGATCATGAATTGCATCACAGATATTCACCCAACCTCAGCCCAACAACCTCTGTTTTCTCGAACGGGGAGCTCCTCCCTCTTCCTTGTCCACTGAGTCCACATCCCAGCAAGCTCTGTAGCACTCACGTCACCAGACTGTGAGAAAGGCATCGGAATGTCTGCAGGGTGGCAGCCACTGGCAACGATCTTCAAGAAGGCATGCTGAGCACGATCATGCCTTTTCAGAATTGACCACCCACGGCTGGGAAAGGGCATTTAAATGCCATTTAAATGCCATGCAAGCCTTTCATCTGACAGCAATTGTACCACCGCCCTTAAGAGCCCCGGAACAAAACAGTCTCACACAAGCACAATTTGTGACAGCAGGAGGATGCTGGGTGGGCAGACTGGAGAAACACTGGGACTGGGGACAGATCTTTACTCTCATTCAAATTTCCTAGGTTCGGACAGGCATATGCAGATCTGCTGCCAGAGAGAAACACAGGAGAGGGGACCCTGGTTGTCTGTGACTCCAGGAGAGTTGGGTTGCCGTTCCAGCCAGAAATAAAGATTGATAGGTTCAAAGGTGTGGGTGGGCTGGCAGAGGACCTGCTTTGACTGCTTGTTCTCAGCAGTCGCCGAGACAGGGAGAGCTATTGCTGGGGTACCTGTCCCTGCAACTTATTTGTGTGGAGGAACCAGGCTGAGTGGCTTCTGCCGTCTGGCCCGCATGCATGTATCCATAGCTGAGAGTGGTCCATGGAAGAAGGGCTTTGGTCACATATTATTAGTTATTCTACCCAACTCCCTTGCTCCCCACCGCGACGGTTCTTCTCATTAATTGTGAAGGGGTATCCCCATGGCCTTCCACTTTCATGAGAATGCAGTCCACTCAGGAGCAGCATCCATCCTCATCACATGTGAGGAATCTCTCCTTTCACTGCAGGCAATGATGATCCTGCTGCCCAGCTCTTTTCCTGAGTAAGCCTAGGGACCGCATGCATTCAAACAAGGGGAAGGGACTGGGCTCCAGTTCCCCAACATCATTTTACAAAAATTGGACCTGAGCCATTCAAGAATTCCTGGGTGGGGCTGCCTTTTAAACCCAACCTAGGTATTGCCACCCCGCCATATGTTACCATCCCAGCGATCTAATGGGGTTGCCCTGTTTATGTTGCCACTTCAACTGCATGTGCTTGTGAAGATACATCTTTATCACTCCATTTTTGGAGAGCAAAGCACATAGCGCCCATCTTTCATCCCGTCTTGCCAGGAGGGGGGGAACAAGGGACAGAATGGGAAGAGGGCATGCCCCCTTGTAACTTTCTCATTTGGCAGGCTTACAACCTTGGAATGGGATGTGGTGGCAACCCTGTTGCCGGGCAACTGCTCTATTAGATTGGAGACAGGGGGGCCGCAAAAGTGCTCAGAGACGTGGCCAGCGAGGAGTGCTGTAGGCATGGAGCGGGTGTGATCCTGGGTGGGTCTGGGCTGCCCTCTCTATGATTGAAGTTCTGGAAACAGCACAAAACTTCTGTTATGGCAGTGTCCACATTAGGACATAATGCTGCCACTGCAGAACCTCAGGTTGGGGCAGCAAAACTCACTACAAACTGAAGGTTCAAACTGGAGTTTGGCAAGGGAAACTGCAGGTCACTTTTCTGGGAAACTGTGGTTTCACACATTCGGATGTACACAAATCCAACCGCTACCCTAACTGCAGTTTTGCATTACACGCAAATGTGGCACCTCCCTCCCTCCCTCTCTCACTCTCTCTCTTCTCTAAGGCACATGCTGGCCACTTCGCAGAAGTGATATAGGCGCAGATATGTGTCCGGTGACAAGCGAATACAGATGTCCCCCATTATTCATGGTCCTGCTATTTCCACATATCCTTGGTTGGGAAATATATATCCAACCTTGGTATTCGCAGCATAGGGTCTTGTGTTTCCCAGGTTTTTGACATGTGGATCCATCCATATATGGTTGTACTCTCCCTGCACTTTGTCTGTGAGTATTGAAATGAGTTTGGAGGAGGATGGAAAAGCGATTTGCTATGCATTTTATGTGTATGCTTTGCTTTAAAAAAAAACACCAATTGAAAGAGTATTTGGCAGCCTTTGCCATCCTCAGGGAGCAATTGAGATGGTTTTGAAGCCATTGCTCTCAAGCTTTTGGTGCCCTTTTGTGTGTTTTTGTGGAGCCGTTGCAAGCCTGGGGCAGCCCTTTGGAAGCTTTTCTTCCTCCATTCCTGTGGAGATTATCAGTGGAACCTCTTGCAGCACTGTTTAGTGCTGGTAAGATGGTAGCTAGCTAGCTAGCTAGCTGTTGATTTATTTATATGCCTCCTGATATGTGTACCTCTAGGTGGTGTGCACAATTGAAAACAACAAATTAAAAAAAACAGAGTTAAAACAATTAAACCAATTTCACAGAATAAAAAATTAAAACAATTTCATAGGATAGAACAATTAAACAGTTTAAAATTAATTTCAATGTAGAGTCTGAGAAAACAAGTGTGTCTTGAGAGTCTTTCTAAAAGCAACCAGAAATGGAGATGCTCTGATTTTGACAGGGAGCATATTCCAAAGCCCAAGGGCAGCCACAGAGAAGGCCTGGTCTCGAGTTGCCACCAAATGAACTGGTTGCAACCATAATCTGACCTCCCCAGATGAACTTAATAGGTGGATGGGTTTATGACAAAGAAAGCACTCTCTTAAGTACCCTGGTCCCAAGCCGTTCAGGGGCTTCGTAGGTAATAACCAGCACCTATTATAAATTTAATTATAACTGTAATCAATTTAATTTCAATTTTTATGAAATTCCATTTTCTCATTTAAAAATTCAAATTAAAAATTTTTTTAATCTTGGTAATTAATTATGGTACTACACCCTACCATATAATTGTAATTAATTTCAATAGCAATTAAAAATTTAATTGCCCTTTAAGATTTGTTTTTAAATACGTACAGAACACACAAAAATTGATTTTAATATCTATTGGAAATTTATTTTAAATACTGTATCCATTGAAAACTGATCTCAAGTATCCATTGAAAATTAACTGTATCCATTAAAATTGATATTAAGTTCCCATTGAAAACTGATTTTTAGCATCCATTGTAAATTGATTTTAATTATCATTTAGAATACTGTGCTGTCCTGTCCTGTACTTTATCAATTTTATTGTGGGGGAGTGGATTTTCTGTCACAATTACTGTTTTGTACTTTACATCACAACATTGTGTAAATGTTTCCTTCATCCACAAATTTTCCTTCAAAATAAGCAAGCACAGAGCAGTGAGCTCTGCTGAGGGGAGTGGCAAAAGAGCTTGCAAAGTGTTGCCCTTGGGCAAGAAGGTGAAGCTGCTGTATATGGTGGCTCATGGTGCAGCATCCATTGCATGCCATTATCACATCAATGAGTCCACTGTCTGCTCCATTATGAAAAGTGAAGCCAGTATCATAGGAACATAAGAACAGTATAGCAATAGCAATAGCAATAGCACTTACATTTATATACCGCTCTATAGCCGGAGCTCTCTAAGCGGTTTACAATTATTTAGCATATTGCCCCCAACATTCTGGGTACTCATTTTACCGACCTCGGAAGGATGGAAGGCTGAGTCAACCTTGAGCCCCTGGTCAGGATTGAACTTGTAACCTTCTGGTTACAGGGCAGCAGTTTTACCACTGCACCACCAGGGGCTCTATAGGTGTAACATCCATTGGACAAGGGCAACACTTTGTCCCTGGGCCCGGATTGGTCAGGTGGCCCTCAAGGCACTGCCCACCACTTCCCCATTGCCCACCACTGCCCTCTACGCCACCACTGCCATCCTCTGTCCCATCGCAGCCCTGTCGCTCATCTGCCCATAATTTTCACCATCAGGGGAGAGCAGGCCACCCACCCATGGCTGGTGGGCAGGCTTCTCCTCCACCCCCACCCCCCCCGACTCCCAGCTGGTGTGTGGCTTCTCTCGGGCCTGCACACCTGCATACTCTGAGTATGGATAGTGTCGAGAGAAGCCACACGCCGACTGGGAGTGGAGGTGGTGGAGAAGCCCACCTGCCCACTGCCCCAACCACCTCCCCCCAGCATTGAAGATTATGGGCAGTATGAGCAGTGGGGCTGGGTGGGACAGCGGCAGGCATGGAGGGCAGTGGCAGGGTGAGTAACCTCCTCAAAATGGGGGGGGGCTCACAGATGGAGGGGCATGGTTTGTGTGGTGGGCTGTGCATATCCTTCACATGAGCGAGCACCACCCCCACCACCCACAGGGAACTTTGTTTCTGGGCTGCCAGGCAGCTTGCTATGCACCTGAAGAACAGCCCTGCTGGACCAGACCCAAAGCCCATCTAGTCCAGCATCCTGTTTCACACAGTGGCCCACCAGATGCCTCTAAGATACCCACAGGCAAGAGCTGAGGGCATGCTCTCTCTCTTGCTGTTGCTCCCCTGCAACTGGTATGTAGAAGCAGCTTGCCTCTGAGGTTGCTGGTGACCTACAGCCATCAGACTATTAGCCATTGATTGGCCTCCATGAATTTGTCTAAGCCCTTTTAAAAGCCATCCAAGCTAATAGCCATCACCATATCCTGTGGCAGATAATTCTGCTGTGTGAAAAAGTACTTCCTTTCTACATTGCTAAATTTCTCAGCCTTCAATTTCATGGGGTGACCCCTGGTTCTAGTGTTGTGAGAGAGGGGAAAAACCCTCTTTCTGTCCACTCTGTACTGCATACATAATTGTACACCTCTTTTCCAAAGTAAAAAGCCCCAGATGCTGGGTTTGCCACATAAGGAAAGTGTTCCAGGTCCCTGATAGTCTTGGTTGCCCTCTTCTGCTCCTTTTCCAGTTCTCCAATGTCCATCTTAAGATATCCATGTGAGTGCGGTGTCTGGCACATCTCAGAATCTCAAGGTAGCATTCCATCCCCACGATCCCCACACGGAATGGATGGGAAAGAGCCTCAGCCTGTGGATAGTGGACCAAGCCACTGAGCAGACCAGTAATCCATGAGAAAGCACTGTGGCTCTACAGGTGGTTTGTGGAGGAAGGCTGTCAGCCAAGCAATGGGAACACCTGAAAATGTGGAGTGTGGTTTCCAGGTGAGCAAGGGCTGGTTCAAAAGGTTCAAGCACCACTACAGCCTCCGCAACATAAAGCTGGCAAAGGAAGTAGCACTGGCAGACCAGCCAATACCCAGCACAACAATATCCAGCACAACAATATCCAGGCAGAGTTCCAGTGGCTGACTGAGTCCCAAGGTTACAGGCCAGAGCATGTTTTCAATGCTGATGAGATGGGCCTGTTCTGGAAGTTGATGCCATCCTGCTCTTTTATCAGCAAGGAACTGCTCCAATTTTCAAGGCAGCCAAAAACCGCCTCACTCTGCAGGTGTGCGGCAATGCTGCAGGGGATTTCATGGTCAAGTCCATGCTCCTATAACAAGCACAGAATCCTCGTGCTTTGAAAGGAAAACCAGATTACCAGCTTCTCAAGAGCCAACAGTAGATCATGGGTGACCACAGTGGTTTTTTCTTGATTGGGTGAACTATTGCTTCCTTCATGTGGTGCAGAAAGATTTGGCCTACAAGAATCTGGCCTTCAGAGTCCTCCTGCTGCTCTACAACACCCCTGGCCATCCTGAGGTCTTGCAATTTGCACGCCTGAACCTGGAGGTCACCTTCTTGCCGCCAAATGCCACCTCATTAATCCAACCAATGGACCAAGGTAGCGATCATCAAGTCCTACTATACTCACTGCACCCTTCAGGAGACTGCTGGATCTCATGGAAGCTGATCCTTCTCCATTGGTCAGCAATTTCTGGAGGAGCTACAGTATTGCAGACTGCATTAAGAACATTGTGGCATCCCTTGCAGAGGTCAAGCCCCACACATGGAACTCAATGTGGAAGAAGTTATGGACTGGGACAATCATCACCAGTCAGGCCAGGGATTTGTGCTGCTAAGTGTTGGATTCCAACTGTGGAGTGGGGAAACATCATGATTATGTATGTATGTATGTATGTATGTATGTATTTTATTTAACACATTTATATACTGCCCAAAACACATCTCATGGTGGTTTACAACATTACTGGAGGAACTGGGGACCACTGCTGGAGCACCTGGAGAGTGGCAGAGTAGTACAATGCGGTGCTACATTTATATTTCAGCTTCCCCCCTACTGTTTTTTGTGATATTTTTAATCATTCTCCTAGGCTCTGGAACTTAACCCCCCAATTCTCAAACCAATTTTTCATTATTCACTGTTTTGTTATCTGTGGTTATAGGAGGGAATGCAACCACCACGAATAATGAGGGCCATGTGTACTGATTCTCACAACCACATCGATGATGGTAGATCCCCTTTCCCTACCCCCACAGTTTACCTAGTGGGCATAATCAGTGGCATAGAGAAGGCCTTGGTGGCCTGTGTTCAGGCAGAGAGGGCAGTGGTGGCATGCAACCTGATGGCACCCCCCAACCTGGCCTTGCCCCTTCTTCTCTGCTGCACATGCATGGCAGCAGCCTCTCTGAGGGAGCAGCCCAGGGTACGCTGCCTTGCCCCGCAGCTCAGCTAGCTGCCACACATGTGTGATGGCCATTTGAGAGGTTGGCAAGGCAGCCAAGTGCCACGCCGCCTACCCCACTGGCCATTGCACATGCATGGCGGCCCACTGAATGGCAGGGGAAGGGCAGCCTAACCCGGGTTGCTCCATCATGGAGGCCACCAAAATGGGGAAGAGGCACCGCCAAGTGCCCATGGTGGCAGGGGAGAAGGGTCACCGTGCAGTGGCCGCACTGGCAGCTCCATCCCTGGGCATAGCACAATTATAGCTCCACCTTGGGCATAGCAAAGTAATTGTGTCTACCATTCAAAACTTCAAAACCTGTTTGGAGAGTGATGGCTTGCCAGACTGTACTCTTGGCCTGTGGCCTGGTCTCACCAGACCTCTTCAACATGGGCAGAATGTAGGAAATCTATCTATACCCTCTGAAAAAGAGGCCTGCTTATTTTATCAAGCTAATGATTAAGAAGAAATATTCTAATGCACACTTTATTGTCACAAGCATTGTTCTTCACATATGATCTATTCTTCTTTTGTAAATATCAAAACAGACATGTCTAGACATTTGATCAGTGATAAGGCTGACAATCCTTTCAGGCATTAAAGATTCACACACAGCCATAATGAAACACTCGTTTAAAACAGCACTTCCATTGGCTCAAGCAGCATCAAAAGTGTATCGAGATGTGTGGCCATTCATCATGATTTTCCCTGACAAAGACAAGGATTCTTGTCACTTTCTGAAATTAAGACACTTGTTCAATTATAACTCAAACTTCAAGTTCTGTTACAAGTGATAATCAAATGAAAAGTGCAGTTCTAAGAGGGGGGAAATAGCAAGCAGAGTTGACAAAATAACCATCTCATGTCACGCTTTTGATCAAAGGGTGGAGATCATTAACTCTCAAAGTGTACTGTGATATATGCCCTCACTTGCTCGAGCCGCAAGAAGTTCCAGAGATAGCACAACTTGGGTTTGGTTTTTTCCCCTGTGAATAAGAGAGTCATTGAGCAGGGGTTTCCAACTTCTGGTACTCCAGATGTTGCTGAAGTACAACTCCCATCATCCCCAGAAACAAGAAATTACAGCTGTGGGTGATGGGAGTTGTAGTGTAGTTCAGCAACATAGGAGTACCACAGGTTGGAAACCCCTGTCCTAGAGAATTAAGGAGCTTCCTATGATGGTTCTATTTACAAATATACAATAAAAGCATAGGTGGGGACATACAGAAGGTACTCTATCAATGCAGCAGATCTGTTACCCCCACATCAGATCTTCGGGGAGAGATCCTGACTCCCCAACATGCTTTCAGCCTTCAGCTAACTCTCACTGTGCCTGACTCAAGCATTATACTCTCCGAGAAAAGAAAACATGTGAGAGATGCAGTGAGATTCCACTCCCTGTCAAGGATTGGTTGGCTAGCTATACCCATGGGCACCCCTGCATTCAGAGTGAACCTGGCAGAGGGACCTTTTAAAGTTGTGATTCTCTTGTATTTCACAAGGTGAGAGTAACTGTTCTATCCAGTCTCATCACAGCATTCATCCAGTCAGTGGTTGTTGCTGATATCTACTGCCTGCCTTCTGTGTCTTTTAGTTTGTGAGCTCTTTTGGGACAGGGAGCCATCTTATTTATTATCCATCACTCCATCCATCAGTCCATCCATCCAAACATGTAAACCACTATGAGCTTACTTGAAAATCTGTATCTAATTATCCGTAGTAGTAGTAGTAGTAGTAGTAGTAGTAGTAGTAGTAGAAGAGTATGCCTGCAGAGGCAAGTGTTGAGTATTCCAGAGTGCTCAATCAGAGGGAGAAATATCTTCCCAGAATTCAATGTTTGCCTTTGCAGACAAACCCTGAATGTGGGGATGCCCAGGGGCATGGCTAGCCAGCAAATGCTCAGCAGGGGCATGGTTAGTGGGTGCAATCCTACATCTCTCACATATTGAGGTTGTACACACAACCTCCTGTTCTCAGAGCCAGGAAGGGCTGGGGGGAAGGCAGAATCAGACACAGATCCTGCCGCCCTGCTTGCCATGCTCCCAGAAGAGCACCACTGCAGCAAGCAGCATGGCATCCAGGAGGCTGGAGAAATGCAGCCCGGCCTCCAGAAAACCCACAATACACATTGCAAGGAGCACAGTGCATGGGGGTGGATTTACCCATGAGCTGGGTTCTCTAGGTGCTTAGCTCTATGTCTGCTCAGGCTGCCTGCAGCCCAAGCAGATATAAAACTGGGGACTGACCAGTAAGAGGGGATGTGCACACTCTCTTACCTTAATAAAAGCCTAAGGAAAAATCCCGGGCTACCCAGCAGGGCAGTGATGAGATCGACCTCAATCCCATCGCTTCACATGAGCAGCCCTATCCAGGTAGGGCTGGACAAACCTGGGTAGGGCTGCCTGTTCCAACAGCCTTATTTGCTATCCTTGGAATGCACAATGCCTGGTCAGTAGTGATGTAGGATTCAGAACTACAATCTGCTGTTTCTTTAGACATGCACCTTATATCCTTTGCTGGAGGGAGGGTCAACTATTATTTATTTATTTATTTATTTAAAATATTTATATCCCACCCCTCCAGTGCACTACTGCTCGGGGCAGCTCACAACAATAAGATAGACACAAAGTACTAAAATTTACTTTTTTAAAAAAAAGTCAGATTAAAAACCACAATTATTAAGTTCAAATTAAAACTGAAAATTATAAAAAGCTAAAGAACCGACCAGATATAACAAAATAATAATGGAGCATTAGAAAGCCTCCTTAAAAAGGTGTGTTTTAAGATGTTTTTTAAAAACTGAGGGAAGGAGCATGGCAAAGCTCTTCAGGGAGGGCGTTCCAAAGCCGAGGGGCCACAACCAAGAAGGCCCTGTCTCTAGTCCCCACCAGCTGGATCACTGTTAGTGGCGGGGTCATGAGCAGGGCCTGAGAAGATGAGCGGAAGGCCCTGGCAGATTCATATGGGTGAATGCAGTCCAACAGCCCCAAGCTGTGTAGGGCTTTATAGGTCAATACCAGCCCCTTGAATCTAGCCTGGAAGCGGAACGGTAACCAATGAAGCTGATGCAGGATGGGTGTAATACTCGTGAAGCGACTTGCACCCACGAGCATCCTATATGAACTATCTTCATATCTGCTATCAGCCATCCCTTCTTGGGTACTAACCGTCAGTCTACCTAGCAAAAGAATGATGGCTGGTCAGCAGCTGAACAGCACAGTAGCAATTAGTATATTTTCATATTTTGCATTTGCCATTCTGAACAGTCGCCTCTTTGTCATTGTTTTGTAAATCTTTTAATGCCACACTGCTATCAAAAACTTAACTGGAACACTTGGTGATTAAGAATCTAAATGAGTGAAAATTAGGAATGTAACACAGATCATTAAGAAGGTATCATATTGGAGCTGTACTGTATTTAGACTAATTTGGATAGTTGGCAAATGTGGATAATGGAGTATCATCTGTTGTGCTTGCTCATTTACATTATTATTATGTTCTTTCCGGTATCAAAATGAAACACATCAAATATATGCTGGAGGGAATGGTTTAATAGTCTGAACATCCATATGGGTTCTCTGGAAAAAGAGCTTTAAATTCCATACACAAGCAATTCAATCCTTAATCCTGCTATAGCAACTCAAATATGTAGGACTTTTATACCACTTCCTTTCCTACAAATGTGGAAGAAGAACTTCACCAACATACACAGTGATGTTATGATGTAATAAAGATGAACATCTTTACCATTCACAAATCTTCATAGGAAAAAGCATGTTAGCAGTCTGGGCCTTTTCACATCAGGATTGACATTAATTACAAGATGATATTCCTTCTAACAGTAGGGGGCTGCTCAGGTGTAGTGGCCCTTCCTTTCACATTTCTTAATATCATGCAGTGAGCTAGTGTTGGTCAGCTATTTACTCCAGTATACATTTCACAACATATTTATCAGGCAAGCTTCTCTCATCATGGCCTTGCTTCTTTCTAAGCAAGCATCCCTCAGCTTTCCTTTCCTGTTCTGAAGCAGTTGGCTGATGTTTCACTGGACACCCACCCTTTCCCACATCTTTTCAGCTTTGTTCCCCAGAGCTTTCTAAACTGGAGTTTGCATATAGATATAGAAGGAGTGTTGTATGTAGTTTAGCGGGCAAGTGTGCAGAGAGGCACATAAGTGGTCCTCATTTATCACAAAGAGACACTCAGCAGGAGGAGAAGGTGACTACTACCCCACTTTTGGAGAAGGTGACTACTACCCCACTTTTGTAATTTTCTTGGAAGACAGAGCTTAAACCTTGACATAGCTGACAACTGCATTATAGCTTTCAAGTAAACAAGCTCTATATATTCTAAATATCCAATAAAACTAGTTATGAAAGTAGAATGCCAGCAAGGGAGGGGGTGCTTCCCAATATATGGCACATAGTGTTGCATATATGACTATCTGCCAAGTTCGTTCTCACGAAGCCAAGGTGGCTGACCTGGAGAATCTCAGTGAGGCAGAGAGGTATGTGCGTGAGACCCTCAGGGATGTGATAGAGGCATCATACCCCCAGGCTGACAGCTTCTGTGCTGTCATGGAGAATGAACAACAGTCTGAGGAAGAAGGGAGTGATCCCTCAGAAGGGACCCCTTCCTTGTGTGATGCACCCATATCCTCTCGCACAGGGGATACTCCTCGGGGGTGGGGGTAGGGACCTCCTAGTCATGGGTGATTCAATCATTAGGGGCATAGAGAGATGGGTTTGCAACCTGCATGTAGACCATGGTGACGTGCCTGCCAGGTTGTGGACGTCATATGGCTTCTAGATGGGCTGTTAGGCAGTGCTGAGGAGGAGTCAGCTGTTGTGGTGCATGTCAGCACAATTGATGTTGGGAAATGCAGTCAGGAGGTCCTGGAAGCAAAATTTAGATCCAAACATATTGGGGTCGAGGACCCATGGGGTAGCGTTCTCTGAAGTGCAGGGCCAGTGAGACAGGCGGAGCTGAGGGGTCTCAATGCATGGATGAGATCATAGTGCTGGAAGGAGGAGTTTAGATTCGTTAAGCAATGGAATGAATTTTAGGGCAAGAAAAGCTTGTACAAAAGGGATGGGCTCCACTTGAACCAAGATGGAACCATACTTCTGGTCCTAAAATCAAAAAGGTCACAGAGCAGCTTTTAAAATGACACCTGGGGGATTGCCAGCAGGAACTAGGCAGTATCTGGTTTGGTCAGCAAAATCCTCTAATGTGCGAGGGTGCAAACGTTTCAGATATACCAGAAGGGATATACCAGAGAGTAGGGATATACCAGAGAGTAGAACCAGGAGTAGAGCAGATGGAAACACATGACAGCTGGTCAAAAAGGTCAAGTGACCATAAGGGAGATAGCACCTGGCAATGTCAGGTAAGAGACTCAACATATAGGTGTTTATATACCAGTGTCAGAAGCCTCTGAGCCAAAATGGGTGAGCTGGAGTGCTTGGTTGCTAATGAAAAAATAGGTATAGTGGACTTAACAGAAACCTGATGAAATGGTGAGACCAGTGGAACACTGTTATTCCCGAATACAAATGCTACAGAAAGGACAGAGAGTGGAGGATTGGAGCTGCAGTAGCACTGTATATTAAAGAAGGGATAGAACCCAACAAGCTAAAATCTAAGAGGATCAGAGTCCTCACAGATTTATTATGAGTGACAATATGAGGACTGAACAGAAATGTGTTACTAGGGAAGTACTATTGTTACTCATATTGACAATATGAGGACTGAACGGAAATGTGTTACTAGGGAAGTGCAAATTCGCTCTGGATCAAAACACTGAGATTGGTTGGAGTTGGAGAAGGAAATCAGAGAGGTGTCAAAGAGAGACAGAGCTGTAATAATGGGCAATTTCAATTAACCTCACATAGAATGGGTAATTTCAGATTTGTGTATTGATAGAGAGGCCAAATTTCTAGACATGCTAAATGACTATGCCATAGAACAGTTGGTCATGGAACCAATCAGAGAGAAGGCAACCTTGGATTTAATCCTGAGTGGTGCCCTGGAGTGGTGCAAGATGGACTGGGTTCTAGAACTCTTAGAACAATTGGGGAATAGTGACCATAATGTAATCCAATTCAGCTTATATGTAAGTGGAGCACTGCCAAGAAAGTCCAACACAGATGCGTTGGACTTCAGAAGAGGAAACTTCTCAAAAATGAAGGGATAAAAAGGAAGCTGGTAAAAAGGAAGCTGGAAGGGAGAGTCAGGAAGGTCAAATCTATCCAGAAAGCATGGAACTTAGTCCATACCACAATAATAGAAGCTCAGTTGGAATGCACACCAAGAAGAAGGAAAGGTACCACCAAGTTTAGCAGGACATCGGTCTGGCTAACAATTAGAGTCAGAAAGGGAAGAAGACTTCCTTCAGAAAGTAGAAGTCCTGCCCAAAGGAAGAGAACAGAAAAGAACATAAACTCTGGCATAGGAGACAATAGGGGATGCAAAGAGAGTTTGAAGAGCAAATAGCTAGAAGTGTCAAGGGGAAAACCAAAAATGTATTTAAATATATCAGAAGTGGAAAACCTGCCAGAGAGGCAATTGGACCCTTAGATTATGAGGGCGTGAAAGGGATTATTAAGCAGGATAAGAAGTCTACAGAAAAGATGAGTTCTTTTCATCTGTCTTCACGGTGGAAGATGACCATATACCCACTCCAGAACTGAGCTTCTCAGGCTTGGAGGCTGAAGAATTTGGCCAATTTGAGGTGATTCCTTTTCAATAAGGGATCCAGGGATGATACAGGAAATTACAGGCCAGTTAGTGGCGCAGTGGGGAAATGCTTGACTAACAAGCAGAAGGTTGCAGATTCAAATTCCCACTGGTACTATATCGGGCAGCAGCAATATAGGAAGATATAGTGTCAACTCAGTGTGCGTCAGCTGTGAAAAAGGTAAATTCCATGCTAGAGATTATTAGAAAAGGTATTGAAAATAAAAATGCGGAAATTATAATACCCTTATACAAATTTATGGTGCGGCCACACTTGGAGTACTGTATGCAGTTCTGGTCACCATATCTTAAGAAGGACATTGTAGAGCTGGAAAAGGTGCAGAAGAGGGCAACCAAGATTATCAAGGGGCTGGAGCACCTTCCTTATGAGGCAAGGCTACAGCATTTGGGGCTTTTTAGTTTGGAAAAGAGGTGACTAAGTGGGGACATGATAGAGGTGTATAAAACTATGCATGGAGCAGAGAGTGGACAGAAAGTAAATTTTCTCCCTCACTCACAACACTAGAACCATGGGTCATCCCATTAAACTGAAGGCCAGGAATTTTAGGACTGACAAAAGGGAGTACTTTTTTCACACAGCATTTAATTAATCTATAGAATTCTCTGCCACAGGATGTGGTGATGGCCTCTAGTTTGGATGGCTTTAAAAGCGGCTTAGACAAATTTATGGAGGATAGGTCTATCAATGGCTGGCGGCTATAAGCCACTTTTAGCCCCGAAGGCAGGATGCCTCTAAATAGCAGTTGCAAAGGAGCAACAGCAGGAGAGATGCCTTCACCTCTTGCCTATGGGCTTCTCAGAGGCATCTGGTGGCGCCACTGTGTGAAACAGGTTGCTGGACTGTATGGGCCTTGGGCCTGATCCAGCAGGGCTGTTCCTATGTTCTTATGTTCCTGGTAAAAGAGATTTTATTCCCAAGAAAATGTGCAGGGTTTGCAGCCTGGAGGGTGACTATTGTCTCACAGGGTTTCAAGCTACAGCCCTTCTCTTTCTAGGCTGCTCACATTTAGGATAGGCTGCCATTCCATCTTTGGTTCTTGCTATGTCTATTCCCAATGAATTTCTAGTCTTGAAATTCTTCACAAAGTTTGATAATAATTGTTGTTGGAAAGGTCTAAGATAGCCAAGGACTGAGGCTATTCTGACGATCACTAGAATCAGGGCTAAGGGAGCCCAGTCCAGTTTCTAGTGACCGTTAGCTTGCCCGCATGCCTGGTGGTTCCATGGAGGCTAGCCCACCTAGGAACCCATTCCCTTAAATGAGGTTAATGGTGTGCTCGCTCCATTGACTGCATTTTTGCGGTCATTAGATGCCGTGACTCGGATCTGCACCACAACGACTCTCAAGGAGACCCCCGCTGGAAGGCTTCAACAAGCCTCCTGGCCTCGGGGGTCTCTCCAGGATGCCCTGTGTACTCGTGCGGGTCATCCTGGGACTTCTAGGGGCCAGCTAGCCCATGATCCCCGCCGACCCTGCTGGCTCTGTGACAGAGCTGGCAATTGTGTGGGTGGCCAATCTGGCCACCCAGGCATGGCTCCCTGCCCGTGTGCTGGGAGAGCGGGCTAAACCTGCTCTACCCACACAAACCCAAATGGCGCTTCACATGAATCGTGTAATCACACTGACTCTATTTTCAGCTTTTTTAAAAAAGAGTCCATTAGAGGCCCACCAGCTTTAGGGATGTGACAGCCGCCACCCCTCACCCCACCCCTTGGCCGCTGCCACTGGTACTTGTACGTACTAACTCACTCCCCTCCCACACCTGCTAGGTTTAGGGAAGCCCCCCTGCTCCTTTACTCATAAAGGGGAATGCTCACCCGATTCCCCTTTACTGGTCTTGCTTCGAGTTGGCTCGGTTCGAACCAGGCCTGGCTCAAACTGAGTCAGCTCTCACACCCCTAGTTAGCTGTTGTCCACTGCATAGATTCTTTTTGCTAGTTCTGACTGAGAGCTCTGCAGCTATGATTCAAAGTTCGTTTTGGCTCCTTATCGCTACTAGTCCAACGAGGCTCTTGTCTCCTGATATGAAGCTTCATGACTGTTTCAGCAGGATTTGAGAGATTACTATATTGCTCAGGACAGAGATGCAGCAAACCTGGAGTAGATCCTCCTGGGACAAGAAGTGAAGATGGGCCCCTGTACCCCTTCTTCTTCTTCTTCTTCTTCAGAGAGGTACACTAGGGAGAGCAAACAGCAAGTTGTCACCCTGCCACTGGCCTTTCCTCCGTCAGGGGCCCACGGACATTTGTCTCCCCTTGCCTCCGCTCAGCTGTAACTATGGGAGCTCAGAACTCTTTGCTCTCATTATCAGCTTCTCCTCCTCTGTCTCCTTCCCCTTCCTACTGACCATTCATCCAATGGGGAAGCCAGAGGGGAGGTTCTGCTTCAGTGGCAGGTTGCAGAGCCCACGTGATGCAGGAGTATGGCTAGGTGGGCCTGGCAGGTACCGCTTGCTTCTTTCATGTGGTGGCAGTGAGAAGGTAGCAGTTAGCTAACTTTACTCAGATCACCCCTGCTAACTGAGTCAAAAGGCACCTTTAAAAGTGGCGAATCTCTTCGCTTCATCAGGGGGAGAGCAACTGGCCATATCCAATGCAGCACAGCATTCCTCCACTGGCTGATGCTGGTGTTACCTTGCATTTCTTTTTAGACAGTGAGCCCTTTCAGGACAGGGGAGCATCTTATTATTTATTTTTCTTTGAAAACCACGGTGAAACCTTCTATTGAAAAGTGATATATAAATGTTTGAAGCCATAGCGAACAGCAAGTGAGTAGGAATCACTGCGCCAGCATGCCAATAGGCTGGCTCTGCAGCTAGCTGGCTAGCCTGCCTGAGCCAAGGGATGAAGTTGCTGGCCTGGCTGGGGAGAGCAGGCTGGGTGGCCTGTGGGGAGGAGGCCAGAGAACTGTGTGTGTGGCAAAACCTAGCCAGGAGTTAAATTTGTTGTGGTTTGTGATTATTTAGCAAAGCACCAAGGAAGCTACCACTCCAGTTACAGAGTGCAGAGTTTAGTTGTTGCCACTGTTTAAGTAACACGCATGGAGAGCACTGTTGGAAAGGAAAGATTGTGCCACGAAGTCAGTGTCGACTCCTGGTGATCACAGAGCCCTGTGGTTTTCTTGGTAGAATACAGGAGTGGTTTACCATTGCCTTCTCCCACACAGTATGAGATGATGCCTTTCAGCACCTTCCTATATTGCTGCTGCCCGATATAGAAGGATTTATTGGTGAAGTACATTTGGGATAGGAAAGACCGATTTATTTATTTTTATTATTTATTTATTTGATTTCTATACCGCCATTCCAAAAATGGCTTTTATAATGAATAAGATGGATTCCTGTCCCCAAAGGGCTCACAATCTAAAAGAAACACATGATAGACACCAGCAACAGTCACTAGAGGTACTGTGCTGGGGGTGGATAGGGCCAGTTACTCCCCCCCTGCTAAATAAAGAGAATCACCATGGTAAAAGGTGCCTCTTTGCCAAGTTAGCAGGGGTCTATTCTATCTATCAGCTACATAATGAATAGGGAGGGAGAGAGATGTTCCCATCTTCTCTCTAGGAGGAAAGGAAGAGGACTGACTCACTACAGGAAGTACCTCAGGAGTCAAGGCAGGGGACATAGAGCAGAGGAAAGCAGGGACAGATAAGAAGATCTTCACTAGCTACCTCTGCTCCCAGTGCTCCTAGTGGTCATTAGGATAGTTGGTGCAAAAGGTCAATGCACTGGAACTCCATATCCAACAAAATTTACAGTTAAGAAGCAGGGGCCTGGAGAACTCTGTATACCTAGACAACAAAATGAGCAGACATAAAGCTCACCTGGTCATCAGCTTCACAGTGATGAGCTGTATTTTTTCTCAAATTATCCATTTTTTATCAAAATATGCACATATAATACCATTAAGTGTATGCAAATTCCATGCAAAATGAAGACTTTTTGGATACTTTTTTTGGTGTGAAAAGTGTTGGGAATTCTCTCTGGTAAGAGAAACCCTTTTTCATTATAGCAGAGTGCACAGAGGCACAACACAGTGGAATTTGGTTAGGCATGTGTGCATGCTGAGAGTAAAATAACTTGGAGCCAGTTCATAGTTTCAAATCAATATAAGGAGTGTTTATTAGAGAACTCCATTCTAGATAGTAAAGTGGAGAGATAGGATCTCTAATCTAGCTATCTAGCTGGATGCAGATGGATTCTGCATCTCTGCACACATGGTGCAGGGAGAGAAGAGCTTGAATGTTGCAAGGGAGAAGGAAGGGAAGAAGAAGGGGAAGAGGAAGTGGAAGGAAGGAAGGAAGGAAGTCCCTGAGATTAGCAATCTACATATCAAAGGGATAGTGTCAGAGTAGCAGAGAAGGAATGACCAATGGCTTGACCCTCTAGCCCTCTGGCTCACTAGTCTGTCCTCCTATGTCACTGAGACAAGAGACAGCGCATAGTCCTTCACTTCCAAAACCCCTTCTCGATGTGTCGTGACTCAGTTCACAAGATTCATTTTCTCTCTCAATTTTTCAAAGCAGGGTCTTGGTAGTGGTTTAGTGAGTATGTCTGCAAGCATTTCATTTGTTGGGCAGTAGATCAGCTTGATTAGTCCATCCTTTTGCAGACTTCTCACTACATGGTACTTCACATCAATATGCTTGGTACGCCTCTTTACATCTTCTTGTTTGGAGAGTTGAATGCAGTTTTGGTTGTCTTCATACAATGGTATAGGCTGTGGTAATCTATACCTAGATCTTTCAGTAGTTGACACAGCCATTGTATCTCGTGACAGCCCCATGGAGCTGATACATATTCTGCTTCAGTGGTTGATGATGCTATTATGTCTTGCTTGGTGCTTGACCAACTTATGGCTCCATCTCCATAGAAAATTATGTGACCACTGGTGGATTTCCTTTCTGTTAGGTCTTCACCCCAGTCTGCATCTATGTATGCTTCTAGTTTTGATTCATTGTTAGCTGGTAGCTTGAGCTTAAAGTGCGCAGTATCCTTTAGGTACATAACAAGTCTCTTAATCGCATTCCAGTCCTTGACTGTTGGTGATGCAGTCTTTCTGCAAAGTAAGCCAACTGCTGTACTAATATCTGGCCTAGTGAGTGTACTAATGTATAGAAGCTTACCCAATGATTCATGATATCTATGGTTGTCAGATAGTGGCTCAGTTTGATCTTCTTGCTTTATGTAGTTCACTTCCATTGGAGTTAGTGTAGGATTTGCATCTTCCAGTCTGAGCAGGTTTATCGGGTCTTTAATTTTCTGTTCTTGGTTGATGAGGAAACTTCCATCTTTCTCTCTTTGTACTTGAATGCCCAAGTAGTGTGCAATGTTGCCAAGTTGATTGACTTCCACATCTCTGTTCAGATGATGCAATATTTCCTTGCTGTCATCTGGATTCTCATAGGCAAGAATCAATTCATCAACATACACCAAAATGTAGGTCCATTTGCCACCTCTGCATTTCGTTTACAGGCAGGGATCAGCTTCACTTCTTTTGAAGTTTGCTTGAAGCAGCATATCATTTAGTTTTGTGTTCCATGCTCTGGCAGCCTGTTTTAAACCATAAATACACTTTTGCAGTTTGCATACAAAGTTCACTTTGCCTTTCTCTGAGAAACCTGGTGGTTGTTGCATGTAAATGTCGTCTTCTAGTTCGTCAGGCAAGAAAGCAGTTTTCACGTCTAGGTGTTCAACATGCATTCCTTTGCTAGCAGCAATACTTAAGAGTCCTTACTGTGGTGTGTTTGACCGCTGGTGCAAATGTTTCATCATAATCTTCTCTATATTTTTGTGAATATCCTTTCACTACTAATCTGGCTTTGCAGCGCTGAATCTCACCATCAGCATCATGTTTGAGTTTGAAAACCCATTTGCAGCCTATAACTTTCCTTCCTTGATGTAACTTAGTAAGAGTCCAGGTTTTGTTTTTCTGTAGAGCCTCAAGCTCTTCAATTACAGCTTGTTTCCACTTCTGGGCTTCTGGTTGTGGTAGCTGAGATATTTCCTCCCATGATGAGGGTTCTGGTTGTTCTGCCATTCTTGCGAGGTATGACAGTCTCGGGGCTGGAACACCTCTGGTTGAGCACGTTGATCACTCACCTCACACTCTGTGGTCTCTTCCACTATCTCAGGTGTGTCTGGTGGATCGCTGGGGGTCTCTGTGTCAAGAGTGGTTGGATCTGGATCTTCTGTCTCCTCCTCCTCAATTCCGCTGAGGTCAGGAAGCATAATCCAGTTGTCAGGGTGTTTGGTCTGGTTGCTTGCTTTGGTGTAAGCCCCCGCTTAAGACGTAGCTCTTTCATTCTCATCAAAATACACTGATCTGCTTATGGTTATCTTGTTTGTGTCAGGATCCAAAATTCTGTAGCCTTTGGATTGCACTGAGTAGCCTACAAAAATCCCTTTTGTGGTCCTAGCCCCTAACTTAGTCCTTTTTTCCTTTGGGATGTATGAGTAAGCCGTGCTTCCAAAGACACGCAAATGCATCATGGACGGCTTATGACCATGCCAAAGTTCATATGGTGTTGTTCCTACAGGCTTTGTGTGCATTCTGTTTTGGTTGTATGTAGCAGTCATGATGCCTTCTCCCCAGAGTTTCTGTGGGAGGTGTGCATTAGCAAGCATGCATCTTACCATATCCAGAAGGATTATGTTCTTTCTTTCTGAGACTCCATTTTGTGATGGATTGTAAGCCACCTTGGTTTGAATCAGGATTCCATGTTCTCTCAGGAACTGCTGTGTGGCACTGGAAATATACTCTCGTACATTGTCTGTACGTAGGAACTTTGGTTCCACTCAAATTTGTTGCTCTCTAAAACTGGGTGAATGTTAAACTTTTAAAGGACCCCTGCTAACTGGGCAAGCCACCTAATGGCTAGGAATGTGCATGGAACCAGCGGGGGCTGGTTTGAAGGCAGCAGGGACACCTCTAAGGACAGGGGAGGGTGCACTCACACACACACTACTTCCGGTCACTTCCAGACCAAAAAGGGGACGGGGCGGCAGGGAGGTATTCTGCTGCCCTGCCTGTCTGGTTCTCAAGGGAGTACCAGCAGGGGAAACGTGGTAGGGGTGGGGGAAGTGCACACTCCCCCATCCTTAAAGGTGTCCCCCCCATCTTCGAACTGCTTAGAAAACGGCATTCTGAACCTGTTTGGCATTCTAGGGATAGAATACCGAACAGGTTTGTGCACATCCCTACTAATGGCGCAATGGGGAAATGACTTGACTGGCAAGCCAGACGTTGCCAGTTCAAATCCCCACTGGCATGTTTCCCAGACTATGTGCTGAACAGCATCATTTCATACTGCATGTGCAAAGGGAGATGGCAATGGCAAACCCCTCCTGCATTCTACCAAAGTCAACCACAGGGCTCCGTGGTCGCCAGAAGTCGACACTGACTTGATGGCACAATTTACCTTTGCTAACTGGGCAAAGAGGCACCTTTTAAACTTGGTGATTCTCTTTATTGAGCAGGGGGAGAACAACTGGCCCTACGCACCCACAGCACAGTACTTCCAGGAACTGTTGCTGGTGTCTATCTTATGCTTCTTTTTAGTTTCTGAGCCCTTTGGGGACAGGAAGCCATTTTATTTATTAGTTTCTCTATGTAAACCGCTATGGAAACTTTTGTTGAAAAGTGGTATGTAAATAGTTGCTCTTGTTGGTAACATTCACCAGGGGTGTGCATGGAACTGCTTTTCCCAGTTTGGGTCAAACTTGGACCGGATTCAAGCTGCCTGGGGTGACTTGGAGCTCAGGCTCGATTGATGTGCATGGTGATGTAAATAGTCTCTGTGAGTGTGCAGAGGTCTCTCTAATTGCCCCCGTGCATGTGCAAAGGTGAGAACTGGGCCTCAGCCAGCCAGGGCTGTCACTTGGGAGGCCGGGGGGGGGGTGTTGGAGGAGCCCCTGCCACTGCAGCAGCCACCTCTGCCATCCCCACCACCACAGAAGCTTTTAATGGTAAATTCAACTGGTTATTCCGCCGCCCCCCCCCCCACTTTTTCATTGGGGAATTCCCTCTAATTGTAAAGGGGAATCCTCACCAGGTTCCCCTTTACAAGTATAGCCCTTGAGACCTCGAGCCAGCTCGCGATGCGGGTTTCCAAGCCAGGCTTGGCTCGACTCAGTCTCGGACCAGCTTTGCTTTTTGTGAGTCCTGCCCTGCTCAAGCACAAGGCTTCAAGCTGAGCTGGCTTGCACACCCCTAACATTCACATTGAATGCTATGAATGCTATTAATGTTTAGATATACATTCATTGCCCGACATGTCTTTCACATACCAATGAATTCTGACAATTGCTTTTAACTGACTTAAATAACAAAGAGTCTTTTAGCGTTGTGAAGATTAACACATGCCATACATATAGACTGGCATTCCAGAGAGAAGGCTAGGACAGATCCCTTCTTCCTAACATCTTGCTGGCAGCTGATGCCCTGCACCCCTTTCAAAGTCTGTAAGGGTCAGAGAGCTGGGAGCTCTCAATCCAACCTCTGCAGGAAGTATAGAGTATAGCGGGAACACTGAGCTGAAGGCTAAACACATGGATCCAGACATGCTTTGTCTGAGGTCTTCATGCTCAGATGAGGCAGCCTCAGTATGATTGACAAGGTCATCTGAGGGGGCTCTGCCTCGGGTGCCGACAATGAGGGAGGCTTCGTTGTTGTGCATGTGGGACAGGGCCTTCTCTGTTGCTGCCCCCAGACTCTGGAATGCTCTCCCGGTGGCTATTCGCTTTTCAGTCTTCATCACAGCTTTAGGAAAGCATGTTAAATCCTGGCTTTTTACCCAGGCTTTTATATGATTGTCTCTGCTGCTGCTCTTTGTATTTTGTACTGTTTTTATGCTTGTGTTTTAAATTTTTATTCAGATTTATTTTTATATTTTTAGCTTATATTTTAATTGTGTCATTTTTTTATAATCTTGTTTTAAATTCTGCTGTAAACCGCCTTGGAATTATTTTAATGAAAGGTGATATATAAATTTAACAATAAACAATAAAAATAAATTTCATACTGGGCAGTATCTAGACTAGTTCAAGGTGATGATAATCATCAACATGTATGTCTCTGTTCAACAAGAAAAAAGGTTATCAAAGCAGTGTACATAGCAAAAGAAGTGAAATGATGGTTCCCTGTCTCAAAGGAACTCACAGAGTTAAAAAAAATAAAAATAAGACACACCAACTAGCAGCCACCTGAAGAGATAGTGCACTATCTATTTCACTAGGGATGCACTGCCCCTGCAAAATAGAAGAGAACCACCACTTAAAAGGTGCCTCTTTGCCCACTGAAGTCAATGAAGCAAGTTAGTTATGACTTACTTAAATCCCATTCATTTCAATGGGACATGATTAATTAGTCTGGAGCTGCCCACTGTCTCTGTGCTTTCATCCTTTTGAACAATACACTGGACTTCCTAGCTTTGTCCCAAGCTCTGTGCCCTATAAATACATAAGGGGAAATTGTTGAAAGGCCAATGATTCTTTCTTGGAAGGACAGAGGTATTCATGTCCACCTGTACTGTATCTTTTGGACACCTAACTTTATCTTCATATGTTACATTTTGGCAAATAACATCCTTAAGCCATAGAATGATATTTTCTTGATTTTCAATAGCCATTTTAATGAATTTATCCTTTCTGACATTTGCATTTGTCTTTAAATGCCACCAGATAACAGGGTTTTAATCATTCCAAATAGCTTTTTAATTATAGACCTAATTACTTTTGCAGAAGGTTAAGCTGCACAAACAAGAATAAAACTGTTTGCTTGCACTGTGTGTTGAGAATGATGTAGTGTTTTCACATTAGGTATTCTGTAAACTTCCTTGGTCAGTTTTATGTGACATTTTAAAAAATCCCCTCCTGTACATCAGAAGGAAAGAATTAGATTTCAGGACAGTTTAACATTCAACTGTGTGCAGTGCCCATTAATCTTTTAATTAATTATGAAATCAAAGCCAGCCATTCATTTCAACTGAAGTGTGTGTGTGTTTGTGTGTGTGTGTGCATGCTCCTGGAACACACTAATTTAAAGAAAAAGAGAATTTGGTCTGTAGAAAAAAATACAGATCCTGCCCCCACCCATGTCTCTTCCTTCTATGCTTCTTTAAACATCTACAATGTTTTTCCCCCTTTGTGCAACACATAACACTGAACTTGTGCAATACACCATACCATGGAATTATTGGTGAAATTATTATAAGACTCTTTGTATAATTGGTTTACATGGAAAACACAAAGTTTATTTATGCACTATTCTCTTGTTTACTAATATGTGCTATGAGGGCTGCTTGTGGTGTGTGCAAATGAGGGCAGATTAGACCTATGTGGGTTGACTCGTTCCTTCCTCAAGAAAAACACTCCAGGTGAATATATATTTTATACAGTTATTATGGAACAGCTGCCTAACAGTATGGTTTACTTGCACCCATACCTACAAATAGTATTTCTAAAAAGTACATTACTAATTTTAGCTCAAGGCAGACCAAATTGCTTATCTTTGAGTGCAGTACAGATCCAAATACGTCCATCAAAATGGTAATATTAAATTACATATTTCAAAGCAATAGGCTACATTATAATAAGAGCAAACATTTGAATATCCAAAAAGGTGCCAAATTGTCTTCTATTTAACCACGTGTTGGTAATGGCTTTATAGCAAAGAAGTAAATAATTTACCACCAGAGTCATTGCCTCTGTGTGTGTGTGTGTGTGTGTGTGTGTGTGTACAACGGAATTTATGGAACAAACAGGTAAATTATAAGCCATTACATTATAAATACTAAGGAATTTAGGATTTTACAAGCAATACTTTAAGTGTTTACACCAATATGCTGACTCTTGAGGCTACATTTATGCATATTCCTGAACAACTGACTACAAGTTGAGCTATGTTTGCATTTCTGGGTGATGTGGACTGAGTAAGATGCAGTCCCAGAGAATGACAGAGTAACATTCTAGAGAAAACTCTATGTCAATAACATCCATTTACCTACCTCTGAGCATTTCCCCCAGCTCTAGGCTTCGTCTTGATGGGCAAACTACACTGGAAGTTCCTTGCCTGCTGACCACTTTCCCACTCTAAATGATTCCCTGGGGTGTTTCCCCATAGAGTTCTAGATGAGCAATTATCCTTGTAAACAACAGGAACATAGAAACATAGGAAGCTGCCATATACCTGTACTGAGTCAGACCATTGGTCTATCTAGCTCAGTATTGTCTTCACAGACTGGCAGCGTCTTCTCCAAGGTTGCAGGCAGGAATCTCTCTCAGCCCTATCTTGGAGAAGCCAGGGAGGGAACTTGAAACCTTCTGCTCTTCCCAGAGCAGATCCATGCCCTGAGGTGAATATCTTACAGTGCTCACACATCAAGTCTTCCATTCATATGCAACCAGGGCGGACCCTGCTTAGCTAAGAGGACCCTGCTTAGCAGGGCGGACCCTGCTTGCTACCACATGACCAGCTCTCCTCATTTGGAACCCCGGAGGAGAATAACATTTTCAGTGCAAGTTTTTTTACCAAACTTATCTTGTATCCACTGTCAGTTCTCTGTTAAACATTTTAAAAGTCCGCAAAAGCGTAATAAACAGTTCATGATCCGGGTCTCTTGGTCAGTGAGACCTGGTTTGGCAGGGTGAGTGGGGAGAGCAGGCTAAGCCTACTCTCCCCACACATGAGCAGGGAGGGAGCCCTGGGCAGCTGGATCAGCCGCCCACACAATTTCCAGCTCCGTGATGGAGCTGGGAGGGGCTGGGGAGCTCGAGGGCGGTGCGGCCTCCGGAAGCTCCAGTATGCCCTGCACAAGCACACAGGGCATACTGGGGAGACCCCCGGAGCCGGGAGGCAGCTTTTTGCCTTCTCTCCGGGGGGTCTCCTCATGAGTAGCTGTGGCGCGGAGCCGCACTGTGGCTACTCATGATCGGAAAGCCCGGGTTTGCGGAGCGCTCACTCCGCAAACCCGGTCTAAGGGGAAGTCTAAAAAAAGTGGGCTAGCCGCTTGTAAGCCACCAGGCTCACCTACAAGCCCGGTGGTTTACACAATCAGCCAAAACCGGGCTAGGCTCTCCTAGCCCGATTTTGACTGATTGCGAGAATAGCCCCTCTGCCACTCCAAATGGGACTCAAGAATTAATACCTGATCAGTTTCTTCCAGCTTCCTAAGTAATAGACACAGATACCCAGTTCCCTAAATTGTTGGCTGCTTGTTGGCTGTCTCCAGAGTGTGAGTTAGCATTCCATCTATAAAAGCTAAATAATTGATCAAAATAAAATTTGACTTCAGGATACTCCTTTTTTAAAAAAAGGTCGTTAATGATTCTACCATTTTTTTGTTTTTAATTGATACTAGAAGCATTTGCTCCCAGCTTATATGGACCTAACAATTCTTATAAAACTGCTGCCCTCTCAAGGGTGATGGGAGGGTGGCATGTGACTTCGAAATATGCATTCTGATGCACAAATAGTCAGTGATATCTGCTCCTGCCTTCCACTGAACGGGAAAGCAAAGGAAGAAGGCCCAGTGTGGCTAATAGCCTGGAGGCTAGGCAGCAAGGCTCCTATTACAGCAGCTGCTTTGCCATCGGCTTCAAATCCTGTTTCTTCTAACTACCTTACATACAGTATATGCAACACTGTAACTTTTTGTTTTGTTTTGTAGACCTTTCCTGGTTTGGTTTACTGCTGAAGTGCAAGCAGTCTGTCCATGAGAAATATGTCAAGAACTGAAGTATTCACAATAGAACAGGATGTCCTTGCTGCTGGTGTTGCCGTTGAAATTTCACCTGAAGTACCTTGCCAGGAAGGATTCAACTTCTGAAGACTCCTGAAAGAATTTCAATGGCATTAACAGTTTATAGGGTGGGTTTGCCTGCACTGTTTCCCAGTAATCCTGCTTTGAGAGGGTGGTGGGGTGCTCAAGATTAAACTGATTTAGATAGCACTGTAAAGGGGTCAGACAGGTTTGTGGCTGCCATTAGCAAAGGAAGAGGATCCAACTAGACTCCAGCAAAGAGCCAATCCAGCTAAAGAGAGGAACACTTAGAACAGTCCTCACAAAACTGTACCTCCTCAGAATGCGTGGGGAGGATCAGTTAAAGTACACCAGCTTTAAAATGGAACACAACCCCTAAATGCCTTCTCAATGAAACATTTGCTTTCAGCATGAGAGTGCCTTTAAGCAAGAAATCATCCACTTGCCATCTGAGGTCACTTTCCATGCGGGGGCTATACCAGCACAATGGAATTGCATCAGGGCCCTTCCAGGGGCATAGCTAGTGAGGAGGGGGCCCATGTTCACCCCTCTCCCCGGGAGCCCCTCTGAGAGAGGGAGATAATGAAGAAAATAGGGAGGGGTGGAGCTGGGGTGCCCTCTGGAGCTTGGGGGCCCGGGTTCTTTGAACCCATATGCTCAATTATAGCTACGCCCTGGCCCTTCCTTTACATAGTGTTGATCTAATCTTTGTAACATTTTTTTAAACAAAGTTTACTGTTCAGTAGTGCTTCTTCCCGGTTCATTGTGGGGAGGAGCTACCAGGGGGAGGGACAAAAAGAGGAAAGTGTGTGTTGGGGGGTGGGCGGGTAGAACTATTAAAAAATCAGGGCTACCTTACCACAATGTACTACCTTGTAGGGCTACCATTTTGTTTCACATGGAATGCATGAGGAATGACCCAGTGCAGTGTTTTCTCTGGTGTGTTCTTAGGAGAAAAAAATGGCAGGTGATAGGAGCCAGCTGTTAGGAAGATGCTTCACACTCAAGGGTGGTTCCAGAGGGGGACAAGGTGGCTCCAGAGGGGGACAAGGGTGGGTGTGACCCCTCAGGAAAGCAGTTGTCCCCTCAGCTGCCCCCTCATTTCTGTTTCAGAAATGAAAGGTGTGGGCCACACAAGGAATGGCAGCTTGTCCACACAGAAATGCACTTTGCCCCTTCTGTGCTGTTAATTCTTTCCCCCTGGTACCCCCACTGCTCACACTTCAAACACTGCTGCAGCCTGCTATGGCATAAATTCTTTTTTTAAAATGCTAACAGCAAAACAGTTCTACCGCAGTCACAACCAAAGCTATGTTGCAGCCCTGGGAATGGGGTCAATCTGGCAAGAGCATCTGTATGCCTGCAGATGCTCCAATTGCTTGCAGAACGTTCCAGTTTCCCTCCATGGTATCTCCAAGATAGGGCTGAGAGAGACTCCTTCCTGTAACCTTAGAGAAGCCACTGCCAGTCTGTGTAGACAATACTGAGCTAGATGGACCAATGGTCTGACTCAGTATACGGCAGCTTCCTATGGTCATAACACTCGCTCTAACACTTTGTGTCCGTATACACCTGGTCTTTGAAAAGGAGTTCAATAACATGCCAGCCTTCACTCATTCCAAGTCAGATATGTTTGCTCTTTAGCCCCTTGCTAATTTTCTGTGCTTTGGGGCTCAGAACTTTATTTGGGGCTCAGAACTTTATTTGGAGTTCCTACTTCATTGAAATAGCATCTGTTCCTGGAAAGTGCATGTAGGGATGCACAAGTTATTGGATCCTGCCATTCTACTGCCTTCTAGCTTGTTATTGACTGCAGTATTTTCCATAGCTTCCTCTTAGTACTCTTATCTACTAATGGTACTCTTAAGTTTTCTGTGATCAGACTTGCCCTTAAGTTTGTTTTGACCTACTTCTAGTAGTAATCTGAGTCTCTCTTGATTCAACTATGGACCCCAGACTCTGTGGCAATGTTCTTCATTGTAAGACTCAGGTGCCAGTAAAGACTCCCATCAGCCCCAAGTGAAACTCCCTAATTGTTTATTGGGCCTGTACGGAGCTTTGGTCAAAACAGAATAATCTGCACAGTCCCTCTGGCATTATGTGGAGGTCACTGTTCCCACCATGAAGAGTTGCACTCATCCAGGACTAATGCAGGACCTTTAGGAGAAGCAGAACCCTCTTGAACCTCTGCACCATCTTAGAAGGCATGCGCAGAGTGCTGGTAAGTGTAGCCCTTCCAGTGGCTTTCCCCAGAGAGATCTTAAGAGAGGGCTCTGTTGCTCTTAAAGGGTCTTCCTGGCACTGCAAATAGTGCAGTATTGTGAGGAGGACAGCACAGTGGGAAATGGATCTCAGATTGAAGGAGTTTTGAAAGTGGCCCCCGCTTGAAAAATAAGGAAGATCATTGCTCTGTGTTGGTCCTCAGCAGTAGCCTTGATGTCTTGGATTTGCTCCTGACTGTTAAATTGGGAAGCCACCTAAATGGAGGAGGTCACTATGTGCAGGTCACTGTTCCCACCATGCAGAGCTGCACTTGCCCAGGACTGAGGCAGGACCTTTAGTGTGTTCCAGGAGCAGGAAAATGTCTTGACTAGCAAGCCAGAGGCTTGAATCCCCACTGGTATGTTCCCCAGACTATGGGAAACACCTATATTGGGCAGGAGCAATAAAGGAAGATGCTGAAAGGCATAATCTCATACTGTGTGGAAGGACGCAATGGCAAACCCCTCCTGTATTCTACCAAAGACAACCACAGGGCTCTGTAGTCGTCGAGAGTGGAAACTGACTCAATGACACACTTTACCTTTATTAAATTGGGAACTGCTGTTTCTCAGCCACATTAAGGACTTTCCCAATTTCCAGTGAACAGAGGAAGGGAGTAAAGAATAATATTAGCTTCTTCAGGAAAGCAGTAGCTTAGGACTCAAAGTACAAGTGGTATAAGAACAATATTAAGAAGGAGATATAATCACTTCTTGGCTTTGCATATTTTCCTTACTTGCAGTTCCTTTCAGATTTTATGAAACACTTGTAAAATAGAGATACAGTCTCAACAAGGAATTTCAGCCCCAAATATCTGATCAGTGCTCACTGTGATTCTGAGGAGAATTTTGAATGCAGATCTAGTTTTAGCATTAGCTACAGTCAGCAATAAAACCATGCTGAAAAGACTGAGGTCTGTGTTTCTGGATTTCTGCAGTCTAGTTGTATTCACAGACTGGCCACCAGAAGAGTAACTGAGTCTGAAATATGGCAATAATCATACAAGAGATGGCTCCATAAAATGCTTCTGCAAATTGCAATATTACAATTTTGTTTCCTTTTTTTAAAAAAAGTCTCTCCTTGAAAAATTATGCTTCTGATCTTATTTTTTAGGAAGTCTTTCATACAGCACATTGAACAGTTTCCTATTCCTTTTTAAAACCACGATGAAATTGGTAGGGACAGAAACCAAGGAACTGGGTATATGTGTGGTATTTTAAGGCATAATTTCCAATTACAACTAGGGAAAGCAATTTATTTTATATGTTGAATGTGTGCTAAAGTATTGGCAGTAACAAAAACAGTGCAGAGTATGTGTGAAGTTATTTACTACTGTCTTAATCTAAAAAAGCACCTTACGTATGGCATCACAGAAGAATAGGAAGGAACATTTAAAAAACAGGTATGTTCACAAAATGCTAGGACTGCCTCATAGGGACATAGGGACATAAAAAGCTGCCTTATATTGAGTCAGACTATTGATCCATCTAGCTCAACACAGTGTGACAGCAGCTTCTCCAAGGTTGCAGGCAGAAATCTCTCTCAGAGAGGAAACTTTAAACCTTCTGCATACAAACATGAAGGTGCTCTTCCTAGAGTGTCCCCATCCCTAGGGGGAATGTCTTACAGTGCTCACAAATGAGGTCTCCCATTCAAATGCAAACCAGGGTAGACCCTGTTTAGCAAAGGGACAATTCATGCTTGCTACCACAAGACCAGCTCTGCATAACTCAGAAAGTAATCCTAATTCAATACCCTGCAGTATTTCACAGATGAAACAACCGATTCTAATACCAAGTATTAATTCCCGGGTTCCCTATCCACTATTACACATTGCTGAAAACTGGATTCCACCTCGCTGTATGCTGTGCACTGAATAGTGCATTAGTATTGTGCACCCACTTATCTGCAGGTGCACAAGAAACACAAATCATCCACCCATCCACTTGGAGATTTAATTACTAAAGATTCAGAAAGCTGAATCCTGAAGAATAACAACTCTAGTAGCTCTTACTAAAAAAATAATAATAATGTACAAGATACCTCCAAGAGGCAAAACCAGGAACCAAATAGGAACAGTGATTTACCAGGGACACATCCGAGAAGACAGGGACTGTCCCTGGTAAACAGGGACAATTGGAGCCTAATTCCTTCCTGATTATTCCATCTGTGTGCTACATTTCTACAACAAGGACAAGCACAGAGGAAATTGGACTTGGCTGTAGGTAGCCAGGGGATTTAAATTTTTTATATTTTCTTCAGATTAACGGCTGTTTCCTAAATGTTTTCATTGGAATTCTTATCTTGGGATAGGCTGCTCTATGAATGTATATAGAATACATGACTTACATTCATAGATCAGCCTATCCCAAGACAAGAATTCCAATTAAAATCCATTACAATTACAATATTAAAATTACAATATTAAAATCCATTACAATTGCTTCTTACAATTACTAGCCCCTCTAAAATCTGTTCAGTTGTGGGATGTTCTTACAGTGAAGATCACCACCACCAGTCTGCTGAGCTTTGCTGATGCAATCTAGCCCTCGTCCAACTTCTACAAACAGCCGAGCCCCAGGCAGAGTGGACACCAGGAGTCTGAATAACCAGTAATCATGCAACTTCTGCTGATCCTGTGAGATTTGCAGGGAATATTTAAATTAGTCTCAGACTAAGGGTACCAATTAGGTAAATTAGCCTCCGGTACCCTCCCCCTGGTCCCTGTGCAAGGCACAGCAGGGACCATACCCCACACTCACAGGGATTAAAGCTAGGCAGCTCTGAAACCCCAAGATGATGCATCCATTTACCTTGACACAACCAACCTACCAACACTAAGCTAATGCAACTGGGTCAAGCCAGTTGTAGCAATGGCCCAAGAGGCAGAAAGAAGACAGAACTTTCAGCAAAGAAGGGATCAGACTTCTAATCTAATTAGCTTCTGATGAGCTGTTATTACAGCTGGAGTCACTATTCCCTAAAAAATTAGCACCAATTATTCACTGGTACCAAAAGCTAGAAGCACCTTGTAGCCCAGAAGCAACATGTAACCTAATGACGATGACATTTTTTTTTAAAAAAAGATGAATATAATACAAGACATTTCTTATGTAGAAGACTAGAAGTGACATGTCTCCTGTTAAGAGGCAAAACTATTCCCTGCATATATCACAAGGCAAAGGGAGCAATGTGTGCTTCATTAAAGATACTTGCAATTAACAACACTTACATTTCTGTGAAGCCGTCTTTAAATCCTGTAGGGAAGGCCAGGTGCTGGAAGGCTTCCTTTGAAAAATCTGGCTAGTGGGTGATAGATCAAGATGACAAAGAGGTTGTGCACATGACCATGAGTGGGGCGGGGAGGCAGGGTGGGGGCAAGGCAGGTATTCCTACCTTCCCCCTGGATGATCAGTTGTTCTCTCTTCAGCATGTTACCGCATGCCAATACAATCCATGCTGCTCCATACAGTCTGAGCCTACTCATGATCCCGGACCTGAGTTAGAGGAAGTGCTCATGCTCTCTAACCCAAGTTAAAGCCTAGGTAAATTCCTGGGCTTGCGAGGGGGGCCGTGCCGGGATCAGCCTTGGTCCCAGTGCTGCACATCAGCACCCAACCCCAGGTTGGGCTGCCCTAGCCAGGGTTGGGTTGCTCATGTGCACAGCCTCAAAGATAAGTAAGGAATGTGGTGAAGAGGGGATGAGAAGGGGAGTCCCTATGCTGTAGAAGTCATGTATCTTAAATGTAAGGCGATGCTATGTCAGACCTCCCACTCGGTCATTTTGGGGGAGGAAGAAGCCTGACCCAGGTTAGTGCAGTGGTGGGTCACATGAGCAGTGCCTCCATTGGGTTCTGCTAACCCCGCATGCACACGATCAGGTCAGTGGCCAGTGCAGCACACAGAAGTCCACCCAGGAATCAGGGGAAGCTTCCTACTATGCACCACACTGCCAGGAAAAGGGGGAAACCAGTGGGAAGCCATGCTGAGATTGGCCATGCAGGGGAAGGAAGCAGGGCAAGCCCTATTCAAGTCATTACAAACCATAGAGAGCTGGGTGGAGCAGCACATTCACAAAGCACAGCCCCTCCAGCCACAGGACTCCCTTTAAAGCACAAAGGCTGCCAGCGGATGCCTTAAAATTGCGTAGTAAGTGGCCACACAGTCACCAAGTCCAGGCTCTGGTAAACCTGAGGTGCACTAACCTCAGTTAAGACCATGGTTTATTTTCAGGGTCTACTGGTTTGAGCAAGCCAGTGTTGGGGAGCTTGCCTCCCATTCACATGACCTGTTAGTGTGCTCATGTGTCGAGGCTCCATATGTGCTTTTTATGCAGGTGTTTAATTAGTTTTTGGGGGTAGTGGTAACTAGATTGTTGTTGCTGTTTGATTTATTTGTAAATTATATTTTATTCATTGGTAGTATTGGTTCCATGTAAACTTTAATGCTGATAGACAGACAGATAGACAGAATCCAGAAGTTCAAGACCTGCAAAGAGGTTCTGAAAGTTCAAGTGGAGAATAAATGAGTGATGAACATGTTTGTTCTAAATTAGGAAGCCCTTCAATCTCTCTTCCAAGAGAAATGGTTCTCCGAATGTGTGAATATCGTCATATTAGTGTGGATGGCGAGTGAGGTTGCGGCTGTAGGGGCAGAACAGCTTTTCAGTCCCCAAACAGCAGAGCAAAGCCAGTTTGGTGGGAAAGCAGCAAAGCAAGAGGTCTTGAGACAGTTTTTTTTAGGACTGAAGAACAGGGATTTATTTAAGAAGGTTATAAACAAATGGAAATTGCCGGCAGCTTATTTTAGCTGCAGGGCATGGCTTAAGGGAGACCAAAACAAACACCATCTCTGGGAGAGACAAAATGGAAACTACAAACTCTGTGAGAACAAAGAGGGGAGGAGTCCAGCACTTTTCATCCATGACCCCTTAGTCCCCTAGTGGTCACTATGAGACATTGCAGCTGAGAGCTAATGCTACTAGGGTCCCAGTTCCAACAAAGGCAACAGACTTGCTGAGAGCAGTGTTTTGAGGGGACACCAACATAAATGTGTATCCTACAACATTGACAAATTAAAAAAGGAAAAGCTAAACTTCCGTGGAAATGAAATGAAATGAAATACAGATCATTTTGGTAAGATTACCATTTATTCTGTATTTGAGATCTCTCTTTTATTTTATTTTTTGCATTTTTGTAGGAAAGGGAGTTGAGTGAATAGACTTTTATACTAAATATCAGTTTTGTCATGGACACATTAGTAGCCTTGGGGAAATCACCCTCTCTCATGTCCAGTTCCCCACTGGCAAAATAGGATTCAGTGACCAGCCACTGTTTTAAGAAAGAAAAAGCAGGTAGTAAAGCAAGAGAAGTGGAATACAAGTGCTTAATGGTAATGACAAAATGACAAAATACAGAGTCAGTGGTGAAAAAAGCCTGGAAATGCCAGCTCGCCAACTTAATAGTACCACTGCTATTTCCAAGGTACCCTCAGGTGATCTTTGTTCACATCCTGTGGTTTTAACATTGTGTCGAGATAAAAGCTGGAAGGAAAACAATATTATGTTGAAATTTCAAGCTCATTTGAATGCTCATGGCTCCCTTCCTTTAGCCTTTTGGTTTATTTCCATTATGTATTTACCTTGGGAAATGTAAGAACTCATTCCTGGAATGGGAAAGAAAGAACAGAATGTTTATGAGTGGCAGAGGAAGGGAGAGGCAGCCTTGAGGGAACAGCTGCGTTCACTGAATATTTCCCCTTATAATATCTGCTACCTTATAATGTCACTTTCTATTTCATCATCTTCAGGTAAGAGTTGTCTCAAAAGCTTTATATAACCTAGAACTGCAGTAGAATCTCACTTTAAGCACATCCTCTCCTTATACTCAACTTCAGTAGCAAGTGTGCTGCTGTGGACTTTCCTTCTAGTGTCACTCAGGATTGCATTTCATAAAACAGACAGCTGGTTGAAATGTTCAGAGCAGAGCAAGTGGTACAATCTGGATCCCCTCAATGATGCAGTCATCGGACTAAGGCCTGTGTCACTCAAGGGACTTAACCATCTCAGAAGACACCTGTGCAACATTTCATCACTGAGAGCACCTACACATCAAAATCTCCTTCAGCATGGAACATTAGCACATTGTGTGGATAGTGCTTTATCTCAGCACTAGCCGACACTGCACAGAGCATCTGTGCGCTCTTTGGGGCCGGCTGTTCCCCCCTCCCTCTCCCTCCTGCCCCGGTCCCTCCTCTCTCCCCCCTCCCTCCAGTCCCACACTCTCTTGCCCTCCCCCTTTCCGTTTCTCCTCACCACCACCACCACCTTGACAGAGCCTCACAGGGTGGCAGGCGACCAAAAAGGCCACTCCTCCTCCCGGGCAGTGAACAGGGAAGACCTGCCACCTGTTTCCCTCCCGCCCCAGCCTCCAATTGGCCCCAGGGCTGTGCCCCGCTGCCCGTTTCCCTCCCACCCCAGGCTGCAACAGTAGTGGGGGGCTTTGCTCTCACCGGCGCCGCCCGGGCCAGGGCCTGTCTGAACCGCTGCCTCCTCCCAGCCCAAGCCATGGCCATGACGGTTGCAGCCATGGCCGGGCTAGGCCTCCTGCCGCCTCCTCCTCACAGCAGCCAGTCCAACCAGCACCCAGCCAATCAGGTGCCTCCGCCGGCCAACCGGAGCTCAGCCAATCAGGTGCCTCCTTCGCTGGCACGCATAGCCTTGCCACATCCCCACGGTGGCTGGCTAAGAGAATTAATTATAAAGATACTTGCTGGTGTATTAACTCTCTGCATGCAACATGTTGATATGGGAACACATGCAGACGTGATTCCACATGTATATTTTGAGTGGCACAGTCCTTAAGTCCTTGTCATCTACTTGAACATTTAAACATTGACACACTTAGTACTTTATGTTCTTGGTGGAATATATTTACTGTGATATTGCAGGGGTTGTGCATTGAAAATAACTTTGGCTGTTGACCCTTACCCATTTTCATTCTGTTTGATCCATTTTGTTCCCCACTGGTTTGAATGGGCCAACCACCTCTGCTTCTCCCACCTATTTAATTTCTGTTTGGCAGCCCCTTCCAAAGAATCACACTTGCCAGATTCCAGACATATAGCAACCCTGTGACCCATCAGGGTATCTAGATCATAATCTGATCCTTTGGTGTGCATACCTGCCAAGGCTCAGGGCTGGGTGGTGATTTGCAAGTAAAAATCTTGAGGAAAACCAAGCCCCCCACACCATGAAATAACAATCAGTAACCCCAGATATTTAAAAACAAAACAAAACCCAAAAACATGAAATACTAGACCTAGGGAAGAATGTTGTACTTGTTTTGCAAGTCAAAAGCTGCAAGGCACAAACAGTAAAGTTTGTTTACTGAAATTAACCCTGAATATTCTGGGAAGAAGGAAAAATATCCCCTTTATAAACAAGCCTCCAACATAGGAAAAAATAAGGAAAAAATGTAGTGAGGGTGAGGAGGATACTGGAGAGAAAAGGCAAAGACAAACCCACCTGAAATGCAAATGCAGAATAAAATGCAAAGGCAAAACAGAGTGGAGGAAATGTATATTTTGCAGAAAGCAAAGCACCAAGCACAGTCTGAAACACTTCTAACTTCTTCTCCTAGTCACAACTGACCCAAACAGATGCAATGAAAAGAGCATCTGTGGTCCTTGTATTCTTTTACCATCATGTTGCATCCAAACTGACCCTTGTTGCAAGAACTTCACAGAACTTCACTTGTAAGAGCTTCACCTCAGCCCACAGGGACATTGACACAGAGTGGCCAAGAAGCAGTAATGTGACCACTCTAGGTGACCAACACCTCTCAATGGCTCTGAACATGCCCAGTGACCTGCCTAGTGACTACTGATCACCTGCTTAGTGACTACTGATGCCATCACTACCATAAGCAGCCTGCAACAGCAAGTCTCCTTGCACAGACATTGGCTAGGACTTTGGGGGTGGAACCTGAGTTCAAATCCCCATTCAGCCATGATACTTGCTGGGTGACTCTGGGCCACTCACTTCTCTCTCAGCCTAACCTACTTCACAGGGTTGTAGTGAGGAGAAACTCAAGTATGTAAAGTACACCGCTCTGGGCTCCTTGAAGGAAGAGCGGAATATAAATGTAAAAATCATCATCATCATCATCATCCCCCAGTGCCCACACTGCTCAATATCCAGTGTGGTGTAGTGGTTAGAATGCTGGACTAGGACCGGGGAGACCTGAGTTCAAATCCCCATTCAGCCATGAAACTAGCTGGGTGACTCTGGGCCAGTCACACTTCTCTCTCAGCCTAACCTACTTCACAGGGTTGTTGTGAGGAGAAACTCAAGTATGTAGTACACTGCTCTGGGCTCCTTGGAGGAAGAGTGGGATATAAAATGTAAAAAAATAAAATGTAAAAAATACAAGAGCCAAAAGCAGCTCGATTTCAAGCCAGTTTGCACACCCCTAGTCATCTATGAGATCTTCTTGGAAGACACAATCCAATGGGCAACAAAGAGGAAATGATGAGAAGCTACCAGGCAATGGGCTTCACCAGCATGTTGAGGAGCATAGACTGCATGCATGTAGAGGTTTCTGGCCCAGCTGGGAGGGGCTACGAATACTATGACCACAAGCAGTACTACAGCATAATTTGCAAGCAGTTGTGGATTCCATGGGCTGCTTCATGATCATCTACACCAGTGCCTCTGGGTTCTGCCATGACACAGTCATCTTCTGGATGTCACCCCTCACTGAGAAACTGTGCAATGGGACTTTCACCAATGCTATCACCACCCTGTGGGTGGCATGCAGGTTAAGCCGGTGATCCTGGAAGACCAGGCGTACACCCTCCAGCCATGGATGATGACTCTCTTCCATGCCCCTTGGAATACCATGCCCTGAATGACCACATCTGATCCTTTTTAAAGTCCTATTCCAGCATGACCTAAGCCCTATTCAGGCAATGTACACAACTTGTTACCTGGGTGGTGCGGAGGGTGGGGGCAGTCTCCTACATGCCTCCACAGAACTGCTCCAATCTTCACCGATCATGTGACCACATGCACACCAGGGCAGCGCTCAGCAGAGAGTGGGTGGGAGGGGGAAAGTGCACTCTGGGTCCTCCATGGACCCAGAATGCAGCGTGTGAGCAGCGGCACGGCTGTTTTTAGTATAGCAGCAGCTCCAGTTTATGCAGTCAGTCATTCCCCCCAACACACTGCTGGAAATGGTGGTGGGCCAGTAGGGAGCCCATTTACCTGGGGACAATAGTTCACATCATCGTCTGCTGAGGTAAAACAAACCATAGGTTCATAGGGACATAGGAAGCTGCCTTATACCATTGGTCCATCTAGCTCAGTATTGTCTACACAGACTGGCAGAGGCTTCTCCAAGGTTGCAGGCAGCAGTGTCTCTCAGCCCCATCTTGGAGATGCCAGGGAGGGAACTTGGAACCATCTGCATGCTCCAGAACAGCCCCATCCTTGCAGTGCTCATACATGGCTCCCATTCAAATGCAAACCAGGGTGGGCCCTGCTTAGCAAAGGCAACCATTCATGTTTGCTACCACAAGCCTAGCATTTTACCTCAGTAAAACCCTGGGTACAAAAGGCGGGCTACCCTCGACTGGAGCAGCCAGGGGTGGAGGGCTCACGGCACTCCAGATGACATAAGCTGCCTAGGTTAACCCAGGCAACTCATGTCATGAAAATGCCTTCATAATGTTGTAGGAGAGTGCAGATGTCTGTACATTCATACATGTATTTGTGTGAATGACTATATCTGTGTTCATTTAAAGTGAACTTGGCTACAGGCCCGTCAAATGTACAAATAGGAAGTGCAGTGCTGTACCTGTATTCAAGAGAACATGTGAATAACTGTACCTGGGTATGGATTGGTACCTGTGTACACTGTACACTACACACCTACATGAGCAGGGTTTTACTGAGCTACAGTTCATGGGTTGCATAGAGTTATAAGGAGTTACTATGATCCCTGAAGTGCAAGTGAGCAAAGTTTCCTACAGAGGTTCACTGCATAGAAAATCCATTCCCATGTTTTTCAGGGTTCTGCAGAATCTAGGCCCAGATTAACTGGGAAGCGTAAGGGGAGCAGTAAGCTATGCTAACTTGTAACTCTGAGCACATTATATACCAATATCTTTAAATGGCTGATTAAACCATTAAGGCAGGCAGGGATCAGCGATGCACTTTTGCAGACAGAGGAGCAAATGAGAAGGAGACTGAAATAGAATGTACATATATGCCAACCAAATTGCTAAACACATTTCAGTTCTGTGAACCTTTCTTCACATGCCAATGGAATCCTTTTGAAGCTAGAGAATAAAGCTACCTCGGCTTAAAATGTGTGCCAGATTCTCTGAGCTCCAAACCTAACAGCTTTTGGCAGTGGTATCATGTTCAAGAATGCACCTCCTCTCTTTTCAGGATTGTCTAAATACGATTTCAGATATTATTTTTCCTGTCAGATGAAGCTTTACAAAAACAGCAGGGCAGAGAGGAGAAGATGGGCATAGGCCTTACAAGATTTGTATTTTCTCTCTGCCTTTTTGACCACACCCATTCAGATGATCCCATCAACCTAACTACAGCACATCACCACAAGGATGATTCAGCTGTCAAATATACTCTAGCATCCATGCGTGGACTCACACAAGAACAAATACACAAATAAACACAAGAAGGCATTTACAATGGGTTTTTTTGGTTCCCATAGCTGTAATTTGAATGAGATTCTAACATTAGAAAGAAGGTACTTTCCATTTAAAATGTCTCCTTTCTGATTCCTGTCCCACATTAACATGCAGGTGTATTTATAAATAACCTGAAAGAGATGCAAAGGCGATTTTAATGTCATGTGTGAAATGCCCTCACACACAATCACACACCAAGATCACATACACACATTCAGTGTGAGTTAATACCGAATTATTTGTGTGCTGTGCAGATATGCCCATAGACACCATTGATTTTATTTTATTAAATTTATTAATTTTGGACACTCCCCTTCATCCATATGTATAGTGGCCAACATGATGTGCTGATGAGGCTGTGGCAGCAGTGTATAAACACAGCACTCTTACACTATGCTACCAAGCCAGACAGTGGTGGTAAGGGTACAAGTCAGGGAGGAAGAAGAGGTTACCTCAGTGGGGCAAGGATGGGGCAATGAACATCATGCTCCAGCAGGGTGAGGAGGGGTGGATATTTATTTATCACATGTATATACCGCCCAAACTTTCGTCTCTGGGTGGTTAACATAAAACAATTAAAACACATATAAAAAGTTAAAACAATTCAACTAATCAATCACAAAATTAAAACCAACAAATTTTAAAAGGCTGAGAAAGCTTGGTTTAAAAGATGAGTTTTCAGATGTTTTTTAAAAATTTCCAGAGATGGGGAGGATTGTATCTTAGTAGGGAGCGCATTCCACAGTCTTGGGGCAGCAACTGAGAAGGCCCATCTCTGTAGCCATCAGACGAGTTGGCGGTAACTGGAGACGGACCTCCTCAGATGACCTCAATGGGCAGTGGGGCTCATAGCGAAGAAGATGCTCTCTTATGGTGGATGATGGTGGCACCCATGATGATATGGGTCTGGCACTTGCCTCCCTCTGCACCCCTCCCGACACCCATGCCTATGCCAACTACCTCACCCTGCCTCATGAAAAGGCCATCTCTGGATGCCACTCAGAGAGTTCCCCCAAACTTTGGTTGAGAGTTTTCAAGGGGGCAAACAGGAATGCCATTAAAAGGGCATGCGGAAGAGCTCACATCCCTTTGGCTCCTGGCTATGATTTTTTCTCTTACTCTCTTGAAGAATAAGATCTATGTATGTATGTGATTTTAATATATATAATCTTTTTTAAAAAAAAAACAGTACAGGCTGAATTTATCTGGGGAAAAGCACTGGAGGCCTTTCATGAACATATGCACAATAGATCTTGGGCATCTATCTTGTGATGAGGCCACTTCAAATTATGCCAGCCCAGCATGTGTGAAGAAAGAGGGGCCATGACCAAAGCACCCCATCAGGACAGCCTTCCAGTGCATCTCTTGATTGTGTGGGGGGCCTATTCATCTGAATGTGCCCTAAACGTGTGCTACAAGCATTTTGGTGTGGCTCCTCACATATGCTGGACCGATATCATTTCAATCAGTCTGTTGCCATTAACAGACACATGCTACATCATCCTCTTACAACCCGAAACCAGAAATAGCTCTGGATAGATTTTGGGAATGGTTTTGTTTTCCTTGCACATCACTTACAACGGACATTTAGACTAACATGCAGTGCAACTGAGAAATAGCTTGGTGTGTCTATGGACAGCATGAAACTGTTTATTTTGTTTTTCCTTCAGTGCTGAATAATGCCTGAAGTTTTCAATAACAACTAATAAATCTTGTATTTATATCAGCATGAAAGGTCACACTGGTAGATTTGTTTCCTATAACTGCTCTTGAATAAATACAATAACAAACAGTGACACTGTATAGAGTTTTATAATGCAATTTGTACATGTTTCAATTCTCTTGCTCATCCTTGTTTTACAGATGAAATTACTGGAATAAGCTGGCCATCCTCCAGCTATTAATAAAATCCCTCCAGACACTCCACTTTATAAACCTTGAAAATAGCATCTGTAGCAAGCTGTAAAATATTAATCCAGTGCTCAGAAACAAAAAATACTGGAGTTATTCTGAAAACTAATATGTTAGGAGCCATAAAGAACAAATAAAATTATAATGACTTGTATCTAAAGGTTTCCTTCCTGGGATGGAAGAACTCCTTCCTCCTAGGAACTCCTGCTGGAGTAAACTGTGTGTGTGATGCTTTCAGAACCAAGTTTAGTTCATTGCCATCTCTCTCCACCCCCAGAAAGTCTTACTCCAAGTCTAGTCAGAACCAGTTTTGTATGGTTCTCTTTCAAGGTGTCATCCAGCATTGACCCATTATATTTGTCTACCTGAGAGAGAGCTAGGGAATGAAATCCAGGGTTGTCCAGGCTAATTTCAAGGGTGGATCCAGCCAACCTTATTATGATGTTGGGATCTAAGCATTATACCTTTTGTTTATGTTGGGTAAGCAGAAAGCAATAGAAATATTTCAAAAACGTTAACTGAGCATAGAGGCACCTTTAAAGTAGTGACTCTCTTACATTTAGCAGGGGAGAGCAACTGTCCCTGTTCAACTCCAGCACAGCATTTTTCCAGTGACCGCATTCACACATAATGGGAAATCCTGAGTCCAATGGACCTGCGGTTTCCTACACACACACACACACACACACACACACACACACACACACACACACACACCCCAACCTTCACGCACTTCACAGATGTTCAAAATTGCAGTCTTGGAGAGTGCAGAGAGGAGGAGAACTTGCTGTGTGGGCAGGGGAATTGGCTGTGTGGGCTTATTTCTGGCATGAAGGATAGCCCTGGCAGCCAATCACAGTCGGAGTGAGAGAGGAGCTCCCTCCCTCAATTCTGCCTTCAGACGTAATGCTGCAGGATGCTAGGGGTGTGCATGAACGTTTCATGCTGAGCTGGTTCACCTCAGCTGGTTCATCAGTGCGATTGCAGACCAAACCAGGGGCAATTCAGTCCATGATCAAAGTGAACCAGCCATGGTTTGGGTGAACCAGTTTGGCATGGTAAGGGGGCAGGGTAGGGACAGTTTGGGCAGACTGGTTTGGCATCAAAAGGTGGCCAAGAGGGCATTGAGAATGCTTAGCAGCCCAGTGTGGTTGTCAGTGCTGCCACTCCCCCCTCCCTGGTCCAGCACAAATGTGCAGTGATCCCTCCTTAGAAATCCACCTACATAGCAGTGGTGCAGTTCCTGCCTCTGTGCTGTGTGGGCAGCTTGCTAAAGAGGGATTGCTGTGTGCTTGGACTATGCTGGGGGCAGGGAGGGTGAGCACTTGCACTGGCAGCCAGCCTGGCCAATAAGCACTTTAAACTACTTTTCTCACTGCCCCACTGGCCACCCTTTAGTGGATCCCCCCCACCATTTTACTTGTAAAGGGGGCTCCTCACCAGATTCCCCTTTACAAGTATAGCCACTTGAACCGCAGAACTGATTTGGTCAAACACACCAGACTGGTCCGGTCAGTTGAACCGAATTCAATCCAAATTCAAACTGAACCATGATTTTTGGCTCTTGCACACCCCTACATACAATGCATTGCAGTAATCTAAGCGAGAGACTACCAGAGCATGAGTAACTGTGGCCAAGCTACCTCTGTCCCGGTAAGGCTGCAGCTGGCGTATCAGCCAAAGCACACATTTTATTATGCTGCAAAACAGCCAGATGATCTTTATATATTTTCATAAGTGGTCTTCTGGTTTCTCCAATATAGAATGCTGTACATTCCACACATTCAATTTTATACACTACCCCTTTCACCTTATACCAACCCTCACCCTTATACCAACCCCACACCTTACACCTACTTCATGAAGGGGGTTATGTATTAAATTGAACTAGCTGGGCCGGGCACAGAGCATCTGTGCTTCCAGCCAGCCAGCCCACCCACCCCCGCTGCCCCCCCCAGCATGCCTGGCTTTATGGCCAACCGACCACTCCCCCCCCCGACTTCTGCCCCTCACGCTTTCTGGTGGGCCAGCTGACCCCCTTCCTCTCTCCTCCACCCTGCGCTTTTTGGCTTGGGGGATGGCCAGAAAGCCGGCCCACCATCTCCTCCCACTAGTGGCTGCTGCCTCCTCCTCCTCCCAGTGGCCGGCCCACCACCTCCTGTTCCCACAGGCTGGCCTGGCCCAGCCTGCCTCTGCCACCTCCTCCCAGTGGCCAAGCCACCCGCCATCGTGTCATGTTCCTGCCGGCCAGGCCAGGTCAGCCAGCCTCCTCCTCCTCCTGGCAGCAGGCCACCTGCCAACGACTCCTGTTTCTGCTGGACTGCGGTCGCTGCCTCCGGCCGACTGGCTGCCACCACCATTGTCTCCCCATCCACGTTGCTATCCCCCAGGAACGTGCTCTCGCGAGAGCTGCCACACATGGGATTAGCGACAGGTACACCTAGGAGAAATAAATAAATAAATAAATAAATATATTTGTTGAATGTTTTGTTATGTTTTAATAAAACATTATTTATGTTTTATTTATGTTTTATTATGCTTATATGCAGCATAATAGAAGTTGAACAAAACCGTGGGCAATACATCTGAAAGAAGAATACAGAAAAGAAAAGAGACCAAAACAAAAGTATCAATATTGACTGTTGAAGGGAATTTAAGAGGATGTAAGATCAAGGAAGCAATGCTCATATAACAATTGAAACCTTATATTAATGTTAAGGATGAGGTGAAAGAAGCTGTGAGATATATTGGTCACTGAAAGAGTTCATATCTTGATGGCAAAAGAGCTGCTCCCTCCTCGCTCAAGTATTGTCTATTATCTGTTTGCTACTTTCAGTTCTCAGCTTCTGTATTTAAGTGCCTTCAGTTGGCATGCTAAATGGAGCACTGAGGATGGTGTTTCACATTGAAATGTTTGCTTGGTTTTGTTTTAGCTTACATTTTAAATATAAAAATCTGTAAGTAACTTTAATATCTTTTACACCTTTAATAGGTCATTCTGAAGTTTGTCTTTGGAGCAGTGCAATGCGCATTTCATCACTGGTATAACATCTCATTAAATAGACTATATAGGCTCCAAGACACCTCAGACTTTTGTTTTTGTATGTCTGTTTGTTATATGCTTGCTTCACTCTTCTTGACTGATTTTCTCTGCATATATTTTTTGGCTATGCCAATGATTCACTCATTGTACTTTGGACTAATATTAGCCTACATCTGTAAAAAGATGCTTTTCACACCATCCAATTCAAAAGAAAGGCAGCAAAATTTAAATGTTCAATTGCTCAATTTCTTGAACATATGTTCCATATGTTTGTTTTATGCTGTGACTTAAACTGTAGTCTATGGGTGATTTCATGTGCTTGAGTTCTTTACTCTGTACAAATTTCTAGTGCTTGTCAGAATAATAATATTGACTCGTATCATCTGTTGATATGTGGTGTTCTCATTTAACATGCAAGCTGGACAGGGGAAACACCCTTCTTGTGAGCTGGGCCACTCTTGCACCGCTTAGAGAAGAGTACATGGAGTTTTTATCTTTATTACACTTGCCTTGCAGTGACAGTATTGGGTTTAGAACTCAAGTGCCATATGTTGAGTGTGTTGGCTGTGCCCTGGTCCTCAGTGAGATGCTGTCATTGCTTGGGTTTCATCACTGCTGGACTCTTGGCTAAATATTTCTCTGTTTGTACAGTGCATATACTATAAAACTGAAGTGATTCTCTGTGGTAGTGAATTGTACAGGTTTTCAGCATACCACAGAATGAAGCATTTCTGGCTGGTCAGTTTTCCTATTCCCTTTGAGTATGCCTCCACCTGCAAATACCTTAGAGTGACAGTATTATGTACAAGAATCCTCGTGAATTTTTGCATGAGAGTTATTGTACAGACATTCTTGGGCCTGCACATGCTATGAACACACAGAGTGTGCACCTCCTAGCTCCCAATGGACTTCAGCACCTACCTTCTTCTTGAGTTAGAATCCCACCCCAAGCATGGCATGGCACTGCTTGGTCCTCATTTCCTAGCCATATATGTTGCTGGGTGCACGAACAAAACATATACCCAGAAATGAGCACAACTGGGAACATAAGAACAGCCCTGCTGGATCAGGCCCAAGGCCCATCTAGTCCAGCATCCTGTTTCGCACAGTGGCCCACCAGATGCCGCTGTAAGCCATAGGCAGGAGTTGAGGGCATGCCCTCTCTCCTGCTGTTACTCCCCTGCAACTAGTACTCAGAGGCATCCAAATGAGCTCCAGAGGACTCACGTGACCATCCAGGGCTCTGGTCATGCCCCCTTTCATGTGATGTCACCAGAGGTGCACTTAGGTAATTTTGGAGCCTGGACCTGAAGGCTGGCCTCTCCTGAAAATTAAGCATCATCATGCTTGGCCAGGCGACCACAGCACCTGGGACAGACTAAAGAGGATTTAGGGGGAACCAGGGGCTGTGGAGGCCCTGGACCTTGTCCCGGAAGTGCAGGCGTTAGAGTGCCTCTGGATGTCACATGCATGGAGGTGAGACCAGAGCCCTAGAAGCCTCTTGAGTGAGGGAGAAAAAGAGAGTTCATTCTGAGGGTTCACGCCAGCTTTCCAGGGCTCTGGCTCACACACCCTTGCATGTGATGTCCCATGCACATAGGTGGAACTGTGGGGGGGCAGGCAGGGCACGTACCCTAGGCGCCACTGAGGTGGGGGCGCCATGCCAGTTCTTGCCACCCCCACCCCATTGCCCACCTGCCCAGCCCCAGGGCCCCTCAGCCACTTGCCTCCAGCTCCGGCCTAGGATCGGCGAGGCCTAAGATTGGAGCAGCCTGCAAACTGCAGAGCTCTTCTCTCCCCGCCTCTCAGCTGATCGGCGGGTGGGCCGGGCTTCCAGAGAGGCCTCCGAGTAGGCCTCCCTGAAGCCTGAACTCAAGTAGGCCCCAAGCAAGGAAGGAAGGAGGCTGGCAGAGTTCCCTGCAGCAGACCCTCTGCACAGACCATCCAGTACAGCCTTTGCCAGATAGGCTGTGAATTCCTTTTTGTGGTTACACCCCCCCCACACACAATCAATATAGGGATCTGCTTGCCATAGGGCTTTGATATGGGGGTGGGGCGAGACTGAGAAGTCTCTGCATATTTAATTTAAAACAGACTGAAAAATGTGCTGGCTTTAAAAACAAAAACTATCTAAAAAGGCCTATAAGTGGCTTGTTTCATGTCAGAAAATTACAAAAACTTCTGGAACAAATATTTATGTATTCATTCATTCTTTCATTCATTTATAAATGCACTTATGTTCAAGTTGTTTTGCAGCCCAGAAGGTCTGAGTGAGAACTGTGAAGCATGTGTTGTGCTTTTATTTTATTTTATTTTTCTTGTGTGTGAACTGCTCTCCAATAACTTGCAGGGACTTCAGGGTAAATCTGGCCAACATGTGAATGCAGCACCTCCATTCCAGAGGAGATGTGTGTTAAAGCGCTTTAAAAGCCTCGTGTGAAAAACCTCCCGGAATCAAACTTTACTGAATTTGTTCAGAATTCTGAGAAAACAAACATAGGCTCACCCTGCATGGTTGAAAGTCTCCTTTGCTAATCTGCAGCGATGGGGCCATTTTAATAATTAGCATTTCTAATGTGTTCTAGGCATTAAAAGTAGCACAAGTATATAGTACTCAGTGTATATCACTGTATACTGTGAAGTGTGCATGTGTGTATTCAGTGAAATGTATTTCCAGGCAGCATACTTATTTTGAAATATCAGACTTAAATCCTTGGGGGCCTGGGGTGTGTGGAGGCCCTGGTCTTTGAGGGACTGGGGGCCCATTTTAAAATCTCATCTTGGCCCGTTCCAACTTTGCGATGCCCCTGGCGGTCACTACACATGGGTTTCTGCACAACATCTGCACAGAAGAAACTTCCATGTAGAAAATGTGTCTCTTGTAAATTGACCCTGAATTTTCCATCCATGACTGGGATATCTGAGAGTTAGAGTCAATAATAAAAGAACAGCACACTGCTTGTGACAGGAAGGGGCAAATTACAATGATTTCTTAGTCTGGCAGGGGCTGGTTTTGGCCCTGGCAGAACTTGGCTGTCTGCTCCTGTTGCAAATGCCTCTGTCTAGTGTGGCAAACTAATGTATCCTCCTCCCTCTTGGTGTCAAAGTAAGCACTGGTGTGGTGAATGCACATATACCCCATCATGAGCCAACAGTCATCATAAGACAAAGGCTGGCAGGAATCATTCACTGGTTTATAGACACCCCCCCCCCAACACCACCTTCTTCTTCCCCTATTTTGCTAGTGGCTATTTGGGCAGGTGATCCTCTAGGACAAAGTCATGTTTTTTTAAAAAAAGGATGAGATGAGACAGAGAAAATGACACTTGGAATCCTTGCATAACTCCTGACTGTTGTTCTAAGTCTTTTACAGAGATGGCTCATGTTTTCAGGTTTTGATCAACAACCATGTCTAGATGGTACAGTGTTCCTTTTAACAAGGATTTCCAGATATTGTTGACTACAAGTCCCATCATTCCTGTTTGGACAGGGGCGCAATTTCAGTGCTTGCCCTAGGTGATATTTTCCCTAGTTACGCCTCTGCCCATGCAGGGTTATCTCTGGCACACATGCACTATGCCCCCCCCCCCAAAAAAACCCACTTAGGACCACCAGGGTTAGGGGTGAACACAGCCCCATCTGCTCCCCTTGCTGCATTGCTGCACAGCCCCTACCTTCCTTCTTTCAAATGTTTTCTCCTTCCTTCTGTTATTAGGAAGGGAAGAGGAAGAGCAGCATGGTGCTTTGTGTTCTTAAGGTATGAATCTGCTGGAGAAAAATATGTTTAGAAATGGCCCTTCCTGAGAAGTCTACATTTCAAACATTTAAGTACCAAAGTGCCCTTCCATCAAAATGGCAGAGAAGAGTGGCTGCTCATTTCTCTTTGTTATCTTTCCCAAGTTGGTTTTCATGTGCTTGCACTGACAAGGAAAGAGAAAGGATGCAACAGGAGGCAGAGAGCTAAGCGGGTAGATTGGAGACTTCTCTTGGAAATCTTGTTTACCCTGCCCACTTACTTGGTGCCTTGCATTCCTCAGAAGAGGCAGCACTTTAATTGCCCATTTCCTACTGACATTAGATGTGCTTAATTGGCCTAGGAGTGATTCTCCGGGAGTGCTGAGCTGGGAGAAAAAGCCAATGTCCTCTGGGATGAGAGCTTGCCTGTTTTCTTCTTTTTTCCCTTTCCTCTTTCTTCAGTGTAATGGGACTGCAAAATAGCATTTTTGATCCTGACACGCGTGTTTGATGTCAGCTTCAATAGCGAACAAAGGCTTCTTCTCTGCAGCTGTAGTTTTCAGAAGCTGTCTTTGCTAGCCGGAGGGGGGAGGGTGGAACAAAAAGAGAAAGAAATATTTCGATTTTGGGCTTCATAGCGTGTGATTATTGTCAGGCCTCGATGAACTGTGTCATTTCCAATGAGCTGACTAAGAGGTTTTTTCGGCAAAGAGTTGCTGAACGAAAGTTTGCGCTGGCAGCTGCCGGCTGCTGTTGGTTTTCTAATGTATTGTTTGAACGCTCACATGCATGTGACAGTCTGACAATGCAGCGTAACATCGCGCTTGGCATGGTGAACTGACTCAAAGCTTTGTAGTCCCCCCGCCCCCATGTGTGGAACCTTCACTAAGGGATTAGTAGCTGAAATGTTTACGCTTTCAAAGCCTTCTGATTACAGGCAATCTGTAAATACAGACCTCTGCAATGCTGGAGTGGAGAAATTAATGGTGAAGCCACACAGAGGAGATCCAAAAACAAGTTTCAGTAGAAAACTCAGTTTTGGACCATATGCCCCAAAGTCAGTGGCTCATTCATATATCATATATTCACAATTATTAAGGCATAGAGCCAACTGAAGTGTGGAAAATGTCTCCCATATAAAAAACTTCAGGTAAGGATTTTAATCTATCCTTTGTTCAGTGAATGTATAGAGGTAATGGATTATGGAGGTAATATAATTACCTCCCTAATTATGGAGGTAATGGATTATGTTGTGCCACCTTGCTCACATCCACCATGATCCAATAAGTAACCAATTTGCATTTGGGTTGATGCAGTTACATACATGTTTGGAATATCTCTGTAAGGTAGGATCCCTATAGGTAGGACTCTGCAGTTTAGCAAAGAAGTAGATAAAGATGAAAATGGTACAGATATGTACATTCAAGCCAACAGTAATATGTGAAAGTGCAACCAATAAAACACACAGGTCTAACATTAACAACAACAAAAGACTAACAAAATAATAGGACTGGGGGGAAAGGACTTGTGTAACTTAGGGGAAAATAGAATAAGACAGTGGCCTACACTGAAGTTCGCCTAAACATTTGACTGGAAGATAGAGCCATGAGTTCCCCATTTGCCCTGTATGTACATTTCCTGGAAAGACTAAATTCCTGGTGTCAGTTAAGAAAGGAATGGATATTGGAATATATGGCAGAACATTTCTCCTAAAATACTTTTCTTGGTGCTTGGGAAGAAATGGGTAAGAAAGGATGCCATGGTGGCCTGTTTATATTCCAGCAAGGCCTCTGTCAAAGTATACTAAGTTAGCTTCCATTATGTGCAGGGGTAAGCTGTCATCTGTTCAGTAAAAAAGACATTTTTCATCTTCCCCATCTTTGCTCTCTAGCTAGTACAGTAAATGGGCTGGTCCAGACAATTCTCCAACCTGCCCAATTCAACTCATGTGGGAGGAGCATGGACACACTGTTTCCCCAACGAGATGTGCTATTGTCTAATTAAGCAGGGGAGCTTCATCTAAACCAGCCCTCAATGCACAGGTCAAATACAGTACTAATTTAAGGCTGGATTTGAGCCATTCATCCAGGTGTGATCAAATGCCCCCATGTGCAATTAGATGATGGCACGATGTGGGCAGGGAGACATGCACCCACACTCCTCCCCATGCATGGAATGGAGCTGGTTCGGAGTATTGCCCAAAGCAGCCCTATATATATTATACATTATTTGCAACACACACCGAGATACATACGAGCACTTTCTGAAAGGATTACTATTAGATATGTCTGTAGGATCCAGTATATGCTGCTCAATTTCCACTGTTTTTTTTTTTTTCTATTCCAGTCTGCTTTAGTGTGCCAGCTCTGTCATATCCAAAACAACAGAAAGAGCCTTGTTTTAAACTCAAACAACATATAAGCATTTGTGATGTGTGCATAATCAATTCAGAATGCAAATATATGTTATAAAGTAAAATACCGAAAACTTCTATGACAAGCTGTGGAGCGTTTGACAAAATATATAGTTTTAGGCATAATAAATATACCCTCACGGAGCATATACAGGAGATGTTCCAACCAAACTATGCTAATTATCCACAGTTTATTAGTCTCCTCGGTTCATATACTTACACTCTTGAAAGGTGTGACCTTAACTAACACAGCAGAGTGCAAAGATAAGTGGATTTGTAAATAGGAAATATGTGCCCTTACAATTCCTATTTATTTATTTCTAAATTTCTCATCCACATTTTAGAATCAAAGGGTAGGCGTGGAGCAAAAGACAGCCAGTTTGAATCTGGTGCCACGGGGGTGGGGTGGAGTGGGGGCTCCCTCCTCTGCATAAGAGCTCCCATAAAGCACAGTGTGCCATAAGTAAAGAGCAATAATGAAAAAGGTGTATGCAAGATGAATAGTGGTAGGAAACCAATGCTAAATTACACGATGCAGGTCAGCAGGGCCGGCTCTTACCAGTAAGCAGAAGATGTGCCGCATCGGGATGCAGTCTGCAGGAGGGCATCGAGCTGATGATACCTCCTTTAAAAAAAATTAAATTCCAACCACCGCACCGCTGAGGAGATGGCTGCGGGGGTGCGTGTGTGTCCTACCGCCTATACCTCCCCACCAGCAGCGGGAGTGACTGAACAAGAGCAATGCTGTGGCCTGCTGTTTAGCCCGGCGTCGCTTCCCAGTTGCAAGGTGCACCTGTGCAGTGAAGTCTATTAAGTATCTCGCAGTTTGGAAGCGACACCGGGCCAAGCAGCAAGGCACAGCATTGCTCTGATATCTTCTGCCACTGCTGGGGGTGGGGGTGTAGAAGGATACACACGCACCCCCACAGCCATCCCCTCAGCCATGCGGCGGCTTGAATTGGCGGGAGGCGGTGAGAAGAAAATGGCACCAGACACAGTGATGATGGAGGAGGTGGCCGGCAGCCCCACAAGGGAGCCCTGTGGTGGGTGGGCAAAAATGGCAGGGAGGAGGGAGCCCGGTGGGGAGAGAAAGTGCTGTGGGGGGGGGGGACTGCCTGTGACAGGAGGAGGATGGGGACCTCTGGAACGACGGGAACGGACTCTCTTTTTCTCACCAAGACTGCTCCATTTTCATTCTCTCTCTCTCTCTCTCTCTCTCTCTCTCTCTCTCTCTCTCTCTCTCTCTCTCTCACACACACACACACACACACACACACACAAACCAAGACTACTCCATTATCTTAAATACCCAGGGCTTCAGCTGTGTAGGGCTTTATAGGTTATAACCAGCACCTTGTATTTTGCCCAGAAGCGTATTGGTAGCCAAATAGCTCTTTAAGTTTGGAAGTAATATAATTATAATTATATTTTATACATATTATGTACATAATTAAGTAAAATTTTGAATACACACTAATTGTATTTATTTTGAATTTTCATTTTTTACTATAGCGGGGGGGGGGGGAACGCTCAGCAGAATGTTGCATCAGGGTGCCAGATCCCCCAGAGCCGGCCCTGCACATCAGTTGCCATTTCTGAGGAATCTTAGGAGTTTGTAGATAATGGTAAGACTATTCTATATCTCATTAATGTCCAAATGCCCATTTCACTTGCAGAAATATATCCCTGAGGGTTGCACAGTCCTCAGGCACATATTCCTTTGAAACAAAGAGGGCTTTTGGAAGGAGGAGACAGAAGTGAAATCACTTCCCCTCCCCCTTCACCCACACTGGCCTGCAAAACAAAGCTTCAGCATATAGCTATTTTCCAGCTGCTTTATAAGTGTGCTGCCCATTTTCCATCCTCATAGCACTGCAGTAGATGTGAGCCAATCTCTGTATATGTGGCCACTTGCTAGATTAAATTTTACAGGAAACAGAAGAGGCATCTAAGCCTAATATAAAACCAAAGGACATCAGCCCTTTATCAGTGCATTACTCTGTTCTGCATAGTGGAAAGTTCTGGATGGATCTGATGGAATTTAAAGTATCTATCATTCTGTCTCAGTGTCTTGAGCAATTAAGGAACACTGAGTGGATACTGTCTGTCAGGAGCCCTTTAATTTTAGTGGGTCTTAAAGTAGGACAGTTCTGTGAGAAAGGAACCGCCCTCTACATCAATACACTCAAAGCTTTTTGTAGTGCTCTTTAAACATATTTAAATAGTGATGAGAGGCTGACAGAAGAAATTGCTTATTCCATCTACTGTCTGATTTCCAGCTGCTTTTTTCCAGGTCTAAGGTGTGTCACAATAACATGTCAATTGAGCTAGTCAGACATTGTTTTTAAAGAGAATGAAAATGGACATCAATATTTGAGAATGAGTAAAATGCAAACTCCAGAGAAAATAGAAAAATGAAAATGAGAAAATAGGCCAACACAGAGAGTCTAGAAAATTAGTCTGTCGGCAACTAGGATTTTTATATTCAGATGCAATAAAGTTCCTCAATGTCTTATTATTCTTTGTCCCCAGACCCCGGCCCCAAGAAGTCACAGACAATATATTAGTGGGTAAAATGGGCCACAGCTTTATTGAAACTATTAAACAGGTAAGTGGACTGGATGCGGGGAACCCCCTCCCCAAGACAGTGCGGGGCCTAGCAACAGCCGGGTTTGGACTCCCCAGTCCTCCCCTGCACCTTGCTTGGGCAACACACCCTGGCTCTGGAAGGCAGCAGGCGTAAGCCTGCTCCTTTCCCTTCACAGCCAATCTCATGAAGGGGCCTGGATCTTTCAAGGTCTTCTCATACCCCAGACCACGCAGCCCAAGGGTTTGTGAAGTCCTGAAGCTGGTTTCATGGCAAATCATCCTCCCTGGGCTGTGCAAACCACAAGGGAATGATTGATCAACCACCAATTAAACTATCCAAGGGTGCTCACCAATATTCCAACCCAACTACTTACCCCCAAACCTGCACTGTCCTTGCCAGCCGTGACATGACTAACTAAAGGTTCCCAATGTGGCAACAGAATGGAGTAGGCGAAAAAAAACCCAACCAGGCCAATGCGTTGGGAGCAAAACATTCCTGCTCAGCCCCCAAAAGGACAACCATCCCCTAGGCCCGCTCTGTTCTTAGGGAAGGGAGGGTGGGGAAATCTCACGCCGGACTGAATAGGCAATGCAGGGAGATGCCGAAGGCTCCCCTTAAGCCCCGCCCCCTGCTGCAATGGCCCAATCGGGTTCTTCCTGGGGCCTCGTGCAAGGGGCTGGGACAAACAGCCCTCCATGTTGCATGAGGCAAGGGGAGGGGCATTCTTACTAGAAGTATCACAAATAGTTTTTCTTCAGAAAAACTGAAGAAAGAAGGAAAGGAAAGGAATGAAGGTGCTTCTAATTTAAAAATACAGCACTAATTATTTCTGAAAGCCAGTGATATACAAAAAGTGAACTAAAGTTGAATCTGACTTTAGACTTCTGCTTGCAGCTATGTTTAGAGTTGGGATTTTACATGCATCTGGCTGGAGAGCCAGATTTAGAGTTGCTCTGGAAATAACAACAAAATCTGGAATGTGGGTAAGGTCTGAGGTTGAGCCTTCTGGCTCTGGGGATGGAGCCCAGCAAGTTGGGGTGAGTTCAGCAGTGGAAACCAGCACAAAAAATGTTCACCTAAAATGTATCATTAAGGGAAGACAGCTTTTGCTCCACACAAGAAAGATACAAGGCAAGAACTGGGTTAAATGGGCCAAAACTTTATTGAACAATACTAATTTATAAAAATCAACTTTAGAGAACCAACTTAAAAGAGCCAACTTTAAGGAGCCAACAAGATCCACCTCAATCCCAACTTTAAGATCTGCCTCGATCCCAACTTTAAAATCTGTGCCCAACTTTAAGATTTGCCTTGATCCCAACTTTAAGATCTTGATCCCAAAATCCCAACATTAAGATCCAGCTCGATCCACCTTGATCCCAACTTTAAGATCAGCCTCGATCCCAACTTTAAAGAGCCAACTTTATTGAACACTAATTTAGAAAAATCCAACGCAGCTGCAGAGGGTATAAACTAATAGTGTGGTGGTAACTGTAGACCATGAGCCAGGATGTAACATTCTTCCCTCTGACCCAAAGTGGGAGATCACTCATGATCCCTGCTGCTCATAAGGGTCACCTTCAAAGAGTCACAATATCCCCAGTGGCAGGGCCAAGGAATGGAGGCACAGAATCTGCCCCATCTCCAGTGGCCCGGCTGTGTGCATGCTCAGTATGCCAGTGACACTCCTTGCATATGATGTCACATGCACGTGGGCATGGGCCTATCGCTGGAGGGCCCATGTGGGCCCTCTGGAGTGCATTCCCAGCTAGCATTTGCTGGCTGGGTGCATTTATTTTCTTCTATCCCTCCAGCGAAGGTCATGCCCACATGCGCCACATAAAAAGGGGCATGGCCCCTTCTCCAGAGGGCCCACATGAGCCCTCCAGAGCTCATTCACAGCCAGTGTTTGCTGGCTGGTGCATTTATTTCCCTTGCTCTCCCTCCAGCAGAGGAGAGAAAGGGAAATAAATGCACCCAGCCAGCAAATGCTGGCTGAGAACAAACTCTGGAGGGCTCACACTTCCTTTCTGTGTCTCACGGCTGGGTTCTTTGAACCCGTCAGCTCAATGGTGGCTCCGACCCTGAATATACCAATCAGGCCAGCCTCATTCAAGTTGTTCAGCCTTTGATATTGGTGTTCAGATGGTGTCCAGGAAAAGTTACCAACCACACCCTGAGCCATTAAACCTCTAGGGATTCCTGAAGAGTACCTTTGGGTGCTCAACAGCAAGCTCTTACTACTTAATCCCCAAACTGCATAGTGCCTGCAAGCTGTGATCATGAACAACCTAATTTAGAGAGAACAGAATGCAGTAGGTGAAAAAAAGCAAAACACCCTGATGAGGCCCAAAATACAAGAGAGCAAGAAATTCCGACTTCAGCACAGAAGTGACGTGTCCAGCAAAAGCCACTCCGTAACTAAAGAAGGGTGGGAGGGGTGCTGGTTGGCCAACAAATGGGAGAAAAGATAAGAAGCAGTGTGACATCCTGCATATGCCTCCACCTCACTCACAAAGAGAGATGACCAGGAGACAACTAAAAGTCTTGATTCTTTCAAAGAGATGGGTGGGGCAAAGACATCTTTACCCCAATACATGATTGAGATAATGGTAAGCAATATTAGTCTAACAACTGGCCTGAAAGCAAACACACACACACACACACACACACACACACACACACACACACACACACCCCAGTCCTTTTTCCTGGTTGGCAAGGCTGGGGGGGGGCACATTCATGAGGAAGAAGCACTTCCTTCACTTCTGTGTAAACTCAGGAAGTCCAAACAAGTCTAGGATTAGACTTCTCTAGGAACATAGGAAGCTGCCATATACTGAGACCATTTGTCTATCTAGCTCAGTATTGTCTTCACAGACTGGCAGCGGCTTCTCCGAGGTTGCAGGCAGTAATCTCTCTCAGCCCTATCTTGGAGAAGCCAGGAAGGGAACTTGGAACCTTGTGCTCTTCCCAGAGTGGCTCCATCCCCTAAGGGGAATATCTTATAGTGCTCACACTTCTAGTCTCCCATTCATATGCAACCAAGGCGGATCCTATTTAGCTAAGGGGGACAAGTCATGCTTGTTACCACAAGACCAGCTCTTCTCTCTAGGTCAGAGAGAGCAGCTTGCAAGCTGGTTTGTGCCCTAGGATCTCTCTTTTAAAACATTTACCATTACTACTACCATAACAACAGCAGCAGCAGCAATAATACATATACTCCCAGGGGTGGATTAAGCTATTTGCTGCCCGAAGGCGGCCAAAGATTTGCCGCCTCAGCGGCAAGGGAGGAAGGGGGGGGGAGTTCAATCTATTTTTTAAAGTTAAAACCACCCACGCAGCAGTGCGGCGGTGTGGCAGCAAAGAAGGCGGCGATACCCCTCCTTACCCAAGCCTGCCTACCTCTGAAATGACAGCTATCATCCGAAATCAGGCGATAGCTTTCATTTGGGAGGTAGGTGGGCATGGTAGCAGTTTTAAAGTTTAAAAATAGATTTGAACTCCCCCCACTTAAAGTTTAATTTTCTTCTGTCCACATGAACAAAATTTGCCGCTTGGGGACTTTTGTCGCCATAGGCAACAAATCCTTACCAGATTTGTTGCCTATGTTCTACTGCCTCTCCTTTAATGTATATACTATATATATATATATATTACAGTGTATACTACTTTCCCACAAAAAGTTCACAAAGCAGCTTAGAAATAAGGAAATGGTTCCCTGTCCCCAAAGGTAGACAAAAGCAACAGAAACTGGGGCACTATTGTTGTCTCACTGCTAAATATACAAGAGCCACAACTTTTTTCTCACCCATCAAACCACTTCAGCTAGCTTACATCTCTTAAATCTTCCTCGCCACTTGGTCCCTCTTCCAATGTGCAACCCTTTTACATCCCTTCAGACCTGTTCATCAGTGTACCAAAATCATCAGCACTCCTTCCACAGACTTAACCACCCTAGCAGCATCTCCTTGGGCCTGAATGACCCTCCTGGAGATCACAACTCCTCACTATTTATGCCCACTGTTATGTGCCAGGAACCACACTGGAGAAATGGCCTGATAAGGCCTCAGTACATGCACACTATATATTTGAGAATGGAATATAGCAGTAGTATTTAGGAAAAAATACTGTATAACAGCATGTACTATATCTGTCTATTTGACACTGAAAATCTGACAGTGAAGATACCCAGAATTGTCCTAGAATTGGAATAAATGAATATTTACACCCATAAAATAAGAATTTGGCTATAGAAACTGGAAAATGTAAAACTCCATACATTTTTTACAAATATATATATAGTTTGGTACAGTGGCCCTTATAGACACCTTGGCACTGGATAGAGAAAACAAAAAATGATGCATCACCTCTGCACACATAATTCAAACAGCCACTTTCCAAAATAAATAAAACAAGAGTTAAGAATCTAATCCTGATGGAGAAATGCATTTGAAGAAGAAAAACGGGACCCACTTGCTCTCCACTAGGGGTATGTGGAACTCAAACTGGACCTGTCCCCCAAAAGAGGGGCCAGCACAAGCTGGTCCAAGTTTGAACTGAACCAGGCCTAGCTTGGCTGCCTCAACTGCCCTGCTTGTAAAAGGAAATCTGGTAAGGATTCCCCTTTATAAGCAAAGGGGGATTGCCTATCTAAAATTAGGTTCAGGGGGAGCAGGCTAGAGGGCACCTTACCGGCTCTCGCGGTGGTGGTGGCAGTGGCAGCCCCTCTCGGCCCCACCAGCACTCCCTCACCACTCAAAGCTCCCCCGCTCCATGTGCTCTGAATGTGCAGAGGCGGGGACTGGGCAGTATATGAGGGGAGTGTTGATGGGGCAAAGAGAGGCCACTGCAGGGCAAAGAAGAGCCGCCACCACTGGGGAGCCACCACTACAGCCATGAAAGCTGGGAAGGTGCCCTCTCGCCCACCTCCACAAACCCAATTTTAGATAGGCAATTCCTCCTTTGCTTGTAAAGGGGAATCCTTGCCAGATTCCCCTTTACAAGCAGGTCAATCGAACCGGGTCAAACTAGTTTGATCTGGTTCGACAGCATGAACCAAACCACCGACACAGACTGGGTGGCGGTGTTCAGTTCAGTTCAAAATTGAGCAAAATCTCCCATGCTGGTTCCATGCATACCCCTACTCTCTACCCAAACTGCTCAAAATTACAGCAGGATGCATGTTTATATATACACAGAGCAACCAAATCCCAAAACAGGAGGTGCAAGATGTACGGGCAGACACCCCCAGCATGATCAGTTGCTCACTTGACACTGTTCGGGGCAAGCAGGGGGTCTGCAAAATGAAAGTGCTGCCTGATACATCAACTGACTTGTCTGCTTTAAAATCAAGATGCATAGCTATAAGCAGAGAATGAGAGTAATGCTGCAAACCTGAACACACTTACTAGCGTGTAAGTCTCGTTGAATTTAGAGAGACTTAGTTCTAAATAAATATGCTTAGGATTGCACTGCATGATATACAAGGGAATACTGGAAGTATTACCACCGCTGGTTTGAATAGATGAAATTGGAAGTTCAATTTGTTTGACAAGATCTTCTTGAAGTATTGCATTTTTGTTCATAATGAAAGAATGAAAAATAGCCAAGCTCAGAATTAAAATTAGATCGTTTTTTACAGGAAAACTAAATTCCACTAAGTAGAAATTGTATCAGTGTCTTCTTTAATAATGAAATATGGAAAACAATGGTTAACTTTGTGTCGCAATGGCATCATCAACATCCTCTAGGTTATACAGCTGAGATGCTATCCCATCTAGATTCCAATTGATCTTACAGCAAATACGTTTTATGCTTGATATATTTCCTTGGGCTCTCTGTTCTTTTGCTCCATTTCTCAATTCTTTATTCATTAAATGCATTTACTAATTTTTAATTAACAATATATCATGTTAAGCTAATTTACAAATGTTTTTTCTGTTTGCTAAGTTAAGCAAGCAAGCAAACAAACAAACAAATGCCAACCCTAAATATTTGATTAAGTGTAAGCAGAGAGCTGTCTGATTCTGTTCTCCTTGCCAGGAACACTCCTCCCTTCTTTTGCTGTCATACACTCCTGCAGACCTGCACCAGTTTCTTTGACTCCTGACCAAAGAATTATAGAATGCCACACACAATGGACAAAGGCACTTCACCACCATCCTACTCTATTACTAGGCAAGTGGCATAACTTCTCAAACCACAGCACAAATATGTTATAGTAAAGGTGGGGACAACCACAAGAGAATCTGTATTGCATCCATATCAGCAGTGGGGCTATGAGCATGCTTCATTAAGGACATCAGCTGTTCCCTTATATGAAGACTGGAGCTCTGCTAGCAGATCCTCCAAAATACCATGGGCACCATGCAGGAAAGTGGCAATAAAATGAATGAATACATAAAAATACAATAAATACTATGCTCAAACAGCAGTTCAGAGAATCAATCATTTGTTGCCCAACAACCCTCAACCAGATAAGCTGCTATGGACAATCACAGGTGCCAAAATGATAAATTATTCACTTGGGGGGTAGTAGTAGTAGAACCAGTAGTAGGCTGGTTCATACAGCCCCAAGATGACCTGGGGGGGGGGGGTTATAATCAATATTTGAAGAGCAGTTTTAATGTTTCTGAACCATATACAAAACTGCCAGAGGAACAGAGAATGGCAAGTCAAATAAACACTTTCCTTTTCCCCTGAACATACTCATTTCATCCCCAACCCCATGTTCTCAGTTGTGTCTCTGTTTGCCTATTCCTTTTCAGTCTTCTGGTTCCTCTGGGTTGCTAGATGGATTGTGGTACCCTCTCTGCATCCTCACCAACCTTCCAGGCAGAGGCGTATCCAGGGTCAGTCAGCCAGGGCACGTGCCCTGGGCGCCACTTGAAGGGGGTGCAAGTGCGATGACTGCCTGTCTGCCCCACCACCATTGTGTGTGTGTGTGTGTGTGTGTAATACAATGAATTTTTAATTAAGAAATAAATCAAAGGAAACGGGGGGAAGACAATGTAAAGCAAAATCATCATAATGAAAAACATCATTTTTCTAATTAGTTACATCAGTAAAGATCAGAAAAGTCACCAAGAATGAAATAAAGAAAAATAATTTTCAGACTCAAGATGACATTCTATGTGTGATCGGCCAACAGGTACCTAGAGTCTGTCACAATATGACAATCCTTCCATCCATTATGTGATTATTCTGCACACACACACACACACACACACACACACACACACACACACACTTTAAAGGTGGAAAAACTGCAGAAATTGAGTATATTTTGTTTATATTTAAATTTATAGCCCGTTTCCTACTTGGTGGGCCTCACAAGGGGTATTTAGAAGTATGGATTCATGTCAATGACTCCTTATATTGTATGCACAGTTGTCCCCAGCTGCATTGCACATTTAGGGTGTGTTCAGACATCACACAGAACCATTGTTTATTTCTTTTAATGGTGGTTTTATGTCTGGACTAGAGATGTGCAAAACATTTTGAGGTCGAAAGGATTTGACTCAAAATGGGCCATTCTGAGTGTCTAGCAAAACACACTTAAAATAAAGGGCATGTTTTGAATCTGGAACAAAACAATCCCATTTTGAGTTAAACGTTTTGAGTGCCATTTTGGAGACCTGTTTTCCCCTTCCTGATTGGTTTCCTGGCACTGGCTTCTGACCTCCTTGCTCCTTGGTTGGCTTGTTATACAAATCAAGTGTGCGATGCGCAACTGTGCCTCCACTGGCTGGGGGGAGGAAGAAGGGCGGGGAAGCCCAAAGAAGGATAGCTGAACTTAATGGCTATGCTTGCTGCTAAGGGTGCCTCTGTGGCAACTGTTGCAATGCTATGAAATAAGGAGTCATAATTGTGTGTAAGAGAGCAGCTTGTGCTAATGATGTTATTGCAGTGCACGCACTGTGGCTGGCAGTGGATTCTGGGCCAGTGATCCTTTTTTGACCATTTTTGGACTGGGTTTGAAATGTGTGTTCTGTGTGTTATGTGTTAGGAGGGGCAGATTCCCTCTTACTGTGTGCTTCTGCAAGTGTTTTTCAAGGCAGGGTTGCAAAATGCATTGCAAATTGCAGTGCAAAACCTGTGTGCACTGCATTCTGCATGCAACTTGTTCCAGCCATAGGGAAGAATGTGGAAACTCAAAACACACCATTGTTCTCCATGGGTAGCTCCTAGGGACACCAAGGTGGGTTGGGTGGTAGGGCATGATGGGTGCTACCAACCAGTGTTCCCTCAAACAGGGATTCACAGATGTTGTTGATGACAACTCCCAGAATACACAAGCAAAAGCCATTATAGCTGGGGATTCTGGGAGTTGTGGTCAACAACATCTGAGAATCCCTGTTGTCCTGAGGGAACACTGCTACCAACCAACCAACCACCTTGGTGTCCCTAGGAGCTATATGTGGGGAACAATTGGGTGTTTCAAGTTCCCCCATTGTTCCCTATGGCCGAAACACTGAAAATGGTTTGAGTTTTGTTCCGTTGAAACAGCCAGTTCGATGTCACGCCCTCAGTCTAAGATAGCGAGGAGGAAGGGGAAGCTGACAGCCTTCCAGCTGATGCAGGGGTGCCTGAGGGGCAGAGCCCAGCTGTCAGTTCCCAAGAGACAGCTGAGGAGGGTCCGGCTGGTGTTTCAGAGCAGGCACAGCAGTCTGGGGCAGCAGAGACAGCGACGGACAGACTAGAGGATGAATTGTGCGGGCAACCCCCACTGATTCCACAGCAACGGCGTGTCACAAGGCGAAGAACACAGCTGGAAACTATCAGGAGGAGTAAACGCCTCTTGCAGAGGGCTGATAAGCCTTGAATCCCTGCCAGCTGAGAGTTATCAGCTTGGACTATAAAGCACGTCAACAGCTTTCTGTTAGCTGCTGGAAGACAACATTTGTCAACCCTCATGTCAACAGCTTTCAGCCTGAGCCTGATATAGAGGACTATTCCGAGATGTGTTTCATTTCTGCAGCCCAGTTTGTATTTTGGACTATCTTCCTGGACTTCCTTTCTGGGTGGCCAGATTGCTGACATTCAACTGCTGTGTCAACAAACTGTTTTGGCCATCTGTGTTTTGTTTCGAGCTCCATTTTGTTCACATCCCTAGTCTGAACCCATGCCAGTCAACCAAACTGTGGTTTATTTTGATCAGCCAAACCATTATCTAAACCCAATGTCTGGAGTTAGTTTGTCTTAACCATGGTTTCCATGTAATGTCTGAACCTTCAGTCATAGTTTAATCTTAGTTTGTTTCAGTATCTTTGCCCTTGCATGGCTCTCACATAGGATCAGAAGGGGCGGGATCAGAACAAATCACAATATGATGAAACAAATTAAGATTTGGTGATCTGAACTGTTCCTCAGAAGTTTAAATAAACCTTAATCAAAATTACTGGTTTCATGTGATATCTGAACCCATGCATTGTATTTCTACACTAACAATTGTATAAACCAGCCTTCTAGCATCACAATAGAGTGAATCAAGAGCCAAAATAATACTTATGTAGACCAAGCTTTGATTCTCTCCGTCAATTTGTCATACACCACAATACAGACTTGCCTAATGAATTTGGAAAAATGGTTAAATTTAGACAGACCTAGAGACCAAGTTATAAATGACTAAATTTACTGTTTAAATGTTGAACTTGGTGATCTATTTAGTGCTCAGGCAAAAAGGGGGAGGTACTTTTCAGGCAAGTATTTACCAGCTGCAAAAAGTGCTCTTCAGCAATTTTTCAGAGGGCTAATAACAGGGATGAAACTGTTTGCTTATTTAAAGGGCTGGAAGCATTACCTTCACTCTAAACTGGCTTTTTCACATTGCCAAATATGATTGATTACATAGCATCATGATGTTATCATACAAATCCCTGACTGGCTGGGGTCACATAATGAGGAAGAAAAAGCCTTCAACAATGTGCCAATAAAGCAGCAAAAAGGCCGCAAACACAGTAGCTATGAAAAGCCGTTAACTTAAAATGTACGTTTCCATTTTGGTGGAAGGGATATTGTGCACCCCTCAAAACTACTACTTTCCCACTGAAAGTATGCTCACATTTGGTACATTCCTAGATAGAATCATAGAAGCTTTGCTAGTAAGGAGCTGCTAGCTTTTGCAAGACCTTTAAAGCTCTACACGGCTTGGCGCCAAGGTACCTGCCAGACCGTATGTGCCCATATGAGCATGCCAGGTCCCTCCACTCAGCATCTCAGGCCCTGCTCATGAACTTGCCATTAACAGAGATCCATTTGGCAGGGGCTAGAGACAGGGACTTTTGGGTTGTGGCTCTTCTGCTTAGGAACACCGTCCCCGAAGAGCTTTGCTAGACTTCCTCCCTCAGTGTCTTTTAAAAACAATTAAACACACATCTTTTTAAAGAGGCACTTAATGTTTTATCTCCTGCTTATATCTGGTAGGTTCTTTAGCTTTTATAATTCTCAGTTTTTAGCTTTTTATTAATAACTTTTAATTTGAATCTTTTAAAAAAAAAATATGTAATTTTAAATGTGCTTTTAGCTGGGTCTTTTAACTTGTTTAACTTCATTAATTTTATTTTACATACAGTAATTTTATTTTACATTACATACAGACGGCTCACGTTATTAATGTGAGCCGTCCCGAGCAATAGTGTCCTGGGTGGTGGGTATAAATATTTTAAAATAAATAAATAAATAAATGAGACTGACACTATTTCACACATGCTACTTGAAATACTTTTGAGTTGAGTTTCAGTGTTGGTGTGTGAAAGATAGATGTGTCAGTGGGATGCTTTTACCAGGGGTTTAAATAAATGCCGTTATTATTACTAGGGTTTTAAATTGATTGCTGGAATGCAGGAAGGCGAATATAAAAATGTTCTTCACCTTCCTGAGATTTGTGTGCCACCCATAAACTGAGGAACTCTTTGGACTGGGTCTCATGATCAGTGAAATCCGGTTCCTAGCGGTGAGCGGGAAGAGCGGGCTAAGCCCGCTCTCCCTGCTCACGAGCGGGCAGGGAGCCCTGGGTGGCCGGATCGGCCGCCCACACGATGGTTGGCTCTAGATGGTTGGAGCCTGTTGGGGCTGGGGAGCTTGGGGACCGCATGGCCCCCGGAAGCCCCAGTATGCCCTGCGCAAGTGCGCAGGGCATACTGGGGAGACCCCCGAGCCAGGAGGCTGCTTTTAAGCCTCCCAGCTGGGGGGTGTACTCATGAGTAGCCCCGGCATGGAGCTGTGCCACAGCTACTCATGAGCAGATAGCCCGGGTTTGCGGAGCGCTCGCTCCGCAAACCTGGGCTAAGTGGCGGGCTGCAGGAGTGGGTTAGCCGCTCCAGAACCACTGGGCTCGGCTGTGAGCCCGGTGGTTCTGATGATCACAAAAATCGGGCTAGGATTTTCCTAGCCCGATTTTTGTGATCGTAAGAATAGCCCCTTTCTATTTTTAGTCCTCCACTCACCACTTTTTAAGGGTGTGCACAAAACTGGCTGGCCCAATTCGAGTTCAAACTGGACCCAACCAAACTGGACCGAGCCAGTTCAGTTCTGCACCCCCTCAAACCCCTCCCCATGCAGTTCAGTTCAGGAGGGAGGTTCACTATCTTTAAAAAAAAAAGGTTTTACTCACCTCTGTTGTGTAATGGAAGCTAGTGGGGGAGGGGGATTTTCACACGGCCTCCGGAGATTCCCACACAGCCTCGGAGAAGCCCCTCAGAGGGGGTGAGTACAATTTTCTTTAATTATTTTTTTAAGATCACAACCCACCCACTCCCAACAGCCGGGAGTGGGGTGTTCAGTCCGATGCCAAACCGAACCGGTGGGGGTTCTGTTCAATACTGTACCATCAAACTGAAGAGGTTCAATGTAGAACTTGTTTGACATCAAACCTGTTCATACATCCCAATTGCTTTTTAGAGTTGTACACCTTTGGGAATGCCCCTTTCATATCTTAATCTCTTTCCTCTGTATAGAAGTGTCTCTATATTCATCATCAATAGAAGTCATATTTTAAATGGTAGAGAATTGCACAACCATGTTTTTGCTTCCCTGACGATGAGTTTGAATTGCAACAACTTTAGGATGAAAAAGCTCAAAAATACTGCAGGTACCAGCCTGATAGAACACAGTAGAAAAACAGAGGGAGACAGCTAGGGGAACAGATGATCCCCAACTGACACCATGCAAGAGCTCTCACCAATCTAGAGCGAAAGAGAGAAGGGAAGAGGGGGAAATACGCAGTTGAGGTTTGAAGCCCAGATTCTGAATCTGCACTACCTTAGGTGGAAGTGAGCAAGAGGAATCAGGGAGGCAAAACCAAACACAAACAAAACTCCAATATGTCAGACTGAAGATTGAGCAAGAGAAATAGGAGCACATTTGCTGCTGCAGCAAGAACTATAATGCTCCTCTGGCACTGGCTTTGCCTCCCTAAAGATATGAAAGATGCAAACTGGCCATGATCAGGTTGCTTACCTGTTTATTTTTTGCCCACTCGCCATCTATGATTCTTGGACAGTGGGCATACACACAAGTTGGGAGTACAGAGTGATAAAAATATAGTGAAGTAAGGCACTGTCCATTGACCAGGATGCTTTGCTTTGTATATAGTGCTTTCTATTGCTTGGGTGGAGGGGTAGGCAGGTAGATAGTGTAGAAAGGGAGGGTTACACACGAACCCTATTCAGACATTATGTTGTGTTGAGTGACCGTACCTGCATTCATTTTAGCACAGCAGTGAACTTGAATACCAGTCCCCTGAAATGCTGGATAAAAATAGGAAGTGTATTGCTGTACATGTATTCAACATATTATGTACAGATCTGTACATGTGTAGACTGTACACAGATTGTACATGTAGACTTTGCACTGATTGTATGTGCCTTGAACATAACATGTGAATAGGTCTACTGTTACCAACCAAATAACCAGCCCCTCACAAGGTGAGGCAATAGTAGAAAGTTAGTACACACATACACAATCTTTGCATTGATGTTGTGTTGGAAACTCTAAAAATCACCACAGACCAGGAGCTTAAACAATAAAAGGAAAACAGTTGGGGAAAAGATAAGAATGCTACAATTTGGGAGGACTAAACTAGTCAACTAATCGTATCAATAGCAGCGAAAAGGACTTTTAATTAGACTCATCGAATTTACATTGTTTTAGATTTTTAATTGTTTTGAGGCTTTAATTTTTTAAAAAATTGTATTGTTTTATTGTAGAATGCCTAGAGATGTGAGTTTGGGGTAGTATATAAATTTTAAATAAATAAATAAATAAATAAATAAATAAATAAATAAATAAATAAATAAATAAATAGTACAGTATGTGGTTGCTATAAGTGCTGACACTGATTTGATGGAACATAATCAATCAATCAGTGTGGAAGCATCCATTTTTCAAGGGGCTTAGAGTGGTCTTTGAAGGATCTGGGCTAGTAGAGGGAGATGTGAAAAAATGTGTATGGAGGAGTGTGTGTGTGTGTGTGTAAATAATGGAGCAGAAATCCTATAATGCATTGCATACTATTTTAAATTACACACCTTGCCAGAAGGATATCTATGGGGTATAATGAAATTGTATCTCAGTCTAGTTGCAAGGTGTTATGGGTCAGCAAGTGGTTGAGTGCCTTTTCCCACATTATAGCTTGAGTAGGAAGTGCTGACATTTGAAGGAGAAAAAGCAAACTTCTAAATGGCAGCAATGCACATTAAATGAAGTGGCGGAGAATTATGTGCAATTTCAGCTTGAATTATATACCAGACTGCTGGTTTCAACCATTGTATTACTGATTACATGCAGTGCAGTTTCCCCCAAGGAAGAACACAGATTTTTGAAACATGTCAGGAAACCTGATAGCCCATTTGTTAATCTTTTTTTCACCAATTAGTTTCACCTTTTATCTGCTTTTCTAATCTAATTGAGGAGCCATTGTAGTTCCAGTGTCTTTAGTGTTATTTTTCCAGAATCCCCTTCCTTGCCCTGCATTTTGTTGTCAAAGAAGTGCACATTCCCCAACTTTATAGGTGAGCAAATAAATATTGTTTCAGCAATAACAGCCCTCCAATTCAGGCTAAGTAGTCGCTTGCAATCATTTTGATTGTTTTTGAATGACTATACCTGCTGCCAATATAGTGGTTCTGTGGTTAACAGCACACTTCAATCTTCAGAGCTGTCAATTTGGCACTTTTCATGAAAATTAAATTCATTGCAAATGAAGAAAATGTTTAAAAAATTGAAGTGCCAATGAATCTGAACATCTGAAATTGATGGCTGTTTCTAAGTGACACACAGCACAGCTTTTTCTCTCTTCAAAAGGAGTCTCAATCTGAAGCCCTCCTAACAAAACAGTAATTATTAATGGAAAATGTGTCATGAAAATGAACAGGATTAGGGAGAAAGGTGTGATCGCTAGATGATTTTTACCTCTGCAGTTTTAAATGGGGATTAATTCTTATAAATGTTCTTATGAATAGGCTGACAGCTTGTGTTTACTGTGTCAGGGTGTCTATTAAACTCTCAAGACTTCAGTGACATGGTGAGTACCAGCTGTCACCAGAGCAACCAACAAGGAGAAGATGGTATTCTCCCAGTAGACACTACAATACACCAGCAGTGTGGTATAGTTAAAGAAACCAAAGTCATTTTCAAAATTGCTTCTCTCTCTAGGCATGAACTGTGGTACTTCTGCCCATCTCCCATTCTTGTAATCTTGTTCTTATGATCAGTAATCACAGTTTTTAAGGGGTCTAATTTTTTCTGTGTAAAATAAATCACACTAAGAAACAGGAAATGCAGAATCAGGTTACTTACTGATTTTATATAATCACAATCACCACCTGCCATGTTCCATTTTCAGAGTCCAATTTACCTTGCAGGCACACACACCTGCCTGAATGCAAATAGCCATGTGTTTGAAACATCCAAAGCTAATCCACAAACTGTGGAGGATGCCAGCGCGAGTCTTATATTCACCTCAGGAGTTTCAACTGGGCTTCATTGAAACCACAGTAAGGATCTTGACTATAGACATAGTGGGGAAACGGGTACATTTACAGGGGAAATTCAAGTTCTAATCTCTGGCTGGCATTAAATCACTCAAGATGCCGCAATTCACAAACATCACCCTCGGCTCTCACAATGCAAGTCTAATTACAAAACATATACCAGAAAGGGATTCATACCATAATTTATCTAGAGAATTATAAAAGTGACAAACATATTTCAAGCTTTAAACTGATATATGCTGCAGTGCATTAAATAAAGGATGTGATGTGCGGATTATGGGACTTTTTTCTGTTACTAGGTTTTATCCCTGACATAAACACCATGAGTGACAATTGATTCATATTACTGTATTAATTCCAGTAACATTCTGGCAATAAGTTTCACATTTGCTTCTGCTTGACTACAGAAAGTGAACTAGTGTTTACCAAGTGCCTGTCTGAGTGATGCATATATGTTCTCATGCTGGATTGTAAACTAATACTTTCTCATTTGCTGAAAAAGTCAAATCACTTGACATTTTGATACTGAATATGTATTTTTATGCATGGAATTCAGCTGGAAAAAGCTTTCATATCCATCTTTGGAGATTTTGAAGTTAGATGGTATTCTTTATGTGAAGAACCTCTTTTCATTACCTATAATATTAGAAGAACTGGAATGATACAAGTCATTAACAAAAGTGTCTCTTCCACATCATACATTGCAAATATACAGGCATCTGAAAATATCATCTTATTTTAGGTCAGCCTTCCTAATGCAAATGGAAAATTGGTCTACTTGTTTTTTTAATCTCTAACTTGATAAACAGCAGGAAACCATTCTGATCTTGTAAGGGTTACAGTGAATTAAAAAAGGGGAATGATTAATATACAAATGAATCTATCAGAGGCCTCCCTATCCAAAGAAGAGGAAAAGAATATTGAATATGTGAAGAGAGCTGACTTCTAATAAATCAGCTCTTCATTGCTTACTCACTGGAAAATCTGGTGCAGAGCATTTAGATTGAAGCAAAATTTATCTGAGCTTTGTCTGCAGTTCTATTCCATTTAGGATTAGGACTGCTCAAACTGTGATGCCCAACTACTTACTCGGGATTCTGCTGCAGAACTGAAAGAGTGAGTTCACATGTAGCACTGAACCTGAGGTTCGGCAGAGTTGTTGGAGCCTTGGGAATGTGTGCGAGCCCATCTTCTGGTCTTGGAAAGGAATAGGCTGATATTGGGAATGTCATACAAGCCCACCAGTCTTGTCATATTCTCCCGTACTTCCAGCAGGGAACCCAACATCTGTCTCACTTCAAATCTTGGTTAGAGATGGGTTCCGTACTGCAGGTAGAGGAGAAGAAACAGAGACTGGTAAGTTTGTATGTCATGCACAATCTCAGAATATCCTTCCAAAGACCAGAAGTGGGCTTGCGTGCTTGCATGAGGCTCAGGCAGCTCTACCAAGCTCAGGTTCGGCATCATATGTGAACCCACTCAAACTGTGCCCCCAATTCACTCACATGGCATTCTCATCCTGAGTCCTTCTGGGCTTGCTTCTTAAAGAGGTCGTACACAACAAACAGTATGCTCCATTTTCATAATGATTCCCCAATGTTGTTTAAGACAATTTTTCACCCTAAGGGCAGACATAAAAGTGGCTACCAAAAGGATAACATTGTAAAAAGGATACAATCCTCTTACACCAGTTTGCATAAATACTTTCATAACGTTCATGGCTACTGCCATTCTGATAAAGTCTCTAAAGATACTAGAATAACATATATAGTTTGGACTATATCCCTTCCTGTCCTTACTTCTGCCATTGTGTTAGAGAGTATCAGGGTTTGGAGTAGCAATCTGTATTTCTGAAATGCCATCAAACATAATATTGACACAGCACTACTGCTATGTACTTTTATGGTCCATTCACTTTGGTTTATCTACAAGTGCATAAAGCTTTGCCCATTTCCCCAAGATTTTTAAGTGTAGCAATGCAGATTTATATTCAGAAGTGATGCCTGTGATACTATCCCCTGGATTTCTTTATTATACCTTGTGATATAAATCTGTGCTAAATCTGCAATCATCAAATGATAACTGAGTAGAAAGACACATGTGATTCCCTTCTTCATAGCAGACTACCAATATTTAGACACATGTCACAGCAGAATTGGAGGGTACCAATTAGTTTCTGCAGTGCAGTAAATTTGTACGAATGGGTCTAAATGTCTCTCATTCCTTTGTCACATGGTAGGTGAGGTTCCAGGGATTGAAAAAAATAGTAGCCATTGGTAGTGCCTTGACACTTTATACAGAGTCTCAGCAAGAACTAGGTTGTATGTTATGCTTTTTCTCAAGTAAGCACACTCCTTCATCCAACATTCAGTTTACATCCGTAATATAATAAAATACTGCTATCCAATTAGAACTTGGGTAGCCATATGCAGAGGACGGGAGGGAAGGCAGGGAGCAAACACTCCACAGCCTATCTATTATTTAGGTAAGCACATGCCCCTATTCAGGGGCATGACTACTATTAGGCAAGGGGAGGCGGCTGCCTGGGGGCCCCCACATCTCAAGGGCCCCCCCAGAGGCAAGTCACATGACTATATATTGTGAAGTGTGTGTGTGTATCAGCGAGGGGCCCATTTTAAAATTTTGTCAATGGGCCCACTCCAGCCTGGTTACGCCCCTGCCCCTATTTATGGGCGCACTTAAGTTTGGTGTGAAGAGAAACACATGAAATAGCCCCAAGACTCACTGTTGTTTCATCTGTAGATGACTCGTTGTCGTGTTTGCTGTCCCACTCAGTTGGCACATTTCCTTGGGGAAATGGAGCTGCAAACCCCTGAGAGGTAGGCAAGCCTTCAAGAAGGCAAGTGTGGCTGGTGAGGGTAGGTCACAGTCTGGCAGGAGCAGGGCAGGAGTACTCACACTGGCAGTGTAGATCCAGGCAAGAGTAAAGGAAGTGTGGCGAAGGATCTGGGATGCATGCAGGGCAAGAGCCTGAACTAAAGCTAAACCGTAAATGAGCTGTTGAACCAGCACCTTCCCCTGGGAGTCTGAGGCTTAAATAGAAGCTTGGAGTCTTCCTCCTGAGTAGTCCTTTTGTATTTAAACTGGTGAGCTGCCAATCTGGCCCTTGTACCACTAGTGCAGCTCAAGCCTGGCTCAGTGTCATCGCCTCTTGGGTTCTGCTGGAGGTGAAGGGGGAGAAACCCTCGGCGGGGGGGGGGGGGGGTCAGTGGAGGGTCCCTCACACTCTGATGGGCGAGTCTCCTCACTGGTGTTATGTTCTGGGGAGTCGATTGATGAAGGGCTCTCTGGGTCCTGCTGGGTTCCTTTCCTCTCTCTCTGTTCCTGCCTGGGTGTTCTCAGAGAACTCTTGGGGGTCCTGCTCACCTGCAGCTTCTCCTGCATCAGGGCTGGTGTCTCAAACAGGGGGCTCAGGGGGCTCTCTCCTGATCCTCCTCATCTGAGGATATGTTGGAGGTAATTCTGACACTCCTTAGCTTGTCAAGTACCAGATTTCCCAGGACAATCTAGGAACTAATGCTTGTCAATGTAATACAACTGGAAAGGCTTTTTTCATCTTTTTTTTAATTTAAAAAATTAATCATCACCCCATTCACATGACCATATATACCTGGGTACAGCCTCTGACCTGGGTATACATGGTTGTGTGAATGGGTGTACACACACCCCCATCCACACAACCATGCATACTCAGGTCAGAGGCTGTATTCAGGTATATATGGCCATACGAATGGGGTTACTGCCTCCTCCTCCTTCCACATTTTTGTCTTATACTTTTAAATTCAAACTTCCAAGTATCCTCTTTACATATTCACTTCACCTATAACTTTCTGATCTACTTTTCTCACTCTGAAAAATCCCAATGTGTTGACTAGCTTAATATTTCTGAGCCAGTATTTCCAACTGCACTGAAAGAACTGAAGTAGGAGAACAAGTTTATCTGCAGCTGCTAAATAGAGAGTGAACTGGCACAAGCCCTTAAGGATTACCCCAGTTCCATTTCTCCTCCTTCATCTCTAAAAATAATTCCCAGTAACCCAGAGATGTGAACAAAAGCCAGCCCTTCTTATGAATTTTTATTCCCTTCAGAGACTTATGGTGTTATAAACCAACCACACTATCTAGGAGATAGCATCATCTCCCTGCCTTATTAATAAGACCAAGAGGCAGAACTTCCTCATCTCATGCTGGTAGTGAGACAAACAGTTATTGGTGTAGGTAGGTATTGTTCACTCCAGGTCATTCCAATAGAGACTTTGATTATCTGAGACATCAGAAAATAATGATATTCATTACTCTTCACAATCTTTGTCACAGTGACAATAACAGACTGTAAAGTATACAGTACAACCAGTATAAACAGAGCACAAGCAATTTCAATAGCATATTCAAGGGCTGCGTGGCAACACTCCAGAGAGTCAACAAAATAAGAAGCTGAACTTGTAAAACTAAGCCCTTAATTTTTTGAATTAAAGCACAGGTGAACAAAGCAGATAGGTTATCCCTCCCCCCACCTATGTGCTCTTTGTCTCAGCTTACCCAATAAGAGCTTATTTTTAGGATTAAAATGATAAGCATGGGTTTCACACACAGTCTCTTGGGGATTTCTGAGGTCATGCCCTCTCCGTATGATTTACCATTATATGCAGAACATAACACCAGATATCCAAAGAGCACCTATACTGCATGCAAGGGAGGAAAAGTTCTTATTGTTCTGTTTGCAGAGAGAGCCTCAAAGCTCTTTAAGCTGACTAGAGTTTTGCCTCTCTGTTGATTTCTTGCAAGAAGAAAGGAAATGCTGTGAGCTAAATGTGCATGAGAAATGGAGACCATTTTCTTTGTTCCGAATCATTGTTTTTTTAATCTCAAGAATATGAGTTCTTGACTTGTAATAAATGCATCTTCCAACATAACTTAATTGTGAAAAAACGTTGTCATTCAGCCAAGGCAAAACTATCATGTTTCTGTTCTGAAATTGGTGCTGTTGGTTCCTTGAAAATGGTGACAGAGGTTTCTGTGGTGACTGACAAGATACCTGCATCAACAAGATAGATGGCAACAATTGAAAAAGTAAAAAAGAGATACCCCCAAGACCTCAACCAGATGGTATCCGCAGCACAATAATTCTACTGAATGACATGAATGACTTTCAGGTAGCCTTGGCTATATCCCCATGACAACCTGAGTTTCAGAAGTCAATGCTACATTCTCCACTTATTGTTTTTTCTCTCCTCCTGACAAGAAAAGCAAATTAGTCCCACCTGGTATTGTCTGTGGCCTGGTAGATTTTCTTTAAATCTTCTAGAAAATATTTTTGTTTGATCACAAGAAATATTACAAATTGTAAAGAACATCCAACAGATTTTTATTTTGAACCCTTATTGCTCAGTGTATCCTAACGCTCTCTTTGGTTCTTGAAATGGGATTGAATGAAAAAGGGAATCTAGTAGGATAATGTAACATGAAAGGGGTTGCAATGAACTATAACTAATTAGAATTGAAATTTTTTTTCAATTAATTGGTAAATTAATTGATTAAAAACCTTTTGATTATCTAAAATGGTACATCCAATTAAAATGGCAATAAAGACACACACAAACACACACTATTGCTTGATTTGCTTGGAAAAAATGGAATCCAGGACTTTTGGAAAAGGAGGACATTTGTCACTTTGGGGAGGTATCACAAAAGTGATGAAGCAGTTTTAGGATTGGGAGAGTGGCTTACCAGTGCCAGATTGGCTTGCTTTCTGTCTTTTTGGACAGAAAAATGACACCGTTTCTGTGGATGGAAGCAGCACTTCATCTTAGCTTCCAGCCAACATTTTATTTCCCAGAAAGCACCAAGGAAGTGCCATTCCTTGGTGCATTCAGGGAAACAAAATGGTGGCTGGCAGCCACTGAAAAAGGAGCAGAGATAAAAATGGCAGCATTTTCAGTTTTTGAAAGGCAAAAAGCTTGTTCCCACAATCCTCGTCTGAGTAGGACAAGTGTTCAGCCAGGGTAGAAGAGCCAATTGTACTCCCAGTTGGTGATCATGTCACCAATTGGTGATCAATGGGGGGAGTGATCATGAGGGAAGTGGATGCTGGGTAGAATGAGTGTACCCTACCCAGATTCTCTCCCCAGAATTTTGCCGAAGGTGGACGGAAAGTCCCAGCTCCCACACACCTGAGGAGAGAGTGAGGTTGGCTACATTCCACTGCTGTCCTTGTCAGAAGACCCTATTCTGTCTCTGACCAAATCGACATCAGAGGATGACTGCCAGAGGATGGAGCTGCAATGGAACCATTAACTGTATGATTGCCAGTAGGGAAAATAGTTTTGGGGGCTTATAGTGTTTTATGTCTTTTAAAAAGTTGTTGTATTTATTGTGGTGGCCCAGAGCCTCTGGATGGGATGGTTTATAAATGTAATAAATAATAAATAATAATAAACAAAATAAAATATAGACAGGAAAAGGCTCAAGTGTCCACAGCTTCCATTGAATTATATAAGAGAAGCTGTTCTTTAGGCAGAAATATGTAGGTGAAAGTAAAGTGTGCCATCAAGTCAATTTCAACTCCTGACGCCCACAGAGCCCTGTGGTTTTATTTGGTAGAATACAGGAGGGGTTTACCATTGCCTCCTCCCATGCAGTATGAGATGATGCCTTTCAGCATCTTCCTATATCGCTGCTGCCTGATATAGGTGTGGAAACATAACAGGCGGGATTAAAACCAGCAGCCTTGTTAGTCCAGCATTTCCCCACTGTGCCACTTAAGGTGACACTGAAATAAGTAGGAGGAGAAACTGGGTTCCTCATCCAAGAAACTGGGTTAACCAGAGGAAGATTTAGTCCATACCCCAGTGATTCCTTGAATACCTCATTTTACTTGTCACTGTGTGAGTGAATAGAAGCCATTCATTTACATGACAGAAAGTAAAGTCCTTGGGGATATCATTGCTGTAGGGCTGAACAAAAACTTCACTTTGCCCTCTGGTTACCCAAATTTCTTCAGGAAATATACCATGGGTGTTGCAACAGATCTCTTGTTATGCGTATGTCTATATTTCTCCTTTCCATTGTCCCCTCTTCCCTGCCCAACTGCAAATTTAACTTGTATGATCCTTGGGGCAGAGACTTTATGTGGATTATTATATAAAGTGTCATATACACTAATTACTACAAACATATATACACTATATATACACTATAACATATATACAAACATATATACACTAATTACTACACTAGTTACTACAAACATATTCATATGAACAATCTCTGGCTTTGGATTCTCAGAGATGGATTGCTTTTCTGGTCTTTGCAGTGCTTGGGCTCTCTCTTTGATCTGCTCTCAACCACCTGTCATCGCAACAGGCTTTTTGTTAGCAGCAGTAATAAATAGGGACACCCTCAGTATTTGGATGAATGAAGCAAGCATTCTGCAGGTGAGCTGTCAATATTCTTAATTTCCTTGAGAGCTATACTTTTTTGAAGTTATGTTTGCTAAACAGCCCTCCTCACTCCATCATAAGGACAGAACTGAACTCGGGGAGCTTTTCCTTTCTCTCCTCCCTTCAGAGGCAGCTCCTGGTGTTTCCCTCTTTAAGTCCCACCCCTTTGAACTGCTGAAATAGAATCCTTTTCAAGTTTAAAAGTTTTCTGGATGCAATGTATCACATTATTTTAAATGTATAAAAATGTTGGATCTTTAAAGCCTACCATGAGCCGAAAGAAACTGTGCATCTTTTGGGGATGTGTTTGGTACCTGCACAACCATCAGCAGTTTTGACTTAAGGTGACCTGAAAAAAAAAGTGACCGACCAGCAATGAAGGCTGGATAGCAATTAGGAGAAGCTGCCAGATGGTATGTGAGCATAGGACTGGCACTGGAAACAAGAAGAGTAGGCAGCCGTGCTTACTTTGATGACAGATTTACTGCCTGGAAAAGGCTTGAATGCTCTTGTGGTGTTTTCCCCAGTGTTCTAATGGGAAACTAAGAAAGTTCATATTAAAAACTTCCCATCTACTAGAGTCTGGAGAACTGTAATCCAAGTTGAAAGCAACCTTGTTTTCCTGAACAGACTTGGTTTTTCTGTCATGCAAACATAACCCTTTCCTTGCATTGCCTTCAGTTCTGAAATAGGCATGCAATTCTGCAGAATAAAATTACAGAAGAAAGCTATCTGGATCGGCATGGACAAGCTATAAATGGCCTTCCACATTGGTGTGTGTGTGGTGTTGTTGTTGTGTGTGCTGCACATAGAGTTCTGAAATAAGAATGTTTCATCATGTTCTAATAATTGTGGCAGCACAGCCTGAAGGACATAGGAACATAGGAAGCTGCCTTATACTGAATCAGACCCTTGGTCCATCTAGCTCAGTATTATCTACCCTGTCTGGCAGTGGCTTCTCCAAGGTTGCAGGCAGGAATCTCTCTCAGCCCTGTCTTGGAGATGCCAGGGAGGGAACTTGGAACTTTCTACATGCAAGCATACAGATGTTCTTCTCAGAGCAGCCCCATCCCCTAAGGGGAATATCTTACAAGGGTTCACATATTTAGTCTCCCATTCAAATGCAAACCAAGGCAGACCCTGCTTAGCAAAGGGGGCAATTCATGCTTTTTACCACAAGACCAGCTCTCCTCCCATATGCTCCCTGGGCAGGGTTTATTCTGCAGCTGTTTGTTGGCATTTTAGGAATCTTTCTACCAGTTAGCAGTCACTTACTCCTTACTAGTCTCCAAAGGGCCATACAATAAAAGTCCATTAAAATCACATTTTAAACCTTAAAATAAGTTAAACTAAAAAAACCCTCCATAAAATATTTATTTATATTTGTGTTGCCATACAAATAGTTCTAGATTGGATTTTCTTGTTTCCTCACTGTCATATTAGAGATACCTGGAAGCTAAAGAACTCATAAGAAAACTCTCTTCACACCGAAAAATACACTCAATCGCTCAACATACTACTACTACTACTAGTAGTAGTAGTACTACTACTACGAGTAGGAGACTTGTGTTGAAAGGAGACTTGTGTTGAAAGCACAAAGAAAATGATTGGTGAATCTATCTAGGAAGAAAATTGTTCCTCAGCATTGTAAGTGATATAAAACTCCTCTGTTGAACCCTTTCTAGAGAAAATTCTATTCAACCAAAATACAGTTGAGAAGGAAGAATGTACTTGAATGTCACTCCTTACTGAAGTAAAATTTTGTGATTTTCAAGTTAGACAGAAGTGCATTGGAAGTAAAGTATTACAACTACAGTGGTCCCTCGACTTACGAAGATAATCCGTTCCGAACGCACGTTCGTAGGTCGAAATTTTCGTAAGTCGAAAAGCGCATCCACGGAGGTCCGGAAACATTCGTAAGTCGAGGAAACTGCATCTAAAAATTTGTAGGTCGAGGAAGCCGCATCTAAACCGGCAACGACTTCCGGTATTTTTTGTCGTTCGTAAGTCGAAATCTTCGGATGTCGAGTACTTCGTAAGTCGAGGGACCACTGTAGTAAAATTAACCCTGAGCATATGAGGTCCATTGATTATGGATTGCCATTTTCTTACAACTGATGGTATGTGGTCTAGTATATAAAACCTTGATCATAAACATACTACCCTTGATAAACATCATTATATATATTCTTGTTAATTACATGCTCACATTCAGCAGTAAATACTACCACTGAGAACTCTCTGAGCACATAAACACTCCTTAAATGTTTGATAGTAATAACAATATCAGGGGAATCCCACAATTGCCATAATTGCAATTGTATAGTATATATCAGAAGTGGTGCATACAATCTTAACCATTTTGATTTACTCTGCATAACTGAATGGAAACTGTAAATTATTTCTTAAAACAAAGCAAAACAACAACATCCAAACTGTTTTCTGGCTCACAAATGGGCTGCAAGTTGAACACATCAGGAGAGAAATCAGTAAATCCTGTTCAATAGTGGGCATGCAGACTTGGGATTGTCAGCGTGTCTTTTATGTCCAGTATCTATAGTCAGAGGGCTAAAGAACTGAACAATAAAAACCATAGGGACAACCACGAGACAGTTCTAAGATAGGCCACAAGAGTTAAGTTGTCATCTGTACATTCGCAAGATTTCACAAAATAATATACCCATGTCCCTTCTGATTATTAAAGTCAAACCAAAGTGTGGTTGCAGTTCTTGGGCAACTTTCCAATTTTGTTCAGATTTATTATTTGAGAAATGAATATGTGTCGGTCTTGAAATAAAGTCGCACTGTAGGAGCTTCTTTTCACATGACTACTGACCAGCACAGGAATCACACACAGCTTTCTCTGCACTTTCTATATAAAATAGCCTGCAGGATAAATCCTTAGTGTAGGAAAGTGGATTGCACTGCGGAGGATAGCACATTATTATAATCTGGAAAATATTGCCTTTGAAATCACTAATGTTGTTTCCATCATTACTCTGCACCGAACATGATCCCCATGTTTAATTATTATTCCTTTTTCGTATCAGCAACCTTCACTGAAGAGCTGCATGGCTTTCACTGGTGGGAAATATATTTGGGTTCATGAGTGTATATAAATATGTATAATATTCTTTAGAAATCTGAGCTGCAGATTACAAAAGGCAGAGTCAACAAAACAAAGCAGACTGGCTTGGGTTATCCTTTTGCCTTCAAGTTTTGATTAGAAATCTCAAGGAGAGTAAAGCAAACCATAGGGCAAAGGAAGCAGCCAGAGTAAAGTAAAGTAAAGTGTGCTGTTGAGTCGGTTTCGACTCCTGGTGACCACAGAGCCCTATGATTGTCGTTGGTAGAATACAGGAGGGGTTTACCATTGTCATCTCCCACACACTTATTCTTAAGGGACATGTTTAAGGAGTTATACACATTCCATTATTAAACTCACATCTGTGTATGTAGCATTATCATAAAATAGTCTCTATAGAGGTTTTAAAACTACATACAAAGGCAGCCCCACATAGAGCGCATTGCAATTGTCAAGCCTGAAGGCTATCAGCTGATGCACCACTGTTTTGAAATCTTTCTCTTCAAGAAATGGACGCAGCTGTTGAATCAGCCAAATCTGATGGAAAGCACTCCTGGCCATAGCCTCCACCTGAAATACCAAGAGCATCCCAAGCTGTGTACCTGTTCCTTCTGGGGGAGTGTAACCCCATCCAGCACAGGAAGATCTAACTCATCCCTCAAATTCCGATCCCCCACAATGAGCATGTCTGTCTTGCTTGGATTCAGCTTCAGTTTGTTATCTCTCATTACTGCCCAAGGACAGGTATTTAGGGAATTAATGCCATATCATGATGGTGATGATAAGGAGAAACAGATTTGGGTGTCATCAGCATACTGATAACACCTAACACCTTGCACCAAATCTCCTGATAACCCTACCCTGCGGTTAAAAAGCATTGGTGACAGAACGGAGCCCTGAGGGACTCCATATAATAGCTCCCATTTTGAAGAGCAACCGTCACCAAGCTCCACCATATGGACTCTGCCTGAGAGACAGGAGTGGAACCACTGCAGAGCAGTGCCTCCTATCACCAACTCCCGCAGGTGATCCAGAAGGATAATAATAATACCATGGTTGATGCAAAGAGTTCCAGAAGAACCAACAGAGTCACATTCCCTCTGTCGATTCTCTGGTAAAGGTCATTCATCAGGCTGACCAATGCAAACTCAACTCCGTAGCCTGCTCTAAAACCAGTTTGAAATGGGTCTAGATAATCGGTTTCCTCCAAAACTGCCTGGAGCTAGTTAGCCACCACTCTCTCAATTGTCAAGGTCTGGCCCACGGCCAAGGAAGTTCACGGCTTGGCTGGACGCTGTTGACTGAATGACGTGCGTTGAATCTCAGCAATGAGTAGGAGTCTGGTGCTGTAATTTATGGAGCAAGCTGAGAGCTCCCAGCTGGTAGGAATTTACGGCTTGTCAGCCCTCAGCGATAGGCGTTTGCTCCTCCTAACAGCTTCTAATTGCATCCTGCGTTTAGAACGCCTGCGTTGTTGTGGTGTCAACGGTGTTTCAATGCCTAGTTCTTCCTCTGATTGGTCTCTCACACTTTCTGCTGATTCAGGCTGCTGTGCCTGTTCTAAACCATCAGCTGGATCTATCACAGCTGTCTCAGGAATGCTGACAGCCAGGCGCTGCCCCTCAGACACTCCTGACTCGGCTGGAAAGCTGCCAGCCTCCCCTTCCTCCTCGCTGTCGAAGCTCAAGGGCATGACATCAATCACCTTGCCCAACCATGGGAGATTGGAGACCAGCCTATTACTCTCCATCACTGAGGGATCTAGGGAAGTCTTCTTAAGAAGTGGTCTAATCATTGCCTCTGTTGTAAATCTGTCAGGCTAGCCAGACAGACTGTAAAACAGGCAGAGGCAGAAGTAGAATAGCAAAGTCTTATAGGAAGAAATTCTCCAAACCACGTTTAGTCCAAGTCAAATCCAATCAATTCAACAGAGACCAAATTTAAGTCCATGGGCAAGGTCAACACAGTCCAAAGTCCAAACATGGTCAAGGCAATACATGAACACAGCCGATTAGCTCACAGGAAATTGACGTTGCTATCAGCAGGGTAGCTGTGGTGCAGTAATCTTAAATAGGCTGACCCCAGGTGCTGTTAAACAGAGTTCCTGAGTCAGCAGCTTTGCCTCTTGTTCTACACATGCAGTTCTTTAACTCTTGCTGTCTCTTGGACTGACGCCTCTCCACAGCTGAGACTGGTCGCGCCTCCTCCACAAGAGCTGCCTCACCCGGCTCTAACTCATTTTCAGCTCCCCGTGCATCTGACCCACTCTCCTTTGCAACTTCTGCTCCTTGTCCTCCCGCATCTGCTGTAACCTCCATCCCCTCCTCCAGCTCCTCCTCGGAGTCTTCCAGCATGCCCATGACAACCTCCTTCAAACAAGGAGGCATCCTACCCTCCCTCAGTGATGAGTTAATGATATTAACTAGGCCACCTCCAACAATTTCCCTGCTAGACAGAAGCAGCCAAGTTGGGCAAGGATCCAGAGAACAAGTGGTAGGCAGCACCACCCCAAGCAGCTTGTCCACATCCTCAGGGATCACAGATTGAAACTGATCCGATCTAATACTGCAAGAGGCATTGCTGGACACCTCCTTAATAGACTCTGCAAAAACAGTGGAGACCATGTTGGCTCAAATACAAGATATTTTGTCCACAAAGAACCCATTAAAAGTATCACAGCAGAACAAAGTCTCCGGGGACTGGTTCAAAATTGAAGGAGCCTGAATCAAACTCCTCACAACCTGGGACGACTCTACTGAATACAAACCTGCAGAAGCAATGCACGCAGACCGGAATTGGTTTTTTTGCTGCATGCACTGCTTCCGCATATAAGAATATAAGAATATTCTTCCTCATATAAGAATATAAAGAGATTTAAGGTACATATCTCTACACCAATAATGGGAATTATTTATTATTTCCAAATGGTACCGCAACAAACCAGTATCTTCTGAGGCACTCACAAAGCCTGCATGCCTTCAGTAATTTCCCCCCCACTGAACAACTATTTTCCTTTGATCCCTTCAGACTGCTTTTCACAGCTCACTTATACTTGTACCGCAGACCCAATGAAGTGGATCACATTATACCAGTGCTGTTCATTTAAATGGGATTAAATCAGCATGAATGATCTTTGAATTATGCTCTGAAAGATTGCAAATGTGAACACTTAACTTGGAAATAAGTAAAATTAACTGCCAATGAGATTAGTTAAGTGCTGGTGTGCAAATGAGGACTTCTCAGATACTTTTCAAAACTTTACCTACAAGTTTTAATGCAGCTAGAAAACCAGGACTAGGCTCTTCCAGAGAGTATCCTCTCAGAGTTTTCTCCACAAGACAAGATAATTCATTATGGTGAAAGAATATCTGAGAGTGGGTTCTTCTAGTCACTCCCTAGCAAACAGCTTGCCAGTGGCAGATGCTTCTCACAGCTTTGGAAAGTCAGAAGCGCCTTTTCCAGAAGGGGTATTTCTTGCTTATTTTCCCACAAGATTTATTTTTTGAAAATTCCCTTGTCTGTTATGAATTGGAAACCTAATTCTATTTACCAGGAGGAAAAGAATAATACCTCCATGCCTCATACAAACATGGGAGCAAGTGTGATTTCATGCTCTCAAATTCCTTTGAAACAGAACAAGTGCAATCTCTGAAATGGCAGCAGTTGTCCTCATACAGAAGTGGTCAGTTCACCGCAGAATTTTTCCATGCAGACATTTATGAATGCACAACCATGAGGAGAAAATAAGCAAAAAAGAAAAGAAAAGATTTCACCTGATGGCATAGGTACAGAGGCACTTTCTTTCCTGCAAACTCCCCGCCCCCTGCCCTGGCCTAGCCTTGAGAAAGGATTAAAGAATGCCCCATTTACTTGTAAAGGGGAATCCTCAAATATACCTGAACTGACCTGCAAAATGGTTTTTAGAACCGGGACCAGTCAGAACTTGGACCAGCCAAACCCGGCTGGTTCAATTCAAACCACGGTTTGAACTGAGCCAGCATGCAAACCCTAGCCAGATCTGCTATTTCCAGGGAAGTATGCAGCTGGCATGCAACACAAATGTGTGTATAGGCACTTCTGGTCATGGCCACTATCTGACTAGCCAGGGAAAAGGCCAGGTCCAGGAGTATTCCCAAGCTTCAAAACTGGTCCTGCAGGGGAAGTACTACTACCCAATCTAGGAAGAGTTATTCCCTTGAAGGTTATGTGACTGTTACTCATTAGAGAAAGGGAGAGGGTCAGGAGTGTAATGTGACTTATGCAGGCACGCCCATCAGTTAGTATAGCAGCACATTTTTGTCCAGTGTGTGCTCTCTCTCTCTCTCTCTCTCTCTCTCTCTGTGTCTTCATCTCATTTCTTTCTACAGGACCAACACCAGGCTGCACTGGACCCTGCACTGGACCCTGTTGTCAGGGCTCCTGCACTTACAGCTTACCAGGTGGCAGGTGAGTGGGCAGCAGTTCCTTTCCCTTTCACCTATAAAGGATGTGGAGAAGAAGAGGAGTTGCTGCTTTCAAGTCCTTCAATGGCAACTCCTCCTTTTCCCCTTCCACAAGTCAATGAGATTTTTCTCAGTGGCCCCATGACTTGGAGCAAGTCCATTGTTTAGAGGGAAGGGGATTGGAGGAGCTGCCATACAGGTCACTTGCCTTCCCCATTGGTCAATGGGCCTTTGAAAAAAGAAGGGAGGCAAGGGCCTTTAGATGAAAGTCCATTGGCCAAGAGGACACATGAGAGAATGAGTAACTGCTGCATGAGTCTATGGGAGTCTATGGAGACCTCGCAAGAATGTATGGACCTCTGTGCCCATTGACAGCTTGGGGTGCCCGGCAGCAAAGACAGTGGCAACATGAATCTGTCTACCAACTCATACCATTGCTGCCACTGCGGAGGTCAACCAGTTGGGCAGGTTTGGGCTCTTGGAACTGCCTTTCTGACATTTTTCATTTCTTTAGCTCCCCATGCTTTCCTATACCACCTTAATCTTTCCCCCTTCAAACCATTTACCTTCTACCAGTCCTAGTTCACTTCTTTCATACCTTTTTGTCCTGCACTCAGGTTCATGTCCATCCCTCTTTCAGAAGTTTAATTGCACATGATACAGGATCTGAAGCAGAGGTCAGAGACATCCTAAAAACGTTTTTGAGAATCCCTGCTCAATCCTTCAACTCAGATCATGACTTGACATGATGAAAGAAGGCCATACCATTTTGAATGTTAATTATACAGGTGAAACTCGGAAAATTAGAATATCGTGCAAAAGTCCATTAATTTCAGTAATGCAAATTAAAAGGTGAAACTGATATATGAGACAGACGCATTACATGCAAAGCGAGATAAGTCAAGCCTTAATTTGTTATAATTGTGATGATCACGGCGTACAGCTCATGAAAAGCCCAAATCCACAATCTCAGAAAATTAGAATATTACATGGAACCAAGAAGACAAGGATTGAAGAATAGAACAATATCGGACCTCTGAAAAGTATAAACATGCATATGTATTCAGTACTTAGTTTGGCCCCCTTTTGCAGCAATTACTGCCTCAATGTGGCGTGGCATGGATGCTATCAGCCTGTGGCACTGATGAGGTATTATGGAAGACCAGGATGCTTCATTAGCGGCCTTCAGCAATTCTGCATTGTTTGGTCTTATGTCTCTCATCCTTCTCTTGGCAATGCCCCATAGATTCTCTATGGGGTCAGGTCAGGCGAGTTTGCTGGCCAATCAAGCACAGTACACTGTATACTTTTCAGAGGTCCGATATTGTTCTATTCTTCAATCCTTATCTTCTTGGTTCCATGTAATATTCTAATTTTCTGAGATTGTGGATTTGGGGTTTTCATGAGCTGTACGCCATGATCATCACAATTATAACAAATTAAGGCTTGACTTATCTCGCTTTGCATGTAATGCGTCTGTCTCATATATCAGTTTCACCTTTTAATTTGCATTACTGAAATTAATGGACTTTTGCACGATATTCTAATTTTCCGAGTTTCACCTGTAGTAGCTTATTTCCTTGTCAGCATTCAAGCCTAAAAATCATACAAAGAATCATTTCTACTAGTGCAGCCTCTGTCACGATTATCATTTGTAATCATATAAGTCTTCTTAAAATGGTTAAAAGTCAGGCATACACTGTGCTAAAAATTTTCAGATCAAAACTTCCAAAAAAAAAAAAGAAGAAGAAGAAGAAGAAGAAGAAGAAGAAGAAGTTTTGAAGGTCTTGTATGAAACACAACAGAGCTTGGAAAGGTGGTCTCCATCCTGACTGATGAGAAACAGTGGTCTGAAATATGTCCATCTCTACCAACTCATTGAATTTTCCTAGACATATCCATTCATGCCAACTAAGAAAAACTTACATTTAAAATTAAATTTCCACTCAACAGAAATAGTGAGTGATACTTTAGCCATAAAAGGTTCTTTGGCAATGGTCCCACAGAAGTTCAGTGTGTCCAATTTTTAAACGGTTATAGTCATAGTTTAAAGTTGCTATGGATTTAAGGAACTGGCCAGTAGATTTTAACTTTGAAGTGACAGCCAGATAATTTATATTGATCAGTTCCAAATAAGCAACTCAGAAGAGTAAAAAAGCCCAGCCTTCTTCTGTTCATAATTAACTTGATACCACCACACAGCTTTGCTGTTGTAGTTTCTTGGCATGCCGTCTCTTAGTATATATGGGTTTTGGCTGCTTTTACATTTAATTTGCATCTGAAATACAACATCTGCCTTGAAATATTAATTAGTTATAAGGCCTTTATTAAATAAGCCAATACAGAAAGTTTTGATTAAGCTTTGTTAATTTATTGCTCCTCTGATGTTTATTTAGCACACTAGTCACTATTGCACAGAGTTTGCCATTTGATGCAGTTGCCAAGATGTAGTTCTTCTACAGCTGCATGTGGTTTCACATTAGAATAAATCAAAAGTCTATATGTCTGATTAGAATTCCTCACATTATGCCCATTCTCCAGAGGAGTTCAAGCCAAGAACTAATCAGACATGCTCCCATGCTGTTGGTCATGAAGAATTCAACTGAGTGACCACATTCTAGAGTCTATCTACAAATGTCCCAGAACAGGCGTCCCAGAATGCTGTGATTATTCTAAAGACATTCATGCTGAAACATTTGACAAGAATTTTAATGTTGTGCTGAATATGCTGATTGTTCAGAAGATTGGCGTTACATTGCTTTAAAAGACACACACCTAACCTTTCCCTGCTCAAAATGGCTGAATGGATTTTTTTCAAACAATTTAAAGCTGAAAGTCAAGCATTAATTTAAAAAGGCCATTTTTAATATACACAAAATATATAGCCATCATTCATTTAAAAAACCCACTCATAATACATCCAACATGTTATGAAATCTGAATGTTCACCTAGAAAGAATAGAAAGTCCAAACAAGTTTTTTTCTAGAGGAATGTACTTGCAGTCACTGGCAACATATTTTTATCTGAGCCAATTCCCCACTCAGTGGGTTGGTGCCTGCCTGTCAGCTTTGTTCTTCCAGGTTGCACATTATTTCCTCCATGTGATGGTCATGTTTTGTGATCCCTAGACAGTCACACAAAGGAAGTACTGACCTCATGTGAACTGGTGGTTTTAACAGTCCTGGCTTGAGGGAAATTATCTCTGATACCCACTCCATCTCACTCATAGGACAAGATTGGTTTCCCTTTCTTGATGGAAAGCTTTCAGAAGTTGCTTCTTCTTACATCTTATGGGTGAGTTCTACCTGCAGATGAAAGGGAATACGTTGGCAGCAAAAAACCCACATCAATCCCCATTGGTTAATTCTCACTATGTGACCACTGTCGTGCATGGGTAATGGTCACACAGTACCATGATATGCTTGTCAAAAGTACACAGCCCTTTTAAAAAGTACACACACTCTATGAAAAGGGATAATTAATTGTGTGTACACAAGGTCAACACTGCTAGTGAGGGTGAAATAAGTACAAACAGCTACTACAAATGATCTTAAAACTGACTAATGTTGCAATATGATCTTGAATATTCTCAGACGCAGGCTTTTGAAACTCCCTATGGCTTTCTAACTCCCCAACCCCAGTCCGCCATTACCACTCCCTGGCTCTGACATGGCTCTTCTCATGCAGGGGCAGCTCCCCTATGAGATGAATGGAGGTAATTGCCTAAAGTGCACCCCTGGGAGGCCTTTTTGGGGTTGCAGAATGCACCCTTGCTGCCCCTGCTTCCCACCTGGATAGTCCATGCTGGCCCCAGGAGGGCCGAAGCTGACGTAACTCCGCCCCCCAGTGGGACATGTGACATAATTCCATACAGCTAACATAATTCATTAGTGCCACCCCAGCTTACCTCCCAAACCTGTATGCCATTACCAGTCCATTTGGGAGGCTGCCTGGGCTTGTCCATGCTGGTTCAGCAGTTAGCAGTGGTAGCAGCAGGAGATCCCAGTGGGAGGAGAGACCTCCTGATGCCACAGCTGCTGTCTACTGAGCCAGAGTGGCTAAGCCCAAGCAGCCCCTCAAAGCCAGACCTATGGTGGCAATGTGTTGCTGCTTTGTGACTGGCTTTGGGGTCTGGACAACCTGAGCAGCTTCCCAATCCTGGGTGTGCAGCAGCAACACACTCTGCAGAGAGTGGTGCCTAGGTTTGTAAGGCGGGTTTGGAATGTGGATAGGGTTATGGCTCTAGCCTTGGGGCAGAGAGCAGCTTTTTATCTGGCAGCCTCCGGCACAAGCAAGCATTGGGCTAGCACTCTTCTGAGGTCTCTAGCCCAGAATTTGGATCTGGTGACTTAGGATGCTAGTGAGTCCAAGAACCCCAATGCTGTAATGTCTAGACTAGCCTTTGGTCTGATGTGTTCTGATCTGCAAAATAGGACTTACTGATTTAAGGTATTTTTTTCTGAAATAATACAGCTTGTAATACTTGCTTGTTTACAGGTCTGTACTCTGAATTCTCACAGATGGTTCTTTTGAAGGAGGATAAATGGTCCTGATAAAACAAGCGCAATAGGATTTGCAGCTGTGAAACTTGGAAACAAGCTTTCGTTATTTTTATCCTTTTCAAGGATCACGTTTAGTAGGCAAAGTATTCACGTGGCCTACAAGCCTCCGTGCAGCAATAGGAGGTACTAGATGACCATACAACACACCACAAGAAGAATTATTGTGAAGAAGTCTCAGGACCTTTATCATGTGAGTCACGAATTGTCTCAGCAACTAATGAAGTATAGAAACAACTTAAGTATCTATTATGTATTTCAGACAAATGTCTAGCTATACACATGTATATACAATTGGGATATGTAATAATTGTGTCTGATGCATCTTTCAGCTTCTCCTAATTTATTGGGGGGGTGTTGGTTAATTCACAGATGCACATTTTGACAAACAAGTATCAGCAGTAACAACACATATGGTTTTCACCCTTAGTTCAGACTTGTAAACATACATGAGTAAGAACGAGTTCAAGAAAATTTGAAAGCCAATATACTCAACGCAAAAGTGGCAAACATGCCATTAAGCACTGCTATTAGTGCCCTGTTTTGAGGGAAGTCTAGAAGCAGATGTGATCTATCAGCTAACTGAGCTTTCAGTTTCCACCTCAAGTGCCAAATTGTGAATGTTGGTCAGTCTGTAATACACATGTCTGTGTTTACATAATCATAGATCAGAGTCTTGCACTAAGTCAAGAACTGTGCAGCATGAACCTAAGCATGTTTAGGCAGAAGTACATCCCACCAGTAAGCCTTATTAGGGAGTAGATGTGCATAGGATAACAGTATTAACAGAGATAACAGAGAGGAGAGCTGGTCTTGTGGTAGCAAGCATGATTTGTCCCCACAGCTAAGCAGGGTCTGCCCTGGTTGCATATTGTTGGAAATTCTCTGTGGTGAGAGAATCCCTTTCTCATTATAGCAGAGTGCAAAGAGGCACAACACAGCGGATTAGTTAAGCATGCGTGTGTGCTGACAGTAAAGTAACTTGGAGCCAATTCATAGTTTCAAATCAAGGCATTTATTAAGGAACTCCATTCTAGATAGGAAAGTGAGGAGTTAGGATCTCTAATCTATCTATCTAGCTGGATGCAGATGGATTCTGCATCCTCTCTGCACATATGGTGCAGGGAGAGGCCATGTGGCCAGGTAGGAAGAGAGAGAGAGGAAGGAAGTTGAATCCCTGAGATTAGCAATCTACATTTCAAAGGGATAGCATCAGAGCAGTGGAGAAGTGATGACAAATGTCTTGACCCTCTAGCCCTCTGACTTACTAATCTGTCCTCCACTGTCTGAGGCAAAGAGAAGGCACAAAGTCCTTTAACTTCCAACACATATGAATGGGAGACTTGATGTGTGAGCACTGTGAGATATTCCCCTCAGGGGATGAAGCCGCTCTGGGAAGAGCAGAAGGTTACAAGTTCCCTCCCTAGCTTCTCCAAGATAGGGCTGAGAGAGATTCCTGCCTGCAACCTTGGAGAAGCTGCTGCCAGTCTGTGAAGACAATACTGAGCTAGATAGACCAATGTCTGACTCAGTATATGGCAGTTTCCTATGTTCCTATGTATTAGCCTCTTGATTTGTTCCATAGGCATTGATTAGAAGTGCAGTGTAGGAACCTGTGTTTTACATAGTATGTTATCCAGCCTGGTTAGGAAACAAGGGGAAAGGCCAAGCAATAATTGTTGCCTCTCTGTAGTAAACGGGCATTTTTAATGTTGTTGGGTTTTTTTGCTTAGCTCCAGTGGCAGTTTGTACACTGAAGATAAGTGCTAATCTAAGTTTTTAAATTAAAAAACTCCCCAAACAATACCACAATCTATCAGATTTCAGGTGGCCACTGGAAAACACCTATCTTACTTTAGCTAATGCTATATCTCTCTTAAGCCAGAAGTTCTTGAAGTTGGGACCCCTGGTGTTTTTTGGACTACAACTCCCATCATCCCCAGCCCCAATGGACTTCAGTCACTGGGACTGCAGATGATGAGAGTTGTAGTCCAAAAACACCAGGGCCCCCCGCCAAGTATGAGGACCTCTGCTCTAAGCATTCTGCCTTATAGATTTTGTTAAGTGCTCTAAAGCTTCAAAGATATGGTCATTTAAAAAATATTTTTATCCTACGTGCTCATTAGGAGGGCTGTGCATCAAATTGTAACAGTAATGGAATCCAGTTCAATACAGTCCATATCGGCAACATTTCCATCATATTGGTTTCAGTTCAAAATTGCTATATTGGCACCACCCAACACAATATTTTGGGCTGTACTGTACTCTTTCTGATGATCGTATAGCTGTTGTCATGTTGATTTTCCCTGTTGCTGATATCATAAAACTTGTTTGTTGTTGAATCTGATGATGCCCAAAACATAGCGGGTGCAGGGAGGGAGAAGATCAGTTTTGTGACTGACATCCCTGCTTCAAGGAAATTCCTCATCCAACATGCAGCTGCTCAGGGGTGTAGCTATAATTGAGCAGATGGGTTCAAAGAACCCAGGCCCCACAGCTCCTGAGCCCCTCCCAGTTCCACCCCTCCCTATTTTCTTCCTTATCTCCCTCACTCTGAGGGGCCGCCAGGGAGAGGGGTGAACACAGGCCCCCTCTCCCCTAGCTATGCCCCTGTAGCTATTCAAAGCATGCTGCAATTGGATCATCTTCCTGCCAATCACAGTGCTTGCAGGGAGGGATGTAGAATAGTATAAACTTGGGTGCTTCTGCCTCCATGCCCTTGGCACAATGCTACTCATAAAACACAAAATGCCTCCAAATCCCTAGGGTGCTTCTGCTCACAATTGCAGCTGCTCCCAAACCACACACCTCCAATGCCCTGCCTGCCTTCTTCTCAGGCACTCTGATAGCCTTCACTTTGGCAAACAAAATCCTCCCAGGAGGAGCTTGCATTCAAACATTCAATGTAAGCAAGGTTCTAAGCAAAGCAGAAGTGTGAAGGGAGGGGGAAGATTTTCCCTGCTTCTCAGAACCCTGGCACTTTTACATGAAATAAGAGTGTTATCAAGCCCTTAGTTTATCACAACTGAAGGTCTGACTTTATCACAACTGAAGGTCTGACTTAATAATATTCTTATAGATATTTTTATCAATTTCCATTATTTCCTACGGGCCATTATATCCTATGGACCAATGCACTGATACATCCAACAATTCAATCCAGGCTGTTACAATTATCGGTTGCATAATTCAATCATCACTCATATTGTATTGGAATCTGATCAGATCCAATAATTGGTCCATGCACAGCCCTACTCATTAGCATTTACATGAACTGCAATGTGGGGAAAAATCCCTCCATATCCCAAAATTAATTACTAGGCTGGTTCTGATTATATATCTACCAGCCTGTCCTAAATGCATTGGACTCGAGCATGGGCATGCACATCTCCCCTCCCTGCGCACTGTTCTACTGCTGCCTAATCACGGGGAGGAGTGTCATCCCAACTTCTCTAAACATGAGAATTAGATTCTAGTGAATGTGAGGCTTATGCTGCCATGGAGATAAAGAGATGGGAGAAAGAATTCGCCTGTTATATTTCTGCATTAGATAGCTTTTACAGGTATTAGGTCACTGCTAAAACAAGTTGGCCAACCTATTTGGACCTAGTGAACCATGGCTGGCACATATGCCCATGGAGCACAACAGTGCACAGACTTAATCAAAGACAGACTGAGCCACAATTGGTTTTTCTTAATTATCCCGATGTTGCCAGCTGTAGCAATCTTGCCCTTTGACAGGTGCCTGGCAGGAAGAATTCAAGAGCTGAAGCTTTCCCAATGCAGAGATGCAATGATGGAAAAGTCTACCTGTTGAATTTCTGCCTGCCAGGCATCTCTTAAATGCATGTAAGCCCTGCCAGAGATAAATTGGTAACCCTTTTAATGTTTAAATTCTGCCTGTCTTGATTTCTAACTCTGCAGAGTACTAATACTTATAGTTGAAAAATTAGCATAGAAGAGAATTAATGCTCTAAAAAGACTTTACTTTATTTACCTAAACGGTATTACTTTATTTACCTACCTAAACTGTAGCTGGTTCTTGATGTTGTGTAGGCTTTACCGGCACTACTAGCCTAAGAATGTTTACTATTACGTTCCAGTGAATGCAATTGTCCTTCCTAATGTGCTTACAATTATAGCCTTCACAACTTAATATAGGGACTGGTTTCATGCATGATAGAAAGACAGAATGAATACATAACTGGTTGGATATCATATTACCATTATATGTCCACAGATTGCTTAATATTGAATATCATTTCTAGGCATCAACCCCCCTACCTGTAAGGCAGGAAATATTAATGAATTATCCATCAGTTTTATCATGGAGATTAATGAGAAATAAATTATAAAGCATATTAAAAGTGTTATAGAAATGCTAAATAATAGATCAGTGTCAAGGATTAGCCCTCTCCCCTCGCTCCAATTATTTTATTTCTTGCTTTTAAAAACCTGCTACCATCCCTTTTTTAAAAAAAGATTAATTCATATGGCAGAGCTAGGGCATTTATTGTACTTAAGTATATTTTTCTGCTGAAAGGATGTACTATAAATGCAATCTGCATCAACATGACAAAGAAATTTGCAGACAGCACCAGTAGAAAATTAGCCTTCTACTGTCTTTCTGTACCAGTTGGGGCCACGTTTCCAACTGGAAAGACAGACTGATTTAATTGAAAAACTCAGTCTGCAGTTAATTATTCTTTTGTTCTTTAGATACACAAAGAAATTCTGGCATGGTATGCGTAACTTCCTTGATGAATCCTTTTTTTTTAAGTAGGAGGGGAGGAGAAACACCCTAGATTACATTTGTTATCATAATCAACATTAGAAAATGCAAAAATGAAAGAAAGAAAGAAAGAAAGAAAGAAAGAAAGAAAGAAAGAAAGAAAGAAAGAAAGACCCTCACAAAAACAAAAGCAAGCCCACAATAAAGTTGTAGAGACATTAATACATTATTAATGGGGAAACCATCTTTTGTTCATTATGCCCTGAGGGAAGATTACACTTCAGTATTTGCCAATGCATATGCATCACAGAAAATAGTGTTATATTTATTAAAATCCACAACAGGGTTCTAAATATTTTATGACCTGTCAGTTTTCATTTGTTATTTTTTTTTTTACCATAATATTGAAATAGAGTCTTGAAATTGAATGTATGCCCTATTTTCCCTAGGAATTGTATTGGTTTATCATGCTGTTTCCTGCGATGCCACCCTCAAATAGTGGGAGAGTCTGCACAGTCTTTCCACAGGTCAGGTTTCTTCAGAGCAAAAGTCCAAAAGCAATACCAGCACCCAACACCCCATATAACATGTTTCTCTCCAAACAGCAAATTCTTTTCAGCCAAAGAACTCCAAATGAAAAATTCGCCTTCTGTAAGCCTCCCTGCAAAAACATTTGCTTTTCACCTCAGAGTTACAAACAACAACAACAAAAAAAAAAAAACCCACCCCAAAAACCCAAACAAAAAAACACACCCAACTTGTTTTTCAGCCCTCAACAAGGCAAAGCGACTCCAGTACATTCCCAAGTGGCTGTTTAGACAAAGAACAGCCTAATGGCTCTTTAGAATGTGTTTTCGAGGACCACATCACAGAAAATAGCCACTTCACTTAACCAAGCAACATTGCTGTATTGTTTACTAGATCTGGACTTTTGGAATTCACAAGGCAAAAATCAGATATTTGCCTGATTTTTCCAAGGATTAGAGAGCTAATATCGATGTTTTAAATAATTGCATGAGACACATATTAGAAATATGCCTGTTTCCATTCCCAGCCTCTCCATGAACTGATTGAATTGATCACTGCATCACAAAATTGCTACAGAATGGAAATAAACCAAGAGTAAAGTAGAGATCATTACAACTCCTTGATGAAAAATGGTGGTGCAGTTTATCCAAATGATTGCTTCCTGCAATTCACTTCCCTGCCTTTATGTTGGATTGCATCAAGGATGATTAGATCAAATGATTACAAAGTTTTAAAGAGGAATTGATAATTAATAACTTTTTTAAAAAGTAGAGCAAATGGCTCACAAAATATCAGACTGCATTTGGAAGAAAAACATTTATGGTGTTCAACAAGGAAGGAAAGGGAGAGAAATATATTCATTATGTATAAGAAAATATGCATATGTATTAAAATATGTAAGCAAATGTATATGACAGAATTAGAACATTAGCTGAATTTTAGGTGCTTTTTACAGTTAGAAGAGCTGAAAGTTAGGGTATGGGGGTGAAGTGAGGCATAAGTGAAGCATAATTTCTGCAATGCCTTTTCTCTATTTTTTGACAGACGGTGATATTTACAGGGACCATTCTTGTTAAACCTTCTGCCAAGTTGTAAACCTATTCTATTATTAATAGTAGTGTTAGAAGCAGTATACTATTTACTAGTTATATAGCCTGTCTTTCTACAGAAGTCTTTAAGGGAGCTTTCAGCAGGAAAAATACAACTACTACTACTGCCTCTGCCACTGCTGCTGCTGCTACTACTACTACTACTACTATTACTACTAACAATAATAATGACTAAAATCAGTGGTTCCCAACCTTTTCATCATCAAAAGCTTTTGTGGACCACCATGTAACCAAGCCGTTGTAATTATTTTTAACAAAGCATATGGCTGACAGGAATCAAACATATATCTAGGGGTATTAAAAACGCAGCTATTTCTAATAATATATGTTGTTATATTACCCAAGAATGGTTGTGAAGTGAATTACATTGCAAATAGTAATGTAATATTGTATATTATATATAAGAGGTACATGGGATTATATTATTATTACATTATCTCCCCTACCCATGGACCACCTGCAGTACTTTCGTGGACCACTAGTGGCCTGCAGACCACAGGTTGGGAACCTCTGGCTTAGATACTGTGCAGGTAAACAGAATTATGGGCCACGTGTGCTGGCTGTGTGTATTAGAGATATGTGAACCAGCTCAACCTTGAGCTGTTTCAACATTGAACTTGGCTGGCTCAAGGGCTTGACATCGAACTGGCCTTGAGCTGGACCAGCCTTGGTTTGGCTCGAGGTCAAGCTGAACCCCCTGGCTGGTTTGGGAATTCTAACCCAAAAATAGCCAGCTCTGGGGGGAGCTGCTGTGGCTGTGGGGAAGTCTTGGCAGTTCCCCTCCTGCCGCCGGCCTCCCCTGGTCTCAAAATGGCCCAGTTAAGTCAGTTTTTGGCCCATTCTGGGCCTCTGTGTAGTGGCGGTGGCCATTTTGGAGTCTGCCACGCATGCACAACATTCACCTGCATGACCTGGGTCAAACCACCCAAACCATGCCATTTTTAGACTGAGGGGAGGCCAGCAGGGGGAGGGGCAAATGCTGGGGAACCCCCGTGACCATGGCAGCAACCCCCAGCTGGTGAGCCATATATATATATATATATATATATATATATATATATATATATATATATATATAGTTAGTTAGTTAGTTAGTTAGTTAGTTAGTTAGTTAGTACCCCTGAACTGGATCAAATTCAAACCAAACCCAGGGGTGTTCGGGGATATGCAAAACTGAACATGCCCAGTTCTGTTCGAGTCTGGGTCGGATTCAAACTGAACCGGGTAAACAGTTTTTGTGCACAACCCTAGTGTGCATATGGAAAGTCTGTCGACACTGTTTGTAAATGTGCAGAGCTTTCCTGGTCTTTAAGGATCAACAAACACCAATTTGCAACAATTAGGTTGTGCAATATTATTTTATTATTTTATTTTATTTTTATTTAATACATTTCTATACCACCCATAACGAAAGTTCTCTGGGCGGTTTATAAACAATAAAAACAGCCAATAAAAGATTAAAATATGTCAACAATTAAAATTAAAAAGTTAAAACTATTAAAACACAATTAAAACACAATAAAAACACAATTAAAACACATATGAGGTGGCTGCCCAGTCCATTAATCAGGGAACCATTCCTTCCTTCCAGCTTGGCAACCACAATAATTAGCATTCACGGAGGGAAAAAACATTTTTTGATTCTATCCCCATAGTGAACATATTCTGAAGAGAGATACAGTGTGTGTGTGTGCACGCGCACACACACACACATGCAGACGGTACTATCCAAGGAACACAGAACAGAGAGACTCTGCCTTGCCTTATTACAACCTTTCCTTGGTAGTTGTATTAGCTCCCTCTGACATGGAATTTCATTATCAGTTTGCTTACATGGTACCCTTGCATGGTTCCCACCCCTAAAGTCTTATGTTCAAAGACATATGGGACCTTCATCAAGCCACATTCACCACAGGATTTGTGCACACCAGAAGAGTGATCCAGGAGAAAAGAATCCATGTGCATAAGAGATTGATGAAAACACTTTGGCCTTTTTTATTTTCCCAACAGCAGTTCTCAGCATCAAATCATGAAACCATGTTTAACTCTATTCTCATGTAAAACACAACTCAGTAAGCAATGCTGGTACATACTGGGGCTATTCTTACGATCACAAAAATCGGGCTAGGAAAATCCTAGCCCGATTTTTGTGATCATAAGAACCACTGGGCTCGCAGCAGAGCCCGGTGGTTCTGGAGCGGCTAACCCGCTCCTGTAGCCCACCCCTTAGCCCGGGTTTGCGGAGCGAGCGCTCCGCAAACCCGGGCTATCTGCTCGTGAGTAGCCGCAGTGCGGCTACTCATGAGTAGAACCCCGGCCAGAAGGCTTAAAAGCAGCCTCCCAGCTCAGGGGTCTCCCCAGTATGCCTTGCGTGCTCGCGCAGGGCACACTGGGGCTTCTGGGGGCCACGCGGCCCCCGAGCTCCCCAGCCCCCGCTGGCTCTGTCTCAGAGCCGGCCAACGTGTGGGCAGCCAATCTGGCCACCCAGGGCTCCCTCCCCGCTCACTTCCCAAAACCAGGTCTCACGGATTGTGAGACCCGGTCCACTATCTAGGGCTGGGGTCAGCAGCCTTTTTGCAGTGGCATGCCAACACTGTAGGCAATGACCACAGGATACCAGCCATACCCCTCATGTCTCCTGCTGCTTGCCTCTCCCGGCCAGCTCACAACTGGTTCCCTAGCTGTGAGCAGGGTTGTCCTTAGGGCATGGCAAACAGGGTGACTGCCCCCTGCCCTGCTCTTTTAACCCCCATTAGAATTAACTGGAAGGGGCCCACACTGGCTGATTTGCCCCAGGCCTTGCACCCCACCAGGGCTCTCTAAGGGCAACCCTGACTGAGAGGTTTGTTTTCTAGAAAAAGCAAGCCTCCTAGCTAGCAAGCCAAGAGAGGCTGAGGAGGAAGTATGTGGGAAGGAGGCACAGTGGCTGATGTTAGGGCGGGGCCACTCTGCCTCCTTCCCGTGCACTTCTCAGCCTCTCTCTGTGGCATCCAGTTGGAGTACCACAAAGAATTGCTTTGCTTGTCACTCTTGGCATGTGTGCCACAGATTGATGACCCTCGCTCTAGGAAAACTAAGGGAAATCCAGCACACTATTGGTGTGAACTCAACAGTGAGCTGCAGTCACTGGTACTCTCACTGGTACTGAGTACTCTCTGTTAAGCATACTGAATTTCCAAATATATGCTCCATGCTTTACATTTAGTATATACCTAAACAAATGATGCATGCACCTAATGGTGCGGTAGTGAAGTAACTTGCCTAGGGAGCAAGAGGTTGCCAGTTTGAATCCCTGCTGTTATGTTTCCTAGACTATGGGAAACACCTATATTAGGTAGCAGCAATATAGGAAGATACTGAAAGGCATCATCTCATACTTTGTGGGAGATGGCTATGGTAAACCCCTCCTGTATTCTACCAAAGAAAACCACATGGCTTGTGGTCGCCAGGAGTCGACACTGACTTGATGGCACAACTTTACCACAGTGACTTAGAGATTGATCTCCAACCCAGTCTCTGATATGAATTTTACCTGTGCCATAAATTGATTGGGTAGCCTTCAGCAAGCCATCCTCTCTCAGCCTCAGTTCCACTTCTGCAAAATGGGGATAATGATAATAATACTGATCTAACTTATACAGTTGTTGCAAGGCTTATGACACACTAGCCTATATGAAGCACTTTGAAAATCTAAAGCTCTATATAGATGCTAAGTGTTACTATGATTAATGTATGAAGTTGTAAGAAAATCAGTTGTAAACAAGTGCTAGCCCAGAATTCCCCTATACACTTTTGTATGAAAGTGGCAGAGCTTTTTTTGAGTTGAGAGCACAATTTTTTTTGCGGGGGGGGGGGATTTCAATTGTGCTTCTCCTGGCCCCATTCAGTTGGTGACATCATGACATAAAATTGTTCCATATGGCATACTGGGGGAAACAACATGGTGGCCACCAGCTAAAAAGTGGATGGGGAAGTGCTGATACATTTCACCCTACATCAAAAAATGTTCTCTCCCCAGGGGCGTAACTAGGTTGGAGTGGGCCCTGAGACAAGATTCTTAAATGGGCCCCCCCCCCGCTGAGAATTTTTTTTAATAATAATAATAATAATAATAATAATAATAATAAATTTGATTTCTATACCGCCCTTCCAAAAACGGCTCAGTGCAGTTTACAAAGAGAAAAAGGTGCCTCTTTGCCCAGTTAGCAGGGGACTTTTATTCTCACATTTCTGTCCTCATTCAAAAGATACAAAAAACAGATGTACAAAATTGAGCAAATGAGAAGAGAAGAATTATATGGGAGTAAAACCTTTTTTTAAAGGAGTCAGGAAGCGCATCTTTGGAGGCTCAAATGGATACCTTGCAGGCACAACTATTTCCAAGTCAAAAATTCCTTTTTCATATGGTGTATTTGCAAAACCAAGGATTTGAGCTTGAAGTTCATCTAAGCGACTTCCAGTCTGCCAGCAAGTAATACCCGGTGGTGGCTCTGTGGACAGCAGATGCAGCTCCCTTTTCAATGGTGAAGCTCTCTGCATTGTGCTCCGTTTTCGAAGAAGAGCTCTAAGAGCAGAGCCGAATGCGCTCAGGGGTGTAGCAAGGTTGGAGTGGGCCCTGAGAAGAGATTTTAAAATGCCCTCCCCCCCAAAGTCCAGGGCCTCCACACACCCCAGGCTTCCAAGGATTTAAGTCTGATATTTCAAAATAAGTATGCTGCCAAGAAATACATTTCACTGAATACACACACACACACTTCACAATATATAGTGATATACATTGAATACTATATATTTGTGCTACTTTTAATGCCTAGAACACATTAGAAACACTAATTATTAAAATGGGCCCCTTGCTGCAGATTAGCAAAGGAGACTTTCAACCATGCAGGGTGAGCCTATGTTTGTTTTCTCAGAATTCTGAACAAATTCAGTAAAGTTTGATTGCAGGAGGTTTTTCACAAGAGGCTTTTAAAGCCCTTTAACACACATCTCCTCTGGAATGGAGGTGCTGCATTCACATGTTGGCCAGATTTACCCTAAGGGGAAAAAATATAAAAGCACAACACATGCGTCACTGTTCTCACTCACGTCTCAGTTCTCACTCAGACCTGGGTTGCAAAACAACTTGAACATAAGTGTATTTATGAATTAATTAATTAATTAATTAATTAATACATAAATTTGTTCCAGAAGTTTTTGTAATTTCCTGCTATGAAACAAGCCACTTATAGGACTTTTTAGAGGTTTTTTTTAAGCCAGCAAATTTTCCAATCAGTTTTAAATTAAATATTCAGAGACTTCTCAGTCTCCCCCCCCCCATCAAAGCCCTATGGCAAGCAGATCCTTATATGGGGGGTGGGGGGAGTGTAACCACAAAAAGGAATTCATATTCTACCTGGCAAAGGCTGAGCTGTCTGGCCTGGGAAGAGGGTCTGCTGCAGAGAGCTGTAGTGGCCACTCTGACTGCCAGCCTTCTTCCTGGGGCTTGCCAGCCTACTCGAATTCAGGCTTTACTGAGGCCTACACGGAGGCCTCCCTGGAAGCCCCGCCCACCCGCCGATCAGCTGAGAGGCCGGGAGAAAAGCAGCTTGCCTGCTGCTTTGATTGCCGACCAGGACGACAAGCAGGAGAGAGGGCAAACAGGGCAAGTGGCTGAAGGGTCTTGGGGCTGGGCAGGGGGCAATGGGGAGTCATGTGAGGTGTCTCTGGGGGGCCCCTCAAGGCAGTGGGGCCCCCAGACGACTGCCTCCCCCTGCCTAATGGTAGTTACGCCCCGTCTCTCCCCACAACTGTGAAGTGGTTTCATCTCCAACAAACCAGTCCTCCCCAACAAACCAGCCAAAAGTCATCAGTGGAGAACTTTAAGTCCTGTCCTGAAGACACATAGGATACACATGAATCAGGACATGTTGGCTTTCATGTTTTTATGATATTTATCTGGCCTTGGCTATCATTTTGTTTCCACAACAAAATAGTTAGTAGTACCCTGCATTTATCACCTAGTAGATTCTTCTAGGGCATCATCACTGCTCAGCTGAAAGTTTGGCTAGCAGGTACCTTGGGGTAAACATAGTAGTTGTCTCTTAGCACAGAAAGCATGAGTTAAAAATAATGCAGGAACAACTGTTGAGATCTTTTTTGGTGAAATGGCAGGTGGGGAAATGATGTGTATCCCAGAATAATGATAAGAATCAATGAATGTATATGGATTACAACACATTTCACACTTTAAAGGGCTTTAAAGGGGCTGTAGCTTTCCAACATGTATGTTTAGCCTAAGTATTCTCCACATGAAGCTAGATTCTCCCTAACAGGTAAGAAGTTAAGTAGCAAGTGAGGCATTAGCAGAATAGGAACCATCTTGAATCCATTTATCCTGTTTCCCTGTCATCCATTAAACTACAAGATTTATTTATCAAGCAAATAGCTTTCATGTGTCCTGTGGTGTTTTCTATTTAACAGACCAGGAAAGCTTGAGAAAAACAGGAGTTACTGTGTAGGTTCCTTGTGACCTAGGTGAATCAGTCTTACATCAGCCATTTCCATATAAAACCCATCCCTCTAAAGTACTTAGATGCCCAAATTAATTCTCACATTGAAAATGGCTTGGGTAATGGCCAGTAGATGCTAACTTTGTGGTGCAAAAGTTGCATTTCAGAATACAGAGAATTCTGCCTCTTTAAGATCTGTTTAGATTTCCCCTTGCAGTATCTGCACAAGAGACATGTCTTTTCACAGACCAGAGTTTCAGACCCAAAGCTGTCCCAAGGAATTGGTAAATATATTGTTTTTTAACCGGTAGAGAATACATTGATACACTTTATTTGCTTGGGCTACTAAACAGACGGGTGTACCATGCTGATAAATAAAAGGGATTCTTAGAGGAATAGATACATATGACAAAGTAGCCATGGGCATTCTTTCACACATGCCACACATTTACTGTACACAGTACACCCTCTTATCTAATGTATCAGTGTAGGAAAATGTCGTGTGAAGCAGCCTTGAGTGCTTAGGGTAGAACAGAATATCCTTTTCTTTTTTACATTTGAGATATTCTACTCATTAGAGAGATGGAGAAAAAAATTATTATTAGTTAATCACTTTTGGAAATACTCTGTATCATGGCATGAATAATGGCAAATATATTAGCTCATTGACTCACAAGCAGCAAATGAGAAAGCTGGTATTCTAATAAGCTTGAGAGATAGTCATGTATAGAAATCTGGGGGTGTTAGCACAACTTTATTACATATTATTAAATTCTGATTGTTCTTCTAATAATCTTACATATCTTAGTGGGAGACAATCACCAATATGAAAATATTGTCTAGGAATATCTATGGGTATAAGGGTCTACATTAGAGAAAGTTGTCATCAGATGAAGACAGTGGCTGACATGATAATGAAAATAATCGAAGTAGTTCCACTGAAGTTAAAAGGACAAGTTAGGCATGGCCCTTTTTGTCCTTTTAATTTCAGTGGGACTACCCGGAATAATTTTATTTTATCCATTTATCCATTTATTTATATATTGCCTGACTCCAAAGGCTCTAGGTGGTTCACACAAATAAATACAATAAAAACAGAACAAAACCGCAATTAAAACAACCATTTAAAACAATTTAAGACATTCAACAATTAATAAAAGCCATGCTTTACAAATGTGTCTTAAGGGCTCTTCTAAAGGCTGGTAAAGATGTCAAAGCACGAATGTCTATAGGGAGCGCATTCCACAGCCCAAGAGTGACTACAGACTACAGAGTGGAGCTTTCCCACTCCCAAATCACCATCAGACAAGCTCAGCATGACAGCCACTATATACCAGAAGTGCTGCCAAATTTTTGGGATGGGCATTCAGGACACAAATGTGTGCCAAGCCAAAGCTATATATTAAAACTTCCCCGAGTTGTTTTTCTATGGCTCAGAACATAATGTGAGCCAACTCCTGATCCCTTTCCATAGGAGTAGCCATCCTCCAACCTGGGCTAAGCTGCTTGTGTGGAGCACCAGGATCTAAGCCTAACCCCAATTCTAAACCCAGCTTGTAGGCAAGGTTAAAGGAGTGAGCACTCCCTTAACCCAGCTGCCAGCATTGCGTGTCTCCTCAGGCTGCATGCAGCCTGAGGAGACACAGAAATGCATGCCTAGGCTGCCAATTATAACTGACTCCCCTCCCACCCCCTCTAGGCTTAGGGAAGCCCCCCTGCCCCTTTACTGGTAAAGGTGAATCCTCACTAGATCCCCCTTTACCAGCAGAGCTCTAAACCAGTTTGGTTTGAACTGGGCCTGGTTCGGTTTGAACTTGGATGGGTCAAAACCAGTCAAGTTTGACCTTGAACCTGTCAAGCCAATCCAGTTCCACTTCAAGCCCGGCTCTAACTGAGCCAGAATCGTACATCTCTACAAGTGCACCAGTTAGACTTTGCCCCCAGATCCCAAAGAAAGACAGGATACAATATTATTATTATTATTATTATTTTATTAATTTGATTTGTATACCGCCCTTCCAAAATGGCTCAGGGCGGTTTACAATTAGCATGGGTTGAACTAGGGTCACACTTAATTAACTAACATAAAAGTGGGGGGATAACATTAATCTAGAGTGTGTGTACCCTTAGCAGGGGCTTTCAGTCTCCTACTGAGCACTGTCAGCTCCCATGTGCTGTTGGGTGAAACCACCAGGCCAGGGCGAGGCCAGAAGTGTCAGCTCACTGGCCTACCCACAGCCATACAGTTTACTATGTCGAGGAGGTGGCCATCCGGGTCATACCCCTCTCAAGCCCCAAAGCTCTAAGTGGATGATCAAGCTGGCCACCTAAAAACAGTCCATTCCCAACCTGCCCGAGCCACAAAAATCTGGGGGGGGCTGTTCCATGAACTGCCTTTCACCCAACAACGGTGAAAGACAGCACTGGACACCAAAAAGACCTTACTTGCACCCAGCCTGCACTCAACTGCCATGTGACCAACTGCCTGAAACAAACTCCCCCCCTACAGGAGAGAGGATCTGTGCCACAAAGAGCATTGTAACACTCTCCTCCCTGATTGGTTGGTGGAAACAGCCAGCACAACGTGAGGGCAGATGGCTCCCATCTGCCCTGCCATTCCCCAATCAGGGAGCAAACCCCACCCCACCCCACCCGACTTTGGCATCGGGTGAAACAGCATTCACAGACACTTGATATGGTCATGGAGCAAACAAGCAGGGTGCATCTGAGAGGCAGGATTTGGCAGCATATTTAGCAAGGTTGGAAAGGAATGAATAAGCAAGGAGGGTGCACCTATGAAGCACACAAGGCAGTGGAGCAATGAGAAGGTGGGGCACAGCAGAATGGCAGCCTTTGGCAGCAAACTTGGCATGGCAGATGAATGAACAGAGCAGAGGAGCAACTAGCAAGCCAATATGGGAGCAGAGGCAACCACTAAGAATGTGCATTTATTTTTGGAATGCATTGAACTAGAAAGTGTGCTGCATTTTTATCTTGTTCTGTTTGTTCAGAAATGAATGAACCCCGGAATGAATCAAATGAATGGAGGCTCCTTTTTGGAAACCCCATTCAGTGACATATGTTTCCTTTTAAAAAAAGGGGAGGGGGAATGTTCATTTTACTTTTACTTGCAGCTCTCAACAGGAGTTCCACTGTGCAGCTGCCATTTTAATTACCCATATGCCCCAGGATGGAGTATCATCACCAAGCAATGTGTGAAAAGAAAATGGCCAACATCAACATGAAAAGGTTATCTCTTTATTACTTTATAACCAACATGAAAAGGTTATCTAGTAAATATCTGTTCTTCTTGTAAAAACTTCATAGTAAATGCCTTCTCTTCAGTCTAACTTAGAACAAGTAAAGTCGCCTTCTTACTGTGAACCAAATCCAACACTCTCACACACACCAACTTTTCCTTGGGCTATACATTGTTAATTTTTGTTTACATCCTTGCATCATTTAGGATGCAAGATTGAATGACGTTCAGCTCCCTTTAGGCCTCTTACATATTTTTTTCTATAAGCATCTCTCTTCTTGGTTTTTTTACCCCACATACTGCTGTAAAAAGGAGAGACACAAGATTTTCTATTCTTCCTTTTTTCCACATTTTTTCAAACACAGCTTCATACATAAGAATATCTGCTATATTTTCTTTAGTTTTCAAAATATATAACTCTTACAGTCAGAGCTAAAAACACCTCAGTACTTCTTCTGATATGTATGTATGCAATTAATGTAATGTAATTCTGATATGTATGTATATAATTAAGCATAGATTTCTGAAAGTATTGCCCGTTATGTTAAAGAACATCTTATTAATTTGCTCGCTCTGTGTGCTGAGCAAATTTTAAATGTTTGATATGGAATCAGTTTGAAGGAGTTGCGGTTTCTTTATTTGCCTTGCATCATATTAAGCAGCAGAAACATTTTATATTAATAAGAAATAAACAGGCTTCTGGTGAGCTAACATCAGAAATGGTTTGCCTCACCTCAGCAATTTCTATCATCAAAAGCAAACTCAAAACCTATAAAGCTACAAAATGCCCAGATATATTTTTTTAAATTTTCTTTTCATTTTTTCAGCTCTCTAGCTTCTATAATCTGGCCAAGACAAGGACCCAGACATGCCAACATAACATGAGTGAGGAATGTGCCATTTTGGAGATTTCCACTTCAGTTCTGCAGATCACAAAGAAGCTGAGGAGGATAAAGTTCACAGCTTGCCAAGCATTGCCTGAATGAACTGAAATGATTAACCATGTCAAGGATCATCATCATTAGATGAAACCAGCTTCAGTTTGCTAGCCAAGTTGCTGAGGGCCAATTTTTCAAAAGGGCACAGAACCAGCCCTTTTCCGTTTGGGAACCTAAATGGAATGGGTAGCTTTCCAAAGCATTTATAAACAAGCAGTTCCCATTACTGTGAGGACAAGCTGCTGGGATCTGAACACTCCTGAAAACATGGCCTATAATTTTGCTTATGTCTCAAAGGGAAACTTTTTTTTATCCTACAGAAAAATACGCTGCTCCCCTGCCAAAACCCAATCAAATGCAACAGCAAATCGGTTTATAACCCTGTAACCTCCCAAGCCTCTCCTCAGATACAATTACTGTTGCTGAAGTCTGATAAAGATAGATTACTGCCATTTCTTCAAACTTCACAGTGCTTAGGGATATCTGCTAACATTGTGGTACCACAACCTCCCTGGCTAAATCACGGAAGGGGCTGAATTAGTCACAAAGGACAACTGACTGTTTAGAATCATATTTCCTGATTGGATATTGGTTATTGCTCTGCCATTGTAGTTGCAAAATACAGACAAACAAATGAATGAAAGCTAATTTCATGAAAGATGTCACTGAAGCTATTCACACGCGCAGGCAAAACCAGGCTAAGCAAGCCCAGCCCCGTTTTGCCTGTGTGTTTGTACTGCCAGGATCCTGAGAAAGGGCTCTCTGTATCTCAGTAATCTCCCTGAAAAAAATTCATCTGAACATTGATCTGTATCTACATCAAACATTTTTGAAGAACAATCTTTAGAAGGAGCTTCATTTATTTACTTAATGTATATACTGCCTGACTCCAAAGGCCCTAGGCAGTTTGCAAAAATAAATACAATAAATACAAAATAAAACAAATTGTTAAAACAACAATATAAAACATTCAAAGATTACTAAAAGCCAAGCTAAAACAATGCATCTTAAGGGCTCTTTTAATAGCTAGTAAAAATGTTAAACCACAAACGTCTATAGGGAGCACATTCCAAAGCCCAGGAGTAACGATTGAGAAGGCCTGTTCCATGAACCTTTCTCAATTAAGAGAGGAGAGCTGGTCTTGTGGTAGCAAGCATGACTTGTCCCTATAGCTAAGCAGGGTCTGCCCTGGTTGCATATGAATGGGAGACTTGATGTGTGAGCACTGCAAGATATTCCCCTCAAGGGATGAAGCCACTCTGGGAAGAGCATCTAGGCTCCAAGTTCCCTCCCTGGCTTTTTCAAGATAGAGCTGAGAGAGATTCCTGCCTGCAACCTTGGAGAAGCCACTGCTAGTCTGTGAAGACAATACTGAGCTAGATAGACCAATGGTCTGACTCAGTATATGGCAGTTTCCTATGTACCTATGTTCCTAATTATCTTAATGTGTGGTGGGGATACTGCAGAAGAAGGCGCTCTCCCAGGAAACCTGGTCCTAAGCAATTTAGGATTTTAAAGGTAATTATCAGCACTTACTTGGTAAAGCCTGGAAACCTTTTGGCAGCCAATGCAGTTGTTTTATAACAGGCATAATATGATATCTCTGAGAAACCCAAGAGACCAATCTAGCTGCTGCATTTTGGATCAACTGAAGTTTCCAAACAAAGGCAGCCCCATGTAGAGAGCATTGCATTAGTCAAGCCCAGAGGTTACCGGAGAGTGCACCACAGTTCTGAGGTCATTTGCTTCAAGGAACTGGTGCAGCTGTCATAAAAACCAAAGTTGATAGAAAGCGCTCCTGTCCATAGCTCAACCTGAGAAACCAGAGAAAGGCCTGGATCCAGAAGCACTCCCAAGCTACATACCTGTTCTTTCATGGGGACATCCAGAACAGGAATATCTATCATGTCCCTCAAAGTATGACCCTTTACCATGAGTACCTCCACCTTGTTTGGATTCAGTTTCAATTTATTATCCATCATCTAGTCCATTACTGCCTGTAATTTGGGGGGGGGGGGCTAGTGTTGGCTGCCACCAGTGGTCACCCGTACTCTGTGCATGCTCAATCTCTATGCAACAGGATGAGGGGAATACTGGTGCAGCAACCCACACAATTCTAGTTCCTACCGTGAGTCATGTACAGATTGATGTCAAAAAGAGAGGAGAAAACCACACCACAGCTACTGAAGAAATGTAAGCTTTATTGTAAGACAATGGAGTCATAGGTGGAGCATCTAGGCAATACTACATACAGGTTGAGTATCCCTTATCCGGACTGCTTGGGACCAGAAATGTTCCAGATTTTAGATTTCTCTGGATTTTGGAATATTTGCTCTCTCTTGCAAGGCAGGGACAGAGGAGCCCCCTTTGCTGCCTCTTGGCAGGAGAAGGCCAGTTTAAGAATTAACCTGAGGGAGTCCGGGTTCCTTGAGAGGCAACTGGGAAGAAACATTTGACATGGGTACCTTCCCTTCTGGCCCCTCCCATGAGAAAGGAGCCTTTATGTCTTTTCCTGCCCGTGGGATCTGCAGCCTCCACCCCCCATGAAAAAGAGAACTCGGTGGTTGCCAGTGTAGGTGGAGTGTGTGGGGATCCCAGAGCCGTGGGAGGAGATGATGCAAGGGAGGAAAGCAGGGAGTGGGTTTGGGATGACAGAACCAGGGGAGAAATGTCCCGGGTGGGCAATGAGGGGGATGAGATATGTGCAGCCTTCTGAAATAAGAATGTTATTAAGTAAGTTTTGACTGCATGTTTAAAAGCAGCAAAATTGGGAATCTATGAGCGAGTGAGCTGAGGCATTTTGTTTTTTGTTTTTGTTACAGCATGGTGTCTGGATTCTGGAGCATTCCGGATTTTGGATGTCCGGATAAAGGATACGCAACCTGTACAATGTTTAGCAGTACTTAGTAATCAAGTTCAAAGCACAATACTACCTCTCTAATGTTGCGTGCATGTGATTTGTTTTCTAATCTCACTGAATCAATCAAACAAAAACACAGTTTCTACTGAGAAGGGGAGGGAAGAAGACACCACAGGCAGATGCAGGGAGGGAGGGAGGGAGTGTGTGTAGTGGTATGGGAATGGAGAAAACCAAGGGAACAAACAGGCCAGGCAAGCAGCGGCTGTTATCAGTGCCTGGGGGAAGAGGGAGAGGATTTCAAGCAGAGAATCTCCAGGAAAGAGAAAGGCGCTGCATAATTACCCCTCTAGGGTTGGTAGTCAGGCATGGAATTCCAGTTTGAGTCACTCAGGCTGGCACTGAGTAGGAAGCAGGCATCTCGGATCTGGGCCAGATGACAATGTCATAAGAGACTTGATATGCATATCATCAACGCAGTATTATGCACTAGCAAGCTCTCTCTATGAAAACTGACCTCTGTCAATGCTCAAGTTACACAGACAGACAGATAAGGTGGAATTGCTTTCCTTCTTTCTTTGCCATATTGCCCAAATGCAACCTTCCTTATAGGGTTCAGATTCTTAGAGCTTCCCCTATAGCTTTCAGACTGATTTTTTTCATGCCTGTCAACCTGGTACTGTAAACAATGGTTCTAGACTCAACATATGTGCACTCCAATCATCCCCCTCTCCACCTATGTGGGGTCCTTGTCAATAAAATTCCATCTTCCAAGAAACATATAACTTGTGCAGGCAACTCAGTGCCACTGTCTGTGTCAAGACAGGAAGGGGTGTCAAGGAAATAACAAAAGGAGGGGTGGGAATCATGGTTTAGTGGTTGGTACTTCTCCTCTACCAAGTGTTTCAATATTGTTTAGCAAGCAATTTTCCTAAACCACAAGAATATTCACACAACTCCAGACAGATAAAAACCAATACTTTCAGCACTACAAATGAATAACATAACACTGGCAAGAATGCAAAAGCACAAGACAGCGTTCAAGGCATTTAGCAGTTTTTCTAAGAAGAACATGTCTAGTAATTTACCCCTCTTCTCTGGGTGACTGGTTCACCTAATTCATGCCTCTAACCAAAGAGTCTCTGGTAGGAATATTTGGGATAGACACAAGTCTTAATATATCTATTGTGGGGGCCCTTGTGGGGGCCAAGTTGAACTCCCTGCTCCTAACACAATGCTATTTCCTAATGATGATGTCATGGACAAATAGATTTGGGTGCCATCAGCAAACCAGTCCAGCGGTTTCATGTAGATGTTAAAAAACATTGGAGATAGGATGGAGCCCTGAGGGACACCATACAATAGCTCTCATTCCAGAGAGCAACTATCTCCTTCTGACACCATCTGGAATCTACCTGAGAGACAGGAATGGAACCACTGCAAAGCACCTATTCCCAATTCCCCCAAACAATCTGGAAGGATACCATGGTCAATACTATCAAAAGCCACAGAAAGATCCAAAAGAACCAACAGTCACACTCCCTATGTCAATTCCTTGGTAGACATCACCTATCAGGCCGAACAAGGCTGTCTCCACCCCATAGCCTGCTCTAAAACCAGTTTGAAATGGATCTAGATAATCAGTATCTTCCAAAACTGCCTGGATTTGATCAGTCACCACCCTCTCAATTACCTTACCCACCCAGGGGTGGTTAGAGACTGGCCTATAATTATTCATCACTGAGGGCTCTAGGTCAGGCTTCTTAAGTAAAGGCCTCACAATTGCCTTCTTCAAACATGGAACACCACCCAGATCTCAGTAAAAGAACAAATTGAGAGTGTTACCAGCAGTGTATGTTGGCCCCATGACCAATTGGGATAGGCCCATAGTTACAATGTACTCCTATGAACTATGAACTCCTGAGCTTCACCAGAGAAGCCAGCCCCGAAGTGAACATTGAAGTCATCAACATCAAATGCCTGGGGAACTCCAACACCAATTTTGCGACCAGCTCCGTCAGCTCTGTTAGGGACCCCATTGGGCAAAAAGGTGCTCGGTACACCCATAGAATCCCCAATCTATCCTGAGTCCCCAGGCCAAGATTGACTGATTCATTGACTAAGTGCCATCAAGTCAGTATTGACTCTTAGCGACCACATAGATAGATTCTCCCCAGGATGATCTGCCTTCAACTTGACCTTTAAGGTCTCTCAGTGGTGCATTCATTGCTGTCATAATCGAGTCCATCCGCTTTGCTGCTGGTCATCCTCTTCTTCTCTTTTCCTTCAACTTTCCCCAATTATGGACTTCTCAAGGTAGCTGGATCTTCACATAATGTGTCCGAAGTATGATAGTTTGAGCCTGGTCATTTGTGCCTCAAGTGATCCATTCTATGATCCATTTGTTTGTTTTCCTGGCTGTCCAGGGCATCCTTAAAAGTCTTCTCCAGCACCAAAGCTCAAAAGCATCAATGCCTTTTCTATCTTGCTTCTTCAAAGTCCAGCTTTTGCATCCATAGAGTGTCATGGGGAAAAAAATTTCCTCAACTATTCTAAACTTTGTAGGTGTAGACATGTCACGGCATCTAAATATCCTTTCCAAGGCCTTCATTGCAACCCTATCAAGTGCTAGTCTGCGGCGTATTTCTTTACTGCTGGATCCTTTCTGCAAAAAGACAAGCTATCCACCACTTCAATGTCTTCATTGTCAATTCTGAGGCTGGGAGGAGAGCTGGTCTTGTGGTAGCAAGCATGACTTGTTCCCTTAGCTAAGCAGGATCCGCCCTGGTTGCATATGAATGGGAGACTTGATGTGTGAGCACTGTAAGATATTCCCCTCAGGGGATGGGGCCGCTCTGGGAAGAGCATCTAGGCTCCAAGTTCCCTCCCTGGCATCTCCGAGATAGGTCTGAGAGAGATTCCTGCCTGCAACCTTGGAGAAGCCTCTGCCAGTCTGTGAAGACAATACTGAGCTAGATGGACCAATGGTATGACTCAGTATATGGCAGCTTCCTGTGTTCCAATGTTCCTATGCTGTACTTGTTGTCATTTGTTTACTCTTCTTAACATTTAGTCATAGTCCCATTTTTTCACTGTGCTCCTTGACTTTCATTACTAGAGCTTTCAGATCATCCTCATCCTCATTCTTAGCTGTCAGAGTGGTGTCATCAGCGTAGCACAGGTTATGAAGGTTTCCTCCTCCAACTTTAAAACCACGCTCATCTTCTTCCAATCCAGTTTCTCTCTTTATATATTCACCATATACATGGAATAAAGAAGGAGAAAGTATACAGCCTTATCTTAATCCTTTGCCGACCTGGAACCAGTCTGTATCACCATGCTCCATCTGGACTGTGGCTTCCTGTCCTGTGTATAGGTTTCTCATGAGAACAATTAGATTTTCTGGGATGCCCATTTTCCTAAGGATATTCCACAACCTGACATGGTCAACGCAATCAAAAGCTTTTCTGTAATCAATAAACTATATATTGTTTTATTTTTGATTTTTTTTGGCTTTCTCAATTATCCAGCATACATCAGCAATGATGTCTCTTGTTCCTCAGCCTTTTCTGAAACCAGGTTGAACATGCAGCATTTCCCTTCCCAATCAGGCCAAGATACACACTCTCAATATGGTCCAGTTCTCTCACAGGGATTCTGGTAAGGGAGATGTTATTCCGAAGGATTGGAGTTACTCTACCCTGCCCCCTGCCCCTTCTACTTAACCACAGAGTACCTAGCAGGAAAATGCTGAGCCCATACCAGGCCACTAGCCTCCCCCAGCCAGGTCTCAGTTATACAAGCCAAGTCAGCTCCTTCATCCACAATCAAATCAGGGATTATTTCGGTCTTATTTTGAAGCAACCTGGCCTTGCAAATGAACAAGGTCAGGTTCTGTGGGTGGTTGGAACTACTCACCAAGGCTTGAGAGCTGACTGGATAGCCTGAAGGGAAACCAGCTATGCCATTTCTGATCTCCCCTCCCCTGTAATGGCCTGCTGACCTGCTAACACCAAATCTTCTATCCCCCACCGCTACTGTAATAGCTGCTTCTGAACCCCACAAAGGCACCCCTCACTCCTCATCTATATCAGAGTCCTGACACATAACTGTAATTAGCCAAGCACTAACAAAGAGCAAAAGGTGCCCCTTCATAACCCCCAAAGGCTGTGCTACATGGCTGCTTTTCTTCCTCTTATCAGCAGGAGAGCCAGCCATGCTACTCACATGTGCCCTCCCTCCCTCCAGCAGGTGTTACACACCAGCAGACAGCAGAAGATACCATCAGCTTCTGAGCTGCATGGAATGCTTCTGAGCGGGAGCGGGGATTTATGAAGATCGCCCCCTTCCCAACCATACTTCAAGCGTGCAAATGCTAGTATTGTGTGCATGCTTCCTCTTTTCTCCCCCCGCCCCACCGGCTGCCCATGCAATAGATTAGTGGAGATGTTGACCTCTGGAAATATATAGAGAAAATCTATTTCTCTCAAATCTTTTCACAATAGGAAAAAACATAGATGTTCTTCCACTGTATCGCTAGCACTACATATTATATATTTCTAAGGTGTTTACTGCTGTGGTCTCAAAGATAAATGTTCACTCACCAAACAATCATATCTATATAACAGCAGTGCATTCTGATTATACAAACACTGTATTTCTCTGATGCAGAAGGGTAACACTGTCTTTTTGCAGGTGTCTTTTGAAACCTGTATTCTCACAGATAAAACAGTAATTTACAAAGCTTTACAAAGTTTGTTGGTGCATCTTCCACTTGCACAATAAAAAGTACATCCAGTTATTTCTGAAACTCCCCGAAGCTAATAAAAATATCAGGCAAACAAAGCAAGTACCAGTGAGAAAGCAGTATATACATATGATACCATTGTGATATTCAGACAGTGGCCTATATACTCTGCTGGCTCCAGCAGTAAGACAAAAATGAATATTGATTGCACTCTGCTGCTCACAAATGAGTCTAATTCATATTGTTAAACACTTCCCACTTCTCCAAGCAGGGTGGATTTCCCAGGGCTGTGCTCTAAGGTTTAGTTTCCTTTGGATGAAGGTGCGCAACAGACTGGGGCTCTTTTGTAATGTTTGCTTTATTTTTCAAATGTGCAAGCAAAGCATAGTGGAAGCAAATATACTCCTATATTTATATACTTCTATAACCACCAATTCTGCATCAGGCTCCTAGAGAGTGAGCCATTGCACCCCAGTTTTAGCTAACTGCAGTTAAACTGTCAGCTCTCCTTTGGTCTTTCTGGAACTGTTCAGACACCAAGTCCAAGCTGGTCATGTCCAACAAGTGATTAGGGCCCACCCCACTTTTCTTGGATGCCTTTCCCCTTTTTCTAATCATGTGGTGCATGGTTCATACAAACTGCTCCCTCAAATGTGATTGATTTGCATGTGAGGGAGACGTTTGGAAGAACATGATTAAAAGAATATTAGTATGATTAAAAGGAGATAGGTGTGACAAGAGGGGGAGCAGGAAAGTTACACTGGAAGAGAAAATAGCATGGTTTTGACCCCTCAGCTTTGGAACGCCCTCCCTGAAGAGATTCAGCATGCTCCTCCCTCAGTGTTTTTTTAAAAAAACAACTGAAACATCTTTTAAATAGGCTTTTAAATGTTTCATCTCTGTTTATATCTGGTAGGTTCTTTAATCTATATTATTAATTCCTGTTAATGGACCAGGGGGATGTGTGGGGATGTGGCAAGCTCCGCCCCCGCTGCAGCTGCAACATGTGCAAGGGCGGGAGGGAGAAGCGTACACCAGGAGGCAGTTGGCAAGACTCCACAGGGGTCGCGGTTGAGGGAGGTGGTGACTGAGGGAGGTAAACGGTTGATCAGCAGGGAGGAGAGGCACCTTTGGGAGCCGCTGGGCCACCTGACAGCTGACAAGCACAGGATGAAAATGGCGCCCTACTGCCCAGTGAGATGAGAAGCTCTGTGCGGGGTCAGCAGAGGTGGTGGGGAGGGAAGGAGCGACAGGGGCAGGAGGTGGGGGGAGGGCAAGAGAGACTGGGGCAGGAGGTGGGGTGGGGTGGGAAAGACTGGGTCAGGAGGTGGGTTGAGGGAGGGCAAGAGAGACTGGGGCAGGAGGTGGGGTGGGGGAGGGCAGGAGAGAATGGGGTAGGAGGTGGGGTGAAGGAGGACAGGAGAGACTGGGGCAGGAGGTGGGGTGCGGGAGGGCAGGAGAGACTGGGGCAGGAGGTGGGGTGAAGGAGGACAGGAGAGACTGGGGCAGGAGGTGGGGTGCGGGAGGGCAGGAGAGACTGGGGCAGGAGGTGGGGTGGGGGGGCAGGAGAGACTGGGGCAGGAGGTGGGGCAGGGAGATCAGGAGAGACTGGGGCAGGGGTGGGGAGGGCAAGAGAGATGGGGTAGGAGGTGGGGTGGAGGAGGGCAGGAGAGAATGGGGCAGGAGGTGGGGGGAGGGGGGAACCACCAGCCCTAAAGAGCACACAGACACTCTGTGTGGAGTTGGCTAGTTTTTATAGTTCTCCCTTTTTAGCTTTTAAACTAACTTTTTAGTTTACACTTTTTTGAAAATGTAATTTTAAGTGTGGGTTTAGGCTGGTCTTTTAACTTGTTTAACTTAAATTTAGTTAACTTTATTCATCTTATTTTAAATGGTATCTTTTTATTTGTGTTACATAGGAACATAGGAAGCTGCCATATGCTGAGCCAGACCATTGGTCCATCTAGCTCAGTATTGTCTACATGGACTGGCAGCGGCTTCTTAGGAACATAGGAACATATGAAGCTGCCATATACTGAGGCTATTCCCACGATCACTGGAAAGCAGGCTAAGGGAGCTCAGCCTGCTTTCCAGGGATTGTGGGAACCACTGGGCTCACAGGCAAGCCCGGTGCTCCCAAGGTGGCTAACCCGCTTAATTCCCTCTCCCCTTAAATGGAGTGAGTTAATGGAGCGAGTGCTCTGTTAACCTCATTTGTTTGCTTGTGTGTCACTGCAGCACATGGCAACACACGTATAGACCCCTGACCAGGAGGCTGCAAGCAGCCTCTTGGGCTCGGGGGTCTCTCCAGGATGCCCTGCACGCTCATGCGGGGCATCTTAGGATTCCTGGGGGGTGCACAGGCCCCGATCCCTGCAGCCCCTGCTGGCACCCTTGCCTGCGGCCCCTGAAACTACAAGCAGCTGCTTGTCTGTGGGGAGAGTGGGCTAAGCCCTCGGTCTCCACAGATGACATTGAGGCGCTTCACAGCAATCGTGTGAAGCACCTCACTGAGTCAGACCGTTGGTCCATCTAGCTCAGGATTATCTTCACAGACTGGCAGTGACTTCTCCAAGGTTGCAGGCAGGAGTCTCTCTCAGCCCTATCTTGGAGATGCTGCCAGCGAGGGAATTTGGAACCTTCTGCTCTTCCCAGAGTGGCAGCTCCATCCCCTGAGGGGAATATCTTACACTGCTCAAACATCAAGTCTCCCATTCAAATGTAACTGGGGCAGACCATACTTAGCTAAGGGGACAAGTCACGCTTGCTACCACAAGACCAGCTCTCCTCTGTGAGATGCTCCGAGCAGTAGTGTACTAGTAGAGGGGCAGGGTATAAATATTTTAGATAGATAGATAGATAGATAGATAGATAGATAGATAGATAGATAGATAGATAGATAGATCTGCTTGTGCATGTTGCTAATCATGTGGTGGGTGGGGCCAGCTCAGACCTATTGTCTGAACTAGCCCTGTCTCCTAAATGCAAACTATCAACTGGCATCTTTACACACACACACACACACACACACACACCCCTTGCAAAACACTGGGGTTTCAGACCATCCCTGAAGATGATTTGTCATTTGCAGGTATTAATCCAAGGTATTAAGAAATGCCAGTGTTCTTTTGTCAGGTTCCTGACCACTCCTTCGCAGTGATCAAGCTGACCAAACATCCTTACAACATAATGGAAAAGTTGCTTTTCATTCTAAGGCATGATCTGAGGGCACATCTTGCAGCCACCCTGCAAAAACTAAGCGTGTCTAGGCCTGGCAGTGTGGTGGGAATATGGGAACCCCTGGAAACCTCATGAACACCATCTTAATCCATGATGGAAGAAAGGTAGGATATAAATGATATATATAAATAAATAAAATGGCCAACATGATGTGTAGTGGTATGGAGCTGCTGTAAACAGGACCAGGGCTGCTGCAGATCCTGAAGGCAGCACCGACACTGTAGAGAATGCACACAGCTCTGCTTGCACAACTGTGCATGTTCTATTGCATCAGGGATGCCTCACAAGCCAGCCATAGTTGCTTTGACATGGTTTGCAATGGCTCCACATAATGTAAACCAATATATTTTATTTTATTTTAACTCTTTTGTAATTGAACTCACAAAATGCCAGTTCACATAAAGCATTTCAGTATGGCCACTAATCAAACCCTGCTATCTTTCTGCATGAATCTATCCAATATGTATTATACTGTGTAACATGAATAAGGTGGATGACTGATAAACTTGAGTGCACCTTGCTCTTAATAATTTGGAATGTGTGCATTTGATGAGCTTAAGATAGGGATTCTCATAGGACCCACATTCAAATACACAGACATGCACACTAGAGAAAGATTAACCTAATGGAAATGAGCATGCATTAACTCTCATATGTGGGGACAGATATTTGGTCAGTCTCATACTTCAGATAAATAAAGACATGAAGTCTGCATTCAGATGTAACGGTTTACTGAAGTTAAACCTGGCCAAGGCCCCAGCCCTTTCCCTTTTTGGGGATTCAGCACCCACCCACCCCGCTTACTCATGAACATGGCTGGGCAGCTGGATTGGCAATGCTCCACCATCAGAGCCTCCACCAAAAACCATGGCTTAAGAGAGTGCCAGGGGACACCCCCAAACAACTCATGAGAAGGACCATCAGAAGGGAGGGGAGCTAATTGCTGAGCATATTCAGTCATTATGCCTGATGGCAAAACATCCCCTTCTCATGAGGGTGTCAGGTCATTGGGGCTCTAAATAGAACAAAGTTGCTTTTTGAATGGTGGCTATTGGGAGTGGTGCTCCGAAGACAGATTACCCCGTCTTGGGCACCTCAGCCAAGCTGCTGCAGAAACGTGCCCCCTGCCAGCCAGCCCACACAAGAGGAAATGTGCACGCATCCATGGGTGACGCAGAGGAAGCAGGAAAACAGGGCTCTCTCTCCCGGGAATCACCATGCCTGGAGATCTGCATATGGTGCCACACTGGACCAGACATGGGAATTTTGAGTAGGTTTAAGGGACCGTGCCAAAGCCCCTTGTCTGCACTGTCCATTCAAATGTTTTGGGTGGGGGTGCTATTGGCAGGCCTTGAAAGGCAGGCCCTGGCAGGGGTTCCTTAGCAGCCAAGTTCTATCTTTTTCAAAGAGAGGTTGGGGAAGAGGTGTCCAGCCCCTTCCCCTTTTGGGGGGCCCATGCCCCCCAGACTCAAGGCTGGTCACCAGGGTCAGTCTTGGGAAAACAGAAATCCTTCTTCAAGGATCCAGCCACATGACCTGGGGCTCACTAGCAAGGCATGAGGGAGAAAGGCCATGGGGATACCCCCAGCCAACTCATGAGAAGGACCATTGTGGGTGGGGGAGAGAAATGCCCAGACAAACCATAACTGATTAAAGAGGGCAATACATCCCCTTTCCCCAACACACCTCCATCATGAGAGAGTCAGGCCATGGAGGCCCTGAATAGAGCCAGGTTGCTGTGTGCAGCTGTACTGTGGGGAGGGCTTGGGAATTTTGAATGGGTTTAAAAGTCTGTCCCGGTGTCAACCCCTCCCTCCCCTCCATACATGCGCTCAGGCAAGGAGAAAGGTTGCATCTAGATGGCCTTTGGGTGAGTCAGCATCTGCACAGGAGAAGAGGATGGGGAGGTTTAAGGGAGATCTGTTCTTCTTCTTCTTTTTTTTACAAAGAAAGTGTAGGGAAGTCGTGCCCAGACACTTTTCAGGGGGTATTACAACTCTGGCTTACTCATGAGCAGGGCCATTGGGATAAGAACTGTTCCAGTTTTTAGTGTGATTCTTCCTCTGTGATAAGGATGGCTATCAAAGCCCACATAGACTATACCAGCTCACGAGAGTGTCAGGCCATGGGTGCTAAAAGTAGAGTTGTGTTGCTGTGGGCAACACAGAAGCGGTGGGCAGGGGTATCCCAGAGACTGTTTTCCTGATCCCAAGGATGGCAAAGTGTCATGGAAACAACCCCCCTGCCTGGCTGTCTGCACCTGTGCACAGGTGCACCCTTGCCTGCAGCCCCTTTAGTCAGCCCCACTGCCCCAGGAACAGGGGAGAAGAGAAATGTGCCCTCTCCCATGATTCCGTGTGCCCACTTATCTGCAGATGGCACACAGACAGAGCAGACCCAGGATTTTTAAAAGTGTGCACTCCATGGCCACACATACGGCCAGGCTATGGCACATGGGGTGTCAGGATTAGGGATGTGCACGGAAACAGGTGGGGGTGCACTTACCCATCCCTCTGCTTTCCTCCCGCTGATGCTCTGAGTTTTAAAAGTCCACTGGGGTGGCAGTGTACCTCCCTGCCGCTCTGTTGCTGCCTTTACCAGAAGTAGGAGGAAGTATCCAATGTGCCTGTGTGTATAGTGCACATTGCGCATGTGTGCCTGATATGGGTGGGTGCAGGCATGCATGCGATGTGCCCACGTATGTGCCTGGCATACACAGGTGTGTTGGATACTTGCGCCTACTTCTGGTAAAAGTGGCAACGGGGTGGCAGGAAGGTATGATTTTAATGGGCCTCCGAACCAGTTCTGTGCCCATCCCTAGTCCGAATCTCCTTTGGTGCGTGTAAGTCTTCAGAGGGATTCAGGGAGAGGGCGGTAGTGCAGAATTATTTCTATTTTTTTTACCAAGAGAATTAGGGGCCCCACTAAAGCAGGCCCCCCTTGAATCCCCTGGTGGTTAAGTAGACTAGCTGTACTTGTCAGTCTGTGGTGCAGATTTGCCCTTTTATGGGCAAGACCAGTCTACTTCCCCAGTAGACTAGCCCTCTCATGAGACTGCCAGCCCACCTGGCAGCAAGCTGCCATACAGAAGGAATTTGCTTGGGTCTGGATGGGTCTGCTTTTCCGGGCTCACCCCTCATGACATCTCCCAGGTTAAAGTGGGACAAACCTCTGCAGCATCCTTTGCCCTCGCCCATCTGCACATCCCATTCTAGCAAATGTGGATTTTCCCCTCCCCTCCCACAATGAAAGTGGAATTCAACCCCCCTCCTGCACCCCCAAATCACAGGGGAATTTGTGCTTGTGTGATGCTTTAGCGGGGAAGAGGTACTTGGGGGAGGTGGTGGTGCCATGGCTGGCAGAAGAAGTGTTGAAATTGCAGGGCATTTAAAGGGCTTTCAATAACTTTTCCTTGCCAAGGGCGGGTGGAGCACTCAGAAAATGTACAATCATGCTCGACATGCCCCTTCTAGATCATGGCCAATCACAATGGTGCTGCTGACACAGTGACATTTTGCCCACAATTGCACCACAGATCCCTCCTCTGAGGGATTAGCCTTGGAGGCCGAGCAACAGGGAGGGGCTACCCTCTCCCACAACTGGAGTTTGGCTGGCCATGGCTTGGTGAATGTCTGCAGTGTGAACTGGAATTAAGAACTGGAGCCCTGGCCATGATTTACTGTGGTTAGCCATTACTAGGGGTGTGCATGAAATCGGCTGGCTCAGTTCAGTTCGGGTCTGAAGCTTGTGGTCTTTCCCTTAAAGCAGGATTTGTACCTGTAGTTATGAAAATGACTACCTAGGAGAGCTGGTCTTGTGGCAGCAAGCATGAATTTCCCCCTTTCCTAAGTACCCTGGTTTGCATTTGAATGGGAGACTACATGTGTGAACACTGCAAGATATTGCCCTTAGGGGAAGTGGCCACTTGCATGCAGAAGGTTCCAACTTCCCTCCCTAGCATCTCCAAGATAGGGCTGAGAGAGATTCCTGCCTGTAACCTTGGAGATGCTGCTTCCAGTCTGTGTAGAGAATACTGAACTAGGTGGGCCAATGGTTTGACTCAGTAGAAAGCAGCTTCCTAAGTTCCTATGACATCAAACCTCTGTTTGACATCATGTGTGCTCAGCAGCAGAGATGAAGTGGTGGGGGCAGATCATTTAATTATCCCTGCCTAGGCAAGATTTTCAAGAAGCAAGAAGTGCAGATAAAAGGAATCTACTCACCCCCTCCTATTCCCAGCAGTTCATTGAGAAGTAGCTGCATAGGAAATAACAAATCAAGAGGCCACACTTCTGCCCCATCTTAATGTAGCCCCAGCTCCACCTCTCAGTAATGAACACTGCACTAGTTTCTCAATATGTCTGAAATCAACTACATTTAGACCTTGGACTACAATAAGAATTAAAATACAATTTCCCTCCTTTCAAGAAAATCCCAACATCTTGTCAGATTTACATCTATCAATGGGAGTTTCCAAAATAACAACCCTAAGATAATTACCAGGAATGCTGCGATAGATAATGAGGGGCATAAGTGGGCACAGTTGGGAGCTGCACACACGCATTGGAGCAGAGACAAGAATAACACAGGGGGTACCAAGCACCTGCTCAGTGGAAATGTCACTTGTACCATATGCTCACAGAGCCTTTAAAGCAAATCAGAATGTGGGAAGGAGTCCAAGAGACTATTTTTCCTTGATAGCTAGACCAGATTTAGTAAGGTGTGTAAGAGGTATTTTTGTTCTTATGTGATATTTCTTGAAGATCCCTGTTTTGTTTCAGTCCACCCAGCATTATATCTGCAGTCAAGGAAGAATGATGTCAAAGGGTAGCAATAATGGCTGCTACCCTTCTGCTAATTTAGCCTCAAGTATCTAATATCAGACAGGAGATCAATAATAATAATAGTTTCTATATCGCCTACTCTCCATCAGATAGGATTCAAATTGTTTTAAAGAAGAGTGTTATAATACAACATTAACACCAAATAACAGTTAGAGGTGTGTGGAACAGCTCATTGGAATTGCATTCTGAAATCCATATTCCTTGTCCAGAATAACAGATATTATTCTGCATTTCACCTGCCATTTTGGATGGTCAATATTTTGTTGCCATATTTCTTTATTGATAGTAAATTAAAGCTGGAATACAGTAAAATGCATAAACCTGGTTAACACAATCATTCAAATCTAGGTTTAATGTGGGTTACCAGCAATAGTGTGATTGTGTGAACCCACATCAAGGCAGGAATCTCAGATTCATCTTGGGTCATAACCACCTTGTTGTGGGTTCACACAATCATGGTAAACCACATTAAATCAAAGTCTTAACCTTAGTCTCTTGCTCATGGAATTGCTCATGCATACACCATTCACTTCTTCAGATGAACACTGTAAATGTGAGCACGGCAGGAGAGGGAATGAGGAAGATGACTGACATGCTGGCAGAACTTCAATTCCTGCTTTGGGCAGTGTACACAGTTACACAGTGAAAGGCAGTGTTACCTTTCAGGTAACATCCAAAGAAGGCTAAGGTGTGAATAGGGCTCTAGATTCGAAAGACTGTGAGCTGGGTCTCATGATCAGTGAGACTTGGTTTTGGAGGGTGCGCAGGCTAAGCCTGCTCTCCCCGCAAACAAGCAGGGAGGGAGCCCTGGGCGGCTGGATCGGCTGCCCACACAATTGCCAGCTCCGTGATGGAGCTGACAGGGCTGGGGAGCTCGGGGGCCACGCAGCCCCCGGAAGCTCCAGTGGTTTACACGAGCAGCGAGTGCACAGGGCATACTGGGGAGACCCCCGGAACCAGGAGGTGGCTTTTCGCCTCCCCTCGGGATCTATTCGTGAGTAACCGTGGAGCTGCGGCTACTCATGATCTGTAAAACCAGGTTTGCGGAGCGCTTGCTCTGCAAACCTGGCTTTAGGGGAGGTCTACAAAAGCGGGCTAGCTGCTTGTAAGCCATCGGGCTCGCCTGCAAGCCTGGTGGTTTACATGAGCAGCAAAAATCGGGCTAGGCTCTTCTAGCCCGATTTTTGCTACTCGTGAGAATAGCCCCTATGTGAACCAGACCATAGCGTTCGCTTTGATTAATTCAGTTCACAATTCACAAGTTAGTTCAGAGTGAGGGCAATGGTTCTTGACTTCATAGTAATGGTCATGTTATTGCAACAATTGTGACTGAAGTATTTCTCTACATCTTCATGTAGACAAATGTGATTGGCTCTTTGAGAATATGTTGTTATCTTATTCACAGTGTGATCCTTGGGATTACAGTCTTAGGTGCAAGAAGACTTAATTAAAATAATATCACTGGAAGCACAGCCAAGAATGGCTGGAGAACAGCAGTGAACATGTGCAAAAGAAAGAACATTAGGACATTCAAGGGAACATTTCTGTCCCTACAAAGGTCCCTATCTCCAACTCCCTTATTTTAAAAAAACTTTCAAATATTAGTAGGCTCCATTTGGATAAGCAATTACATGCAGTACTGAAAACAACATTACAAGCAAGGTCTTTCCCCCCAAATAATTATAAAGGTCAAGGTAAAGTGTGCCGTCAAGTCGATTTTGACTTCTGGCACCAACAGAGCCCTGTGGTTTTCTTTAGCAGAACACAGGAGGGGTTTACCATTCCCTCCTCTCACGCAGTATGAGATGATGCCTTTCAGCATCTTCCTATATCACTGCTGCCCAATATAGTACCAGCAGGGAATTGAACTGGCAACCTTCTTCTTGTTAGTCAAGCATTTCCCCACTGCGCCACGTAAAATGACATAATTATAAATGTACCCATTGTTTATTTTCAATATATATTCCGCTTTCCCCCTCAAAGTGCTGTTCAATGTTCTTACAATATTTTAAAAGAATCTTAATAAAAAATTTAAAACAGCAGACAGAAAAATAAAATCACCCTATAAACCTATTGGTTAAACCTATAGGCTAAAACCATCCAATACATAATTAAAGGTACTCAGATTGAGGCTTCTTGAAGCAAAACTGTTTTCAGTTGATGGTGAAGACTCATGGGGAGTCCCAAATTATTATTTATTTATTTTACTTATTATTTATTTTATTTGTATTTATCATTATTAACAATGGCCTTCAGATTTCGGCCATTATGGGCCACTTAGTTTGCTCTCTTGCTTTTTGTATTAGATAGCCATACTTTTACTTTAAATTTTACTTCTACTTCTGATTTTTATAGTATTTTATAGTTATTATAATTCCATAACAACAGTTCTATTTTATTTTCTTTACCATATGCTTGTATTGTGTCACTCACCTCTAGGCTTCTAGTACGTCACTTATTGTGTTTTACATTTTTATTGCTCTTATGCTGGTCTAAGACCAGAGGGGCTCTCACCCCTGGACTACTGGGCTGAAGTCCAGGGACTCCACACCCCCTGGGGGCTCCCAAATCCTTTTTAGTCTGCCCTGGGTGGTGTGGTCACATTAAAAATGTGTTTAAAATACTGTGTTTGTGGGTGGGTGGGTGGCTACCAAAAGTCTTTAGGTCTAGGCTCCCAAATTACCTAGGTGCACCTCTGTCTAAGGCCAAAATAAAGGTGATTGATTGATAGATAATTTATATACTGCCTGACTCCAAAGGCTCTAGGCAGTTTAGAAAAATAAAAAATGGTTGGGCTCCAGCTCCCAACTCCTCCTTGTGAACACCTAAAAGCTTTACTTGCAAGTGCAACTGGGCAGTGGCAGTTGCGACAACAGAATGGGAGACCCCTCCTTTCTCTCTCCTTCCCTCATCCGCTCTTCTTTTTCTTCTTCCATTGCTGTAACTAAAATGCAGTTTTTACAGGGCCCCTAGTGTTTGGAATGTAGTGATGCTCCAGGTTTGAGGGAGAGGGTGGGGGGAAGGGGAAGGAGCAGGCAGAGGGCAGCCAAGCTACAAAGCAGGTGGGAAGACAGAGCAAACCATTCTCCCCTACCCCACAGTTATTCTCCAGCTTAGATTGCAATAGGAGCCTGAGAAGTATGGCAAGACGGGCCCAGTCAAAACACGAGAGCACATCACCAGTGTGTCAGATTTTGAATTGGGCAACATTACAATTTTTATCACTATGATTAGAATGTTGGAAGTTAAAGGACTTTGCGCTGTCTCTTGTCTCAGACAGTGTAGGACAGACTAGTAAGTCAGAGGGCTAGAAGGTCAAGACATTGGTCATCCCTTCTCTACTGCTCTGACACTATCCCTTTGGATACGTAGATTGCTAATCTCAGGGATTAACTTCCTTCCTCTCTCTCTTCCCTACCTGCCCTTCTACCTTGCAACATGGGAAGCCTCTCTCCCTACACCATGTGTGCAGAGAAGATGCAGAATCCATCTGCATCCAGCTAGATAGATAGATTAGAGATCCTAACTCCTCACTTTCCTATCTAGAATGGAGTTCCTTATATATTGATTTGATTATATATTGATATAGATATTGATTATATATTGATTATAATATTGATTATAATATTAATCAATATATTGGTTATATATTGATTTGAAACTATGAATTGGCTCCAAGTTACTTTACTCTCAGCATGCACGCATGCCTAACTAAATCCGCTGTGTTGTGCCTCTGTGCACTCTGCTATAATGAGAAAGGGATTCTCTCATCACATAGAATTTCCAACATAGAACAGCCCTGGTTTTAAAGTCTTAAGATGTCTTGGCCCAGCCTGTAACAGCTAGGGATGTGTGCCCAAACTGTCCAAACCACTCACAAATGCAATGACCATCAGGACTGATTCCACACATGCTTTCAAAATAAAATATGAATTATATGAATTAATTAATTGTTAATATTGATCACCCAAAAATAAACACAATGATCACAGCACGCTAGCAGGGAGCTCATCTGGAGATGTTGAGCCCTTGCCCTGACACCCAGAATAGATTGAGAGTAAACAACCTGCTTACAAAAGAGAAATGCTAACCTAAAATGGTTGATGGGTCAGTGTGGACAGGACACCAATCGCCTCAATGATCAGGATGCTTGGAGAAGGTCCAGTGATGAATGCTAAGCTGCACATAAACTTCTACTCTGACCTGGATCAATCCCTTTGACTTAGTCCAATTGCCAAGTAGTGTAAGTGAAACAGGATATAAAAGGTACAGGTTTTTAACCTCATCAGGCCAAAAGATACTTTCAATCATTGTCGTTCTGCAATAAATTGATCTTTATTTAATGTGTGTGATTTTCATATTGGGAATAGCACAGAAATGTGATTGCTTTCTTTGTTCAGGCCATAAGGTATAGTTCTTTAAATTACATGCCCGTTTCAAACACTTCATGCCAAATTCATATCAATCAACGAAGCATCATCAAGAGTAAGGGTTAATAGTAAACAATTTCTGGGCCTTCACCCACAAAGCAGCTGGTTTTTAGTGCCCATGAATACCAAGAATCCACAGAGGCTCATATACCATTCAGAGCTGACGAAGAGCTTTGAGAAGGAATTGTGCTCAGTTTACATATCAGTTGAGTATTATGTGCTGCCAAATTCTGAGCTGGTATTCTGTTCCAAAGGTGAGGTCCATGGGTTGCCACAGCATAGGTGCCACAGTCTGGTGAGGATATCAATAGGGATCCCAGCAGGGAATTCAGTAGAGAAACAGGACCAGAGACAGATCAAGTGACCAGAACAGGATCACCAACAGGTTGGCCTGCAACTGGACTGATGTCAGGGTTCTGTCCCCTACAGGAGCTGTTGGGTCTTTAGGAGGCCATGCTCTGCTTCTTAGGCACTGGCTCCAGAGAAGCAGAGGAGTTTTATGTATTTCTGAGAGTTCTAAGGTGGAGCCCTTAAAATCAAAGGAGGAGGTTAGACCCATTTTCTCTATGCACGTTACTACTACAAGTTTCTGGGGTTCTCTTTCGGAAGTGGTAAGTTCGAAGACTCTTTCTAGGGGAGATCCAGGGGCGTAACGAGGCTGGAGTGGGCCCAGAGACAAAATTTTAAAATGGGCCCCTCGCTGATATGCACACACTCACTGATACACCCTCGAGGCGTGGGGGCCCCCAGGCAGCCACCTCCCCTTGCCTAATGGTAGTTACGCCCCTGGGGAGATCCCTGAACTCCCATCTGCCATGTTCTCAGCCCCCTTCTCTAATAATAGTAACCCTAACTCCTGAGCTATGAAAGCAGACTAATGATAAACTTCACACCATCGCTATGGAATTGCAAGGAAATGAAATATTTCCTGGATGAACATGCAGTAGATCCTATTAATGCAATGTATATTTCATAGTCTCCTTACAATTTTAGGAAACTGTCCCATAATGCTTCTTCCTTACCTGATCACGAATCTCTGCATTCTCAAGTTGGGCACGGAAAGCCCAATCAATTGTTGATTGGGCACAGAAAGCGCAATCCATTTTTGCAATTGGGTAAGTTTAATGATAGCTTTACATCCTCTCAGTAGTTCAAAATATGGGACCGGGTCTCACGATCAGTAAGACCCGGTTCAGCAGGGTGCGCAGGGAGAGTGGGCTAAGCCTGCTCTCCCTGCACACAAGAGGGGAGGAAGCCCTGTGCGGCTGGATCGGCCACCCACAGGATTGTAGGCTCCTTCATAATAATGAAGGAACCTCAACTTTGCCTGAAATTAACTCTGAGGAAATTCAGGAGTTCCACATGCCCATGATGAGTCCCAACATCACATGGACTGCATTTACACATTAGCTTTGGGGTGCTTTTTCTAATATAGGAAGCCCTGGCAGAATTGAGTGCAAGTTCTCCAACTGGGATTAAGTGTCATATTGATTTTTGTGTAAATGATTATATCAAACGTGGCACAAATAATTATTTTCCATACATCTCTAAGCCATCTTCAGATGCTAACAATTTTCTGGTGCTTCTGGCTTGGGGCAATCCTTTTAATTAGACTATACGGAAGATTGATCTGAATGACTGCATCTTGAGATGAATGCTTAATTCAAGTTTAATCTGTGTACTGTCAGAGTATACAATGAAAAAATATTAATCTTGTGGACGAAGAAACAAAAAGCCATTCTTTACCAACTGTAAAGTTATTCTGTGCACAAGTTAACTGTGCACAATATGCAGCTGTTCACATGACCGCGTGCACAGTTGGGGGGATGGGGGGTGGAGGCAGGATTCAACCTATCTTCCTCCAGATGACAGCTCCGGCGGTGCACAAGCCGTGCACCCACGTGACCAGTGCTGCCAGGAGCAGCACAGATGACTCTCTGCACTGTTCCATGCAGAGCTGGGCTGGCCTTCAAGAATCTCCCAATGCACTGCACGACATGTGTGATGCATTGGGGGATTCCCTCAAGAGACAGACGCTCTATGCGCCCATCCCTCTGTACAAACAGCTGGAAGCAGCCTGGCTTGCACATGAACAGCAAGTCCAGGGTAAGGGAGCATTCGTTCCCTTAAGCTCGGCTAACAGCCGGGCTAAAAGGCTGGGCTAGGTGGTGCTGTCCCACTGGGATTGGGCCCAATCCTGGCGTTTCTCACATGCAGCCTAACCCATGCTGGGTGTCCCTAGCCTGAGTTAGACTGTGCTTGAGAACAACCTTAGTATGAATTTTTAAATATTTAATGCATAGAAAGACTAATGTTTATTCCTCAACCTGACTGATATTTATTCCTCAATTCATTTTGGTAAGACTCCTTATTTAAACTGATAACAGAAGAAGACATAACAGAGTACAGATGTGGAGAAAGGAAATTGAGGGTAATGATACCACACATGCATAGCTGTAAATATGGGGAAACAGCAACACCTAGCCAAACATACCTCATGTTCACCTTTGCTGTTGCAAGCACTGGAAAATCTATTGGAAGGAACCCTTAGGTAATCATGGCCACCAGCAGTCAGTACCTGTGAAGAGACATCAGCAGTGTTTTGAGATTCAATAGCAAAGTGGTAGTTGAAACATCTGAGAACTGAAAGAAGCTGGTAAACACCTTATTTCCGTTTTGCAAACATCAACAAAGCACAAAGCAGTCCAGTACAATAAAAACCCATACAGTACAGAAAAGCAATGCACACAACCAGAAAAACCACAGCAGCCCAGAACCCCCTCGAGTGTGCAGAATGGTGCTACACCATAATTAACTTTATATGTTTTCTCCACCACCACTAATTTTAAAATGTATTATGAAAGCCAACTCAAGAGCTTCTGTTAGTTGGAATATAAATATTTCAATTAATTAATAAGTTTCTTGCCTCCCTCTTCTGCTATGCACCATTTAATACTAATGTTTGTAATGTTCTTAAGAAATCAGAGAGTTTTCTAAGTTTAAACAAACACAATTCTTTTACTAAAGATCTCTCTTAGGAGAGAGCTCTGCTTGCTCACATTTATCACACACTCCCACTTGCTTCTAGTAGGCCAGACTCAGTGAGCTCTAAAAAATAAACAAGTGAAACAGCTCTTAAAAGTACAGTGTACTATTCCCACAATATGCCCATGCTTTGCTTTCCATTCATTCCCTTTTCTCATTTTTTCCTTCTTTCTGAAAAAATTCCAAATTGTTTGGGAATAACCCTAAATTTTGGAATTATGCAAAACAGTAAACCATATAAATTAAATGCATGCGGATAATTTATTCTTAGCCCAATATCTCAGTTTTCTTTTATTGTGCAAAATACAGTCAGTTTCATGATATATGCAAATTCTTGAAAATGAGAATTTCTTCTCTGTGAATTTCAGTGGCCTGTACCAGCTATTTTGTTCTTACTGTTCCCAGAAGAAACTCTTCATTGCTAACTATACATTGTTATCAGTCATTGAGGAACAAAACTCCTCTTTTCAGAAAGGAGGGAATCGCACGGTATAATTTCAGACATAGGGAATATCACACCATTGATTTCTGCACTTGGATACACAGAAAATGTGTTATATGAAGAAAAGGAGTCCATATATATTATGGTCTCCATGACAACCATATGTGAAGATTCTCCTGTGAATGGAATCATATGGTTAAAAGCCTGTACAGAGAGTCATCCAGCATATGTTTGTTTGTCTGTGCATTGGTGTGTTGTCAGAGAAATTAAAAACACTGGCCCTGTGCCTGGGCTCTATATGTTGGGAAGTCCCATCTTCACAAAACTCTTACATATGTATGTTCTGAATGCACAATTTTTACCTCCATTTTGAGGGAGGAAGTGGAAGAAAGGCGTGGACAACATAGCTGGATGTTTTACAGGCCACAATTTTATTCATAGTGGGTGGCATCCTGACTAATACTCAGTTTAAAGCTCCTTTCTCTATGCACCCCGCCCCCACCACTGGCAAATTGCAGGTATGTGAGGGAGCAACTCGGATCGAGGCTGTGGAATTAAGTAGGCCCCAATCCCACCCCACCATGATCCTGATCCAGTAGGGGCCATGATCAGACAGGCTGCTATTTAACATTAAAAAGCAAGCACAAGCTTATGAAGCAAATGCTTTTTTAAAAGTCTAGCATGACCCTTGTTCAATCTGAAGTAGCAAAGAGAAACTATTGGGCTGCATGGAGAAGAATTCCCAGTTGGGTTTCCTCTAACTTCCATTACATGAAAAATCTGTTTTTGTATGATGGCTCTTAACATAAATCTTGGAGTATGTAAAGGGCTACCAGTCCTATGCTTTCTGGTCTGCTATCTATATTTGACAGCACTGTTATGGTTGCTGTAGCAACAATTTTTGATAGTATTTTTTTTCAGCATTTAACGTCTGAAAAAATGGAAATATGTGTTCACATCCCTTCCCTATCTCCAGTGTGCCAGCTTCCATCATTCAAAAGAGGTGCCAGAAAAGATTTTGTATTTGATGCTGAATTTAAGTTTTCAAAATAAGAACTAATTAGACATCCAATATCCAAACAAGGTTCCCACCCCCCACCCTTTCAGTCTGGGTAAACAAATATATTTGTCTAAATTTTACAGAGAAAAGATTTTTCAAGGTAATGAACCTTAATGGATAATTAGTATATGTCCTGCAATACTTTGAAATTCATAAATTTAAAGCATCTAGTTTGTGTCAAGCTATGTCTATTGGATGCAGAACATATATAGCACTAGGAAATACATGATCACAATACATCACAAAAATAAAATAGGAAATAACTTATGTTTTGAACACTGGAGATCTCAGAGCAACATGCACTAGGGTCTAAAATGAGCCATTTCATTTTAAAATACAGTATGGCATTTGTCTCGCGTTTATAACATTACAACGGTTAACATCCAGACTACTGTTTGTGTGGCTGTGTGACCTTCAGGGACATTTATTTATTTATGTTGATGTACAGTGAGCTTCAAAGGAAAAGGGAGATCAGCAAAAATAATCCCTTCTCTTGCTCGTGTGACACTACAGTAGGTAGTCTGGAATGCAGCACTTTTGCACCTGTGCAGTGCTAGTCTGGATGTCAGTCCATCTTTTCAAAAGTATATTTATAGTATTCTTCTGTCTCTTAAAAGGATTAACCACCAATTAAAATGTTTAAAAGTGGATTGTTTTACAATTTGGAATGACCAGGTCTGGAGGAAATATGATGCAAATTATGCTATATTGTACATGAGGATCCCAGATGCCATAAAAGCTCAGTTCCTTTACCCATTATGAGCTCCTGTGAATTCCATGCAAATCAGAACATGGAGGCTGTTTCCTTTTCACATGGCAGAAGTGACAAAGCAGTGTTTTAAATTGCCAGGGAATAGAAAATACTTGTAGCAAGCAAGGATGGGCAAGCAGGAGGCTGCTTAACATGAAAATGAATGAGGCCCCTTCAAGATTTAAGCTCAAATGTCGAAATCAGTTTGGGACGATTCTGAAGTTTGAAGTGCTTGAGTAAGCCTAGTTCCCCACTACCCTGTTCTGGTCCCCAAAGGGGAAAAGCTTACCTTGGGGCAGGGGCCAGGATGGGAAGCTGACTTTGGCAACTCTAGAATTAAACAATCTTAGTCAACCAGCACTGTAAGACAACAGTATGCTGGGGTGGGGGGTGGGGAGTATTTCTTTCAACATGCTGAATGCTGGGAGGGAGGTATCCGGCGGAGGGGGGGGTATCTTTGGGAATATGAAATAGTGCAGGATCTTCTGTTTTTAAATCTGGCAATAGAAATGTCAAAGATGCAAAACACATTTTAATGTTACAGGCATCTGATATGAAGGATATAGAGTGTGAGTATAAACATGCAAGGCATTGATCCTTTAGTTCATACTAGCCAATATTTGGCCTTCAGTGATTATCTGCCTAAGCAGAATACTACATAAAAAGCCACACAAGAGGACAAGGCTATGATGAACAATGATACTTAGAAGCAGAACAAGTTAACAGCACCCAAAGTCACACAGAGACCACTTCCATTTTTCAATATGCAATCAATATGCAGAACTATTACTCTATCATTGCTGAAGGCACAAAGCCAGTTTAATTAGTATGGGTGAGCATGCTTCTGCATAGTAAAAAGAGCTCATTTATTGAGAGATAAAGAATGAAGGCATTATTCCTTCTACTATACAATGATGATGATAATGATGACAATTATGATAACAAAAATAAATAATAGCTATCTACAAGCATCTAGTATTCATACAGCTTGCTGGATGCTTCGCTTTGTATCATTTGGGTTATTTTATTCACTACATAGCACACTGTATGCCCCAGAAATGTAAAATATTTTGTTTATAGCACTTTGATGGTATGAATCTTGGGAATGTTTACTTAGTGGCAAACTGATGGGTGATAAGGCACCTCAAAGCGACATCCTAGGAAACATAAGGATTTTTAGCAAAATCTCCCACGGAATTGGCAGTTGTTACTCTTTCCTGCTTATGTATACATTCATGTACATTCACGACAGAGCACAAAATGATGGGGCCATGCCTGGTCTATGCCATGGGTTTTACAGTCCTTCATCCTTCCAGTCACCCAGTGCAGCTGGTCTTATTAAGCTCTACTTACAAAATGGGAACTTAGGTTGAGAGCTAGTCATGCCCTAGGCAACCCAGTGAATGAAAGAAATCTTCAGCATGTTACAACAGCCTAAAACCCCCACCGTAAATAAGCATATTTAGTTGTGTTATTAATCTTTTCTGTTTACAACTCTCTGTATGTGTGTGTGTTTGTTGGATGATAAAGCTTCTCTTAAACATTTCAGCACAATTTCAGATGTGTACCTGTGGATACATTGTGATACATTTATCAAGCCTCTGCCATGCGACCAAATCTGCTATATCTTTCTATAGAATCTAAGCTGTTTATCAGCTTCTGGGAGGGAAGCTAAGCTTGGAGAAGAAAGAATTGCCATTTTCTCTCCAGGAATTCAACTCCTAGTGTTATCCTGAGGCAAGCGATCATTAGGCCCAGGCAGAACCCCATCTGTTGATGGGTAGGTATTGTGACGAATAAGCTGATGGATGGATGCCACAGACCAGTTACGTATCTTGCTATTGATGGGTAGTCTTGGCCTGAGGAGTGTTTATTTGTGTTCCCTATGGGAGTTATGATTTGTGGATTAAAGATATCTGTATTACTTAGGTACAAAATAAATCTATCCTCCTGAGGGAATGTAGGACTCTGGCTGTTGCTGATTTCATGTCTTTCAGCAGGGTAACTCTGATGAGAATATTCTCTAGAGATGGGGAGAGGTTTGAGGAGTGATTGACTTTAGCACTGAAAACCCATTTTCCTTTGTGGTCATGGACAGTTCAAAGGGAATTCTCCTGTACTGAAAACATTTGCATGCTTGAGTCTCAAGGACTAGTAAGGTCTGCTGGGCATGTGCCTCTGCCAAGTTGATTGACATTTAAAAATCTCCCGAGGCCGTTACTCTCTTTGCCAGGACAAGGCTCTCAATTTGGAATTTATATTCTTCATCCAAGGCCACAATACCTGTTAGGTATATTTGGAATTACAAGCAACTGATCTACTTTGGCAACACAATTTAGAGTGTAAGTGATTATGCACCAGCAATCCTGGCTGGACTGGCAATACAGGGCAGAACCTGATGAGCTTTTTATAATTGTTATTATTGCACAATCCACGATTCAAAATGTCTGAGTGCACATATTTCTAAAAATATTGTACATGGGAATGTACATTTTTGAAAGGTACTGTGGAAGCAAAGACTGCCTCAGTCATTAGCAAATATATCTTTAATGTGAATTAAAAGGCAATGAAGAGATGGGTGAATGTTAAACATATAGAAGGAAGCAAAAGCAGGGGTTACCAGTGCATAGGCTTAATATAATCACAGATATTTCAGCTAGGAATGTTAAGTAGGTCAGACAGTAAGCATTTACCATAAGCATTATCACTGATTTTAGAAAACAAATAGATACATAACGGAAAAAATAGCTAACAATGGGCAACTTCCACACTATTTCATCCTAAGCACCACTGAAATCAATGAAACTAGGTAGTCATGACTAATAACAGTCCTATTAATTTCAATAGGAGTTAGTCTAGATCAGGGCCGCACAGCTTTGGCTCTCCAGCTGTTGTTAGTCTACAACGCCTATCATCCCTGACTATTGGCCACTGCGGCTTGGTATGATGGGAGTTGTTAATGCCTGCTAACTGAGCAAAGAGACACCTTTTAAAGTGGTGATTCTCTAGGAGAGAGCAACTGGCCCTATCCAATCCCAACACAGCATCCCTCCAGTGACTGTTGCTGGTGTCTACCTTATGTTTCATTTCAGAATGTGAACCCTTTGGGGACAGGGGACCATCTTATTTATGTATTTATTTTTCTATGTAAACTACTTTGAGAACTTTGGTTGATGAGCGGTATATAAATGTTTGTAGTAATAGTAGTTGTAGTCCATAAGAACAGCCCTGCTGGTTCAGGCCCAAGACCCATCTAGTCCAGCATCCTGTTTCACACAGTGGCCCACCAGATGCCGCTGGAAGCCTACAGGCAGGAGTTGAGGGCATGCCCTCCCTCCTGCTGTTACTGCCCTGCAACTGGTACTCAGGCATCCTGCCTTTGAGGCTGGAGGTGGCCTATAGCCCTCCGACCAGTAACCGATGATAGATCTCTTCTCCATGAAGTTATCCAAACCCCCCTTAAAGCCTTCCAGGTTGTTGGCTGTCACCACATCTTGTGGCAGAGATTTCCACAAATTGACTATGCATTGTATGAAAAAGTACTTCTGTTTGTTGGTCCTAGATTTCCTGGCAGTCAGTTTCATGGGATGACCTCCTGGTTCTAGTGTTATGTGAGAGGGAGAAGAATTTCTCCCTATCCACTTTCTCCACACCATGCATGATTTTATAGACCTCTCTCATGTCTCCCCACAGTCATCTTTTTTCTAAACTAAATAGCCCCAGGTGTTGTAGCCTTGCCTCATAAGAAAGGTGCTCTAGGCCCATGATTATCTTGGTTGCCCTCTTCTGCACCTTTCCCAGTTTGGCAATGTCCTTTTTTAGATGTGGTGACCAGAATTGTATTCAGTACTCCAGATGTGGGTGCACTATAGTTTTGTATAAGGACATTATAATATTAGCAGTTTTATTTTCAATCCCCTTCCTAATGATCCTTAGCATGGAATTGGCCTTTTTTACAGCTGCCGCACATTGAGTTGACACTTTCAACGAGCTGTCCACCACGACCCCAAGATCCCTCTCCTGGCCAGTCACTGACAGCTTAGATCCCATCAACGTATACTTGAAGTTGGGGCTATTCGTCCCAATGTGCATCACTTTACGCTTGCCAACATTGAACTGCATTTTCCATTTTGTTGCCCACTCACCCAGTTTGGAGAGATCCTTTTGGAGCTCCTCACAATCCATTTTGGATTTCACTACCTGAAAGAGTTTGGTATCATCTGCAAATTTGGCCACCTTGCTGCTTACCCCTGCTTACCTCTGTTGTCACCCCGAGACTTTGGAACATGCTTCCTGTGGGAATAAGAGTCTCCCCGTCTCTAGTGGCTTTTTAAAAGTGTTTGAAGACTCATCTTTTTAACTTTTTAACTTTTAGACTGTTTATTGATTTGTTTTAAATTGTTTTCAGAATTTTAATTGATTTTAATGTTTTGTTTATTGCTTGTTGTGAACCACCCTGAGACCTTGGTTTGGGGCGGTGGGGGACCCCACTTTTTACTTCCCTCCATTGTGAAAACTCTCCATTTATACCTACCCTCTGTTTCCTGTCCTTCAGCCCTCTGTTTCCTGTCCTTCAACCCACTGTTTCCTGTCCTTCAGTTAGCAATCCACACATGTACTTGTTCCCTTATCCCATGACTGCTAAGATTTCTCAGGAGTCTTTGATGAGGAACTTTGTCAAAAGCTTTTTGGAAGTCCAGGTATACTGTGTCAACTGGATCACCTTTATCCACACTTGTTGACACTCTCAAAGAACTCCAGAAGGTTTATGAGACAAAATTTACCTTTGCAGAAGCCATGCTGGTTCTGTCCCTGCAGGGCCTGTTCTTCTTTGTGCTTTACAATTTTATCCTTTCCATCAATTTGCCTGGAATGGACGTTAAACTAACTGGCCTGTAATTTCCCAGATCACCCCGGATCCCTTTTTGAAAATTGGTGTAACATTTGCTACTTTCCAGTCCTCCAGTACAGAGCCTGATAGCAGGGATAAGTTACATATTTTAGGAAGGAGGTCGGCAATTTCACATTTGAATTCTTTGAGGACTCTTGGATGGATGCCATCCAGCCCTGGCGATTTGCTAGTTTTCAGTTTTTCCAGACAGTTTAGGCATCCCCAAACTGTGGCCCTCCAGATGTTGCTGAACTACAACTCCCAGCATCCCTAGACACATTTTTTTGTGGCTGGGTATGCTGGGAGTTGTAGTTCAGCAACATCTGAAGGGCTGCAGTTGGGGGATGCCTGGTTTAGAACATCATCTCTTGTCACTTCTATCTGTCTCAGTTCTTTAGCCTCCATCCCTAAAAAGCCTGTTTTGGGAACAGGTATATGCTCAGTATCCTCTGCCGTGAAGACGGCCGCAAAGAACTCATTTAGGTTCTCTACAACCTCCATATCTTCCCTTTCACTCCCTCATTGTCTAATGGCCCAATCGCCTCCCTGGCCGATTTCCTGCTTCTAATGTATTTAACAAAGTTTTTGTTATTCCCCCTGATGCTTTTTGCTAAATGTTCCTCAAACTCTCTTTTCACCTCCCTTTGCACTTCTTTTGCCAGAGTTTATGTTCCTTTCTGTTCTCTTCATTTGGACAGGCTTTCCAATTTTGGAAGGAAGTCTTCTTCCCTTTTATGGCTTCCTTGACGATACCTGTTAGCCATGCTGGCATCCTCCTGGACTTAGTGGAGAGTTGGAGAGTTGAAGTTGTGCAGCCCTGGTCTAGATGCTGCCCAATAATTTATTATACTATTGCAAACCATGGCCCACATGATGGGGAAAACAATGGCAGTGTTGCTGATTTGCCAGTGCTGCTATGCATGTTGCAGATAGGGATATGCACAGAACCGGTTTGAAGGTCCTTTATGGGCCTCTGATCTGGTTCGACGGCAGCAAGGGTGCCTCTTTAAGAGCAGGGGAGGGTGCACTTACCCCTCGCTGTTTTTCCCCCACCGGCATCCTTTTTTTTGAAAGCTAATTGGGGCGACAGCATACCTCCCTCCCACCCCCTTGCCCTTGTTGGCTGGATATTGCCAAAGTCCCCAACGCACCTGCGCCCATGTGCGCGTCCCTGTGCCAGCACACACAGGTGCGTTGGAGACTTCTGGGGGCAAGAAGAGTGACAGGGAGGTACGCTGCTGCCCCGATTAGCTTTCCAAAAAAAGTATGCTGGCTGGGGAAAAGTGGCAGGAGGGGTAACTGCACCCTTCCCCGCTCTTAAAGCAGCGCCCCTGCCACCTTCGAGCCTCCCCGCCATGGTTCCATGCACATCCCTAGTTGCAGACAGCCTCAGTGATGTTGGGCAAGAGGGCGGCTGCAGCATGCCCACAGTTGTGCAGTGTTACTTACATTGTTTCCAATGTAAATACTATTGCACAACTGCAGGCACACTGTCTTAAGTAGTTGCACAGTTGCCATCTTGTGCAGCACTATCCAGCTGCCTGCAACATGTGCAACAGCGCTGGCCAACTGGAAACATCAGCACTGCATTGCCCCATCATCTGGGCCAATACTTATTATAATATTTATGGCCCAATTGATTATTCCAACAACAAGCTATCAACATAGCTAAAACACACTGGCTGATATCCAGACTAATGCTACACTGGATCTTGAGGGGAAGGGTGATTTTTGTCAATCCCTTCCCACTGAAACCCACTGTGCTCATGGAAAAAATGTCCGTGAGGTTCGCAGAACCCTCGGGGACATATTTTCTGGAGTGCAGTCTCCATTCCTCCCTACACTATAATCCTCCTTCAGTTTTCCCAGATACCTCGTTGTCACAATTCTTCAGTGCCTGTTCTGCCTTTTTGCTTTCTCCCTCTCTTTTCAAACCTTACAAATACTCCTCAAGAAACATAAAGTCCCCACACAATAACATCTCAAGTAACTTCTCCTCCTCCCACACAATGTGGGCAACAAGGCAAGGACTTATCAGGACAAGGAGCAAATTCCTCTCGTGACCTCGTATATGCTTGCTTTGTTCATTTTTAGTCACTTTTATAAAGTACCGAGAGCTGGTGTCCCCACAGACATCAGATTGGTCTCTCCATTTTATAAAGTGGCAAGAGGTGGCATCTTATTTATTAATTAAGAAGCATCTTATTGGTGGCATCTTATTAATTTATTATTTCTCTGTGTAAACTGCCCTGAGCCATTTTTGGAAGGGTGGTATAGAAATTGAATAAATAAAATAATAAAATAAATAAATAAGAGCAAAGAACAAAAATTAGCAAGGTGCACCATGCAAGAGACATTTACAGGAAAAGGAATCAGTTCATTGAGACACGCCCAAATGATTCATTTTTTCAAACATGTCCTCTTCACAGAGCAACAGAATAGCCTTCTTTGGAAGAGCAGTCTTTTTGCAGCCTCTGTTTCAAAGTACTAAAGAAAAACTATAAGGCAATCATGCTGCTGACTAAGCTGGCAATACGTAATGTTGTGCTTTTGCAAAAGTCTTTACAATCATAATTAAAGTACCTAATTTTAAGAACATGATAATCTGATGTCCCAATTCTGAACACATTAAGTGGAAACACATTCCATTAAAATCAAAGAGACTTAATTGCACAAAAATATTTATCATCAAGCAGTAGGACTGCTACTTTCAGCCATGTACTCTGGGGATTTTCAAAGGAAATCATACAATATTAGGAGTTGGAAGAGGCATAAAAATAATCCAATCCAATCCTCCCCCACAAATCAGAGACCTGTAAAATCAGCTCTTCATGGAGTGGTTTGGATTAGCATAGACCATTTATGCATTGCTGTCAAGATTTGGTTAACCACATATTAAATTCTTGCCCTAGAAATTCTGTACTTTGACCAATGCAATGATTAGATTGTACATTTCCCCCAACTTCCTTTCATCATAATTCACATCTTAGAGTAGCTGGCGGGAATGTAAATTCTTGGCTACAGGAGTTGGTTAACTCCTTGTTATGTGAGGGGTTTGTGCCAGCAGCCCTTAAAGAGGCAGTAGTTCCCCTCACTTGAAGAAACCCTCCCTGGACCCAGAGGTCTTTGACAACTATAGACTGATCTCCAACCTCCCTTTTTTAGCGAAGGTGTTGGAGAGGGTTGTATGTGTCCAGCTCGAGAGGGTTTTGGAGGAAACCAATTACCTTAATTCTTATCAGTCAGGTTTCAGGCCTCGGCATAGCACAGAGACAACACTGGTCGCTCTGGTAGATGACCTTCTTCAGGACCTTGATGGGGGTAGTGTCCCTCTCTTGGTCCTTTTAGATCTCTCAGCAGCTTTTGGCATTATTGATCATGCTATCCTTCTCAACCGCCTGCATGGGTTGGGTATCGGGGGCACTGTTTTATAGTAGTTCCATTTGTACATTAGCAGACGTGTCCAGTTGGTATGCATTGAGGACAGGTGTTCTGACCCATGGCCACTTCTTTATGGAGTTCCCCAGGGTTCAGTTCTTGCCCCTATCCTTTTTAACATCTATATGAAGCTGCTAGGTCAGGTCATTTGCCAGTTTGGGGTGAGATTCCATCAATACTCTGATGATACTCAGCTGTACATTGCCATCCCAGACAATGCTGGGGATCCTGTTTCTGTGCTTGCTCGATGTCTGGAAGCTTTTGAGATCTGGATGACTCAAAATAAGCTCAGACTAAACCCCACTAAGACTGAGCTGCTCTTATTCAGCCCTCGTACTGGCCAACAGTTGGATCCAAATCTTTTTTTGGATGGGGTGGTGCTGCCCCCAAAGGAGCTTGTCTGTGACTTGGATGTTCTTTTGGATGTGCGCCTCCTACTTGAACAACAAGTGGAGGCTGCGGCTAGAAGTGCATTTTCCCAGCTTCATCTGGTTCGCCAATTACACTCTTATCTTGATCAGCAGGCACTAATGACAGTGACTCATGCCCTTGTCATCTCTCGCTTAGATTACTGTGACGCGCTTTACCAAGGGCTACCTTTGAAGACGATCAGGAAGCTTCAGCGGGTCCAGAATGCAGCGGCCCGCTTACTTATGAGTGCCAAAAGAGATGATAGGGTAACACCTCTCCTGCAGTCGCTACACTGGTTACCCATTCGCTTCCGAATTCAATTCAAAGTCCTGGTTCTTACCTTCAAAGCCTTGTGGGGCTTGGTGCCTGTTTACTTACAGAATTCCCTTCCCATCCAGTTACATCCCATCCTGTTAGATATTTTCAGAAGGCCCTTTTGTCAGTCCCTGATTTTTTGAGAGGTTCGGAGTTCCAGGACCCGCAAAATGGCTTTTTCAGTTGCTGCCCCACTTCTTTGGAATTCTCTTCCCTTTCAGATTCATCTAGCCCCCTCTCTACCAGTCTTTAAATCCTTGCTGAAGACCTTTCTTTTCCACCAGGCATTTGCCTTGTAGTTTACTTTATTTCCTCTCCATTATTTATTTTAGTTTGTATTTTTAATGTAATTTTTAATTGTAATTTTTAATGTTACCTTATTTACATGTTATTGTACACCGCCCAGACTCTTTGGAGTGGGCGGAATATTAAATGCTTCTAATAAATAAATAAATAATTTATTTATAGCTCTCCTGTGTTGCTGGAAGAGAAACAGCGGGTGGTCTGATCTCTTCCTCCCTCCCCTCCCCAGAATACTTCACTAGCAAATTGCAGGTCAGAAATGACCAACAACACTTTGAGTCAGTGATGCATGCTCTATAAATCCCACCTCTCTTCACAGCTACACTGGCACTGGCCATCTCAGTTTTTATGCTTGGTGTGAGTATGAATTAGCAAAAATTATGAACTTAAGCATCTTTCATATTTCACCAACTATTGTATTCAGGGTTAGTCCTGTGAAATTATTAAGTGGAAACAAAGCCTGGTCACCCAATTCCCCACACAGAGCTTTGATCCCTCTAAGCCTCCTAGGGCTCAGCTAGGGAATAAATTTGTAACATGGACCAGTCTGCAGAGATCTTAACCTGGCCTTCCTTGTCCAATTTGACCCATTATACAGCACAACATCTTTATTAATATAAAGTAGAACAAACCATCATTAATGGCCTTTATGATTTCATTCCCCAGTTTGACCACTAAGCAGCTAAGCAACATGGCTACGTACAAAACTGTTGGGATGTTCATAGACAATCATAATTTGTTAAATGTGGACTGTTATGAAAGTCCCAACTACCATGCATCCTGAGGCTAAAATGAACAGTTTTCACTACTTTGAAATTTAATCCGCGGAATTATTCATTGATAACTGTCAAAGGGCAAATATATATTAAATAATTGAAAAACGTGTTGCCAAAGTACAGTAAGTGGCTAATTAAAAGTGGGTAAAATAAAACAATTGGTTTGGTCAAAGAGCTGCTTAACTTCTTAACATACAATAAATTCAAGGTGACTACTTGCAAATTGCCTTCCCTGTGTTCCAGAGTGCTTTCATATTGATACAAAATTAATTTTTGCTGAGATAAATTGCATGATGGCCCTAGTAAAGTTAGGATTCCCTTACCCTGTAGGGAAGTGCATGAAATGCATTTTGCGTTCCATTCTGAGCTCGGAACGGAATGCAAAATGTGCAAAATGTTCAGTCAGAACAACTGGTTGAGCTGGTTGTTCTGACAGAACGAACATGTTGCATTAGAACGGTCTGACCCCGTTCTGAGCACCATTCCAAAATGGTGCTTGGAACAGGGTCAGAAAATTCTGCCTCAGAATGGGTCGTTCTGTTCCAAGCTTGGAGCAGAGGCCCCCCTCTTTAGGGGTGTTTTGTTCTGAGCTCAGAATGCGTGAAAACGCTTGTTGTGAGGCAGAATGTTCCAACCTCAGAACATTCTGCACATCCCTATTACCCTGTATATTAAAAGAAGTCTCAGCTATCTTACAGTTCTACATTATATGAGGTTTTTCACATGACCAACAGTGGTGGAGCTTGGGGGAAGGCAGGCAAAAAGAAAGTGAGGTTGGATGGACTCCTTTCCCCTCCCTTTTTGCCCAGGTAGCAGATCTGGGCTATATAAGTCTGCAGCAGCTGCGTCAGGAGACCTCCAGATTTTCCAGATGACACAGGCTGCTGGGGTAGACTCTCTTCTACCCAAGCAGCTTGTGTCATGTGAATGGGCTCTGTGTATCTTTTCCTGCTTTCCATCATTCACTGTCTCAATATGATTAAAAGGATAAAAGAAGTTATCTACCTTCACACGGGAGCTGTGTGTGCTTCCGTTTTCTGCTTCTGTGTGGGTAAAAAACAAGGCCAGAGACTCGGGCAGTAATTGAGGAGTTTCTCACGATCCATCAAAAGCGGGCTAAGGGAGCCTAGCCCACTTTTGGAAGATCGTGTGCTGCCATGGGAGCCGTGTGGCTCCCGGCAGCAAACCCTCCAAATTCCCCCGAGCGCTCTGCTAACCCCGTCTATTTGATCCACGCCATGGCAACACACAAGATCACTGCTGGGAGGCTGAAAGAATCGCAGAGCCGGCAGTTGTGTGGGCGGCTGATCTGGCCACCCAGGGCTGCAGGAATGATTGTCTACGGGGAGAGTGGGCTAAGCCCGCTCTCCCCACAAACCCCATTCAGGTGAGTCCTACTGATCATGAGAATCACCTCATTGTCTGTTAAGCATCAGCTGGGTAGGAGGACTTTTCCTCCTACCTCATTCAGCAGCTGGATACAGCTGTTGGGTAGGATGTAGCCCTTCTACCCAATGGACACTTAACAGATAATCACTGCTTGAGTCTCTGACCTTGTTTTTTACTCACATATGAGCAGAAAACAGAAGTACACACAGTTACAGAACCAAGGTAGGATGCTTCTTCTACCGTTTTCATCATCTTGTTAACTGCCTCCCCCACACACACACAAAAAGAAAGCATGTAACACCATGCCCTACATGGAAACACACAGTGAAACTGTTGTAAGTTGATACTGAACAAAAAAAATCCCACTTGAATGCCATAAAAACACACCATAATTTTAAAGCTAACAGAGCTGGTTGCTGTTAAAATAATAAACTATTGATCAGCAATCCTAGGAAAGGCAAATAAGGTAAAAGAAAGAAAATTACACACCCAAGATTGTTAGCAGAAGGGTTTGTGAATGTGGTGGAGGGGAGCTACAAGCTAAATCATGACACCACTTTTTAATGAGCAAGTGGTCCTTGACATATCCCACAGAAGGTTAGAAAGTGCTTCTCCCTTACCTTCAGCTTCTTAAATATATTACGGATTGTATCTGATTATTTCTGAAGAAAAAAACATTCCAATGATGAAATGGCAAGAATGTAGGCAGATGTGATGGATACATTCCAAGCTGTTTTATTTTTTTTTACGTGACAAAGTTATAAAAATAACTGGTGTGCTCATCCTAGATTGTATAGGTTGCTTTTTTGTCATTATGTAAGGGTAATACATCTCACTCACATAAATGTGCCTTTGCACCAGTTATTTATTTTAAAACAATGATAACAGTTCCTGCTGAAATGATCTTTCGCACTTTGTGATGCCTATTAACAAGATACAGTTATCATTTACCTTCATTTTAATATGGGGTGGGTAAGTCCTCAAAAGCCCATCAAAATCTACTTCTTGGGAGTGCATCCCTCATTCTCACAACATTCACTTTCCTGTCCTTTTAGAAATATTATGGTCTCTCATATCCTAACTTAATAATAATATAAAATCCTGCTTAGTCATTAAGTCTGTGTTTAACTTTTAAAAGGGAAATAACTTGTGAAGAAGAAGACAGCAAACAGATTTTCTTAGCTGTGCAATTCACATTCTGGCAACTTTGTCAAAATCTCCTTATGTGGGTAAAACTAACATGTAGGGAACTTTCTTTCAGCTGACCTAAGAATACAGCTTGTTAAAAAGCCTGTTGAAAACTAGTAGGGAAAGGGGTCAAAGATGACTGTACTCAAGTTTCAGCAACCATGAAGTATTATAATATGGAGAAAAGATAACTTTCCTACCCAGTATTGGGTCATACTTTCAGATCTGTTTGAAGCCTTGAAACTCAGATATATGCATGGAGATCTTGTCTTCTACCTTTCTGATCTTTGCACTCCATACAGAATGTGCTAGCACAACAGGCCCTAAAGACAAAATCTGTAGTTTCAGCCATACAAAATAGACTGTTTTGACAGCTCTTTGGGTACTTTACCTTCACAAAGACAAAAATGGCTCTCAGTTAAGTCTAACCGAGGCAAACACTGGCAGACCTTTCACAATGTTAATCAGTTGACAAATGTGGATATGAGCAGTGTGCACAGAAGCCTCCCCCATATCCTACCTAGCCACTTGTCACTGGGGTGAGCCTTCCAGGGACCCCTGAGATGATGTCAAACAAGGCTTCCTAAAAAGGCAGGGGAATAATTCTGTTGAGCCCTTTAATGCCCACTGTGGCCTGCAGCAATGCTTCCTCATGAGTGACCGTCTGCCTGGGAGTTCAGGTTTATAAGTCAGCAAAGCAAGGCAGTCAGGAATTTAGTGTGGCTGGAGAACCACATGTAAATGAAGAAGGAGAGATTAATCTGATTCCTTGCTCTGGAAAGATAGTCCTGTGTCACTAGGAACATAGGAAATAGGAACATAGGAAACTGCCATATACTGAGTCAGACCATTGGTCTATCTAGCTCAGTATTGTCTTCACAGACTGGCAGCGGCTTCTCCAAGGTTGCAGGCAGGAATCTCTCTCAGCCAGCCCTATCTTGGAGAAGCCAGGGAGGGAACTTGAAACTTTCTGCTCTTCCCAGAGCGGCTTCATCCCCTGAGGGGAATATCTTGCAGTGCTCACACATCAAGTTTCCCATTCATATGCAACCAGGGCAGACCCTGCTTAGCTATGGGGACAGGTCATGCTTGCTACCACAAGACCAGCTCTCCTCCCATTTCTTGGTGTTGTAGGGACATGCAGCCAGCCTGCTTACACCACTCAACCACTCTGCTCACCTCAGTGGACAGAAGTAAGCCCATAGGAGGAAAGCCTTTTTTTGTAAAAGGCGTTATTCAATGAAACTGCATATGGGACTCTTGAGGACCTGATAAACAGTAAATAAGTTGCCACTCTTGTTGGATTGGTGTCTTTTAGCACACCTCTTTGGGTGTGCTGAAACTGAGAACAGAGTAGTAGAGGGAGAATGGAAGTGTGCTGATTAGGCCTTTCTCCCATGCTGGCACACTCTTAGCCATTCTTCCTGGGTTAAGTGCTTGTCTGAAAGGGCATCACTGAATGCAAGGGGACTTCTTCCATGTGCTTTAGAACCTGAGGACACCTGGGGAGCATTGCTAAGTATGCAACAGTGCAGGTGCAAGGCTAGTCATTGAGATGGTCCACCCATGGAGACTTGTGGAGTCAGAGCGATTCCTGAATGCTCTGGGGTAATTACCAGTTGGCATGGATGGTGGTCCTGCTGATGCCCTGGTCTCTATAGAACTGTGAATTGACTAGGGCTATTGACATAATAGCTCCCAAATGTCCTTGGCATTCTTATGGGAATCATAGAGCATTCTGGTATGCCACAGAGCTCTGGGTAATGAAACAGGAGGGCCGATGGCTAGAGCGCAGGTGTTGCGCTTCCCAATGCAAGTCTGATTGAGCACGGGTTAGAGCACATTATCATGCCTACCTTGTGGCGGTGATGGTGGTGAAAATGAACTATTTCTCCCCCATTAATGCTTCTTCGTCCAGCAGAGCTTTTCCGAGTGGTGAATGGCCTGGTGAGTGACATCAGGCTGAAAAAAGGATAGTATTGTGCCCTCGGAGGCCTACTGTGATAAATTCGCGAGGCACTTTGAGGATAAAATCATACAGATCCACATGGGATTTGAGGCCACATCTCAGAATGGTCTCTTGCAGGTGTCCAGCGAACTGTCTGGTTCAGTTACTATGGATCAGTTTCAATTGTTGCGGTCTGAGGATGTGGACAGGCTACTTGTAGGGGTCTGGCCAGCAACATGTCTCCTGGATTCTTGCCCATCATGGCTGATAAGAACTAGTCGTAGGGCTATAAATGGGTGGGTCATGGGAATGGTTAATGCCTTGTTGCAGGAGGCGGTAGTTCCACTGGCTAATGCCTTGTTGCAGGTAGTGATGTGCATGCCCCCGAACCGGTCCAGATGGGCACGGGGGGGGTTGTAGCTTTAAGGGCGGAGGGGTAGTACTCCCCCCCCGCCGCTCTTCCCCCTCCGGCGCTGTGATATTTGCAAAAGTTTCTGGGGCGGCAGCGTTCCTCCCTGCCGCCCCTGGCCCCGTCGTTAGCCGGCTAGAGCTCAAATACGCTCCACACATGCGCCCGTTGTTGCGCGCGTGCGCACTCGCCGCTGCCACGCACTCTCCGCAGATGTCACACACCGACGAGCACGCGCGGCAGTGAGTGCGCACGCGCGCCACAACGAGAACACGTGTGGAGCGTATTTGAGCTCTAGCCGGCTAACGACAGGGCCAGGGGCGGCAGGGAGGAACGCTGCCGCCCCAGAAACTTTTGCAAATATCACAGCGCCGGAGGGGGAAGAGCGGCGGGGGGGGGGTAAGTACTACCCCCCACCCTTAAAGCTACAACCCCCCTCCATGCTGAGCCGCCGGACCGGCTCAGAACCGGACTGGTTCGGAGGACTCCAGAATGGCCTCCGAACCAGTTTGGGCACACCCCTAGTTGCAGGAGGTGGTTGTTCCACTTAAAGAGCAATGGTGCGGCCCCTCCTTAAGAGATCCTCTCTAGACCTGGATGTGTTGAATAACTATTGCCAGGTTGCTAATATACCCTAACTTGGCAAGGTACTGGAGAAGGTGGTGGTGACTCAGCTTCAGGCATGCTTGGAGGAAGCTGATTATTTGGATCCATTCCAGTCTGGCTTCATACCTGGTCACAACACTGAAATGTCCTTGGTCACCCTGGTTGATGAGCTTTACTGGTAGAGGGACAAGGCAGTGCTACTCTGCTGGTTCTCCTCGAACTCTCAGCGTCTTTTGATACTGTTGACCATGGTATCTTTTTGGAAAGGCTTCAGGAGTTGGGGTTGGAGAAACTGAATTGCGATGGTTTCGCTCCTATGTCCATGGTCGATATCAAAGAGTTGCCATGGGGGAATTTTGTTCATCACCCTGGGAGTTGACCTGTGGGGTTCCTCAGGGGTTGATTTATCCCCTATGCTTGTTAACATCTACATGAAGCTGCTGGGAGAGGTCATCAGGAGGTTTGGAGTGAGGTGCCACCATTATGCTGATGATGCCCAGTTCTATCGCTCTATTCCATCTCAATCAGGAGAGGTGGTTAAGGTGCTTGACCATTGCCTGGAGGTGGAAATGGGCTGGATGTGAACCAATAAATTGAAACTAAATCCAGATAAGTTGAAGGTTAAGGTGGAGGTTAAGCTATGAGAACTTAAGTGGCAAAGCAGACATCAGGAGCGCAAATGTTGGAGGATCTGATATCATCTCAGATTTGATAGGACACAGCATAGCGCCCATTTGAAGACCTAATCTGTGGCCATATGTGCAGCAAAGAAGCAAATCACAGTGCCTTGCAGAAGGGATGTAGAAATAATATATTAGATTCTGGAAGACTTCACACAAGCAATGGGAAGTAAGGAAGCTGGGAACATTTCAGGGAAATTTTGGAAATCAGCATCATGATCCTGGAAGGCATGATGTCTGAACCTGAAAGTCTGATTCCTGAATCCTCCACCTGACATTCTTCTGAAATTCTTCTGACTTCTGCCCAACTTCTATAACCTAGTTACAGGATCTTATTTATGGGAGTCAGGCAGAAATCAGGAGAATCTTGGGAGAATGTAAGGTGGAGGATTTGGAAGCTGGACATGGGTGGCTTCGGATGACATGCCTGCTGGGAGCGTGTGCTGCCTGTTCCCAACGTTTCTCTGACATGTTCCTGACTTCTTCATAGCTGGTAGTTGTGTGAAGTCACCCTCTATCTCAGGTGAAACCATGCCCTTTTACTAGTTATGCTTAGGAGGAACAAAGTCCTCATAGCATGAAAGCAAGAAGTGTGAAAATGTCTGGGTGCACCTAAAAAAATGTCCATTATCAACTCTAATCATGGTTTGCTATCCTTCAGAATTCCATTCCATTCTGCCTTACAGTAATATATCTCCATCTCTGTCCCTGTCTCTGGATGCATCTGGACATAATGGCAAACCCAAGGCAAACGTTCTAGAGGTTTGAGTTTGCGTTTGTCTGAATGTGTGAAACTGCGGTTTTATCATGTGTGCACAAACCTTTCACTGTGGAATCAGTTCACATAGAACCAGGCTGGTTCGGCAGCTTGATCATGAACTGAACCATGATCAAACCAAACCAAACCTGATTAGAGTGGACCGGTTGAACATTGAAAGGTAGTGGCAAGGGAGCGGTGAGAAAGGTCGTCTAAAGTTCTGAGCAGCCCAGTGTGGCTGCCGGTGCCACCACTCGCCATAGTTCCCTGCCCCCCAGTGCAGCCCAATCACAGCCAGATCGCTTAAGCTCCCCATGCTCCTCAGTGCAGCCCAATCACCTCTTTAAGCAGACCACCTGCACTTAAAGAGCTCTTTAAGCAGACCACCTGCACATAAAGAGCTATGCAGTGGTGACTGGGCTGCACTGGGAATGGCGAGCAGTGGCGAGTGGTGGCATCAGCAGCCAGGCTGGGGTGGTAGGAACCTGAGACTACCTTTCTCTCCACTCCCCCACCACCGTGAGGAATCCACCATGGATTCCCCCACCCCTTTACTGGTAAAGGGGAATCCTCACCTGAATCCTCTTTACAAATATTACCCAAACCACAGAACCACTTTGGTTGAACAGACTGGATTTTGAGTAGCGGCAAACTTAGCGGCAACCTTAATGTGGTCCAGTCATATAAAGTAAGAGACAATACTTAGCCCCACAAATCTGGTGCCTGTCTCTGTCCATTGCATGAACAACCTGCAGCACACACTTCGGCATGTTGACGGACATGCAGGAACTTTCCTTGGAATTACCATACAAAACATATACCACTGATCCCAGCCCAACCCATTTGGCTGTGAATGTAGGATCCATCCTTGGTCCTTCCCAACTCTGCAAACCCCAAACCACTCAGACACATGAAGTGGACCAGACTCCTTGGAAGTCTGGAAGGGTTGAGTGGTGAGAGGAAGATACAGAGTATGCGTTCTATTATTAACATCAGTAGGGCCCCCTATAGTTGGATGGGGGTATAGTCCAGTGGAGACCCAAAGCACGTGGTGCTTCTGATTCTCCCCAATGGACTGGCCCTTCCATGAGAGGGCCAATCCCCAGCCAGTGAGCCAACACAGGGGCAGGAGTGTGTTGAGGCTTCCAGGACTGCTTGGCCTGGGTCTACGAGTCCAATAGAGTCATTTGTCACAGTGGACTAAACCCTAGTGCCCCTTGCCATCCCCCGGTATCTATATGGACTATATTTATTTATTTTATTTATTTAATGGATTTTTATACCGCCCAAAACCAAAGTCTCAGGGCAGTTCACAATAATAAAACAATACAAATAAATATGGCTGCAGAGCTCTTGCAGCGGCAGTGGTGTAAGTGGTGTGAGGAAAGAGTTCAAATGTCTTCTTACTGCCAAGGGCAGGTGATTGATGCCAAAAAGTCATGATTGCACTGGGCACGGCCCCTTGAAGATCATGGCCAATGGTTACCATTTTACTGATGTCCTGATGCCTTGCCCATAGTCTGGCAACATGCACGGTACGGAGCTTGCTGGGATGCAGCCTGAGTGGACCAGTAAGAGGGAGGTGTCCCTCTGCCCAGAAGCTTTGCTGAATTGCAGTTTGCTGAATTGCAGTTGAACAATCATCTGTGGGATCATTCCTGGCTTCACAGATTCAGCACAGGTTTGTCTACTGGAGGTTTCACACCATGTCCAAATGTGCTCTTTGTCTCTACCTAGGCATTTTGGTGGTTTCCCATTATTTCCTATGGGCCATTATGTCCTATGGGATGATGCATAGTTCTGATATGATAAATTGGACTAATTTGATCCAGGCATCATCATCATTGTGTGACTAAAAGCCATTACAGCCATTTCTATTATCTATTTATTTATTTATTTATTTATTTGACGTATTTGTATACTGCCCCAAAGCAAAGTCTCAGGGCGGTTCACAACAACAAAACACTAAACAAAACATTAAAATCAATTAAATGCTAAAAAAGTTATAAACAAATCAATAAACAACCTAAAAGTTTAAAACTTTAAAAGCCTGGGTTAAAAGATGAGTCTTCAGATACTTTTTAAAAGCTACTAGAGATGGGGAGACTCTTATTCCCATGGGAAGCACGTTCCAAAGTCTCGGGGAGACAACAGAGAAGGCTCGTTCCTGGGTGTCCACCTTATCTGGTCTAAATGGGGGTGGGGGGAAGGCATCTGTTGTATTGAAATGCATGCCAAAATAAGGAGATTTAGTGGCTGAGATATTGAGTGCATTACTCATTATTCCAGTAACATTGCATGCACACAAGTTCTGCAACAGTACAAACTGCACAATAGCAACAATTGTGCAGATGATGTTACACAAAAGTAGTAATCACATTACTCATGTGTAATATATTTTGTGCAAACTGCATGCATGCAACATTACCTGATATACTTACATAGTATATCAGCCAGTCCTTCCAACAGCAACTAACATATGATATTATGTTTTTGGTGGTTTTGTTTTTTGTTTTTTTAAAAATTGAACTTGATCCAAACAATGTCCCTAAAAAGCTGCTTTTAGGGTTGTTTTCAGATTAGTCCTTATTCTTTTATTTACTTATTAAGCATTTCTCTCATGCCCTTTCTGCTGAAAGCCCTTGAAGACAGCTAACAATATTAAACTGAAAAAGCAGCAATTAAAAACAACAAAGTAAAGCAATCCATTTCCATTAAGCAGAAAAACAACATTAAAAGCAGCAGAGAAAGGAAAAGCTCAACTCAACAGCCAAGGTGAAAAAATCCTATCTACAGACAGAAAGTTCCAAATGCCCTCCAGAACAACACAGTCCTTGCCAGTCATTGGAAAGCCAACAGCGGAGGGTAGCAACAGACTTCCTCCAAGAAGCAGTTTCAAAGCTTTAACATCACTGTAGGAAAGGCCCTGTTCCCGGTAATCTTGGGGGTTGGAACCAAAGCCTGTTGGTACAGCATTTGCTTTGGATGCAAATGCAGAAGGTCCCAGGTTCAATCCCTGGAATCTCCAGGTGGAGCTGGGAAAGACCCCTGTTTGAAATCCTAGAGAGTCAGTGGGGCGCTTCTCACGATCAGCAAAAACCGGGCTAGCAGAGGCTAGCCCGGTTTTTGGTGACCGTAAGAACCACCAGGCTCGCAGCCAAGCCCGGTGGTTCATGAGTGGCAAACCCGCATGAGAACCCCTGGTAAAAAGCAGGTTTGCAGAGTGAGCGCTCCAGCAAACCTGCTTTTTACCATCATGAGTAGCTGCGGCGCGGGTGAAAAGGTGGAAAAGCCGCCTTCCGGCTTGGGGGTCTCCCCAGTATGCCCTGCGTGCTCGCGCAGGGCATACTGGGGCTTGTGGGGGCAACGTGGCCCCCACTCCCCCCACCCCCGCCAGCTCCGTCTCGGGGCCGGCCATCGTGTGGGTGGCCGATCGGGCTGCCCAGGGCTCCCTGCCCGCTCGTGAGCGGGGAGAGCGGGCTTAGCCCGCTCTTCCCACTCACAGGTTAAAACTGGGTCTCACTGATCGTGAGATCCGGGCCACTGCCAGTCACAGTCAGAGCAGACAGTACTGAGCGAGATGGACCACTGGTCTGACTGAGTATAGGGCAGTTTCCCATGTCACTACGTAATCTGCCACTGTATGGATGGCAAGGGAACCCAGAACATAGCCTCTAAAGAAGATTCCTGTGGATGTCCTCATAGTCACGTGTACATTTTCCTCCCACACAAATATACATTTATTGAATATGTGAAGGCACCTACTGGTCTTGACCTTGGCATTGTGACATTTCACCATTTTGGTGAAAAGGGTCTATGTGTACATGAGTTAGGCTTTTTCATGCTATTAGGAACCCTGTACCAGGGTGCTCATGATTAGTGATGTGAATGGGATGGGATTTGCATTCTGTTCTGAGCTCAGAACGGAATGCAAATCCAGAGAATGTTCTGTCAGAACAACCAGGTGAGCTGTGGTTCCAATGGAATGAGATCAGAAGGTTTTGATGTTCCAAGCATTCTAGGCGCTATTTTGGAGGTGTGTTTTTCCCTTGCTGACTGGTTTTTTGCACTTTCTTCCAACTGGCTTGTGATGGCCACAAGTGATTTGTATGATAACAATTCAGCCAAGAAGCATGGAGATCGCAAGCCAATGGGAAACCAGTGCAAAAACCAGTCAGGAAGGGGAAAACATGCCTCCAAAATGGCTCTTGGGATGCTTGGAACATTCTGACTTGGGACGGGGTCGTTCTGTTCTGAACTTGAAACAGGCCTTTCATTTGAAGGGTGCTCTGTTTTGAGCTTGGAACACTTGCAATGGCCTGTTTTGAGTTGGAAAATTCTGAGCTCGGAACGTTCTGCACAGGGGTGTAGCAAGGTTGGAGTAGGCCCAGAGACACGATTTTAAAATCCTCCCCCACCTCACTGAAGCTCAGCTCATGAAGTAAAGAAATCTTAAATGAGGCTGAATAGTGGTAACAAAAAGCATAGTAAAATTTATATATAGAACATCATCCTAATTTTTTTTTAAGGTTTTGTACATTGTGGACGATGCAAGTCATTTAATGGTAATAGAGAAAGACATGCTGTTCTGGTAGCTCCAGGTCTTAACACTCACATCAGTTTCAGAGGATGAATAAAACTGAAGGAAGCCTGGGCGGGTGCTTTGCTGGGGGAGTCAGTCATGTGACTTGCTTCTGGGGGCCCCCCCCAAGGCAGTGGGCCCCCAGACAACTGTCTCCCCTTGCCCTATTATAGTTACGCCCCTGGTTCTGCACATCCCTAATCAGGATTCCCAACAATCTGTAGTATGTATATATGTATGTGACATATTTGTATACCACCCAAAACGCAAGTCTCTGGGCGGTTTACAACAAAACAATAAAAACAAGTAGAAAGGTTAAAACATTACAACAATTTAAAATTTAAAACTATGTTAAACTACTAAAAACCTTCAACCTATTAAAACAGTATCTAATTAAAAGCCTGGGTGAACAAATGTGTCTTGACTGCCTTTTAAAAATTCATAAGAGATGGGGAGGCTCTTATTTCAGCAGAGAATGTGTTCCAAAGCCACAGGGCAGCAATGGAGAAGGCCCATCCCCAAGTAGCCACCAGATGAGCTGGTGGCAACTGCAGATGAACCTCTCCAGATCATCTCAATGGGTAGTGTGGCTTATAGTGAAGAATACGTTCTCTTAAGTACCCAGGGCCTAAGCTGTTTAGGTCTGTATATGTTACAACCAAGACCTTGGATTTTGCCCAGAAACATATCGGCAGCCAGTGTAGATCTTTTAAGATAGGAGTGATATCGTCTCTCTGAGCTGACCCAGAAACCAACCTGGCTGCCACATTCTGGACCGACTGCAGTTTATCGACTACGTACAAAGGCAGCCCCACATAGAGTGCATAGAGGTGACCAGCAGATGTACTACTGTTCTGAAATCATTTATATCAAGAAATGGATACAGCTGCCATATCAACCGAAGCTGATAGAAGGCACTTCTGGCCACTCCCTCAACCTGGGACACCTGGGAGGTTTGTGTCTAGAAGCACCCCCAGACTGTGTACCTGTTCCTTCTGGGGAAGTGTGACACCATCCAAAATGATTGATCGATCGATTGATTGATTGATTACGTGCCGTCAAGTTGGTGTTGACTCTTAGCGATCACGTAGATAGATTATCTCCAGAATGATCTGTCTTCAACATGGCCTTTAAGATCTCTCAGTGGTGCATTCATCGCTGTTGTAATAGAGTTCATCCATCTTGTTGCTGGTCGTCTCTTCCTTCCTTTCCTTCAACTTTCCCCAATATTATGGACTTTTCAAGGGAGCTGGGTTTTCACATAATATGTCCGAAGTATAACAGTTTAAGCCTGGTCATTTGTACCTCGAGTGAAAATTCTGGATTTATTTGTTCTATGATCTATTTGTTTGTTTTCCTGGCTGTCCATGGTATCCTCAAAAGTCTTCTCCAGCACCAAAGTTCAAAAACATCAATACTTTTTCTGTCTTGCTTCTTCAAAGTCATAGGAACAAAGGAACATAGGAAGCTGCCATATACTGAGTCAGACCATAGGTCCATCTAGCTCAGCATTGTCTACATGGACTGGCAGCGGCTTCTCCAAGGTTGCAGGCAGGAGTCTCTCTCAGACCTATCTTGGAGATGCCAGGGAGGGAACTTGTAACCTTTAGCTCTTCCCAGAGTGGCTCCATCCCCTGAGGTGGGTAACTTGCAGTGTCCACACATCAAGTCTCCCATTCATATGCAACAGGGATGGACCATGCTTAGCTAAGGGGACAAGTCATGCTTGATACCACAAGACCAGCTCTGCTCTCTACCACAAGTCCAGCTTTCACATCCATAGAGTGTCACGGGGAAAACCATTGTGTGAATGATTCTAATCTTTGTAGGTACATGTCACAGCATCTAAATATGCTTTCCGAGGCCTTCATTGCAACCCTACCAAGTCCTAGTCTGCAGTGTATTCCTTGACTGCTGGATCCTTTACTGTTGACTGTTGATCCTAAAAGGCAGAAGCTATCCACCACTTCAATGTCTTCATTATCAATTCTGAGGCAGGTTGCTATATCTGGTGTCATTAATTTAGTCTTCTTTACATTTAGTCATAGTCCCATTTTTTCACTGTGCTCCTTTACTTTCATTACTAGAGCTTGCAGATCATCCACATTCTCAGCTCTCAGAGTGGTGTCATCAGCGTAGCACAAGTTATTGAAGTTTCTTCCTCCAACTTTGAAACCACGCTCATCTTCTTCCAATCCAACTTCTCTCAGTATATGTTCAGCATATAAATTGAATAAATAAGGAGAAAGTATAAAGCCTTGTCTTACTCCTCAGCCAATCTGAAACTAATCTGTTTCACCATGTTCCATCTGGACTGTGGCTTCCTCTCCTGTGTAGAGGTTTCTTATGAGAACAATGTGATGTTCTGGGACGCCCATCTTCTTAAGGATATTCCACAACTTGACATGGCTGATGCAATCGAAGGCTTTTCTGTAGTCAATAAAGCACATATTGACTTCTTTTTTGTATTCTTTGGCTTTTTCAATTATCGAGCATGCATCAGCAATGATGTCTCCTGTTCCTTGGCCTTTTCTGAAACCAGCTTGAACATTTGCTTTTCCAAGTAGAGCTCTAATCTGCATTGGATGATCCTGAGCACTATTTTGCTATCATGTGAAATTAAGGATAATGTGTGATGGTTTGTGCAATCTGTTAAAACTCCTTACTTTGCTATGGGTATGTAGACTGACTTCTTCCAATGTTGGCCACTGTATCATTCCCCAAATTTGCTGGCATAGTTTGGTTAGAGCCTTCACTGATTCTTCTTCTGTTGCTTATCATATTTCTGTAGCTATTCCATCAGTTCCTATAGCCTTCCAACTTGGTAATGACTGGAGTGCTGATCTAACTTCATCTTCCCGTACTAGAGGTTCTTGCATGTAGGATTATCTCCTAGAGTATCTTGGATGTTGACATCCCTGCAGTTCAGATTTTCAGTATACTCCTTCCATCTTTGTTTGATATTCTCTGAATAAGTTACTATCTGTCTTTTTGCTTCCCTTAACAGACCAATTTGAGGTTAGAACCTTCTTTTGAGTTCAGAAATCTTTTGGAAAACTTTCCTTGTTTTCCCGTATCTATTTCCATTCTCAGGGTCTTTACAGATATCATTGAAATACAGTTCCTTGTCTCTTCTAACAGCTTTCTGAAATTCCCTATTAAGTTCCTTCCTGAGGTCTTTATCTTTCTTGACTTAGGCTTCTCTCCTCTTCTTGGGAATTTCCACCTTCTGTTCTGACATCCATTTTGCTTTCTTCTATTTCTTGGTCTTCGGCAGTCTCTTTTCACTTCCACCCTCAACAACTTCTTTGATTTCATTCTACAGTTCCTCTGGTTTCCTATCAATGAGTTTCAGAACTTCAAAGCGGTTTGTGATATTCTTCTTGAAAATGGTGAGAACATTCTCACGATTGTCTCGTGGAAGCTGGATAGCTTTGTTTTTCCACTTTAGCATGACTTGGATCTTGCACATGAGCAGTTCGTGATAGGTTCCACTGTTGACCCCCGGCCATGTCTTTGCTGTTACAACTGAGCTCTTCCATCTCCTTGCATCAATAATGTAATCATTTTGATTTCTGTGTACTCCAGTTGGTGATGTCCATGTGTATAGGTGCTGCTTTGGTTGTTTGAATAATATGTTAGCAATGAAGAGATCATTGGCTTGGCAGAAACAAATAAGTTGTTATCCTGTTTCGTTTCTGTTTCCTAGACCATATAGGCAGACTATGTTTATTATTATTTCTTGTTTACACAGTCAGACAGGTGTTATTGACTGGTTTGTTTTATCCAGACATTGAGTCCTTCCCAAGGACCTGGGATGGCTGAATTTTATTGTCAGTTGTTATAGATATCGTTGCAGAATATAGGCTGTTCCCAGTAAAGCTGCTTTTTTTAATTGGCTTATGGTGATTATTATTTCTTGTTTACACAGTCAGACAGGTGTTACTGACTGGTTTGTTTTATCCAGACATCGAGTCCTTCCCAAGGACCTGGGATGCCAGAATTTTATTGTCAATGTTGTTGCTGTTGTTATAGATATCGTCACAGAATATAGGCGATCTGAAGTTGTATGGAAAGTCCCAGTCAGAAATCGAATCACTGCTAAACACTGTCTGTATATTCAGTAGCGATATAGCAATGGAGTTTGGACTAGGCTGATGGTGATGGTGATGATGATGATGATGATGATGATGATGATGATTAATTCAATTTCTATACCACCCTTTCAAAAATGGATCAGGGTGGTTTACACAGAGGAATAACAAAAAAATAAGATAAAACCCTGTCCCCAAAGGGCTCACAATCTAAATAGAGACATAAGATATATACCAGCAACAGTCACTGGAGGTACTGTGATGCGGGCAGATAGGGCCAGTTTCTCTCCCCTTGCTAGATAAAGAGAATCACCACATTAACCTTACCATTTCCAACTTTGGCATTCCAGTCTCCAACCACCAGGAGCACATGTTGGAACAGAGGAACATAGGAAACTGCCATATACTGAGTCAGACCATTGGTCTATCTAGCTCAGTATTGTCTTCACAGACTGGCAGCAGCTTCTCCAAGGTTGCAGGCAGGAATCTCTCTCAGCCCTATCTTGGAGAAGCCAGGAAGGGAACTTGAAACCTTCTGCTCTTTCCAGAGCGGCTTCATCCCCTGAGGGGAATATCTTGCAGTGCTCACACATCAAGTCTCCCATTCAGATGCAACCAGGGCAGACCCTGCTTAGCTATGGGGACAAGTCATGCTTGCTACCACAAGACCAGCTCTCATCTCCTAATTGCATGTTCTGTCAATTTCAGACTGAACTCGAGCATAAAACTCAACAACTTCCTCTTCTTCTGCATCAGACATTGGGGCATAGACTTGAAGAACTGCCATGTTAAAGGGTTGTCTATGAAATCTAATTGATATTAGTCATTCACTCTCTGCATTGTACGCGTGCTGTCATTGCTATATCTTTCCTGACTATGAAAGCAACACTGTTCCTTGTTCCTCATGTCCTGAGCAGTAAACAGTATGATTTTCTGAGTGAAAGTGTCCTATTCCAGTCCACTTTAATTCACAGTTCTCCCATATTCTTGCTTCTTACGTTCCATGTTCCCATTGTAATTCTGTCTTTGCAGCTTTGGATTTCCTTTTCCCGCATGGCAACATCAACTGCTAGACAGCCAAAAGGCTTTAATCTAACTGTATCATAAAGACTATCAATACTCTGAGAGATCCTGAGCTCTTCCTCAGTAGCATGTTGAGTGCCATCTGACCTGAGGGGCCCATCGTCCGGCACTACAATGACAATCATTCTATTTTGTCTATCCATGTGGTTTTCTTGGTAAAATACAGGAGTGCTTTACCATTGCCTCCTCTCGCACAATATGAGATGATGCCTTTTTTGTTGTCACTGAAGTGATCATCCACCTCCAGCACCTTCCCATATTGCTGCTGCCCAATATAGGTGCCTGCTTGCTTTAGCTGGGAATCTGGGATGACCTTCACGCTGCAAGTATACTTCCCTATGTACTTCAATCATCCTTACCAGGAACATCCCATTTCACCATGATGAGGCAGCATAGCAGGACTTGGGAGGGGGGCAACCAAAACAGGCAGATGAAAAGTCCCGAGTTCCGACCCTGCACAATGAGTTCCTCTCTCATATCTTCATTCAGTCTCAGTTTGTTATCTCTCATCCAGCCCATCACCGCCTCCAGGCAGGCATTTAGGGAGGTTATGCCTTCTTCTGATGATGTTGACATGGAGAAAATGCTTGGGTGTCATCAGCATACTGATAACACCCTAGAGCAAATCTCCTGATGATCTCTCCCAGTCATTTCATGAAGATGTTAAACAACATTGGAGACGATATGGAGCCCTGAAGGGCACCATACTGAAGTTCAGATTTTGAAGAATGACAGTCCCCAAAGGCACCATCTGGAATTTGCCTGAGAGGTAGGAGTGGAACCACTGCAAAGCAGTACCTCCCACTCCCAACCCCCTATGCTCCAGTAGGATACTATGGTCGATAGCATTGGAAGCTGCCAAGAGGTCCAAAAGGACCAACAGAGTCACACTTCCTCTGTCAATTCCCAATTGGAGATCATCCATCAGGCCGACCAAGGTAGTCTCCACCCCACAGCCGGCCTGAAAGCCAGTCTGGAATGGGTCTAGATAATCAGTTTAATGCAAGACTGCCTAGAGTTGGGAGGCCACCACCCTCTCATTACCTTGCCCAACCTCGGAAGGCTGGAGAGAGGCCTGTAGTTGCTTAACTCTGAGGGATCCAATACAGTCTTCTTCAAAACAGGTCTAATAATTGCTTCCTTAAGGCAAGCGGGCATCCTGCCCTTCCTCAGAGAACCATTTATAATCTCTGTTAGGCTTACTACAACAACCTCCCTGCCAGATAGTATAAGCCATGTTGGGCAAACGTCAAGAAAACAGATGGTAGGCTGCACCGCTCCAAGCAGCTTGTCCACATACTCAGGAGTCACAAACTGGAACTGATCCAGCCTGAGCACATAAGGAGTCGCTGGACAATAATTTCTTCTTTGCCACTCGTATTGCCAGAGCATAGATCTTCAGACGTGATTTATGTTGTAATCTGTCAGATTCGAGTCGAGTCTTTCTCTACTTGCACCCCAGTCCTCTACCTCACCGTTTCAGTCCCCACAATTCTTCTGTATATCAAGGGGCCAATTCTGAAGCGGGTCAAAGAGGATGCTTAGGAGTTATCATGTCTACTGCCCTGTTGAATTTGCTGTTCCACTTCTCTACCAGGGCTAATTCTCCAACAGGATCACCTATTGTTCCAATTCACCAACTGATCACCAACTGTTCCAATTCTCCAACAGGATCACCTGCAGAGCCAACACTAAATCCCTCCAAGTCTTCATGTAGTCTTACACACATGCAGCTGTTAAATATTATAAGTAGTCTTATACACATACAGCTGTTAAATATTTAGGCCTCTTTCATAGTAATGTTGAATGCACAGATATCAGAGGTAAGCAATGTTCCCTATAACAGGGATTCCCAGATGTTGTTGACTACAATTCCCATAATCCCTAGAGAAAGAACATTGCAGTTGGGTATGCTAGGATGTGTAGTCAACTAGATCTGAGATTCCCTGTTGCAGGGAACACTGGAGGTGAGTCCAGTGTATTGTGGTGTATTGTGGTTGTCAGGAAGAGGGCCAGAGTGCATAATCTTTAAAATAGGTTTTTGCTCAATGTGAGTTTGCACACATTTTTATACTATGAACAACTGCTTTTTATAATTAAAGAATAACAACAATAATAAACCCACAGAAACACTTTTTATTTTTATTTTACTCAATCTGTACTTAAAACCATTTTCCCCATTAAAAGAAGAATGTTGCTACAAGAAAATTCATTCTAGCACATCTTCATAGTAATATGCACTAAACTCTGAAATGTTCTGCACTACACTCTGAAATGTTGATGTTTGCTTGTTATTTCCCCACTCTTTTTTCCTCTTGACCCAGTACAAACAGTAAGACAGTAGTCAGAATACAAGGGCAGGCCTGTGGTTGTTACTTCAACCCATCCATCATGCACAGTCTTCATCAGTGTGGGAGTGTTAATTCTGCACAGGCCCCGTGTGATGAGCTGAAATGAACTAAGAGCTGATGGAGCAGCCTGCGCACAGAACAGCCCTGGAGACATTCAGAAGATGCTCTTAGGGCAGTTCCACATCAAGCGCCTGTCTAGAATCCTTCAGTCTGTTCCCAGCAGTAAAATAAAATCTCTTTCATACACTGTGAAGGTTTCAATACAACCTGCTATATTAGGCTCCTGCTTCTACAGGGCATTCAGGGGTGCCGTTTCAGTATTTTTTTTGGGGGGGGTGTATTTAAGCTGAGAGGGGATGCATTCCCAGAAGGATTTAAAAGGTCCACTCAATATACTTAAGATTAAGCATGAAATACTGCCTTTGAATTCTATCTTCTCACCAGAGATAGGAAAGCTACTAAACCTCTTATAGTAGTGGAAGAAAATGTTGCAGTTGTATAATGGACTAAAGTTAGGGATATTACTGAATCCCTCTCTTGCCAAAATCCACAATGGAATGCATGGATCTAGGCCACTCCTCAGTGGATTTTATTAAATATGGCAGTTTCTATAGATTATATGCATTCATGGAGGCCAGGACTATCAATAGCTACTAGTTTTGATGGCTATAGGTTACTTCCAGGCTCAGAGGCAGGATGCCTCTGAATGCCAGTTGCAGGGGAGCAACAGCAGGAGGGAGGGCATCCCTTTATCTTTTGCCTATGGGCTTCCCAGAGGCATCTGTGGAAACAGGATGCTGGACTAGATGGGCCTTGGGCTTGATCCAGCAGGGCTGTTCTTATGTTTATACATTTGTGGAGAAATAGTTTTTGAAATGTGTACTTTGCAATGCATTCCTATGCAAACTATCTGGATAGGAAATATGGGGACATATAGAACAGCCTTATGTGTTAGTAGGACCTCTCTGGCAGGCTTTGGTGTATCTACCAAGTCTTGGAGAGACTATAATTTGGTCCTATACTAAAAGAACTATGCTGGCTACCAATATGTTACCAGGTAACATACAAGGTGCTGGTTATAACCTATAAAGCCCTAAACAGCTCAGGCCCCAGGAATTCAATCAAGCTGGCTTGACCAGCTAAAAGCTATACTGGTAAAGTGAAATCCAGTGAGGATTCCCCTTTACCATTACAGGTGTGGTTATAACCTATAAAGCCCTCAACAGCTCAGGCCCCAGGAATTTAAGAGAATGTATTTTTTTGCCATGAGCTCTATCACCCGTTGAGATTATCTGGAGAGGCTCGTCTGCAGTTGCCATCAGCTCGTCTGGGATAGGTCTTCTCTGTTGCTGCCCTGAGATACTGGAATGTGTTCCCTGCTGAAATAAGAGCCTCCTCATCTCTGACACTTTTTAAGGACTCATTTTTTTCATTTTTTTAAAAAATTGCCTCTGGTTTTAAATTATTTAAAGGTTTGCATTTTTTTGTTTTAATTTGCTTTGAGTTGTTGTAAACCTCCCACAGACAGAAGTTGGGGGTGGTCTAAAAATTAGATAAATGGATAGATAGATAGATAGATAGATAGATAGATAGATAGATAGGGAACTCATGTAGAGGTGTGCACAAAACCAGGGTTCAAGCTGACCCAGCCTGGCTCATTTTTGGCCCAGTAAAGCCGGACCTTGTTCAAGTATGAATCAAGCTGGCTTGACCAGCTAAAAGCTATACTGGTAAAGTGAAATCCAGTGAGGATTCCCCTTTACCATTACAGGTGCAGCGGGGGGGGGGGGCTTTTCTAAGTATAGTGAGGGCAGGAGGGGAGTAAAAAAGGACTTACAAGTATGAGCTGTGGCAGCAGAGACATTTTCTAAAGACCCCACTGCAGCACTTCAAGGAATGTTCATCAATCGTTCAAAGATGGAAGAAATCCCCAGCCAAAATCTATTACTGTTGGGGATGATAGGAGTTGTAGTTCAACAACAGCTGGAGAACCAAGGTTGCCTACAGTTATGGTCCAGGCCTGATTTATATACTAAATATGCTTATCAGCTAGCATACCAAATTAGGCCTGGCTCATAGTGTCACCAAGTGACCAAGTTCTTTTATATGGTGACCATGTAGGATCTGGGCGCATGGAAGAAAGGAGATCAAACCAATCCTCAAAGATTCAATGGGCTTTATTGAGTATAAAAGAATAACACATAGTTTAGCAGAAAGCAGAACACTATCAATATATTACTAACAGCATTTAAACAGAACATCCTAGCCAGCACCAGTATTCAACCAGTGTTCCTAACTACATATGTGTGTGCATTAAATCTTCCTAAAGCCTAATCTATAGGCAGGAAAGGGGGGGGAGAAAGGCTGAGGGCTGGCATGGTTTGGGGGAGATCAGGGATTAGTATAGGGACGAGGGGAAGGGAGCAGAAGAAGGGGAAGGGATGAAGGGATTCCAGGCTTGTAAGGGCAGCATATTTACCAGGATCAGAGACTTGAGAGCGGAGATCTTTCCAGCTGAAGGAGAGAGGCCTTTGGCAGGAGACAGGAGCGTTTGCAGTTGCTCAGATCATGGCTGAGAGCCAGAGCACCATGGCTGGGGAGGTCTTGACTTCTCACTGCGCAGTAGAAGTCACAGACAGCTCCTGTCCATGGACAGAGTTCCTGCTGTTGCCCCGTGGCTTAGCAGCAAACTCTGGGATCTTTGGAAGCAGCTCTTGCTGTAGGCAAAAGATTGCTAACTCTCTGTCCAGTAGCCTCATTCTTTATAGTGTATTTTTCCGTTGATCTCTCATAGAGTCTATTCAAATCTCATCTTTTCCTGGGTCCCAAAAGGTGACAACTTGCTGCTACCTTCTGGACAATGTCTTCTAATTATTCAGGATATTGGCCAGTCCAGAGAGATCTCAATCTCATCTTCTGTAAACTGTGCGCTTAGAAAGGGAGGGGGGAACTTTGCCCAAAGCAAATCTGCATCTCTGAGCTACAAATGGCATCTTCCCAAAAGGTGTTAAAAGTCAGGAGTTAGTGAGAGAATTAGTTCTATTTGTGTGAGACAGCAATTACATTATTTCTTGTGTACCTCTATCTAGTGTGTAATTATAACAAGAGAATATTTAAAGTAACATAAAAAGGGGTACATGTGTGAGACGAGTTAATCAATACATTTTACTAAGGCAGAAGGATCCTGTTAGGGAGGTAAGAATTTACCTATGTTGAATCTCTATAGAGAGCAATTGAGTTAATCGTTGACAAGGATTAACGCTGGCTTCTTGCAACACGAGGGGAGATCAGCCCCTGGCCTTTTCCATAGACATTATCTGGTAGTGAGTCACATTTTAGCATTTGGATATAGCATTCAGCATTCAGGTCTGCCTTTTGTACTCCCTTGAGTAGCCATTTCACAATACAATGCTGGATTGCCTCCTCCTTCACAGAGCAGTTCTGGGTATCAGTTTACCTTGAGTCCAGGCATTTAATTGAACTCTTAATATAAAATGAAATCAGACACAGGCCTATATTCCACATACTTCTGAGTTGGTACCTTTAAGTCTAAGGTTGGGGTGCTCATAACACTACCCCTGTTCTAGAATGGTTTCTTCCATTTTTTAACCATTGATGAACATTCCTTGGAGTGCTGCAGTGGGGTCTTCAGAGAGTGTCTCTGGTGGGGGTGAGAAATTTTTATACTTGATCAGGTTCTAAGGCTCTAGAGAAGTCTGGGCTACTCACATTATCACATTGTCATCAGTCACATGTAACATCAGCTACATTTTTGAAATGCACAAATGTCCTTTCAGAACCTTTCCTCCCTGAAAATGCACATTGTGTGTATGGTTGCAAATTAAAAATAATCTTTTAAAAGCCTTGGCTCATATGGAGGGAGGAATACCAGCTGCAGGGAAGGTTGTCTGCCTGTCCCACTGGGGAGAGTGGAGGGCTGACAGGAAAACATTTGAAATAAGCTGGATCTTGAGATCACCAAAGATGTTCAGAAGAACACAGCCTTTAAAATAAAATCTCTGAAAATGCTCAGAAAGAATGATTCCATTCTGAATCAAGCTTATATAAACTCACCCATCCCTATCGGAGATTAAAGCTAATTTAGAATAGAGGTTTTTTTGTAGAACTGATTCTGGAGCATTTCCTTCTTTATCCATATTTTCTTACAAAGTGCATCTGTTTATTGGTCTTTAGAAGATGGTTGGCACTTTTAAAATGAATCCATTAAAACCAAATATAAAGCATTAGGAAAACAGACCAGAAAATGAGAACAGAATTTGCAGGAGATGATCTCTCCAGCTGGAATCTTTCCTTGTAGCAGTGTTGGCAAGATTCCCAAAGCCTTTAGTTAATAAAGGATTGGGTTCATTAAAATACAAGACATCCAGCTAATTAGGCAACTCTCTTAATATGAAGCTTTGAGTTTGAATTTCAAATAAGACATGTAGAAATTAAAATTTTGTCAGAGTATTTACTAATCAGTAACAACATAGGTTCTTCTCAGATATTACAGCAGCAGCATGAGAGATGTTTTTCCATGTGAGGCTGATGTAATGTTTAAGGGTTACCACTATGTGGGAAAGAACAATTGCTTGGGTGCTTATTAACACCCTTGAATCTTAAGACAAGTGATAATTGCTTGGTAGGGACCTCAGCTATATTAGCTATATCAACATGGTAGCCAGCCTTTAAATTTTACAGCAACATCATGGAATGAGCCCATAGAAAAATGGTTTCCATGCCACATCTGAAAAACACTTTCATGTTTTTCACTTAAGTCTTTATAGGATTCTGTAACTTTGTTTAATGTCTGATCTCCAAGAAGACAAGAATCTCCTGATTGAGAAGAAAATGTTACTAGCATCTTTTTCATCTAACAAGCACAACTACAAGTGTTTTAGGCAGTTCCTTGGCAGTTTCTTGGTTTCCATCTACCAGAACTTGCTGCTCAGAGCTATTTAGGGTGCTGCCAGTGGCGGGGTTGACCCTTTGGGGGAGCCTCTTCGGGGGACAGCGAGGGTGAGGGCCAGGCCTCCTGGCCCGGGTATTTGCATGTGTGTGAGGGGGCATTTAATAGTGGGGCTACTGTTTTAATTAGTCCTGTGTGAGATTGTTTTAGAATGTGTCTGGGCCTGCTTGGAGATGGGGAGACAGGAGGCGTGTCCACTGACTGTGGGGCGGGAATTCCAGTTGTGGTGGGGAACAGAAGAAGTAATGCTGGCTGGTCATCAGGCCGTTACAGAGGTAGGGGACATGGAAATCTAATAGCTATTTCCCCTTCCAGCTGTCCTGCCAGCTCTTTGACCTTGGGGGACACTGCTGACCACCCTCAGAACCTCACCTTTCTCCTCTGTAATGCCAGGTCAGTCCAGAACATATCAGAAACCATCCATGATTTGATTCTAGATGAAGGCGCCAACCTGGTATGTATTACAGAGGCCTGGTTGAGGGAGGCTGTTGGCCCGGTCTGGTCCTGCCTTCTCCCTTCAGGGTACTCTGTTGAGGTGTGGGTGAGGGACCATGAGCGCGGAGGTGGAGTGGCTGTGCTCTATAAGAACAATATATCCCTTACCAGGATCCCTGTTGAAGTGCTGGACCATATTGAATGTGTGTACTTAAGTTTGGGGACCAGGGATAGACTGGGATTTCTGTTGGTGTACCAATTGGCTCATTGCTCAACACAGTCCCTAACTGAGCTGACGGTCTTGGTCTCGGGCTTGGTGTTGGAGTCTCCCAGGCTTGTGGAACTGAGGGACTTCAGTGTTCATTTCGGGACCAATTTGTCCGGGGCAGTTCAGGAGTTCATAGTGGCCATTACAACTATGGGCCTATCCCAAGCTGTCTCGGGACTGACACACGTTGCAGGTCACACGCTTGATTTGGTCTTTCACTCTGATCAAGGTGGTGTTCCATGGGTGGGGACTCCTGTGATTTCTGCATTGTCATGGACAGACCACCATATGGTTAAGCTTGGACTCACAGTCACTTCCCACCTTTGCAGGGGTGAGGGACCTATTAGGATGGTCCGCCCGAGAATGTAATGCTGCTGTTATTTGCTGCTTTTTTATTTCCAGGACTTCTCTAATTTTCCTTGAATCTAGATGGTATTTTTGGATCAGATACTGTTTGGTGTTTTCATTCTTCAGCTTCTTGTCTTTCATATCTTTCAGTTTACTAGCATCTGATCTAAGCTTGGCGATTTTATTTTCTAATCTAATCTTCCATTTAGGTGATGTACTACTTTCTTTTTTTACAGGTCCACTGACCTTATATCCCAGCTCTTGTGTTGTTATTGTTGCTGCACTGTACGTTAGTTGGTTTGTTTCTTGCAAATTCTTGGTTGTTATTTCTGCAAGTGCAGCACTGATATCTTTTAATGCCTGCGCAAGTTGTTTTTTGGCAACTGTTTTTAGAGCTGGAAGTCAAACCCTGGTGGTTGTTTGGTTCATGTACAGTATTCAGTTATTTTTTGCTTTAGTTCTTGTTGCTTTTCTGTTAAACAGCATTCAGGATTTTGAGATGAAGGCAAAGTGGAGGTTGCCTGGTTTTGATTTTGGAACAGTTCAGCAACAGTGGTATCCTCTATTTCCAACACCTCCTCTACCTGCGCCTGAGCAACTTCTTCAGTTGGTGGTAATTCTTCTTCCATATCTTGAGCCTGTGTTGCTCTTTGCAGTTCTTCCAGCTCAACTTCTGTGAATACTTTATTTCTTATTATGAATCTTCTCTGGTCTGCTAGCCTTTGTTCTGTTATTTCTGTATCTGGATGCTTCTCTTTCCAAATTTGGTACATTCTTTTTAAATAACCTCTTCTAGTTGGACTAGACTTGTAACAGCAGAGCATTATTTCCTTGCTGGCATTTTTCTTATATTTTTTTCAGTTAAGCAACGTTTCTTCCAGTAACCTTGCAGTCTCCAGCCCTGGTTGCTCAGCTGAAGATCCTGAGTCCTGTAGCCCACTTGCCACCAGATGTCCAGGGACTCCAGCACCTGGTGTGGTCCTTGTTGACCCTGGCGACAAACGATACGGTATAGATTTATTAAATTTACGTCTCACCATATTGTTGATGGGAGAGGCACTCTTTGTCTGGCTCCTCTGGTGAGACCTGTCTAGTATGGTTGGACCTCTGGCATAGCTCTCACCTTCCTCAGAGCACGCAAACTCCACAACCATGCCAAGGTAGTGCCTCACTGGGGGTTGTTGTTGTTGTTGTTGTTATCTCTTGTTTGCACAATCAAACAGGTGTTATTGACTGGTTTGTTTTATCCAGACATCGAGTCCTTCCCAAGGACCTGGGATGCCAGAATGTTGTTATCAATATTGTTGTTATAGGTATCGCCGCAAAAGGAAGGCTGTTCCCAGTAAAGTTGTTTTTTGTAGTTTGCTCATGGTGATTTCTGTGGCCGCTATGGTGTTGAGGTGCTCTTCAAGGTCTTTTGGAACTGCACCCAGGGTGCCAATTACCACTGGGATTATTTGGATCTTTTTCTGCCACAGCCTTTCCATTTCAATCTGTAGATCTTTGTATTTGGTGATTTTTTCTATTTCTTTTTCTTCTATTCTGCTATCCCCTGGTATTGCTATGTCGATTATTTTGACTTGTTTTTCTTTCTTCTTGACTACAGTTATATCTGGTGTATTGTGTGGCAGATGTTTGTCTGTTTGTAGTCGGAAGTCCCATAATATTTTTACATCTTCATTTTCTTCAACTTTTTCAATTTGATGGTCCCACCAATGTTTGGCTACAGGAAGCTTGTATTTTTTGCAGATGTTCCAGTGTATCATCCCTGCTACCTTGTCATGCCTTTGTTTGTAGTCAGTCTGTGCGATCTTTTTACAAGAGCTGATTAGGTGGTCCATGGTTTCATCTGCTTCTTTACAAAGGTGGCACTTGCTGTTTGTGGTTGATTTTTCGACTTTTGCTCTTATTGCATTTGTTCTTAGTGCCTGTTCTTGTGCAGCCAGTATTAAACCCTCTGTTTCTTTCTTCAAGTTGCCATTCTTAAGCTATTGCCAGGTCTTGGTGATGTCTGATTTTCCACTTATATTGTGCAAATATTGACCATGCAGGGGCTTATTTCTCCATTTTTCTGCTCGGTTCTTGACTTGTTCTTTCTTGTAGGCCTGCTTTGTTTCATTGGTGTTGAATAGTTTTGCGTTATTGACCATTTTAAGTGTATCTTCTTCACTGTCCTTGATATATTCTTCAAGGCCTCTTTTCTCCTCCTCTACTGTTTGATGGACTTGCAGCATTCCTCTTCCACCTGAGCTGCGAGGGAGGTATAGCCTATCCACATCACTGTGGGTGTGCAGAGCATGATTGATGGTCATTATTTTCCTGGTCTTACGCTCTAGCGTCTCTAGCTCTGCCTGGGTCCAGTCTATTATTCCTGCAGTGTATCTGATAACAGGTATAGCCCAGGTGTTTATGGCTTGTATGGTGTTCCCGCCATTGAGTTTGGACTTGAGGATTTTTCTAACTCTCCTGATGTATTCACTGCCAATTTTTCTTTTAACTTCAGTGTGTGCAATGTTATCAGCCTGGAGAATGCCCAAGTATTTGTAATGTTCTTTCTCTTCCAGGTTCTTGATGTTGCTTCCATTGGGCAGTTCTATTCCTGCTGTTTTTTCTTATTTTTCCTCTGTTCATTATTAATGCAGCACACTTGTCTAGTCCTGACTCCATTGCTATATCGCTACTGAATATACGGACAGTGTTTAGCAGTGATTCGATTTCTGACTGGGACATTCCATACAACTTCAGATCATCTGTGTACAGCAGATGGTTGATTTTACTTGATGTTTTAGATGTTTGGTATCCGAGGCCTGTTTTATTTAGTATTTGTGAAAGTGGGGTCATGGCGATTACAAACAACAGAGGGGATAGTGAGTCCCCTTGGAAAATGCCTTGTCTAACGCTAACCTGTCCAAGTGTATTATTATTATTATTATTATTATTAAAATTAAAATTAATAATGCAGTGATCTCAAAAATCAGAATAATGTGGCACCATTCTTTGCAAAATGTATTTCTTCAAATAAAATGTTTCATAATAATCAACCAAGGCAAGGAATAGAAACCAGCAAATAGTTCCCTAGTCCCCAGTCTGCTAAGTGGAGAGTGAAAGGGGGAGCAATAGATCAGTGTTTTGGAAAGGAGACTTAAAATGAACTGCTAAACCAAAGGAAGCCTCCCATATACACCTCCCCAATAGTGTGGGGAAAAAGAAATAAGTGGAGTGTGGTAGTGAATCAATAATGAAAAGATTTCAAATAAACAGTTTTAGCAATAGCTAAGAACTTTCCCCTCCAACCCCAAATTCAAGTAATCTAAAATAAACTCCATCTCACAAACTCAGAATAATATCTGGGAATACAGGGAATACAGAAGATGGAGAAAAGTTAGGTAGAATTAAAAGAAAGATCTCTGGGTACAAGCAAAGTCAAACCAGATCAGGCAAGAGAAATCTATTAATAGAATTAAAATCCTAAATGGAAGTGTGTGTATGTAGGCACAAATGAGCAATGTCCACCCAGAGTAAAATAAACACATTGATTCACATATGGACTAGTGTCACATGCATGAAAGAGGGTTTTGCTTGTGCAAGGGGGGTGGTAGTTTCACCAATCCTTTCTTCCTTCTGTGCCCCTTGCAAAGTTCTTTGAAAATATGTCCTTGAAGGAGACCTAGGGATATATTTTTGGGGTGAGTTTGGGGAAATCCCCCCTCCTTTGCATGAGCAAACATTCTTGCAGTGCATAAATGTGGAAGATCAGTAAAAATTGCCACCCTTTGCTAACAAAATGTTCTTCGGTGAACGTGACACTAATTGGCACCAAGCAAAATCTGCTGCAGCCCCTTTACATCCCTTTCCCTCACAATGCAAAATCATGGGCTGGTGTGTGAGCAATAAAATGTATGTTTCAGCATAATCCTCACCTTGCCACTCTGTGATTGGAGGTTTCTCCAAAAAGCACTACCATATTCTTGGAAACTTCAGCAAGAATGTGGCTGGGTTACTACTGAAGCGTTTATGTTTTCAGTTTTGCCCTTCCCTCCCTCCCTCCCTCTCTCCTCCTTCCTCCATCCTATGTTCAGCAATCTAAACTGAAGCGAATTCAGCGAATGCAAATGCCAAAATGGAACACCGCTCACTTTGAGCTAGTTTGTCGCCATTGTCTTTGACTTATAATGAATGTCTAATTGACCAAAATTGTTTCTGTTAGTCCCATTTTCAAATCCGTCTTGAAATGAATGCACACCCCAATAGTCACTGGGATCAGAAAGGATGAGACAAGTTACCTTGAGACTAGGTATTGATGCTGCAGTAAAAGCCTGAAGGAATAATCATAAAAAAGTATATCAGTCAAGATGAAAGAGATGACTTTGATATGTATGTGTTCAGCGTACCAGCTTTGTCAGGAGAAATGTTAGCATTGTCACAAGATCAGATTTAGCCATATTGTTGCCTCAGGTCATTGTCATCCCTACAGCCACGGGTCTGTTCCTTAATGCTACAATTAATAAAATGACTGCATTGTACCATTCCACCAGATGATCTATACAAAGTAGTGCTAACGAAATTGCATTCTATTAGATAACAGCCTAAGCCTAAACCCAGGCAAGGAAGCAAGTACTATCACCATTGTCACTAGACAGACACTTTATGATTCAAGGCAGGAAGCTTTAAAAACACCACTTCTGACAATACCCAAAAGGAAGGCAGTGATGAAAGCTGACAACTAGCAGGTGCCCTTTCAGAAATGGTAAATATTTCTGTCTGTTCAATCTTGAGGAGAAGAGTAATTGTTCCATCCATCTTGAATACAACCACTCTGGACAGAAATGGGAAGCCTTCAGTAAACATGCAATAACACTGGGTTTCTTCTGTAAGATGTCAAAATACGCTGAGGCTTTTCTCACGAGCAGCCACGCCCAAGCTTAAGCAGCCGCCTGATCCATGCAGATCCTAGTGGTGCTACAGCACCAAACCCAGCGTCGCAGGCCAACTCTTAGCTGAGGTTAAGGGTTGAAATGTGCTCTTAACCCTGGCTCTCGTATCGTGTGTCAAAGTGAACTGCTTGCAGCTTTTGCTAACACAGAGACGAGAGCCTAGAGTGCCTGTCCAGGGACTGTGGGATTCACAGAGCACTGTGGGATTCACGGAGGCCAAGACAACGAATCTGGCCTCTGTTTACCAGTGCAGCTGGGAGCTGTGTGGACAGTCATCTGCGCTACTCCCGGCAGCACTGGTTGTGTGGGTGTGTGGCTTGCGCACTGCCCGGGCTGCAAAGCGTCATCTGGGTGAAAGTAGGTTGAACCCTGCGTACATGTGCAGTCATGTGAACAGCCCCACTGTGTAACTGCCTGCCACTAGAGATGGGCAGCCAGCCTCAGTTTAGCATATGATCCCTTAAAATAAGATCAGTTCAAGCACTATTTGGATTAAGCCCAGATTAGCTCCTTTTAAGGTCAGGGCCTTAAAAGTGTGAGCTCCACACTTGTAGTCTTTTTTAATGCTGTCACTGCAAATATGATGAGGTCTGGAAGCCCCAACCCCCTCACAAAACCTCCTAGTGCCCACTTTCTTCCCCCCTGTACTCTCATTGTGGCTGCAATGAGAATAGCTGCTGCAGTAGGGTGTTCTGAACTCTGGAAGTTTTTACTCTGAAATCTTCATTTCCAAACTTCAGCAACATCAGTAAATGCAAGTGTGAAATTGTGAAATGTAAGGTCTTCTATTGTTTCCAAGAAATGAGAAGTGGAAATCCTTATTTATTTATCTATTTATTTATTACATCTATAAACCGCCCCATCCAGAGGCTTTGGGCGGTGTACAACAACTTTTAAAAAGACACAAATACACAATTAAACCAATGCTAAAAACAATAGAAAAACAATTCAAAAATGATTAAAACTATTTAAATCCAATTAAAATACTTTTAAAACCAACAACACTATGTAGTGATTAATTTCTAAATCAGGATATGTCTAGGACTAAGGCTGCTGGAATTCATGGCCTGTGACACACCTGTGGGTGCTGGCTGTAATTAAACAAAAATGAGAGAAAGAGGCTGACACATGCGGATAGAAACACATCACCACCCAGAAATAATTTTTAGTTCAGAAATCCAGATTCTTCTAGATTTAGACTAATAGTTTTCAAGCTGACAGTTGGTTCCTCAATAGGAATATCAATCTTCTCAAAAAGACAGCTTTTCCACTATTACCAATATTGTATATCAATATGTTTATTATATAAACATAATAAATATAGTTTAATGCATGGTCATAACTATAATAGGGCAAGGGAAGACAGTTGCCTGGGGGCCCACTGCCTGGTGCGGGCCCAGAGGCAGGTCACATGACTGACTCCCCCAGCCACACACCCGCCTGGGCTTCCTTCAGTTGTATTCATCCTCCGAAACTGATGTGAGTGTTAAGACCTGGAGCTACCAGAACAGCATGTCTTTCTCTAGTACCATCAAATGACTTGCATCATCCACAAATTTTTTTACTATGCTTTTTGTTACCACTGTTCATCCTCATTTAAGATTTCTTTACTTCATGAGCTGAGCTTCAGTGAGGGGGGCCCCATTTAAAAATCTTGTCTCTGGGCCCACTCCAACCTTGCTACACCCCTGGTTTAATGAAAAGCAAAGCTATTTAATGCAAGCAGATTTTCATTTTTAGCAGTCATCGGTTAACATGATGAGAAGAATTACTCAAAGTAGCATTCAAATTAAAAGGACAAGTTAAACACTGCCTAACTTGTCCTTTTAGTTTCAATGGGACTACTTTGAGTAATTTTCCTCATCATGTCAGCCATTATCATCTTCTTGAGCAATATGGGTCTGTAGAGAAGAGTTGGGAACATTAGATCATATTGTACTCTCAGTTCTCTGGGGTGCCTATGAGGCCCAACATGCTTGAATAAGCCAAGAGGGTGAACCCCACCTATCAAAACTGACCAACAAACATTAATTTAATTGAATAAAAAACAGATCCTAACATGTTCTGAGTGGGTACACTCTTCATCAGGGTATAACAAAGGTTTTTCCATGCTAATACTCAGTTAAACTTTTTCAATGCTAGATTCAGTATGCCAGCATCCTCTGTGAACTGAGAGTGTAACTTTGGATATACTCTTGAATGAACAACCTGTGTGTGTGGGGGGGGGGGAGTTTTTTCAAGGATCAACACAGGGAGAACAGGAAAGTACAGTAAAAATAGAGATTGAAAAGAAAATATATCCGATTCCAACCTACTAGGATACTGAGAGGTATCCAAGTGTATACCTCCTCCTCCTAGTACCACTTTTCAGTTTAAAAAGTGATTGAAGTGGTTTACATAGAAAAGGAATAAGGAGGAAATGATTCCCTGTCCCCAAAAGGTTCACAATCTAAAAACCTTATTACATCAGACTGGAAAGAGACCTCCTCCTTCGTCTTCCTCTTCTCAACCCTCCTTGACTGAGGGTCACACCGTCTTCAGGGACATATATTTTGAGTGATACCAAGTGATACCAAGTTCAGCACTTCTGGTGAAAGGGGAGGTCCTCCAAATTCACCTCTGTTTACTATGGCCGCTGCTGTAGTAGGCCAGAAAGGAACTCATCTGCAGCACTGGCACATCACATGGAGCACCGGCACTCCCTTCGTTTGAACATCAGTCACTGTCAGAGGTCTCAAGAGTTATTATTTAGTGTGTAAATCTACTTTCAAATGCTAACTATGATTATTTTAATGGTATCAGATGTGTTTATTATAATTATTTATTTTATGTTATGCCTTTTTATGTCATATTTATAATTTATGCTGTTGGGTTTGGGGCTATATTACATTACATTCAGCCCTTTTTAAAAGTTAAAAAACATTTAAATAATAAATAAGTGACAGTGTTTTTAAAAAGACAAAACACATCTTTTTAAAGAGGCTTTTTAATGTTTTATCTGCTGCTTATATCTGGTAGGTTCTTTAGTTTTTATAGTTCTCAGATTTTAGCTTTGTAAATAACTTTTAGTTTGAAACTTTAAAAAAAAAATTTAAATGTGGCTTTAGCCAGGTATTTTAAGTTAACATGTTTAACCTTGTTAGTCTTATTTTACATTGTATATGTTTTATTAATGGTGTGAGCCACCCTGAGCAGTAGTGTACAGTAGAGGGCTGAAGTAGAAATGTTTTAAATAAATAAATAAATAAATAAATACACAAATACCTTTGTGCCTCCTCTAAAATACACACTGGTTTCATAGCAAAAACACAGAAGATTATTAGCATAGAAATGTAAATAGAAAATCTTCCATGACAACAGGGCACTTGAAAACTAGATAAATATCTTCTATTTCTTCTATTTCTTCCTCAAGCCTTCTGATCTATAAAAAAACATTATAAAGCAGAACTAATTCTGTTTAATACTGAATGACTCAAGAAAAGGAGGCACCCTAATGACTAAGCTTAAGTGACAATTGCTTGCCTAATTGCCACAGACAAGGTTGAAAATCTCTTCTAGATTCTTAAAGAGAAAAGGCCTCATAGCTATGAAGTCGAAAGCCCTGCTAATCCCCCTCAACTTATTTCTTCTCATTAGGATCCTAAATTTTACTCAGTGACCTCAGAAGAGCTGGGCCTATTCCCCAAAGTCTTTTTAGTTGGATAATTAGGCCACTTAGGAAAACCATTCCAACAGTGCTTATATGCTAAACTCACAGCCAGTACCCTGTAAAATAATAATATCATGTACACTTGACTTTTAAAGAATAAAATGGGTAGTCTCTTCTTTCTTCTAATATATATAATCAGCCAGGTCATAATTTTTGCCATTAGTTACCACTTAGGAGTAATTTTAGAACGTTGTTGGGGATTTACAGTAGTTATGCAACTCCGATTAATGTTTAATAGATATCATGAGGATCTCATAAAGCCCTATATTTAAAAACACACTCATTTATGTCAAGAAATATGAAGCTCCCTGTACATTTAGAATTAGCACCAAAAATTGAGATAGATTTAAAATGGTCAAATTTAGTCAGCAGTGGTCTCAAATCTGAAAAAGAAAAGAAACATGTCTTCATTATATATCATAGTAGTGTAATGGGAATGTATCTGGGAGATATGGTTTAAATTCCATTAGACCCATTGACATATTAGGTAACATTAGTTAGAACTCTATGTCTCAAATTCATGTCCACATCAAAGAGGGGAATGATGGTAACTTACTTTAAAATGCTGTTGTAAGGAGAAGATAAAGATTGCATAATAAATGTGCTCTATGAATAAATAAATATGATTCCTGTGCTCTTAACGGAGAACTGAAGTACCGTATTTTATGGACTATAAGACTCACTTTTTTCCTCGAAAAATATCCACCAAAATTCAGGAGCGTCTTATATGTTTTAACAGTTTACTATGTTAAAACTCTGAAAAACTGGATTAAAATTAAGGTGCGTCTTATAGTCCGTAGCGTCTTATAGTCCGTAAAATACGGTAGATGAGGGCCATTTCAAATCATCATATGCTAAAGGTATAAAGTGTTGACTGTCTGCAGGCAACACAATTTGACACTAGATTTAAACTGTTTAATTGGTTTCATTCTAAACCCCTGGTGTGTAGGCAATACTAAAATGTTTTAGTTTAACATTTCTTTACAGATCATGGAACTCCACTTGTATGATTACTAAAGTCCCAAGCACATCCTGAATTTTACTTGTGTTTTCTCTTCAGACTTGATGAGTTGCATATATATTTTGTACCGGGGTATCGAAACCAAAATACAAGATGTAGTGTGAAAAATTACACTGTCAGAAATTTATGACTTGACCTTTAGGAACATCGGAACATAGGAAACTGCCATATACAGGACTGAATCTCACGATCAGTGAGACCCGGTTTGGGGCAGTGAGCGGGAAGAGCGGGCTAAGTCTGCTCTCCCTGCTCACGAGCAGGCAGGGAGCCCTGGGCGGCCGAATCAGCCACCCACACGATGGCCGGCTCCATGATGGAGCTGGCAGGGGGAGTGGGGGCCGTGTGGCACCTGCAAGCCCCAGTATGCCCTGCGCGAGTGCGCAGGGCATACTGGGTAGACCCCCGGAGCCAGGAGGCAGCTTTTCGCCTCCCAGCCGGAGGTCTACTCATGATTAGGCACGGCACGAAGGAGCGCCGCAGCTACTCACGATCCTAAAACGCAGGTTTGCTGGAGTGCTCGCTCTGCAAACCTGCTTTTTTAGCAGGGGTTCTCGAGTGGGTTACCCGCTCAAGAACCACCGGGCTTGGCTGTGAGCCTGGTGGTTCTTACGGTCAACAAAAATCGGGCTGGCCTCTGCTAGCCCGATTTTTGTTGATTGTGAGAATCACCCCACAGAGTCAGACCATTGTCTATCTAGCTCAGTATTGTCTTCACAGACTGGCAGCGGCTTCTCCAATGTTGCAGGCAGGAATCTCTCTCAGCCCTATTGTGGAGAAGCCAGAGAGGGAACTTGAAACCTTCTGCTCTTCCCAGCGTGGCTTCTTCCCCTGAGTGGAATATCTTGCAGTGATCACACATCAAGTCTCCCATTCAGATGCAACCAGGGCAGACCCTGCTTAGCTATGGGGACAAGTCATGCTTGCTACCACAAGACCAGCTCTTTTTTTCTCTTTGAAGTTAGAATGTTTGGTAATAGATATGTGCACACATCACGATTTGTGCACTGATTCAAAGGATCAGTTTGGGAACCTTTAAGAGCAAGAAGAGCAGGTCAATACCTGCTGCTCCACCATTCGCTGTAGCTTCCTCCTGCGATGTCGTATTACCCAGCACCCCACATGAGGTGGTGGTGTGGCGGTGGCATGCACATGGCCTCTATGCATGCACAGTGGCCATTTGCATGGTCAGCACCATCCTGGCCACATAAATGGCCACCACGCATGTAGATAGGCATGTGCGTGCTGCCATGCCACCATGCTGTCACTCCGCCACCACACAAATGGTGGTGGGGAGTGCAATGCTGCAGTAGGACCTGCTCTCCCCACTCTTAAAGTTTTCTGAACTGACCCTTCGAATCAGTGCACATCCCTCGTGTACGTCACCAAAATATGTCACCAAGGGTTACATGACTTTGGAGGGAAGGGGAAATTGTTGAAAATCAACCCCCTCCCCTGCTCATCCAATGGCACAGCAGTAGCCTGGAATTTGCAGTTTGCACCTGTATAATGCTAGTCAAAATGGGATGTTGGTCCCTGTATTCTTTTGTCTTACACAATTCTATATTTGACTTATTTTCAGTTTATAGTATGGTATTAGAATTGGTACCTTCTTTCTTTCCAGTGGTATGCTTCTATATCTTTTCATGGAAATTCTGCTATGACTCTCAAGCCTTGTTAGCTACTACTTGACCTAAATCACATATTAACCTTGGCGTAATCTCTTTCTGTCATATCTTTTTAGCTCTAAGCATATATATTATTGCATTTGGTTTATAATTAGGTTTCACATTATTAATCAGGAAGATGCTTTCATTAAAGACATGAAACCATTTTACTGGGTGATGACCTAACCTGTGCCAGCAAAAATACTTAGGACAGAGAGTGTATTGACTTCTGCACAAGCTCAATAGCGCACAATAGCATGACATGCAGAATGAATTAGAATTGAATTGTAGGTCATTGAAGAAAAGTTCATCTGTCTGCTATCTGCTACTTTCAATATCTGTCTCGCCCCCTTTCCTTTCACTCACTAGTAGATTAAAACTGAAAGTGAAGATGTTGAAGAGTGCCCCCCCAATGGGTTCTAAGTCCAATAATATTTAACTGTTGTTACCTCAGCTCTTTTACAGAAACATAATATTAATTACCAAACATTCATAATTTGTACAGCTAAGGATTCTTTATACATGCTCATAAGGAATGTGTGACACTAGAAATTGTGCATTTCAGGATTCCTGCCCCCCCTTTAGGATACACATTCTGCCCAGAGCCCAAATTCCCTCTAAATTTGAGCCCAACTCTGCAGTTTCTAACCAAACAGGGGACAACTAATGATAGGAAGGGCTTGCTGGAAACAGGAGAGGCCTTAGAGCTCTAATTAATTGAATCAGGAGGCAAAGGATCCCGGTAGCAAATAACACTCCAAGCCATGCTTAAAGAATAAGGCCCACAAGGCTTTTCCTGCCTCCGGAGAGTCCACTCAAATTCTGATTTTCCCCTTTAAAAAAGGAAGTTTGATTGAAAAATTGGGGGAACAAATAGGGAGTCTGTGGGCAACTATCAAGGCTTATCCCCCACCCGCAGTCAAACATTTAAAGGAAAAGTTTAGTTTTTGCTTGAACCTTTCTAAAGAAAGAGCCAAGAGAGAATTCTATAAGAAAGCTCAGAAAAAAATGAATTACTGTACTTTGTAACAAATTTATAAGTTTGTGAGTTGAAGTGGGCGGGAGGGGTGCCACCCATCACTATTTCTTATAGAAATTGATATTGTGCAATTATTACTCAGTGTTGACTAAAAATTCAATTGAAATGATTCAACAGCACAAGGGATGTATTATTGCATTTTCATAATGCAGCTTAATTTTGCAACTATCTGACAATAAATGTAAATTATCCAAGCTTAATATAAAAACAAATGCCAAAGAGAATGAAATATACTTTTTACAGCTATGGGAACAATTTGTAGTTCAGGGGAAGGAAGTATGGTAATACGTTATGAGAGTAAGACTGACAGAAAGGAAATTATTTCATACCATTGTTCTAAAAACTAGGAAGAAATTTGTAACAGAAGAACTGCATCAGCCTATATATTAAATCAAATCATCAAAATCAAAATCCAACAAACAAACAAACAAACAAACAAACAAACAAACAAAATAATATGCATCCTGAATTTCTGCAGCAGGCCATGAGATATGTATTTCTTTTTCTAATTTATATAGGCTGCATTCGCACATAATGTGAATGGACTCGCAGTTCCTCTCCTCACCCCACTCTCCTGTCTGACTTTGGATGTAACAGAAAGGAGGGGGATCTGACTGTGTGGGCTCTCTTCTTGCATGGAGGTCAGCCCGCACAGACAATCACAGCTGGAGAGAGGGAGGAGTTTTCTCCCTCAACTTTGGTTCCAGACAGCCGAGCCTGCAGTTCCACATTAGCACATAACGCAGACTGCAGCTAACCTTGGGTTGGAGCAGCAAAACTTACTATAACCTGAGGGTTCAAACTGAAGTTTGGAGAAAGAAACCTCGGCTTGCTCTCCATGCCAAACTGGAGTTTTGGTGGGGAGTCCTGCATTTAGATGTACAGATTTGGCAAGCTCTGGCCCCTTCAACTCTGGTTTTGCATTGCATGCAAATGGGGCATACATTTCTTTTTACTTCATGGATAGAAGAACCTGAAACAGGGGAAAAATGTGAAAGAGGTATAATTTCTTTCTTTTTGATGGGAGGGCATACTTTACAATGAGAATGTTAAAGAGGAAAACAATCCTTGTTGTCGAGCAAGTTCCTTTCATCTCAGAGATTCACACAAAGGCAGAAAAAGTTTTTACCTGCTCTGTTCAGACTGGTCTTTCCTCCTTGCTCCATTTAGGCAGAAGGCCAAGAAAGCCCTTTCATTTCTATTAGTCTGATGGATGAGGAAGAGAAAAGTTCAATGGGAATTGATAGATGAGGGTGCTACCTGTTGAATTTCTGCCTGGATATTTACTGTTATAGGTGGCAATTGGGGGAAGCACATAGCAGAGATTCATCAGGAAGATATTTATCAGGTGCATCTCTTGCAAGTGATTGGGGACAGAGGCGTATCTAGGGAAAATAGCGCCTAGGGCAAGCACTGAAATTGTGCCCCCCCCCCTCCAAACATCTGACACCCATCTTTCAGATAACTTTACCATAATATCAGCTGAAAAATACAAGTCAAGCTTGTTAATCTTTTAATATTTCAAAAACTATTTAGCAGTGGACGTAGCCAGACCAAAAAATGCTGGAAAACTACAAATTTCAGTATGCTGGGGCTCATGAAATACCCAAATACTATGTTGAGGTGTACTTGGAAAACTAAACAGAAGTGCCTGTCTAATTCTCTACTATGCATTGTAGCATCACTATTACACAAGTTTTAAAAATAAATGGAGAATTTTACTTTTCCCAGATAGTCTGAAAATAGTTAAAGGATATGCAGAGTAAACTGTGTCACTGCTTGGAATATATTTTAGTATTTCAGAAAGACAGTTAAAATGAGAGAAGGAGAGAACGAAACTCCCAGTGGGTCTTAATCCTAAGGATTTCACACTGATTCAAAGACAAACTCACCATTAATAGCCATATAATTAAGACATCACATTTAACTCACTTATCACAAGAAGCAAAGTAAGAGCAAATGAATACAATCCTAGCTCATAAGCTTCAGCTCAGTATTCACAAGCCCTGATTCTCTGTACATAGTGCCAATCTGAATATGTGTACAGTGACATATTATATTATTTTTTAAAAAAAAATTACCTGTAACCCCTTTGGGGGGCTTCCTGAAGGCTGTGGGGGGGGGGTCTGCAAAGTCTCCCTCCCCCCGCTGGCCTCTAGGGCCTCGCAGGGACCATTTGAGCATGGGTGGTGGCCATTTTTAAAAATATTTGGGTTTTTTTAAAATGGCAGCTGAAAACAAAATGGCCACCGTGCATACTCAAATGGCCTCTGTGAGGCCTGAAATGGTCTAGGGCCTCACAGAGGCCATTTGAGCATGCGTGGTGGCCATTTTGTTTTCGGTGGCCATTTTTTTTAAAAAAAAATTTAATGGTGCCCCCCTTCAAGTGGCGCCCGGGGCACGTGCCCTGCCTGCCCCACCCTAGATACGCCCCTGATTGGGGAAGCCTGCTATGTAAGCACCTTAACTAAACTGGAGGGGTGGGGTTTTCAGTATTTTAATAACTATTGGCTCTTACTGTCTTCTGAAATTCATTCTAAATGCCAGAATCCTTTTATTTTTACTTTACAGTTTGTGAAGTTCATTCCTCTACAAGTTTTCCACTTGGAAGGAAAGAAAGAAAGAAAGAAAGAAAGAAAGAAAGAAAGAAAGAAAGAAAGAAAGAAAAGGCTTTTATCTCACAGTGATCTTGCTTCAGTCTGCTTATCAATTACACTATAAATATGATGCCAATTCATCATATAGATCAATGTTCTTGTGCTTTCCTAAATGACATTCTTATGGGGATCTACACTTCTGGAATATTTGCTTCCTCGTCATCAGCAAATTAAGCTATGTGGGCAGCAGGCATTTATATGTATTAAAATATTTTATAACTTCTTGTTTAAGAGGAGAGTTAACATGCTTACATTTTTCATAGGCATCAAAAACTGTGGAAGTTGTCTCCTTAACTTCTGCATTATGTAAGCAGGAAAGAATTCATACAGCCTGACATGACACACAGCATCCCACAAATGGGATGTCCATGTCATGTAGCAGATGCACTTTCTCACAGGACCCACCTGTGGTCCTCAGGTAAGTTGCAGTGATCCTCAGTGTCACAGGTTTTGCATCTTGTTCCACTAGCCCAAACATGGTTGTACTAGTTCAACAATAGTCTGCAATGCAAGTTCTGGACTTAGTGCAACTGGCTAGCACAGCAGTCCATTATAATTGTCTAGTCTCGAGATATTGAATACATAACTAGGGGTTGCCAGATCCCCATCTGAAAGAATCTGGCCATTAGTCCCACTTATTGGGGCATGGCTTGTTTGCCCCAACCTTGCTTTGGGTAACACATGAGGCAAAAGGGGATTGTTGATTAGCTACTGGCTTGGTGGTGGGAAGAGCCTCATTGCCCTTTGGGCTTCCTCCCAGCCCAGTCATTAGTCCGTGCTTGGACTCCCACCCTGAGTCATAGTCAGGGGTGTAGCTATAATTGAGAGGATGGGTTCAAAGAACCCGGGGCCCCGAGTTCCTGAGGGCCCCCCAGATCCACCCTCCCTATCTTCTTCATTATTACCCTCACTCCAAGGGGCTGCCAGAGAGAGGGGTGAACACGGGCCCCCTCTCCCCTAGCTACACCCCTGGGCATAGTGTGGGTTTCAGCTGGTTGTCCTTTTGTGACCGGGTGATGTGACCGGGCAGGCATTTTTTGGTTTTACACTGATTGGTCTTGTGTGGAGTCTTTTTCGCCTGCCCCGCACTACGTTCTCATAGTTAGTTCAGGTTTCTAGTCATAATGAGAGGTTCCATATGGAAGAGAAAAAAAATGTCCAGGGTTAGTGAGCACCTGAAGATATGCTTTTGGGCATGTGAGGAGTCGCTAGATGTTTTACGGATTACGGAGTGCTAGCTAGGGTTTCACTTCCAATCTGGCGATTGGTGAAGCATCACCTATCCAAAATGCTATAAGCCTTGGGGTAGGCAATGCTAAGGCAGATAACAGACTTTAGGTCAACTGAGATGGGCAGCATTGCCCATAGAATATGGTGTCTGGAGCAAACGTGTATTGCCCATTGGCATCTTAGGCAAGATCGCACCAAGGGTAATGGGTCTCAAGATTCTGCACTGAGGGTTCCAATCCCCATTTGCTTTAATTATACAAATCAATAAAGTTGTGGCTTTTTCCTTCCATATTATTGCCTCATGTCTTTTTTGAGTGTGAGTGCAATGGGGTGCTGCCTTGCTGACAGCAGTGGTTCTTAGGTCCTTAATAACTACTAAAAGAAACTGTAATCTATTATGGAACACCAACACAAGAGAAATGGCTGCCTTATGAGGTAAAAATATATTAGTTTGGTGAACCTGATCAGAAAGGTTTTTGCGCCTGTAGTATGTTGCAATGAAAGGTGAAATAAAATACTTTTGAGTTCATTTTTTTAAATGAACAGGGTTCCTAAGGTTTGTCAGACTCATAAATGGACTTGTTTACTGAAGTTCAATGGAGCATGTTAAAGCCAGGCCAAAAAGCAGGCTTATTTCATGCAGGAGAGGCCGTCATGGCATAATGTCAGTCAGCAGAGTGTCTCAAGGTTATTCGGAATGTTCTGAGAAATAAGAACAAGGAAATCCACTAAGGCAGCTGTGTAGGAGGAAAAGGCAAATCATCCTTGTTTCTTGTGGTGAAACTAATAGTTGCAGTGTCTGGAGGTTGATTTTCTCAATGACAAAACAATCAGAAAATCTGTCTGCAGATATCACAATAAAACTATTATTTTATTTCACATTTCTGTGCTGCTTCTCTTCCAAGGACATAGGGGGTGGCATACATAATTGTATCTGCACCACAACCCTGTGGTTATACTAGATTAAAAATGACTCACCCACAGTCATTCATCTGACTTCATGGATGACCAAGAATTTGAACCTGGGGTCCCTACAGCTAAATCCAACACTCCTACTGCTATATTACACCCTAATCCCTCCCTTCCTTTCACAATCTACCACATGGAGTAAAAGACACTCAGACTTAAGTATGCAGAGCTCTTAAGACATAAGGTGGCAAATGTATTGGCTTGGATGACCAAAACCTGCAAGTACTGGATTGACAGTTTGTGTGGGTTATTGAGGGCTCTTTGACACATGCATCTTTCTGCTGTGCACCTGTACCCTGCTTTGCATTTAGGTTGATCTGTCAGAGGCCGGTGAGGAGATAGTCCTCCCTTCTGGTAGGTTGTTGAACATAATGATATTTTCATTCCTTCCAATGTATTGTGATTTGATATTAATCCAAGCCATGCAATATGGATGTATCTTACCAGAACAATGTACAACAGGGGCCCTTGGCAAGTATGATGACTACCATGAGAACTTGGCAAGTATGATGACTACCACAAGTTTTTTAAAAGGATTAATTCAATCCAAAGTTCCATATGGCTCTGATGTGCGCAAAGAAATGTCTAGCAATGGCTACTAGTCTGGTGGCTATAAGCCACCTCCAGCCTCAAAGGCAAGATACCTCCAAATACAAGTTGGAGGGGAGCAACAGCAGGATAGAGGGCATGCCCTCACCTCTTGTCTGTTGGCTTCTCAGAAGTATTTGGTGGGCCACTGTGTGAAACAGGATGCTGGACTAGATAGGCCTTGGGCTTGATCCAGCAGGGCTATTCTTATGTTTTACGCTCTTAGGTAAGGAGTTGTACGCAAGCAGATTTCCCCCCACAATCTTCAATGTTACGAAAACATTCCTGAGCACTGAAGTCAATGAGGAAGTCCTTCTCACACAGAGTTGTATGTGCACTGGATCTGCTAGGTGGCATGTGTTAGAAAATACCATTTGGAGCACATTCCTTTTCACAGTATATCCGGCACAGCCAGGGCCATCAAGCAGCAGAACTATTAACAGAGCAATGGCTAATTACACTAGTTAATAATGTGGTCCTATGCAAAATCAATGGACCTCCACTCAATTTACATGCAATAAAATGGTTAGAAATAGCTTAGGCCAGCTATAGTTAGAATTAGGCTTTGAGAAACTTCATCAACACTTTAAGAATTAGTCAGCTCAGTATGAGAAGCAGAATCAGAAGCAGTTTGTCAATCCATTTAAAGAAAAAAGAGGGCAAGAAATCAATAGTAATCTACCATTTATGAGTTTTCTATGTAGTAGTTCTTTCAGCTATACTCAAGTACTTGTCCTCTGTCTTTCTTCATGTGTGAATGTGTGCGTGTGTGTGTGTGCGCACTGTGTGCATTTATTGATGTGATGACTGTTTTCATGCTGTCAGAGGACATTCTGGCTCCAAGCATAGGTAAAGAGCTATCTAACAACAGCCTGAATGATCTTAGTCCTTGATAATAGCCTAATCTATAGGCTCAGTGTCACTTAAGCATTTTATAAAGAAACATAAAACATCCCCCTGCTAACTGAGCAAAGAGGCACCTTTTAAAAGTGGTGATTCTCTTTATTTAGCAGTGGGGAGACAACTGGCACTATCCATCCCCAGCACAGCATCCCTTCAGTGGCAGCTGCTGGTATCTGCCTCATTCATTCATTCATTTGATTTCTATACTGCCCTTCCAAAAATGGCTCAGGGCAGTTTATATTAAAAACAACACTAAAATCAATTAACGTCAAAATTGAGAACTGCAAAAACAACATAAAAACCATTATTAAAACAACTGAAACAGTTTTTAAAACCCTGGAAGGCCAGGCCAAACAGATAGGTCTTAAGAGCTCTCTGGAAGGCCAATACTGAACTCAGATTATGGATTTCTGCCGGGAGTGCATTCCACAGTCCAGGAAGAAGGCGCTCGCTAAGATAACTTGGACCTAAGCCATTCAGGGCTTTAAAGGTAACAACCAGCATTTTGTATTTTGCCCAGAAACATATTGACAGCCAGTGCAGCTGTTTCAAAACAGGCATAATATGATCTCTCCAAGTTGCCCCAGAGACCAATCTGACTGCCGCATTTTGAACTAAATGAAGTTTCCGAACTACATACAAAGGCAGCCCCACGTAGAGCACAATGCAGCAGTCAAGCCTGGAGGTTACCAGCTGATGCAACCCACTGTTTTGAGGTCATCTTCTCCAAGGAATGGCTGCAGCTGTCAAATCAGACAAAGCTGATAGAAAACACTCCTGCCCATATTCTCCACCTGAGATACAAGGGTGAGGCCTGGGACCAGAAGTACTCCCAGCCACGTACCTGCTACTTCAGGGGGAGTGCATCCCCATCCAGTGCAGGAAAGTCTAACTCATCCCTAAAATTTGGAGCCCCTATAATGAGCACCTCCATCTTGATTGGATTCAGTTTCAGTTTGCTATCCCTCATCCAGTCCATTACTGCCTGTAGGCAGGCATTTAGGGAATGAATGCCATTTTCTGATGATGAAGTTGAAAAGGAGAAGTAGATTTGGGTGTCATCAGCATAATGACAACACCCAGCACCAAATCTCCTGATGACCTCACCTAGCGGTTTCATGTAGATATTTAAAAGCATTGGTGACAGAATGGAGCCTTGAGGGACTCCATATAACAGATCCTGTTCTGAGGAGCAACTGTCAACAAGCTCCACCATCTGAACCTACCCAAGAGATAGGAGCGGAACCACTGCAAAGCAGTGCCCCCTTCCCTAATTCCTCAGGTGATCCAGAAGGATACCATGGTTGATGATATTGAACGCTGCCGAGAGACCCAAAAGAACCAGCAGAGTCACACTCCTTCTGTCAATTCCCTAGTAAAGGTCATCCATCAGGCCGACCAAGGCTGTCTCAACCCCATAGCCAGCTCTAAAGCCAGTTTGAAATGGGTCTAGATAATCAGTTTCCTCCAAAACCACCTGGAGCTGGTCGGCCATCACCCTCTAAATAACAGTTTCTCAACCACCAGTCCATGGACCGCTGCCGGTCCGCAAAGGGTTGAGTGCTGGTCCATGACTGGGAGTCATGGCGGAAGGTGGGAGGAGGGCCGCTTTGGCTCGGGCTTTGCAGAAAGGGAGTGCAGGTGGACCCTACTCAGAGGAGGGAGAGCAAGCACATGTACCAAGGAGGGCTAAGTGGCGGAGCGAGGCAGCGTGGTGCGGGGGAGAGGCAAGATACCATTTTGTGCATTCATGCAAAAGGGTCATTTGATGAATAGCACTGGAATGAAGTGATCCTGGGGATTTGATGCCCAGCGCAGTTCGTGTCTGATCCCAACCAATTTAAAAACAGCTGCCCGTTACGGCCGAGGCACCTTGAGAGGGAACGCTGTTTCCCTCTTGCATTGGTGGGGTGTTGTGGTCCCTCAGCCCCCTATAACCCCCTGGTATGCACTGCCAGTGGAAGACGGCAATCCCCTTTATGACCTCGCAGGGTGGGTGGGGGGACAACTTCTGGCCGGGATCATGCCGTGGTGAGGGCTAAGTGGTGGAAGGAGAGAGGAGGGCTGCCTTGGCTCACCTCACAGTGACGTGTGAGCAGCATGTGGGACCACGTGAGTTGCGTGGCCCCAAAGGGGAGTTGGGAGGGAGGCACAGAAGCATGCACTGCAAGAGAGGATGGGGGAACAGCTGCTACACTCTGCTGTGCAAGCACAGCGGTAGCAGCTCTTGGACCCACATGACCTTCTGAGCACGGTCTGGTTCACCATTGCCTCGCCCAACCTGAACAGTGCCTTGTCTCCCCAGTGAGGAAGACGAGGCATCCGCCACAATGCCCCATGCCCCCCGCCATCTCAGAATTGCCCCCTTCCCTTTAACGCCAGGTTCCCACCGCTCTTCTTCACATTTTCTTTCACCATAAAAAAACCCCCAATTCTCAGCACCTGCCATGTAACCGTTTTTAAGGAGTTTTGGAGGAGCTGTGCAGGTTTCATTAGGTCCGCCTCACAAAGTGCACATCTAAGAGCAGGATCCAGATCAAGCCAGGTGATCATGACCAAGCAGTATTGACAAAAATAAGAGATGACTAAATTAATTTCAGTGGGTGGTCCTGACTAACGTGATCTGGATTCGGCCCTGTGACTACACAACTCCTGCTAAAACTCCACCTCCATCATGAGAGGGTTAAACTGTAGACTTCGGGCTTTACTGACAACTTGCCCAGCTCTCCTCTCCTCACCTCCTTTTTGCTTTGCTTGACATCCAGCCTGATGAAGAGTTTTGGGGAATTCAAAAGCTTGCTTATGTGTTGTTTTCATTGGCCCCATGTAGCTTTTGAAGTGTTCTAATGGACCAACATCCCCTCTCCATTGAGAAATCACAAGCACCCCCACCCCGCACATACTGAAGACATACTGAAAACACATTTGTTCACCCAGGCTTTTAGATTCAGGGGATCTCAACCTTGGGTCCCTAGATGTTGGTGGACTTCAACTCCCATAATACCATTGTGGTTGGGGGTTATGGGAGTTGAAGTCCACCAACATCTGGAGACCCAAGGCTGAGAACCCCTAATATTCCATGTTTGCAAAAGATTCCCAATGTAATGATTTTAATGCTTATATTATTTTAATTGTAAACTGCCCAGAGATGCAAGTTTTGGGCAGTATAGGAGTCTGTTATATATATAAATGAATGAATGAATGAATGAATGAATGATCAAACAAACAAACAAACAAACAAACAAACAAACAAACTTAGACTTGAAACCCCTGTACTAACTGCTGGTCCGGGAAACTGCACATGAAGAATGTAGCAGTCCTTGAAACTCTGCACGAAGAATTTAGCGATCCTTGACTCCAGAAAGGTTGAGAAACAATGCTCTAAATCACCTTGCCCAACCAAAGTTGATTGGAGACTGGCCTATAACTATCCATCACTATGGGATCCAGGGAAGGCTTCTTAAGAAGCAGTCTTACCATTGCCTCCTTCAGACAAGAAGGCACCCTCAGCGATGTATGTATGATAGTAAATGTTTCCTTTTTAGATTGTGTTTAAAAATATTTGTTTAGATTGTGTTTAAAATTGTTTATTATGTTTCTTTTTTAGATTGTGAGCCCTTTGGGGACAGGGAGCCTTTTCTCTCTCTCTCATTCATATATATATATATATATATATAACACAATCACTTTGGGAACTTTTTGTTGAAAAGCGGCATATCGCTATTTGTCGTATTTGTATTCATATTAAAGTCTCCCAGTACTCCTTCTGCCAGCTTTTCCTGCTCCTGCTCCTGCTCCTCCTCTTGTTCAGGTCATATGGTGGCTTTACAGAGGGAAGAAAGTCAGCTGGGGATGGAGCCATAGCATCTGCTTTGCATGCAGAAGGTCCCAAATTCCTTCCCTGGCATCTCCAGGTAGGGCTGGGACACACTCCTGCCTGAAACCTTGGAGAGCTGCTGACAGTCAGTGTAGACAATACCAAACTATATGGATCAATGGTCTGATTCGGTATAAGGCACCTTCCTGTGTTTCAGAGTGTAATTCAACTACTATGGCAAAATTCAAGGGGTATCACAGGTCCTGACAATAATAGGGGCAATAATATATGAGTGCTTTGGGTTCGACCTAAATCAGATGTGTTGCAGTTCTTACGCCAGTGAAGATTGTATATAGAATAGGAGTGTGCTGTATTATCAGTTAGGTGCATGGATTGAATTTGGGAATAAATGGGCTTGCAGCAGCTGATTATGATGAATAAACATGTTCACTATTCTCCAAAAGCCCCCCGCCCAAAGAACACCAAAGACGGTGCCAAAGATTACTGTTTTAATGGTAATGTATTGCAGACCCATATAGTGTACCTGTTAAAAGTGCTTTTGTTTTCTCCCCTCTTTTGAAAATTACATAAAGAGCAGTAAACTAGTGCCAGAGGCATGTACTTTCTACATTTACATGGTTTTCTAAAAGGTATTATGTACTTCAAATTTTTAAATGCTGTGCCACCATCAAACCCAGTTTTAGGTGCAGATAAAAGTGCCTAACTCTGTATATGCCTGGGTCCTTAGTGGCGGATATACAATAATCAACTATAATGTTTCTCCTTCAAAACTGTTGTGTGTGAAAAGACTCTCAGAAGAATTGGCGGGGAAAATATTATAAGACAAGGTTTAGATATAGTAGGATCATTTCGCACATAACATAATCACTATTGAGCAAGTAGTTGTATACTATCCAGTTATCTTGTGTATTATTTTATTTGGATGTTTTTCGCAGTGGGGATCCTGCAGAGAGTGTAGAGGGTGGAGTCAGAAAGGAAACAACAAAACCCAGTACCCCATGGGTTAGCAACCCATGGGGGTGGTTAGCACCCTCTGTGCACTACACCACCACTCACTCTGGGCCACCCCAGCATCCCACAAGTGGCTTTAAGGTCTTCCATAGGGAAGAATGGAGGTTTCAACAGCCCCATAACTGCACTTGGGGGATGCTGGGGTGGCCCAGAGTGAGGGTGCCAACCACCCCCATGGGTTGCTAACCCATGGGGTACTGGGTTTTGTTGTTTCTGAAGTGTTCTGAGTGTAGATTCTTTGGTAGCATATAAGATTTTCAACGAGAAACCATGAATCCACTCGCATTGCTAACCTTAAAAACACATAAACTTCAAAAATCACTTAAAAATCAGCCCCTTTCCCAATTCCTTTCAAATAATTCTGATAGCTTCCTTGCCCCCCTTGGGCACTACCACCCACCACACTCCACTCTAGGACACCCCTTTCCCCCCGACATGAAGCTATACATTTGCTGCAATCCTCATTATTCCCTATGAAGAATTCAAAAATACTTTTAAAATTCACTAATAATCAGAGGAGTGTCTGATTCCCTTGGGGTTTTGTGGATGGTAGGCATCCCTGGGTTCCTACCACCCACCCCACATTTGTGCCCCTAGGTGCTCCACAATAGGGGATAATGGGCTGGTTCTGGTCCCATTATACCCTATGAGAAAAATAATTACAAATATTTCAAATATTCATTAAAAATCGTAGGAGTGTCTGATTGCTTCGGGGTTTGGGTGGTTGTTGGCCCCCTTTGGTGTTCCACAATAGGGAATAATGGGCTGGTTTGAGTCCCATTATACCCTATGATATAAAAATAAAATTAAAATTCAAAAATTCATTTAAAAAATCGTACAAGTGTCCGATTGCTTGGGGGTTTGGGTGACAGGTACCCATGGGTGCCAGCTACCACCCCACCCACTTTTGGAGGTTCAAACTGGTTCAAACCAGTTTGAAACAGTTCAAATTCGAACCGATGCGGGCGGGGTTTGAGCAAAACCAAACCTAACCACCCCTCCTGGTTCAAACCTGGTTCGAATTCGAACCGAACTGGGCAAACCGGTTTTGTGCACATCCCTACTTGAAACTGACAAAAGTAATTGTCATCCATCATCGTTTATTCCGCATTTAACAAAAACCAGACTTTGCTTTAGAGTTTTGATGCAACAGAATATTTCAAATAATAACACAAATGAAAATGGCATGGGCAAAAATGATAGGACCCTTAACCTAATATTTTGTTGCACAACCTTTAGAGGCAATCACTGCAAACAAGCAATTCCTGTAGCTCTCAGTGAGACTTCTGCACCAGTCAACAGGTAGTTTGGCCCACTCTTCCTGAGCAAACTGCTCCAGCTGTGTCAAGTTTGAAGGGTGCCTTATCCATACTGCATGTTTCAGTTCTTTCCATAGATGTTTGATAAGATTCAAATCAGGGCTCATAGAAGGCCACTTCAGAATAGTCCAATGTTTTGCTCTTAGCCATTCTTGGCTGCTTAACTGTGTGCTTTCAGTCATTATCCTGTTGGTGGATCCATGACCTGCGACTGATACAGAGCTTTCTGTCACTGGGCAGTACGTTTTGCTCCAGAATGTCTTGATAGTCTTGAGATTTCATTGTTCCCTGCACAGACTCAAGGCACCCCATGCCAGACACAGCAAAACAGCCCCAAAACATAACTGAGCCTCCTCCATGTTTCACAGTAGGTATGGTGTTATTTTGTTTCAAAGCTTCATTTTTTCATCTGTGATCATAGAGGTGATGTGACTTGCCAAAAAGCTCCAGTTTAAAAAGCCAGACTGGAATTTGCTAAAATGAATATTTACAAGCCACAATGCTTCTGGGAGAATTTCCTTTGGACAGATGAGACTCAATAAGTTACAAACAGTGCAGCGAGCCATGAACCCAGGATGGACGCAGGCTCACTGGCATCCAGTACTCACCACTCCATCGCTGCTCCTAGGGGAAGGCTCCATGCCAACAGCTCTCTGCCTCATCGCTTCCATACCCCAACTCCCATAATTCCCATTGGGAATTGAGTTGCAGCAGTAATGATGCAAAGCCTTCTTTAGGAATGGAAATGGAGCGATGAGTGGCCATGCACCAGTGAGCCCAGATCGTTCCTGGCTGTGTGGCCCACTGCACTGTATGTAAGCCACTTTCACATACTGCAAATAGAAACACAGCTTTATTAAAAAACTCAGCTCTATTCTACTTTGTAACTGTCTTCCCCCCTCCCTTTTCTGGCCTATACTTCCTTTGTCAGCTCCTTTCCCCCATCCCTTCAAATGGCATGTTCACCTTCTGAAATATAATTCTGCATTGGTTAGTGTAATCATTAGCAGGTTAAATGAACCGATGGACTGCTGCATCCCTTCCAGTTGAATGTTTGGCCATCACTCCCCGTGGATGGACCCAGTGGAGTGTTTGGTATCCAGTTCCAAGTCTTCCTGCGCTCCCTGCTTCCTCCCTAGGAGAATGGCAGGAGCTTACTTGAGGCTGTTGTTCACACAACGTTTCTGCTCCATACACTTGATTTGCTGCGGTTTCCCTATAGCAAGCCCTCATTTAGCTGTTTCAGTATGAGTCACTGGCCATAGCAAAAATTTAAATCATAATCCCTTCTAAATTTATAATTTTCCATGCAATGAAGCATGAAGTAATTATTAAATATATGCCATATTTTTGTTGATTACATTTCCAGCAATTTTGAAATATAAATTAAGAAGTGGGTTGTTTTTCCCTATGGGGGATTAGAAAATTGAGCTATGTAAATAGAAGTTTGAAGCATGGTAGCATAATATACAATATTCTAATAGGGAAACTGGCCAGTTTTCAAATGGCTTTTATCACTAGGCTTCTTGGCACAGACTTTGCCAGTTATCAAGAACACAGCCTTGCAAAGAAATTAAAAAAAATGACTGTATTTTCCATTTTTACTAGTTTGGATCTCTTTCCAACAACTGGTCATGCAAACCAATTCTTGTTTGAAAGATTCTCATTGCACCTCATTCTTAATTCTCCAAAAGAGAAAAAAGAGGATACTCAAAGTGTTGGAAGCTCACAGAGATAATTGATCTGAAAGAATTCTAAACATGTAATTAATCTGGGGAGCCACTACCATTTTGATAGATTCAACTCTTCTCAGTTATAAGAGACTGAGAGGGGACCAGCTGTTGATGGCCTTCTGAATTATATTCTTCATAAATCTCATACTGAGAGTAATTGCTTCTTGCAGGTCAGCCATGTAATGTCACTTCCAAGTTGTTGATGTCATTAAGTTCTCATCTGAAATTGAATCAAGAAATGGAGTTATGAAAACAGAATTTATTTGGGGGTAAGATTTGAAGGTTTCAGGCAGTTTATCTTATAACAAGAGAAACCAGAAGATGTGTTGATCACAGACACTGAAATAAGGCATGGCAGCATTTCATTATATCAATGGCTCTATCTCCTTTGTAAGAACTGACAAGAAATGTGGCACTGAGAACTCCTGGTTATGTGGAAGCACCTATAAATCTGCTTGTGCTGGGGAAAGGCTATGTGGGATATGTTTCTGAGTTTAGTATTTTAACAAATGGAGCTTGAAAACCTAAGGCAACAAGGCAGATGCAAATTATTATTATTATTATTATTATTATTATTATTATTATTATTATTATTATTATTTCTTGTTTACACAGTCAGACAGGTGTTATTGACTGGTTTGTTTTATCCAGAAATAGAGTCCTTCCCAAGGACCTGGGAAGGCTGAATTTTATTGTCAATTGTTATAGATATTGTTGCAGAATATAGGTTGTTTCCAGTAAAGCTGCTTTTTGTAATTGGCTGATGGTGATTTCTGTGACCCCTATGGTGTTGAGGTGCTCTTCAAGGTCTTTTGGAACCGCACCCAGGGCACCAATTACCACTGGGATTATTTTGGTCTTTTTCTGCCACAGCCTTTCAATTTCAATTTGCAGATCTTTGTATTTTGTGATTTTTTTCTATTTCTTTTTCTTCTATTCTGCTATCCCCTGGTATTGCTATGTCAATTATTTTGATTTTCTTTCTTTCTTCTCGACTACAGTTATATCTGGTGTATTGTGTATTATTATTATTTCTTGTTTACACAGTCAGACAGGTGTTATTGACTGGTTTGTTTTATCCAGACATCGAGTCCTTCCCAAGGACCTGGGATGCCAGAATTTTATTGTCAATTGTTATAGATATCGTCACAGAATATAGGCTGTTCCCAGTAAAGCTGCTTTTTGTAATTGGCTGATGGTGATTTCTGTGACCCCTATGGTGTTGAGGTGCTCTTCAAGGTCTTTTGGAACTGCACCCAGGGCGCCAATTACCACAGAGATTATTTTGGTCTTTTCTGCCACAGCCTTTCAATTTCAATCTGTAGATCTTTGTATTTTGTGATTTTTTCTATTTCTTTTTCTTCTATTCTGCTATCCCCTGGTATTGCTATGTCGATTATTTTGACTTGTTTATCTTTCTTCTCGACTACAGTTATATCTGGTGTATTGTGTGGCAGAAGTTTGTCTGTTTGTAGTCGGAAGTCCCATAATATTTTTACATTTTCATTTTCTACAACTTTTTCAATTTGATGGTCCCACCAATTTTTGGCTACAGGTAGCTTGTATTTTTTGCAGATGTTCCAGTGTATCATCCCTGCTACCTTGTCATGCCTTTGTTTGTAGTCAATCTGTGCGATCTTTTTACAACAGCTGATTAGGTGGTCCACGGTTTCATCTGCTTCTTTACAAAGGCGGCACTTGCTGTTTGTGGTGGATTTTTCGACTTTTGCTCTTATTGCATTTGTTCTTAGTGCCTGTTCTTGTGCAGCCAGTATTAAACTCTCTGTTTCTTTCTTCAAGTTGCCATTCTTAAGCCATTGCCAGGTTTTGGTGATGTCTGATTTTCCACTTATATTGTGCAAATATTGACCATGCAGTGGCTTATTTTTCCATTTTTCTGTTCGGTTCTTGACTTGTTCTTTCTCGTAGGCCTGCTTTGTTTCATTGGTGTTGAATAGTTTCGCATTATTGACCATTTGAAGTGCATCATCTTCACTGTCCATTATTATTATTATTATTATTATTATTATTATTATTATTATTATTATTTATTAATTTTACATTTATATCCCACTCTTCCTCCAAGGCACCCAGAGCGGTGTACTACATACTTGAGTTTCTCCTCACAACAACTCTGTGAAGTAGGTTAGACTGAGAGAGAAGTGACTGGCCCAGAGTCACCCAGCTAGTTTCATGGCTGAATGGGGATTTGAACTCGGGTCTCCCCGGTCCTAGTCCAGCACTCTAACCACTACACCACACTATGCCAGATGTGTTCACATTGCCCACTTTTACTGACCTACATTCAATTTTTGCTTATTTTTTCTCAGTATGTTTTCATTGGCCTCCTATTCCTTCCATTTTTTAAAAAATATGTCATGTATATGCTACCTGCTTGATTCCTCTCAGGTGTGATTCAGATACCAATGTACCATCTATTCTACATGTGATGGAATTTTTAATGTAACTGAACATTTTTTGGTTCCACAACCCATTGAACTAATTCCAGCTCCTTTAATGAACTCTGTAGTTTGAAAGATAATGTATTGGAGAAGCAGGAGCACCTGGAACTACCACCCAATATTTAGAAACAAGGACTTTGACCTCAGTCTCATAGCACCTCCCTACCACTCTTTTATGGAGTCCTACATGTTCATGGGATAATGTGACAGCAGTATAAGTTCAAGGGAACTTATTTCCTAACACATTTCCTAACACAAATGAAGAGGAAAAAAGAAAGGGCATGCATTCCCTTGCAGCTGTGCCCACCAAAACCTTTTTCTGCAGGATGCTTTTTCAGAGTAAATAGGATAAAGGAGTTTCAAGGAATGTAATGTGAATTGTTCATGCACATATCTCCCAGGAATTTCCCCCAGGAATAAGGTTTGGTTTTACAGACTTTAAAAGATTGCTGTGCATTCATGTTGGCTTGCTCTTGCCACAGCTTTCTGTTCCTGTCATGAACTGGTGTGTGTGTGTGTGTGTGTGTGTGTGTGTGTGTGTGTGTGTGTGTGTAGGTTCATGTGTGGATCTGTAACTGGTTGAAGGACAGGAAACAGAGAGTAGGAATAAAAGGACAGTTTTCACAATGGAGGTAAGTAGGAAGTGGTGTCCCCCAGGGATCGGTACTGGGAACAGTGTTCTTTAACTTGTTCATAAATGATCTAGAAGTTGGGGTGACCAGAGTAGTGGCCAAATTTGCAGATGACACTAAACTATTTAGGGTAGTGAAATCTACATATTTAGGGTAGTGAAATCCACAACGGATTGTGAGGAACTCCAAAAAGATCTCTCCAAACTGGGGGACTGTGTGACAAAATGGCAAATGCAGTTCAATGTAAGCAAGTGTAAAGTGATGCACATTGGGGCAAAAAACATCAACTTCACATATACGTTGATGAGTTCTGAGCTGTTGGTGACTGACCAGGAGAGAGATCTTGGGGTCGTGTTGGAGAGCTAATTGAAAGTATCATCTCAGTGTGCAGCAGCTGTGAAAAAAAGCTAATTCCATGCTAGGAATCATTAGGAGGGGGATTGAAAATAAAAATGCTAATATTATTATACCCTTATATAAATCTATGGTGTGGCCACATCTGGAGTACTGTGTACAGCTTTGGTCACTGTATCTTAAGAAGGATATTGTAGAACTGGAAAAGGTGAGGAAGAGGGCAACCAAAATGATCAGGGGCCTGGAGCACCTTCTTTATGAGGCTAGGCTACAGAATCTGGGGCTCTTTACCTTGGAAAAGGGGTACACAATTGAAGTTTATAAAATTATGCATGGAGTGGGGAGGGTAGACAGAGAGAAATTTTTCTCCCTCTTTCACAATACTAGAACTAGGGGCCACCCCATGAAACTGAAGGTTGGGAAATTTAGGAACAACAAGTGGAAGTACTTTTTCACACAGTGCATAGTTAATTATGGAATTCCTTGCCATGAGCTGTGGTGATGACCAGCAGCTTGGATGGCTGTAAAAGGAGCTTAGACAGATTCATGGTGGACAGGTCTATCAATGGCTACTAGTCTGAAGGCTGTGGGCCATCTCCAGCCTCAGAGGCACGATGCCTCTCAATACCAGTTGCAGGAAAGCAATAGCAGGAGAGGGGGCATGCACATACCTCTTGCCTGTGGGCTCCCCAGAAGCATTTGGTGGGCCACTGTGTGAAACAGGATGCTGGACAAGATGGGCCTTGTGCCAGATCCAGCATGGCTGTTCTTATGTTCTTTCAGATAATCAAGAATAGCATTGGGCCTATCTGGTATGTTAATATCCTTTTGTTTAGATTAAACCAGTTCATCTGTGGTATCTTGACTATGTTCTGTGGTGCCAATCCAATATGAAGGTGGTAGGGATGCTTTTGTCTATCTGTTTCAACCTAGATTGAGGAGACATGACAGAAGTCTATAAAATCAAGCATGGTGTGGAGAAAGTTGATAGAGAAAATTTGGTCTCCCTCTCTAATAACACTAGAACCAGTGGTCATCCCATGAAACTGATTGCCAAGAAATTTAGGAATGAGAAAAGGAAGTATTTTTTCCACACAGCTCATAACCAGCCTATAGAATTCTTTTCAGCAAGATGTGGTGACAGGCAACAGCCTGGATGGCTTTAAGAAGGCTTTAGATAAATTCATGGAGGACGATGGCTACTAGCCTGCTGTCTATGGGCCACCTCCAGCCTCAGAGGCAAGATGCCTCTAAATACCAGTTGCAGGGAGCAACAGCAGGAGAGAGGGCATGCCCTCACCTCTTTCCTTTGGCCTTCTCAAGGGCATCTGGTGGGCCATTGTGTGAAACAGGACACTAGACTAGATAGTCCTTGGACCTGATCCAGCATGACTGTTCTTATGTTCTTATTTTGGGATTCTGGATTATCTAGACCTAGCCATGGAGCAGTGATAGGTTAGTTAGCGTGGTATAGTGGTTAGAGTGCTGGACTAGGACCGGGGAGACCCGAGTTCTAATCCCCATTCAGCCATGAAACTAGCTGGGTGACTCTGGGCCAGTCACTTCTCTCTCAGCCTAACCTACTTCACAGGGTTGTTGTGAAAGAGAAACTCAAGTATGCAGTACAACGCTCTGGGCTCCTTGGAGGAAGAGTGGGATGCAAATGTAATAATAATAATAATAATAATAATAATACTTTTTGTTTGGTTTCCCGGACTTGAAAAGACTGCTGTGCATGTGCCACTTGCCCTTGCCACAGCGGTCTGTTCCTGTCATATGTTGCTATTTTGTTTTGGGTTTTTGCAGGTAAGCCATGGGCACAAGATATCATACACATTAAAGCATTACTATGTTAGCTGATGGAACTCTTTTAAATTTAGGCTCTATGTGGGGACCATAGTGTGATGAGTGACAGAAAAGTTCAGACTAGTTTCATAGTTTTAACTCAATCTATACAAGGAAATTAGTATCCAAGTGTGCAAACAAGAGCTGCTATAAAAAGGAGAGGAAACATCCTCTCTATGCAACACACTCACACTCACACTCTCACACACACCCCATGTTCTTGTAACTGAGCGCAGCTGAAAATGTTTGTGAAATCGCCCTTCATTTTTGGCTTTGTGCTAGTTATAAGTATTTTGATGTTTGTAACTATTGAACATTCACTTTACAAAGAAAAATGATCCATCAAGAAAAGAAGTGTTTCATCCATCTATCTGTCTACCTAATTGTATGTGTTGTTAAATATAAAGGCACTTCTCCATCACAATTAGACCAGTAAACAAACACCTACATGTGGGTTAAATTGGGATTTATTTCTCCTGAAGTTAGGATTGCTGACTTGCCAAATCTTTCAGCTCTTTCAGCACAAATAGTGGTGTGTAGCTCACTCTTTCTGCACTGCATCCCATGTCATAGGAGAGCCACTGTATGGTTAGGCTGAAAGTCCAAGGAACTTAACTCAGAATTGATATCTGAATGTACACAGTCACTTATCTAAGAAGGAGTAGCTCAGATGAAGAAGGTGTGGTAGGAACTGCAGTTTTATAGGGGCAAAGTCCAATCAGCAGTGTTCTGAGAATCTCCTGATCATCACTATCACCAGAATATTCTGAGAGAGTTGCTAGAGGAGTTAGTTACATCTCCTGCTTGGGTCCATAGAGTCTGGCTTGTGGTGTAATGAGCAACATTATGTGTGTGACTTAATAAGACTTATTAGCTTCAAATAACTTTGGCTAAACTGGTTTGTGAATTGGGCTGAAAGCCAATTTACTTAATTGGAGAGTAGGAATACTGAATCCCACTGAATGATTAACTCTACTTGGTAGAGCACTGGAAGATTTCATTTCCAGTTGCTGCACAGCTGAGAAGATTTCTGGGATGACAATCTAAATATAATGGTTGTACAGCCATCAAATGGAAATAATATAATTATTAATTGTAGGAATTATGTGTCCTGTCATGATAGAGATCTACAACAATAGAGACAGAGCAACACTGATAGAATATTTTAAATACTATGCAGTCTTTTTAAATGTCCACCATTGAAAGAAATAGATTTTATGTGCTTTTAAACTGCATTTAGTGGAAGTGAATCAATGCTGCTATTGTCCATTAAATCAAGTCTGTACTTGTTTTTGCATTTTGTATTCCCTTTAATTTTATACTTCTGTTCTTTGCTTGCAGTAATTGACTGCTGAAACTGAGCATTTAGGAAAGTTTTTCACACTTGGCATCAAGAGACACCATCAAGTTCCTGAGCTCATTTCATTTGTGACTCTTGAAAGCTTGCAGTCAAGTCATGCCTCTTCAGCATGAAGCTCCAAGGAATTGCACAGATAAAGCAGTGAGAGAAGAGGAAGCTGAAAGAGAGTTAGAAAAAAGCAAAAGGGACTAGACGGGGATACAAGTAACACCGAAGCAGCAGTCAGCGTAATCTTCAAAGAAAAGACGTGGAATCTCGTGATACACAGTGAAATCAAAAAGAAAACAAAAGGTAACATTTTGGTGCTCACCTAACCTTCAAAAGACAGCCTATAGAGGCACTGGGAAAAAAGTGCTTGAAGCTAGGCTGGCCTCAGAGATTCAAAGGTATTTGAAAAATAGAGATTGTGATGAATAATAAGAGTATCCTCTCTCTTTGACCATTTTCAGTGGATCGTTTTGGGATAAAATGATTTTATGTTTGCAAAGAACTCATTAAAATGTGTCTTAATAGGTGAGCTCACCTAGACTTGATCCAGATTGGGAAAGGCAACTCCCCAAGACAATACTTGAGGAAAGGTTCTTTTCGCTCAGAGGATTCTGAGTTGGTTTGCAATTAATGTTCCCCTGGAGCCCCCCAAACCCCTTACCTGTTGGCAGCTGCAGGAGGAAGAAGAAGAGAGAAATAAGCTAAAATGCAAGCTGAAAAGAACTAGGGGGGCATAATGCTACTCTAATTCTTAAGATTCTCCATGTTGAAGAGCAATTACTTATCCTCTAGAAATAATTGAACAAGAAGCCAATTTTAACTGAGAAACAAGAGTTTGATATTTATTACTAACTAAACATAGGCTAAGAAAACAATACAAATACTAACAGTCACTTATGCAGAGATAGCAAGAACTTCTCATTTTGAATTCAGGACAAGTAAAGAGGAGACAAACAAACCCAGACTTCATCCCCAAGCCATTACATAGATATATTGAAATAAGCATGTCCCACACAAAAAACTAAGACAACATCTATGGAAAAATCCCAACATTCCCCTTCTCATTGTCTTGTTCTTGAATTCCAAGTCCCACATTTTGTTTTATAGTGTGATGCAAACTTTTCTTTTCCCAATTGCAACAATTTATCTGTCTCTGAACCTCAGACATCTTCAATTTTGTGCTAATTTGTAGGTTCTGGCATTTTCTGCTCTCTAGATGCCAGTGGCAATCCTTTAGTTGGAATCCCTTTATTAATTCTTCTTGAACATCTCACTTCTTGTTCTATCTCAATCTTCCCTTCTTGATATCTCTCTTGTTCTGTCTCAATTTTCCATTCTTGAGATCTCGCTGGGTTCCATCTCAATCTCCTCTTCTCGACTGAGTCTCTCTGTTATAACATAGTTTGCGATTACTTGCTCATTTTGTTGGAAAATACAGGTCACAGTCAAACATCACTTTGGCATTTGATTTTTGCCTTTCATCAAAATATGCAACACTATGCAGTTTAATAGTCTCAGTGATAAAATCAAGTCTTCTGTAGCTTTTGCAACTCGGTACATATCCTATTAATATTCCTTCTTCACTTCTGCTATCTAATTTTCTTCTTAGTTTTTCAGGAATATATGCATATACTTTGCATCCAAATACACTAATATTCTTTAAGTCTAGTTTTGTCCCATGCCACAGTTCAAAGGGTGTTACTCCTTTAGTTTTAGTTGGAAGTCTGTTCTGCAAATATGTTGCAGTCATTACAGTCTCTTCCCAGTATTTGTTTTCCAGACCTGAGTCAAGAAACATACTTCTAGACATTTCAAGCAAAGTTTTGTTCTTTCTCTCTGCCACTCCATTTTGCTCTGGAGTATAAAGTATTGTTCTCTCATGTTTAATTCCTTGTTCTTTTAAGTATTGCTCTATATCTTTCCCAGTATATTTCCACCATAGTAGACAAGTCTTAGATTTTCACATATTCTGTTTTCTAGGCCATATAGGCCGACTGTGTTTTCCTCCTTACCTTTTCCAACTTTGGCATTCCAGTCTCCAAACACCACCAGCACATGTTGATTGCATGTTCTGTCAGTTTCAGACTGAACTTGAGCATAACACTCATCAACCTCCTCTTCTTCTGCATCAGTTGTTGGGGCATAGAATTGAAGAACAGTCATGTTAAAGGGTTGTCCACGAATCTAATTGATATTAGTCAGTCCCTGACTGCATTGTACCCAAGTACTGTCATTGCTATATCCTTCCTGGCTATGAAAACAACACCGTTCCTCCTTTGATTTTCATGTTGTGAGTAGTAAATGGTATGATTTTCTGACTGGAAGTGTCCCCTTCCAGTCCATTTTAATTCACTGATGCCCAAGATGTCAATCTGTAGTCAATTCATGTCAATCTGTAGTCAATTCATTCCAGTCCATTTTAATTCACTGATGCCCAAGATGTCAATCTGTAGTCATTTCATCTTTCATGTGTGAGCTTTCCCATATTCATGCTTCTTATGTTCCACATTCCCATTGTAATTCTGTCTTTGTGGCTTCAGATTTTCTTTTCCCGCATGGCAACATCAGCTGCTAGACGTCCAAAAGGCTTTAGTCTAACTGTGTCATAAACACCATTGGTACTCTGAGATATCCTCAGCTCTTCCTCAGTAGCATGTTGAGTACCATCTGACCTGAGAGGTCCATCATCTGGCACTACATCAACTATCATTCCATTTTGTCTATACATGTGGCTTTCTTGGTAAAATACAGGAGTGGTTTACCATTGCCTTCTCCTGTGCAGTATGAAATGATGCCTTTGTTGTTGTCACTGAAGTGATTGTCCGCCTCCAGCACCTTCCTATATTGCTGCTGCCCAATATAGGTGCCTGCTTGCTTTAGCTGGGCAGCTGGGCAGCCCTTCTTGCCATCCCATCACCTTTCTCTCCTGATTGCCAGGAGGGGGAAACAAGGGACAGAGTGGGAAGAGGGCATGCCCCCATGTAACTTTCCCATTTGACAGGCTTAGAAGTTTGTGATGGGGTGTGGCAGCAATCCTGTTGCTGGACAACTGCTTTATTAGATTGGAGACAGGGGTAGGTGGGGCAAGTGTAAGTGTTTGGAGAGGTGGTCAGCAAGAAGCTCCACAGGCATGGATTGCATGCAATCCCAGGCAGGTCTAGGCCACTCTCTCTAGGATTGCAGTTCCAGAAACAGCACAAAATTGTGGTTATGGAGGTGTCTGCATTTGGATGTAATGCTGCTACTGCATAACTTCAGGTTGGGTCTGCAAAACTCACTACAAACTGAAAGTTCAAACTGGCATTGGGGGGGGGGACTGCAGGTTGCTTTTGCCATGAAACCACTGCTTCACACATGCAGACATACAGGAATTCCAACCTCTGCTCCATTTAACTGCAGTTTTGCATTACATTTGAATGTGGTCTTTGACTATATCAGTCTGGGTTTGTTTGGGTCCTCACACAAAGAACAGTACTGTTCTTTGTACTGTTTGACAGTAACCCAGGGTCCTAATGGCCTAATGCAGAACTCATTTTATTAATTAATCTAAGTATTGCTGAGTTGCTGGGAGAGAATTCAGCTGATGGGAGGCCTGGAAGGTTGGGGTAACTGAGTTAGAGTATAAAGGGTAACCCTAGTTTGGGGGACCTTTTTCCTTTTTCCTTCCTTTCCCCCTTTTTTGCTTCCTTTATTACTCAGCTTGGGGAGAAGTAGTGTTTTTTTTAGTCTTTCCTTCCCCCCTTATTTCCCCTTCTTTTAAAATCAAATTCCTTTATTTTTGCAGTGAAGTTTGATTTTTCTTAGGTGGTCTGAATGCAATAGCCTCTCACTAGATTTGCTTCCCATGACTAGACTTGATTCCTGGCTTGGGACCTTTCAGCCCCAGGCTTCCATCTTTGCCTTGTGTTTACTGGAAGGCTATTTTCCTCAACAAATACTTCTAGAACAACGCTGCTCAACTTCGGCCCTCTTGCAGATGTTGGCCTACAACTCCCATATTCCCTGGCTATCGGCCACTCTGATTGAGAATCATGGGAGTTGTAGTCCAAAAACAGATGGGGAGCCAAAGTTGAGCAGGCCTGTTTGAGCCAGCAAAGTTTGAGAGATTCCTCAGCTCAGACTGGTAGATATCAATTTCTCTCTCTCTCTTTCTATCGTGAATAGCTTATTTGTAATACAATACTGCCTATTGCTAGGAATAAGTAGAGCTTCCAAGTCATCTTAAAAAGAGGAGAAAAGAAGTTTGATTTAATTGCATAGTTATAGGAAATTGATCATGTTGTACTGAAAATGTTTTTTTCTGTGTTTATTTTCTATGCATGTATCTAAGTACCTTTGTTTAATTTCTCCTTTCCCCCCCTCTGTAAAATACTTAATGCCTGAATAAACTGCTTTAATTCTTTTCAGTAAAACCACTTGAAAAATGTAAATCAAGAGGGGCTGATTCCAGCTTCTAATAGCACTGAGCAAGAAGTTCTCAAAAATGCTTTGAGAAAAGAATTACTGTACAAATCCATAGAAAACAATACATGATGTAATAGTTATATGTGAGGAGGAAGACCTAAGTAATATATAAGCACAGTATGAATTGTACATCATACATTATTCAAGATAAAAGTTTCAGGTAAGTAATTAATGTCTTATGAAAATTACATGTGAAAAAAATAGGGTTTTCTCTTTACAGACTTAGAGAAGGTAAAAAGGGATGCAAAATAAATAACCATCTGCAGAAACATTTGCTGCATCAAAACTCAGTTTTTCATTTATGATCTTTGCCATATCAGTTTTGGAAAGACAACACTCAAACAACATTGCATTCTAAACAACAGATAAACAGAGTTATTGATTTATATCAGTACACACTTCACAATATACAAACAACCTTCTTTATGCACTCTCCATCTGAGAGAGAAATTTCCTCCTTTGTCCATGTTTATTTTTATTTACTTATTTATAACATCATTTCTGTCCTGCATCTTCCACCCACATAGGGTTATCAGAGCTGCTCACAATCCAATGAACTCCCATCTCACCATAAAAAGAATCCATCAGTTAAATGACATATGGAGCAACAACACACACACACACACCAGAGAAGCTGCAAAAAGCACCTTGAGAAATGTTGACTTGTGATCAGTCAAAGATACTTCTTATGGAAGGAATAATCTTACAGTGGCCCATTCAAGTGAGCTGTTACCCTATAACAGAAACTCCTACTACAGATTCTTCCAGTGAGTAGGGGGTTGGACTAGATTTACAGGGATTCTCAAAGTTGGGTCCCCAGATGTTATTGGACTTCAGCTCCCATAATCCCCAGCCAAGTGGCCTTTGATTGGGGATTATGAGAATTGAAGTCCAATAACATTTGGGGACCCAACATTGAAAATCCCTGGACTAGAAGAACTCCATATTCTCTTTCATCTCTAATATTCCACAAGGTTGTTCTCATGAGCAGCTAAGACATGGCTAAGCCTGTGAGAGCTGTACAGATCCTAGCAGTACCTCTGTGGCAGACCCAGCTATGAAACCTAGCTGTTAAAATAAGGTTAAGGGAGCAAGCACTCCCTTAACCCTGTAACTGTTAAACATTTCCTACCCACTGCTCTGCAGAGTAGATTTTTCCAATTAAACTAATAAGTAGCCATTTTTAAAAATACTCCCCCTGCTCTGGGAATCAACTGAACACCCCTTCTCCCACATACACATATATACACATACAGGCTTGTCCTAGACACTTTGAAATATTCCCATGACCTGACTTCTTACAATAGTGAGCAGGATTCAGACTAATAATACAATTTGAGGAAAATAAATAACATTTCACTCACACAATGGGAGAGGGGAGATTTTTTGTGACCCTCCCTTTTATCTGCTGCCCTCAATACTGCCCGAAAATATGTCCCTGACGATCCCCCAATCATCAGAAACATATTTTGGAGGTACTGGGACAATAGAAAGAGGGCCTCCAAAGGGAGGCCAAAAAATCCAAAAATCACCCTCTTGTTGTGTGAATGAAATGTTTTTCCACTCAAGCAGCATTAATCTGGATACTGCTTGAAGTATTTGGAGTTCATAAAATCATTCCATTTATTATGCCTTTTTAAATCCCTTCTATGCTTTCTGTGATGCTTCATTTCAAAAGCTAAATACCTTTGATCGTTTTACATTTGTTTTCATGTGTGTGTTGAGTGAGACTTGTAAGAAGAGTGACCTCATCTGTAGCTAGGCAGACTAGAAAGAAGTTTTCTCTCATGAGTGGCAATGAGCAGTTTTGTTTCCCAACCTCTCTAGGATTGTGTCTCCATACTTGATGGACAGAGCTCCTGTAACAAATTTCCCTCTGTGCAGTTAGAGCTACTGAAATAGATTTAATTTAGACTTAAATTGTCAGATTGGACAGTATGCAAAGCCAAGGTAAGTAAGCACAAACCAAGGTTCACAAACTAACAGATTGCAGTTTGAGGGCCTGAAATCAATGTTGATTTGTTGATGGCATGGGTTCAGATGAGCAAGTAAATGGAGGTTGAACAAAATAAATCTAGGTTCCATGTGATGTGTGAATCCGCACTGTGGAGGCTATTCACATGACCAGGAGGGTGCGCAGGAAGGCAGATTTGAACCTACCTTTCCCCCAAGATGATGGTGGCTGAATTCTTCGACACGCTGCACACATGAACCACGCTACTCCTGGCAATTGTTACAGACCAGGCCTGATCTATATACTAAATATGCTCATTAGCTAGTATATAAAATAGGTCTGGGCCAAGTTCTTTTATATTGGTGACCACGTTTGATCTGGAAGCAAGGAAGAAAAGGAGATCAAACCACTCAAAAGGATTCAATGGGCTTTATTGAGTATAAAGACTAACAACATAATCTAGCAAAGCAGAAAGCAGAACACTCTATCAATATTGCTAACAGTATTTAAACAGAACATTTTATTTTTATTTATTTATTTTTGCATTTATATTCCGCCTTTCGTTAAAAAGATAACCCCTAGCCAGTACCAATATATTCCACCCAGTGTGCCTAGCTGACATATGTGTGTGCAATTAAATCTTCCTATAGCCTAGTACAGTTCAGATACAGGCGGAAAAGGCAGGGGGGAGGAAGGAAGGCTCAGGGCTGGTATGGTTTTGGGGGGGTCAGAAATTAGTAGGGGGAGAGGTGAAGGGTGTAGGAGAAGGGGAAGGGATGAGGGAATTCCAGGTTTGTATGAGCAGCATATTTACCAGGCTTGAGAATGGTGGATCTTTCAGCTGAAGAGGAGAGACTGTAGCTGGGAGCAGCAACAGAGCGATGGTCTGGCTTCTGGTGGTCAAGCAGACAGTTTGCTCAGAGCGAGGCAGAGGGTGAAGGTGCCATGGCTGGGGAAAAGTCTTGAGTTTTCACTGCGCAGTAGAAGTCACAGACAGTTCCTGTTCATGAGCAGAGTTCCTGAGCAAATCTTGCTATAGGCACAAGATAGCTAGTGTGTGAGCAGAATGCCCGTAGGCACAGAACTGCTAAACTGCCATGTCCAGAGACTCCTTCTTATAGTGGTTCCATCCTTTGATGTCTTCTGGATCACAAAAGGTGTTTTTCTGCTATCCTCTGAATATTGTCTTTTAATTACCAAAATTAGCTCAGGATATTTGGTCAGTTCAGAGAGATCTCTGAATCTCATCTTCTGTAAACTCTGTGCACTCAGGAAGGGAGGGGGTGGGGAGCATTGCCCAAGGCAAATCTGCACTTGAGAGCCACAATGGCATCTCCCCAAAAGGTGTTAAAATTCAGAGTTAGAAAGAGAATTGATCCTATTTGGTGTGAGACAGCCATTCTTACTTCTTGTGTACCTCTTATCTAGTGTGTAATTATATTTAAAGTAACATATATGTGTGTGATACATTAAATACATTTGTAGCCTCAGTGAGGTGTGATTAAAATCTACAGACGGATCTCTGTATGCATTTGGCTATGTTGAACTTCCATGGAGAACAATACAGTTAATCACTGACAAGGATTTAACACTAATAGGAAGGGGGGGAATCAGCCCCCTGGCTCCTTCCACAGACACTTGGTAGCCAGTGGTATTAGCATATGGATTGCAGCATTCAGCATTCAGACCTGGCTTCATTGTGTTTCCTTGCATATCCATTTTAACAACACAATGCTGGATTCCTCCTGCTCCAGAGAGCAGTTTGACCTGGGTGCCAGTTCACCTCGAGTTCAGGTATCATTACTTAATAAACTGAAATCAGACACAGGCCTATATTTCACCATACTTCTGAGTTGGTATCTCTGGTTCTGATAAGTTATGACTGTTCATAACACAATGCAGATCAGTGGAGGCCAGGATTAGTTTTCCCAGCCTCCAGGAATCTCATAATGCACCATGCAATGAGTGCGGTGCATTGGGGGATTCCCCTGGGAGAAGGGCACTCTAGGCACCCAACTCTTTGTATGCTTGGTCTCCATCCAGCATACATGACCCCGGTGCCCTTTGCTCCCTTAAACTCTGACTTAAGGGTAAAATGTTGGGCTACCTGTGAGGGCAGTGCTGGGATCGGACTCGATCCCAGCTGTACATATGGGCAGCCAAACCCAGGCTGGGATGCCCTAGCCTGGGTTTGGCTGCTTATGTGCATAGCCTTTCTGTGTGGTTCAGGTGATGTCCATTACACAATCACAAATGCTTTTTGGATTTTGGTTGACATTGGTCGGCATCATTGTGGAGAGCTGCGTTGCACACACATGTCTTGTCATGCTGAGCCCTTTCCATGCAGTTCTGTTTCAAGAGGTAACATGTCTGAATTGGACTTAGGTGGTTTATAAGTCCAGTACAGTTACAACTTAAAAAGATGAGAAAATAAGTGATGCTGGCATGCTTATGGAAAGATGAGTAAATAAGTGGAGAGCCCCATGAGCATTTCTCTAATAGCAATGCTTTGATTAGGTTGGGATATGTTTTACTGATATAATCAGTCTTAAGAGAGGGCTACTGGTATTATATTTGAAATACAATAGAAATAAATGCCTCCCATTCCAAAATGAAAGGAGGAATATAAGTATCTTAGTCCTTTGCATTAAGACAGTGCCTTAAATATTAATAACTTTATTCCATTCTTCATTTTCCAAGTGTCCACTTTTATCTAAAACAAAGGCCTATTGGTAATCAATTTCCATTTCTCCTGATGATCGTCTGAGCAAGATCAATTTTTGATTTACTTTTTATTTTCACATTTACCATTGCAGTACATCCATTCTGAGTTCTCTAAAGTGTAAAAAGAATCAACTGGGAGTTTCTTATAACACTTCAAGTAAGTAGTGAGACTAAAGTGCTGAAGGTGAAGATGCTATGAGAAAAAATTATAGTCCTCGGGCAATTGTTTCAGTAATGTTGGCCATTGTTCTTGGTAGTTCTTTATTTTGTTCTTTGCAGCATAGTTATGTGAAAATTTGGCAAAAATACATATTTTCCACATAATCTACATTACCCTATATTTCCTCCCCGCAGCATAGATACAATACACTGTAGATGGATGATCTTTTAAAACTTTTCACATAGCTGATATGCAGAAATATTAACTAGTTAAATAAGACTACCTCCAAAACTTAATGTGCATATAATTGCTATCAAGGCAAGAGGTCAGAAACAGTGAATGGAACAAAGCACATCTGTAAGGAGGCTCTGTGGGGACATGTTGGGATCCTGGCTCAACTCCTCCTGTCCTCTCTCCGTGACATGTTTTCAATCTAGCAGAGCACATCTGGAGCACAAGCTGCACTCAAAGCCCTCTGGCCCAATAGCACATACACAGGAGGACTGGGGGAGTCATATGCATATGAATATGGTGAATATTTATATACTGCTTTTCAACAAAAGTCCCCAAAGTAGTTTACATAGATGTGAGGGCTCCATCCTTGCACACATCCCTGTAGATAACCCTAACACTCATGTTGCATTAGTCAGGAAGTCAGCCACTCTGTTTGGCTACCCACCTTTATTGGGTGACCCTGCCCTACCTCCAAGCATTGGATCAATGTTTGCAATTCTTCATTGCCACAGTCCTAGTTCTATAGGATCCAGACACACTGAGTTAGGACAGGTTGACTTTAACTAGATAAAAGTGTTGCAGTTCAGACATGTACATGAATAAAGTTGTGGCTCATAATTCAATCCACCTTCTGTGTCTCGCGTGTTCATTCTGGGGCAGTGAGGGCAACAAAACATTCAACTTTTGTTCAACACTGAGAATCAACCACTTACAGTAATTTTTACTAACTCCTTGTTATAAACCCAGCATGTGCCATATAACAATACTTCTGAATGATGCAGAACCTAAAAAGGATGAGATCCTAGATCCTCCCAGACTAGCTATGAATGTTTAGCTACTCAAAGTGAAATTAAATAAGGGCATTGCTCCAATTTTTAAATATCACATTAAAAAGAGCAAATGTAATAGTAGCTTCAGGAGGGGGCGGGGTTCATTTTCTTCAGCAGAAAAATGGTGCGGGGAAAATATTAAAACTCCTGACTCCTGGGCCATGGTTCCAATCCAAACTGCATCCTCCCTCATGACTTTTCATAATAAAAGAGACATGACCAATCCCAAATATGTGATATTTTAAAGTCACATCTAATTTGGCCCTGACTTAAGAAGAGCAACAAATTATAGGAGAAAAGATAGGCTGCCTTCAGATGTAACGTGGAACTGAGGGTCCAATGGACCATGGTTCCACTCCCCACTCTCCCTGCTCTCCCATCTGAATTTTGGACATTCAGGAGAGCTTCCTCTGAAGTCTGACTGCAGACAGGATGTGGAACCAGCTACCTAGGCTTCCATATTTACTGACTGGCAGCCTCAGCAGCCAATAGCACCTGGAGCGAGGGAGCAGCTTCCTCCCTTAACTCCAGTAGCAAAGCAACCAGACTGCTATGTCAGCATTTGGATGTATCACTGACACCACAGAACCGGAGGTCCAGGCAGTGCACTTCACTACAGACTGAAGGTACAAATCTCTGTCCGGAGAGAGAAACTCTGGGTCCATTTTTTTGGCGAATCTGCGAATGCCCACATTCAGATGTACAGTTTTTGAAACCAGAGGTCCCTTCACCTCTGGTTTCATGTCACATGCAAATTTAACCATACATAGAACTTAAAGGTTCAGTCAAAGCAAAAGTTTTAAGTGAAGTAACTTCTGCAGCTCTGATCACAGAGAGCCCAAGGAGACAACAGGATAAGAAGGATAGTCACTTCCCTAACTCAAGGAGAGTGTCACCAAGTTTGTGTTGTAAATATAACACTGCAGGAACCGGGGCGGGGGGCGGGGGAGGGAATGCAGGATAAATTTTAACAGAAGAGCATAAGGAGAGTCACAGTTGTGCTGCCTGACCTGTATATGTTGTGAGGATAAATAGAGCAGAGAATTTCTCTTTCCAGGGCTGTCAGTCTGACAACTTTGTAGACACTAAATTTCAGAGAAAAAGAAAAAGTCATTTTATTACTTCACTTATCTTCTCCCTGTGGTATCAATTGTCGAAAAGCGTTGCCCGAGGTTTTAGCAGCCTAACTTCTATTGACTTTAATGGCAGAAGCATGGCTAAAACCCTATGCACTGCTATAAAATTTACCCCATGCATTGGCCTAATCATATCTGCTTAGTTTACTGACAAAAATAAGTTGTTATTACTGTCAGTTCAGCAGAGCCAGAGTAACAGATAAAAAGCAAGCTGCATTACATTTTACCTTGTGTGTCATCGGCAAAATTGGTCAGCCAGTTTCTAATCCAGAGTTGTTACTGAAGATGATTATTAGTGATGGGCAAATCTAAATGGTTAAGCACTTTGGTCCAAATGCTCGAGCCACTCAAAAGTAGTTCGAATGTTAATATTAACCTCAGCCAAATGTAACTGGAATTCTTGGATTTGCAAAATTGAGCTGGTAATATTATAAAACTGGACAGTTTACAGAATTGGTTGCCCATCTTGCTGTGGGTCACGGTAAAAATTGGTGGTGTTCATTTTCCTACTACTCATGGGATAAGAAAATAAGGAGAATTATCATCTAGTTACAGATTAATAAATGGAAAGAGGCTAGCTGATCAGCGTTAATGTAAGCAACCAAAACTTGCTGCCATCATCTGTGCTTAAATAAATAAAACAGAGAAGCAACAAAAATTACAGAAAGACACCCTACACACCATCAGTGGAAACATCCAGGGAGTGTAGCTATAATTGAACAAGGAGGGAAGGAGCACTGTGTGGGGCGTGTGTCATATTCTCTTACATAAGAAAGAGAGAAAGGTCATGCTGGTAATGTTTTGTTTTTCTTGTGGAGCAAAGACCTGGACAGGGGGAGAAGAAGATGGGGGGAGGGCAGGGGAGGGCGGGGCCTATCTTCACTCAGTAGCATCCAGTGCGAGCGCCACAGAGGGGAGGGGGGAGAGGCACCTTTAATCATAAATTAGTAGGTGCCTACCACATCTCTGGCCGCACCTGCAAGCTTCTCCGAGAAGCAGGACACTGGCCAGCACTCCCTGTGGAGGGAGATAAGCTTTGCCACTCACCTGGCTTCCGCAGAGTCGATCCCCCACTGGCAGCCAGGTGAGAGGTGGAGCCAATCCTGCGCTGCAGGGAGTGCTGGGCAGCACACTGCTGCTCAAAGCAGCTTGCAGGTGCAACTGGAGCGGAGGTAAACACCTACTAATGAATGCTTCAAGGTGCCTCTCGCTGCCACCACCCCACCCCCAGCAGCACCTGCACCAGCCGCTCTCCTTCACTTCTTGTCCTTGGGCCCACTCCAACTTTACTACACTCCTAGAAACATCTTTACTATAATTTTCAAAGCTGCCTCTAGGGTTGGGGGAGCTGGCAATATGCTTTCCAGGTCTTCACCCCACCCCACCCCCACCCCCAGCACGAGCACTGCTGGAGGAATGACACCTGCTTTTCCTGGTCTGGCCTCACAGAGGGAGAGGCCTGCTGCTTCTTACAGCCATGGTCTGTTGCTCAGTCATCCATCTGCCCATGTGAGCAGGTGAGCTGTGATGGCACATGGAAGCAACCATCATGGGGGGGGGGGGAGAGAGAGAGAGAGAGAGAGAGAGAGAGAGATTTCTTGGCTGTTCCTTTCCAAATTTACCAGAGGGAGCCAAATCCTTCTAGGGGGCTTGCCCGCCTGCCTAGAGTGAGAGTGCAGGTAGAAGTTACTTTAGGTCTGTGGCAGTGGGTGGTGGGTCCACAGGGTGCCTGACTCTTGTTGGCTGCCCAAGGATGCCAACCCTGATGCCAGTCATAATTATTGTACATGTTGCAAGACTGAGCCTGCTTTAAAAACAGGTTTTAAGGCAAGCTCTGAGGAGCCCTAGAGAAACTTTAGTCCCCGTGGGCAAACTTGGGGGGACACACTAGTGAAACCTAGCCCACCATTTCAGAACTACTGCTTTAGAGTACAGTGACTAGGTGATATTCTATGATTGGTTGTGAGAGGTGGAATCCAGCAAAGGGAATACAACGAGTGAGAGAATAAAAAAGCAAAAGCTAAATATGTTGAAGCTCTTCCCACAATCAAGTCAGAAGAGCTATCCTCTTTTGTGGGGAGGAAGCCCAAAAGCGCTTACCACCCTGCAGATAATTCTCCTTCAGGCTCTGGATGGGCGGATCACCCATCCAGATGAGCAGTGGCTTATCTCCGGTGCTACCCCACCTGACCATGACTTGCCCGGCAGCTCTGGGGGTCAGGTGCAGGGAAGGGCCACCACACGGTGTCCCACCCCCTGGAGCCCTAGTAATGCACCACTAGAGTGCAAAATGCAATTCTGGGATCCTCCGTCCCTCCTGAGTGTGCCTGCCATGGCTGCAAGCAGACATGGCTGACTCTCTCTCTCTCCCTCTCTCTCTCTCTCTCTCTCTCTCTCTCTCTCTCTCTCTCTCTCTCTCTCTCTATATATATATATATATATATATATATATATCTCCTAGGGAAGATGCACCATTTCCTGATGAGGTCAGCATAAAGAAGTAAATCTGGGTGTCATCAGCATATTGATAACACCCAGAACCATTCTCCCAGCGGTTTCATGTAGATGTTGAAAAGCATTGGAGACAGTATGGAGCCTTTTGGGACTCTACACTTCAGTTCTCGCTGAGCAGAACAACTTTCTCCAAGCAACACCATCTGGAATCTGCCAGCGAGGTGGGAGTGGAACCACTGTCACACAATGCCATCCAGTCCCACCTCCCTCAGGAGGTCCAGAAGGATACCATGGTCAATGGTATCGAAAGCCGCAGAGAGATCCAAAAGGATCAGCAGAGTCACACTCCCTCTGTTGGCAGCCAGTTGGAGATCATCCATCAGGCCGACCAAGACAGTCTCAACCCCATAGCCCCCACAAAAGCCAGTTTGAAATGGGTCTAGATAATTTGCATCATCCAAAACTGCCTGGAGCTGAGAGGCCACCACCCACTCAACCACCTTGCCCAACCATGGAAGAATGGAAACATGTCTGTGAATAGCCAACTCTGAGGGATTCAGTGTAGCTTTCTTCAAAAGTGGTCTAATTATAGCCTCCTTAAGACAAGGAGGCATCCTGCCCTCCCTAAGAGAAGCATTTATAATATTAACCAGACCCTCTCTGATAATATGATTATCAGATGTGATAAGCTAAGTTGGGCAAGGGTCAAGAGAACAGGTTGTAGGACGCACAGTCCGAACCATTGTCCATTCCTCAGGAGTCACAAACTGAAAATGATCCAATATAATCTCATGCGAGGAGTTGCTGGACACCTCCACAGTAGACTCTACAGTAACTGTCAAATCAAGCTCAGTCCGAATCTGAGACATTTTATCCACAAAAAAGTCATTAAAGACATCACAGTGAGTGACCGATGGCTCCAAGTTTAAATTCAAGGGGGAGGGGGTACATACTAGCCCCCTCACAACCTTAGACAACTCAGCTGGATGAGAATTTGTGGAAGCAATTCGGGCAGAAAAGAATTGCTTCTTTGCCGCCGTACTGCCAGAGCATAGGTCTTCAAATGTGCTCTGTGTTGTGCCTCATCAGACTCACACCGAGTCTTCCTCCACTTGCGCTCTAATCATCTACCTCTCTGCTTCAGCTCCCGTAACTCATCCGAATACCATGGAGCTGTCTTTAAAGCAAGTCGGAGAAGACACTTAGGAGCTATTGTGTTCACTGCTCTAGTAAATTCATTATTCTATCTTTGTACCAAAGCATTGACAGAATTGTTAGCAGAGCCAACCCTAACCCCCTTCAAGGCTTCTTGGAATCCTATTGGATCCAATAACCTCCTCGTGTGGACCAATCTAATAGGTCCTTCACCCCTGCAGAGATGGGTCATGGCTGTAAGTTCTGCCTTAACCAGATGGTGATCTGTCTAATTTAATGAGGTTAATGGAGTGTTCACTAAGTTAACCTCGTTTAAGGGGGTGGCTATGTAGGCGGGCTTGCTGCCGTATTGCTCCCGGGCTCACCCTCGAGCCCACTGGTTCTCACAAGCAAGCAAAACCAGGCTGGGCTCCCTTAGCATAGTTTTTGCTCACTCTCAAGAATAGCTTTGTTGAGGATTTTGTTGAAAAGACAAAAGCCCTTTTCAAGAAGCCCAAGTAAGTACACTGGCTTACATTCAGTGCAGCAGATTTATATGAAAGAAGTCCTCCTTGCTTTATTCCTCTTCCGACATTCAAAGTGACTACAATGAACAGACACAGGAGACAGTCTTGTGTGTGTCCTGGTAATCTATCCTGGTTAAATGTGGGTTAATTACAGTAGTTTGACCAGGATTGCCTTGAAATTCTGGATTCTCACAATCAGCTCTTCAGAGCTTAGTGATCCTCGTTAACTTTTTAACCAGGATCACTATGGTTGTGCAAATGCAGCCTCAGTAACATGAAGATATACCAACTCAAATTATTCAAGCACTCTTTTTAGAAACTGAGTATATGTGCTAGAGATCAAGGAGATGTTCCAGTTTGGTTTACAAAGACTAACTGAAATCAGTTTTCAGCTACTTAGAAACAGCACTACCTCACTCACTGACTGAGACAGGGCAATCAATTAATCTGACCTTCGTGCATAACAACAAAGTCACTTTCACAATGGATAAAAGGTAGCACATGTAGTAGGTCCTGAAACATTAATGGAGGCTCCAGGTAGGGTAAGAGAACTGCTCCTTACCCTGCCCACAGCTGCCTGAGCCCTTTCAGGCATATCCCTAGCACAAGGTAGGGAGTACACAGAGTGACTGCACATCTCCATAATAGATATTTCCTGAGCTGTTCACAAGTTCAGCTGCAGTCTTGGAATAGAAGGGTCCTTCTGATCTCAATTCATCCTTTCACCCCTCTCCATCCCTAACTTTAAGGTCCTGCAGGCTTCATCATCCCCTTGGCATCATTGCACACCTTCTTTGGGACTTGGATGATGGACAGAAGCTTTCCTGATCCTGACCAACACAAACTGATATCCTTAATGTCTCTCCTGCTCGTATTCCAGATGTCCCAGCATTACCTCTCCATTATCCTCTCACCTTTTCTGGCTGTTACTGGTGTTGCCCACCACACAGACTGTGTGAATTCTTCAGTTGTCCTCTTACTTTGACTTACTCACCACTGAAGCCCTGCTGTAACCTTGGCAGATAATTCCAAATATGAAGGTGAGTGGTAGGTTCATCATGCCTTCCAGTTCTCAGCCTCTTGGGTGGCATAATTTCACAATGAGTGAAGGCTGCATACAAATAGGACAAAATAGAGCTGTGATGGCAACCTATTTTTTTTGTGTTTGCTGCTAAGTTGCTATTCTACCCGACCAGGTACATTTTTTTAATTGCTAACTATGCCATGTTTCAGGGGGAAATGTGCCTTGCTGTTCTTAGAGAGAAAGAGAATTATCGGTAAATATTGTGTGAGGGTAGATTTGAAATTAACAGAGGATGGAAAACTGTGAATGGAAAGCTGTAACATAACTGAGCTTATCAAAATCTATTTCTTGAGCTACTGCTTCAGTTTAATGAGCATACTAACATTTCAGCAACCATTATGCACTGAAAAAAGTTTCCAATAATTAAGGATAATTGGCAATAAAAATAAAATGAACAGATTATAATGCCTCTTCTGCAGTCTTTAGCAGCCTGCTCTTTCAGCCTTTGCAGGATAAAACAGCAGAGGGAAAGGTTTTAAGTGACAATCCAAACTGGTCAACTGTGTCTTGATGGCTATGTACCTAAAATTTTATATTCTGTGCCTCTGCCTGAATTTTCTTTCTCTGTGCTAGTTTTCCTAGACTGCCCCTAGCATAATATTCCAGGGTTAATTGCCAGCCAAATTAAGTCTATATTTAACGATTATACTGTGTCACATTCTAAGCTTCTATTAGCTTTATTCTCTAGTGCTGTCAAACATAAAACAAGTCATTTTCAACACCCTACCTAACCTGTTGTGCCAGATTGTATTGGTTTTTTAGATGAAAGAGGCTTTATACATAACAGTGTTGTTGAATATGTCAGGATTTTTAAATATGAATGCCATTTTCCAGTGCTCTGATTATTTTTCTGGTGCAGTGGAAGAGTGGAGGATAACTCTCCATTGTGAAACACTAATTGGACATTTTGAATACTAGCACGCCCCACTAACATCACGCTGGTTAAAAGAGCAGTGCAGACATTCCAATATATTACCTTATGTTTTCATTCATGTGCATTATGGCTGTGCCTGTTGTAGCTAAAATAACAAGAAAAGCCGTTTTCACTTTGTTCTCATCTTAGGCAGTACCGTATGATTTTGCTGTACACTGCCTTCTCATTTAGTAGGTAGACCTCTTTGCTGAACTTTGAGAGACTGTTGTCTTTTTGATCTGGCATGCATGATTTGGTCCCGGTTCCACCAAGAAAACTGGAGGTAGTAAGATAGGAACATAGGAAACTGCCATATACTGAGTCAGACCATAGGTCTATCTAGCTCAGTATTGTCTTCACAGACGGGCAGCGGCTTCTCCAAGGTTGCAGACAGGAATCTCTCTCAGCCCTATCTTGGAGAAGCCAAGGAGGGAACTTAGAACCTTCTGCTCTTCCCAGAGCGGCTTCATCCCCTGAGGGGAATATCTTGCAGTGCTCACACATCAAGTCTCCTATTCAGATGCAACCAGGGCATGGGGACAAGTCATGCTTGCTACCACAAGACCAGCTCTCCTCTGGATCTCCTCATGAGGCAATGTGGAGAGCCTGCAGCGGGTTTGAAGCCAGTGTGGAGCACCTGCAGGGGGGTTGCGGGGAGAGCAGGCTTGACCTGCTCTCCCTGCACATGAGCAGGCAGCTCACCCCAGCCCAAACAAGTCCCAATGCCCCATGCAAGTGCATAGTGCAGTCTCAGAATGCCCGTGCAGTCCCAGAGTGCACAGGGCATTCTGGAGAGCCACCCCTGATGCCGGGAGGCTTGTTGCAGACTCCGCATCGGGGGTCTACCCCTTAGTGGCCACAGCATGGAGCCGCGCCGCAGCAACACATGACCAAAAAAGTGGGGTTAGCGGAGTGCGCGCTCCACTACTCTTGTTTAACGGGGGGTCATTTAAGAGGGCTGGCTGCTGGGAGCTGCGCAGCTCCTGTTGCAGCATATGAGCAGCAGAAACCAGGCTGGGCTCCCTTAGCCCGGTTTCTGCTGCTCGTGAGTACAGGCTGCATGTATATTAGGGTACAGAGGACAATGTTTAAAACCTGCTGCTGCTACAGCTAATCACCATGAGAATTACAGCAATATTTGTAAGGTGCTTTACAGTCTTGATTGTTAAATTCATCAGCTAGCCCGGTGCTTTTCAGATGTTCGATTGGTGTCCTTGTCGGTGGGTCACCAGACAGAGGAAATAAGGAAGGGAGATGCAGTACAACAGAGTATGGCTCTGCTTATAAGAAGATATTAAACATGCTTTAAGTCTTTGACTGTAAACCCTGTACTATTCATATGGAGAGATAAGTTAATGTCAGGAAGCCAGAAGACTAAGAGAATCTTTGAACTGGGGCAAATCTGTTATAGCTCTAATGTAAGATAATCCATGCACTAGTAACTGCTATGATTGACTACTACAATACATGGGACTGCCTTTGAGGACAGTCAGGAAACAACAGATAATCAAAAATATAGCTGCTTACGTTTAGAGTACTAAGAACTGGATACTGGGAGCAGATCTCACCAGTTCTTAAAAAACCCATGACTGTCTCCTAGTCTGCTTCTAAGCACAATTCAAAGTGCTGGTACTGACCATTAAAACTCTTTGTAGCTTGGTATCCGAAGGAGCACCTGATTATATCAACCTGCTCGTGCACTAGGATTGTTCTAGAGCAGAGATTCTCAACATTGGGTCTCCTGATGTTATTGGACTTCAGCTCCCATAATCCCCAGCCCCAGTAGCCTTTGGTTGGGAACTATGGGAGTTGAAATCCAATAACATCTGGGGACCCAGTGTTGAGAATCCCTGTTCTAGAGACCCTCTTCAACGTGCCCTCACCGTATTAACTGTAGGAGGATCCTTCTCTGTTATGGCACCCTGACTATGGAATGCCCTTCTCAGAGAAGCCTGTGCTATCTTTTCAGTGTCAGGCATCTTTTTAAACCTTTATTCTTCCAATAATAATAATATTTTAAATATTATTAAATATTAAGTCTCCCTGACTGCAGTTAGGGTCCTGGCAGTTATGTCTGAATGTGGACAGAGTCCATTGGACCCTCAGTTCCATGTTATGTGCAAATGCGGCAGAAGTCTCTTTGGCTGACTTCCTGACAAACAAAGCACATGTGCTTCAAGGGTCTGTGATGGCTCACTGGGAGCTCTTGTGCTCAGTCCCCCCATGTACAGGCTGTTACATCAGAGCACTTAAAATTAGGAGCACTCCCTGCACTCTGAAAGCATTCTGTAAGATCGAGGTGTGGGGGGGGTTGCTGGCCCTCAGTGATGTGTTTCTGATCTTAAAGAATGCTTTGTTGATTGTGGGCAGTGCTTAGAAGGATTAGGGATCTGGTGCAACAGGTTATGTGCTAGAGGACTGGGGGAGTTGTGTGAGGGCTCCCACTCTGTGCCCACAGACCCGCAAATCATGGATGCTTCATTAGTCAGGTTGTCAGCTACTGAAATTCATGGGACTTAAGTTAGTCATGACTAACTTGCTTCATTAAATTTCAATTGTGCTTGGTCATGCCTAGCCAGTCTGGATTTTGCCCAATGATGCCCATCCCTCCTTCTTACTTTTTGTACTTAAAAGGATCTTTAGATCATGAAGACCATAATGTGTAGGAATCAAGAGATGGTCATCTAATAAGCACAGTTCCCTGCACCTCAAAGGAGAGGCAGACAAATATGCTGAAATACTTTGCTCTTAGAGTAAGCACCCCTCTTCTGTACTGACAGCAATCACAGGTGACCCATCCATTACTGGAAAGGCATCAGTACAGAGACTGTTTGTGCCTAGACAGCTTTTCAGAGTTAGGGCAGTTCTAGAGGATGCACAGTTGCTCATGACAATAGCATTTAGACCTTTACTTAAAAAAGAGAATTTCAGATATTTTTGTATTAGACACAATTTAAATGAAAGGCTTTCAGTTTTAACAGTGTATTTATGATAATATGATTCAGAGGCAGATGTACATTTCAAAAAGAGAAGCATTTTCAGTTCTTATATTATAATGCATTATCTTATTTTATAATTGTCACTATGCAATAATTCTATAATTATTAATTTTCATTATACTGCATAGTGCCTGATGTTCCATATGCATGTTTACAATATTCAGTCAAATGATTTTTTTAAAATGTTCATTTTCAACACCACCAAGGACATGTCTCACTATGCAACCCTTGTGCATGGAAAGTTAGCCTATGAGGTAGAGGTGGGGGATTATTAACTTTATGTTGATTAGTCTGGATGCAGCTTGGAGTCAGTAAGAGGCACAAGACATGGCTTTATGGATCCTTGTTGAAAAAATTATTTAAATGCTTTAAAATTAATACCCAGGATTGTTTGTAGGGAATCTACAATAATGGCTAGAAGGCATATTTGATGGCTGCAGTGATGGCTAGAATGTTGATTTAATTTTTGTAAAAAATTCTGTACAATTACTTCCCCTTCCGGAATCATATCAGAACCATTTACATGCAAGATCAAGTTATTGCAAGAGAGGCCCACAAGTGCAAACATCCATAGCCTTTAATACTAAGAGAGACAGAAAAATATATAATTAGCAGGGGGAAAGTTGAATCAGCATAACGAGTTTTCCAAAGCCACGTTAGACTAATTTCAATAATTCCATCCTAGGAGAGTAAAGCAACTGGCTACTTGATTCACTCTGTAATGCTCTAAAGATCCATACTAATGTTTGAAGTGTTATTAGAGGAGATGTCTGTAACTGTGTACATTCTCCATGATGAAAAAGAATCTGTATGAAGAGGAAATTAGTCCTGAAATGTTGTAAAATCCTGCAATGTTAATATACCCTGAGGAGGATGTTGCAGCTGAGGTTTTAGACATACTTATATAAAGCCCCCATCTTAGAGCTAATGAAGTGATACTGACAGTTTTGCCGCAATGTCTGCAAAGTGTTTTAATGATGCAGGATTAATACATCTCCAGAGCAATAATCCGAAGAGTCTGCACACCCTAAAAATCATACCCTCCCGCTGAATGAAAATCAATGTCATTCATAACTGATCACACAGGGGGTGGGGAAAGCAGAACAAAAAGGGGGGGGGGACCCTCTAACCCCTATATGTAATTCAAATTGGAAGCATTTGCCATAAAGCACTGTGTAGAAATAGTTACAGAGAACTGGATTTAGCGGAGCACTACATTAATTGTTGCGGCTAGGATTTTAATTTTCTTCAGAGTGCAAATTACAAGTGAGGAAAGCATCTGGCACCTATGATATTTCCTGAGTAGTAAATTTAAATCAAATAATTACTTTGCCCATTCTGAGGGGTCCCCTCAACCTCCCAGTGATGGACACTTATCAAAGGGCTATGTGTTTCTTTGCTTTTTTATTTGCCTAGAGAAAATGAGAGAGGCTAATAATGGTTTTCATTAAATAAATATTTGTTGGGGGGCAGGATTCTTACAAAGGCACTTAGCCTATCATTTTCCAGCTCCCCTCTTTGTACATTGTACATAGGCTGCGAAAGGCTTTTATGTGAATGAGACAGAAGTTCTCATGATTCCTATCATGAAATACAACAATGTCATTTGCCTAAATTGGACCATATACAACCTATTCATTGACATATTTGCATAACTTTGAGGGAGACAGGCAAACATTCTAAAGTGTGATGGAAATGATTTGGATGTGAACTCATTACATCCCAAGGCATTTGTTCTCAGAGCAGAACACATGCAGTCAAATCATTTTCAAAAATATTGGGGAAAATATGCAAAATAAAAAATTAAACTTTCAATTATTTTCAAATATTCATTTCAACTCTAGTTTCAAACATACACACAGTAGTCCAGGTCAGAGGTCATTCTCTAGTTCACCCTTAAGATCATGGTGGTGCGTGTCCCATTCTTAACATTACAAGACTCAATTACCATTTGTGCCTCTGAATACTGTGAGTGGGATCGCACAACCATGAACAGGAAGCAGGGAACATGGTTTTTTTTTTTTAAAAAAATAAGCACATACTCCTGGTGGGCGTGACATCTGAACTAGGGGTGTGCACGGCACCAGAAAGCCCAGTTCAGTTTAAATTGAACCAGACTCAAACCAAACCAGGCCCAGTTCAGGTTCATGCATGTCAAGCCAAGCCCCAGATCAGCTCAAGGCTGAACTGGTTCTGGCCTGGCTTAAAGGGGGTGGGTCAGAAAATATCTTTTAACAAAACTTATTGCCTGGTCCAGTAGCCTCCAGGGGGTGCTGCCACAGCAGCAGGGGTCTTCAATGTTTCCTGCTCCCCCACTGGCCTCCCTCCGGTCTTTTTAGGGCCAGTTTGGCCCATTTACTGACCTTTTTGGTCCTCTGCCTGCTTGTGGTGGCCATGTTGAAGGCCACCATACATACGCACTAGCCATTTGCATGCCGGAGTCACATTCATGTCATGACCCTAGCATGCAAATGGCCAGTGTGAATGCACGGCAGCCTTCCAAATGGCTGCTGTGAGCAGGCAGAGGGCCAAAAATGGCTGTAAATGGGCCAAACTGGCCCTAAAATGACCGGGGGGGGGGATAGGGGTTAGGGTTGCTGGCAGTCCATCCTACCATAGAGGCCATAGAATGGAGCATCTCAGCCTCTAGAATGGACACAGTACACCATGCTGCTGGCACAGTGTATTATGATATTCCTGGAGGCTGAGTGGCCATTCCCCAGCCTTTTTCTTGCCACGCCACTCATTGTAGCGCTGATCATGTGGCCATGTGGTGTGGCAAGAGGGGAATCAATGGCTGGTCATGTGGTGGAAAATAAGAATTTTTCTGAGTTCCCCTCACCTCTCCCTTACCTCGAGATTATTGGTCATGAGACACTAGTGAGAGTCATGTGTTATACTTTTTTTTTGGTGGGGTTTGTGCAAGTCTGGCTACTTTATTTTGGTACTAGTATGTGTAAGCCCGTTGTAATAACGGGCTCTAGTGGGGGGGCGGTTCCCGCTGCCGCCTCACCCGCCTCGGGCGCACTCCTTGGGCCGACACCTCCGCCGCCTCGGGCGCTCTCTCCGCCCGCCGTTTCTTGTGGCGGCGGCCGCCGCCATCGGAGCCAGTCGCCCCGCCACGGCCACTGCCTCCTTGGCCCGCACTCCTTTGGCCGAGGCCGCGGCTCCGCCGCCGCCTCGGCCGCACTCTCCGTCCGCCGCTTCTGCTCCTTCTGGTCTCCCGTGGCGGCCGCCGCCGCCATCGGGGCCAGTCGCCCACCGGCGGCCGGGTCCAACATGGCCGCCCATCTCCGCGCATGCCCAGAACGGGCGAAAAAGACACAGGCGGCACGGACGCACACCCAAGGCTTTTATGGGTAAGGATTCTGTGGAATAATCACTTAATACAAGAGCTGAGCTCTTTTAATGCTTTCTTATACTGACTTAGCCTAGTAACCTCATAGTATTTACAGTGTCCTTTCCACTCTATGGCATCACAATAAATAACATTTTTTTCAGGAAAGCATTCCATCTCTTTTATGCCTCTACATCTTGTAACTTCTACAGTCCTATGTAAATAAATAATAGCAACATTAATAATGTCAAATATTCATTAAAAATGCTGTCACAACAATCTTAACTGGAGTGTGTTTTCTCTTTGTGATTTTAAGCTTGTATAAAATATTCATCTATTGGTGCTGTATACTGAAGTTAATTTGTCAGTAATTATCCAAAGAAAGTTCTTTAAATTACATGACACTTAAATAGTTATGGTGCTGCTGAAGTTCTGTTGGAGCTAACTAGTTTTACTCATTAATATATTTGGAATTTCCACAGAAAAATCTTAGTATATTCTATTTTTGGTTTCTTTTACATTTCCTTAAATTTTCATTAACAGCTTCTCTGCTCACATTACAACTTCAGCTATTTCACACAAACCACATGCATGACATAGTAAAAAGCATCATACTATAATTTATTGATATACTGTCTTTCAGATGGGAAGTGCTTGCTTGAATTTACCATCAAGCAATCCTCTTATGGTTGTCTTATGGTCTAGTCCTATGAGTTTGTCTGCCAACAAAGATGTGTAGGCTGGGACCAACTTTTGTAGCAGCACAATGGCATCATGCATGCTTCCCTTGTAACATGACCTGGGATAATGTGTCAGCACAGGAACACTGATTGACTCTATGGCTTTGGTAAGATCCACTATAGAAAAACCTTGTTACAAAATGCTGCTGTAAGAATTAAAGGACAATCAGGAAAAATTTCATGATCAGGAAAAATTCCAAAAATTACCTGGTGTTGAAGCTCTACAATCATTAGGCCCAAAGAATAGGAAGCAGACTGGAGATTGGTACACGTTATGAGGTCCAGAGTTCCACAGGTCTATGGCTCCAGGTCTGAGCTGCGAGCCAATTACCATGAGGAAACAAGAACTACTCAGCCAACTTTCCCTTCACTGTCTTTACATCTGGCCTAAATTGAGGGCAAACTGAGGTCCACAAGTTAAATCTCTTGGGCCTCAAATGTCCATGTGTCCTCCATCTTGGATCAGGGTGGATGGCATCATTACAAACTGCGCCATTGAGGTGTCCCTGTGTGTCACTCACTACAGCTGTTCCAAATTTGGTTCAAATTGGTTAGACAGTCCTCAAGTTAGTGCACTTGGGCCTCAAAAGTTTATGCATCCGCCATCTTGGATTGGGGTGGGTGACATCATCACAAACTACACCATTGGGGCATCTCTATTTGTATATTCAGCTGTAGCAAATTTGGTTCAAATCGGTTAGACTGACAAAAATTTAGTTCACTTGCTCCTCAACAGTGGATGACATTGTCACAATCTTCGCCATTGTCAGCAACAACATGCTGGCCCTGCAAATGGTGTCAACACATGCACCAATGCCACATGAGGGATGCCGGGGATGCATCCCATCACCACCGTGCAGCATTTTAGAGGGGCAAGTGGCACAAGGTGCTGCTTGCACGGAAGTCTTTCCGTAGCACAAGTGCCGTGGTGGGCCAACGGGGGTTTGGAGGACGGGCAGGTAGGATCTGCCCGCCTCCTCTTAAGGGAAACCCTCACCAGCCTTGGATGTGCTGCCTCCAGCCTAGGAGGCAAGATGCCTCAAAATACCAGTTGCATACCAGGGAGCAACAGCAGGAGAGAGGGCATGCCCTCACCTCTTGCCTGTGGGCTTCTCAGAGGCATCTGGTGGGCCAGAGTGAAACAGGATGCTGGACTAGATAGGCTTTGGGCCTGATCCAGAAAGGCTATTCTTATGATCTTATGAAATGCAATGAACTGACAAAATATAGCATGTTTGTTTCTTCATAATTCTGTGAAAGTTCAGACTTTCAGTGAAACAGGTGAAACAGGATGCTTGACTAGATAGGCCTTGGGCCTGATCCAGCAGGGCAGTTCTTATGTTTACTTGGAAGCTCCATCCCCACTGTGATGCACACTCAAACCCTCCCACTCCACACACTTCAAATGTTTGTCTAAGGCAGTGCTGTACAACTTCAGCCCTCTAGCTGTTGTTGGACTATAACTCTTATCATCACCAATCACAGTTGCCGATAGTCAGGGCTGGTGGGAGTTGCAGTCCAACATCTGTAGGAGGGCCAAAGTAATGCAGCCCTGGTCTAATGAGTATTCTTGGAGAGATCCTCCTTGTCATATAGGATGCTGACTGTCAGTACAGCATCATGAAGAAGCCTCCCGTATAAGATGAGAGTTAAGATAGGCTTACATTTTCACTCGGGTTCTAAAATGCATGGAAATTCCAAGTTAAGGTGCCCATCTTCACGTCTGTGCCACGGAAGCTGTAAAGACTTTGTAAGGTATATGATGTACAAAAACTTTTTACGGTTTTGTACATCATGCTGGCTTTAGAAATGAGGCTGCATGCACCCACACTTTGCCATGGTCCTTCAGCTGGACATTGGGCTATGGAGGGATACATACAGGCAGATCTTCAACAAGTGCAGCTTCCCCAATCACTTCCTAGAGATGCCCCTGATGAATTTCTGCCTGATGCACCTCACACATCAGGTATTGCTGGTAATGACTTTTAAAGGTGCGGCCTTCACCAACAGCCCCCCCCCCCCACACACAGTGGCAACCATTCCCGCCCACATATTGCAGTCATATTGCAGTTCTCCACACAGTGCAGCCATTCCCCACACCCCACACAGCAGCCATTCCCCACACACAAACAATTCAGCCACACCCCTCCCCGCACCAAACACACTGCAGCCATTCACCCCCCACAGCTATCCACACACACACACACACACACACACACACACACACACACACACACACAGAGGCCAGAGGAGCCCTTCCCAGCCTGGCCAAATGGAGCACATCTCCTCACCACCACCTCCCGCCAACACCAGCGGCAACACAGAGCAGGCAGCCGGTGTTGGCTGGAGGTGGAGAGGAAGCACATATGGTTTGGCCAGTCTGGGAAGGGCTCCTGCAAGCAAGGGAGCCCCTCCCAGCCCAGCCAAGTGGAGCATTTCTCCTTCCTCCCACCTCCCGCTTACACCCAGAAGCTGCACAGAGCAGCACGCCAGTGTTGGCTGAAGGTGGGGAGGAAACATGCGTGGTTTGGCTAGGGTGGTAAGGGTCCTCCAAACAGAGCAGTCCTTCCCAGGATGGCCAAATGGCACAGGTCTAGGCAATACCAGTGGGCTGCTCTTTGCAGTAAAACCAATGAGCTTGGAGGAACCCCCCCAGTTGTGCCAAATCATCATGTATCATTGCTCCTCACTTCCAGCCAACTTGCCCACTGGAGTTGAGCAGGGCCTTTTCCGAGGCAGAAGAACAGCAATGGACAGCAAAAGGTAACACTGCAGTGGGGGAAGGAGAGAGAGAGAGGGCAGGGCAGGGCAGGAAACTGAAGGGTTGTTTTTCCCAAGGCCCGGACAGGGAAGGAATTGACCACCATGCTGGTTGTGGGCAATGCTGTGGGCACTACAGCTTCAAAGGTCATACTGCACAGACTATTTTAGCAGTAAAGACACATTTTTCAGCCTCTTAAGATGCAACTTTGAGGATCAGTTGAGAAATAAACATTGATTAGGTCCAAAAGGGATATACAAAAGGCACTTTTCTGGCAGGTAGTCTAAAGGCTAAAAATATACAAATAGACTACAAAATCATTTAAATGCCTCTTCTGCAGTTTGAAAGACTAGAACGCCAGCAACCCTTTAAACTGCTGTTCAAAAGAGAAAAACTTTAGCATGGTGCTAAGCCATTTTTCAATGGATCTTCACCAAATTTGCAGGGGAGGTGTCTCTTGTAAAGTGAATGTGTGCTGGCAGCCAGGCAGGCAAATCAGACAAATGGTTTTTATTTTATAAGCAATAGAATGTTCAGGGCTTATAATGGTGGGATGTTGAAACTACTCTCTATCTTAGTTATATGACTGTGCCAGTATAATCTCACCATGAGTACTATGAGTACCATGAGTGATCATATTATCACTCCATGAGTTATTCTATGTATCATTAGCTGGTCTGATGAACCTTACACATAATAAAGTTAGAAAGTGTGTTAAGTGCATAGTAAACTTGCATATGAAACTCTTTAAAAATATCTCAGAAGGTATTTAGTTATGAATATACTTATGCTGATTTTTAAAACAAACCAGCCACTTCTACATGTTTCCACATTGAACAAAAATGCAAAACATGCATCTGCACATATTATATTACTTTATTAAAATGCTAGACTTCTGATATTTAGACAGATTTCATGTATACAGGAAAAAGTAGTTAGAAAGAGTTTTCACCTCCCAGATTCTTGCTAAGATCCTAAAAATCTTTAATCTGATTTAAGAGTATGTTTTACCCTCACAGTTATGAAACAAGTTTGAAAACTTCCTTGCAATATACTATTTTTTTAAAATGCAAAGTAGACTTGACTCATGGGAAGCATTCCCTCCCTCTCAGGGGATGTGGTGATGTTGTACTGCTGGAGTCTCCCATCCAAACTCATCCCCTGAACTGTCTGACTGGGCTGCCTCAGGACCGGGGTCATCATGACACCCTTTTCATCCACGGGCCAAAAGCAGCAGGGAAGTAACCTGTAGCTGGAAGACCAGAAGAGAGGAAAGGTTTAAGATGTCCCCTCTCCTCTTCCATAGGAAAGGAAAGGAAAGGAAAGGAAAGGAAAGGTTGTGCCATCGAGTCGGTGCCAACTCCTGGCGACCACAGAGCCATGTAGTTTTCTTGGTAGAATACAGGAGTGGTTTACCATTGCCTTCTCCCATGCAGTAGGAGAAGATTATGCCTTTCAGCACCTTCCTATATCCCTGCTGCCCGATATAGGAGTTTCCTATATTCTGGGAAACATGCCAGCAGGGATTCAATTGCAAAATGAATGGCTGCTGTGAGTAAAAACAATACTAAGTAGAACTGCTGGAACCTCATTTCCCCCCTCCCCGCTTTTTTAATATGGTGATTCCTACCTAGCCCCCAACCCCTTGCGCTGCAAATTTGGTTTGGATTGCAGCACATGGATCACAAAGAGATGTTGTCTTGTCTATACTGTGAGTGGCTGCCATCTTGAAACCATATGCCAGATCAGCAAAAAAACAAAACAAAACAAAACAAAAAACCCCATTGGGATGATGATGACGATGATTACATTTATCTCCCACTCTTCCTCCAAGGAGCCCAGAGCGGTGTACTACATACTTGAGTTTCTCTTTCACAACAACCCTGTGAAGTAGGTTAGGTTGAGAGAGAAGTGACTGGCCCAGAGTCACCCAGCTAGTTTCATGGCTAAATGGAGATTTGAACTCGGGCCTCCCCAGTCCTAGTCCAGCACTCTAACCACTACACCACGCTGGGATCCCCTAATGAACCTCCTTGCCATGTGCTGTGAATTTTATTTGAATCAGACAGTAGTTGTAAAAGTTATAGGTGGGAAGGAAAACACACAGACATGCACATAACAGACATGAGCCCCATTCACATATTATGACCAACTAGCCGACCCCACACAGAGCATCTGTGTGCTCTTTGGGGCCGGCGGTTACCTCTCCCCCACACACACACCTTCTGCCCCAGTCTCCGCTTCTGGGCCCAGCTGCCTCTCCCCACTGCCACTTCTGCCCCCACGCTTTCTTTCCCCCCTCCTGGGCCTTGCCTCCATAGCTGGGCCGGGCCTGCGCCGCCTCTGGCCTCTGTGACTGGGCCCACCGTGGCCGTGGCGACCAATCCTCCTAAGTGCGCCTCAGCCAATCAGGCGTGTCCGCCGCTCAGCCAATCAGCTGGGCTGCCGGGACGCATTTCTCCTGGGCACACCCAGGAGAATTATATATATAGATACTCATACAATCTATGTATAGTGTACACTGTTACAAATGTGTACACAGGTACAGTTATTCACATTATGTTGTGTACTGGTTCAGCAGTACACTTCTGTACCATGCATTTGAGGGATCTGAACCCAGGTTCTCTCTTAAAAAGAACACAGGTACAATCATTCATACAAAAACATGTACAATGTATAAACATCAGAACATAGTTACAGCATGAGGTCATTCTCATAATCAAAAACTGTGTTCTACCTGGGTTTGGGAGCCGTTTGTGTTCCCTAGTTTTGGTTGTGTGGAAGCAAGGTAAGAGGAAAACCTGGGCAGAAGTGATTGTGTGGGTGCAAGGTAAAAGGAAAACCGGGGTAGCTTTTCCTCCTACTTTGCTTCCACACAATCACTTCTACCCACGTTTTCTTCTTACCTCAATTCCACACAACTGAAAATTGGGAACTTACACAGCTCCCAAATCCAGGTAGAACACAATTTTTGATTGTGTGAATGACCTCTACATCTGAAAGGGGCTTTGGTGATTTTACAGTCATCCCTTGCCAACCGTGGGTTTCCCAATCACAGTTTTGAGTATCAGCAACTGGGAAATTGTGGCAAGTCTCTCTAACTGTGATCTGAGTATCCGCAGTTTAGAGAGATTGGGGGACAATTTGGGTTTTTTTTTTTTTGCCATTTCCAGGGGCCAGGAGGTGAATTCTGGGGTCAGAGGTGATTTTGGGGAGTCAGGGGGTGATTTCTGGGGAACAGAGGTGATTTTCAGAGGTTAGGGGGTGGTTTTCAGGGGTTCCCCCTTCACTCCTATTCCTGACTTGTGGTGATTTGGTGGGATTTGTTCTATTTTTTAATGTATTTTGTGATCCTTCCGTGACTGATTCCCCTAACCCCCTGTTTGCCATTGATTTCAATGGCTCTTCAACAGCAGTTCAACAACCGTGAGGTTTTCCTGGAATGGAACCCTTGAGGTTGGTGAGGGATGACTGTATAAGCCTTCTTCCTTTCACTAAGTGTGCTAAAAAGGGGATTTGGAGGTACAACTACATTTTATTACTGCCATGCATTGTTTGGCCATGTATTGTTTGATCCTTAGAAGCAGGATTGACTCCAGGTTTGAAGAGACCCTTGAAAAGCCATGCCTGCACTCTTTCCTACTTTGCCTCCTCCTAAGGCTTGACCTATCTTGGTGGATGTGATGGGAGAGAGGAGGTGACAATGACATGATTCTCTTGGCCTAGAGTGCCTCCCCAGTACCACTGCACAAAGGCTATGGACAGAGAGATGGTCTTGAGTCTGGTGGGGAGCCCTTTTAATGCCTTAGGTTTTCAGAAGTTTTTCAATGATGATTCCCCCTAGCACTGTGTGTTGTGTAACTTTAGGGACATAATTTGGAGAGTCATGGTGAACTTCAAAGGGCAGAGAAAACTGACACAAATTTCTCCTCCCACATAGCACGAGCATGTGCTGTGACCCTAATTCTTTGTCTTCTGCATGTCAGCCTGGATGTTTGCATAAGTATGGGCAGTGTGTGTGTTATACTTGATAATTTCTTGGTTCTCCAATTGGACATTTTCGGTAGTATGATCACAGTGTAATGATAGGAAGGGAAACATTTCTGGTATTTTAACTAGTCATTGACAACATGCTAATATAATACATTAGCAAACGAGTGCACAAAAGATGTATAATCTATGGACTAATGGCTAAGCGGAATGGTTTAAGAACATACAGCATGGGCCATTTGCCATCTGTGGTGAATTCAAACAGTAAGAAAAACAGTCTGAAAATGGTTCCTCATAATGAGATGAGCAAGATTGAAGAGACACAATGGTTGTCAAACTTGGGTAGAAGATTAGATTTAAAGTGCTATACCACAAACAGGCTTTTATGTCGCTTGGATTCTATCTAGATGATTGATGGAAAGGAATGGAATTGGGCTGAGGTGAGGGGACCCTTTATGAGCAGGCTGTTACTTGGGTAACATAGCACCCAGAAGAGGCATCATTTCACACAGAGATATTGATATGATATTACTTCAGGTGTGTCCCTCCTTCTTTTCACTCCTGTTGGAGAAGGCAGAAGGAAACAAAAGTCTAAGGTCCAATCCAACAAGGTCTCTAAAGGACAGGAGCTTCATCAGGCTCCCCCTCCTGCCTTGATTCCCAAGAGAAGGAAAGGGATAAGTATTTATTTCTGCAGGGGCATAGCAAGGTTGGAAAGAACCTTAGGACAAAACGTTAAGGGCCCCCGCCACCATCCCAACCACCTTCTTCTTCAGAGAAGTGAGAGAGGGAGAGCAAAGAGCAAGCTGTAATCTAATCACTGGCCCCCTCCGTCAGGGGCCCAGATATATTTGTCTCCTCCTCCAGTTCAATTGTAGCTGTGGTATGTACTAGAGGCAGAAATACAAGGGGGAGGGGAGGGTTGCACTTTTTCATCCTGTGCTGGGTGCAAAATGTGTTGCTATGATTCTAAGTGAATAAAATGAACAAAGGAGCGAATTATGGGGATAGCAGCTAAATGTGAAGTTATGAGAGCTAATATAAATCAAAGCAGCACAAACAATGCACCAATGGAGCTTGGCAAGAAAATGCCAGGCATTTGGTTCATAAATTAAACTAGGCCAAACAGTCAAGAGTCCAGTGGAAGGGGAAAAATCACTTAATGTATACTGGGGGAAAGGACATGATATCCTATTACTGCTAAGTCTTTTTACCTCACAGATTGTTGGTAGCAACGACAGTTTGCTTGAGGAAGGACAAAATGGTCCTGTAACTCTGATAAATGCAGTTCTCTTGTCCAATCTAGTTTTTCATTGCAGCAGCTCTCAGTAACTACTATGCATCATGCCAATTGGGAATAAGTATTAAGGCTATTATCATGAACTTTTCATTCTCAGGTCCCAGAAAGAAAATGATTCGATTTTACCCTCCCCTCTCCTCTCCCCCCTCACAGATTGTACAAAGCATAGCTTCTGTTTGTCACCAGCATTGAAAAGAAAGATCAGAGTATTTTGAGTATGTGTGTGTGAGAAAGAGAGAACAAAACGAATCTGGAAATCTATTTTCTTGTTAAGATCCTATTGTGCTGAGAGATTCTGATACACAGGGGAATTTTTGATTCTATGTATAAATGCAGTGGTTGATACATTATTACCAAATAGTCAGAAATGAAGAAAAATAAGCCAAGAGGAGACTGATAACCAAGTGGGCTTAGAGGTCCTCGGGGTGATCTGCTGCTTGGTAATGCATTAGCTCCCTGTTTGCCGTCAAACAGAAACCAGAAGTGATTTAATATTCATTTAAAGCACAGGTGCAGTATCTACAGCTTTGGCTTTAGCTTTATGTGGTTAGAACCTTTCCACTATTTGAACTGATAAAAGGAAATTGTTAAGCTTTAGCTCCAGGCATGTAACTCAGATTGTAAAATTGCTCTACTTCAAAACATCGGGGTTTTCCAGCAGCAGCACTTTACTAAGCACTAATATTGAAGTTCCTGATAAAATGAAAGTAGCTCAATTAGCAATATGCATGGCCAACATAACATTTTGCTTCTTCGGTTTCCTCTTAAATTCAATAGCTTCCCAAACGACCTTCTTACTGTTAACTTTCCACGGGTTTTTTTAGATGCTAATCCCTGAGTTGGTGCTGGGGCAAATGACATTCTAGGAATGTTTAGTGCAGTGCTCTTCATTGTAAGGTCCTAGATCCTGGATGCAGCTCCCTGACTATTTGTTTATTGCTCCTATGTGAAGCTTTGGCTGAAGCTAAATACTCTGCACAGCCCCCACGACACCATGTGGACGCAACTGACCATTCCCACCATGCAGTGCTAGGCTTTGTCCAGTGCTGGTGGGGCTTCTTTAAGGGAAATGGAGCCTGCTTGAGCCCCTGCACCATACTGGAAAGTGTCCCCAGAGTGCTGGGAAGTGTAGCCCTTCCTAGTGCTTTTCTGATAGACATATTAAGAGAGGGTTCAGTTGCTTTTGCACTGAGAAAAGCGCAGTACTGTGTAGACGACAACACAGTGGGAAACAGCTCTCACATTTAAAGTTTTTTGCCAGAGTGGCCCCTGCTTGAAAAAACAGTGAAGATCACTGGTTTAGTGTCTTCTTTTGTGTACAGAATGTCCGGCTTGACAACAAGAATTCCCTTCCCAGACAGATAAGCCATGTGGCTTTTACAGATTTGTTAGCCAAGGTTAATGCCTGAAGGAAATTTCAGTCTGAAATATACCTGTTGTTTTCTATCCAGCAATCCTTTCTGTTTTCTTAATTGGAGGTTTGTTCCACTGGAAATCATGTAGAGAGTGTGGGTTGGGGGTGGAGTCAGAAAAAGGAAAAGGGATGGAAAGGAGGAGAAAATGAAGTTGTTTCTGAATAAAGCTCAGTTGAAGAAACATAAGATTGCTTTGTGTTTATGAGGGAAGCAGCTATAAAGCATCTGGTGATGAGATCACGAACCATCTAAGTGTGTGAGCCAACAAAGCTTGTGAAACTTCCTGTATCTTCCTTTCATTGCATCATTGGGCCTATGTTTCTAGACTGCTGCATTCTACTATTGCTGCTGCTGATTGTTTCTCCATCTTCTCGACCTGAACAAGCCCTGAAGGTACTTTTTCCTTATCAGTCCTGGACATCCTGGACTCACTGGATGCCCACTGCAGCATGGCTCAGATCCCACAGCCACCATTTTTCTTGTCCACCCCAGGAGAACCCATTCTTCCATGGAAACAATGCAAGTCCTATTTCTGCAATTACATTCTCACTATATAGACCCCTGATTTTACTCCAGCAAAGCAGAAGGCAGTATTGCTTCACTGCCTGGGCCCTGAAGGCCGAAGAATATATACATATTTGTGGTTTCCTATGAACTTGGAAGGGGATCCAACTAGGGGCGTAGCTAGGGGAGACGGGGCCCATGTTCATTCCTCTCTCTGGCGGCCCCCCAGAGTGTGGGAGATAATGAGGAAAATAGGGAGGGGTGGAGCTGGAGGGCCCTCAGGAGCTGGGGCCCCGTGTTCTTTGAACCCTTTTGCTCAATTATAGCTATGCCCCTGGATCCAACCCTTATGAAGCTACTCTACGGGCCTTAGGTGATAATTTCAACCCTAGTCTGAATGTGATTGCTAATGTTACAAGTTCTGTTCTAGATTCCAACTGCTAGGTTAATCTGTCAATCAATATGCCACAGCATTGCATGCCTTAAGGTTGCCAACTTTACTGATGAAATGATAAGGGATCAGATTGTTACGAAAATAAACTGCTCCAAACTGCATGAAAAACTGCTACTGGAGCAGAAACATACCTTGGATAAAGTTATAGAGATGGCTAGGAGGGTGGAAAATGCTCTTCACTGTGCCACATTGCTCTCTTTGGAGCCTCCAAACCAACCTCTAGAAATCCAGGCTGTTCAGTTTAAATCCTTCCAAAACCAATCTCCTCATATGGCACTGCCCCAGAAAATGACAGCACAAGAAAGGACAATCTACCACTGCTATAGATGTGGAGACTCTGCCCACTAAGCCAATTTTGTTCTCTGCAATTTTTGCACAGAAGGTCATTTGCAACAGGTGCAAATGGGGACACTTAGCTAAGGTTTGCTGGTCTGCTGTCCAGTCCATTACTGATTCACTATATGATAATGATGAGGCAGGTGAATAACTTCCTAACAGCATTTTAAGAGTGACAGACTCACAGCCTGCTTCTCCACATTGTGAAGTAAAACGTAAAGGTCATGAAGTGCAGATGATGGCTGATTTTGATTCTCTATACACTATCATTTCCCATCTAATTTACAAGAAACTCCTTGGTATAGCGGATCTGCACCTGCAGCCTTCAGACTTGTTAATATATTAGTTGTGTATTTGGAGAGAGGGAGGGAGGGAGAGAATATTATTTTATGGGGTTTTTAAAATTTCCATTGTATCTTTATAATTATGTTTAGTGTGGCCACTAAGAGTAATAATAAACTAACTGATTTATTATTATTACAAACACTGACTGTAATGATTGATAACTGATGAGGATGGGGCAGATGAGCCACTTTCTGACAGAGTTTAAATGTTACAGAGTCAGAGACTGCTTCTCCATATCGTCAAGGGAAACTAATGGCCATGAAGTGCAGCTGATGGCTGATTCTGGTTCTCTATACACTATCATTTCCCATCTACTTTACTAGAAACGTCTTTCTGCATCAGAGTTCCACCTGCAGCCCTCAAACATCCACCAAGGGGGGATATGGAGGTTCCCTATTGCCATAAATGGATATATAATAGTTATTCAATTAATTAATTAATTAATTAATTAATATACTGCCTGACTCCAAAGGCTTATCACAGCATTCATTACTTCACCGCTGCCCTGAATACAAATGATATACTGCAGGAGGGGGAATGTATGTGTCACAAAAAGGAGTCTCAGTATTGCGTTGGAAACAACAGAAAGATTTATGGATAGTGTTGGACCCATATTACAGATGTTGGAGCATCTATATGCTGATATGATTTCTGATTTTCTCCTGGCACTGCCACACATTTCAAACATCAAATTCAGATAAAGGCAGATGCAATATCTGTACAACACAAAGTGAGGAATGTACCCATAGCATTGCACCAACCACTTAAAAGAGGAGCTTTCATGACTACAGCATGCTGACATCATAGAACATTTTGGTTCATCAGAATGAGTCTCTCCCATTGTACAAAAATCAAATGGTATACTTCGAATGTGCATATATTTAAAAGATGTGTGCCCCAACATGGTAGTCGGGTACCCAATATCAATTGGGTACCATTACCCAATATCAATGAAATGCTTAGTCTGAAACAGGCCTCAGTGTTACAACTTTGGACTTGTTTCAGCCTATCATCAAATTCCTCTGCTCAAAGGTTCTTGCAAATACAAAGCCTTCATTACCACAGAGGGACTTTTTCCATTGAAAAGATTGCCCTTTGGATTAGCCTCTACAGCTTCAGTATTTCAAAGAATGATGCATGCAATTTTTGGGACTACAGATGGCATCATGTACATTCAGGATGACATTTTACTGCATGGCAAAACCATTGAAGATGATGATGCTAAACTGACAGAAGATCCCTTGCTAACTGAGCTAAGAGGCACCTTTTAAAGTGGCGATTCTCTTTATTTTGCAGGGGAGATCAACTGGCCTTATCTTTCCCCAGTACTGTCTGTCTTAGGTTTCTTTTAAATGGCTTTCTGTCCCCAAAGGGCTCACAGTCTAAAAAAGAAACCTAAGAGACAGTGCTGGGAATAGATAAGGCCAGTTGATTAATGATTAATTAATTAATTAATTAATTAATTAATTAATATCTATGTAAACCATTTGGGGAACCTTTGCTGAAGAGAGGTATATAAATATTTGTCATATTTGTATGTTTTAAGAAAATTCCAAGAGGGACTTACTATCTTTGCAGACAAATGTCAGTGTTACACACTCTTTATGATGTATTTGGGAAACACAATATCTCAGAGTGGCATACATCCCAAAACTAGCGGGAGCCCAGTGGCTCCATGGCGGCAAGCCTGACTAAATAGCCACCCTCTTACCCTCCCTTACCCTTGTATTCCCCTCCCTTACCCTCGAGAGATCACTCCCTTCCCCTCGTTTTTTTGATCATGTGTCAGCCATGGCTGCTGGCACCGCCTGTTAAGATCATCTGGAAAGGTTCGTCTGCAGGTGCTGCCAACTCATCTGGCAGCTACTCAGGAACGGGCCTACTCTGTTGCAGCCCCTGGACTTTGGAATGCGCTCCCTGTTGAAATAAGAGCCTTCCCATCTCCGGCGACTTTTAAAAAGGCACTGAAGACACATTTATTCACCCAGGCTTTTAATTAGATTTATAGTATTAAAATTTTTAATACTGGGTTTTAAATGTTTTAAATGATTTTAATTGTTAATTGATTTGATGTTTTAAATTATTTTCATTGTAAACCGCTCAGAGACGTGGGTTTTGGGCGGTATAGAAATATTTTAAATACATAAATAAAATAACAGAGATCTGATTGGAGAGGACTAGAGACAGGTCTTTTCGGTTGTGACCCCTCATCTTTGGAACACTCTCCCTGAAGAGCTTTGCCATGCTCTCTTTCTCAGTTTTTTAAAATACTTAAAACACATATTTTTAAAGAGGCTTTTTAATGTTTTACCTGTTGCTTATATCTGGTAGGTTCTTTAGAATGTATTTTTTTATAATTTTTAGTTTTTAGCCTTTTAATTTAATTTAATTTAAGAATTATTTAATTAAGAATTTTAATTTAATTTAATTTAATTTAGCCTTTTAATGAATTTAACCCCTGCTAACTTGGCAAAGAGGCACCTTTTAATGTGGTGATTCTCTTTATTTAGCAGGGGGAGAGTAACTGGCCCTATCCACCCCCAGCACAGTACCTCCAGTGACTGTTGCTGGTGTCTATCTTATGTTTCTTTTTAGATTGTGAGCCCTTTGGGGACAGGGATCCATCTTATTTATTTATTATTTCTCTGGGTAAAGCGCCCTGAGCCATTTTTGGAAGGGCAGTATAGAAATTGAATTATTATTAATAATAATAATAATAATAATAATAATAATAATAATAATAATGGTCAATAACGAGAAACAATTAAACACCAATGAAACAAAGCAGGCCTACAAGAAAGAACAAGTCAAGAATCGAGCTGAAAAATTGAAAAATACGCCACTGCATGGTCAATATTTGCACAATATAAGTGGAAAATCAGACATCACCAAGACCTGGCAATGGCTTAAGAATGGCAACTTGAAGAAAGAAACAGAGGGTTTAATACTGGCTGCACAAGAACAGGCACTAAGAACAAATGCAATAAGAGCAAAAGTCAAAAAATCAACCACAATCAGCTGTTGTAAAAAGATCACACAGACTGACCACAAACAAAGGCATGACAAGTTAGCAGGGATGATACACTGGAACATCTGCAAAAAATACAAGCTACCTGTAATCAAAAATTGGTGGGACCATAAAACTGAAAAGTTGAAGAAAATGAAGATGCAAAAATATTATGGGACTTCCGACTACAAACAGACAAACATCTAGCACACAACACACCAGATATAACTGTAGTCAAGAAGAAAGAAAAACAAGTTAAAATAATCAACATAGCAATACCAGGGGATAGCAGAATAGAAGAAAAAGAAATAGAAACAATCACCAAATACAAAGATCTACAAATTGAAATTGAAAGGCTGTGGCAGAAAAAGACCCAAATAATCCCAGTGGTAATTGGCGCCCTGGGTGCAGTTCCAAAAGACCTTGAAGAGCACCTCAACACCATAGGGGCCACAGAAATCACCATCAGCCAATTACAAAAGGCAACTTTACTGGGAACAGCCTATATTCTGCGACGATAGCTATAATAACAGCAACAACATTGTTAATAACATTCTGACATCCCAGGTCCTTGGGAAGGACTCGATGTCTGGATAAAACAAAACAGTCAATAACACCTGTCTGACTGTGTAAATAAATAATAATAATTTGAAATTAAATTCTGATTGTGGTTTTAACTTGGATTTTTAACTTGTTTAATTTGGCTAATTTTATTAGTCTGATTTTATATTGTAACTACTTTATAAATGTTGTGAGCCACCCCAAGCAATAATGTACTGGAGGGGTAGGGTATAAATATTTTAAATAAATAAATAAATAATCCAGTATTGCATCAAGTGCCAATTGTATAATTCACTGCATGCTCCTGAGGGTGACATGTTCAGGTAACAGATGCAATTGTGACAGCTCAAAAAAGGTGGAAACCTGTATAATTCACACATTATATCCAACACATGTACTTCTGTGTTCAGTGTACAAACCTAAAGATCTGTATGCATGTACAGTTATTCACACATACTCCCTATCTGCATTCCTACCTGTCATCCTATCTGCATTCCCTTCCGCCTTCCCACACTGCATTTGAGGGGGCCTCGGGACCTTTACCCAGATTCACTTTTATTTATTTGTTTGTTTGTTTGTTTGTTTATTTAACAATTTTCTGTGTCTCCCAAATTTACATCTCTGAGCAGTTCACGATTAAAACAAAATTTAAATCTTAAAACAATGTCAAATATATTAAAACAGGATGCAAATTACATGCTGATTTGGACAGTTGACTCAATTTGCTCCCATATAAGAAGAATGGAAACGAGACAAACAAGTTTACAAAAAAAGGGGGGGGGGAGCAACAAAGTTCTCTAGTACTCTGTCTCTCAAGTAGTGAAGCTTCTTTCCAGGTTTTCACATCACATCAAAATTCTTCCCCAGTCTCCTCTCCATATGCTTCTCCCCTGCATATGTTGAGAGCCAGCATTCCACTTGCACAAAATAGTGCAAGATAAGAAAATGTTATGTTTCACAAACATTTCTCACATCTTCAAAATAGGAATAAGAATACTTTCCCTCATGAGGTGCTGGCAATGAATAACTAAAGAATACAACCCATTTTGTTTTGTATTACGGACAAATAATGAATCTTTTTCTTCAGCTGCCAGTGGCACAGTCTGTATGACACTTGGGGTTTATGTGGAGGAGGCAGCAATGGTAATTAGTAGGCAATATGCATTAATTTTTGAAATGGATGGAAATGGATACAAATGGGCTTCGTTTGTATCTGTTTCCATTCATTCCAAAACAAATGCTCTGTGGAATAAACGGAACAAATGGCAACAACTGGGGGTTCCATTTTCTGAACCCTCCATTAATTGCCATTTGTTTTCATGTTTTTAATAAAATGAATGTGTTTTCTTTCTTGTAACAAGTCACTCCCTGCCAGAGCTCCACTGCATATCTGGCTCCTTGCAGTGGCCATTTTAATTACCTATATGCCACCAAACATATATGGTAGGGATGTGCAAAAAATTTCGGGCACAGAACGATCTGTGCCCAAAACGAACAATTTCGGGTGATTCGGGCCGAACCGAATCAAGCCCGATGTCCCTCGATATTTTTTGGGCACGAGCCGAATCACCCGAATTTCGGACCTGAAAAATTCGGGTGATTTGGTTCATGGCTGATTTTTGGTGATTTTTTAAAGTTTTAGTGACTTTGGGGCAGTTTGGGGGCATAGCATGGGATCTGGGCAAAAGGAGTGGGGTGGGGTGGTAGTGCCTAATGGGTGCAGGCTACCACCCCAATTTCAGGGGGATTGGGCAAAGGGCTGATTTTTGGTAAATTTCTGAAATTTTCATGTCTTTGGGGCAGATTGGGGCATATTGGGGCAGAAAATGGGGCCGGAGGCAGAATAGTGGGGTGGGGTGGTAGTGCCTAATGGGTGGAGGCTACCACCCCAATTTCAGGAGGTTTGGACAAAGGGGTGATTTTTTGAGAATTTTTGAAGTTTTAGTGACTTTGGGGCAGTTTGAGGGCAGAAAGTGGATCTGCCCCAAAAGAGTGGGGTGGGGTGGTAGTGCCTAATGGGTGGAGGCTACCACCCCAATTTCAGGGGGATTGGGCAGAGGGCTGATTTTTTGAGAATTTTTGAAGTTTGGGTGTCTTTGGGGCAGATTGGGGGCCCCAATTATTCTGAGGTGTGAATTCTCATTCTATCATAGCAAATGAGATTTTTTTCAATTAAACAACTCTCATGACCCCACTTTCACTTTTTCACACTTTCCTTTACTATGAATAATATGAGGAAGTAAACAATTTAGCACACTTCACCTTATGAAGACAAACCTCATAAAAATAAATTCACCAAAATTCACTCCCTGCCCAATCACTCTTAAATTGGGGATGGGTGGTAGCCTCCACCCATTAGACACTATCTACCAGCCCACCCCACTCCTTTGGGGCAGATCCACTTTCTGCCCCCAATCTGCCCCAAAGACACCCAAACTTCAAAAATTCTCAAAAAATCACGCCTCTGCCCAATCCCCCTGAAATTGGGGTGGTAGCCTCCACCCATGAGGCCCTACCACCCCACCCCACTATTCTGCCCCAGGCCCCACTTTCTGCCCCAATATGCCCCAATCTGCCCCAAAGACATGAAAATTTCAGAAATTTACCAAAAATCAGCCCTTTGCCCAATCCCCCTGAAATTGGGGTGGTAGCCTGCACCCATTAGGCACTACCACCCCACCCCACTCCTTTTGCCCAGATCCCATTCTATGCCCCCAAACTGCCCCAAAGTCACTAAAACTTTAAAAATTCACCAAAAATCAGGATTTTTCCCAATCCCCCTGAAATTTGGTTGGTAGACTCTACCCATTGGGCACTACCACCCCACCCCAAAATTTTGCCCCTGGTCCCCTTTTAACCCCCCTGAATCGATTCGGATTTGGATTCGGATTAAATCCGAATCCGAACAGAATCAAGGGTGATTCGGGTGACCCAGATTCGGGCACAAAATAGAACAGGGGTGATTCGGTTCGGGTCCGAGCCGAATCACCCGAAAACCCGAATTGCACACCCCTAATATATGGGTCCCTCACCCAATTGCAATGGCCATTATTTTGCACACATTGTCCCATGTCAAGACTGTATCCAGGGCCAAGTAATTAAGTGGCCAGTGCAAGAAGACAGCAGTGCAGTCGTGTTCCAGCAAAGGGCATTTTCTAACACACAAGGAAAATACTTTCTGTTATTAGAAAACAAAACTATAATGAATGGGGAAAGGGAAATGAATTAGAATATGAACAAAAACAAAAGGATGACAAATGAAACAAAACAAAAATAAAACAAAAGCAACTTTTTTGCACATCCCTAATAGTTACAGTTAGACATCAAGTCAAGATGCAATTCAAAATGTTTTCTACATCCCATTTTCATAGATGAGAATTTTGAGACTATTTTGTCAAAATGTACATTAAAAATAGGGCCAGATTTGAGTGATGTTTAGTAATATTCATAGGCAGTTTCAGTGTCTGGAGGCTTGTCAGAACATTTAATAAGAGACACAGTGAGATAGACATTTGAAAGTAGCATGTGACAAAAGGGTAATTTTGCTGTTAGTTTGAGTTCTGATCCAATTTCATTGTTTCCGGAGGTTGTTTTTTTAAAACCCTCTAGCTTAACTTAGATGCAAATGTCACTGAATGGAATTTAATCACTTAGGTCACATCGGAGGAAAGCTCAGATAAACAGCCTTCATGTATATATAAGAATCTAGTTGTTTAGCAGAATACCAATCAATGATCATGTACTATTAAGAAGAACAGAGAAGACTTATTTTAGGAAGGCATGAAGTTTATCTAGCTGCATGGAAATCCTTTAGCCCATTAATATATTGAGTACTGTACTCATTGAACTTGTATTCCCTCATTGGCCTCTGTGTAGGGATAAAGTACAGTACACAAGCATGTCTGAGTGTATCTATTTCCAACAGCCATATTTTGTATAGACATAGACTACCATGCTGACCACACAAATGTCACCGTGCATGTGCAGAGGCCAGGTGAGTTGCCGTGTGGAATGAAAGGCAGGGCGCCGCTGTTCCCAACAGCTTCCAGATGCTGCTGGTATCAACAGTAATGTCTTTTAAAGGTATCTATTGCTGCCTCCCAGGCACCACCCTCACTGGCTGCCTCTGGCTGCACGGTAGCTGTATCATGTGTCCCCAGACCATGCCCTGGGTCCATAGCCTACAAGGCAATCCAAAATCAAGATCGGGTGATCATATGGCTGTCTGAGAGAAGGCCTTCTCACTCTCTGAGTGGAGGTTTGTTGTTTTTTATATGCACTGTTATGAAAAGTGCATTGCCAATTGTCCTTATCATCATACCATAGCAAAGTGTATAAGAATGATATACACTCAGGCTCCAACTATAGGTTCCAAAGAGGTCTGTGATTCCTTCTGCAACTTTTTTTTAATTTAAAGCAGCCTGAGCAAACTGTGTCTCAGTAGAGGGAGGGCAGGCAGGATGAGGCTGCTGAACTCTTTATTCCCCAGGGCTATTTTTTAAATTCAAAATCATCCTGCCCATGCTGCTTCTTCACCCATGTGGAGAACGATCCAGGGTCGTTGCAGCTTTCCGATACATTTCTCCTGTGGGTGAGGAAAGGGTGATTCTGGTCTGAAAAATAACCAAGAGAGGAAAGAGTTTAGCAGCCTATTTCTCTCAGACACAAGCTGCCCACCAGGACACTTCAGATTTTTAAAAATACAGTAGAAATACTCATGGAATATTGCATTAACATGTAGCTTGAGCTTCAACAGGAACTATTATTCTGTGAACTTTTCACACATAAAGGCATCTAATAGCAAAACTGTCGGTGCATTTTTCTCATTTCTTGTTCTTTTTAAAAGAAATCCAATCCCACTGAAAAAACAATTCACTGTTTTTATTCTAAAAGTTACCCAGTAAGTAATGCTTTCAGAGAAATTAACAAATTTATGTGGTGATTCCATTTCTCATGCCATTAGAATATCATTTTAATGGATTCATGCCATTAGAATATCATTCTTTTTGAAACAAACAAGAAAACACCTGTTTTCTCAGGCTTTTAACAAATTAATTTTTGAACTGTTTAATTGTTTTTATCACCATGAAATTGTTAACTTGTTATTCTGTGAAATTGTTTTAATTGTTTTTACTCTGTTTTATATTTGTTGTGTTTTAAACTGAGTTTACCACCTAGAGATACACATATCAGGTGGTATATAAATATGATAAACAAACAAATAAATTAAAGAAATTGAAATTCTCTTCTTTAGACACATCAGCACTGGGTAATACAAATTAGAGGGTGCACACACATTTGCTTAAATACAGTTAGAAAGAGCTTAGCATATAATTCTAGTCTGAGCATATGATTTGGCATGGGAGGGCCTGGTACATGCTTTGCTACTTCTGACAAAAGCAAGACAAAGAAAATTAACAATCAATCAGTTTACGCTAACAGGAGAAAATCAGGTTGCTCACCTGTAACATTTGCTCTTTTGGTGATGTGGTATCATTCACAATGTGGCCTTTGCACCTGCACAATAGTCCCCATGGAAAGATTCCAAGCTCCTCAAAGTGCTCTGAGGCTTCATTCTTTGCATGTGAAGCACACTCAATATCTTCTGCAGCAGACTGTTCCTGAATGGCCGCTGTGCAGAATGGACATCATAAAACAAGACAGGTAAGAAGACATGTACATCCAAAAGGCAAGGAGACTGGGCGGGTGTTATGATTGATACCAGATCTCCCAAAAATCAAAGGTTACAGGTGAGCAACCTGACTATCTTAGTGGTGATCTGGTATCCTTCACAACTTGGGAGATTTAGCAATCTCTCTAAGAAGGAGGTGGCCTCAAGGATGGAGTTACAGTACTTTTTAACTACTACCCTCCCAAAGATAGCCTCAGCTGCAGAACAGATGTCCAAGGCATAGTTCTTTATGAAGGTTACATCTGAAGGCCAAGTAGTGGCTTTTCAAATCTCAGCAAAGTCAGTTCTGGACAGATGAGCAGCAGAGGTGGCTATAGCTCTTGTCGAATGGGCTTTAATAGTGGTAGGAGGTTTAACCTCCTGTTTGTCCTAGCAGATGAGAATAAGATGGACTAGATATGCTGATAGTCTCTGTTGAGATACAGGTTGGCCCCTATTAGCACCATCAAAGGTTATAAAAAGTCTAGCAGACTTTCTGAAGTCCTTGGTCCTGTCCAGATAGAAGAGGAGGAGTGCCCTCCAAATGTTTAAGGAGTAGATAGAGTGTTGAAACTGGGTGCATTAAAAAGGTAGGGAGGATGATATCCTGGTTAATGTGGAAGTCCAGTACATCTTTGGGTAGGAAGACTGAATCCGTTCTCATTATGAGCTTATTAGGGAAAAAGGTTGTATAGGGAGCATTAGCCCTTAAGGCGGTGAGTTTGCTAACCCTCCTAGTGATTGTTATAGCAATTAGGAAGGCCATTTTAAAAGAGAGCAACTTAATAGAGGCTGAGGATAAAGGTTCAAAGGATGATACTGTGAGGGTGGAGCGGACTAGGGACAGACTCCAGCGCTCAACTGGCTTTTTTTACCAGGGGTAGGGATTGTTAAGCCCCTTCAATAATTGTTTGCAGTCAGGTGGGAGAATAGGGTTTTAGAAAACCAGACTTTATGGACTGTAGACAAGGCTGATATGTGGACCTTGATGGATGAGTTGGAAAGGCGCAAGAGCCACCCTGATTGATGTAGGAGATTGTGGTGGTGTTGTCCAGGAGATTCTGGACTGTACTGCTGCTTAGGATGGGAAGAAAGGAATTCAGAGCTAAGAGAGCTGCCAAGAGTTCCAGAAGGTTTATGTGGTGGGATGGTTGTTGAAGACTCCATAGGCCTTGTGCATGGAGTTCTGCACAATGAGTGCACCACCCCTTAACTGAGGCATCCATAGTAATAGTCACCGTTGGGGTGAATGGATGGAAAGGCATGTCCATTGTAAGGTGTTTAGGCAGAGTACACCAGGTGAGGGAGTCTCGTAGTGCCTGGGGTAATAGGAACTGCATCCATTGGCTATCTACATTGGGTTTGAATTTAGAAAGGAACCATAACTGGAGATGCCTCATGCACAGTCTGGAGTAGTGAGCAGTTGTTGTGCAGGATGCCACGAGACCCAGGAGGGATAGGATGATTTGAGACTCTTGGACAGGATTGGATCTGAAGGTTTGAATCAGATGCAAGACTGAGATTCTCCCAGGAGGAAGGCATGCTTCATACTTGTGTCCAAAATCATCCCTATGTACAATAGGGACCTCTGTGGAACTAGAATGGATTTTTTCCAATTTACGTCCACACCAAAGTTTTCCAGAAGGCTGAGCACAGACTGGATGTGAGTGGCACACAAGACTTGTCTAGGGAGGTGATTAGTCAATTGTCCAGAAATGGGTAGATCAAAACTCCCTCCATCCTTAGATGAGCAAATATCACACTCACACATTCTGTGAAGATGCGAGGAGCTGTGGAAAGTTCAAAAGGAAGGAAGGATTACTTCCTGGAAAACTAGCTCCCCAACAGTGAATCGTAGGAATTTCTTGTGTTGTTGTTGGATGCCCATGTGAAAATAGGCATCTTTGAGGTCTAGTATGGCGTCACTCTTCTTCCACCAGGAGAGGGAGGAGTTGTTGAAGAGTGAGCATACAGAACTTTCTCATGTCGATAAAATCACTGAGGGAGCGGAGATCTAGAAGTACCTCAAATAAAACCCTGCTCATTGGTGCTACTGTTATACTGCTTGTATCACCCCCTTGGATAGTAGCTCTTGAACCTATGTTAGTAAGGTAGGAGTGTTTTATTCCTAGGAAACGAGGAGTAATATGACACTGTAAGGAACAGCCAATAGAGATTATACCTAGCACGCAGGCATTAGATGTGATAAGATGCCAGGTGGAAAGGAAAGAGGTGAGTTTTGTGTACGCAGAAGTTCTGACTGCTAGAGGGAACAGGTTCTGTTTGGGATGCTTCTGATGCTTTGTCTTGTTTGGTTGTTGACAGTGTCTTTGAGGAAATTTTTATTTCTGAGAGTATTGGAAGGTCTTCCTATTGTGTCTATGTTCAGACTGATTGAACTGGTACCTGGGCCTGTCAAACCTCTTAAATCATCGAGAGTAGGACTTCTGGGTAGAGGAAGGGATGAAGGTTCTCGCTGTAAAGTGAGATTTGTTCATTCTCTCTGTGGTTTCATCCTTCTGAGAACTTTCATCCTTCTATCGAAGGAGAGGTCTTTGATTTTGTGTCTCATGTCTGTATGTAGAGACTGCAAATGGAACCAGAGATGATGTTAGCCAGGGTATAGGATTCTGTTTCTATAAGATGCTTTGCAGTGTTCAAATTTTGGCAAATTATGTCAAGCATCTCCTTGAACCTGGTTCGGATTGGTTCAGGAGCATCCTTGAGATTGTCTGCAAAGCCTTCCCAAACTGAGTAGTGGAACATGACCATTCACGTGCCTATATGGTTAGCAATTTTCATTGATAGAGAGAACAAGGAATAGATTTTGTGATTGGGAGATATGTAAGATGGGTCTTTAATCAGGATGTGCACAGTTCGGTTTGATTCCAAACTGGATTTGAACCAGACTAGACCAGTTCAGTTTTGCCTCTCTCTGGGCTGGAGCCCATCTCAGCTCAAATTAGAGCCGGTTTGGGCCCAGTTCGAGGAGGGTGTGGAGCTTCCATAATTGTTAAAATACTTTTACAAAAAGAAGTTCCTACTCCCATAGTGGCCTTGTGTGTGTGTGTGTGGGGGGGTGCTATGGTAGCCATGGGGGGTGTCTGTGGCAGCTCTCCCTCCCCCCGGCCTCCCCCCAAGTCTCCTGGGGCCAGTTCGGCCCATTTTAGGCCCATTTTGGCTCTCTGTGCATTAGGGGTGTACACAAAACTGGCTGGCCTGGTTTGGGCATGACCCAGACCATGCAGAGGCCCATTGGGTATGTGTGGAAGCTTCCAAAATGGCTGCTGTGATGGGTAGTGAGGCCTGGAATGGGTTGGTGATTTGCTACATAGTGGAGGCCATCAGTGGGAGTGGGAACCTCCCGAGACCCCCCTCAGCCTTGGAGAAGCCCCCCAGATGGGGTGAGTACAAGAAAAAAAACCCAAAACAGCTGGGGTATTTGGTCTGATACCAAACCGAGCTGGGGGGTTTGGTTCAATTTTAGGTCATCAAACTAAACAGGTTCAATATCAAACCTGTTTGACATCGAACCTGTTCACACATCCCTACTGTGCATGTGTGGTATTTTTTGTTGCAGCACATATATTTTTTGTTGCCGCGCATGCATATGGGCCATTTGCATGACCACCCCTAGTCCTTAAATCTCTCCAACCTTCTAATGTAATCTAGGTTCAAGGCCCCAAAGGTGCTGTTGAGTAACCCAGCCGTCTCCTATAAGGGGAATAGGTGGGGAGTGAAAAGTCAAACCTTTCTTTCCAAGAGTTAGCTGGAAAGTGAGATGGGGAGCAATGTGGAGTTGCTCTGACCAGGGATGCAGAAGGAGTCTTAGGGATCTACAAAGGTTCTGAGCTGGTCTCATCCATGTTTAAGCCATGGAAGGAGAACCCATTGAAGGTCAACCCAGAAGGTGTTGTGATTGAAGAAGTAAGCATAGGTTCAATGTCCTGAAAGAGATGGAACTCTTTTTTTATTGAAAGGGAACTCTCTTTTTTTCTTGACAGTGTCAATGGCAAGTGAGATCCAAAGACAGGCACCGAAGGAACAGCAGCAAGAGTGAGTGGGTCCATGGGTGGAGCATGCTCAGTTGAGATTGGTAATTGTGTTGTAGTTGGTTGCGCCACAATGGTAGACGTCAACAGGATTGACATTAACGTCAAGGGCAATGTCAAAGGTGCTTTTTAGACAACTACAATGAGCTCCAGTGAAGAGGTGTAGGAAAGTGAAGGGATGGTCTGAAGAACCAAGAAGGTTTGAAAAACATCTGGTATCAACAATGTTGATGTCAAACGACATAGTGTCGGTGGGAAGCTAAATGTTGAAGTTGAGGCTGAGGTCACCAGTTGTGTTGATGGTTATATCGATGTCAGCAATGTTGGGCATGTTTATAGTGAGGTGGACAGTCGATGGGCTTTTATAGCCTTAGTGGCAGGTATGAGAGAGGTTTGCAAGGCCAGGGCAGTTGATGTCAATGTTGGTGTCAATTTTTTTTTATGTTTGGGGAGGGACAAACAATTCTGCTCACAATGTTTGCATTCTTATGATGTCTATACTAATCCTTAGAGACATCCTTAGGTTTCTTAAAAGAGGCTTGGGCAGCAGATAGCGAAGCCCCTAATTCATGCCCAACTTTGACAGCACTTATGTTGATGGCATCAGCAATAACAGGGAGCATGGCATTGGAGTCACGGGCATAGAGCCTGTTCGTAAAGAGCCACTCTCCATCATAATTCTCTGCTATTCCAAGTTTGTTTGGAAAAGGAGAGGCAACTTTTACACCTGCAGATATTATGGTCCTCCCCATGACAAAGCAAGCAAAGTTTGTGCTTGTCGGAAGAGGGAAGGGTCCTACAATTAGAACAGTACCTCTTGAAGGTGTTTTTAGAGCCCATGTCGGGAAGCATAACAGATCACCACTAAGATCTTTTTCATCCTCAATTCTATTTCTTTGAAATCTCCCAATCTTAGAGAGTTGAAATATCAGCTAAAGTGACAGCATAATCGGGGAGAAGAGAGCAATATGGCTTCCTGGAAGGAAGCTCCCGATTAACCTCTCGGGAGTTTTCAATCCCGTCTGGTCCAATTATCTTCATTATTAATATGAAGACCAGAATGCATGCAGAGCTTGGCCTCCCCCCTTCGACAGGAGGGGAGTCCGGCAAGATTCCAGGCCTGAGAAAGTCTGGAGGACTCTGGACGACCCTCCTGGGAGAGACCTTTCTGCTTCAAGCATCAGGCTGAACGGGAGAGGTTTCCACCAGCCTCCTTAAGGAAGACCTTGCTACATATATTATTATCTACATCTTTCCTAATTAAATCTCTGAGATGTCTACGGCCGTGAGTTTGGCAGTTCTATGGCTTCTTATTGATAGCTCTTGCTTATTTCCGATATTTTTTATTTTGCTGGAGATCTCAGCATTCCAACACTAACAGCTTTCAGTTCTGCCTCAAAGAATTTTTTTTTTAAAAAAAGTCTGATACTCCAGCAATTACTTGTTTCTTATTTTAATCTTGAACTCTAAACTATAAACTACTTATAGCCTTCATCGTCGGGGAATATCATGGTTTCTTTTTCCTTCCCATTTTCAATTCTTGGTGAACTCCCCCCCTCCCCCGTTCTGAACTTCCCGGCAGACAAGAACTTGCAATGGAGAAGAAGATAGACTTGAAGAGAAGAATGGTCTCTTCCCCACCTTTCTTGACTCTGTTTTTCATTTTAATGTTTTGCAAAGCCACATGTCAATTCAGCTATGTTTGTCTTACAAAGCCCTGCATGGAAAACATTCTGTTTACCAGTTTGCTGGGACGATCTGATTCTAGAAGACTTGCTCTGTATTAATAGTTCCATTTACAATTCCTTTTGTTTGAACGAATGACAAGATGTTTTATGGCTGAACAATCACCTTTTTGCTATTAACTATCCAAGCTCTGACTGGAGAAGCAAAAGTGTTGGAGAAAGAGTTTGCTCCCTTCGTGTCGAGACCTTGACTTTAGCTTGAAGAATCACCATCCTTGTCTCTTGGCTGAGCTTGAACGATGAGACTTATTACCCCTTACAACTTACAACTTTTAATTCCTCATTACTTTCATTTTTACTGAATGTTGATCTTGCTAAAGACAGGGTGGGGAAATTGGTACGGGGAGAGACAGTTAAGATGTGTTTTACTTTGAGATGAATTCAGAAGATTCTATTAGAATGACCCTGAAAGCCTTAATTTTATTTGAAAGTTTGCTTGCTTCCACTGTTTACAAAATATTGACATGGGGGGGGGTGATCCTTTTTCAATCTCAGTAATTCTTGTTTTTTGTTTCTGACACTTTTTCTGGACTGTAATTGTGATGTTTTTCAGTTGGATGTTATAGGTTGCATTGGATAAGTACAGCTGGTGAAGGGAATTTTCTTTGTGTTTTCATTTCAGGATGTAAGGGAACCAGAATTTAAGGTCTATCAAAGGGGGTGATTCTTTCCTATACCCACTGTATATTCTCTTCTTTATAGAATACAGAATTTAATCACTAAAATTTAACTATAGTTTTTTAGCCTGGTGTGTGGAGTTCACACCACAGAATACTGGGGATGTCTGTCTCTGCGCTCGAATTACTTGCATTATATTTATTTTGTATGTTATAGTTGGATCAGTTCTCTCCTCCTTAGAGTGCCTGATAGAAGGATGATCAACCAGGCTGGGGCAGGTTATTTTTGTCTTTTGTTTTTCTCTAGGGTTAGGGTTCAAGATTCTTTTACTGATAGCTTCTGATACCCAGTTAAAAATTTTCTATTAATACAATTGTATTTTTCTTATGTCTTGGTTCTGATAGATTAGACCTCATATGTTAACTGGTTTTGTTGGATATTCTCAGAGATGTAACCTTTCTGTTTCTATATATAACACTAATAAAAGCATTTCAAAATAAATAAATAAATAAATAAATAAAGTGACTCCCAATCCTTTCTGCGCATGCTGTGAAACTAATATTATCTGTACCACTGCTGACATACCACTACACACCAAGTTCTTGGGTTAGGAAAAAGTGTGTTGTTCCTCATCTGCTCAGTATCACTCCAACAAGATTAGAAGCATTCCTCTTCCTGACTCAAGCCAAATAGTGCAAATAGGCTATTCAGGAAGGTGTCCATATTTGGCTGGATTCATTGAGATACAAGCAATGAATAAACTACTGAGAAGCGTTAGGTATGACTGAGGTGCCTGTTGTATAGAGAAGGCAAAGCTACATTCAGTTTCATTTAGTTTATTCTATACTGAGTAAGCCATAGAACCTATTGCTTGTGCCATTTTTAAGAAAGAAATAATTTGCAAGGTCAGTTGCAAGATCACTTCACAACCTTCAGCTTTTCTATAGTAATGGATCTTAGCCTTTCATGAAACAGATCGTTGAAAAGGTTGTCAGACACAAATGGAAAGATGAACTTTTGCGCAAGAGAAAAGCAACGTGCTGTGCACAGAACTCTGTACTGGATTTGTACTGATAATTCTCCAAAGCACCATTGATCATACAGGTACAAAAGCAGACCTGAAAGGATATTCATCACTACCTAATCTCTCATATCATCATGATGATTTTAAAAACCAAAACCCTGTCACTAAAATGCTGCTTATCAGGGTTATATTCACAATAAACTGAACATATGAAGCTACTGAGTCAGACTATTGATTCATCTAGTTTAAGTATGTTCTTCAGTTACTGGCAGAGTTTTCCCTGGATTTTAGATGGGGTATTTGCCAGACACAGCCCTACCTGGAGATGCCTGAGATTGAAAGCTGGAAAACAAGGTGGTAAACATTTGGCTCTGTAAACTTTGTTCTGGTTCAGAAAAGAAACATCCCTGCTTTGTTTTATGGCGTATGTATTTACTAATAATCGTCTAGATCAGTCTGGTAAGTCCCCACTGTGTTGCCTAGTAAGCATGTTTAGAACTGAAGCCTAAGTTTGTGCCAGATCAGGCTAGTTAAATCAACAATACTCTTAAAACAATGATTCCACATAACTAAACAAGAAAACAAGGATCCCCTATTAAATTCAGGATTACACAAATTGACAAAGATGTTGTATTCTAAACTGAGTAAACCACAAAATCTATTAGTTGTGCCACTTTAAAGAAGGAAATAATTTGCAAGGTCAATTGCAGGATCACTTCACAGCCTTCAGCTTTTCTTTTTCTATTTTGCTCAAAAGTAACTGGGAACAGATGGACAAGAAGAACATCTGGCTTAGACAGGCAGGATCAATGCCCCTGACATTCCTGAGTGAATTTCTTTGGTGTGTGCACAAAATAAATGGTGACAGAAAAAAGAAGCAGGAGTAAGCCAAGAGGTCTAAAGTAAACCATTTGTTGATCCTATCAATAAACAGAGAGACTGCTGTTGTCATTCCTGTCAGACCCTGGCATGCCATGAGTGTTTTCTAAAGATTGGGTGGCACCTGGGTTACCAGAGCTGTGTCCCCTTGAAAAGGAACGAATGAAAGCCTCTCACAATCCATTTCATTCACTTTTGGTGTTAAAGGTTGTCATGTTTGCATTTCAGCTTCATCTGAGACATTTAGACATTTTGGAGCCAGTTTGCAAGAAGTTTCTCTCTCTCTCCTTCCTGAGGTATGAGTGTGAAGAAGAAAGAAGTCATACAAATTTGGAAGATTTTAGATTGGGCGCAGAGCACCTGACCCATCCTTTCAAATATAACTGAACTTTTCTACTGCCTGGAGAATTTAATTGTAGTCAGTTACATATCCAAACTCATTATGCTCTTTACTATAATAAAAGCTTTTGTTATGGAAGATGTGAGGGTACAACTGTTTCATGGGATGACCCCTGGCCTGGTTCTAGTGTTGTGAGAGAGGGAAAGTAATTTTTTTCTGTCCACTCTCTCTACTCCACACATAATTTATACACTTCTATCATTTTTCCCTGCAGTTGCCTCTTTTCCAAACTAAAAAGCCACAGACATTGTAGCCTTGCTTCATAAAGAAGTTGCTCCACACCCATGATCATCTTGATTGCCCTCTTCTGAACCTTTTCCAGTTCTACAATATAGAATTGTAGATACGGTGACCAGAACTGCATGCACCATAGATTTGTATAAGGCTATTATAATATTAGCATTCCTATATTCAATCCAATTCCTAATTATCCCTAGCATAGAATCTTCCTTTTTCACAGCTGCCATGCACTGAGTTGACACTTTCAATGAGACATCCACTACGATCCCAAGATCTCTCTCCTGGTCAGTCACTGGAAGCTCAGACCCCATCAATGTATATGTGAAGCTGGGTTTTGTTTTGGTTTTGGTACCAATATGGTCCCTTTATACAGCTTACATTGAACCACATTTGTCATTTTGTTGCCCACTCATCCAGTTTGGAGATACACTTTGGAGCTCCTCACAATCTGTTTTGGATTTCACTATCCTAAATAGTTTGTCATCTGCAAATTTGGCCACTTCACTGCTTACCCCAACTTCTAGATCATTTATGAACAAGTTAAAGAGCACTGGTCCCAGTACAGATCCCTGGGGGACCTTCTTACCTCCATTGTGAAATCTGTCCATTTATTCCTACCCTCTGTTTTCTGTCCTTCAATCAGTTACCAATCCACATGTGAATCTGTCCCCTTTCCCCATGACTGCTAAGTTTACTCAAGAGCCTTTGGTGGGGAACTTTTTCTAAAGCTTTTTCAAAGTCCAAGTACACTATGTCAACCGGATCACTTTATTCACATGCCTATAGGAAGTTGCCTTCTATTGAGTCAGACCATTGGTCCATCTAGCTCATTACCATCTACACAGACTAATAGCAGCTTCTCCCAGGTTGCTGGCAGGAGTCCCTCCCAGCCCTATCTTGGAGATCCCAGGGAGGGAACTTGGAACCTTTTGCATGCACACATGCAGATGCCCTTCCCAGAGTGACCCCATCCCCTGAGGGGAGTGTCATACAGTGTCCACACATTGACACTCTCAAAGAACATAGGAACATAGGAAGCTGCCATTTACTGCGTCAGACCATTGGTCTATCCAGCTCAGCATTGTCTTCACAGACTGGCAGCGGCTTCGCCAAGGTTGCAGGCAGGAATCTCGCTCAGCCCTACCTTGGAGAAGTCAGGGAGGGAACTTGGATGCTCTTCCCAGAGTGGCTCCATCCCCTGAGGGGAATATCTTACAGTGCTCACACTTCTAGTCTCCCATTCATATGTAACCAGGGCAGACCCTGCTTAGCTGAGGAGACAAGTCAGGCTTGCTACCACAAGATTTAACTTTGCAGGAGCCATGCTGGTTCCCCTTCAGCAAGGCCTGTTCTTCTATATATGTTTAACAGTTTTGTTAAACATTTAAAAGTATGTTTAACAAAACTAGTAGGGTTAGGGTTGACCTACTGACCAAGGAAAAATTCAAAAATTCTTTAAACATCAGCTGATTGCCTGATTGTTTTGTGGGTTGGTTGGTAGGTAGCATCTATCATGCCCTACAACCTAACCTGCTTTGGTGTTCCTAGGAGCTACCCATGGGGAATAATGGGGAGGGGTTGAGTTCCCCATTATTCCCTATGGGTGAAACAGCACACTGCCACACAAGTTTTGAAACACAGTACAAAAAGGGAATAATCTCAATCTGTCCCTCCCAACACAGAACACACAGCACATTTAAATTACAGTCAAAAAAAGAATCACTGACCCAGAATCCACTGCCAGCCACAGTGCCAGGTGCCTGTGCTGCATGATTGGCACAAGTTGCTCTCTAACACACTGACACACAATTATGACTCCATTGCAATGGCAGTGGCAGCACACACTCTTAGCAAGCACAGCCATAAGTTCAACTAGAACAATGTCCTCTTCAGTCACATTTTGATTGAGTACACATTCCAATGCAGATTGCAGATTGCAGAGCAGACAAGAGCACTGAGTGAAGCACAAGTTAGCCTCAATGACAGACATAGAGCTCATCACACAGCAATAACCAATAAAATATTGCACACAGTAGAAAGAGCTGATCTGGCACTCTTCATTTCTTGCCACAGCACCATCTCACAAACAGACCAAACCCCAACAACTCAAGGAAGGAAGGAGGAACCCAAATTCTGCCTTTGTCCATCTGAGAATCAGCAAAATGAGACAGTTAAAGCAACATAGAAGAGCACAGCAATCATATTGTAATCAGTGCTAAGAAAAATAAATAGAAAACCCCACAAACCTCCTTGAGAAGAACTCTTCTTTTCTTCATGCCTGGATAATAAGCCATGGATTCAGATTTGCTGATCCCTGGCTGTCAGCCTACCTGGCTAACACATGTCAGAGCACCAGATACCTACTCATCATGGGCCATGGTTGGGTGTGTGTGCATATCTGTATTGCTTGGGGTGAAAGTTAACAGTCACACACAAAAGTTAACGATAACACAAAAAAATCAAACCTCCTACTCGCTCCACCTTAGCCTCCAATTGGTGTTGGGCCTCAGGGCACAAATCCATCATCATCCTGGGCCATGGTGATGAGGAGTTTGCATGTCTGAATGTTTCAGCAGCACTAACGGACAGACTGGGACACATCTGGTTTGGCCAGGGTGGGTGAGCTTACAGTTGTATTGCAGTGGATAGGGGTGACCATGAGTCAGTCACCCTCCACATCCAGCTCAGGCTAGCCCAGCAGGGGGAGATTGGTCTTCAGGAAGACCATCTGCTCCACCAAGCCAGCATCCAAGTGTGAGTGATGGGGTGACTTTATGGCCTATTTTCAGAGTGTTCTGGGAAGCAAACCCCTGTATAAACTTGTCCTACAAATGTCATGTCCCCTAGCTCTGACAGCGAGGAAGAAAGGGAAGCTGTCGGCATTTCAGCCGAGTCTGGAATGTCTGAAGGGCAGAGCCCGACTGCAGTGGAATTAGCTGACGGTTCAGAACAGACTCAACAGCATGAACCAGCAGAAAATGTCAGCGACCAATCGGGGGATGATTTAGGCATTGGAGCTCCACCGACGCCACAGCAATGCAGGTGTTTCAAACGCAGGTCACAACTGGAGGCGATGCGGAGGAGCAAGCGCCTGTTATCGAAGGCTGACAAGCCATAAATCCTGACACCTGGGAGCTTTCGACTGGCTCCATAAATTGGAGCCTCTGACTCCCACTCATTGCTGAGTTTCAACAATTGTCATTCACCCACAGCAAGCAGCCGAGCCGTGTACTTCGCTGGCCTTGGGCCAGACCTTGACAACAAAATGCATTCTAGAGTACATGATTTCTCTCTACCAGACTTTCATACCAGTATTATAGGAGGGTCTGTTTAGGAGTGGGCAGGAGGCATTTTCTTCCTCATGGGGTGGCAGTGCGAAACTCACAGAAGCTATTCACATTTACAGGCAAAACTGGGCTAAGGAAGCCCAGCCCAATTTTGCCTGTGCAGGTGTACCACCAGGATTGGGCCTGATCCTTGGCGGTTAACCCGCCTCTGGAGCCACTCTCCTAAATGAGGCTAGGAGATAAAGCACCCTCCTACCCCCATTTTCCTGATCATCTGCCAGCCCCAGTATAAGCAGCTGGGGCTAGCAGACTGCGGGGCTCCAGATCAGCCCCAGCTTCAGGGAGGGGAGATCTCCATAAGGCACCTTGCACTTGTGCAGTGCATTGTGTGGGTGGTGCAACACAGGGTGATGCATCCTGGCACCCCAACCCTCCACGCTGCTGGCAGTAGCCAGCAATTTTCTGGGTGGGCAATCCGGCCAAACAAGAAGGATCCCTCAGTAATCTGTGGGGAGGTAAGCTTTTTAAGGTTTCTTCCCCGCTAGCCCTCTTGCCCTTTCTCACTGATTGTGAGAAAGGGCTCACAGTGTTAAACCTTTTTGTTCAGAGGCAGTATATCTCTGAACACCAGGAAGACAACAGCTAGGGAGACATCAGCAGCAGGAGGGAGTGATTGCCTTCATACCCATCTTGTGGTTTACCCAGAGGCATCTGATTAGCCACTGTGGGAAACAGAACACTGTACATTTGATCTGATCCAGCAGGGCCCTTCTTATGTTCTTTTGCCCACAAGGATTGTCCCAGGCTGCATGGAGCTGCCTATTATTTTCTGATAGCACCCAGCATCCCAGGCTGCAAATACTGTAAGCACTGCACATCCTAGAAAACTCCTTAGGTGCTAGGCAGAGGATGTGAGCTGCTTGCAGAAGAAAGTGGTGCTGCCTCAGAACTGCATACAACAATTTGAATACGAGTGTGCTCACATAGTTGAGCATCCCTTATTTGAATGTTCACAGCATTGCTACTCAAGGATGCCCAACTGTTTAGCCCAGAGCAGGGGTTCCCACCCTGTGGTCTTGCAGATGTTGCTGAACTCCATCTCGCATCATACCCAGCCACACTTTATTGTGGCTGAAGATGATGGGAATTGTGGTTCAGTGACATTTGGAGGACCGCAGGGTGGGAACCTCTAGCCTAGATCTTTCTCCCCCACCCCCCACTTGCATTTAATCTACCAGTTATGACAAAAGTACCTGCTAGGAAAGAATGTCAAACTGATCAAATCTGGAACATGCACCACTCACCAGAGCAGAGTAGGTAAAAAACAACTCCCTTTCCAAGGTCAATCAAGGAATGAGAGTCAAAAAAATTATATTCAGTCCCCTCCAGTAGCAACTCTAGAACAACTAGCTCAGCGGAGCAAAGGGGTGGCAAAGAACATAATTAGAGGAGCGAGGATTTTTCTAGGTATTAAATATTTGTAGAGGTAAGATAATAAATGTCTTATTAATTTGCCCTATTAATCAAGCTGAATACTCCTATTGTTGAGACAAAAAGAGGAGATCAAGAGACTCTGACATTTTATTTTATTTTCCAAATACTCATGATAGCCAATGGAGGACAAGTCTTGTTGAATGGTGGAGTAGCTGCTTTTCTTTGCATTTTGTTTCATAAAAAGCTCTGGGGTGGTTGTTTTTTTAGGATTGCTTGCTTGAATTTTCAAACTTATTCAGAAAATGGGCAAAATTCCTCTTAGAAAATATTGTGCTTTTGGATTGGGCCAAACCTTCTAGTCTGCTTTCCAGGCTACTTTCCTCTTCCTCTCCAAGACCATGTGTCAGGAAAGGCTAGGGTGGGACTGAGGGGAGAGGTCAGAACCAGGCCAACTCACATCTGTGAGATAGATGATAATGCAGCCCCCTGCACTCATGATCATACCCAACCCAGTTCCTGGCCAAGAAAGAAGCTAGGGAGTTAGCCTGGCTCCTGGGAGGCTGGAGGAATCTCCTACCTACTAGCTGAACATTCTTCTTCTTCTTCTTCTTCTTCTTCTTCTTCTTCTTCTTCTTCTTCTTCTTCTTCTTCTTCTTCTTCTTCTTCTTCTTCTTCTTCTTCTTGAGTGACTGAGGCTTCTTTAAACAATGGAGGGCTTTTAAAATAATTAATTCATGCAATAGAACTATAATATATTATGATTGCACTGTCTGTTGTTAAATTCAAGTCTAATGGATGGGGGAGAGAAAAGAGGAATTGGGAAATATTTTGGGGGAAGCACTCTGTACCCCTTGCTACCCCTTGGAGTCATCCCTGGCCCCCTCCTCATGGATAACCAGCTAATTCTGCACTGTATAAATAAGGAGAGTGAGTGGGCTTCCATAGCTCACTAGGAATATTGCCTTGATGTTATGGCAACCTTAAGTAGCTGCAGCCACACTTCATCCCCACAGATGAACTTCATGGGCTTAGGCCTAAGTCTTGGGCCTGCCCGGTCATCTGCTCCATCCATCTTGCACTGCACTTCTTCAAGGGCTGAGAGCAGAAGTGCAAGTGGGGAAATAGAATTTTGATATCACTGATAAAAACAGAGGTAAATAATCCCACAGTCCTTCAGTTATGTTTGTTTGTGGCAATTGTTGCACTCTTTAGTATGGTGGGTTCTCATAGTTGTTGGCAAGGGAGCAGGACATCGGATGATATATCTGTGCAAGTGATATATCTGTGTGAGCAAGTGGTATTGCTCTCTCATTCCACAAAACATTATTGAATGATCAAGCAATAGAAAGATACTAATCCGGACTGCATTCTGTGATAAAGCAATGTAAAAATGTAGTGAAATTATGCAGAGACTGTCTGCAATCCCTCTGTACAAGATTAAGGGGAAAAATAGGGGTTTGGCAAGAGAAGGTGCTAAACAAGAAACCTAAAATCATTTCTCTCTGTCTTTGTTGTTTGGCAGTATTTTTACTGTAGTTATTGTTGTTTTAATAATACCACATTGTGAGGCTTGTCTGATAAGGAGTTCAGAAATGTTTAAAAGAAATTTAGCTGAGATAGCTCAGTAGATGTGACACACATACACCTCTGAAGCAAGACTGCTGCCTCCAGCCCAGAAACGTGTATTTGGAGATTCATGCATGCAGTTCGGCTGCAGACTACCTACTAGATTATCCTGTGCCACACAGAAAGAGGTTCTTCACTAAACAAGCTCATGGTGTTGGTGCATAAAAAGAGGAAGAGAAGTGTCTGGGGAATGGAGCTGTCATGGTTTAGTCATGATAGTTGTAATGGGGTTGGAACTGAACCCAGCCACATTACATTTCTCCAAAGTGGAATTAAAAGAGAATTTCAGGGTACCTCCCAAAGAGGAAATTTAGAGGATTTTCTCAGGCAGTTTCTCCAAATCCAGACTTCAAATTTAATACAGGACACAGAATCATCACACATATTTTTGATAGTTCTGATGTCCTTAAAATGTTATTGCAATATTACACTTAACATTGTGACCTTTGGGTCTAGGACAGGGCTGCTCAACTTTGGCCCTCCTGCAGATGTTGGCCTACAGTTCTCATAATCCTGGCTATTGGCCACTGTGGCTGGAGATTATGGGTTGTTGTCCAAAAACAGCAGGTGGGGGGCGGGGGAGGGCTAGGTTGAGCAGGCCTGGTCTAGAAGTAAGTAGCTCAGAGAAGAAAACACCACTGTCCATCATGGTATTCATCATGTGATTAAACAGGGTATTTGCATGGTGATTATTTCAAGATCTGCCAGATGGAGAAGCGGTGGTGAATGCTGGCAATATGGTATGAAGATCATATCCCCCTCATAGTAACCACAGAACTATACAGAACTATACAATAAATAAAACACCTGAAAACATCTACAAATTTGATATTGCATGAATTCCATGGCCTTAATGGACAGGGCTGGAATTTGAATTAATAAGCTCAGCTTATTTATGGACTCTATTGAGGTTACAGAAAGAGAGGGACCATATTTTCCGTTTAAACAATCCAGTCACAGTCTACTCTAGCTACAGTATTCAGAGCCACACAGCTACTTCCTTCCATGTGCTTGTCTTTTGTTTCTGAAACAGCAGCTCTCCTGCCTCACTCTTGTTCATACACATTTTATGTCAAACTACTTTTAAACTCAGGGGAATTTCAGAAACAGTTTGTGATATGCCAGGTGGCTCTGCACTGGAGGGGAAAAGGCCCACGGGGAATGCCTAAAGTAATCCGCTGGATTGTGGCCAGCATGCTCACCCTTCCAGAGTAACAAACAACAAATGTCCTTTTTTGACTACAGGCAGCTCTTTGTGGTTACTCTTTGCTTTTACATGTGACACTTTTGAGAAGTTCAAGGGTGAGTTTTTATTTGGCCTTAATTTCCCTGTGGCAAGATATGAGTGTGGCTGCTGCCTTGTCAGAGAGAGCAATACAGGTGGCTGTGATCTGGGCACCCACGGTTTCATATATCCATGGTCAGGCAATGTAGACCTCACCTGACCTCCTCATACACGGTTGAAAAAAAGAAGAAGTAGGAATTCGCCTACCTGCAGTTCCTGGGTGGCTGGAAATGACCTCCAAAATCATTTCCGGCCACCATTTCACTCAGTGGAGCCACTTTGTGGCTCTTTTGTTTTTAAAAAATCCCCATGATTTTTCACAGAAAATCAGCAGAATTGGAGGTCGGGGGGTGGGGGCATTGCTGGACAGCTGGAGACCTGTAGAGCACGGTGCAGCACTTTATTTCTATTATTTCTGCCTCTATTTTAAGCCTTTTAAAGCCCCTTTTTTCACCTCCAGGAACCTCCCAATTCCCATTGCCTCAGTGTCTCATTATCCGTGGTTTCTTCATCCGCAGTTGTAGGCAAGAATGGAACCCCTGTGGATAACGAGCCTTCTGTACTGCCCATAATGTTTGCAATTAATTATCAGCTTTGCTGTTACCAGTGGGATCCAGTGAGGTGTCAACTATTTGGCTTTGTTGTGTTTCTTCACTAGGCTCACCTTCTCTTCTTTCTGACAAGGATTCTGCGTAGACGTGACTAGTGATAATAGGGGAGTTTTATGAGTGTTTACAAATATGTGTTTTGGGTTGTCCTCCTCAAGCAGTTTATCCTGTTTTTTTCTTGCTTGCATGGGGTCTTTTGTCATCATCTAATTTTCTTTTAACCAGCTCATCAATTCTCATTAGGCCAAGACAAATCCATATGTGTTAGGAGGAATGCAAAATAAAAATGACTTTCTCCTAGCTGTTACACGCAAACTTGTAATGAGCTTCATGAGTTACAAAACAGGTTTGTTTCTGTGAGAGAATGCACTTTCCCCATTGCTAGCTCCCACACTTCTGGCAGGAGCCCATGTGCTATTGCTCTGAAGCAGCAGTTAAGACAGGCACATCATTTTTAATAGGGCTGTGTGAAGCAACCCATTTGCAATTTATAGGCCATTTCAGTACTTTGGAAGTAACTGCTATTCAATTTGGCCCTCTGAGGCAGGCTAATTTGATTTGGCCCTGAATCAAAGGGCCGCTTCAATTAAGGGCAAAAACATCAGCCACTCAAAGCCCACCCAATCCCTCTACTTACCAGCAGAGACTTCCTGTCTTGACACAAGCCCCCAAGATCCAACAGATCCTGAGCAGCCACAGCTTGTTACATCTCCTGCAGTTACCTCTTTGGATGAATCATTGAGTTCTGTGCACCTGGTACCCTTCTGCAATGGGGCTCCTGTCCTGTCCCTAGAATCCCCTTCATCATCCTTGGGACCCAAGGAGCAGAAGTGATACCCTGCCAGGCCTCAACTCCGGCACTGGAGGTGAAGTGCTTGCCTGGCTGCTTGGAGCCTCCTTTCCAGTGGGTCTGGTCAAGGCCAGCTCCAATGACTCTTTTGGATCAAGACCAACCTGAGCGAAGGGGTCAGGCAGCTATTCATTTGACCTAGTCTTTTGTCATGAACCTGATCCTGTAGCCACCCTTGTCTAGGGTGGACAAGGAACATTCAAGGGATGAGGTACCTGAGTGGATAAAGATCTCTTGGAACCACTGTCTCAACCATGTCCTAAGGATACCATCATGAACCCAACCCATCAGCCACCCTTGTCCAGGGTGGATGAGGACTGCTTGGGGAATGAGGCACCAGAGTAGATCCTAGACTCCTTGGAGCCACTGCCTCTACCACACCCAGTAGATACACCATTGCCCTTATCCTCCAAATCTGAGGACTTCTTCAACCCTCCATAGAGAAGTCACCCCACCAACATAGGAGCCTACACATGCAAAATAGGTACTGATCGCTTTAAGCCTCTGCAGTCCCTGGAAGATTGGGGTGGGGGCTGAGACAGGAGTCCTAGGTCTGATATGTGTAAGATCTCATTCTTAAGTGATCTGTTGCTCAGGCATCTTTGTTGTGAAAGTGCATTGCCTTGTTCCTGTACCCTGATCTTTTGATTTCTGGCTTCTGAGCCTCTGCTTGTTTGGCTATGCCTTTGCCTGTTCCTGATAGATAGATCACTAGCTTCTGATCCCCTGCTTGTTCTTGATAGATTCATCTCTGGCTTCTGACCCATTGCTTTTGTGATCTCAACCTTGCCTGTTCTGATGGACAGATTCCTGGTTCCTGACCCTTGACTTTGGTGAATTTGGCTTGGCACCTGCCATCCCCGGTATGGCATCTTTGCTGGTCCAACAGCTCCTTTAATGAGCTCTTGGCTCCTGCTGCTATCTTGCCTGACCTTGGTATGGACAACTGTTCCCAGGACTGCAGAGATAAAGAAGGGGGTGGGAACTCTACCAGAAATCCTTTTAAAAGAGCAGCTGACCTTGGCTGCTGCAGGTGGCCCCTTTTTTTGCTGGAGGAATGGCCCTTGATTCAGAGCTGAATTTAATAGGCCAGTCCTACAAAATACTATTGCACTCTGAAGTGATGCAGTCCAATCTAGCTTTGGTGTAGGCCTACTTAGACTTAAAGCAGTTGACACTTCCATTTGGGTTTAAATGGTTCATTTGGGCCAGATTTGGTATATTCATTTTGGCATTCAATAGAACTCTGAAGCTTCACACAGCCATAGTTTTTAGTGCCAGCACTGAGACCTGACATTTTGCCCAACTCCAACTCCACTACATTTGTTGATGTTACACCAGCATCTAGTCGGAGCAGGGACTTCTCCAAGTCCATAGACTTTTCGTAATTCTTAGGCCAAATTTGGATGTAACAGGAAACCGGAGGTCCCTTCACATCTGGTTTCCATAGCCATACATTCAAATGCGTCAAACAGAGTCTGTGGCAGAAAAGGACCCACGGTTTCCCTTCCTGAACTCCAATCTCAACTTTTGGTTCAGTGTGGAGTTTCGCCACTGTAAACTCCATTTCTCAATTTCTGCCAGCATTACATCCAAATGCTGGCACTGCAGTTTCTCCCTCATGGAACCAGAGCTGTGGGAGGAAGCTCCTCCCTTACTCATTAAAGAAGGACACCTCAGCAGCATTTCCCCTCCTCTCTGCAGTCAGTGTGACTGCAGAAAGATAGCTCTCCATTTCATCTGAATGTGGACGGGAGAGCAGGGTGGGGGCATAACCGCGAGTTCATTGGACCCACGGATCAGTGTTATATCCAAAGGTGGCATTAGAATAGAACATTAGCCATGATGGGAGTGAGGGAAGAGGTGATAATTTTCTAGCAAGTAGGACAAACGGAACATGGGTCCACTTGAATGGCTGTATCAGGTTGCCATACCGGACAAAGTTAAGAAGGTGCTCTTTCTCCATTTTTTTAAATGTCTACCTTTTTAGAAAGCATTAAAAGCAAACTTGTAAACTAGAGTTAAGGTGCTAAACATTGGAACTTTATGCAGAAAGATATGTCCCTTATTTGGCTAATTATCAGATGTAGTACATAGATTAGTTCTTCAAGTGACAGAAGGGAAAATGCTGTAAGGTTATTGAATATCTAACACAACAAGAGAACACTGAATTAAAAGTGAAGAAGCAGGTGTTTGTTTCAAAAGCAGAGCCAGTTTCAGTATCTTGGATCATCCCTGTTCCTGGCATCCACAAGCAAAATAGCAGAAAATACAATATGCAAAATAGAATTAATTTTGGAAATTGGCAGGGACAAATAACTTCTGGTGTTACATGGACAGTTAGAGATAAAGCTTTCCAAAATGGCCATAATTTGACATATAGTACTTTTTTATAGTTTCAGTGCTAAGCAGGATGTGTGGAATTGGTGAGAGAGTTAAAATTATTCTGGGAGGCAGTCAAAGAGAATTAGGCATGCATTCAGATACAGATAATATTAGAGACTGGATAGCTTGATAATGAAAGTATTTTCTTCTGCTTGTTTGAATGTAAATGATCTTGATAGCACCCACAAACTTTAACCAGCTGCTGTGTAAATAATCTCCCCTCACCGGGCAAAAGGGTCAGCTTAGGCATTCAGCATCTTCTCAGTGCAATGTCCCATGAACTAAAGATGTATTCCTGTACTCCAGTATGTCTGTCTGTCTATTTATTTGCAGTTTTCCAATGACAATTTCCCAGTGGCAGGTGCAGCAGTTGTAGTCACATGATTATAGCCATGTTGCAGATCTGGGTCTGGTTGGTGACTGGATGGGAACCCCAGGTGTATATCACCTTGAGTTGCGTTATGGAAGAAAGGTGGAATATTAAAGTAATAAATATATTTTTCAGCCTTTGTGATCTTGGAAATAACTTCTAGGTAGCTACGTGCTATCACAGCAGATGGCCGGAGTATATCTATAATGTATATAAATGCTACCACAATTATTATCTGTGCTGAAACTCGGGTTGTAATGAGGAAGGAGTAATTTCTAGATTGGATCTGAGGCCCCACTGCATTCTGGTGAGTTTCAAGTTTGCTCTGGCAAAAGCATGCAAGGTGAGGCAAAAATCCTTGCTAGGCCATGCTAAGCTTCTCTTTGTGCATTCCTGAGAGGATTGAGAAATCTACTTCAGACTTTGGCTGCAATGAATTAGAGCCATTTCTGGTTCTGACAAACGTTCTTGAATTGGGGTGCAGGCAGAGGGAAATCTTGAGGAGCAACTCCTCACTTAAGTTTTTTATTTATTTTATTCATTTATCTAATTTCGAGACTGCCCCATCCAAAGGCTCTGGGTGGTGCACAACAAGTTTAAAAAACATAAAAGCAAACACCATTTAAACACACTGCTTAACACAATATAAAAACAATTTTTAAAACAGTTCACAACCATTTAAAACCAATTAAAATACTTTAAAGCAGTTTAAAAACCTTGGAAGGCCAGGCCAAACAAGTAAATCTTTAGGGCTCTCTTAAAGGCCAATAACTTGCCTAAACAGAGGTGGTCTTACGCCTAGACTTCAGAGCCAAATTCCAGGGCCTCCACACCCCCTGAGGGTCCCTAAATCCTATTTAGTCTGTCCTGGGTGGTGTGGTCACCACTGGACTACACTGTGCTGGGCAGGCAAGTGTGATTATGACCTGTGCCAGGTGCTTTAGAGTCAGAGGGGGGAGTGGGGAAAGAAATATGTGGAATGGGAATATGTGCTGAAATGTCCAGTTGTGTGTTGAAATGTTTCTGCTAATGCATATTTGCATAAACATACCTGTTTTATATTATTACATTATTGTGAGTTCAGTTGCTGTTTGTGCCCTCAAGAACCCATGTGCTAAAATACTGCGTGTGTCATGATGTGTGTGTAAGGAGATATTTAACTTGCAGTGGTGGTGGTGGAGGGCTCAGCAGGAGGGGGGCCTCCAAAGGCCTTTAGGTCCAGGCTCCAAAATTACCTAGGTGCACCTCTGTGACTAAATGATGGAGAGTGTATTCCATAGGCCAGGAGCAGCTACAGAGAAGTCCCAGCTCCAAGTCATCAACAGATGTACCAGTGATAACTGGAGACGGACATCTCCAGATGACCTCAACATGCAATGGGGATCATACAGAAGAAGGTGCTATCTAAGGTAGCCCTTGCAAGGAGAGGGGAAGATACTTTGGGGGATTAATAATGTGTGTTGGAGACTAAAGATATGAGTTATTAGGTTTGTTGGGGAGAGTTCAGTAAAATGAGAGGGGAACTATTTGACTGCTTAGGCGGGATATGTACCCCCATTGAATTGAACCAAACAATTCTGCCAATCACTAATAATGTTCATCTTATAAATTTATTCCCCTAGTTAAAGAATATAATTTAAAGATCCTGAACATCTCAACTCCCTCTAAGACTTGTTCTTAGAGCAGGGGTGTAGCTATAATTGAGCAAAGGGGTTCAAAGAGGTTCAAAGCTCCTGAGGACCCCTCAGCTCCATCCCTCCCTAATTTCTTCATTATCTCCCTCACTCTGAGGGGCCGCCAGAGAGAGGGATGAACACAAGCCCCCTCTCCCCTAGCTACCACCTGTCGTAGAGAAAGCCCTACTGATTACTTCCAAAAATAAATTACTAGAAGTGAGATACTGCATCACTAAGAGTACAATTCCACCAGCAGGTGTGTTTGGATAAATCTCAATATCTTCATTGAGATTTTAGGTATGAATAAGCAGGTACAAGATTATACTTCAGTTTTCACAAAACAGATAAGTCAAACAGAAGCCACATCGTCTCTGCCTTCAAACACACTTTTCTTACTTGGCACAGAGAAAAACATATATGGATTTGTTGAAAGTGGAGACCAGGTTTGTGACTGAGAACAATATTCCTGTCTAATACAAGGTACATAGAATGCAAGTAAAATAGGAATATGAATATCATGTCTCCCCCTTCCCTATAAAATAAGTGTATCAGTGAAGGATTTATTTCTTAATCATAACAAGATATAAATGATTTGCCAATCTGAAATGCAGCAGAATTCCCATGAAGGCTTCAGCGTGCCCTATTACTTGTCACTCTCAAAATGTTCCTATTCAGTGTCAAATGGACACTTGCCATGACAAGATGAATGCACATTCTTAACAGAAAATTGTCCATCTCTCCTGACACCTTAGGTGCACCATACAAATTCAATATGCTTCAGCTATGATAGTGCAAATAAATGTTTGATGCACCATATGGAAGCAGAGAACACCTGCTGCAAGGTGTCACCCAGCAATATTGCACATCTGATGGAACAGCCCTAACATTATTCACTCAAAAGGCAAAGTTTGGCACCCTGCTGAAAATATATCAGTTACATGCGGAGCAGGTGACCTGAAAACTGAATGATCCACTATCTATAATTTTTGGCAAGACATCATAAATGTCTCCAGGTAAAAGTGTTTGGGGAATTGTGGATTTCTGTTAGATAACGACTACCAGATTCTTCCAATCTCAGAGAAAATTCTGTGGCATGAGTATTCTTTCTGAAGTCTCAACATCATGCTGTGAGATTCTCCAGGTAGTCTTTAGGATAACTTCTTCACTTCACTTTGCACAATCCAGCAACATGTCTTCAACTATGTCAGGAATGGAACTACACTCTCCACTGTGAAAATTGACAACAAATATGGCAGGTTCCCCAGGTGGCAGATTGGCAGAAGCAGCAGATTGTGGTTTCCACTGGCCTGCCACCTTTGGCACCTGCCTCACACCAATGTACTAGCAGACATGCATCTACCTCTACCTGCCTTCAGTGGCAGCGGCAGTGTACCTGCTGCCGCCATGTTGCTCTGCCTCCATTCACTCATCCTAAACTCCCTCTAATGCTATGGAGCAGAAGGAATTGTGGTGTCCTCTACACACATCCCCCCCCCATCCATCTCCTACCCCCTGCGTTTTCAAATGGTAGCGAGCAATATGGACAAGCAGGAGGAGCGGCCACAAAATAAGGGTGGGGAGATTCAGAGAATAATGGGGTGATTAGGAGTGGGGAGATCAGGGGTGTGATTGTCAAGAGGGTGGGGAGACTGGATCTCACTGAAGAGTGCATCTCAGTGGAAATTGTAGGGTTGGTGGGGAGGGGAAATTGATGTGTGCTATGCTGAACAGCACATTGAAGGTGGGCAGATCCGGGGGATTTTCATGGGGGGAGATTGGGGTAATTAACATGTGATGCACTCTGCACATTTTCAAGGAGGAAGATGGGGGAATGGGTACATGTTGAGTTCTGCACACCTCAGGAATGGAGATTGAGTGGGGTTTGTCCAGGGAGGTGTCTGGAGATGGGGGGTTGGGGGTTCGGACACAACCAGAGGGTGGTGGCTTAACAAGCTACTTCAGGTACCAGTGGAACTTGGGTAAGGGCTGACAATGAACCCTGAGGAAATTCAAGCACCATTTGCTAAATTTTTCATTCCCCCTGCCCCGGAGAAGTAAGAGCCTGGAGATTAACACTTAAGATGACTTTATAACTGGTAAAAATAAGGCATCTAACTCTTTTGCATCCCACTTCCTTCAACTTATATTACCTCCAACTTCTTGTATACATACCACTTCTTACATGTAGGGCTCATGTCTGAAATAATCAGCTTCATGGATAGTTACTAGCAGGGCCCATCCAAGATATTTTGCTACCGGAAACAAAGGACAAGGTGGACACGATTCCATGAGAGGTGGGGGGGGCAAGCTAGCCAAGAGTTGAACACTGAGCACAAGAAAATAAAATCCTTCCAGTTAATAAAACACACAAACACAATTTGTATCTAGTTTTTGGCATACCATTTAGAAGACATTTGTCCCAATTACAGTTGAGGAGCACTGAGACTGATAGATGACTAGCCCAAATCAGTCAGAGCACCTAGTCTTGTTCACAATTCAGAAGATCAGTGGAGCCTTAAGAGGGTCAGAAGTTCAATCTCTGCAGGCCAGTCTTCTCCCTCCTCTCACTGCTCATTTGTGTGCCTTAACTGTGACGGCAGGCATTTCTGTGATTAGGGCTGGATTGTCCCAGGCTAAGGTCAGATGTTTTGTAATACAGCTTATAAATAAGGGATGCTGACTCTGGGTGTCCCATAATACAATAATAAACAGAGTTTTCCTTTTTTAAACAGTTTACACAGTTTTCTTTGTCATAACCAGACATACACCACAAGATCTTTGTATTATTACAGGGTTCAAAACTATTCAAATTTGCAATAGGCTCCTTCTCCAAGAATCAGATCTAGCATCTTGAAATCCTTGTACCACGGTGAATACAAGACAACTATACAACAAGTGCTTCTCTCCAGTTTCTCCTTCTCAGCTCTTCCTGCTGCCCCTACACTCCCCTAACATTTCAAATGTCACAACCCAGCTAAAGGCCAGGCTCCAAAGTGGCATTAGGTGGGCAGGCAGTGCTGGGATCCTAACCCAGCCTAACCCAGGCTGGGCTGCTCTAACCTGGACTAGGCTGCTCATGAGAACAGCCTCATTATATTCCAAATCACACTTTATATTCCAAATCACACGCTTCACAATTATTGTGGTCATATGTAAAACAGCTTTCTGTGCTGCTTGATCACACCTCCAATAAATGTAAAATTATATGTTTTGGAACTTGCAGCTTCTAGAAATATTATCTTCTTTGACAATAATACAGTGATGCCCATATTATCATCACTGTTATTGTTAGTGACTTCAATATCAATTATCCCAACTATGCATGTTCATAACATTTCTCTTGTAAGATTTTGATCCTTAACAAGCCTCCCTATGTCAATAAAACACATTTTGAACAAAATAAAAAGAAACCAAAGTAGACTTAGATGTTTATGATTTCTTCTAGCCCATAGACTGACAAATTACAAAAAGGAAAGTCCTATTGGGAACCGCTAGCCCCATACAAATGTGAATACACAAACTATAGAATTCTATGTGCTAGAGTGACCACCAGGTCCAACCATTGATTGATTGATTGATTGAGTGCCATCAAGTCGGTGTCGACTCTTAGCAGCCACATAGATAGATTATCTCCAGGATTATCTGTCTTCAGCGTGGCCTTTAAGGTCTCTCAGTGGTACGTTCATTGCAGTCGTAACCAGAGGTGCACCTAGGTAATTTTGGAGCCTGGACTTAAAGGCCTTTGGAGGCCCTCCTCCCCTGAAAATTAAACATCATCATGCTCGACTGTTGTTTAGTCTCTCTTCCCTTTCAGCCACAAGCTCAGCTAGAATAAGCTGCAGGCTTTTCCTACCCTTTTGTAACTTCTAAATAAATCCTTGTTCTTCAATACTAAAGAACTGTCTCAAGACCTCTTGCTTTGCTGCTTTCTCACCAAACTGGTTTTGCTCTGCTATTTGGGGACTGAACTGTCATTCTTCCCCTACAAAACCACCACATGCTTCCAAGTTGGGGAGGTTAATTCATTCTTTCCAACCTTAATAACAAGCCTGAGAGAGTGGGGTTTGCCCATCACTAATACTGAGACACTAGCAATTAGCACAATTAGAACTATGAGTGTATCTGACTTACTAACTGTTCCCAGATTTTTGATGGAGACCCATAACTTTGTATGTAAAAAAATCACAAGTTGAGTCCTTGGCAGTTGAAGGTTCTTAGTTGAAGGGTCTCAGGGTCTGCAGACTTTGGGATAAGACATTAACATTAATTAATACTAGGCTAAATGTAGAAATGGTCTGAGCTGGTAAAAAAGCAACTTCATATATCAAAGTATAGCTATAACCAGAGTACATAGCAATAACCTGACAAAGCAATGTAGGTGTAATGCTGTGGTAGGGTCAGTAGTGACTGGCTAGATAAGGTGCTGCTACTAAACAGTGACTGAAGGACAGGGACCACATACTCTTCCTGCTTGGTGGCATTAGAAACAGGAGGAGTAAACAGCTCTAGAAAGTTGCAACACTGGTGAATGGCTGTTGCTACCTCTGTTTCCAATCATGGTAACAAGGTGAGGGGATGCTCTTATGAACAGGTATCACTTGGCACCAATCAGCAGTGGGGACCACTTACTACCACCCTTCTACCTTGCTAATGCCAGTGGGGTTTGTTTGCTATCAAACAAACAAAACTATACACACACACCTTGTCAGTCTTGTAATGTTTGCCTGGCAGTAAACACCATGAAACCTAATGACCATGTAAATGCACAAAGGATTGTCTTCATTGGCAATTCAAGATAGCGCTATGCACTTTGTAGCCAACAAAAATTGCTAATGGCGGATGTCTATCAATGCCTTCTAGTCATGACGGAAATTTCCTGCTTCCAGGTTTGTAGGCAGAATGCATGAATTCTCTCCAGTGGCTGTTGTTGGTCTCACCTACCCCCGCCCCGCCCCATGTTATTACGTCTTTTAAGATTGTGAGTTCTTTTGAGACAAGGAACCATTTTCTCATACCTTTTGCTATGTAAACAGCTTTGAGAACTTTTTGTTGAAAAATTGTATATTAGTAGTACTAGTAGTGGCAACAACAATGGGCATCTAAACAGGTCCTACACCACAGATGTGTCAGGTTGGGCATAGGTTCAAGGGCCCATGCCCACCCACCTGACCAAAACCTTTGTGTTGGAAGTGGTGGCATGAGACAGCCCACAGAATTTTCCACCACCATGGCCTTCTCAGCCAGCGTGGCACCCCTCAACCCATCAGTCAATGGGCTCATGAGCCTGGGGATACCCCATCAGCCCCGCATCATCTTGGGGGATGCTCCCATGGGCTGATGTGGAAGGTGCAAGAAGAAGGAGCTGCCACATGAGTCTCAGCTCACATGGCAGCTCCTCCTGTCCTCCACGCTGACCAGTTTGACAGGCTGCTGCATTCTTATGGGTCTGTGGGAGAAAGCCCATTGGCCACTGGGAGGTGGAGGAGCTGTTGCTAAAGGACTCATTAGCAGTGGTGGCAAATCCTCTTCTTTCTTCTGGGAGAAGAGTAACTGTCAAGATTAATAATGGCAAGCTGGGAGTAAAGGCACAGCAAGCTGGGAATGTATCCTCAGCTCAACTATCTGCCTGTGATCTCAGTGAAACATTATGCTGTCCTTACCTCTGAATACTAGTTGCTGGGAAGCAACAGTGAGTAAGAGAGCTCTTGCCTTCACTTCTAGCTTGTGGTTTCACAGGGGTATCTAGTTGACTACTATGGGAAACAGGATGCTGGACTATATAGCATTTTGGTCTGATCCATCAGGGCTCTTCTTTCTAGTCCAGCTTCCTGCCTGTGGTGAGCTCATCTTTTGTAGGAGTCACCACTCAAAAAACATGTGCGGGAAGATAAACAAAATCATGTATGTAGTGGAAAGTGGTCATGCAAGAACACTCACTAATAAAGTGTCGAATTGTGCATCCTGCCCTCCCCCATCATAAATTTATTTCTTGAACAATGATTGAAATCTGAGATTGCCAGAATATGAAAAAGACATACTATTTTTGGCTTCTAAAAAGAAAAAGTGTGGTTTTACTTACAACACAATGCAGAATGAACAATCCTAAAAATACTGGCTCACATACTGCACAGTGTTCAATGTACATTTTACACAACATGGGCATTGCTTCCTCTTGCAACATGCTTCCGATGAAAAAGTGCATGCTTGCATAAATCACAAAATTGTGCGAGGGACCTGTGCAATCACATGGCCATTATTTCCAGTTATGATCGTGTGAGTCCTCTGGTGCAGTTCCAGTGTTCGCTAAGTTGCACGATTGCAGTCTTCATTAAGAAGAGCCTGTGTTGCACGAAAGGCACCTGGAGCATTGCGTGCTATGTCAGCTGCTATTTTTGTGGATTTTGAGCTGCACAGAATTGTTATTTATCCTCTTGCTAGCTCTTTTTGCCTATTTTTTTAAGCACTATATAATGCTTATAAACATGCTTGTTTTTGACTTCAAATTGCTCTTGATTAATCAGGTCAGAGGTTTTCCCTCTTTATCTCCCAATCTGTTCTTTTTCTGTCTCTTTGACATGCACTTGCTCCTTTCTTGGTACTCTTTAATACTCTGTTGGCTTCCTTTGTTTCATTCTTAGGTACACTCTTAGTGATAACTTCCTGTATCCTGTTGATTTATATTGTTAGTTAGACAATTGTGTATATATATATTGTAAAAGGGTTGTTAGACAAATGTGCATGATTGATTGATTCCAGGGTAATAAACTATGCATCATCTGGCTAAGGTTAAGTGCATGTAAATTATCATTACGACCCCTAGAGCTCCTGCAGGTTTGTCCAAAAATAAGTGTTTGCATTAACAATCAAAGCCTTTTCTTGCTTCTGTTTTTAAAAGGCAACTGCACCCCCTGGGATCTTATACAAAGGAGGAGGTCCATTTATAAAAGGCGTGGAAAAGGTTCAATGAGTCATCAAAATGCAGTAATTTAACAAAGAAATCATTCTATAATAATGCTTTAGGAAGTTGGAAGTAATTGCAACAACTGTTCAGAACACTCATAAATATTGCACTGTGCATAAGTGAAATATTATTATTTTAGAAATAAATTACAAATTTGTCTGAACATTGTCAATCATATGAATGGGAATTGTCAGCTTGATCTGAAATCACATTCAGAGTAGCAACATTTAAATCTTAGCTTAACAAAAAGCATTTAATTGTTTAAACCTAATAAACTTTCCAGCGTTCCAGCATTTAATGATTTCTTTTTTAAAAGCTCAAGTTCATTTTTAAAAATTCTTATTCTCATTATTTCTACAGGTAACAGAATATAAATTATATGGTCTAAAGATTTAATATAAATCTTTATAATAAATATTTAAAATACTAGTTATTGTTGATCATCCTGAGCCATTAGAGCCTCAAAATTCACACCGCTTATTTATTGCCTGGACTTTAAGACAAGGGCATAGACAAATGTTCCTGCCAAAGTCATAAGAAGGCAAAAGAGGTAGGGAGAGCTCCTGAGGTCTTTTTCTTCAGGGAAATTAACTGCAAGCTGATTAGACTGGGGTCCAACCTGAGGCTCTCCAGCAATTGTTGGAATACAACTCCCATCATCCCTGGGTACAATAAATTGTACCCAGGGATGATGGGAATTGTAGGCCAAAAATATCTGGACAACAATTCTCTCAGATTGGCCATCGCTGGTTTAGACTGTTGGATTTCCCCCCAGAAGTAGAGCTCCAAGATGGCAAGCAGAGACTTTGGAGGACTTCGCTTTTCCCCTTTTAGAGCTTGACATAGGCCAGTTGGGAGGTGGGGAATGGGGGCAAACACCCTGTTATATTATGCATGTTCTTTATCCTTGTGTGCTTGGTTTTTTGTTTCCTAAATAGCAGCTGTGAGGCTGGTGGTAATGACTGTGACCACAGCAGAGAAAACCTCTCTCCCACATCACAGTCCTAATTCTGATTCCCCAACCAAACCCCAAAGCAACTGGATATTCCTGTGATTTTTTTATGATTTTCTGAAGATTTATTTTTTTGCATTTTCTCCATAGAGAATAATGGGGATTTGAGGTGGCCATATATGCCCCCCTTGGGGGTGCCTGGGTACCCCAAAGTAGGTTTGGGGGCAAGGCACATTGGGCCACAACTCCCTCCAGAAGCCCCAAGTCTGTGGGGTTCATGGTGTTTTGTGTTGTTGATTTTTGAATTTTTACAGTTTTTAGCCAGTTTGACACAGTTCTCTCTTCTCTCAATGAATGCATCCCACTGAGTAAAATCAAGCATTCACACACAGTTCAGAGGTCACAGCAACTTCACAATGTGTGCATTTTTTCTCAATGGGATGCACTGAGAGAAGAGAGAACTGTGTCAAACAAGCTAAAAACTTTAAAAATTACTCTTGATCATCAGATCACAGAGACAAGCCAGGAAATACTCCTCTCTAGAAGTGTGCATGAATTTATTTTTTCATTTCTATTTGTAGCCGAATCACTCCTGATTTGTTTTGGGCCCAAATCTGCCCGCTCCCCCAATCACCCCAGATTTGATCTGTACCCAACTTTTCCAAATCCAAATAGATTTGGATTTTTTTTAAGGGTCCAGGGGCCAAAAGAGTGTGGTGAGTGGAGTGCCCAATGGGTGGAAGCTACAACCCAAATTTCAAAGAAATTGGGCAAAGGGATGATTCTAAAAGAATTTTTGAAGTTGATGCGACTTTAAGCGTTTCCCCATAGGGAATAATGAGGAATTCAGCAACCATATAGCTCCACATGGGGGGCACCAGGGTGGCCCAGAGTGGGTTGTGGTGGGTGGTAGTGCTGCCACCCAAAGAAATTGGGCAAAGGGGTGATTTTTAAATGATTTTTGAGTTTGACATGTCTTTGGGGCAGATTCAGGGCAGAAAAGGGGTTGGAGGGCAGAATAGTGGGTCAGGTGGTAGTGCCCCAATGGGTGCCTGCTACCATCCAGATGTCAAATTAATTGGTGAAAGGGGTGATTTTTAAAGAATTTCTGGAGTTTATGCATCTTTAAGCTTTTCCCCATAGGGAATAATGGGGATTTCAGCAACCCCATAACTTCACTTGGGGGGCACCAGGGTGGCCCAGAGCAAGTGGACCTATGTGTAGTGCACATAGGGTGCCAACCACCCCCAAACTCACAGGCCAATGGGGCACTGGCTTTTGTTGTTTCTGAGGTGTTCTGAGAATAGATTCTCTGGTAGCAAATGATAGTGGATTCAAAAATTCTTTAAAAATCACTCCTTTGCCCAATTTCTTTGAAATTTGGGTGGTAGCTTCCACCCATTGTGCACTACCACCCAACCCATGTTGGCCACAAAATGGAGGTCCAAATCTCTGAATTTTTCAGATCCCAATCAGGGGTGATTTGTTTTGAACCTGAATCTGGGCAATTGAAGACAGGAGTGATTCTGTCCCCTCCATAAATCACTCAAATCCAACATATTTGGGTACAAATCATTTTGTACCTGAATCATTTCACACATCCCTACTCCTCTCTGTCACCCAACACACCAACCAGCCTGTCAACAACCCCAGTTCTCAGCCATCCAGCCAGCGCACAGCCCTCTGGCATGGTCAGCAAGGTCTGGAGTTCATCCATCAGCTTTTCCAGGAGAATAGCTGCAGGCATGGCCCAGCTCAGAGAAGTGGCATTGGCACACAGAGTCTTCATTGCGAACAAGAAGGGCTTCACTGCTGATACCAGCTTGGACATGAGCTTCCACTCTGCGTTGGATAGGTTGCACATACCCAAGGCCTCATTCCTTGCTAGGTAGTCTAGGGCCACCTCCTGCACCAACAGGCTCTGGAACAAGAGGAAGATGGAGTTCCACCAGGTATCTAAATCCATGGGGATGAGTTGGCGAGGAAGGTCATGCTCACACTAGGGATGTGCAAACAGGTTCAACCCTGAACCAGTTCGACATCAAAGCAGTTCAGTTCGATGGTTCGGAGTCAAACTGAACCCACCCACCCTCGTTTGGTCGCTCTTGGACCAACCCCCCCCCCCAACAGTTCGGGGAGTTCACAATCTTTTTAAAATCAATTTTTTTAAAAGAAACCTTTCCCCCCCCTTTGGGTGAGTTATTTGGGGTGGCAGGGTGTGTGTGTCTGTGGAGGTTCCCCCTCCCCCTGCTGGCCTCCGTAATCACCCCTTCTGGCTGTTTCAGCCATTTTTTTAGTCCATTCAGGCCTCTGTAACTTGGCACAGCACCCAAAATGGTGGCCGCCGTGCATGCGCGAATGGCCTCTGCAAGGCCTGGCATGGCCCAGGGCCTCGCAGAGACCATTCTCACATGTGCGGCATCTGCCATTTGGGGCAATGCGCCAAACTACAAAAACCAGCCGAAACAGCTGGAGGGGGTGATTATGGAGGCCAGTGCGGGGAGGAGAACCTCCATTGACCCCCACCCCCACCCCAAGGAACTCCCCTGAATGGGAAAAAGGTTTTTTAAAAATTGTTTTAAATAATAATAATTAAAAGTTTGCAACCCCCCCTGGACTGGACCAAACTGGGGGGGTTCAAAGGGGTGCCAGATTGAACTGTGCAATTGGCCTCTGTGTGACTTGGCATGACCCAGGCCATGCAGGGGGAATTGCCCAACTGTGGTGGCCTCCAAAATGGCAGCTGCACTGGAGGGGGAAGGCCCGAACGGGCTGAAGAGCTTGCTGAACGGGCCAGTTTGGGCAGTAAGGGAGGCCGGTGGGGGGAGGGAAAACCTCCATGAAACCCCACCACCGCCACCTCAAGCAACTCCACCAGAGGGGGTAAGTTAATTTTTTTAAAAAATGTGAACCCTCCCCCCCAGAATGAACCGAACCAGTGGGAGGGTTCAAAGGGGTGCTCTTCCAAACTGGGCTGGTCCGGTGTGGGTCCAGTTCAGATTTGAATCAAACTAGACCAGCCGGTTCCATGCACACCATGCAGTCTCCCTTAAACCTAAGGCTGATATGATACACAGTATGGATGTGCACAGATCATGATTCTACATGCAATTCGGAACACATCCCCAGACCCTTTAAAATGGGGGAGAACAGTTGCATACCTGCTCCTCCACTGCTCGCTGCCACTTCCTGAACTGGCTATGCTCCTCCCAGCTATTTTTCCGTGTTAGTGGCACTCCCCCCACCCCACCCCAGCTGCCTTTGTGTGCTGGTGTTGCCTGAGGGCAGCTGTGGGAGAGCGCCGGCAGTTCACAAAAATTGCTGGGAGGAGCACTGCTGATTCAGAAAGTGGCAGCGAGCAGCAGAGGAGCAGGTATGCACCTGCTCTCTTCCAGTTTAAAGGGGCTGGGGATGTGTTCCAAATCATGTGTCGAATTGTGATTTGTGCACATTGCTAAACAACAGGGCTACATCAATGGAAGTAGCCCTCTGGCACTGCAGAAAGTCTAGAGCCAGTGCTCCAGCCTTTTCCCACATCCCAGTGACTGTGGGGGGGGGAGGGCACAATTTTCATTCCTCTCCCCTCCCTGCAAAAGCTGTTTTGACATGTCTGGGAGGGCTCTTGGGCAGTGAGAATGGCTTTTGTGGGGCGGGAGAGAGGTGAAAATCCTGTCCTACACCCTCTGCACTGACCCTGGGATGTGTAATGATGATAATTTGCCCTTCTCTATATTTGCCACCTGATTCTCAGGTGGCAATTGTGGGACATTACAACTATTTTTCTGGACAAAAGTCTTCAAAAATGTTTGTGGAGGAATTCCAGGGTAGACTGTTTTTTAAAAAATAAATTACTCCACTGTTGTCACTCAGAGAGGCAGCAACAGAGGTTCTCATGGTGCCCCCCCCCAAAAAAAAACCCCATCCTGGACACAGTATCATATCAGGGCATTCTGAGAGAAACAATTGGTGGCTGCAAGAAGTAGCCACCAAGAGAACTTCTCCTGTCATTGCCTGCAGCCACCGCACTTAGAAAACTGCACTGATGCCACTGCCCTGGTAAGCCCCCAACCCTTATTTTTTCTGCCACTTCTAAATCCCTTCCCCTCAGATTCAGTTCCTGCATTTTTGCCCCTGCCCCAATTTCAACTGAAACTTTTATTTCATTCAGGGTCTAGAATCAAACCATGGAGTATTATATGTGTACATAATAACCATTGATACATATTGATGCATGCATGCATGCATATCTCTCTCTCTCTCTCTCTCTCTCTCTCTCTCTCTCTCTCTCTCTCTCTCTCTCTCTCTCTCCCTATCTATCTACCTAAGCAAACAGTTCATTTAAATCAAGACATTAATAATGAGAAATGTTGCAGCAGCGAAATTTCCCCAATCCCTTAAAACTAGTTAAATGGAGTGTGGGGGGGGGGAGAGATAAAGAAGGAACAAGAGTGAAAAAGCTTTTCTCTAATTTTGCTGTGGGTGTTTGCCACTAATGGTTGTTTTCTCAGCAGCCTCTGAATAAAGCATCTTGGATGTGGTTTAATATAATATAGATTAATCAGCAGGGCACAACTGCAGTTTCGCATATCTAGCATACAGCTGTTTGATTATACAGATTCCTATCTACCCAGCAGCTGCCATAGATTTTAAACTTTAAGCTGAGAGAAAGAAGAGGGAGGGAGGGAGTGTAGATGAAAGAATTGTTCGCACCTTCAAATTAATGCTAGAAATGTCATATGAAAGTTCAGAGCTGCAGCAAAATTCATTTGGCTTGTATTCTGTCTGTGTTGAACTGCAAGGCTTCCCTTTTTCAGAGAGAAAATGTTGTTTTTGGCAGCCTGCTCACTCAATTTCTGAAATTCTCAAATTCCACTGAAAAAGTGACTTGGCGCCATTTTCTGTCATCTGTTGCCAGTCATTGGTTTGCCTGCCACGGCTGGCAATGCTTCTCCTACCACCATTTCTATCACAGCTGGTGGCTCCATTACGGCTGTGTGGGTCAACACCTGGAGTTCCATATTAGCTTGGGCTTCAAAGTCAGCAAAAGTTCATTCATCCACATGGCAAATGTGATGATGTTGTCACATAATGGCTGCATGGTTTAGCACAGTAATAATGAATTCTGCACATCTTTTTGTGCAAAATGTGGAGCAAAAGCAGGTTAAAAATTCATTCAGTTGTGGGTTCAGGAAATTATCCACTGAGAGCAAACATATCACTCCTAGGGGTTTCTAATCAGGGGGAAACCTGCTGTGCAATTCAGACTTTATGTCGTACATGTAGACGGGTGTCTGTATACATGTACATGTACAAATGCCTAACATGCATTCATAGCAAATGTGTGGGGAGTACAGGCTCCCCACAATACAGAATACAAATAGGAAATGTACTACTGTACATGCATTGAAGATCTGTCAGGACCTGAGGTTAGGACTGGGAGATTAGTGATTAAAATATATAGATGTTGGAAAAAACAATGTTTGTAAACCTTGATTTGTTTAAAATCCTTTCTTTATTTATTACCCCGCCACTACTAAATTAAATCCTAATTTGGGTTTCTAACACTAACCTTGGTATTGCGCACATGGGGAGAAATAGATAGACACAGTTTTAAAGTTCCAAACCAAAGAAAATAACTTTATTCTTGTACAATAGCATCAGTGGTTTCTTGTTCACTACAATGTAGGGTCAAATGTGGAATGGTTTCTGAGAATGGTTTCTATGGTTTCAGCCTTAGAACCGGCAAGACTGTACACCACCTCTGCATTTCAAACTTGTATTCAAACTCAGGTACTTATATAAGATTGTATCAGTACATCAACAAAGGCTTTACTTTCAAGTTACCTTGTTATTTCAAGGTGGCTGTTTAGAAATAACAAGTTTCTTTACACTTTCCACACCATTACTGGTATACAACCTCCATAGCTGTATATCTTGAAGCTATTCACACAGGCAGACAAAACCGGGCTAAGGAAGCCCAGCCCGGTTTTGCCTGCACATGTGTTCCTCCAGGATTGGGCATAATCCCAGTGGCGCGTTGTCAGCAAACCCACCTCTGTAGCCATCTTCTAAAATGAGGTTAGGAGAGCAAGCGATTACATTTTTGTAATCATCTGCCAGCCCTGGCTGCTTTTATTTATTTATTTTGCACTTAAATCCCGCTCTTCCTCCGAGAGCTCAGAGCGGTGTACATGGTTATTTTAATTTTTATCCTCACATCAACTCTGTGAGGTAGGTTAGGCTGAGAGATACTTGACTGGCCCAGAGTCACCCGGTGAGTTCCATGGCTGAATGGGGATTTGAACTTGGGACTTCCCGGGCCTAGTCCAGCACTCTAGCACTCTAACCACTATGCTATGCTTGCAGCCAGGGCTGGCAGACTGTGGGTCTCCTGGCCAGCTTCAGGGAGGGAGATCCCCATAATGCACCACTCACTCATGCGGTGCATTATCGGAGCTCTGGGGTGTAGGTCGACACAAGTCGACAAGTCCCGGCACCTTGACCCTCTGAGCTACTGGCAGCAGCCAGTAATTGTCCAGGCAGGTGATCCACCCACCAAAGAAGGAGTCCTCGTCTGCAAAGAGGTAAGCTTTTTGAGACTTCCTCCCCGCTAGCCCTCTTGCCCTTTTTCACTGATTGAGAGTAAGGGCTCCCTGGATAATTAACCATACACTCCCAGCATTTACATTTGATTGTCCAGCTTGCTCTACAGAGATCTTGCCTGGTGTGTAAAACCTACCCACCAACCCCCCAATTCCACCCTCGCTCCCAGGGTCATGCCAGGGCTTGCAGGGGTCATTTATGCATGCGCGGCGGTGGCCAAAATGGCCACCGCCGCGCACTACAGAGGCTCGAACAATCCAAAAATGATCAATTTCCTGGGCCGCGGCAGTGAGTTCAGAGGCCGGCGGGGGGGAGGGGAACCCTCATGGACCCCGCCCACAGCATACAGGAAGCTCCCCGAAGCCCCCCCAGGAAGCCCCCCAAAATTTATTTTAAATTTTGAAAATAAATCAAAATCTATTTGATTTTTTAAAAAAAAATTCACGAACATGTCTGGATCTGGACCGGACTGGGGCAGGTTCGATGGGGGCTGGACCAGACTTGGCTGGTCTGGTTCGAGTCCAGTCTGGACTTGAATCGAACTCGGCCAGCCAGTTCCGTGCACAGCCCTAGATGACTGAGCGCCAGCCATGTTTCCAGCTATACAGAGTAGAGATTGAAGAAGCAATCAAAGCAGGGATGCTTATGAGCAAATGCTTGTGAATAGAATCAAGGTGGGCACAGACTACCTAGAGCAGCCCCCTGCCTCAATTCTGTTTGTAAAGCTCTGATGGCTGCTTCTCCCCTCTCCTCTAGACAAAACCTTAAGGAACAGCAAGGGTCTAGCAAGTAGTAGTGGACATTCCAAGTGATTAATGGAGTATAATTTCCTGCTGGAGATACTGGGACTTGAGTCCCAGGTCCCCAGTGAGAAGGGGCACTCATTCATCACTCAGAGTGCCCTCCACAAGCTACTCCCTCCCCCATCCCCAGGGTGATTTTTTTTTTTACTTGAGAAAGGGGAGGGGTTAACCTAGAGATGGCCATTGGAACTTTTCAGTGTTCTATCTAAATATCCCAAAAGCTCCTCAAGCCTACTGAGAGTCATTTCTCACAACCAGTGAAAAAGGTCAATAGGGTTAGGAGGGAGGAAGCCCTGAAGAGCTTACCTTCCCGCATACAAGCACACGGATCGCCTGCCCAATCGAGTACCGACTGCTGCAGGTAGCTCCATGGGTTGGGGTGCCGGGACACATTGCCCCACCCCTCCAGAGATCCAATAATGTACAGCACAAGTGTGCAGTGCATTATGGGGATCCCCCTCCCCTCCCTAAGAGTGATAGCCAGGGTTGCTTACAGCTGTGGCTGACAGATGATCCGAAAAACAAGGTTAAGGATTAGGGTTAGGGTTAGAGGTAAGGCTCCAAGGTTAGAGGGAGGCTCCATAGATGGGTTTGCTGCTCCAGAGCTTCCAGGATTGGGTCCGATCCCAGCGGTAAAACTTGCTCAGCCCAGTTTTACACGCGTGTGTGAATAGCCTCTGAGACTTCCTGCTTGCACCTCTCTGAGAGGAAGGTTAGCTATAAATGCAACTTTTAAAAACACTGGGATATACAGAAATGTGGTCAACAGAGGAAAGGAATTACAAGTCCAACACTAGCTGGACAGCATCCCTCCAGGGCCCTTTGGTGGTGTCTATCTTAGGTTTCTTTGAGCCCACAGCCCAAGGAGACATGAGACACAAGTTAGCTGGTAAATAAGGGCCACAATTCACTGAAATTTTTAATGGTAAAAGAACGTAAACTAGGATTGGTGCTCCACCTCCATCAGTGCGGTTCCTACAAGGCCGACTGCTCAAGTGGCCACCTTAGCCTAGTTGAACAGGCGATAACACCTTGGCTCCAGGCAGCCCCATAGCCCTAAAGCGGAGGCTGCCCATCTTAGCTGACCTAACGTCAGGTCTCTGTTGTTGGCAGCACCCCAACCCCACCCCGAAGCCACCTAGCCTTTTGGAAGGATATTGTTCAACAGAGTAGAAGAGGTAAGCCAGCATCCCTGAGCCACCAAGCATCATTGGATCTGACAGCCCTTCATGATGCCAAATTCTTACCTAAATGCTCACCATGGCTTAGGTGTTGTTCCCCACCGCACTGTGCCTGCCACTGCGGGTGTTAGCCTAGCTTGACACCTTGTACCTCCCACCAACCACTCAATATCACTGCCAATCCTAGCTGCAAGTCCTCCAAAAAATATCCCCATACCCTCTGAGGAAAGGTGTATGCCTCAGTAGAGGCTGGGCTGGGAAAATAAGATATCTGTATGAGGCAAGCAGCCACCACCCACTGAACCCAAACTTGGCCAAAGCTACAGTAACCTTCCTCCTAGCTCTCTCAAGTTTACCTGGCTTATGCGCCCCGATCCATACCCTGCGCTGAATGATGTCTGACCACACCATAATGAGGCCTGGGGACCATGTTTGCACCACCCCAAGGTCGGCACGGGCCTTCTGAATGAGGGAGAGCCCTGACTGACTTACCAAATCATTACCACCCAAATGCACACCAGGATATCCGGTAGCAGATTATTTCCAGAAATTCCAGAAGAAAGCGGGGGGGAGGGCAAATGCACACCCCGCTGGCCAAGCCACGTAACCAACGCCCCAGTCCCAGCTGTGTTCCTGGTCCAGCACCATGTGCCCACTTGAACACCCAAAATGCAAACAAGATGAGGTCCCCACGCTGAGGACTCTAGCATGCTCGGCCAGCGACTTCAATCCTTCAGGAGGGAAAGGAAACTGATGATCACTGACAACGCCCTCAGCGCACTGACAGGTGATACACCCTGGACCGCCACCGTCCAAGCCTCCGAATCACCCTGTCAGAGAAGCAGCCCCTCCCATTGGGAGACTGTTGTGTTCAACAGGTTTCCTTTTGGTCTTTTCTTTCTCTTTCTCCTTCTCCCCATCCTTGTCAATCGGTTCAGGTTCCCTAAAAAGGAGCTGGAAAATGTCCACAAATTCCCCCCTCCAGATGTGCTCCTTGACTGCCGAGAGGAGATTATCTCCCAAAGGTAGTGCTGTGTTTCCTGGTGGATAAGGACTCAGAGTTGTAGCAGATGGCACTGATGTCCCCAGTGCTAGAGGCACCCCCGCCAAGCCTTGCAAAGGTGCACTTTGCCACACCTGGTTGCATGCAGCGTAAATTGATGGAACACCAAAGGTACCTGAGTACCATCCATATGGGTTAGGCAGGATGCCAAGTGTTTGCAGGACCCAGGGCCAAAGATCCTGGGCATACTCACCTGTCTTTGTATCACCCAACTCACGCCGTCCACCACCAGGCTCCAGAGGTGTTGGCGCAGCTCCACGCGCAGCAGTATTCAGATCCACGGGTGCAGGGCTGAGATTGGAAATTGCAACGACAGGAACAGGCGTAGCCCGCCCCTTGTCTGCTTCAAGCACTACTAATCAATCAGAAATGCCGTGCATCAGTTTAGCTCGCTTAACTGATCAGTTTAGCTTGCTTAGCCACCCTGGTAGGCTTCCTTGGCTGCGACAGGACCCCAGACAGACCACCCTTACCCAACACATCATCAGGCACCTCACATTCTTTCTCCAAGGCCTTTTAATGTGCTATGAGAGCCCGAATGGTCCCCAAGTCATTATCTGCCTCCTCACCCGAAGAGGACTCAGGGAGAGGTGGAGGCCTTCTGGGCCACGAACTCCCTGCTGCCCCCTAAAGGTGGGCCTGGAAGCCTGGCAAAATTATAAAGCCTCTCAATGCCCAACAGGCTGACGCCACCTCTCCCGTGCACCTATGCCACCCCAGAACTCCCCGCTACCCGTGCTAAACCTGGACTGGGGAACCTGGCCAACAGTAGCAGGCCCAGAGGCCTGCACACGCAGACGCCTCCATTCCTGAGAGCTCTCACCGCTCCCGGGCGCTCTCTCTGCCCCTGAGACTCCGCTCTTGCCACTCCTGGGCACTCTCACCACTCCCAAACTTTCTTACCACCCCAGAGACTCCCCACTGCTTGGGGAAGAGCTGCAGCATTGTTTGTGGCTCCGACGCCATTACCAGGCCCACCGCTGAGCATGTGGCCTGCTGCCGAATGCTATCCCTGGCCACGCCTCGGCCCGGCAGCGCCCTCCACATCCATTCTCTTTGCCAGCGAGCAACGGACTGGTGAGGGAGATGCTGCTTTGGGCCGTTGGGTGCTCTGAGCCCCACCCCCAACTGATAAGGAGCTAATCAGAAGGGGCCCTTGCCTCGTGCTCTTTGCAAGGGGGCTGGGGCAAACGAGCCGCACCGCCTATTCAGGCGGCAAGTGGCTGGATTTTGGATTCATTCATTACTAGGGATGTGCGAAACGTTTAATGTACAGAACGATCTGTACCCGAAAGAGTGAATTTCGGGTGATTCGGATCCGAACCGAATCACCCACGAAGAGCCCCGAATAATTTCTGATCCGAAACGAATCACCCCTGTTTGGGATCTGAAATATTTGGATGTTTTGGCCCTCCATTTTGTGGCCAATAGATCCCCCTCCATTTTGAGCAATGACGTCTATTTGAATTTCCCGCCTTTTTGCCTCCCATTGACTTCAATGCAAAAAGGTCTGATGTGATGTCTGCTCGAATTTCGGGTCCCAGGGGCAAAATAGTGGGGTGGGGTGGTAGTGTCTACTGGGTGGAGGTTACCACCCCAATTGCAAAGGGATTGGGCAAAGGGCTGATTTTTGGTGAATTTCTGAAGTTTTAGTGTCCTTGGTTTTATAGCTGATGTTTCACAAAGAGAGAAGTGCAGGAAGTCCACTTCTGTTTAATATGTTTGTTATGAATGAATATTATTACTGTTAAAATAAATAAAAATTCAATTTGGGGAAAAAAAGAAGTTTTAGTGTCTTTGGGGCAGATAGGGGGCATAACGTGGGATCTGGGCCAAAAGAGTGGGGTGGGGTGGTAGTTCCTAATGGGTGGAGGCTACCACCCCAATTGCAGAGTGATTGGGCAGAGGGCTGATTTTTGGTGAATTGTTGAAGTTTACGCGTCTTTAAGGTTTCCCCCCATTAGGTATAATGGAGGGCATATCGCTTCACGTCGGGGGGAAAGGGGTGGCCTAGAGCAGTGTGGGGTTGGTGGTAGTGCCGGGTGGGGGCAAGGAAACTACCTGAATTTTTTCAAAGGATTTGGGCAGAGGGCTGGTTTTTTGTTAATTGTTGAATTTTATGCGTGTTTAAGGTTTTTCCTCATAAGTTACAATATAATGGAGCTTTCAGCAGCCCCATAAGTGCATTTGGGGGGTGCTGGGGTGGCTTAGAGTGAGTGGTGGTGTAGCGCACATAGGGTGCCAACCACCCCCATGGGTTTATAACCCATGGCGTACAGGGTTCTGTTGTTTCTGAAGTATTCTGAGTGTGGATTCTATGATAGCAAATGAGATTTTCAATGAGACACCATGAATCCACTCTAATTTGCTATCATAGAATCCACACTCAGAATACCTCAGAAACAACAGAACCCTGTACCCCATGGGTTAGAAACCCATGGGGGTGGTTGGCACCCTATGTGCACTACACCACCACTCTCTCTGGGCCACCCCAGCACCCCCCAAGCGCACTTATGGGGCTGCTGAAAGCTCCATTATATTATAACATATGAGGAAAAACCTTAAAGACGCGTAAACTTCAACAATTCACCAAAAATCAGCCCTCTGCCCAAATCCTTTGAAAAAATTCAGGTAGCTTCCTTGCCCCTACCCAGCACTACCACCAATCTCATCCCGCTCTAGGCCACCCCTTTCCCACCGACGTGAAGCGATACACCCTCCATTATATCTAATGGGGGAAAACCTTAAAAACGCGTAAACTTCAGAAATTCACCAAAAATCAGCCCTCTGCCCAATCACTCTGCAATTGGGGTGGTAGCCTCCACCCATTAGGCCTACCACCCCACTCTTCTGGCCCAGATCCCACATTATGCCCCCGATCTACCCCAAAGACACTAAAACTTCACAAATTCACCAAAAATCAGCCCTTTGCCCAATCCCCCTGAAATTTGGGTGTTAGCCTCCACCCATTGGGCACTATCACCCCACCCCACTATTTTGCCCCGGGACCCATTTTTTAATCCGAATCTATTCGGATTTGGATTCGGATTAATTCGGATCCGAATAGAATCAGGGGTGATTCGGATGGGCCATATTCGGATACAAAACAGAACAGGGGTGTTTCAGTTCGGATCCGAATTGAAACACCGAAAATCCGAATTGCACACCCCTATTCATTACCTCATCCATCCATCCATTTATTTATTTTTCTATGTAAACCACTTTGAGAACTTTTGCTGAAAAATGGTATATAAATACTCATAGGAGTAGTAGGAAGTCCTAGGTTTGTGTCTATGGATATATTGTATCAGCAAGCCACAATTTCTCTTTTGCTGCTCTGTTGAGCAAAAACAACCTACACTGCAGGGTTGTTGTGAGGGCAAACAACATAAAGCTTGTGAAGCACTCTGCGTGTTAACATTGCGCTGTAAGGGATTGCTACTGGTTTAATCAGAAAGCATTTAACAGAGAGCTTTGACGGAATCCACGTGGGTATTGCCTGTACCACTGTACTGAGTCAGGCCTCTGGAGCACATTCTTTAGTTCATCGCCTAAGAGAACTTGTTTTTCTTACAAGCAGAGAGAAAGCCGTGAACTTTAGCTAGTGTCCATTAATGCAAAATGTAACTTTTCCCTTAGGTTACAATTCAGTGCTACTGATGCCCTGCTCAACTTCATGAGATGGTTTCTTTTGCCGAACAATTCTCAAGTGACATTGCAGAGAGCAGTGGAGGAAGAATCAGCAATATCATGCCTCACTAACTCCGCTTTAACAGATCCAGCTAGGAAATTCAGAGTTATTTGGAGCTCCGAACTGGCAGTCTCTCTAATTCACACACTGCTGTTAAGTGAATATAGTAAAAAAAAAAAAAAATGACACCAGTTTGGCTGGTTCTTTTTAACCCGAAACAAGCACAGAGTCTATGCTTTCTGTGAGATTGTGCTATGCACTGTGAGTTCAGGGTGTCACAAAAGAATTGTGCAGCAAATGGTTCTGTTTAGCATCAATCCAACAATTCCGATGATTTGTGTTTAATCAAACAATTCCAATGAATTCCAATTAATTAAACAGAATTGTTTAATCAAACATCCTTCCCTGAGACTCAATAGCTGACAGAGCATACAATTACCATGCAAGGCATATGTTTTGTTTGTGACCCTCTTAGCACATGCAGACCACTTTAATGCACATTCTACTACTTATTTTATCACACATCTGACCTGATATGTGTAAAAACGCTACCTACCATTTGGTGGGATGATACAGCCAGCGAACCCAGGGTGAGAGAGTTTACTCTGGGGTAGTTTAATTATGGAGATGCTCCTAGTTAAACCAGAATTCAGGAGCAGAATGGAAGGCAGTGTGAACAAGAAAAGCAATAAGGAAACAGAACAGGGGAAATCCTTTAATCTCTGTTTCTGATCTTTTGACAGTGTTGACCACTGAAACTTTTAAAGATCTAGGAAAGGATTCTTTTCACTACATCTTTTTATAGTGTCTAGTCCAAAAGGAGCCAGTTTTAGCTAGCTAGCTGATAGTAAAAATAATAAAGATAGTGTCTATGGACAACTAAGGTCACTGTTAGAATTGACAAAGGTGGCAGAATACAATTTTTATTTTTATTTTTTGCTGCAAAGAATGACCCAAGCCTTGCTAAGAGGAAATGTGCTGAATTTTTATCATTTGCTTAGGGTGGCTTTTCAGTGCATGTTTTCATTATTATTAAAAAGAAATGGAGATTTAAAAGAGAAGACAATGAAGAAGAAAAACCGCTATGAGGGTTGTACTGTATGTATTCTATGAGGGTTGACTGTTCCACTGGAGCCATTATGGTTTATCATGTGTTTACGATCTTCTAAAATATGAATTATTGATAGACTCCAAGGAGCAATGAGGGCTTGTCATATAAATATTTATTCAGTGAGTTTCAAAATGGATATTATTGACCTCACAGACCACAATAGTTCCGTGGTCTATTATGAGGAAGGACGTAGATACTTTTTAAAAAATGCATAGCTATTCTCAAACTGTTGAGCAAAATGTGATAAAAATACTATAAATACATGCAAACAAATGATCAGCTGTGAAAATATTAGGCGTAAGGGAAAAGCCAACAGCAGTCCAATCCTTAGGTTGGGTGGGACTAACAGTAGACAATTGCCATTGAAGAAGACTTTATATAGTCGAAACATATCTTGCAACAACAGATGAGTGATCAAATGCTGGCAAAATCATGACATGATGCTTCATCTTTCAATTAAAGCATAATACTGGGAACATTAATCTATACTTCCCCCATTTCATCGGTGATTTTGAAATGAACTATTGGACTTTCCAGGTTAAAATGGAAAGTATTTTCACGATCATTTTGTATTAGTTTTATTGAGATTGATAGTTATATTTTTATTGATCCAGTTTTATAATTTCTTGCTTAGTTGGACAGTGTTTTCAAATAATACAGTTTTATTACTATTATATTAAAATATTCATATATAAGATTTGGATTCTTTTTTTGATGCCCTGAACATATTAACCATTATTTTCTTCAGCCAGACATGGACGATGTTCTCACGAACAGCCTAGCCCAAGCTAGGGCAGCCTTATGCGATTCGACCAGATTGGTTTCAGCTTGTGACTCCTGAGGATGTGGACAAGCTGCTTGGAGCGGTGAGGGCTACCACTGACCCTTGTCCAACTTGGCTTGTTCTATCTAGTAGGGAGGCTCTTGTAGGAGGTCTGGTAGAAATCATAAATGCTTCTCTGGGGGAGGGCAGGATGCCTCCTTGTCTTAAGGAGGCAGTTATTAGACCTCTTCTAAAGAAGCCTGCATTAGATCCCTCAGAGATGAGCAATTACAGGCCTGTCTCCAACTTCCCATGGCTGGGCAAGGTAATTGAGAGGGTGGTGGCCTCTCAGCTCCAGGCGGTCTTGAAGGAAACTGATTAAGAGAGCCAGCGTGGTGTAGTGGTGAGTGCTGGACTAGGACCGGGGAGACCCGAGTTCAAGTCCCCATTCAGCCATGATACTAGCTGGGTGACTCTGGGCCAGTCACTTCTCTCTCAGCCTAACCTACTTCACAGGGTTGTTGTGAAGTAGTATGTAGTACACCACTCTGGGCTCCTTGGAGGAAAAATGGGATATAAATGTAAAAATAATAATAAAATAATAATTCTCTAGACCCATTTCAAACTGGCTTTCGGGCTGGCTATGCGGTGGAGACTGCCTTGGTCGGCCTGATGGATGATCTCCAATTGGGAATTGACAGAGGAAGTGTGATTCTGTTGGTCCTTTTGGATCTCTCGGCGGCTTTCAATAATACTATTTACTACTAAATACTAGTATTTGTTGGACAAAACAAATTGCCCCTGGGCTAGCTGGCCAGATTTGGGTCCAAAACAAATCACCCAGATTTCGGACCTGAAAAATTCATAGATTCATACCTCTATTTTGTGGCGATCTCTCTTGCTGTCTCCATTTTGTGTCAGGAATTTTTTAAAACAAAATCCTGCCCTCCCAAGCTTCAGATTGGTGACTTACAGTGTGCAACAATTGGCTGGTGATTCCCCCTTGGTTCCAGATTGTCTTGTTTCCATTCAAATCTTGTGTTGCCAGGGGTGACTGACCCCGCATTGGCTAAGAGAAGGGTCAAAGAAGGGACAAGGGTGGGAGGAGTTTGAAGGAGGAATTTTCAAATGTACTTAAGGAGGCAGCCAGCCACCATTCTGCCTTACTGCCTCATGGGGAAAGAGAGAGAGAGAGAGGGTGGGGGCTTGGCTTTGCCTTGCCTGGCTGCCTGCTTTTTTTCCTGCTTTTCTGATTGAGGAAAAGAGAAGATAATTTTTTTCACCTCCTTCCTGCTGCTGAGAGAATCATTGCCTGCGTCTGCTGTCTGTGCGAAAATGATTTGTACCCAAATCTATCTGTTTTGGGAGATTTGAGGACAAAACAAATCACCCCTGTGCTAGCTGGCCATATTCAGACCCAAAATGAATCAGGGGTGATTCGATTCGGGTACAAATCAAATTTAAAAAAATTGATTCATGCACAGAGGCCGTGATGGGAGATGTGTTTCCTGAGAGTACCAAGAATAGATTCACAGCCCTGGCCATGGATTCTCCCTCCCCCGCACGTGTCCCCTTATTCCATGACTGCTACTTTTACTCAAGACCCTTTGGTGGGGAACTTTATCAAAAGGTTTTTTGGGAGTCCAGGTATACTACGTCAACTGGATCACCTTTATCCACATGTCTGTTGACACTCTCAAAGAACTCCAAAAGTTTAGTGAGGCAAGACATGCCCTTGGAGGAGCCATGCTGGTTCTCCTTCAACAAGGCTTGTTCTTCTATATGCTTAATAATTTTGTCCTCAAGTATGCTTTCCATCAATTTACATGGCACCAGTTAAGCTGACCAGCCCGTAATTTCCCAGATCCCCCTTGGATCCCTTTTTGAACATCGGAGTCACATTGGCTACTTTCCAGTCCTTTGGTACAGAGCCTGATTGTAGGGACAAGTTATATATTTTTGCTAGGAGATCAGCATTTTCACATTTGAGTTCTTTCAGAACCCTTGGGTGGATGCTATCTGGTCCTGGCAATTTGTCAATTTTTAGTTTTTCAAGACAGTTTAGAACATCTTCTCTTGTCACCTCAAACTGGCCCAGTTCCTTGGGCACAAAACTTGAAAAGCTCAAATCTAGAGAGTGTATATGGTCAGTATCCTCTGCCGTGAAGACAGATGCAAAGAACTCATTCAGCTTCCCTGCAACCTCCTTAATAATCCTTTCACATCCTCATCATCTAAGGGTCCAACCACCTCCCTGGCAGATTTTCTACTTCTGATATATTTAAAGAAGTTTTGTTATTCCCCTTAACACTTCTAGCTATATGCTCCTCAAACTGTTTCTTTGCATCCCTTATTGTATCCTTGCATTTCTTTTGCCAGAGTGTATGTTCCTTCCTGTTCTCTTCATTTGGGTAGGACTTCCATTTTTTAAGGAAGTCTTCTTCCCTTTTATAGCTTCTCTGACTATACTTGTTAGCCACACTGGTGTCCTCCTGGATCTGATGGTACCTTTCCTCCTTCTTGGCATACATTCCAACTGTGCTTCTAGTACTGTGGTTTTAAATAAGTTCCATGCTTTCTGGAGTGATTTGACTCTCCTGACTTTCCCTTTCAACTTCCTTCTTACCAGTCTCCTCTTTTTTTTTTTTAGAAGCTTCCTCTTCTGAAGTCCGACACATCTGTGTTGGAGTTCCCTGATAACTCTCCACTCATATATATGCTGAATTGGATCACACGATGGTCACTACTACTCAATGGTTCTGCAACTCTGACATTTCGCACCAGGTCCTGGGCATCACTCGGTATGAAGTCCAAGGCTGCCATCCCTCTGGTTGGTTCAGTGACTAACTGTTCTAAGGCACAGTCATTTAGCACGTCTAGAAATCTGGCTTCTCTCTCATTACCTGAATGTGAATTTACCCAGTCTATGTTTGGGTAGTTGAAGTCACCCATTATTACTGCCCTGCCTCTCTTTGATGCCGCTCTTATCTGTTTCTCCAACTCCAGGTAACTCTCAGTGCTTTGATCCAGAGGGCGATAGCACGTCCCTATTAACACATTTCCTTTCAGTCCTCGTAATGTTACCCATAATGATTCTGTGGAGGACTCCGGTCCACCTAGGTTTTCTTGCTTATTGGAATCTATCCCTTCTTTGATATACAATGACATTCCCAATCCTCCCCTCCCTGTCCCTTCAATAGAGTTTATATCCAAGAATATAAGTTTATATTCTATAGAGTTTATATCCAGGTCCTACATGCCTCTGACACAAGAAAGGCCCACAGTGACCATGTCACCCTCTCTGCCCAGAAGACTTTATCTGCCATACTAAGATTCCTACAGAGGTCAATACATACCTGAGGCACTTAGACCAAGACGATGATGCAACTCTTTTATGGGGCCCATTCTAGTCTCCTGTCCTCCAATCTTGCCCCTTTAGAGTGGTGCAGACCAAATTTCTAAGAGTGGCCCTCCAAGTTCCTTGTTGTGTCCCCAAATGCTACACTACATTTGGAAATGAGCATGATCAAGGTTGAGGCCAGGGTGTGGTTGCCCTTTCTTAACCTCTGGCTTAAATTATCCTTCAACCCCCATGGCTTTGCCCCTTTGACTCTACAGGGCAGTTTTCATTCTCTTGGGAAAGGGCTGTGTGGTCTAAACTGTCTCTCCTGGCTTCTCTCCCCCCCCCCCACTTGCGATAGGTCAGGACTGAACAAAAGCAGTAATCAAACAGAGGATAATGGACACTGAACACCAGGCTGACATAGGTAGGGTTCCAATTTTTTTGTCCTTGGAAAGCTGCAGGTACTCTCCTTCCCCTGCCGCGTATCTGTCACAGTTGGAAACCCCTAGCCACAGAACGACCTTTACCCTCACCCGGTGTCATATCCTTCCCTCCAATGTACTGGTAGGCAAATACAGAAAGATCCCAATGGCAGAAAGGCTTTGCCCCTGTGACTCTGGGGAGATAGAAACTACAGAACATGTAGTTCTCCTCTGCCCCTTTTATAGAGGTGTATGGGCCAAGCTTATTTCTCCACTGCTTTGTAAGTATCCTGGCCGGCCAAACCATATCTACACCCAAATGCTACTTTCTGATGAAGTATCACCCTTCAGATTTAACACTGCCAAATTCTGCATGGCAGCATGTGAGATCCACTGGATTATGATGGCCAGGACCTCGCACCAACTCTCAATAGTTTTGATCTGTTGTTGATACAATTAGCTAGCGCTCCTTTCTTATACACCTTGTTTTAGTCATGTTAGTATATTATGATTTTTAGTAATTTTATAATTTTTGAGGGTTGCAGTTTTTGAGTATCATACAATAGCTTTTAATATTAGAGTAATAACATAGTTTTATGGCCCCATATGTTGTGATTTATACTGATTTTATAGTATTGAAAACTTTTTAGTAGTAGTTCTATAGTCATCTTTATAACTTTAGAACAGTTTTTAGTATTTGTAGTCTACAATAATTTTTAATAGTTTCTAGTAATTTTATCCTTAATTATATTATATTTTGCAGTAATTGTGGTCTATAGTAATTTTAATGTAATTTTAATGTTGATGTAACATGATTTTAATTTTGACCAAGCCATTTTATAATTACTTTTTGATGTTGCTCTACTGTACTGTCTTATGCTGGTCTTCGACTATAATAAAGTTGATTTGATTTGATTTTACAGAACAGTCAGGCTGCAGCCCATTTCAGGCCTTTGTGCATGCATGGCCACTATTAGAGTGACCTCCGTGCATGTGCAGAGGTCATCTGCATTGCCATGCAGGTTTTTGCAACTTTCCTATCGTGTACTTCTAAATAAAGTAGATTAGTTTAACCTTACATGAATCTTCATGCTTATCATTTACAAGTTGTTGCCCCCAGGGGTGTAGCAAGGTTGGAGCGGGCCCAGAAACAAGATTTTAAAATGCCCCCCCTCACTGAAGCTCAGCTCATGAAGTAAAGAAATCTTAAATAAGGCTGAACAGTGGTAACAAAAACATCATCCTAACTTTTTTTTTAAAGGTTTTGTAAATTGTGGACGATGCAAGTCATTTAATGGTACTAGAGAAAGACATGCTGTTCTGGTAGCTCCAGGTCTAAACATTCACATCAATTTCAGAAGATGAATACAACTGAAGGAAGCCTGGGCGGGTGTGTGGCTGGGGGAGTCAGTCATATGACTTGCTTCTGGGGGGCTCCCAAGGCAGTGGGCCCCCAGACAACTGTCTCCCCTTGCCTTATTATAGTTACGCCCCTGGTTGCCCCTGAAACCCTCTTAACTTCACTGTAATGGAAGTGAATGAGCTCCTGAAACACTGTGCTATATATTGAAGTAGCCTGCTGTCAGGAACTCACCCTGACACCCCTCTCAAGTCCAGGGAGGTGATTTGTTTTTATATTGTTTTATAACAACTTAGTCTCCAGGTTTTGGGAATTTATTCAGTTTTTACTTTCTTTCTCTGCCACCATGTCCAATTTCATGGGATGCCCCCTGGTTCTAGTGTTACGTAGGAGAGAGAAAAATTTCTCTCTATCCACTTTCTCCACACCATGAATGATTTTATAGACCTCTATCTTGTCTCCTCGCAGTCATCTTTTTTCTAAATTAAAAAGCCCCAGGTGTTGTAGCCTTGCCTCATAAGGAAGGTGCTCTAGGCCCCTGATCATCTTGGATGCCCTCTTCTGCACCTTTTCCAGTTCTACAATGTCCTTCTTTAGATGTGGTGACCAGAATTTTACGCGGTACTCCAAGTGTGTCCACACCATAGTTTTGTATAAGGGTGTTATAATATTAGCAGTCTTCTTTTCAATCCCCTTCCTAATAATCCCTAGTATGGAATTGGCCTTTTTTTTTTTTTTACAGCTGCCACACATTGAGTTGACAATTTCAATGAGCTGTCCACCATGACCCCAAGATCCATCTCCTGGTCAGTCACTTATAGCTCAGATCCCATCAGCGTATATGGGAAGTTGGGAGGTTTTATGGCAGGGGTTTTTGAGTGGGCTACCCACTCTAGAACCACCGGGCTCACAGCCGAGCCTGGTGGTTCTTACAATCTGCAAAAATCAGGCTAGGATCTCCTAGCCCGATTTTTGCAGATTGTGAGAATAGCCCCAATGTGTCACTAACTCCTTCTTGGCAGCTATAAACTCTTGGTCATACCAACCTCTAGACCTACCCATTGGCCATGAGTTATAATTAGTTCTTTCCCACGAAAGAGGATCTCGTATGAATGAGTGTCCCATAGTGATCATATATAAGTCCAATCTCTCCCTTTGTTAACACATCATGGAGTTCCATCATGTCATCTGAGTTTAACAAAATATCCATAACTTGAGCCCATCTCTCGTCCCACTTAATCTGTACTTCCCCAGCCACCACTTCCAAAGCAAAACTAAATTTATCCTTAGAATGAGATGTCCAAACTGGCAAAGTAGTCCTTAAAATCAAAGGGAAATTATCTCTGTCAGAGCGAGAATCAGCCTCCATTTGAACAACACAACTGAACAGGTTATGGGATGTGAGCCAGTGAAACACAGGTTACAGGATGTGAGCCACTGTGTGAAACAGGATTCTGGACTAGATAGGCCTGGGGCCTGATCTAGCAGGGCTGTTCTTATGTTGTTATATTGCAAATCGCTTAGAGGTTACTTTAATGGAAAGCAGTATAGAATTCAAACAATAAAATAAAAAAATAACTAAAGCTAGTTTCCTGTTTCAGTTAGGTTCAATATTTTACCATGGTCTTACAGTTCTTCTTACCCTTGCTTTCCCAGCAGCCTCTCATTCATCAGTCTCTTCTGGATCTTTGGCTGCTTCATTTGTTCTTTGGCCATGGCTTATATATCCTGAGACTTGCTCATCCCTCCTGCACTTTGCCAATCAAGAGCACAGTATTGGTTTCATTCCCTCTCATCTACTTGGTTCCTATGGTACATTTCAGTTGTGCATTTCATCTACTTGGATGAAGTTTCAGTTGCACATTTCATCTACTTGGTTCCTCTTACATTTCAGTTGTGTCCAAACATTGGGTTTCTATTTCCTTGATGGATCTTTTAACCTTTGGCTGAAATTGGCCAACTTTTAAACACATCTTGGGGCTAACAGCAGCTTGTGGTGGTGGGTGGATTTTCATTGGGAGTGCAGAAGAAAGAAGTAACATGCCCCATTCCTGTTCACTGCATTCCCAATCCTGATCCTCCCCCAACTGCTATTGAAGTTCAGGAAAAAGAGAGAGTAATTACATCTTTAGAAACAGTGACACCATAGAGTCAAGGTTGACCTTGTCAGACCAACGGTTGGTTGAAATGGTCTGTTATTGTCTCACATAAAGCAAAGATGGAAAACAATTTGTGTCTTATACTCCAACTGTTAGGGCTAGTTCAGATGATAGCTCCTGGCCATGTGATTTAAAAAGAGGGTATGCTGAGTGCACACCCATTGTGACATGTTTCATGACATCCTGATGCTCTGCTGCTGAGTCCCTTTATCACATGGGAGGGCTGCTCATCTGAATGGCCTCTCTAAAATACTTGTATTTGCCATGAGTTTAGCAAGGCCATTCAAATTTCCATCCCCCCACGTGATAAAGGTATGCGCTGGAAAAGCATTGAGATATCATGAACGACATCATGACGGGTGCGCATTTGGTACACTCCCCCACTCACACACACCTTTTAAATGTTTAAGCTGGGAAGGTATGGTCCAAACCTGTCTTTATTCTTTCCTCTGTATGTCTTCTTTCTCACCTGAAAGGGAGGCTCAAACAATATGAAGAAGACAATTTAACAAAAATGTCCAAATATATCAAGAAATAAAATCTGGTTCCTGCCAGATTTGATGCCACACATGCAGCATTAGGTACAATTGTGAAATTGAATGGTATATTGGTGTAGGAGAGAAACACCATCCCGATCTTGTTTATATTTCTCATGTTATGAAAAATGCAGCAGGACATCCTAACTACTTTGTACTTTCTACTTAACTCACAATCCACTCACTTCGTCCTAGTAATCCACTGACATAAACTTTCAAGCATGGCTGCTCTATGATTGTGGATCTCCATTTGGAATACTCACATATTTTGAGTATTCACATATTTCAGTAGTATTGTTAGATTCATAGTATTTAGAATAATCATGAATATTCATATGAGTTTCTGATTGTAAGGTTTCAGTTGGTGTTGTGGGTGATATGGATGTTGTGGGCCAGGATGTTAAAGTTTCTTGCATATTTTGACAACGTGACTCTTGAAAATTATACGATCTCCCTACAAAGATAAACTTATCCTACTATTTATTCAAAGAATTGGCAAAAGGTAGTTATGCCTGGTTTGCCTCTTACTCTTAGTAAGCTTAAGGTATTACCTCATTAACTTTGTGAATTATTTATATTATTAATAAAACTGAAGTCTCATTTTATGACAGGTTCTATGCTAATTGGTATCTATTTCTCACAACAAATCTTGTTCTCTCTGTGAGAAGGAACAGTAATAAGCTGAAAACTACTAAAATGTGGACTTGTGGAAGCCAGGTTCTTTTAACTTCATTTCACATACTGTGTAATGTATTTCCTCATATAGAACAGGTTTTGTATGAGAATGAGTCCTTCATCACTCAGACTATACTTGTCAATTCAAAATATGGTTTGGCTCATTACTAATTAGAAACCTGAACATGGTTCATAAGAAAAGATGGCTATTCACAGTACATTAGGGGAAATTGGCTCATATTTTTTAATCTGAACTGTTGTGGTGAATACACTGGTGGGATTGGAACCAGCATTGAAGGCCCAAAGGGCTAAGCTTTGACCTGTATCTGGGACTGCTGTTTTGCAAGAGACTGGAATGTGAACTTTGGTTCTATTGAGCCAAGGTAACTGAGTGGAATTGTTTATTCAGTAGTCAAGGCCCGACCAGAGGAGAAGACTTGCCCCTCCCTACCTTGAAACTTGTTTGTGCATTGCGCTATGCCAAAGGTAATCATGGGAACTAGCTTGAAATTTGCTAAGAGTAATCATATTTAGATGGTTCTAGGAAACAACACGTAGGTATCAGTACCTACATATTTTAGGGGTATACCATATGCACACAATTAGCTGCTGAAACTCTTTGCATGTGATCTCTTATCATATTTCTTGGAACTGAAGGGCACCAACTCTGCTTCTAGACAACCATAAACCTGTCAATCTGGACAGAAACAGGAATGTTTTGAGAACATCAAAAGGGAAACAGCCCCATCTGAGTAAAGTAAACAAGTGCCAGATTTGGACCCCAAGAATAGAGACTCCTAGACCAAATATGGTGAGAGAGTCCAGGAAAGGGAACCAGAGTGCTGATATCAGACCGGGGACACAGAGGGACGTGATATGACTGTTTTTGATATGAAATATGAATAACAGGCTGGGAGGAAGGTATACAAAGGGGACACTCCCACACGAGCGAAGGGAAAGGCATGCTCTCACTTCATGGGAGGAGCAGCATGTAACCCCTATCATGTGAAGGCACTCGTGCCTAGCAGATTGCTGGAATTGCCCCAGTATATAAGATCAGAGGGACTTCCATCCCTGCATACTTGATTACTCTGCCAAGACACCTGGACAGGTGCATGCCTGCCTGAGCACTCGAGATCCTCATCCCTGAGTTGGGGTACCTATAGGGATTTGTTACATTTTCAGGAAAAGGATTGTAAGTTAAAAAGTTTAACTGAAATACAAGATTTGGTTAGAGATTGGTTTCAGTATCATCAGTTAAATGAGATATATAAGAAAGACTTTAAAGTTGGATTTGAGGATCAGACTTCAAATTTTGAGAAGGAATTATGTCAAAATGATGAAAAATTAGTTTCTAAAATGTATAAACTGTTGCTTCTGGAGGAGACAAGAGAGGAAGTGGTTAAAACGACTATGATAAAGTGGGCTGAAGATGTGGGGCGTAATATAGAAATGGCAGCCTGGGAAAAGTTATGGAAAAATGATTTAAAATTCACTGCATGTTATGCTATAAAAGAAAACTATTATAAAATGATGTATAGATGGTATCTGACACCAAAAAAATTGGCATTAATGTATAAAATTGTTTCAAACAAATGTGGGAAGTGTGGACATTCTGAAGGCACCTTTTTTCATATGTGGTGGACCTGTGGGAAGGCTAAAGCCTATTGGGATATGATTTATAATGAATTAAAGAAAATATTTAAAATGACATTTCCTAAGAAGCCAGAATCCTTCCTGCTGGAAATAACACAAGGAGTAATCTCTACAACTAATTTAACATTTTTTATGTATGCTTCTACGGCGGCCAGAATTATATATGCACAGAAATGGAAGAGTAATGAACTGCCTTCAAAAGAAGATTGGCTGATAAAAATTTTGGAATATGCGGAGATGGCAAAATTTACAGCACTAATAAGAGACCAAAACTTGGAATGTTTTAAAGAAGACTGGAAACCATTCTTGTTGTATCTGAAGAATTACTTTCCTACTATGGGCTTTACAGCAGGGTTTGAAGTTTAGCAAAAAAACTGCAGGTTGGGTAGATTAGCTATGTTTGTAAGGGTTTGAATTTATGTTTTGAATTATTATTATAGCAAGGGTAAATTTTATAGCTGATGATTCACGAAGAGATGTGTGCAGGAAGTCCACTTTTTGTGTGTATTTGCAATGAATGACTGTTAAAATTAATAAAAATTGAATTGGGGGGGGAGAGATCCTCATCCCTGAGTTCTACAGCTGACGCAGACCTACAAGACCCAGTAATTAAATCTGCAGACATGTGCCTTCAGCCCAGCATCTTCTAAACTAACATCCCTGTCCAACCCCCCCTTGTCCTATGGATCTCTTTCCCTCCCCCTTCTGCTCCGCAGAAAAGTCTCTGGGGCTATTCAGACGATCAGCAAAAATTGGGCTAGGAGAGCCTAGCCTGATCTCTGTCGATTGTAAGAACCACCAGGATTGCAGCCGAGCCCGGTGGTTCTAGAGCAGGTAACCCGCTCGAGAACTCCTGCCTTAAAACCAGGTTTGCAGAGCGAGCACTCCACAAACCCGGTTTTAATTAGTGTGAGTAGCCACGCTGCACCTTCGCACCATGCCTACTCATGAGTAGACCCCCAGAGGGGAGGCAAAAAGCTGCCTCCCAGCTCTAGGGGTCTCCCCGGTATGCCCTGCGCGCTCGCGCAGGGCATACTTGGGCTTCTGGGGGCCGCGTGGCCCATGAGCTCCCCAGCACCCGCTGGCTCCGTCTTGGAGCTGGCGATCATGTGGGCAGCCAATCCAGCTGCCCAGGGCTCCCTCCCCGCTCACCGCCCCAAACCAGGTCTCACGAATTGTGAGACCCAGTCCTCTGTCTTTTCTTTAGCCTGTCAGCTTTTTGCTCCCATCCCTCCCCCTTCCTCTGTCTCAGCTCACTCTCTCTGGGTCCTCTTCACTCCTCTCCCTCCCCCCTCTTCTCACACCTGGATTGGCTCCCATCCCTCTCTCCTCTACATCTCTCTGCTTGAAAGTGAAACTATCAAATGTTGTGTCTTAGCTAAGGAGCAGTTGCTGATAACACACACACAGGGTTCATTACTAGAGAGAAAGAAAATGCTTTCTACTGCTATTCATTTCTAGTGAGGGAAAATGATTTTTAACAGTCATTGAAAACGCTACACTACGTTGGGGAAAAAAGCCGATTGATCGATTTTGCTTGTCTGCTTAATTGCTTAGATGTACCATTTGCCTTAATAAAACTTATTAAACTACAGTTTTTGTGTAGCGTTTCTCCTCCTCCTCACTCTCGATTGCTCCATGACCTCAGGACTGAACCAGGGGTAGCCTCTGTTGGCTGTTGGGCGGGGCTGTGGGTCCCTCCCTCCCTTGAAGGGAGAGTGCTGCAGCCTGCTCGCAACACTGTCGAGGAGAACGAAGTAGGCTGAGCCTTTTTGCCTTATGGAATTTCTACTAACAATGTTTCACTAGGATTTTTATAACTCCTTATATTCCGTGTTTATACACACTAGATGACAGCCATTATGACAGCCATTATAGAATCCAAGACATCTTCTTAAATATCAGGTCAAATCTAAAATGTACTAAATTAGAAAGTGCTCATTAAGACATTTGTTACATTTCACTGAGATATGGAGATTTCTCATGCAATATGTAAAAAAAAACCCCACCCCACAACCTGGTGGTATCCATACTATAAACTATAAATTTCCATGAAAACAGGGACAAAGAGTTTTTAAAAATTAAGTGCATTAAATTGACCAAAGCTGGTGTCGTTTTGCAGAGAAATATCTGAAGATCAATAATTCATGCATGTTTAACGCATGGTTTTGCCATATTATTGGTTAGGAAGACTGAAATGTTTAACAATGCATCATTCATTGACAAAAATGAACCAACTAAAAATAAACCCCAAAACCCATTTATTAAAATATGATAATAAAGATATATATATATATGATGGATCCTAAGGAGGGCACTTTTTCTCCCATTAGCAAGTTTTTAAAAAATTGAACAAAGGGGGTGAATGCAATGCACAATCATACGTAATTAATAGTGAATCTTTTACCATGAAAGTACCTAGGCTTTTTAAACAAATAACCACTGAAAAGAAAAATCCAAATCACTGAAAGCAAAGACTATTTTCATGATCTTACCTGCTGCCACCATATTTGCATTTGTGTTACTTTTTAAGCAGCTATCCAAAATACATGGTAACTGAAACATTTTTCATAGTAATGTAATCAGTGATGGTATCAGCTTCCTATTTAGCTTGAGCTTCCTCCACATACATGTCAACAGAAGTTAGTCAGTTTTCTATATCTGATCACCAGTTTCAGGATCATTACTAGTAGTCTGCATTGAACTACAGTAAGCCTACTTGCAAGTACTGTATACAGTACTTTATCGTTATCTATCTATCTATCTATCTATGTAATACATTTCTATACTGCCCAAAACGCAAGTTCTCTGGGCGGTTTACAAAACAATAAAAACAAGACAATAAAAGATTAAAACATTTCAACAATTAAAACTAAAAGTTAAAACTATTAAAACTATTAAAACACAATTAAAACAGTATTTAATTAAAAGCCTGGGTGAACAAATGCATCTTTTGACTGCCGTTTAAAAGCTGTAAGAGATGGGGAGGCTCTTATTTCAGCAGGAAGTGTGTTCCAAAGCTTCGGGGCAGCAATGGAGAAGGCTCATTTGGTGGCATGAGAGCTTTGTGTTTCTAAATAGTCCTGAGAATATGAATATATGTTGTTAATGTAATCCTGTATGTATATAGAAATCATTATTATGCACAGGCAGGATGAGTAAATAAATAGCTCAATAGAAAAAGTAAGGAGAAAAACAATTTTTCTAAGGTTATAAGAAGCTATGCTGCTTATTACAAATATAAGGACTAAACGTTGTTGATACACTGCTACTATAGCTGATATAGACTACAGGTGAAACTCGGAAAATTAGAATATCATGCAAAAGTCCATTAATTTCAGTAATGCAAATTAAAAGGTGAAACTGATATATGAGACAGACGCATTACATGCAAAGCGAGATAAGTCAAGCCTTAATTTGTTATAATTGTGATGATCATGGCGTACAGCTCATGAAAACCCCAAATCCACAATCTCAGAAAATTAGAATATTACATGGAACCAAGAAGACAAGGATTGAAGAATAGAACAATATCAAACCTCTGAAAAGTATACAGTGTACTGTGCTTGATTGGCCAGCAAACTTGACTGACCTGACCCCATAGAGAATCTATGGGGCATTGCCAAGAGAAGGATGAGAGACATGAGACCAAACAATGCAGAATTGCTGAAGGCCGCTAATGAAGCATCCTGGTCTTCCATAATACCTCATCAGTGCCACAGGCTGATAGCATCCATGCCACGCCGCACTGAGGCAGTAATTGCTGCAAAAGGGGCCCAAACCAAGTACTGAATACATATGCATGCTTATACTTTTCAGAGGTCCGATATTGTTCTATTCTTCAATCCTTGTCTTCTTGGTTCCATGTAATATTCTAATTTTCTGAGATTGTGGATTTGGGGTTTTTATGAGCTGTACGCCATGATCATCACAATTATAACAAATTAAGGCTTGACTTATCTCACTTTGCATGTAATGCGTCTGTCTCATATATCAGTTTCACCTTTTAATTTGCATTACTGAAATTAATGGACTTTTGCACGATATTCTAATTTTCCGAGTTTCACCTGTATATCACAATATAGAATCTTGAACAGGAACATTATTTAAATAATATTAAAGCAAGAAAATTGTATATAATAAAATCCTCAAAACAAATGGGGTTAAATATAAAGACATGAAAGTCCAAAAGTAGTAGACTTGTAAAGTAAGAAGTAGGGATTCTGCCGAACACATTTCCATCTGCAGCAGATCTTCCTCAGTAGCAAGAAATGTCTTCAGTGGCTCCCCAGCTCAAATAAGCAGGCTTAAAATCCTCCAGGTCAGGTAACTAGATTGTGGAAATAACTCATAAAAAAGCAGACTCAAACATGGAAATTCCAATATTGACAAGAAATAAAATACAAATCCTACTAATGGCACACTGGCACAGCAGGAAATGACTTGATTAGACTATGGGAAACACCTATATTGGGCAGCAGCAATACAGGAAGATGCTCAAGGGCATCATCACATATTGCACGGGAGGAGGCAATTATAAAGCCCTCCTGTATTCTACCAAAGACAACCACAGGGCTCTGTGGTCACCCACTTACTCAACGGCACACTGCACTTTAATTATTACTACTACTACTAATATTATTTCTATCCTGCTTTTCAATAAAAAAATGTTCTCAAAGCAATTTACATTAATAATAGTACTACTACTACTACTACTAATAATAATGTGTTTCCCTGTCCCAAAAAGGTTCATAGTCTAAGAAGAAAGACAACAGACACACCAACAGCAGCCCATGGAGGAATGCTGCTCTGGACTGAACAGGGCCAGTTGCTCTTCCCCTGCTAAATTTAAGAGGATCACCATTTTGAAAGGTGTCTCTTTGCCTAGTTAGGACATTTGAGTGCTAAGCTGGTTTTGTATTGTACCCTTCAGAATCCAAATACAACGAATATTTATATACTACTTTTCAACAAAAGTTCCCAAAGCGAAAGCAGTTTACATGGACATACATAAATAAGTAAACAAAATGGCTCCCTGTCCCCAAAGGGTTCACAGTCTAAAAAAGAAACTTAAGAAACACCAGCAACAGCCACTGGAGGGATGCTGTGCTGGATATGGATAGGGCCAGTTGCTCTCTCCCTGCTAAATAAAGAGAATCGCCACTTTTAAAAGGTGCCTCTTTGCTCATTTAGCAAGCGACTTCAGATGTCTCTATCACACAATAAACAGTTGAGGCAAACAAACTCAATTTTATTTGGGAGGCATATTGGCATACTTGTTATGTATAAAGATTAAACAATCTAAGAAATAAAGTAATCAATAGTGCTGTGCATGGATGGAATTGTTGGGATCATTATTAACCTGATCCTGATGCAGGGGGTGAGATGAATCACATCAAACTGATATATCAGCTTGATTCATCTGGGGAGGGGGCTTACCTGTTCTTGAAGAACCAACTTCCTTCAATCTAGTGAGCAGAAATCAGTTGCTTTCTGGGCAGCTGTGGTGGTAACATTTTGAAATGTTGTGTTTCCTTCCCTTGTCTTGTCCTACAATGCAATAGGGCAGGGGGCAGGGCTTCTGTTGTCAATATTTCCCTTGTCTTGCCCTATAATACAAGGTAGCAGCATCATGATGTTTCTCTGGTGAGAAAGAATGGCTACTCTCTGTAAATATAGAGCGTGACCATCTCCCCCTGCCCCCAGTAATGCACTGGGGGAAAGATACAACCTCCTAATTCTGCTTCCTCCCCCACAGCATTGTGGGGTGAGATAAAGGAATGAAAGTTGGCATTTTAAAATGTTCCTACTGTGGGTGCCCTGAAGGAGGCCAGTTCTTCAGGTAAGGCCCCCCCCCACACCAGTAAAATTCAGTATGATACAACATGTTATGGACTTGTGTTAAATTGTATATACGTATCTTTATTATTTCTTGTTTATACAGTCAGACAGGTGTTATTGACTGGTTTGTTTTATCCAGACATCAAGTCCTTCCCAAGGACCTGGGATGCCAGAATTTTATTGTCAATTGTTATAGATATCGTTGCAGAATATAGGCTGTTCCCAGCAAAGCTGCTTTTTGTAACTGGCTGATGGTGATTTCTGTAGCCCCTATGGTGTTGAGGTGCTCTTCAAGGTCTTTTGGAACTGTACCCAGGGCGCCAATTACCACTGGGATTATTTTTTTTTATTATTATTTTACACATTCAGACAGGTGTTATTGACTGGTTTGTTTTATCCAGACATCGAGTCCTTCCCAAGGACCTGGGATGCCAGAATTTTATTGTCAATGTTGTTGCTGTTGTTATAGATATTGTCGCAGAATATAGGCTGTTCCCAGTAAAGTTGCTTTTTGTAATTGGCTGATGGTGAGTTCTGTGGCCCCTATGGTGTTGAGGTGCTCTTCAAGGTCTTTTGGAACTGCACCCAGGGTGCCAATTACCACTGGGATTATTTTTATTATTATTATTATTATTATTATTATTATTATTATTATTATTTAAAAACAACAACTCAATAGGGCTATCTGATTATTGGCCCGATTTGATGCACAGCCCTAATAATCAATTAGAGCAAATTATCTCAATTTTCTCAATTTCTCAAATTATCTCAGTTTTTTATAAAAAATATTTGTGAATTGGCTTATTTCAAGCCATGTGGTTTGTCTGTAACTTTAAACATAAGAGACTGAAAACATAAGAGACTGGGGGGAGGGGGGAAACAGGAGCGCTAATAAATTCAAAAATTTAACAGTTTTGGAATTCAAGGTTAGTATTATGAAGAGAAGTCAATGTAAAACCCAGTAGTTAAATTACTAAACCTATTTGCATTTTACTGTCTGAAAAGCAGTAAGGTTTATGAGAGTGTATGTGGCAGTATCAGGGAAATATTGGAGTAAGGTGAAGGTCAAAGACAAAAGATTGCCAGCTATAGATTTGCCAAAAGAACAAAAGCCACTATATCCTTCCATTCTCCTTTACTTCTAACAGCTTAAACAACTTGCTCGATCACAAAGCAGAGTCTGAAATACTGTCTATGGATAAAGGATGTGGTTTATTCCAGCACAGTTAGAGTGTTCTGCAATTATTAAGACATTGTCTTCAGTTATCTGGCAGAAGCAACACACGCCAGAAAACTGAATTTGCCTATAAACATCCGGATAAGTCACATCCAACATGAAAAATGCAGTTAGCAAGATATAGGGCCAGTACGGAGGACACAGCACTGAGAACACACAATTATGAAGGGGAGCCCAGAGATTGCACCTGTAGAGTTGTCCTCTGCAGATGTTCCAGTATCCTCCCAGTGTGTACTGAATGTAGAGTTAGGGTGGGGGACTAATCATCCAAATAGCCCCTACTTGTTTAAACAAATACTTGGAGCAAATGTCTATGGGCCACTTGGATGAACAGACACCCCCCCCCCATGGGATAAAGGGACAAACTGGAAGGGCATCCAGATGTCCACAGAGAACATCCCAATAGGCACACTCTTGACATCTCCCCTTCATAATTTCATATGCCGGAGGCAGTAGCATGTGAACCAGCCCATACAATAGCACTGGTCTGATTAAGAAGATTCAGCATCTTTAATCACATGGAGGAGGTGTGTTCTCCCCACTCATGGTCCACTGTTGCCTAATCATGCAGGGGGAAGATGATTCTGAATTACCTCTATACACAAGGTTCAACTACTACTACAGTAGTATTTTAACTGTGGGTCCAAGCAATCTAAAGCAGAGACATGCTCGGCACACATTCAAGGGTACAGCAAAAGAAGTGCAGTGCAAAAACCGTTCTCCCTCATTTTTCAGCTTTCTCAAGATTGTGTTTCTGCTATGTTCAAGGACAGCTGTACACCAAAGACTCCATACTTCACAGATTTTTCCTTATATACTCTAGCAAAACGTTGAATATAAACAGAAGCAAACAAAAAGTCTGTCAGAGGAAGTGTCAACATAAACATTCATGAAGGTGAATCATAGGATCCAGAGGGCATTGGCTTTCTTATTTTTTCTTCTTTTTCTCCTCAGTTACTGAAAGTAAATGTAGATTGCCTTTGAAAGCAAGTTGTGACAATGTGGTAAGGAAGTTTTTTTATAGCTGTTTCCCTCATACAAATAAAGAAAACTTAAATAGATTTAACTAAAGATTTATTCAGCAACAATTCCATTTTCTCCTTCTCCTTCTTTCCCTCCCTTTTCTTTTCTGACTCCACCCCCACACTCTGTGCAGCACAACAGAAAAGATTACCAGACAGAATGCAACAGACGTTTTCTGCCCATTTAAATTTGATTTTCTTCAGAATGTTAAGAATGCATCTGAATCTGTTCAGATGCAGATTCTTAGTTAATAGACCTGCATCCAGCCACCTTAAGTGACACAGTGGGGAAATGCTTGACTAACAAGCAGAAGACTGCTGGTTCAAATCCCCGCTGGTACTATATTGGGCAGCAGCGATATAGGAAGATGCTGAAAGGCATCATCTCACACTGTGAGGGAGGAAGCAATGGTAAACCCCTCCTGTATTCTACCAAAAGAAAACTACAGGGCTCTGTGGGCACCAGGAGTTGACAATGACTTGATGGCACACTTTACTTTAGACCTGCATCCAGATAAAACATCCTCTTGAGGAGAATCTGCTTTGTACTCAATTTAATTAGTAATTACTCCAGTATGGCATATCTTCTCAAGGGAGTGGGGCTCTTTTTCTTAAATATCTAAGGTGGAAAGTGTGTGTGTCTGTGTCTGTGTCTGTGTGTGGACTTTGCCCACATAAAGCATATTTATGAATCATGCCAAATTGACTGCCATATTTGATATAAGGTAGCAATATTCCCTCAAGGCCAAGGTTGTGCTTGGGGTTGGGTGCTTAGTTTGCATTTTCCAGGAAGATATTGCTTGGTTCATTTGTGGGAATCATCTGGCACTGTATCACTGTACCACATCTTGGCCGTAGTGATGACCTTGATGTGGTGCATCTAGTTTGCTCCTGCTTTCTGGAGCAAATGGTGCCCATTGCTTATCCATATCAGCTGCCATCCAGACTCTGCAAGATCAGAAATACATTGCTGTTTCTGAACTTGCAGAGCACTTCCTGTGGGATTAGCGCTCAGAAGTGCTATCCCAGTGGCACAAAAGCATGCAGATAGGAGGACTGAGAGAGTCCTGTTTTAGGGCTCCTGTTGCATCTTCACAGAGCCTCTTTGCACACTGCTTGCTTTATTAGTCCAGATGTTGGTCAGTGACTTTCTAATCTCTTCTGGACATATGATTCTGTGAACAACAAGCAGATATGGGGTTTTCTCCAGCTTAAAAGCACCCTATTTACTTAACATATAACACATCTTTTCAGTGTTCAAACCTTCCAAAATAGATATGTTAAATAAGAATGAAAACAATAAGATAAATGTTTTAAAACAAACCAAACATACTTAATTGGAGAGCAGGTAAAATAATAAAAAGCAGCTAAAAACAACAGAATAACAAAATCACCAGCATTTAATGTCGGCCATTTGATTTAGGGATGAACTTCCTGCAGAAAAAAAGGATATAAGTTTATTTGCATTTGTAAATTTATTTGAATATGTGCACATCTCAAGTCGCATGGAGCCTCACATAAATGGGAAGCAACAGCAATCTACATCACATTCACTCACCTCCATATAAACATGTTTTGGGCTACTTGAAATAGGGAGGGAGCTACATGCATATAAATGAGTTCAAAATTAGAGCCTTTATCAAACAGAGAAGAAGTTAAACAACAAGCAATGCTGGGGTGGGGCTATAGCTCAGTGGTAGATGCCATTCAGTGTAGATAATACTGAACTATTTAATTATCTATCTATTTATTTAGTACATTTCTATACCATCCCATATGCAAATTTCTAGACAGTTCATGATTTAAAACACAACAATTAAAACATTAATACAATTAAAAAATTAAAATATAGATAAAAACTCTAAAACTTTGAACTTTAAAATAAAAGCCTGGTATAAGTCGATATGTCAGCGATGCAATGCAAATATTGTTTATTATTATTATTATTATTATTATTATTAATATCATTATTACATTTATATCCCACTCTTCCTCCAAGGAGCCCAGAGCGGTGTACTACATAGTTGAGTTTCTCTTTCACAACAACCCTGTGAAGTAGGTTAGGCTGAGAGAGAAATGACTGGCCCAGAGTCACCCAGCAAGTTTCATGGCTGAGTGGGGATTTGAACTCCGGTCTCCCCGGTCCTAGTGCAGCACTCTAACCACTACACCATGCTGACTCTCATATTAACTCACATATTAACTCCAACTCTCAACAAAAAGACCTTTAATTGCACAAACAACAGAAAAGCTAAAAGTTGGTAAACATAAGACGTTTCAGTGTAACACACCATCCTGAGTTAAGTAAAACATATGAGCACAGATGAAAAAAAAACTCCTCCATTCCCCAGCTGTTAAATTCCTCAGACCTGATAACATTCTGTTCCATGACTGATGGAGAGATAATGAAGGAGGGGGCAAGGAGAGAGAGGTGGGATCATCAAAAGGAATCTAGAGAGAGAGCTGATAACCTGATTAGGAAGAATGGGTATACATTGACTGTTTCAAAGAGTTGGAAAAATATGAGAAATACCTATATCTGGCAGCAGCGATATAGGAAGATGCTGAAAGGCACCATCTCATACTGTGTGGGAGATGGCAATGGTAAACCCCTCCTGTATTCTACCAAAGACAATTACAGGGCTCTGTGGTTGCCAAGGGTCGACCCTGATTCGACAGCACACTTTACCTTTACTGATAGATTTACATGGCAAACCCAGAGAATCTTGGAAAGACAGGGAATTAAGGTGAATGTGGTTTGCACAGCACCAATGACACTTAAACAATTGTTCGTTAATAGGAGATGTGATGTGCAAGATTGTGAAATTTGTGAATGGGGGAAGGAAACTGTGGAAAGAAAGGTACAATATAACATTCAGTGCTTAGGTTGCACTTAATTCTATATTGGGGAATCTGGTAGATCATTGGAAGACAGATGCCAGGAAGTACATCTCAAGAAGCTCTCTGAATGGAAAGCTGTGTAAAGGACTTGCCTAAATGTAAGGCACTTGCACAAATTGAATCTCTGGTCACTATTCCATTTGCAGAAATTTCTTTATTTTCTTCGATGCGGTTGGAAATGCTCTACACTAGGGATATGCAAGGAAAACGTGCCATTTTTCATGATTAAACTCCTCATTAATTTCATTATGCATTCCCTAGAATCCCATTTGACTTGTTACTCATTTGTAACAATAACTCCCATTTGTCTTAATTTTCCCATTGCTTTCAGTGGGAGACTCAGAGTCCAGCCAGATACAGTGAGACTGTTCTCACACACAGGCAAAACTGGGCTAACGAAGCCAAGCCTGGTTCTGCCCGCACATGAGAACCGATGGGATTGAACCTGATCCTGGTGCCACCTTGGCAGCAAACCCACCAAACCAGCCACCCTCTTAAATAGTGACCCTCTTTTTTAACCGTCTGCCAGCAAGCAGCCGGGGCTGGGAGACTGCCGGGGCTGGGAGACTGCCCTCTGTGCTGCCAGAGAAGGCTGTTGCACATCTGGGTGCGCGATCGCCACACTCAGACCAGAGGCATCATTGTCTGCAGGGAGGAAAGATTTTCAAGGTTTCGTCCTGCTCTCCCTCCAGCCCTTTCTCTCCTATCGTGAGAAAGGGCCCAATGTGTGGAGAAAGCCTCTGCATGCTCAATGTTTGCCTTTTTAGAGAAGTGCTTAATGTGAAGGCACACAAAGAACATGACTAGCTGGGAACATGGACACACATGGAACATGAACACACAAGGAACATGACTAGCTGGTGCACTCCTCATACGTGTTGTGGGGGGATGACTGAGAGGGCTAAATGGCATCTTCCTTTAGAGAAGAGGATAGCAAGTCTCAGCTTGCACAAGTTTTTGGATTGCCCTTAAATGTTAAAATGACATAAATTATATGTTAACTAGCAGATCACTGTAACCCAGTGTCGGGCCTTCCCGCCAGCTGCAGGGGCCCCCCGAGTAGTCACCTGGTTGGGGGCCCAAGAAGACGGAGGCAATACAGCTCCTGGGTACAGGCAAAGGCAGCTGGGACCTTACACGGTTACCAGGGAGAACCAGGACACCCAGGGGCCCACAGATCGTGGGTGGGCCAGCATGGCCCAACAGATTGCCTCCTGGTGACGAAGAGAAGGGAGGGCCTCAACAGGTGGCAAGACAGGCAACAACTGAAGCATACAGGCAGCTACACCGGAGAGGGCAGAGTCAGGAGAGGGTGGCTGGGATTGCCTTGATTGCAGGGCCAGGAAGGAGGAGGTCTGGAGTGATGGGAGTGATTTGGACCAAGAGACTCCCAGTGAGGAGCAGTCTTACCCCTCAGTTGGTAGAGGAATAGGATAACAATTAACCCCCTCACCAGCACCTCTGAGGCCACTCCCACAGCCTACGAAGAGGATCAGAGGAAGGTAGGTAGTTGGAGGCTATGATCCCAGGCTAGTGCGTGACACCCAGATTATCTTCTATTTCGATCTGCTGATTTTTTTCCTGCATTCTGCTAGGTTATAACTTTGAAATTCCTTAGAATGTCTTTTAAAAGATTTCATACAAGTTTCTTTTTTAGGAGAAAGACCAAATGGTCAAAATAAGAAAGTGGTCATGTTGAGAGAAATGCTCATACAGAGGTGAGAAAATAGACAATGTTCATTGGAAACTGGAGCTATTCAGAAAGAAATGTTTTGCAAAAGGTTTTAAAGTTGTTTTTCTTTAAACTTATCCACTCACCTTCACAGAGGGGGCCATCATCCTTTAAACTAGCATTCCAAAGATAATCCAGGGGGTTCTATTATTTGATGCTACTTGTCAGATTATATCCTATGCCTTTTTTTGGGAAATAAATAAATTATATGAAATAAATATTCCTATGCTTCCTCCTAGTTTTATATCTTTGTGGTTGTCATTCTGAGAAACCAGTCATTAACCATAACAATGTGGCAAGATTGTCTCCCATATTTGCACTTATCAGTTAATCTGGGAACCATGCAAGAAGGATTAATAACAGTAGCTGGTAACTGAACATGCAGTGTCAGCATGTCCCTGCCAGATCACTTCTTTGTACTACTGCTCCATGTGGCTTAAAGATATTTTTGCTGAAATCCCAGGTTATCAGGAGTATAGGCTGTAGCGTGAAACAGATTTTGTGATTCGTTTCAAGCTCAAAATGAATTGCAAAATTCTTGAATCAATTCATCGAAACAGTGGCCAAAGCCGATTGTTTTAATGAATCAACCTCGAGATCCCCACAAAGGAGCTTAGCCCGCTTTCCAGTGGTCGTAGGAACCACCGGGCTCGCAGGCAAGCCTGGTGCTCCCAAGGTGGCTAGCCCACCTAAACCACTCTCCCCTTAAATTAGGTTAACAGAGCAAGTGCTCTGTTAAGCTCATTTCATTGCTTGTGTGTCACTCACGCAGGTCATCCTGGAACTTCTGGGGTCCACACAGCCCCCAATCCCCGCAGCACCTGCCACCTCTGTGATGGAGCCGGCAGCTGTGTGGGTGGTCAATCCGACCACCCAGCTATGAGCGGCTGCTCGTCTGCTAAACCCACTCTCCCTGCAGAACTCCCTCAGGCACTTCACACGCATCATGTGAAGCGCCTATTCAAATATTTTGAGTGCCATTTTGAGATCTGTTTTTCCACGGAGAGCTGGTATACCAACTGGTGTCAGCTGATCAACCAGTCCTCCAAGGCAGGCTGGTCTACCCACCCCATGTGGCAGGTAGACCAGCCCTCCGCCCTGGACTTAGCACATTGGCTGTTTTTCCTGAGAGAATTGGTCTACCAATTGGGGTCAGTGGGTAAACCAGCCCCACACTCCAGAATTCGTGCATTGGCCCACCTCAGATCACTGGTCTACTCGCCTACCCCAATTGGTAGACCAGCTCTCCCTGGAAAAATAGGCTTCAAAATGTCGCTCAAAACACTCAAAATATTTCGAGTTGAAGTGAGGCTGTTTTGTTTCAAGCTTGAAACAGAAGCTTTATTTTAATGGTGTTTTGTTTTGAGCTTGAAAGACTCAAAATGTCCTGTTTTGAGTTTGAATCGATTTGAGCTCAAATCGATTTGCACATCTCTAATAGGCTTATTTAAAACTTTAAAATACATTTTGAGGTTTTCTGTGCAGAATGTGGAGAATTTGTATAAGTTCTGGAAAATTTCTAACACATACTGAGGCTATTCACATGTGCAGCAGAAAGGGAGCCCAGCTTGGTTTCTGCTGCATGTATGAACCACCACGCTTGTGCTCAAGCCTGGAGGCTACAAGGTGGGGAACCCGCCTATGTTGCCTCCCAGTAAAATGAGGATGGGAGAGCGAGAGCTCTCCTAATCCCATTTTTTTCTGGTTGTATGTCTGCCATTGCTGCTTGCAGCCGTGGCGGGCACACTTCGGGGTGAGGGAGCTCCCAGTAATGCACTGTGCACTCACACAGTTCATTATTGGGGCTCTGCGGGGTGGGGCACCGCATGGTGGCACTTCCCTGTGCCCGGCCCCCGGAGCTCCTGGGCAAGCCACAGGTGGCCCGCAGGAGAGCTGTCACTTGTCTAGGTGGGCCATCTGCCCACCCAGGGAGGAGTAAGAGATAGTCTGCGGGGAAGGTTGGGAAAACCCAGTCTCCCCACAGACCTCCCTTCGGTGCTTCACACTGCTCATGTGAAGCACCTCACTATGTTTCTTTTTTTCTCCTTGACAACATAAAGTCTAGATGTTTTTTATTATTATCCTAAGAGATCTAAATGTCACGTTTAACTTTGAATTTTAACCAGTTGTGTACAACTCATCAGAGCTCTTTCCCCTTGTTCTGTCTTTGGGTCATTCAACACTTTGAGGCTCTCCACATGAGTAGTGTGGGTTTGCAGGGAGAGCAGGTTTGACCCGCTCTCCCCGCACACAAGCAGACAGCTCGCCCTGGGCCACCAGATCGGCTGCCCACACAACTACCGGCTCCATCATGGAGCTGGTTGGGACAGCAGGGATCGGGGGCCGCCCAGCCCCGGAAGTCCCAGAATGCACCACATGAGTGTGAAAGGCATTCTGGGGAGCCCCCCAATGCCAGGATGCTTGTTGTAGCCTCCCCGTCGGAGGTCTACCCATAGGTTGCCATGGTACGGATGTGCACTGCAGTGACACATGGCCAAAAAAACAGGGTTAGTGGAGCGCACACTCCACTAACCTCGTTTAACAGGGGAGGGGCATTTATAAGGGCTGGCTGCCAGGAGCCGCAGAAACCAGGCTGGGCTCCCTTAGTCTGGTTTCTGTTGCTCATGATAATAGCCTCATTATGTGGCAGAAAACCTAGGGTTTTCACCAAGTGTACTGTACATTTGACAGGGAGTTTCAGCCTATCCAGACTTACTGATGAGTGAATGTATATATAGTGCACATGTTTCTAAATCTTGGGTGTCAACCCAAAGCATTTGTTTTAGGAGTTCTCATAAGTCCTTTTAATATGGTGGCTGTAATTGCTACTTTGGCAAAGATGCACATTTTAAAGTACTGACTCTCTTACATATAGTGAGGGGGTTTAACAACTGTCCCTGTTCAGCTCCAGCATACTATCCCTCTCAGGGGCTGTTGTGAATGCCTCCGTTGTATTTCTTTGTGCTTATGGGACAGGGAACCATCTTCCCAGTCCTTCTTCTATGTAAACCACCTTGTGCACTTTTTTGTTGAAAAGCTGTATATAGCAATAGCAATAGCACTTACATTTATATACCGCTTTATAGCCGGAGCTCTCTAAGCAGTTTACAATGATTTAGCATATTGCCCCCAACATTCTGGGTACTCATTTTACCGACCTCGGAAGGATGGAAGGCTGAGTCAACCCTGAGCCCTTGGTCAGGATCAAACTTGCAACCTTCTGGTTACAGGGTGGCAGTTTTACCACTGCGCCACCAGGGGCTCTTCCAAACATATATATACAAACATATCTATACAAACATATCTATATAAACACACACACACACACACACACACTATATATATATATATATATATATATATATATATATATATATATATATATATATATATATACATACACACACACACACACACATATACATACACACAAACATATATATATAAACATATCTTCTATATAAATCCAAACAATAACAGAAAGGTAGCAGATCTGGGCTACCCAGGCTCAGAGATGCTGGGTCAAGAGGACTCCCAATGCCCCAGATGACTAGAGATTCCTGGGTTAGAACTCTCCTACTCATGAATCTCTGGTCAACAGAACCTTACAGTCAGCTTCAAGCGGAAGGGGAGAGCATCTTAAATTCTGTTAGGGTGCTCTCTCACTGCATTGCTGCTTCTTGCTCTCAGCCAATGGCCAAGTGAGCCCCTTAATGTCTCTGCTTATGTACTTTCCAGTGTCTCTCCCACTCTTAAAGCTACATTCTTAATGCCCTCTTCAAAACGTTGTAAGGCAGGAGATGGCTATTTCCAACACTATGATAATGAAAGGCAACAGGGAATGTTGATGGAGCCACAGTTACAGGCTGAAGCTACTTCTCCTATGTCTGACCCCTCCAATTACAGCTTTTGGATGCTTCATGCATGGGCCAGACAGTGGAATACAGGGGCGTAACTACTATTAGGCAAGGGGAGGCGGCTGCCTGGGGGCCCCCATGCCTCGAGGGGCCTCCCAGAGGCAAGTCACATGACTATATATTGTGAAGTATGTGTGTGTGTGTATCAGCGAGGGACCCATTAAAAAAATTTGTCTCTGGGACCACTCCAGCCTTGTTACGCCCCTGGTGGAATATAGGCTTATTCTGGAACTGAGTTCCTCTCAGTTGTTGCCCCCAGACTCTCTGGAATGCTCTCCTGGTGGGCATACACTCCTCCGTCTCCATCACAGTTTTTAGAAAGCGAGTGAAATCTTGGCTTTTTACCCAGGCTTTTATCTGAATGTTTTTATTGCTGCTGATTTGTGTTTTTATGGTTATATTGTGCTTGTTTTTAATCAGATTTCTATTTTTATATTTTAGCTTAATATTTTAATTGTGTAATATTTGTTGTCCTGTTTTAACTTTCATGTGAACTGCCTTGAGATTGTTTTAATGAAACGTGGTATCGAAATTTAATAAATAAAATAAATATCCTCTCTCTCTCTCTCTCTCTCTCTCTTAATGTAGATGCTTTGACTAAAAAGCAGCTTTTGGAAAAGCTTTGAAAAAGCGTCTGTGGGCAAAAAAATCAAAGGCAGTTTCCAGTATATCCCCATTTCTTTTATTCATGCCTAAATGACCTCTTTAGATTGTGTCCCAACTGTTTTCAAGGTATCATTGCATTTAGGAAAAAAAAAGTTGGGTTTCCACAGATGATTTATCAAGTCCAGAACAATCCAGTCCACTAAAGATAAGCTTCAAAACAAAATGCTACAAACTTCAGGATTACAGAGAAGTTCAACAACTCAAAGTCTTGGAAGATTTCATACTGTGACTTGCCACCTCATACTTACATGCATATTTATTCAGTAGTAAGTTTCATAAACCTCGATTATGTAAGTACTTTGATCATTGAATAATAAAGAGTGTGGTGATAGAGAACGTAACTTCAGTTGCAACTATTTTCATTAGGATGTGATATTTGAGGTCAATCAAAAATGATGCCATATTTATTTATTTATTTATTTACTTTATAAACAGCCCCATCCAGAGGCTCTGGGAGGGTGTACAACTAATATGGAACATAGGAAATTGCCATATACTGAGTCAAACCATTGGTCTATCTAGTTTGTGTATTGTCTTCACAAACTAGCAGAAGCTTCCCCAAGGTTGCAGGCAAGAATCTCTCTCAGCCCTATCTTGGAGAAGCCAGGGCGGGAACTTGAAATCTTCTGCTCTTCCCAGAGCAGCTCCAATATCTTATAGTGCTCACACTTCTAGTCTCCCATTCATATACAACCAGGGTGGACCCTGCTTAGCTAAGGGCATAAGTCATGTTTGCTACCACAAGACCAGCTCTCTTCTCCTGACATGTATGCAGCTAATATGTAATAGTCTGCAGGTTGACCAACTGCACCACAAAATATTATTAATTTACAAGGGGATATCCCTATTATGTGAAAGCTGCTGCTCCAGACGGAAAGACATTCCTTTGCTCTGCTAAGAGTATAAGTGGAAGTGCCATAAAAGGGACCGGAGGCCAAATCACACATTTTTGAAAGGTCTCTTTGATCCACCTCAACTTTGGCTGATTGGAAGGAAGTTACCTCTTATAGGGTATTAATATTAATACAGATCTTTGAGCTGTTTCTGCCTTTGGTTAATTAACTGGAAGAGCAGCAGAGTCCAAAATCAATCTTCTTTAAATTTTCTATCTTAACCTTTCTTCAAGTACGATCAAGATTCCTCACCTTTACATTTGATTTGTAAGTTCCTCTTGGAAACTTTGACTCAGATTATGCTGATAAGCAAGTCTTCTCCCAGATATAGCAGTTTTCTGAAATAAAATCATGAAGCACAGCATAAATGAGAACCTGAAGCACAAGGAAAGGTTATTACATCTTAAAATGAGTTGTAACAATGTGTAAGAAAAGTCATTTTATCCCATCCCCACAAAGCTGTTGGTACTAATCCAGTGTTCCACATACATGAGCGATACAGATACAACATCCATCAGTGAATGATGCAGCATCTTTCCACTGGAATAAGTGAAGTCCAACAAGATAGAACAGTAGCTACAGTAGTAGAGTTTTTCCTACTCTGATTTTACTTTTGTATTTTTAGTGAGCTATAGAAATGCAGACTTACCTTTAAATATATGTGTAATATATTTCTTGACATGACCTGTAAGCATAAATGATAACATATTTGCTTAAGGATTTGTCTGAATTTTAATGGCTCGTTGAAAACCAGGTACTTTGCTACATAGTATGAGCCAAAGGAACTCTGTGAGTAATGGGAAACCTCAGGGTTCTGTGAAATGCAAGTTATTCTAGGCATGGATTAACACCCTCCTTTGGGATTATACTTTCATTGGATGTTTATTTTTCCATTCACTTTTTTGTCTCTGGAAGGATTTTGGTAAAGAATGCTTTGGTGATGGCAGCAACTAATCTCATTTTAGCCTGCAAATGTGAGTGTTCCTTCTAACATCATGCTTCACGTTAGATGTTAGAGTGTTCCTTCTAACATCATGCTTCATGAAAGGTGATGGGAAATTCATTCTGAGCTCTACAAACAGTATCTGCATATGTGAGATAATCTACACACTTCTACTGAGTTTCCAGAGAAATTACTCAAACATGTACATGCTAATACAGGTGGACCTTGTTGTATGAGGTTCCGGGACCCACAGTTGCACGTATCCGCAGTCTGGCCATGTGCACCCGGCCACATGATCCATGGCCTCATGATCCATGGGTCGAGAAAGGGTTAATATTTGCCTATCTGCAGTTCCTAGGTGGCCAGATATGACCTCTAAGATCATTTATGACCACCATTTTGCTGATTTGAGCCATTTTGTGGCTATTTCCTTTTAAAAAAATCTGTGATGTTTTGCGGAAAATTGGGGGCTTGGGGGTATTGCTGGATAGATGGAAACCTGCAAAGCATGATGCGATATGTTATGTATGTTATTTCTCAAGTTTCTGCCTTTCTTTAACTTTTTTGCCCTCCAGGACACCTAACACCCCAATTGCCATTGACTTAAGGTCTCATTATGTACAATTTTGTTATCAGCAGAAAATGGTGGAAACAGAACCCCTACAGATAGTGAGGTCCACTTGTAGTATTTGAGTCACATTGTCTGATGATGTGGTCACTTGCCTGTAAGTAAGCCACCTGAAACGCAATGGCTGACATCCTGACTGAATTGCTCAACCGAGGTCCTATTGAAATCAAGTAGTTCTTTAGAGTAACTCCTGAGTAGTACTACTGAGTAACTTAGTCTGGATATCAGTCAATGAGAATTACTTCTGATGAAACATACATGTGATAGGACTGTAAATCTAGGAAATTAAACATCAAAGTCCTTGCATTTTGTTTTCTGCTTCTAACAATTCATCCTCCTTTGGCTCTCCAGACTTTGAAAGCCTTTGGATCTGTCTAGCAGGGAAAATATTCCTACCAAGGGAAACTAAAAGGGGAACTAAAAGAAACTAAATTGAATCAAATATGTTTGATTTGAAAAACCTGTTGGGGATTTTTTTTTTTTTTTAGGCGCTGTAACTGATTACTTATTGTTGGAAGTGTTAGTGTTAAACTACATTTCCAATTATGAAACTTAATGATGTCTCTCATGTAAAGAGAAATGCTTATTTTGTTTTGTTGTCACATGTAGCTTTATCAAAATATAATTTTCACACATAGCACTTCCCTGCCATACAACGTTGTCCCTTGCATCTGTCAGTGATCAGACAGATTTCTAGTAAAAGCAGATAAAAGCCATTCCTGAGCAAACTCAAACAAGATGTATTTTGCTAGAGGCTTTGAAGGGAGGCCAGGTAATATACCTCTAAAGATGTAAAAGACTCGTAAAAACTGTCTACCTGCCTAAATCTGCTAAGGTCTGCTTGCCATATGTACAGACTGCAGCTTTCATACAAATAAAAGCTTTATAAAGTGCAAGAGAAATATTCTGTTTTGATCTTAATACAACTACAATAACCATGGCAAGTCAATAGGCACCCCCAGCCAGTTGTTTTTCATAACTGGGACCAGAACTAATGGTTCCATCTTTTTGTCTACAAAACATTAAGGGGGAAATGGGTACATCTGACTGCCCAGTATGGCTACAGGAGATTATTATTTTTTTCCACAAAGCAGAGGGTGTGTTTGTGTTTGTGTGTGTGTTAAAAATGATTATATAGGCATTTCAGTATGTACATAATGATTCATTCCCACAGTAATCATAAGAGCCAGATTATCATTCCTCCATTTACTGATGGGGATCTAAGGCCCAGATGAACTTGCTTAAGACCACCTGATGTGCAGCCTCTGTGTATACAGTAGTGAAGATATCCAGGTCTGAGTGTGACTGGCAAAGGGAATTATTCAACCCCATGGATTCCTCTACAGATAGCTGCTCCTGTAAGGAATATGGGATTTTCCATCACTGTGTGATGTTGTCTTTATCTGTTAGAAGGAAAGAGGTCAAAAGAAAAAAAGGTTACTCCATAATATTAATATTTGACCAGAGTCTAGCTGGTGCACAACTGAAAGATGAGCAAATCATTCACCCTGCTTCACTCTGCACTAAATGGTCTCCCCACCCCATCCCCGGCATTCTCCTTGCTGGAACAATGAGGAATGAGGTAGAAGGCCCTCCTCACTCTTTCATGTTTTCAGTATTCTAATGAAATGAAGGGGTCAATATTGCCAGATCATCAGTTTGAAATCTTTTTCATTGCAACTCAGCACTCTTGGGTTTTGGCTCAGAGTGGAAGGATGGAAAAACTCCAGCCTTAGCCTAACTTCTTGGCCACTCGCTTTACACGCTTTACCTCAAGAATGCCCCTCCCAAGGCCTTGTGCAGCAGGGAGGGTGATTTGTCCCAGCCCCGCCTCTGCACAAGCCCCAGAAGACTGCCCATTGGTGGGCTTGTTGGAAGGGGCGGGGCTTAAGCGGCAGCTTGGCTGCTCCCCACCCCAAATATTCAGTTTGAGCCAGGCTTCCCCCTCCCTCCCATCCCTAGGCGCAGAGTGTCACGCCCTCGATCTCAGACAGCGAGGAGGAAGGGGAAGCTGTCAACTTTTCAGCCGATGCAGGGGTGTCTGAGGGGCAGAGCTCGGCTGTCAGTTTCCAAGAAACGGCTGAGGCAGATCAGGCTGATGGTTCAGAGCAGGCACAACAACCTGAAACAGCAGAAACCATGACGGACCAATCAGAAGAGGAGCTATGCAAGCAACCTCCACTGACTCCACAACAGTGGCATGTTACAAGACGAAGAACACAGCTAGAAACTATCAGGAGGAGTAAACGCCTCTTGCAGAGGGCTGATAAGCCTTGAATTCCTGCCAGCTGGGAGCTCTTGGCTTGTGCTAAAAATTACGTCACCAGCTTTCTATTCACTGCTGGAAAGCAACGTTTGTCAGCTTTCGTGTCGACAGCTTGCAGCCAAGCCTGATAAAGAAGAACTGTTCCGAGCTGTATCTTGTTCCTGCAGCTCCGTTTGGTACTGTGAACTTCCCTGCCAGGTGGCCAGATACTGACACAGAGCGGGCTTCGGATGGTCGTCCTGTTGGGGGCCGAGTAGGAATTTTTGGCTTCCAACAAAATTGGCATGTGTTGGGAGTTTTTTCGCCTACTCTGCTCTGCTTACCTAACCTTGTCTAGTTAGTTATGGTCACAATATTGTCAGGGACAGTGCGGGCTGGGTTGTCAGGAATGGGGATTGAACATCGGTGATCACCCTTGGGCATTTAATCTGGTGGATTGGTCAGATACTCCCTTGTGGTTTTTGCAGCCCAGGGATGCTGGTTGGCCATGAGACCAGCTTCAGTACTTCACAAATCCTAGGGCTCAGCGGTCTGGGAGCTGCGAAGGACTTGAAGTGTCCAGACCCCTCCGGGGTTGGTTATGAAGGGATAGGAGCGGGTTGCTTACCTGCTTCTTTTCTGAGTCAGGGTGTGTCGCCCAATTAGGACACTGGCTAAGACTGTGAGGTCTGAACCCGGTCTTTGGTACGCCCGCACTGTCAAGGGGGGTGGAGTGTTTTCCCTCCTTCTGTCCGCTGCTCAACTAACTAATTTCAATAAAGTTGTGGCCCATTATCCCAACACTTGGTGTCTGTGTCTTCTTGGGGCTTGGGTCTGGTGACAAAGCACTTTTGAGGAACGCTACCACAAACCCCATCAACTTCTCATCTCAGACAAGAGCAACCTTTGGCCTACTCTCTATGCCTCACACTCAACCTAAAGGTTGCAAGATTTCCCCATTTCAGTTACCTTTAAAGTTCTGTCTTGTCTTCTCTACTCTACTTCCTCACTGCTGCTGCCAGTGGCAATAGCCTTCAGATTACCTAAGGAAGCCCCCTCACCATACTTGCTGTTTCTATGCATGCAGTTGCAGAGGGAAAGAGAATACAGCAAGTAGCAACCTGGGATAAAAAATATACAAGATCAGGGAACACCCACCTCCTATTTAGTCATCCAGCACATTTCCCCATCATTTTTGCTGGAGACTCACAAGTGTTCTAGGAATTGCCTCCACATGGGTAAAGACACCCTACCCCCCCCTTTTTTTTTACTCAAAGGGCCACAACCTTTACTAACAAGAAATCAGTAAAACTGCAAGGGGTATAAATCTCCACGCCCCGTTCCCAGATTACGCAGGCACTAATTTAAGGCAGGGTTTCAGGATGGATAATTATTTCCTCTAGCTGGATCAACGTAAGCGTCAAGGTAACTTGTTATGGCGTAGCTAACAAATAAACTTTGTTTGTTTGAGTTCTAGCTTGCTTTATACATCTCTAATTTGATTGCTAACTATTTTGGGAACAGCATGATAGCATTTCATTACATCTAATCCCATGTTCGATGAGCAGCTTTGCCCATCCAGCTTGGTGAAGTATAAGGCTGGGGGTGGCTTGATGGATGTGGGGTCAGGGAGAAGTTTGTGCAGGGCCAAGAAACCAACCTCATCCCTCCCTAGGCTTCGGTTGGTACCACTGCTTTCAATTAGAAGTTCCAATACATCTCCCTCCTGTGTCAAGTCTCAACTGACTGAATCCTCCTTACCTTTTCAAATGTGCCTTAGGATACTCACCAATAAATTCTTGCTACATCTTCCTTAGCTGCTCTGTACCTGCCACTATGATGTAAATAAGTCTAACAATAGAGAGAAAAATGGAGCAAGAGAAAAAATGCCATCAGTCAATGATCCAGGAAGCCAAAAATTATTACTTAGTCCCCTTAAGGATGACCAGCATAACCCGTCCTGTTTTGATGGGAGGGACTGATAGATGCTGCCAAATGAACACAGAAAGAGGAGGATTCATCTAATGTCTCCTAAGCCCCTCCCTGATCCCACTTCCATTAAGATACCCCCAGTCTTGTTCTTCAACCAAACTGGGTGGGCAAAGCTACTACCCCAACATGGGATTGGATGAGATGAAATACTATCATGTTGTTCCCAAAATAGTTGGCAGTTAAATTAGACCTATACAAAGCAAGCTAGAAGTAATAATAATAATAATAATAATAATAATAATAATAATAATAATAAGAAGAAGAAGAAGAAGAAGAAGAAGAGTCAGTGAAAAACAACTGGAGAAAATAACTAAATACAAGGACCTTCAGATTGAAATTAAGCGGCTCTGGAAAAAGAAAACAGTAGTGGTGCCAATAGTGGTTGGTGCCCTTGGTACAGTACCAAAAGAATTATTTTTGTACATCTGGCAGCACAAAAAGAAGTTATCCTCCTGTAGCTAGGAAGAGTAATTGGAGAAAGACATCCTGGGATTATTTAAGAAACTATTGCTTCCAAAACTACCTCAGTGCAATAAGTCATTGATAGACTTCCATTTAACTCCAGCTTTTTCTTCCCTCCTCCTTTTGGCTCTCACACATGGGCTTTATTTACTCTTTGTGGATAAGAGATCTCACATTTTGAACTGAGGTGGCCTAGATAACTGCCTGTGCTCCTGATCACTGTATATCTTATTGACACTGCTCTGTTTTTGACTGGGACTCTGGTAATCCCTGTGACTTGTTCTACCTTTCCTCTACTTACTGCTGACATTAGTGCTAAAATTCAGCTTGGTTTTCACCTAGTCCTGCAAATACTTAGTCTTGCTCAACCCTGGAACCATCTCACAGGAAGGTACATTATAATGCAAGCATAGTGACGGTTCTGTCAAATCCAGCCTCCTTTCAACTCAGAAAACCTGCTTTCTGTTTGTATTCAAATGATCCCCCTCTCAAGTTGGAGAGAAGTACTTTAATGGATGGTTAAGTATATGTTTGATACCACTGCGTTTCAATGGGGGCATGAACGTGTTTAATTATTTTTTGAAAGGGTGCACTTTTTGAATGAAGGGATAAATGATGCTTTTGCTTCATGTGCAGCTCTGATTTTACCTGGGTAGGCCTCTCCCCTATAAGACCAAAGTGAACTCTCTATTTAGTTTTCTGCTTGCAGTCAAAGAAGTCCCTGGATTTAATGTGACAGCAGTGCAGCCATCTCCATTAGATTATGCCACAGGACTTACTTTAGTTTATAACCCTGCATCTGACACTGTTTCTATAAGTTACGGCTGTGTGGAATGGTGTAAAAGTGTATGATTTTCATGATAGTATTAGCTTTACTGAGCTAATTTAGCATTATGAAGCAAGCCAAAGGCAACAATAAAAGAGCACATTATTTTCTGCCAGAAGAAAATTCAGCTCTGCCTACATGGACAGTGCTGCTAACCTGCATGTATTGCCAAATTTGGGTCTATATCTAATATAGGCAATACTGGAATTCATGACATATACAAAGTCAACACCAATTTTCCAATCGGAGGCATATTATTAGACTATATTTTTGAATATAAATGTCCACATTCCACAAAACTCTGTCATACTTGTGAAGTTTTATTGCATCGCTTGGGAGTAGGGGCAAACCCTATCACCCAAATTGCACCTGAATGCTTATTCCCTGCAGTCCTTCCAGCATTTGGGTAGTCACAGGGTCATACTGATGTCTGCTGAGTACCGTGCTCAAGAGCCTGTAGTAGATGCTCTTGTTGTGCTTGTAGATGCTCTTTATATGCCATATCCATTTACTTCATTTTGCATGCTTTTTATGGTTGAACAATTTAAGCTTTTTGTGGGGAGTATATGATTTGTGATTTGCAATGAGCCAGTGTGAGGTAGGGGAAATGATACGGAACTGGGAAGACCTGTGTTCAAATCTTTGCTTGGCTATGAATCTCATTATGTGAAGTCAGTGCCGCACCTAGGTAATTTTGGCGCCTCAACCACCCCCACCGTGAGCCCCCCTACCATGAGGCCCCCCTGCAAGGCCCCCCTCATAAAAACAACTCCCTACATTTTGGGGGGCCTCCTACCATCAACCGCCCCTCCCCAGCCCCAGTGAATTGCTGATTTCCCCCATAATTTTAGCTGCCATGTGCGTGGCCGGATGGGTGGGGAGTGAGCCGAGCAGTCCTCCCCTCCATCTGGTGGTGACAGCAGCGGGCAAAGTGGCCGCTGTCATGGGCTTGCAATGATCTATTCCAACTGTGCAGGTGTGCTGGAGCACCTCACAGTTCTCAAGGGCCGCTGGGCTGAATGGACAGGGCCAGCAGCTCCTCTACCCACTACTGTGGTATGGCGGGGGGAGGCCTGCTTAGCTCACGGTCCCCCCAGCCCCAGCTGCACACATGGCAAAACATCAGTGATTTGGTGTGGTGTGGCAGCAGCGGGGAGGACATGGGTTGGCGGCAGGAGACCCCTCTAGAGAATTGGAGGCCCCCCTAGACCTTGGAGGCCACAGACCAGTTCCTCAAGGTCCAAGAGTAAGAGTGCCTCTGTGTGAAGTCGGATCAGTCACTACCTGCCTCAAGAACAGGATTAGGTAGGGTGAGGAGGAGAGACTATATATGACTCCTTGGCCAAATTATAATAATAATTCATATTTTTCTTTGTAATGGAATCAGAGCTGATGAATCCCAAAGCTGTCTTGAATGCCCCTCTGATCAGAAGGAGCAGCTATTTGGTACAGCACAACTTTGCAAATAGGCCTACACAAATTACTGAGGTTGAGGTTGTGTTGTCAAGTCGGTGTCGACTCCTGGTGACCACAGAGCCATGTGGTTTTCTTAGCCCACCAAAAATAAAAAATAAAAATAAAAATCACTAGCCCACCTATCTTCATATATCAATATTAGCCATTAATGGTACCTTGACAATCAAAAAGAAGAGAAAAAAGCCAAATGTTCATGCAGTGTACCAAAGTTTCCCTGCATAGTTGCACAGAAGCAGTTTTTACCCCAGATAACCAGGGTTATTTAAAATTCTGGGTTATAAAGTCCATGCAGCTGCCAAAAATTATTCAGATTTACAACCAGGGCATAATCAATCAATAAAATGATTCATTTTAATCGATAAAACAATTACTTTAATCAGTTACTTGTATTTCTATGTAAATTTAATGCACACAACACAACTACTCAGCTTGCAAGCCTAAGTCTGGATTGTACACTTAAGTTGCTAGCAAAGAACTAGATCTTGAGACTTCCTTTGTTTTCACGAATTGCAAAGCAATGCAGTGCACAACAGGATGGTCTTCCCTAAGTATTTTTTTCCCCAGGAGGAAAAATGGGGTTCGTTTTCCCAAGAATGACTAAAGCAAAGTGTTCTGTTGATTCTGGTCATGCCTGTCTTCAGCTCAGGGACATGAAGTAAAAAAGGAAATTTGGAACCACAAACAAAGGGACTACAGTGAAACAGAAACCTTATTGAAAAGGAATCTGTCTATTGGCCCACACAACTCAGAGGTACCAACAGGATTTTGGGGCCCATTTGACTCACTCCCGGAGATACTCTTACTTGTGGGTTTCTGGGCCAAAGTCCAGGGCCTCCAAACCCCCTGGAGGCCCCCGAATCCTCTTTAGTCTGTCCTGGGTGGTATGGTCACCGCACCATGCTGCAGCCGCCTGTGACTGTGACCTGTGCCAGGCAGCTGAGCGTGACCTCTGCTTTAGAGATAGAGGGGGGAGTGGGGAAAGCAATATGTGGGATGAGAATATGTTATTGGAATGCATGTTGAAATGTTTCTGCTAGTGCATATTTGCATAAATTACCTGTTTTATATTCTTACATACAGTGGTCCCTCGACTTATGAACTACTCGACATCCGAATTTTTCGACTTACGAAAGGAAAAAGTGGCCGCACGCTTACGAATTTTTCGACATCCGAACGGAAAACCGTTGGCGGTTTTAGATGCGGTTTCCTCAACTTACGAATTTTAGATGCGGTTTCCTCGACTTACGAATTTTGATAATGTGGTCGTTGCCCCATGGCGAGCAATGCTCCGCAGGAGTTTGCAGAGTTTGCGGAGTTTGCATTTTGCATGCCTTTAAAGTGCACTTGATAAAGAGTTTTGCACATAAAACTGGGTGTCTGGGTCTTTTTCCTAGGCTCCGGAACGAATTAATCCGTTTCCAATGCATTCCTATGGGAAACCGTTTTTCGACTTACGAACTTTTCGACCTACGAATGTGCATTCGGAACGGATTAACTTCGTAAGTCGAGGGACCACTGTACTTGTGAGTTCAGTTGCTGTTTGTGCCCTCAAGAGCCCAAGAGTTAAAAATACCGCATTTGTCATGGTGTGTGTGTGTGTAGGGGGATGATCCTTAAATTGCAGCAGGGGCTCCAAAGGCCTTTAGGCCCAGGCTCCAAAATTACCTAGGTGCACCTCTGCTCTCCCCCCACAACAATTTATGGCAATTGTGCGGTGGGCTGTTGCTCCCCTCCAGCATGAAAAGCACCTCTTTCTCTGCTTCAGCATCCTGCTCTTTCTTTGAAAAAGAGCTGTGGAGTGGAAGTGCACTGAGGCCATTCAAACACTGACCTAGAGGGTCTCTGCAGTGATGCTGAAGGCCAATTCTCTGCTGGCCTCTTTGCAGTGGTAGCAGTGAGAAGTGTAAATAGGCAGGTTGGTACCTCCCCTGCTGGGCACCTCACCCCTGCAAATTTGGCAAAGAGGCACCTTTTAACATGGTGATTCTCTTTATTGAGCAGGGGGAGAGTAACTGGCCCTATCCACCTCCAGCACAGTACCTCCAATGACTGTTGCTGGTGTCTATCTGATGTTGCATTTTAGACTATGAGTCCTTTGGGCACAGCGGTCCATCTTATTTGTTTGTTATTTCTCTGTGTAAACTGCCCTGAGCCATTTTTGGAAGGGCGGTATAGAAATGAAATAAATAAACAAACAAATAATACAGGAGGTTCCATCACCCCCGACCCCTTTAACAGCCCTGCCAGCATTGCCAATAAATACAAATAGCAGAGGCATGCTATACATTTTCATTTGTGGTAGTGGATTGGCACCCTGCTCCTTACCTACACACCTAGAAATGTGACTGGGAAGGCATGAAGGAAAGTGCTTCATCTAGCAACTATGCTCAGGACGTTTTCAGGAAGTCTGTCTCATACAGTTTGAAACCCATACAGGAAATCAGAGAGAGAAGCCTTATTAAAACATGTGTCTCCCCCCCACCCCACTTTCAGAGGATTCAAGAAATACATGTCCTATACACAACATTTGTACAGTTGCCATTTTTGACATAGCCCACAAACTTCACAGAATCCCTTACTTACTTAAGGAAGAGGAACTACAGAAAAAAATCATTTCTGTCCTTCCCCGTACACTATGAAAGGGATCACATTTAGAGTTCATGTTTTTCCAAGTCGTGGAGATGATTTTTATTTAAACTATTTGCTCACTAATCTTATGTCAGATGTTATTCATATTGTGGCCAAATATTGTTGTATAATATGCCAAATGCATATAAATGTAGTCTGATTTATATGATTATCTTCTTGTTGTTGTTGTTATTGTTTTCTTATTTGTTTTATATTGTTGTATTGCTGGTCTACAACCAAAATAAAATTTTACTTTACGTTACTTTACAAGTTCGTGTCTCTCCTTTAGACCTTGGAGAGATCTTTTAATTCTCACAAACACATGCCAGAAGGACACCTTGTAAGGTTCTTTATCAAAAGCTTAGCTGTAGCGGTATAGATTTACTGTACATTGTATTAATAGGTGCATGGGACTTTCCCAATTTTCTGCAAGAGATCTGATTTAATATCATTGTTGGGAAGCACGAACGAGATGCACACACTGTGATTCTTGTAGGCACTCAGAAATAAAAACAGCAGGGAGTCAGACTTTTTTAAAAAAGGATTATTTGGCAAGACAGTACAAATCCAAGAGAATCAGACGTAAAAAATCCTTTTGCAACTAAAACACAGCACCATAAGCATGCTGTTAATAAACACATGTTTTCTTTTGCAGCGAATTGACTTTTCAAATATGCACAATGAAAACAGCTGCATTGCATTGTTTGGGATTGTATGTAATCTGTTCTTTGCTTGCTTCCTGACAGCTCACCATGGGTGAATACTCCTATGTATTTGCATCACACCATGTAATTGGTCATTTGCACCTCAATGTGTTAATTGCTTCAATTTTTTTTTTAAAGGTTATTTGAGGATGATATCTGATTATGTGGAAATTCTGTTTCTGTTTTTTGATATGTGGTAGCTTTTCAGATTTGCAAGCCATCAGTTGATGCTGTAGTTACAGAATGATAAACATGCACATCTGAAAATATGCTCTGTACTTTCATTGCATCTGTGATTAGAACATCATGTTCTGCTGGCCATTAGAGATTAAGGATCAGCTCTCCTTATATTTGCATAGCCTTGTTTTGCAAAGTGTGTAAACAAGTCAGAGAGCCAGGCCAGTCCCATCTCCTCAGCAAGCCTATTGATAATAATACCCACATTTATAAACATGTGTTTGTCACGTTCATACCTAGGGATATGCTGATAAAACTGAATCTCAAGTAAAAGAATAATGTTTTCTGTTCTGGTTTTATTGAAAAGATGGCATCAAGGCATGGTTCTCAAAGTGGTCTATCATGGGAGGGGAATCATCACAAATGGAGCGGCGGGGGGGGACACCAAGTTCTATAAATATTTATATTTTGAATCCGCTAACATGTGTAAGCCTGGAAATCTTTTTGTTCTTCTTGTTAAGCTCTGTTCTTGCATGCAGGTCATACTCCTTCTAGCCCTCACTGTTTCTTCCTTTCCCTCATCTTCCCCCTCAGGGCTAGATTAAGTGAAATGCTACCACCTGTGCTGCAGTTCTAAGAGTAGGAACACTAAAGCTGCTTTTGTAGATGTTACCAGTAATGGAACCCACCCCCTCTACACACACCAATATTTTTTTTTTAAGTGACTGTGAATATTGTAACCTTTGTGTCAAGGGCCAGATTCAACCCTCTAATACTACAGGCTCAAGACACCAACCAGGAACCTGGAAACCCAATTTATATGTCTGGGAAAATGCTTTCCCACTCATACCTGGGTTATAAAATCATTTACTTTGATTCATATATAAAGAAAGGAACAACAATATGAAAAACTAACAATTGTGTTAAAACAATGGTACTCCATGAGTTCAGGATAGCTGATACCCTGTGGACCACTTATACCCTTCAATAAGGGATCTCACAAAGATGCTGCAAAAGAGGAGACCACATACTTTTACATTTACATTTTTTAAAAATATCCTGCTCTTCCTCCAAGGAGCCCAGAGTGATGTACTACATACTTGAGTTTCTCTTTCACAACAACCCTGTGAAGTAGGTTAGGCTAAGAGAGAAGTGACTGGCCCAGAGTCACCCAGCAAATATCATGGCTGAATGGGGATTTAACTCGGGTCTCCCCGGTCCTACTTCAGCACTCTAACCCCTACACCACGCTGGGTCTTTTTGATTCCTTTACTTTTCAAATGTCCATTTGGAGCCAGTTCAGGTGACCTTGTTCCCTTGATACAGCCCATGGTGTGGAGGGGAGAAAGCATATGCTATCCCATCCTACCCAACTGGAACACTGCCCCAACCTTTGTTGCCCCGCACCGAATGTGCAAATGCTGCCTATGTGCATGAAATCCAAAATGCATAGCCTAACATTCTGTGGTTAATTTTAGAGACATTATTAAGAAAATCAACCCCACAAGTTTTAGCTTTTGTGCAGGAATGGCAAAGAGCAGGATTGTCCACTCTGCCTTAGCTGACTAGCAGCCATGTGAATACAGTATCTTCATCTTTCAGAGGTCAGCTCTAAAATCCACAGGCCTTGTAAAAAAGGCCTAGTTTCAAGCAGCAACAAACTATGATTCAGAGGAGTTTTGTGGAAGCATTTCCTCCACATCCAGCTCCTATTTAATACTTCTTACAAATAATTGAGATAGAATTCAAGGTTAGGCAACTGCACTTGTGCAAATGAGGGTAGTACGCCAAATGAGACATGGAGGCTCTTCTCATGATCGGTGAGAAGAGCCTGGGGAGGGTTAGCGGGGAGAGCGGGCTTAGCCCGCTCTCCCCGCACACAAGCAGGCAGTCTGCTCTGGGCAGCTGAAGAAGCCGCCCACACGACTGCCGGCTCCATTATGGAGCAGCAGGGGGCTGGGAGGATCAGGGGCTGTGCAGCCCCTGGAAGCTCCAGCATGCCCTGTGCAAGTGCGCAAGGCATGCTGGAGAGAACCCCGAGCCGGGAGACTGCTTTTCAGCCTCCCAGTCAGGAGTCTACTTGTGAGTTGCCACGGCGCAGAGCTGCACCGCGGCAACTCATGATTGAGAAGCCCGGGTTAGCAGAATGCTCGCTCTGCTAACCTGGGCTTAGGGGAGGGCTACTTAAGCGGATGACCCACTTAAGAATCCCCAGGCTCGCAGCCAAGCCTGGTGGTTCTCACGTTGGTAACGGAGGCTGGCCCGATTTCCTACCAGCGTGTGAATAGCCTCATGGTATGCTTACTATATACTCATGGTGTGAGCCCTTTCTCATGATCAGTGAGGGTGGGCAGTGGGGAAGACTGCTGAAACTTACCTTCCTGGTAGACAACCTCTCAGTCCTTGCTGGCGACATCACTGCATGCCCAGCCGGTCACCGGGTGCTCCAGGCAGTGTGCAGGTTTGGGGGCCGGGTCATGTTGTCCCAGCCCTAGGAAATCTCACAATGCCCTGTGCAAGTGCGTGGTGCACTATGGGTATCCCCACAACAACAGGTTGGTGCCTGTCACTGCTACAGCACCAGCTAAAAGCAGCCGGCACTGCACACGATCCAAAAAATTGGGCTAAGGGAGTGCTCAACTTTGTTTAAGAGGTGGGCTCCACAGGCTTGGCAGCCTTAGCCCAGTCTTGGTTACACATGAGAACATCCTCTGTATATGCTTCCTTGGGGAAAGTGAGACACAGCACAAGTGCTAAAAGAACAATTCTGCTTTGAATAATTTACTGTTGTCTGTGTTTAGGGAGGAGGAATTCCCGAATTAACCTTCATGCCCTCTCACACTAAATTACAGGCATGGGCATTGCCTCAGAGTTGGGGAGGAGGGAAGTATATTCACTCCACTCCTTCACCTATCAGTAGGAATAAAGATCCGTACTCCTCCCTGGGAGCCCACCAGACCAACAACCCCCGTCCCTGCTGATCATCTCATCTTCGGCAGCCCCTGCTTAAATAGAGCCCTACATTTAGGACACTCCTCCCCGCTTCCAGCTTGCTCCTTCTCCCCCAGCCAGGCAAGTGGACTGGGCACCCAGTCTCTGGCCTCCCAAGGGGCCTTTTCCTCCAACTCCACCCCACTTGCTAGCATTTCCACATAGGGCTGCAGCTGTGGGGCTGACATCATCACTATTCCATCTCCACCACTCTGCTGCCTCTCAGGCTGCACCCGCCCATCCCCCAGCAGCCATCACCCGCCTCTCTGAGCCCTTCCTATCTTCTGGGAGGAAATTGCTGGGGTTGTCCTGGCAACCGGAGCCTCCTGCCTCTCTCAGCACATCACCGTTTGACCAGGTAAAAAACCCTGGTTCATGGAGAAGGGTGGGGAAGCCTGACAACTGTATATATCAAAATCAGTACAATCAAACATTTAAATAAACTCACTCAGCTATACAAATAGGATGAATATTTACTATATACCGCTTTTCAACAAAAGTTCCCAAAGCAGTTTACACACACACAACCAACCAACCAATCAACCAACAAATATTTATATACCGCTTTTCAACAAAAGTTTCCAAAGCAGTTTGCATAGAGAATGAACGAATGAATGAATGATAAAGATGGATATCTGTCCCCAGAGGGTTCACAATGTAAAAAGAAACATAAGATAGACACCAGCAACAGTCACTGGAGAGGTACTGTGCTGGGGGTAGACACACACACACACACACACACACACACACACTTCTTTGTGCCTCCAAAGGGCTCACAATCTAAAAAAGAAACATAAGATACACACCTGTAACAGGCACTGGAAGGATGCTGTGCTGGGGACGGATAGGGCCAGTTACTCTTCCGCTGCTAAATAAAGAGAATCACCACAAAGGTGCCTCTTTGCTCAGTTAAGCAGGGGACCAACTATGCAGATTAAAGGTTATTGACAGTTTCCCATCACCTAGCTGGCAAGGCTTGAGGGGGCCTTTGGCAAAGTATACTCCAGGCAGTGCCCTTCTGTGTGGCTGGGGCATTGTTCAACTGGTGGAGTTTACTTTAGCACTGTCAGTTGAGTTTCTCCTGGCCGCTGTAGGAAACAGCAGCAGCAAAGCTCTTCATCCAATTCCTCCTCACAATGTAGGAGCCTCGGAGGCAAACTCCAATTTGCAGATCTGCTACTGAAAATGAAGGGCAAATTCTCAGCACTCCCAAAGCAATCTCCTGAGTTCAAACTCAGAAAAGTGCACCCCCTTCCCTCCAAACACACCCTTAACTTAGCCCTCTGGCAGTGGGAGCAGCAGCAGCAAATAGAGGAGAGGGGATTCTTTCCTTTCTCTCTCCTGCCCTACTACCCTGGCATGTGGCATTCCAGGAGCAAAGTGCAGTGTGTGACCCTTGCAAGGAAGAAAAAGCCACCCACCAACCGCCCCCTGGCATTTCAGAACAGGACTTTATAGGCCTGATGGGGGAAATGGACATTTCCATGTGATGACACAGAAACTACCGGTACATTCAGCAGCATTCTAGCAATCCATTCTTCTTATTTACTTACTTGTGTTATTATTTTATTTTATTTTATTTAACATATTTATATACCACCCAAAACGTACGTCTCTGGGCAAAAGATAGGCACGTAAGCAATCCTCTTGCAGAAGCTAGAGGGAATGTTGGATCATAAAACCATTTGATTTTACAGAGCAGAGAAGGCATGGAACAAGTCTCTAACCTATTAAGGGATTTGTGGATGGATCAGCTCCTAAGTGGAAACTCACCTCTGTTTGTGCAGGTAAATGAAGAGGTAATGGGAAATGGATTTGAGTCTGCAGACTGTGTAGTTAACGATTCAATTTGAACATCAAAAGGTCTCACAACAGAAGGTAGATCAGACTTCTTAAGTGGTTATGCCTGAGCTAAAGTGGTTTAATTGTTAACAGACTGGACAAAGTCATAGGTTTTAGACTTTAGAGTCTTTATTCAGCATTTTGATAATGAGAACAATGTCAGGGCAGACAACTGCCCTACAACCTTATAATTTCGCTTAACCTTTTGGGCATGCCCTGCATTACTAGATAATTCTTTTGAAGACTGCACATCACAGAACACTCCTATAAAGCAGACAGGTGACATTTTAGGATAGCAGCACTAGCTTAGAGTGAGGTGGGGGTGGGCAGATTTCAGATGAAATCTTGAAGTTCAGGCTTCAGGTGTATTGCTTTGATGTCCAAAATACGTGCATGCTGTCTTGCAACAGCTGTCCATCTATCAAGAAAAGGGCCGGTGACTGCGGCATGCATAGCCACTGAGTACTGTACACAAATGTTAGCCTGTAATCACATATTTAGAACCTCCAATCACTTCTGATCACTGCTTAAAACCTTCTCATGTCACAGCCTCTGTGTTATTTCATGGCCTTTTCCAGTTATCATAACTACCCTATGTTAAAGTGCCACATCAAGTCCAATAGACTTTGCTTTCTTTTTCCATATGGCCGCATAATATATCAATCCAAATTTAGACACAGCATAGCAAACTCCTGCTTGATCACTGTAGCCCAGGGGATTTCAAGCTGTCATGGTGACCCTTAGTCAGTCTGTTCCAGCTTCCCTACAACAAAACCAAGACCCACACATTACCTGGCAACATTCAGTGTTGTTCCAGGCCTAGCATTAGTCAAAGCAAAGCCAAAAAAAAGGTGGGTGGGTGGAAGGGAGGGGATTAGATCCATGGAGGCCCAGAACGTTCTTTACAGTCCACAGTTAGGAAAGCCAAAAGCAAATAAAAGTGTCTACACAGTTTAGATACACAAGTGAAGGAATGCACAGCCCTCTCAGTTACCCAGAAACTGAAGTACATTATCCAGATGGTGTTTTTTTAAAACATACTGACTCTTTTGCCTCTCAACCATTTTTTTAAAAACTCAGTGTCACTAAATCTGTTTAAATAAATTTCATTTGCTGATCAACCATGGGTGCCCCCCTTCTAAGAAAGGTGGAAATCCTATTGGGTTGGCAGCACACTGCCTGCCCATTTAAGACAAAGGAAACAGCTCTTTATCTGCAACTGCTCACAACATATGAACAGTTTCCTTTGCTAGAGCTTTACAACGGATAGGGAGAAAGAGAAGTATTTCTAACAGGCTTATTTGAAGGTGCCCCCCACCAAAAACAGAAGTAGGGGAGAAGAGAACGTAAGTACATATCCCTCCCTCATCTCCCTCATATTCTTGGGAAAGGCTGTTTGGACAGTTAAATAGTTGACCATTACAGCTGAGACCTATCCTAATAAACTATCTAATAAATGGACAATAAGCTCCCTAAATACTGTAAACAGCCAACAAAAACAGTATGAAGATAGAAGGTCAGCAGGGGAAGGGGCACTGCCCAGTGTATTGCACAGAGTGCCACATGTACGACTATTTGCCCCATGGGCAGAAGTCATGGGTGTGTGCTCGGTGCAAGGAGCTCCTGGCTCTCAGGGAACAAATCCGTTCCCTTGAGACCAAGGTAGCGGATCTGGAGAAGCTCAGAGAGACAGAGAGGCATGTGGATGAGACCTTCAGGGCTGTGATAGAGGCATCCCACTCCAGGGCTGGTAGCTCCTCTGCTGTCAGGGAGACTAAAGGTCTTGGGCAAGGAGGACATTGGTCTGAGGAAGAGGGAAATAGCAATAGCAATAGCACTTACATTTATATACCGCTCTATAGCCGAAGCTCTCTAAGCGGTTTACAATTATTTAGCATATTGCCCCCAAGATTCTGGGTACTCATTTTACCGACCTTGGAAGGATGGAAGGCTGAGTCAACCTTGAGCCCCTGGTCAGGATCGAACTTGTAACCTTCTGGTTACAGGGCGGCAGTTTTACCACTGCGCCACCAGGGGCTCTAAATGCTCCTTTAGAAGGGACCCCTTCCGTGGATGATGAGCCCATATCTTCTCGCACAGGGGATACTCCTCTGGGGGGTGGGGGGGCCTCCTTGTAGTTGGTGATTCAGTCATTAGAGGGATAGAAAGATGGGTTTGTGACCCGCGTGTTGACCACACAGTGACTTGCCTGCCTGGTGCGAAGGTTGCGGACATTACGCAGCATCTAGACAGGCTCCTAGGCAGTGCTTGGGAGGAGACAGCTGTCGTGGTGCATGTCGGCACCAGCAATGTGGGGAAATGCAGTCGGAAGGTCCTGGAAGCCAAATTTAGGCTGATAGGTAGCATTTTGAAGTCTAGGACCCCCAAGGTAGCATTCTCAGAAATGCTACCTGTTCCACGCATAAGTACAGTGAGACAGGCAGAGATGAGGGGTTTCAATGTGTGGATGAGACGTTGGTGCTGGGAGGAGGGGTTTAGATTTGTTAGGCACTGGGACACATTTTGGGGCAAGCAAGGCCTGTACAAAAGGGACGGGCTGCACTTGAACCAAGATGGAACCAGACTGCTGGCAGTTAAAATCAAAAAGGTTGCAGAGCAGCTTTTAAAATGACACCTGGGGAACAGCCGATGGGAGCTGGCAGTATCTGGTTTGGAAAAAGCCATCCTTTAAAGTGTGAGGCTGCAAAGAATTCAGATAAAACAGAAGGGGACAGAGCAGAACCGCACAAAGAGCAGACGGGAGCCTGTGCCAGCAGGTCAAAGAGTCAAAAGAATAGCATACATCAGGGGAGAGATTCAGCATATAGGTGCTTATATGCCAATGCCAGAAGCCTCCGAGCCAAGATGGGTGAGCTGGAGTGCTTTGTTGCTAACGCAGAAATAGATATAGTGGGCATAACAGAAACATGGTGGAACAGTGAGAACTGGTGGGACACTGTTATCCCTGGGTATAAACTCTATAGAAAGGACTGGGAGGGGCACCATGGAGGAGGGGTAGCACTGTATGCTAAAGAAGGGATAGAATCTAACAAGCTAGAAAACCTAGGTGGACTGGAGTCCTCCACAGAAACCCTGTGGGTGACTATAGAAGGCCAGAAAGGGAACGTGCTACTGGTGACGTGCTATCACCCTCCGGATCATAATGCCGACAGTGACTGGGAGTTGCAGGAGGAAATCAGGGAGGTGTAAAGGAGAGGCAGGGCTGTAATTATGGGTGATTTCAATTACCCACACATAGACTGGGTAAATTCACATTCAAGTCAGGACAAAGAGGTCAAATTTCTAGATACGTTAAATGACTGTGCCCTAGAACAGTTGGTCATGGAACCAACCAGAGAGAAGGCGACCTTGGATCTAATTCTGAGTGACACCCAGGACCTGGTGTATGACGTCAGTGTCATCGACCCTTTAGGGAACAGTGACCACAGTGCCATCAAATTCAGTATACCTGCGGGGAGAGAATCACCAAGGATGTCTAACACAGACATTTTGAATTTCAGAAGAGAAAACTTCTCCAAAATGAGGAGTATGGTGAAAAGAAAGCTGAGGGGGGAAATCAGGAGAGTCACTTCACTCCAGAGTGCATGGAGTTTACTCAAAACCACAATACTAGAAGCACAGTTAGATTGTATACCCAAAAGGAGGAAAGGTACCACTAAATCCAGGAGGATGCCAGCATGGCTAATGGGTACCGTCAAGGAAGCCATAAAAGGGAAGAAGACTTCCTTCCGAAATTGGAAGTCCTGTCCAAATGGAGAGAACAGAAATGAACACAAACTCTGGCAAAAGAAATGCAAGGTGACAATAAGGGGGGCAAAAAGAGAGTTTGAGGAACATTTAGCCAAAAGTATCAAGGGGAATAACAAAAACTTCTTTAAGTACATCAGAAGCAGGAAACCTGCCAGGGAGGCGGTTGGGCCATTAGACAATGAGGGAGTGAAAGGGATTATTAAGGAGGATATGGAGGTTGCAGAGAAACTGAATGAGTTCTTTGCGTCTGTCTTCACGGCAGAGGATACTGAGCATATACCTGTTCCTGAACCAGGCTTTTTAGGGATGGAGGCTAGTGAGCTGAGTCACATAGAAGTGACAAGGGATGATGTTCTAAACTGTCTGGAAAAACTGAAAGCTAACAAATCACCAGGGCCGGATGGCATCCATCCAAGTGTCCTCAAAGAACTCAAATGTGAAATTGCTGACCTCCTTGCTAAAATATTTAACTTATCCCTGAAATGGGGCTCTGTACCAGAGGACTGGAGAGTTGCAAATGTAATACTGATTTTCAAGAAGGGATCCAGGGGCGATCCGGGAAATTACAGGCCGGTTAGCCTAACATCCGTTCCAGGCAAATTGATGGAAAGCATCCTCAAGGATAAAATTGTAAAGCACATAGAAGAACAGGCCTTCCTGGGAGTGAGCCAGCATGGCTTCCGCAAAGGTAAATCTTGCCTCACCAACCTTTTGGAGTTCTTTGAGAGTGTCAACGAGTGTGTGGATCAAGGTGATCCAGTTGACATAGTCTACCTGGGTTTCCAAAAAGCTTTTGACATAGTTCCTCATCAAAGACTCCTGAGGAAACTTAGCTGTCATGGGATAAGGGGACAAGTACATGTGTGGATTGCTAACTGGTTGAAAGACAGGAAACAGAGGGTAAGTATAAATGGAGAGTTTTCACAATGGAGAGAAGTAAGAAGTGGGGTCCCCCAGGGATCTGTACTGGGACCGGTGCTTTTAAATTTATTCATAAATGATGTAAAAGCAGGGGTAAGCAGCGATGTGGCCAAATTTGCAGATGATACCAAACTCTTCCGGGTAGTGAAATCCAAAACGGATTGTGAGCAGCTCCAAAAGGATCTCTCCAAACTGGGGGAGTGGGCGACAAAATGGCAAATGCGGTTCAATGTTAGCAAGTGTAAAGTGATGCACATTGGGACGAAAAACCGCAACCCAAAAAAGTATATGCTGATGGGATCTGAGCTGTTGGTGATGGACCAGGAGAGGGATCTTGGGGTTGTGGTGGACAGCTCGTTGAAAGTGTCGACTCAATGTGCAGCAGCTTTGAAAAAGGCAAATTCCATGCTAGGGATCATTAGAAAGGGGATTGAAAATAAAACGGCTAACATTATAATGCCCTTATACAAAACTATGGTGCGACCACACTTGGAGTACTGCGTACAATTCTGGTCACCACATCTTTAAAAGGACATTGTTGAACTGGAGAAGGTACAGAAGAAGGCAACCAAGATGATCAGGGACCTACAGCACCTTTCTTATGAGGCAAGACTACAACACCTGGGGCTTTTTGTTTAGAAAAAAGACGACTGCGGGGAAACATGATAGAGGTCTATAAAATCATGCATGGTGTGGAGAAAGTGGAGAGAGAGAAATTCTTTTCCCTCTCACACAACACTAGAACCAGGGGTCACTCCATGAAATTGATTGCCAGGAGGTCTAGGACCAACAAACAGAAGTACTTTTTCACACAACGCACGATCCACTTGTGGAACTCTCTGCCACAGGATGTGATGACAGCCAACAACCTGGATGGCTTTAAGAGGGGTTTGGATGACTTCATGGAGGAGAGGTCTATCAATGGCTACTAGTCAGAAGGTTGTGGGCCACCTCCAGCCTCAAAGGCAGGATGCCTGTGAGTGCCAGTTGCAAGGGAGTAATGGCAGGTGAGAGGGCACGCCCTCAACTCCTGTCTGTGGCTTCCAGCGGCATCTCATGGGCCACTGTGCGAAACAGGATGCTGGACTAGATGGGCCTTGGGCCTGATCCAGCAGGGCTGTTCTTATGTTCTTATTAGGGGAGCATAGGAACATAGGAATGTGCCATATACTGAGTGAGACCATTAGTCCACCTTGCTCAATATTGTCTGCGCAGACTGGCAGCAGCTTCTCCAAGGTTGCAGGCAGGAATCTTTCTCAGCACATCTTGGAGATGCCAAGATGGGCTGGAACCAACTGGGAACCTAGATGCTCTTCCCAGAACAGCTCCATTCCCTATGGGGAATATCTTACAGTGCTCACATGTAGTCTCCCATTCATATGCAACCAGGGTGGACACTGCTTAGGTAAGGGGACAAGTCATGGTTGCTACCACAAGACAAGCTCTCCTCCAAGTTCCTACCTGCCAGACTGTGATCTCCAATGCAGTAGTTCAGCAGGAATGGAACACTGTGCTATCTCCCACTGTCCTGCAGAGTCTGAATGAAAACATATGGATTAGTAGTTGTGAAAGGAAGGAGAGGAGCCTATGAATGAATGAATGAATGAATGAATGGCAATGGCTATCTTGGAAGCCAACATTATTCTCATGGGAATTTAATGGGAGTATAATGGCATGGGAATATTCTGATCACACAGATTTATTTGCTACATTTTCATTTCATCCTTGCTTCAAGGAGTCAGCACAGCACACACATGATTCCCTCCCCATCTTATCCGACTTGTTTTGTAGTACTGTAAGTTAGGCTGAGAGATAGCAACCAGCACAAACTGGGGCATTGGTATCAGGTCCCTGGCACACAGGACTTGCATTATTTTCAAATTAAACTCCCTTTTGCAATTGCAGCTTGGGGCAGCTTCACTGCCACATACAAATATTTTAGGTTTCTTTTTGAACGGTGCATTAGTATTTCAAGAATTAACTGATTTGTTTATGCCAGCAAAGCTGCCACACAGAGTTTTTTAAATTAGAGTTGGGTGGGCATAACTGTATGGGTGATGTAGAGTATCTACCTCCTGGTATGCTGTTGCTGGCTCTCTATTGAGCAGCATCCAAACAGGATTGGGGAGCATGGGCAGTGGGGGGGGGAGGTCATGGGCACCAAGCCAAACATATGAGGCGTGTTACTGTATGTCCTTGTGCTAGCAATGCTGACGGGCACAGGGTCACACAATGAATTTCATTACTGGGGGGATTTGAACCCAGGTATCTAGGCCAACACCCTAGCCCACTGCACTATTGTGACTTCTGTTACAAGGTCCAGCTACACCACACTTAATATCTATTATTACTTCTTATTCTGCTAATGCAACCTATGTGATCAATGCAAGGGTATTGGCCACATTTGCACATAATGCAAAACCGCAGTTGAATGGGCCTGTGGTTCATGTGAATGCGGATAACCCATGTTAAGTATAGTGACGAAACCAAGGGTCCAGATTTGGAACTCCAATCTGAACCCTTGGGTTTTAGTGAGTTTTGTCACTGCAACCCAAGGTTCCAGGCAGCCTTTGATACGTCTGAATAAGGAACTGCAGGCTCCTTCCTTTGGAACTGGAGTTGAGGGAGGAAGCTCCTCCCTCGACTCTGGCATGATTGGCTGTGCGGGCTGTCCTTCAGTAAAGAAGGACAGCCAGATCCCTCTCCTCTCTGCAGTCTCACTGACTGCCAAGAGACTGCTCTCCAGTACAACCAAATTCAGCTGGGAGAGCAGGGGAAGGGGGAATGTGGAACCGTGGGTCCATTGGACCTGTGGTTCTGTGTTCCATGTGAATGCAGCCATTGCATTAATGATGACCATGGGATATTCTAGATGGGCTTGGAGTATGAATACATTCTGATGGCTGAGAGTAGAGAAACTGAAGTCATCGGGTGATATACTATACCAGCGTACATCTCTCTAGTAATGCTATGTTTGCGCAATGCGGGTAAGTTGCACAACTGGCGCAAACACAAAATCTGTGCAAATTTGATTACATAAGAATTGGTTCATTATTTCCAGTGGTCTTAGCCTTGGGTAATGCAATTAGCGCAAATCTGTGCAAATCATGCAAAATGCAACATTACTAGGCTGACATAGATTTGTGCAGTGTGTCATCCACTAATTTTACCCACACCCTTACAAGGCCTAGGAATGTAGGTTATGCAAAAATACATTTAGTTTGCAGAACACATCTGTTTCTTTTAGCTAAGATCTCTCTATATAATTCTCTAAGGCATACCCGTGGTTAATCCCATGTGTGGCAGCTCTTGTGAGAGTTTGTGAGCAGAAGCACCATGGTGATTGAGCAGTGGAGATTCTATATGCAGATGGGGGGAGGAGCCTGTGATGGTTAAGGTCAGTTGGAATACAACTGTTACTGGTCAGAAGATGTTCTTGATTGTAGAGAGAAGAATCTCTCTGTATAAAAGGATAGAGGATAGTGGGCAGGGGTCTGCAAAAAGAGGGGTCATGAGGGAGGAAAGTGCCCCTTCAGGAGGAGGAGGCTGCCACTGTGCGAACTAGATGAGGAAACAAGATGAACAAGATCTGTTAACTCAGGAAGGGGGGGAGAGTGAGTGGAGGAGAGAGAAAGAGAGAAAAAGAAGGGAGGGGGAGAGAGAAAGAAGGGCAGGCGAGGGATGTACCTGAGCCTGTCAGCGGCCTGAGGGGAATGAGAGGCCATGGTGGCACCTATTGGCAGCAAGGAAGGGCTCAATCAACCACTGCTGCTGATTGGGGCTATCGAGGTCTTTGGTGGAAGGAGGCAAGCAGGCAAGGGACAGGCCCAGGCCTGTCAGCAGCCTGAAGGGAACTATTGGCCATGGCGGTAGTGGTAGCAAGGAAGAGCCCGGTCAACTACTGCTGCTGCTGCTCCTGTGGGGAGGAGCAGAAGTGGGGCTCGGGTGAGGGAGGTCTCTGGGGATAGACATCAGCAATGCTGCAGCCGCAATAAAGCAGGGCAAGGGGGATGTAAGCAACCGGATGGAAGGGGAGATTCAGGAGTGCAGCTCAGGTTAGGGTGGAGAGATCTCTGAGGTGAGGGGGCTGTGGCAGAGCGTGAGGGGAGCAATCAAGTACTAGCGCACAGATGCTCTGTGCGTGTTAAGCTAGTTTGATTTATTGCCACTAGGCCAGTGGTTCCTTTATGGTAGTCATCTGTCATATTTCCCTTGTATATTGAATTAATTACATAGTTTTGAATGGCCAATTTAAAACAAACCCCAAACATGAATGGTTTCTGGGAAGAGCTGCTTATGACTGAAATGTGCATGATGATGGTGATGGCTCACATACAAGCACATACATACATAGGAGAGGAGAGCTGGTCTTGTGGTAGCAAGCATGACTTGTCCCCTTAGCTAAGCAGGGTCTGCCCTGGTTGCATATGAATGGGAGACTAGAAGTGTGAGTACTATAAGATATTCTCCTCAGGGGATGGAGCCACTCTGGGAAGAGCAGAAGGTTTCAAGTTCCCTTCCTGGCTTCTCCAAGATAGGGCTGAGAGAGATTCCTGCCTGCAACCTTGGAGAAGCCGCTGCCAGTCTGTGTCGACAATACTGAGCTAGATGGACCTATGGTCTGACTCAGTATATGGCAGCTTCCTATGTCCTATGTCCTAAGCACAAGCTGCCGTGCATATTATAATACAGCTTGCATGCAGTTGTTCAAGTGTGCTCTTGCACACACACAGAAAATGAGCAACCGTGGTTGTGAAATTTTTGTCTGTGCATAAGAGTGCACTTGAGCAACTGTGTGCATGCCGTGTTACAACATGCGTGCCAGCTTGCACTGTATATTAGTCAACATGAATAAATCACTGAGATTATCCAAGGAAGTAGCAATACATGATGTTAAAGAGTCTATACCATTATGACTGTTTATGATTACTGTTTATGATTACTGATTATGGACCCACCAAACTGGGTTCATAATCAGTATCCTTAGGCCAAAGTCACTTGCTGGCATCCCCACTAATTGTGAGCACACACACCTGGAAGAAGCATCCCTGCAATGGACCACTTCCATAGCTCCACAGAGCTGATGGCATGGGGGTGTATCTACAATTTTTGCCAATATCTCCTTACCCCAGAAGTGCCACGCACCACCCAAAATATGACACTAAGAGTCATGCAGCCCTCAGAGACATATTTTCAGGTGGGGTAGGGCACTTCGGGTGGGAGAAAGATTGGTGTAATAACCTGCCTTGGCTGATTGCCCAGCAGCTGCAAAAACCACTCTTTTTGGAGGTGAAAGGAGAGCCAGAAAGGAGAGACAGGAACAAAAATCAGATGTAGACAGTAGTCAACACCAGACAACCAACGGTGAGTCACAAATGTTGCCAGAGGTCTAAACTGGGAAGTCCACAGGATCAGGGGTGCATATGAAACAGAATCAGACAACCACACATGGGTCAAAGTTGCTCACAGTAGGGCTGGTCACTACGGACATTGTTACCAGTACAGACCAAACTTCCAGACTTCTCTAAATAGGCAGAGTGCTGAGAGCCCCACTCATCACTGCAGGTGGGTCTTATCAAGGAGATATGGCTGGGCCAGCATTGGGACACCTGTTCCTTCTGGCTAGCCTCTCTGACCTATGGCATTCCTCCCTCTGAGCTTGTACTCTGGCCAAGCATTGCTGCTGGGGATCTGGGGCAGGCACCTCACCTTCAGTAGCCTCGGAGGCTTCGTCAGGAGGTGGAAGGGAAGGAGGCAGAGGGGCCTGCAAGCCTGTCAGCTCTGGCTCTGTTGAGCCGGCCACAGTTTCAGCCTGCTCCCCCTGCTCTGGGTCTTCATCTGAAGAATCCTCCTCTACAGCCCCCATGGGAGTCATCACAATTGGCGAAAATCATCCCCCCATTACACAATCAGCTCTGCAGAACTAAGGAAGCAATCTGCTGAAGAAACACTTCTTCCCGGGGTATGGCACAGTTAGTGGAAATGTCAGCCAGTGTGTCTGCAAGAAAACACAGCTGACACACAGTACAACATTACACATGTGGCGGAATGTAACGTTCATGCAGTTGCACAAAAGTGCTGTTGCACAAGCACAGAAATGATACAAATGGAGTTGTGCGACAGTATAGCCGTGTGTGTGTGTACACATAGTTTTTGCGCTTGCACAACAGTGCTCTCGCACAACTGCATGAATATTACCTTCCCCCACATGCGTAACATTGTACAGTATGTCAGCATCAAGAACTGCCACAAAAAGTAATACAGAATTCAAAGTGAAATTTAAGGTTCCTCTTTAGGCAACACTTCCAAGCAACTGAGGTAATAAAATGGTTTTTATAATGCTGATAAAATTCTTTAGGGAAGTTTTGCATTTCCCTATCAAGCACTAATGAAATAATCTGAAATGGAGTGGAGAAGCAATATAGAATATAGTGAAGCACTCCCCATTTCATTCATGGATTATGGTAGACCACATTTTTCCTAAGGGAAGGCACATCAACATTTTAAGCACCTACTCAGTTTCTATCACATGTACAGAAGTTATTAAAATCTAAGATGATGCCTGCTGCACACACATGTGCATCATCTGAGGCAAAAAGTGTTCTTTTTAAAAGAACAATTAGTTTTCCTAATATGGAAATTTATGCAGATTAAATCAATCAATTATTTTATACAGGTGAAACTCGGAAAATTAGAATATCGTGCAAAAGTCCATTAATTTCAGTAATGCAAATTAAAAGGTGAAACTGATATATGAGACAGATGCATTACATGCAAAGCGAGATAAGTCAAGCCTCAATTTGTTATAATTGTGATGATCATGGCATACAGCTCATGAAAACCCCAAATCCACAATCCCAGAAAATTAGAATATTACATGGAACCAAGAAGACAAGGATTGTAGAATAGAACAATATCGGACCTCTGAAAAGTATAAGCATGCATATGTATTCAGTACTTGGTTTGGGCCCCTTTTGCAGCAATTACTGCCTCAGTGCAGCATGGCATGGATGCTATCAGCCTGTGGCACTGAAGAGGTGTTATGGAAGACCAGGATGCTTCATTAGCGGCCTTCAGCTCTTCTGCATTGTTTGGTCTCATGTCTCTCATCCTTCTCTTGGCAATGGCCCATAGATTCTCTATGGGATCAGGTCAGGTGAGTTTGCTGGCCAATCAAGCACAGTACACTGTATACTTTTCAGAGGTCCGATATTGTTCTATTCTACAATCCTTGTCTTCTAAGGGCTGGTTTGAATGATACTTGATCCTTTGGTATATCTTGAGAGGCAGCATATAAATAATGACTCATATATGATACATGTTTGCCATGGGCAACAAATGATAGTGGATTAAAATTAGTAATTCAAAGACCAGGATGTCTATGGTAAGCATGTCTTTGATTACCCAGATACAATTTGATTTGATTAAGGTCTACTATAAGTTTACCTAATGGTGCAGCAGGGAAGTAACTTGCCTAGGGAGCAAGAGGTTGCGGCTTCGGATCCCTGCTGGTATGTTTCCCAGACTATGGGGAACACCTATATTGGGCAGCAGCGATATAGGAAGATGCTGAAAGACATCATCTCATACTGCACGGGAGATGGCAATGGCAAACCCCTCCTGTATTCTACCAAAGAAAACCACAGGGCTCTGTGGTTGCCAGGAGTTGACACCGATTCAACTTTACCTTTACCTTTATATGATCATAATCATTATTTATATATTTATATGATCATAATATATGAGATAGATAGATAGATAGATAGATAGATAGATAGATAGATAGATAGATAGCATAACATGAACAAGAAGCAGTGTGTTACTGAAACTGTGACTATTGTCCCCATCACGTTAGTGATTTCTGCCACTGAAAAAACATTTAACATGCTCTAAAATTGGCAATACATTTTTCTTTAGAAAAGATAAAAAAGAAACCTCTGTGCCTAGGTCTGATTTTATTGTCTTCTATGTTCTCTCTTATTTATGACACTGTTGAGAAAAAGAGTACATGCTCATTTTGAATTCTGCCCTCTAAGAAATACATTTGTGCACCTGTACAGTCACATTGGTATAGTTCAGCCACATGGCACATATAGAGGGGACTGGGGAAATTAGTCTCAGATTTATAAACAAAACCTCTTACACGAGTGACTCATTCAAGCTGGCTGTGGATGGCCTTTAATGGGAACACATATGTTTATGCTAAATAACCTGTAGTACCAACTGAGGTGCCACAATTCTCTCCCCCATTAGCAAGATTGATTTTGCCTCAGAGTGTCTCCACTCAACAGAAGTACCCTTCAGGTAAGTTGAAAAAGTTATCAGGCATGTAGTGTAAATGAGCAGTGAAGATTGGGGAGATGCAGGAAACTGTACCCTTCCACTGCAAAACATTTTAAGTTCCCAGTGATACAAAGTAGTCATCTGTCAAAATGAAATTACAAGATATGACTGTTTGTGCTATGCTGTAATTCTCAATGGCTCAGAAACAAGGCCTGGCACGGGAATAGAACTTTAAAGTTTAAGCACACTGATATGAATAAATTGCCTGCAACTCTTGCCAATAATTCCTTGCAGAAACCATGCCAAGAATCTCTGCTAATATTTCATATAGGATTTTGAGGGCCTCACAGTGAGTGTTTATACAGTTTATGCAGCAACAGAAACTGTAGAAATACCTGTCAGCTAATGTCCTTCATAACATCATTCACACAGGCAATTTGTGAATAATATAATTATCATTCTTAGGGGAGAACTTTGATAAGGGTTTATGTGAAGTCTGTCTTCCAAATTCCATGAAAATTACATCTATTAACAAAGATGAAAGAAGATGCTGTCAACTTTAGAGATGTGCAAACCGGCTCAAAATTGAGGTGATTCGCACTCGAGCCAGCTCAGCTCAAAGGCTCACCCTCAAACCAAACTGTGGGTGGGGGGGGGGCAGTCTGAGGGTGATGCAAGCCAAGCCCCTGCTTCGTGAGCCAGTTCAACGGCTATAATTGTAAAGGGAATCCAGCAAGGATTCCCTTTTACAAGTAAATGGCTTCCAATGAGGTGGGGAGAGGAAAAAGTCTCTGGCTGTCCTTTACCTTGAAAGAACAAGCCGCTGCACAGCGGGATGGCAGCGGAAGCAGAGGGCATGGGGATGGCAGTGGAGGTGGCAGCGGGGGGGGGGGGGGGGCTTCCACCTTCCCGCAGGCCTCCCAAATGACAGCCCAGGCCAGCTGAAGCTAATTTTAGGCCTCTGTGCACTCATGCACATGCACAGAGAGACCCAAAATGGCCCACGGCTGCCCGGGATGTCATTTGGAAGGGCAGAACTGCACTGGTGTCGTGCGGACAGCCTGTGTTTTAAGAGCAATCTGGTCAGCGATTCGGAAGGGGTTGGGGGTGTCAGTGAGCAGTGAGTGAAGAGTCAGGAGCTGGGTAAGAGACTTTCACAACCTTTTTCACTGTTTATTTTATTTATTTATTTATTTATTTATTTATCATATTTTTTACACCGCCCAAAACTTATGTCTCTGGGCGGTTTACAACAAGATTAAAAGTAAAACATTAATTAAAAACAAAAACAAAAAAATTAAAAGCAAGAAATTTAAAGCACAATTTAAAACTTTAAAACAATATTCTGAAAACAACATTAAAACAATCAAAACAATATCAGTTAAAAGCCTGGGAGAAGAAATGTGTCTTTAGAGACTTTTTAAAAGATGTCAGAGATGGGGAGGCTCTTATTTCACTCGGGAGCGCATTCCAAAGCCTCGGGGCAGCAATGGAGAAGGCCCGTCCCTGAGTAGCCACCAGACGAGCTGGTGGCAAATGCAGACAGACCTCTCCTGATGATCTCAGTGGGCAGTGGGGTTCATGACGAAGAAGACGTTCTCTTAAAAATCCAGGGCCCAAGCTGCTTAGGGCTTTATAGGTTATGACCAACACCTTGTATTTTGCCCGGAAACATATTGGCAGCCAGTGTAACTCCTTCAATACGGGAGTAATATGGTCTCTTCTGAATGACCAAGAGACGAGCCTGGCTGCCTCATTCTGGACCAACTGTAGTTTCCGGACTACGTACAAGGGCAGCCCCACATAGTTGCCTCACCACTTTACTTGTAAAGGAGGATTTTAAATACCCTGGGTATTTAAGAGAACACCTTCTTCATTATGAACCCCACAGTCTATTAAGTTACTCAGGGGAGGCTCATCTGGTGACGGCTCAAAGGCAAACCTTCTGTGTAGGAATGGGCTGTGGAATGCACTTCCTGCTGAGATTAGAGCTGCTGCATCCCTGTTGGCTTTTTGGAAACAACAAAAGATGAATCTCTTCAGCCAAGCTGTCCAGCTCTCTGGTAGTTTTTTAATGGGTATTCTAATTTGATTTTTATGTTTCAATTGTTAAAATGTCTTGATTTGTTTTATTGCTATAAACCACCTAGAGACTTCAGTAATGGGAGGGACACAAATATGTTAAATAAATAAATTAGTTGTGAGGCCAATCATGTTTTCTGTGGTGTTTTACGTAGCAAACATATCAAGGATGAATGACCAAAGCATGTCCAGAAACATCCATGTACACATGATCGTGATCTGTGGTCAGTCCCATATGTATCTACATAGCTGTTAAAGGATACACAGCTCCTGTTCATATTTTATGTCAGGGTCATAGCTATAATTGAACAACGGGGAGACAAATGTGCCTCGGCCCCTGAGGAAGCAGTGAGCACTAGGTGACATTGTAGAACTGGAAAAGGTGCAGAACAGGGCAACCAAGATGATCAGGGGCCTAGAGCACCTTTCTTATGAGGCAAGGCTACAACACCTGGGGCTTCTTAGTTTAGAAAAAAGACGACTATGTGGATCCATGATAGAGGTCTATAAAATCATGCATGCTGTGGAGAAAGTGGATAGAGAGAGAAATTCTTCTCCCTCTCCCATAACAACAGAACCAGGGGTCATCCCATGAAATTGATTTCCAGGAAATATAGGACCAGCAAATGGAAGTTTTTTTTTTCACACAACACATAATCAACTTGTGGAATTCTCTGCCACAAGATGTGGTGACAGCCAACAACCTAGATAGCTTTCAGAGGGGTTTGGATAACTTCATGGAGGAGAGGTCTATCAATGGCTACTAGTCGGAGAGCTGTAGGACACCTCCAGCCTCAAAGGCAGGATGCCTCTGAGTACCAGTTGCAGGGGAGTAACAGCAGGAGAGAGGGCATGCCCTCAACTCCTGCTGTAGGCTTCCAGTGGCATCTGGTAGGCCACTGTGCGAAACAGGATGCTGGACTAGATGGTCCTTGGGCCTGATCTAGCAGGGCTGTTCTTATGTTCTTATGAGTGGCAGCTCATTCTTCACTCTTTATAGTTATTCAGCAGCAAAGATACGGTGGGGGGAGGTGTCAAAGAAAGTGGAGGGCCAATAATTATTTTGTCCCGGGGCCCACTCCAACCTTGCTCTACCTTTGCCTTATATGTTGGCTGTAGGAAACACTGTTGCAATACTTATGTAATTATGGCAACCACAACTGCATCAAAGGGCTACAGTCAATCCCATGACTAATCTAATATTGGTTAGACATCAATTTGAGATTCTTGCTACACATGCACTCCCATGAAGTGTGCCATGAGAACAACTCAAGAATTTTTTGTTGAACTCCTTGGCGACGTGCCAACCCAGCATGGAACCAAGATTCTTAATCTGGGATCTGAAGTCGACTTACGTTGATTCCATTTCAGGCTGGTCCATTGCCAAGTGAAGATCACTCAAAAAGCCTTGGTTCTTATGACACACTCCATGGGAGCATGCACACTGCCAGAATATCGGATTTTCAGCTAACCGACATTGATTGTGGGAACTGACCCAAACTGTGAAATGGCCTTGAATATGACTGGCACACTGATATGCTAGTACAAGAGAAATATATTTGTAATAAAGAATTGACTGACAGAAGGAAGGGGGTTTATTAAAACTCTTTAATCCTAAGGGATATTTTTTTTGGAAAATTAACTAGAATAATGCAAACATAATTAATTATCTTGGTGCATTGACTCAATATTATCATATAACAAAATCATTATGAGAAAGACGAGGGGAAAAAACCATCTCTTCTGGAATATCATGCATTCATTTAGGAGGAAATATCTTTTCCAACCTTGTCATTTTCACTTTGAAAAGTCAGTAGCCATATTAAAATAACTTCCATGCTCATAGGTTTTGTTTTGTACAGCAAACAAGATATTATCTGTTTTTACAAAGAACAACTACACCGTTTTATTTTTATCTGAAACATTCGTCATTCGCTTAAGAATTCGCCTTCTATTGAAACTGCAACGCAACGGCTGGGCATTCACTCAAAGCAATGGCACTTGAAGCAACAATCACAATATACGAACAACAATCAGGGAGACACTTAAAAACTAGGTCACCTATCACAGAAATGACACAGCCAGTACAGAAGGGTAGACAAGAAACCTTTTTACACCAAAAGCCTTTCACATTCAGAATGGAAGCTGCTTGTAACAGCATAAGGAACAGTGGCCTGACAGGTCCCTAGCCGTAAGTTCCCCAGCTTCAGTGCTACCAGTGACAAGGCCACATCATTGTTCCATGTTTACTCAGAAGTAAGTCTCACTGAGTTCAATGGCACTTACTCCCAAATAGGGTTGCAATCTTAATCATGTTAATCATTAGCCTTAATCATTCCCTCCAAGGGGTTTATGTGGCTGGGCGGGGGTGGGTGGGCGTTGAGGGTAGACCTGCTGCAGTTCTTAGTTATATTAATCCAATCAAGCTGTAGCCCTTTCATCCAAAATCTAGTTGATTCTGCCCTGTGTCTTCACTGGTATGAGGACAAACCAGGGCTGTACAGCATTGGCTCTCCTGCAGGTCCTCAGCTCCCATAATCTCTACCTATTGGTCACTGTAGCTAAGGATTATGGGAGCTGTGATCCAAAGACAGCTGGAGGGCTGAAGTTCTGCAGGTCTGCTCTAAACTCTGTATCATTATATTCACAAACGAGCAATTCTTTAAAAGTTCCATACAGTATACAGGTGAAACTCGGAAAATTAGAATATCGTGCAAAAGTCCATTAATTTCAGTAACGCAAATTAAAAGGTGAAACTGATATATGAGACAGACGCATTACATGCAAAGCGAGATAAGTCAAGCCTTAATTTGTTATAATTGTGATGATCATGGCGTACAGCTCATGAAAACCCCAAATCCACAATCTCAGAAAATTAGAATATTACATGGAACCAAGAAGACAAGGATTGAAGAATAGAACAATATCGGACCTCTGAAAAGTATAAGCATGCATATGTATTCAGTACTTGGTTTGGGCCCCTTTTGCAGCAATTACTGCCTCAATGCGGCGTGGCATGGATGCTATCAGCCTGTGGCACTGATGGGGTGTTATGGAAGACCAGGATGCTTCATTAGTGGCCTTCAGCTTTTCTGCATTGTTTGGTCTCATGTCTCTCATCCTTCTCTTGTCAATGCCCCATAGATTCTCTATGGGGTCAGGTCAGGCGAGTTTGCTGGCCAATCAAGCACAGTATACTGTATACTTTTCAGAGGTCCGATATTGTTCTATTCTACAATCCTTGTCTTCTTAGTTCCATGTAATATTCTAATTTTCTGAGATTGTGGATTTGGGGTTTTCATGAGCTGTACGCCATGATCATCACAATGATAACAAATTAAGGCTTGACTTATCTCGCTTTGCATGTAATGCGTCTGTCTCATATATCAGTTTCACCTTTTAGTTTGCATTACTGAAATTAATGGACTTTTGCACGATATTCTAATTTTCCGAGTTTCACCTGTACTTTCCCCTCAATTTCCCTCCTCAAAGTTACATGCTGCTGTAAGAACTATGTATGTAGTACTTTCCTCATTCATATCTACTTTGGGTTTCTTAGACACAGGTGATCTGAAACATATCCAGCTTGTTCAGATGCCTGAGCAGTGATCCAAAGACAGAGGCAACTGAGTCAGAGGCTGAAATCCAGACTAAAGCCACAGTAGTGCAAGGATATTAGTGTGCGTACACATAAAAAGGGTCGTATAGCTGAACAGATCTTCAAAGTTACACCAGAAGCAGCAACACATACATATTCATGCAGGGAGGATTCTCCTCCCTTTCTCTCTCTGCCATCTCTGTTGCCATGGTACATTTCAGCACACCATGGGCTGTTCCAAGATGGCAATTTTACTTTCCTTCACCATGGGAAGGGCAGGTGTGCATTCACACATCGTCCAGATTTGTGTCAAAGTCCCTGTGAGCTATCAGGGAGCACTCCATACACAATTCAGATTTTTCATTGTGCATTATTTATATATCGTCTAAAAAACTGAACTTTTTTGTTTTTTAGGCAAATTCAAAATATTTGATATGCCCCATTAACTTGCAGTATTTCACCCCTTGTAACCCCACAATAAAGCCTGCTTTCTGGGAAACTCCCAGGAGAAAAGCAGCAGTGGTGGTGGTGCTAAGTAGTAGGGGTGTGTATGGAACCAGCTGGTCTGCTTTGGTTCAAGTCCAAAAGGACCTAAAACGGACCAGGCCAGTTCGGTCCGGCACCCCCTCGACCGCCCCGTTTGGTTTGATATGGGGGCTTCGTGAGCTTTTAAAATTATTTTTACATTTTAAAAAAACACCTTACCCCTGGGCGGTTCTCAGAGGCAGTGGGGGGTAGGGGGTTAGGTGAAAATTCCCCCTCCCTCACCAGTCTCCCATCCACCCAAACCTGGCCCATTTGGCTGCTCTTTGGCCTGCCTGTGCCTTTCCCCCACTGGCACAGTGGCCATTTTGGAGGCCACCACGCCTGTGCAATGGGCCTCTGCCTGGCCTGGGTTGTGCCAGGCCACACAGAGGCCCATTGCACTGGCGTGGTGGCCTCCAAAATGGACACTGCGCCAGTGGGGGAAACAGGCCAGTTTGGGATGGATGGGAGTCTGGTGGGGGAAGGGGGAACCTCCATAGACACTCCCCACCACCACCATGTTTGAGGACCCCCTTCAGAGGGGGTAAGTTGTTTAAAACTATTTTATTATTATTATTTATAATCGTGAACTCCCCGAACTTTCCTTCACCACAGAAGGAACCCACCACGTGTGTGTGTGTGTGTGTGTGTGTGTGTGTGTGTGTGTGTGTGTTTGGGGTCGGACCAAACGGGGTGGTTCGGTTCGACCTCGAACCATCAAACCGAACACGTTCACCATTGAACCTGTTTGCACATCCCTACTAAGTAAAGATGAAAGGAGGTTTTCTCCTTCCTTCCTACTCCTCTGTCCTCCACTGCAGCTCTGACTAGATGTTTTCCCCAATGTCCTGCTATCATCGAGGCAGATAAAGAGGGTAGAGGCTGGTGGGGAGGGAGGGAGGGATTAATTCCTCAAGCCACATTGGATTGGCTCACTGTATTGTCCAAGTTCTTCCTAATTTTTTCAAAGAACACCAGTAAGTCCTGAGCTAATCCAAGCAGTTCAGCCATATCTAATATAGATGAAGCCTTTCACAACATGTGGATAAATATTATATCAGCTGCTAACTGCTGCATGACAAGCTATTAAAAGCAGAGATGCAAAAGCTGCTTGGAAAGTTGGGAACCCTATATAGCACTCCTATGTGAAATAACGGAATGCCAAACCAACATTATATCTTGGAATAAAGTGGACTGGTCTCATATTCCTCCTATCAGCCATGTAGAGAGATCGGCAGCCAAAGTGCCCAAAGACCTGATATATAGATTGCAGGGATCAGTTGCACAGAATACACATCATTTATATGCAAATAAACATTTGTGTTCCTTGGTTAAAGTATAATCTGCCACCAAAGTATATTCTGACCAGCAGAATGGCTCAGAAGAGCAGCTCTTCTCCAAGACAGTCCAGACATCTGTGAGCCTGGGGGCAATTTAGATCTAAGATCTAAATTGATTCAAAAACACAGCTCATAGTACATTTAGCTGTTTATTTAATAGGGATAAAGACTATTCTGATTTCATACAGTCAGATGCCAAATGCTTTCTGAAATTATGGCATTCATTTAAAATCCACTTCAGCACTATTATGAAGTTAGATTCATTCACCTGAACATTATTATTTATTGTTATGTCACTTAATAAAGGTCAAGTGGATTGACGGGTGTGCCTTTCAACCAGCATCATAATGCATTGTACTGAATTGAAACTATGCACAAAATTTCCGAACCTGCTATTCTTGTGAGAATCCGTTTAATGGGAGAAAAATATGATGCATTAGTAAAGCAAAAATAAGGACAAAGGAAAAATCTTCTATAATAATTGTGAGATGTCATTTATTGTTCTTAAACAGCCTGCTTCTTCTACTTAGTTATTACAGAAATGGGAGACCAACAACAGCATCCAGCCAGAGGCAGAGATATGTCTTCTGGTCATCAAGAAATCCAAACTCTGCATCCAAACTCTCCACACCTTCTTCTATACGCAGAAAAAATGATTAGCATAGAAGAGAAAGAAACAAATGGGCAAGGCTAGCCATGCAAATTGAATAGATAGTTGTGTAAAGCACTGACGTCTTATTTCCCAATTACTGGATGGCCAGGCCAAAGTTCTACTTGGCTTGTGAAAGGGCACATTGTCTATCTATCTATCTATCTATCTATCTATCTATCTATCTATCTATCTATCTATCTATCTATCTATCTACCTATTTCTCTAAAATGTACCCGTCGCTAATCCCATGCATGGCAGCTCTCACAGGGGTTCACAAGCGAGCTGCCAGGAGTGGAAGAGGAAAGTGGTGGTGGACAGAGAAAAGGGTGGTGGCAGGAGAAAGAAAATGGCAGCAGCTGGTGTGTGTGTGGGGAGAAAATGGCAACACCATCCGGGGGAAAGAAAGCAGTGGTGGTGGCTGGGGCGGGGGGAATGAAAGCAGTGGTGGAGCTGGAGAAAGGGGCTGGAGAAAGCCACCGCGGTGCGGGGGGGAAGCAGCAGCAGTAGTGGTGGGAGAAAACGGTGGTGGCGGTGGGAAAGAAAACGGCGGTGGGAGGAGAGAAAGTGGTGTCATGAGCTGAGAGGGAGGGGGAAGGAGGAATAGCTGAGAGGGAGGGGGAAGGAGGGGGGGAACTAGAGGCGCAGAATCTCTGTGCCTAGGCCAGCTAGTTTTTATTAATAACCATGAGAATCTGCATCCTTAGGTTTCCCACATATGCCCCAGTGTCACCCCCAAACTGTAATTGCCAGATAATCAGTTCTAGTCTCTAGTAGCTGGCTTAATCTACTTCTCTCTTTGCCTGAGAAATCATCTGCCTACTTCTAGTGAAAACAAAACTAATGGGTTATCTGCTTTGTAAAGCACGTAAAGTTTGCTTAGTAAAGAACAAAAAAGCGGGATTAATTTGATTAGGGAGAGGAAGACTAGACCATGGAGAATATGACAATCCTGCAGCAGAAATGTACAGGAACATGCCAAAGACACAATATTGCCAACTCCTGGAAGGAAACAGCAAGGAGACTTAAGCAATTGTTTCTTTTGTACTGAAAGGACACTATAGGGCAATTCAGATGTATGAATACAAATATGATGAATATTTATATACCACTTTTCAAGAAAAGTTCCCAAAGCACTTTACAAAGATATGAATGAATGAATGAATGAATGAATGAATGAATGAATGATGTAATAACAAATCATGTTCTGGTGTTACGGGAACAAACAGTCAAGGTGCTCAAATTTGTGCTCTCCTTTTTCTTCTTCCCATGCACTGGGATTAGGAGTTCCCAATCTAGTTTCCTGTGAACCATAGTTTGTGCTAGCCCCATTTGGGCTTGGCTTGGAAAGGGCCTGAAACAAAACTATTGGATGGATGGATGGATGGATGGATGGATGGATGGATGGATGGATGGATGGATGGATAAGGGTTTTTCCCTCCAAGTCCATTCTAGAGTTTGACACCATAATACTCCCAATGAAGTAACCAGGAACATGATGGGATCTGTAAGCCTGCCCTGCCTCAACACCCCAAAAGCCCATGAATGTTGGGCATTCTCTCTGGTAAGAGATACCCTTCTATTACAACTGAGTGCACTGAGGCAAAACACAGCAGAGTCTGCATAGGCATGCGCGTACGCTAAGAGTAAAAGAAACTTGGAGCCAGTTCACAGTTTCAAATCAATATAAGGAGTCTTTATTGGAGAACTCCATTCTAGATAGGAAAGTGGAGAAATAGGATCTCTAATCTAACTAGCTATCTGGATGCAGAGGGATGGTTTCTGCCTCTCTTCACACATGGTGCAGGGAGAGAGGAGTGTGTGTGTTGCAAAGGAGAAGAAAGGCAAAGAGGAAGTGGCAAGGCAGGCAGGCAGGAAGTCCCTGAGAGTAGCAAATTCAATCTAGGTATCAAAGGGATAGTGTCAGAGCAGTAGAGAAGGGATGACCAATGTCTTGACCCCTCTAGCCCTCTGACTCACTAATCTGTCCCCCTCTGTCACTGAGGCATGAGCCAGCACAGAGTCCTTCACTTCCAACAATGAACACCTAATTTTCTCCAAGCCATTATGAGGGGTAAGGGTGAATCTGACTCTGAACCAGTGCTTTTCAATGAGAGTTCTTGGGCACCCTTGAGTCCCATGAGCACCCGCCTCAGGGTTCCCCAAAATTGTGCAACCTCCTACTTGAGGCACTTTACTTGAACCTCTTATGCCAACCTCCTACATAATTATCCAAGTGTTTGACCTTGAATTTTGTAATTGTTAAAACATTGGGCCCATTCTTGCAACCCTTTTGAGATGGGCAGGAGCCCAGGTGAGATGTTATTACAGAGTATGCAGTCCATGGTCACCGTCTCCGCTGGAAGAAGTGGGCAAGCCTCTATGGCAAAGGGCCATGGCTGGCAGCAGGTCCACTGCTGAAATTGGCAGCTTCAAGTCCTGCCCCTCCATGGAAGGTCATCCAAGGGCAGTTCCAAGGGGGCAAGCACCCCCAGGCAAGTAGTTTGCCCTCTCACCTGCTCCCCTTTCTGTTTCAGAAATCTAATATGTGGGATGCAGCTTGCCCACCCATAAATGCCTTTTGTTCCTTCTGTGGCCTACCCCTCATTTTCTTTACTGGTGCCACCACTGGGGCCCATGCACTCCCAGAATCCTCTTCCCTGTCAGCAGACTGGAAAAGCTTCATGGCATCAGTGGCTGTCCTCTCATTGGCCATGAAGGAGCAGGATGCAGGCACAGTCCTGCTGAAGCTGCTCTGGCTTCGTGAACATGGAGTGTGCTTTCAGGGCTAGTGCATTTACTGACAGCCACTCATGGCTGCCGTGCAGGTAAGACCATGGCATGTGCCAGTAGTCCAGCTAGGAGCAGTGTGCAGGTTCTCACTATCAGATGATTGGGGCAGGAGGGTGCTTCCTCCACCATTGGGTACAAAAGCTGGGTATCCCTGCTGCAAGCAGCCTGGACTGGAGGGAGATGTGCAGCTTCTCACAATCACAGAAATCTGGGTAGCCGTCCTCTTACTCTGATTTTAGCAGTTGTGAGAACCAGCCCATTACTTATTATCAATTTTATTTTGCTGCTTTTGCTTGTGGGGGACAGGGTAAGGGGATTGGGGTTCTTCAGGATATCATAAAAGTTCCAGGGGCTCCTCAGCAAAAGAAAAAAGAAAAAGAAAAAAAAAGCTTGAATAAGACTCTCCTAAATATGGCAGCAAAGTTAGCAATAACATCCAGAGCTTCCAGGAACCATGGAGCCTGTATTCCCCATAGTCTTGGATATAACAGCTTGCATCGCAGCAGCATATGGAACCCCTCTGTCACAACCAAAGGGAAAGCTATGGTATGAAAGGGAAGGGGGCAGTGGGGGAGGACTCATGGTGGGCAATCCCATTGTGAACTGGGCCCAAACTCTGGATAAATTAGAAATAGACCCACAGAGTTTTAAACTGGGGAAGTCATAGGAGCATATTAAGCTGGCTTATACTGAGCTAGTCCATCGGTCCAGCTATCTCAGTATTGTCTGCACTGACAGACGGCCTCTCTCTGGGGTTTCAGGGAGGAATCTTTCCCAGTTTTACCTAAAAATGCCAAGGATAGGATCTGGGACTTTCTGCACTCAAAGCAATTGCTCTACCACTGAGCTCCGGCCCCACCCAATCTGTTTCTGAACTTTAACACCATCACTAAGTGTAATGAGGGATACAGCTAAATAAGCTTTCTTCCTGGAGACAGATGGAGCCTTTAACTTGAAGGCATAGATTTCTTCCTAAAAAGACACACTTGCAGAAAATCTTTTCCCCTTGGCAACCAAGTGGAGCTCTATAGGGACTTGATAATGATGATTGCATGGTTCTGAAAAGAGAAAAGGAAAGAAAATCACTCAGTTATCTAATTTTCAGGGCTCTCTCACTCTCTCTCTCTCTCTCTCACACACACACACAGTCTCTCTTTTTGCAGGAATGCCTCTCAAATGACATCATTAACCACAATTACAAGAATTCCAACTATCCCAGTCTATAATCACAATAGTGATAAGATGCTATAATTGTCTGCAAAACCAGAGCTGCTTTTTAACTGAAAACAAGAAGTTCTGGGAAGAACTAATATTTCTACTTTCCTTTCACTATCCCTGCAACTGCACTAAATTTGGTCCAGATCAGTTAAGCAGTTCACAAGTTAGTCCACTTGTACTTCAAATGTTCATATATCCACCATCTTGACTTTGGGTGGATTACATCATCACAAACTATGCCTTTGATGTGTCCGTATGTGTGCCTACAACGGTACCAAATTTGGTCCAAATTGGTTCCAATTTGTGCCTCAAATGTGCATGCATTCACCATCTTGAATTGGGGTGGATGACATCATCACAAACTATGCCATTGAGGTGTCCCTTTGTGTCACTCACTACAACTGCACCAAATTTTAGCTTCTGCCCTGTAGGGGTTGGAGCACCAAAACATTTGTTAATCAGAAGGTTAATCAATAAGGTTGCCCCCCCCCCCACACTTTCTTTACTCCATTACTATGTCTTGTGTCTTCATTGGGTCTGGTGAAAATGAGTATGTGATTATTGTTCATTATATTTTGCACCACCTTAGCTTTTAAAAAACCTGGTTTCTGTTGATCTTCAGCCAGTGGATGGGGGCCCAAATGTGGATCACGGCCTAACTGAAGGAGGGTTACACCATATCAACTGTCTTTTAAAGAGAAAAAATATATAAAGATGTCCAGAGTCCTAGGGCATGCTTGAGGGATCAAAAGTAGCACAGGAGACTGATGTGGGAGGTCCCATTCAGGCAGACCAATGAACTTTTCTGTGGAATAAGAAATAGAAACTAACTGGGGGAGACGTGTGATCTGATCTGTCCGAAAGGAACAAATAAGAAGCCAAATTAGGCTCCATGGAGTCACAAGAGATCAGCAAGTGAGCCAAGTCCCATACAACAAAGTGGCAAAGAGCTCCCGACTTTAGCCATGCTGTCAAGAAGAAAATGCCTTCCTGAGATGAACAATACTGAAAACAGCTATGATCCAATTGTGAAGCAAAACCACGCCCAGAAATTTTCACAGAGAATTCTCCTAACCCTCCATCAAAAGCCCACATAGAATTACTTCCTTTTGTTATTTTTCTGAAGACAGGCCTGAAGGAAAGTCACTTTCTAGTGCTCAGAGGCCCTTTGTTCCTTACAATTCCACAAGAGGCTCTACACACGGTCAGTGCGCAGAGCCAAAAGGGGTTCTGTGGGGAGAGCCAGCTTGACTCGATCATGCAGCCCTCCTTGGGTGGGAGGATCACCCACCCAGACAAGCAGCAGCTTCCCACCCAGAAGACCAGTAATGCACCATGCGAGTGTGCGGTGCATTCCTGGGATCTACCTCCCCAAGTGTGCCCACCGCGGCTGTGAGCAACCACAGCTGACACACGATCATTAAAATGAGGTTGACGGAGCGCTTGCTCCGCTAACCTCATTAAAGGGGGAGGGTATTTAGGCAGTCTTGCCACCGTGAAGCCACCAGGCTTGCCCGCGAGCCCCGTGGTTCTCACAAGCAAGCAAAATCGGGCTAAGGGAGCCCAACCGGGTCTTGCTCGCTCATAGAATTGCTTCCACATCTTTGAAGTTAGAGGCACTTTTGTTCTCCATCTCCCTATTCTACCAGTCTGCTCTATTTCCCCTACTTCACAACTATCCAAGCAGTAGAGAATTATCATATTAGTTTGGGTGGCTTGGGTAGTGCTGATCAAAAAAAAAAAAGAAGGAACAGGTGATTGGGATAGATTAAAGCCATTTGGGGAAGAAACATAGCATAACAGTGAGTGAGAAGTACAGTGATTTTACTGACTTCTCCTATATTAATCCATATGGAGGCCACTCCATATGGATTTGTTAGCTATTAACACTTCGACGACCCTGTCACACTTACCATTAGGATGACAGTGCACAAAGCAAGAATTCTAATCCACTGTTGTGTTTCTAAATATGAACTATGCATATCAAGAGTACCAGAGGGGCTGTGCAAAGGAGCTCTGCTTCATTGAGAGTTTTGGAGGGGTCTCCTATTTGCTTCAGCCCCACTTTGGGGCATTCCACTTCACTATGTGCCAAAATCCTTCAGCCATCCAAAGCAAAACTTCTGCTCTTTGGCCCCATCCGAAAAATTACTTACGAGACCAGGCGGGGGCAGGAGACAAACTGCTTTCCTCTATCTTCACTCCTGGTTGCAAGGGAGCAGGCAGCCACATTCCATGGCTTGACTTTTAAAATGACTTCCCCCCCTTTCCTTGATAATGACACAAGGATTTGTAGTCTTTTCTGAGGCTGCCAAGGTCAAGCAACAAAAGATGACTGTGTGCTCCCTCTGGCCAGGAGGAAAGAGAGAGGAAAACAGCTTGTCTCCTGCCCCTTTCCTGGCTCTGTAAACAGTTTTTGGGATGAGTGAGGGATTCAGCCTGCATTGCTTCTCTTCAGTGTCAGTTCCCTGTGGTAAGAACTCTGCTCCACAGTGCCCCTTGTGGTGATGTGTTGCATTGCAGCTGCTTTTCAGCTTCCAAGCCCTTTATTAGCCCTGCCCTGTGTAGCCTGTCATTGAGTCCCCTGCAATCAGGAAGACTATGAGGCTGTTCTCATAGACAGCTTAACCCAGGCTAGGAAAGCCCACCCTGGGTTAGGTATGCGTAAGAACTGCCAGGATTGGGCCCAATCCTGGTGGGGCAGCACCACCTAGCCTGGTTTTTCAGCCCTGCCATTAGCCAAAGTTAAGTGCTCTCATAACCTGGGTTTGCTGCTCATGAGTGAGCTGGGCTGCTTCAAGCCTGGCCACACACAGAGATTGGTGCCTAGAGCACCCATCTCCTGGGAGAATCTCACAATGCACTGCACTTGCCGCATGGTGCATTGTGGGATTCTCAGAGGCCAGGACATGTCTTCCCGCACTCCAGAGCTCCACACTGAAACACACAATGTGCATCATCTGAGAGTGTGGTCCACACTCTCAGAAACAACCAGCACTCAACTGGGGTGAAGGTGAGTACAACTAGACTCTGCCCACTGTCCCGCTTTCCTGGTCATGTGAACAACCTCTATAAGAGACTTCCTGTCTGAAGCCACCCTTGCCTCAGGATCAAAATTTCCTTGTTCTGGTGTTTATGGCTTGTTGTTTGACTGCCCGCTGGGTTTGACTTTTATCTTGTCTTAGACTCTGAATTACCTGCTTAAACCTCTAGCTCCTGACTATTTACTCAGCTTGACCCTTGGCTTGTTCCTGCATCTTGACTCCTCTCCTGTCTGGACCCTCTGGCTCCTGATTGTCTACCTGGCTTGATCCCTGGAGTATTTCTGGCTCTCCCAGTCCTGGCTTTGGGCTTGTGCCTCCTAGTGACTACTGCTCTTGGCTCAGCTTCTTGACATTGAGTTCCACCTTGGCCCCAACCAGACACACTTTGCTTCAGACTGAAGTGGACCAAAGCACGATGAAGCATTTCACACAGCTCTAGTTAACTAATTGTTCTGAATTTATTATTGCAGAATACTGGAATGTGGTTTTACTGTATGTGCATCATGTTTAATGTGATCACACAAGCAGCATACTTAATAAAAACCCACCTTGTCTAATCATACCCTAATGTTCATGGAAAAAATCATTTACCCTCAGGCATACACAACTTTCAGAACCACATAGACCCCTCAAAGACTTCTGAGCCATGTTGCTATGCATAGAATCCACAGCATACATATTCTGCAGACACATGAGTCACAGCTATTAGGACCAACCAATATGTCCCAAGATAATGAACAAGTTTTTGAGTGTCCTAGAATTCCTCTTCATGTTCGGTGTTGGTGGGAGGCGAGGGAAAGTTAGGCATGATGCTGAAACCCCAGCGTCTGCAGTTTGTAAAAGTCTTAAGACAGAGTGCAAGACGTGTTTGGCAGACTTGATTAGATTTGACTCTGCTAGGTGCAAAAGAGATTTAGATTCTCCAAGAGCTTCTAGGGCAATGCAATAATAATGGCTATTCCTATGAGGAACACATAGGCCCACTGTGAGACAGAGATACATAGTATAAATACTAGGGCTGTGCGCTAAACCCCAATTTGATTGTGGGTTGGTCTTTGGAGAAGCCTCCAATTTATTTCAGGACTGTGGTAAAGCAGTTTGATTCAGGTCAAATTGCTTCAGCCTACTTCAGCCACTTTGCCAGGCCTTCAACAGCCCGTTCAGGACATTTCCCCACCACCACCACCCAACCATTTTGTTTACAGGGAAAAGATAGGCATGGATGCAGCCATGTGGCTTCTGTTTGAAAAAGATTGCCAGAAAGAGGAGTCTGAAAAGACTACAACTCCTCAAAACTCTTGCTACTTTCCCAGGCCTGCAGGAAGAGGAAATAAACTTCTCTACTAGCAGGTGTGTTCCGATAGAAGTGGTGTCAATACATCCACTCCTGCCATCACCATATATGTAATGCAGATGTGGGGAAGACATTGGTGAAGGGCTGGTGAAGTGGACCAAGATGACCTGAAGTGAAATGGTCTCATTTCAGTCCAACTGGATCTGAATTGACCAACAATTCAATGCAGGTTCAATTGAGCTGAATCCAGCTGAAGCAGCTCATTTCACTTTGGTTCCAAATAGCGGCCCAAAGCTTAACAGAACCATAATAAATACATGTATACAAATATGTTGTGTATAAACCTGAAAAACATAGGAAGTAACAAACATTATTTTGAGGTACACACACACCATGACATGTCAAGAATCCATATCAACACAGTGGGGCTATTCCCACGATCAGGCAAAATTGGGCTAGGGGAGCTAGCTAGCTAGGGTGGCTCCCAGGAGGTTAACCCGCTTAAGTACCCCTCCCCTAAAACCGGGTTTGTGGAGCGAGCGCTCCGCAAACCCGGTTTTCAAAATTGTGAGTAGCCGCGATGCAGCTCTGCGCAGCAGCTACTCATGAGTAGACCCCCAGAGGGGAGGCAAAAAGCCACCTCCTGGCTCTGGGGGGTATCTCCAGCATGCCCTGCGCTCGTACAGGGCATGCTGGCCCCCACTCCCCACAGCCCCCGCCAGCTCTGTCACAGAGCCAGCAATTGTGTGGGCAGCCAATCTGGCCACCCAGGGCTCCCTCCCTGCTCATGTGCGGGGAGAGCGGGCTTAGCCCACTCTCCCTGCTTACTCTCACAAACTGGGTCTCACTCATAGTGAGACCCAGCTCAGTAATTTTTAAAAAGGGATGCCATCCCTTTATAACAATTCATCCCCAAGTTGGTCTTGTAGTAGCAAGCATGAATGGTCCCCTTTGCTAAGCAGGGTCCACCTTGGTTTGAATTGGAATGGGAGACATGTGTGATCACTGTAAGATATTCCTGAATGTCTTTGCAAAGATAGCATAACATCATTATTTGTGACACCGAGCTGTTCCAGGAGTTAGTATAGGCCATCTTGGGAACCTATGCACACATACATTTCTAATAATAAGATCAGGCTATGTGAGGAACTGTATACTTTTCTATATTAAGATACTTTTCTATCTGGTGAGCAATTCCTTATGGTTTTGCCATAAGATGAGAGAATGGAGCGATTGAAACATCTCTGAGGGTTTCTGACCAGAGTGGTAGATGCAGACATGGGAAACCTGGATTCAGATCCACATGGGTGTTTGGTAAATCCATTCTTCTGAAGTAATTAATAGCAGAAGAATCCACAAAATGAGGCATTTTAAAAGCCTAGAAGTCAGTAGCTTTCTTTCATGTTTGAGCAAATAAACATACAGAGCATTACAGATGAGGGCTCCTACTATTATCACTCTAATAAAGCAACAAAGCCAATTGCAGATGGCATCTGCAATTTTTACAGTATGTCCTGTGACACATTGCATAAGAAATTATACCCTGAAGGCATAATCCAGCAGGATGGTCTTCTAAACACACGCATGGTAGTGCTCTTGTGCAGCTCAGGCATTTCATTGAGGCTTACATACAAGAACTTCCCAGTGCACTGGGCCTTTTGCCTTTAAGCACTCAGTTTTGTTGTACTATAACAGACAATTGGATTGGACACAGCACGAAAACCTTAACGCATTTCAGTGAAGTGCATTTCATTTTGTAGATCTTTTCTCAACTGCTAATAATGTAGATTATTGTGATTTCAAATTAAGTTACATTCTTTGTAGATGTCTTGTGGAAGACAATAATACAATCTGTATGCTCTGCTACAACATGACAATTAGCCTGGAAACTGAGGCCATGACCTCAGCATGGCAATGAGACATTCTTTTAAAGAGGTGTCAAAAACAAGAAAAATACAAGTAATGAAATGTTATGCAAACTACCTGCTGGTCACCTTCACTTCAATTAAATGCCTTTTGGGGAAATGGAAAACCAGAAATTTCTGCATGCAGAAATCAGCATGCAGATAAATACCAGGAGAACAGTAATGTATGGAAAACAAAACACTTGTGTTATATAAAAGATTAACCATGGTTAGTCTGTATTAAGGAGCACATCCTATTATTGTGCTGAGGCTCCAAGGACAATAAGGAACTTGCATAACAAGAGCTTTGATCTGAGTAAGCAGCAGCAGATTTACTGTAAACTGGTTCAGGAATACAAAGAAAGGATGAGTTGGGCCCATTCCCACTAGCAGAAAGGAGATGGAATCTTCAAGTGATATGGTGGTAATATAAATTGCTCTATTCCATGCAGTGTCCTTGCAGAAGCTTCCACATTGTGATGAGGAAATAGCCCAATTATCTTATTTCTAAATTTTCATCTTTCTATATAAATTAACACATGCAAATTTAATGCAAAATGGTATCCCTTTTTCATCGTCTTTTTTGGGTGATGAATGTCCTATTTATTCTCGTTTTGGGTGATAAATAGCTTCTTTTTTTTTGGCAATTCTACCTGGCCACCCTAATGAGTGTTTGAGATGAGCTCTAGACCCTAATTGACATGCAATCTGCACTCACTGATGATATCTTAGTGCTTGGGAGACTAGCCGGGTGGATGATGAAGGATAATCTAAATTATGTGAGTAGCACACTTTAGTGAACCCATGGTTTGTGCACAACAATATACTCAAAGTGTTGATTTTAAATTTTGATTTGTCTGTTTTAACTGTTTGTTTTAATGTGTATAGATATTTTAATTAGTTGTTTACTGTCTTGAGACCTGGTTACAGGCAGTATATAAATGTGTTAAACAAACCAACAGATACTGTGTCCAAGCAACAGAATCTTCCACCATGAGCTGTTCCACTCGTATCCCTTCTGTTCTGGCCTGTTTCTTAATCCACCATTCTCACTTTTATTCCAATATTAAGTGTATCATGAAAACGAGCATGCCTTAAGTTCAGGTTTCTTCTTTGCCGGGAGTCCACTTTAGGGTTGCCAAGTCCACCCCCTACCAAAAAAGTGGAAATAGACATTTTTCACCAAAAAGTGCAAAGTCCCCTTGCATAAAATTTGCATATGTTTATTGGTATTATTTGTGCATATTTTGATTAAAAAATTGGATAATTTGAGACTAAATACAGCTCACCATTGTGAAGCTGTTGACTAGGTGAGCTGTAGGTCTGCTCAGTCTGCTGTCTAGGTGGAGAGTTCTCAAGGCCCCTGCTTCTTAATTGAAAATTCACCTCCTGGTTAGGTTTACAACACACACAGTCCTGTGTCTTCCTCCCTAATGGCTCACCCAGCCTGCTCTCCCCAGCTAGCCTAGCAACTTCACCTCTTAGCCCAAGGCAGGACAGCCTGGTAGCTGCGGAACCAGCCTCTTTGCATACTGGCACAGTGCTACATGCACAGCCTCCCACTCACTTGCTATACTCTCTATGACGACAAGCATTTATAGACTGCTTTTCAACAGAAGGTTTCTTAGTGGCTTTCAAAGAAAAATAAATAAGAAGATGTTCCCCTGTCCCCAAAGGGCTCTCAGCCTAAAAAGAAACACAAAGTAACACCAGCATCAGCCTTTGAAGGAATGCTGTGCTGGGGTTGGATGGGACCAGTTGCTCTCCCCTTGAGAAACAGAAGAGATTCACCACTTTAAAAGGTGCCTTTTTACTCAGCAGAGGTAATTGCTAATTGAGTGAAGTTAGTTCATTCAGTTGATACTTTCAATGGTTGATTAAATTCCTCTACCCATGCACAAAATGATCATCTGAATTGAAAGCCATACATTATCTAACCTGGATTTTTAAAATAGATGTAATGTAGGATTTAGAATGTGCGGTAATCACTATAATGTGATTAGATGATGATCTGAATTGCAATGTGGTCCTCCCCCCACTGCTTAACCAAAGAGTTTGAATTGTAAACAGGACAGGGTCCAAGATTGGATCATCTAGTTACTGTATGTAGGTGGGACTTATTTTGTCACAATTTGTTTCTCCCTGACTGAGGTGGTGAGTTGTGAAAGAGTCCTTTTAATCTCTGCCATACTAACTGACATAGGTGGGAAACGTGCTGTTTATGAACATAGAGAGAAGGGAGTAATCCCCCAAATAGTCTCTATTCTATTTAATTTTTTAAAAAAAGTTGTTTGGTCCCCAAAATAGTCACATGTCCTCTATAAATATCTTTAGTTGGCAACCCTAGTCCACCAGCAACCTACACAAATGTGTTCCTAACCTTGCTTTTGTGTGACTCATATAAACATGTTTCAGAAAGTCCATTGCCTTCACTGAGAGCCATGTCACCAGATAATTCCTTCTGGAAATGAGTCGATTATTTTTTTCTTATTTTTTAACTTAACTCCTTTGCATGGATTTAAAAGATACTATTTCCATTGTTCTCAATATTTCCCTAATTTCCCTAATTGCATTTCTGTGCAACCTTCACCGTCATCATCTGGATAGGGCTCTTCTAGAGCTACTTTATGTCAGTTAAAAACATCTTAAGCCCTGCAAAGTCCTGCGGAGGAAAAAAACATGATCATGGCAGAAGGCCTCACCATTTATGTGCATAGCCCTTTATCTGCATAGCTACAAATTGTGTGATCTATACACAGTGTACAGACTAGATAAATTGCTCATATGCAGCTAGACTCCTGTGCAAACCTGCTTCATTTGCAAGAAGATTGGACACTGGTGCATGGAAGGAACAGGCCTTTTGCCCACAACTGGGCAAAGAGGCACCTTTTACCATGGTGATTCCCTTTGTTTAGCAGGGGGAGAGTAACTGGCCCTATCCACCCCCAGCACAGTACTTCCAGTGACTGTTGCTGGTGTGTGTCTTATGTTTCTTTTTAGAATGTGAGCCCTTTGGGGACAGGGAGCCATCTTATTTGTTTTATTTCTCTTTGTAAACCACCCTGAGCCATTTTTGGAAGGGCGGTATAGAAATCGAATTATTATTATTATTATTATTATTATTATTATTATTATTATTATTAACTACAATTTCTCCCATTTGTACACTGAATGACACTGAACATCCATTAAATGCAGAAGTTTTGAAGAAAAAACACACTTATTTTGTTTTGATATAGCCTATGTTATCCCAGCATAAGCCACCTCAGCCTGGAGTACTCACTTCCAACTTGATGTGTGAGAAAAGTGGGAAATGGTTTTTTTAAATACAATCATCCCTCACCAACCACAGGTTTCCCAATCATGGTTTTGAGTACCTGCGACCAGGAAATTGTGGCAGGTCTCACCCACCCTGACCTGAGTAGCCGTGGTTTGGTGAGATTTTTTTTAAAAAAAAACACACATGGGGGGGGTTTCATGATTTCTGGGGATCAGGGAGTCATTTCTGGGGGTCAGGGGGTCGTTTTTGGTGACAGGGGTCATTTCCTGGGGTTGGAGATTATTTTCGGGGGTCCCCTTCACTCCTCTTACTGACTGATTTGGAGGGATTCTCCCCTGTTTTTTACCACATTTTTCTGTATTTTTGCGACCACGATTTACCTAACTCCCTGTTTGCCATTGATTTCCATGACTCGTCTACTAAAAATTCACCAACTGCAAGGTTTTCCCGGAACAGAACATTCACAATTGGTGAGGGATGATTGTAGTTACAGTACAAGTATTATCTATTTAATATTTATTTTAAAAATAATTTAACTTTTTTTAAAAAAATGTTGCTCATTTATTCAGGGATACCTTTTTAGTTGAAAATTTTAAGGTGACTTGACCATTTCACAGAGCCTAGTCACCTTAAACATTCTAACCAGCCAGTGTGGTGTAGTGGTTAGAGTGTTGGACTAGAACTGTGGAGATCTTAGTTCAAATCCCCATTTAGCCATGAAATGCTAGGCCATTTATACCTCAGCCAAACCTACCTCACAGCGCTGTTGTGAGGATAAACATAACCATATACATTGCTCTGGGCTCCTTGGGGGAAGAGCAGGATATAAATGCAAATAAATAAATATTGCAAAGGGAAGAAGCATAAGAGAAGAGAGGGGAGTGAAACAAGTAAATGTCACCACTAATCCAGGAGCCATTTTCTTCTCTTTGATTGACTGATAGATTGAGTGCTGTCAAGTCAGTGTCGACTCTTAGCGACCACATAGATAGATTATCTCCAGGATGATCTGTCTTCAGCTTGGCCTTTAAGGTCTCTCAGTAGTGCATTCATTGCTGTCGTAATCGAGTCCATCCACCTTGCTGCTGATCATCCTCTTCTTCTCTTTCCTTCAACATTTCCAAGCATTATGGACTTCTCAATGGAGCTGGATCTTTGCATAATGTGTCCGAAGTATGATAGCTTGAGCCTGGTCATTTGTGCCTTGAGTAAAAGTTCTGGATTGATTTGTTCTATGATCCATTTGTTCCTTTTCCTGGCTGTCCATGGTATCCTCAAGAATCTTCTCCAGCAACAAAATTCAGAATTTCTTCTTCTCCTTCTCTGCTCTTGGTAAAATAATCAAGTCAAACCATGGATGTACAAACAAAATCTGCTAGTTAAGAACACAATTAATTTAGGGCCACTTATAAGAAAGCAACAGAATAGTGAAGAGAAGAACACAGATAACTCAAAAGGCATAGCAGCATTATTGCTGTTGGAAGTATTCTTACATGGAGAGCAAAGCAGGATTTCTGAATCTACCGATTTGCATGGGAGATATTTTATCTTATGTGCTAGAAGTGAAAGGTGAGGTGTTTTCTGCAAATAGTGGAGTAACTGTGTTTCATGTTTAGTCTTGCCTCCTACTGTAAATTATACCTGACTAAGAATGATTTTAGAAGTTATGATAGAAGCCAAGGAGGAGAAAAATAATGTTTTCTCTAGTACCATCATTTCTCACTTGAGAAGCACATAATTTAAAAGAAGCTGCAGAGTGTTTCTTTTTCTGTGTTTACTAAAAGAAGGATGCCTTGGAAGTACAGATATTATCATGTAATTCAGATACCTGAAGATCTTTTGTGGATATAGGAAAGAACTGATTGTGCATGTACATGATGGGCATTGTACAATGATCAAAATAGGTGACAGCGCTACTGCAGAAGCCAGATCTGCAAAGATAATGTGGTAGATAAATGTTCAGACTGGGCACACTAATAAGCATATCTCATTTATCCAACTGATCCTTTATCAGTAATTTGAGAGTGCTCTTGTGAGTATAACATGATTTTTTCACATGATAGCCCAAACAGAAATAGATGAATGGGATGAAAGATCAGCAGGACATTGCAGGGAGAGGAGAGGAGAGGAGAGGAGAGGGGATTTAGGTAGAGCTGGCAATTCATCTTGTCTCCGTCTGAAATCTACTGCAAGAGGTATTGACTACACACACTCACAAACAGGTTGGGGGTAATTATTTATATAGTAGAGTATTTCAGGTGCTAATTCACTCAATTACAGCAGATCTTAACAGGGTCTCAGGGGCAACTGCATACAAACATATACTGCCTCAGAATTGTTTTAATGAAAGGCAGTATACAAATTTAAAAATTAAATGAATGAATGAATGAATGAATGATAAGCATGGAGATTCAGGTAAGGTTAAACTAATCTACTTTGGGGGTGCCTGGGGGTAGCTGAGGCCAGCCCTGCCATGACCTCAGACCCACTTTGTGGTACCCTGGCACCCCCCAAAGGGGTGGGGCTGCTACAAATCCCCATTATTCCCTATGGGAAATAAAACATACTTCAGAAATTAGACCAATGATCAGAGAAGTGTTTGATTGCCTTGGGGTTTGGTGAGTGGTAAGCACCCCTGGGTAGGCCAACCCACTTTTGTGCCCCTAGCATGCCACCACCACACACAGTGACACAACTAAGAAGCCAGCCAATTAGGAACCAAAAAACAACCACAGAAAGAACTGCAAAGCCAAGGGGACCAAACCAAACACCACAGCAGCACAGACTAAGCTACACAATAGCCACAAACCAACAAGACCTAACTAGACGGTGCAAGGCAGTAAAACCAACTGACCAGCATGCAAACTACAAAGAATTTATGGGCAAGGCAAAAACAACACACCAACACACAGCTGGCAATCAATCAATCAAAGTTTATTACGGTCTATGACCAGCTGGCAATCACAGAATCAACAGCTCAGCTGATGCAAAGTCAGCAAATTAAGCAAAACAAGCCTCACAAAATGGAGGACAGACCTGAAATGGACCCTAGGAGCTTCAAACTAGTTCAAACCGGTTTGAACTGGTTTGATTCAAACCGGGGCCAGTTTTGTTCAAACTCGGACCTGCAGCGCAAAACCAGTGCCCGGTTGGGTCCAAGTTTGAACCGTCGAACCAAACCAGTTTGAACTCAAACCAGTTTGCACATCCCTATTCAGCTTTTATGGTTTGGAAAAATACATGATGCTTTTTTGAAAATGAGTTGATCTCTGGATAAGCGAAGGCATGATAAGACAACATTCTGCACAATTAAAACCCAATTAATACAGTTAGAATTACAGATGTTAAAAATACTGCCACCAACAGTCACTGCCCCATTGACATTATCCAGCACCTACAAAGATATCTTCCTTCCTTCCTTCCTGAAAGCAATGCTTTCAGAAGATGCCTAGGCTTAGGTGATCTCCAGAAGGATAGTGCACAGGTGGTGTTACCAAGAGAGCCTGTGGGGACTCCCAGGAGCACCCTTATACCTAGTTTGGGGCTACCGGCTGGTAGTTTCCACATTTTGCTGTCCAGATCCTATGGGACCGTGATATCTCTTATAGGTATAAATGAGCTAACTCATAAGGCATGTCACTTGGTGCGTAGCTGGGGAAATGGTGGCTCTCATGTCAAGTTTAATTTTGAGACTGCAGGGGAACCTTCCTGCGTTTGCCCCCCTGATTCCTTTCAGGTGGGAAATGACAGAATAGACATGATTTAATCAAGCACTATTCTTTTCAAGTATTTGTCAAGTATCCTCCATATGTTGGCACAGCAGATCAGGTCAAGATATTGCCTCCTCAGGAAGGCATGATAAAGAGGTAGCAGTTCATCTCTTCTGCTAATGAGCATGTTAATGGTTGGATCAGGGCACAGGAATCTAGCTTGTTAACATTTTTAGTTACTCCCAAGTATTCAAAAAGGACACGAGATAAACTCTGATGCACCTATTGCGTTTCACCTCACACAGCTCTGTTAGACCTATTCAGCCTTTGTACTGAAAGGAAGCACATCCAGCACATTTGAATAGGACAATGATATGTCCTGGGCTTTGTCCCTTTTATCCACATTTTCCAGATGTGAACAGCATAATGCCCTTGGGCAAGATTTTATCTATAAGTAGCAAAGACACAATCAATCCGTGTGTCTCCTGTGTCTCTACCCTGGATTCACCAGGTGTTTCTTCTTCAGATGCATCAGCTCCCTTTCACTACATCTTGGCATTGGCACCTCCATTTTGCCTTGCCTTGACTCTCACTGCTGCCTTGCTTTGCACCTCCAGACCAGCCCCTTTTCTTAACCCAGTCTGTACAGACCTCTTGGCTGCAAGATCCTGGTCTCTTGAGATCAGACCCACTTTGGATTTTACTTGGTTCCTGGACCCCTGCCTGGTCCCTGGGTTCCGGCTCCTGCCTTTTGCCTCCCTGCCTGCCCCAGCGAAGAGAGGTTCCTCAGTATCGACCAAGCCACACGGGTCAAAATGCCCCACTAGACAGATCAAGATAGTAGCTAAGCCCTGCTCTCAAACCTTTCAAACCTTTCACTCCTTTCCTTCTGGCTCCTTCTAAAATCCAGGACTGTTCTCTCGGAAGACCATTTCTCTCCTACCAGAAAACTTAATTTGGAAACTCAAGCCAAATTGCCTCCTTGTGAGCTGTAACTTAGTCTTATTAATCTGTAGGTTTTGCTAGTTTTGTTGGCTAAATATCATTCATTCATTCATTAAATTTCCATATGAACTAATATACAAATCTCCAGGTGGTGTACAGATACAAACATAATATAAAATATAAAACATTTAAAATTCATAAAACAGATAAAAATCACAATAGATAAAACCACATTTAAATTTAAAAAGTAGATTTCAGTTAAAAGTCTAAGGAAATGTTGTTGCCTATCTTTATAATTCTTGAAAACATGCCTGTGGGGATGCATCCCAGCACCCAGAGGATTGGCTGGGTGATGGAGGCACTGGATTGGCTGGGCGGCGGGAGCTCACGTGCGGCAGGAGGCCATTGAGCTGCTGCTGGGGGAAATGGCAGTGGCAGCGGCCTGTGCGCCCGCGGGGTCAGAAGGCAGCTGGGCCGCCAGGAAGAGGAGGCGGCGGCTGGAGGGGACGGAGAAACCCTGGGTGTGTGTGTGGGGGAGAAGCGGGCTGGGCGAGTGTCAGAGATGCCCGCCGGAAGACAGAGTCAGGGAGAAGGGGCTGAAGGGGGGGGAGTCGAACTAGGGGCGCAGACGCTATGCCCCCAGTCAGCTAGTTAATAATTATTTCTCTTCCTGTACCCCAAAAACCTATAATAAACCTGATTCTATTTTTGAAGTTTAACCTCTCTGTTCAGTTCTTTCCACGACCGAAGCTTTGTGTTTTTTCCTGAGGTGGTGGACTGCTCCATTCAAGCTTGCTAATTCCCCCACAACAAGCCTAAAACATAGCCAGGGGTACCTGCCAATTCCCCAGGAGCAGTTCCATTAACAGTGTGGTTCATTCACTAACACATATCTGAATAGCTTTCATGCCAGACTTGGTGTCTTAGAGACAATGATGGGACATAGAGGAGGATTTCGATAGCAACTGACAGCAGTTTAAAACGAGCACTTTGAGTTGTGTCTAGAAATCAACATGAAGCCAGTAAAGATTCTTTAGTTCTGGAATAATGTGTTTCTTGTCCCTTGTCTAGAAGTTGGCCACCATATTCGACACCATCAGTGTCATTCTACATGAATTGAAATAAACAGCAATGAAAACTAATGCCACATAGATCATATTACCATAATTTCACCTTTATGAAATAAATGTATGAGTGTGTGACAAAAAGTATCTCAGCCTTCTTGCTAGATGAAGCTTTCATGATGTAGAGAACAATAATGAACTGACTATGACAATGATTTTTTTCTTGGCTATCATCAGAGCCCTTATTTGCAGGCCAGTAGAATGGCACAGCGGGGAAATGCTTGACTAACAAGCAGAAGGTTGCCAGTTTGAATCCCTGCTGGTACTATATCGGGCAGCAGCTGAAAGGCATCATCTCATACTGCGTGGGAGGAAGCAATGGTAAACCCCTCCTGTATTCTACCAAAGAAAACCACAGGGCTCTGTGGGCGTCAGGAGTCAAAATCGACTTAACGGCACACTTTACTTTTACCTTTAGAAAAAACAAGATTCAGTACTCTAGAGGTTGGCCCCAACTAACCCATCACTCCTAATTCAAAAATGCTAATGGTAGATAAAAATAAGATCAATTGAGTTGTTTGGATTAATTGAGCTGAAGGGGAGAGCATCCTGGAAAACTGGAGTCCTCTGATTTGCCTTCTGGGATCTCCCAATCTCTCAATGCAGGATGTATTGCTCCTCTCCGCTCCCCCACCGCCCGGCCCACCAGCTGAATTAAGGGGAGGTAGGATATATATCTTTCATCTCTCTTTTTCTCCTTTTTTCATGGCAATTACTGATTCATTATTAGTTATCCTGCTCTTTGGTAATCATGCTATCACCCTGGATTTTTACCTTATTGCTGGAGATTGCTTGTTTTATGCTTGCTAATTGCCCAATATTTGATTGGTTTTGTAGCATGTTTGAATTTGCTTTGGTTGATGTTTGCTAATTTCCTAAATTATTAAATTAGTTTCCATTAATTCATCTCATTGATCAGAATACCTAAACACATGTATTTAATTCCTGTGTGCATCTATCTATTTATTTCTCCTGGGTGTGCCATCGGAATGCCTCCCGGCAGCCCAGCTGATTGGCTGGACTGCGGAGGTGCCTGATTGGCTGGCACACCCAGGAGGAGAGGGGAAAATGGGGGGGAGGTGGCTGGCCTCCTTGGGTGGCCACAAAGACTGGCAAGCGGCGGCAGCGGGCCCGGCAGGCTGCGGAGGCGGCACTTGGCATGGTGGCCCGGCCGTGGAGGCAGCTCTCGGCCAGGCGGAGTCAGGGCTGGCCACCAAGGCCAGGAGCCTGTAGGAGGCTGGGGTGGGAGGGAACCGGGTGGTGGGACTCTCCTGTTTCCACCACCCCCCGGAAGGAAGAGTGGCGGTGGCCCGGTAAGTAGAGCTTTTAAAAATGCAGGGGGAGGGGGAGGGCAAGAGGGAGTGGGGGAGTGCAGGGGGAGGGGGAGGGCAAGAGGGAGTGGGGCAGGGGGAGGGGAGTGGGGCAGGGGGAGGGGGAGGGAGTGGGGCAAGGGGAGGGGGAGGGCAAGAGGGAGTGGGGCAGGGGGAAGCCTAGGGGAGGGTGAGGGCAAGAGGGAGTGGGGGAGAGGGGGGCAGGAAAGAGGAGCAGGGGAGGGGAGGGGTGGGAGGGCAGGAGAGACTGGGGCAGGAAGGTGAGAGGGAGGGAAGGGTGAGAGAGAGGGGTGGGAGGGGGAGGGAGGGCAAGAGAAAGTGGGGTGGGAGGGAGGGGAGGGAGCAAGAGAGTTGGGTGGGAGGGAAGGGAAGAGGGGCAAGAGTGTGAGGCAGGAGGGAGAAGGGAACAGCCAGCCCCAAAGAGCACACAGATGCTCTGTGCGGGTTGGCTAGTAGGAACCATAATTCCTATGGTTTTCTGAAGTAGCAACATGTTGCCAATTTCAAAAAGATTGTTTATGAGCACATGCAATTTTACATATGTAAATTATGCGTGCCTTGGTCATGCTAGTTCTTCTTCACTCATATTGGTGTAAAGGTGAATGATGATGACCATTTAGCATTCATTAACTTGGTCACTGGTATTGTCTATCCATGTTATAAAAATTACTAGTTACAGGAGTGTGGTGAAATTATCATCATAAGCAGCAAATGGTTTTGCAAGTGGTTCTGTGCAGACTGTGGTAAATCACCAGCAGTCTAAATCAACAATAATTACGACAATCCTGATCATAAACGATGGTCTGGTTCACACAATTGTTTGAATCTAGTTTTAAAGTCAGTAACCAACATTTGTGTGAACCCAAGGCAATTTTGAAACAAGTTCACTGCCTGATGTCCCATTTCTAGGCACAAATCTAAGTGTTGGTTGTTTCCAACAAATTCCTTAACAACTTGAGACCTGGCTACTTAAAGGACTGTCTCCACTCAGGGAGGAGAACTGGTCTTGTGGTAGCAAGCACGAATTGTCCCCTTTCCTAAGCAGCATCCACACTGGTCTGCATTTGAATGGGAGATGATATGTGTAGTGATCAGCCACCTCTCCCCTAAAGAGTGACCCGGAAGTGAACCCTGTCCTGACTGGCAGGCTGATGAACTCCAGAGCTCAGCCAATCAGCACACCAGGTGGGTGGGACCTAGAGAGTTCTTGGGAGGAAGAGAAGAGTTATTTGTTAGAAGAAGCAGGCTGGGAGTACAGAGGCGGAGATGTGGCCATGAGAACTGGCTGCAGGAAAAGATCCCTTCTACAGGTCCTGCAAAGCCAGGATGGCAGGCAGCTTGAATTCTCATCCAGTATTTGGTGAGTTCAAGACAAAGGAAGCCAGAATGTTGGCTTCTGGAAATTTAGTCAAGGGAAAGTTTGTTTAGTCGGATTGTGCATTAGACTTTCTCTTTCTTTTGTGTGTAGTTTATATATCCCTGATACTGGTCTATTATGTTTTATCTGCAAAGTAATTAAGCTAAGAAACACTGACCTACACCTATCCAGCCAGGATCTTTCAAAAGACTCTGTAAGTTTTAATTGTGTATTTTTCCTTTGTATTTTCCTACATACCTGTTCCTTGCAACTGGGTAACTACAATTTTTAAAGCGTGCTGCCCCACCTTCATCTAGGGTGCTTTTTGAAGTATTCTTATAACTTGTTGAATATTTTTACCTTTAACTAAAAGCTGAGAACACCACAGATGGAAGCAGTCTGTAGCGTGTGAATAAAACTGTTTTCTTTTTGTTCTTTTCTTGTACAAGCCTCTCCAAGTGGATTTTTAGCTCAGGAGAAAAGGGTGTGTGTGAAAGAGTTTTATTTTTTCCCTTCTGGTGGAAACACGTCTCAGGAGCTCAGCAACTATTAGTTTTCTCACCATGTGTAGGCTTGCACGTGGAAGATTTTTGTACTTTTCCAATAACAAAAGAGAGTTTTCTCTGGGAATTCCACCCCAGGCCCAGGGAGGTTCAAGCTCTGTAACAGAGAAGGGTGTTGGTAGCAGCCATTTTTGAACCTACCAGGAATACAGAAGAGTTTTAGGAGTAGCCTTTGCCAGAAAGCTCAGCAGGGATGATTCAGCATTTCATTCCTTCATGTGAGCTTGCTCTGAGACAAAGGCTATAATCTGCTACAACATGTGTGACCACTGTAAGATATTCACTGTGGGGGGTGGGGATGCTCTGGGAAGAGCACCTGCATGCTTACATGCAGAAGGTTATAAGTTCCCTCCCCAACATCTCCAAGATAGGGCTGAGAGAGATTCCTGCCTGCAACCTTAGAGCAACTGCTGACAATCTGTGTAGATAATACTGAACTAGCTGGACCAATGATCTGAGACTCAGTGAGGCTTTTCTCATGACCACAGAAAAGCAGGCTAAGGGAGGCCAGCCCGGTTTTCCATGGTTGTGTGCAGCACCGGGAGCTGCGTGGCTCCTGGCTGCTAGCCTGCCTAATTCCCCCTCCCCTAAAATGAGCTCCACTAGCGCTCCGCTAACCCCGTTTCCCTGATCATGAGTCATCACGGTGTGGATCTGTTCTGCGGTGACTCACGAGGAGACCCCTGACTGAGAGGCTACAACAAACATCCCAGCATCACACTGGGCATTCTGGGACTTCCAGGGGCTGGGTGGCCCCCAATCTCTACCGCCACAAGCAGCTCCGTGACAAAGCCAGTAACTGTGTGGGTGGTTGATCCAGCCACCCAGGGAGGAGGCAGTGATCATCTGCAGGGAGGGAAGTGCTTTCGCAGAAGGGGGTAGCCTCCTGGAGTGATTGTGAGGATTGCTTCAGTATTAGGCAGCTTCCTATGTAACTCTGCATTCTTCACAACATTATGTTCTTCTCCAGCATTTCTGTGCTCTGAAGTTAGGCGGGTGGTAACCAGTGAAAGGGCCTTCTTTGTTAGGGCACCCTGGATATACAGTAAGCTCCCCAGAGAAGCTTGCTTGGCATCAACTCTCATGTCTTCTTAGGGTACCAGGTGAAGACTTTAAAAAAAAAAAAAAAAAGCATGTTCTGTACCTGGTCATAAAGCTGTGTTGTAGTTTGAGCTGGATTTTAATGACTTTGGCTGCTTCTGTGATTTGATTGCTTTGTTTTATATGTTAGCCACCTCGTGAGTCTTGTTATGCAGTGCAGCTTATACATTATCAAAATAAATAAAGGCGGGGGGGGAGAATATGCTTCTATTTTGTCAGGATAATTTAATTTGTGATCTACTTGAGAAGATATGAAAATTTCTGCACCACGCAGCTTACTTGGTATTCACACACTCACTATGTCTGTCACAGCTCTACCACCTGTGATAGATAACTGAGATTAATGGGGGACCAGAACCGTTTGCTGGTGATAACTTTGTTTGCTGCAGACATGGAACTGCATGTCTCGTCTTGTGTGATCCTTTCGAATAAGCCCATCATGTCAAAAAAACTGTACTCGCATTACTAACAAATTGCTATTTTTTGGACAGCATCAGAAGCTGCATGGTCCGAAGAGACTGCTATCATAGAAGCAAGTGAATACATGACTGCATTACAGTTGCCTCTGTTTTCTGTTCATTTGTTGAGTAATAATGACACCGTGGTTGAAGTCAAGTGAACTGTGAATGCAAGGAAAGGTTTAACACATCCTTCCTGTGGCACTCAGCACAGAAAACAAATATTCAGCATTAGCTCATTCAAACTTCTTAAGGGATTTAATAACCCAGACCAATTGCTGAGTAAGCTACTGCAAAAGTAAACAGGTCTGGGCTGAAACTGTCACTGTTATCAGTCTGGAAAAGCAGTTGTTCTTTGTCTCTGGGGCCATGGTGGAGCAATAGGAATGAGCATTGGAAACCCAGGTTAAATCACTGCTCACTCTTGAAGCTCACTTTGTGGTATTGGGGAAATCACTATCTGTCAGCCTAATCATATTGTACAAGGCTGTTATAAGGATTACAGTGAAAGGAGCATTATGCTACACACTGTGCACCAGAAAATGCTACAGAAATACTGTAAAAAAATGAGAAGAAATACCTATATGCATAATATGTATTCTACCGGATGAAGGTATTATAGCAGATGCAGCCCTCTTTCAAAAATCTCAACACGTGTATTTTTCATATTTGAACCTGTATTGTTTACTTAGAGGTGCCAAACTACAGTCCACCAAACTTGTCCAGGACACAATGTTGTAAGACATATGGAGTAACTGGGAGCAAAGGTAGAATTTCAATTTCAGCATGGATATTTCTGCTTACAACTAACGGACTGCCTGACAAGTGTGTCACGCTGAATCACTGAACCATAGCTTTTTCTTCAGGGCTGGGTGGGCTTGTAAGTGGTCAAAAAGAACGAAGGCATGGGGCTGTAGCTCAGTGGTAGAACATCGCTTTGCATACAGAAGGTCCCAGGTTCAATTTCTGGCATCTCCAGGTACATCTGGCAAGGATTTTTGATTGAAACCATGGAGAACTGCCAATCACCCCTGATAACGTGGCAAAGAGGTACCTTTTAACGTGGTGATTCTCTTTATTGATCAGGGGGAGAGTAACTGGCCCTATCCACCTCCCTCACAGTACCTCCAGTGGCCGTTGCTGGTGTCTATCTGATATTCCCTTTTAGATTGTGAGCCCTTTGGGGACAGGGAGCCATCTTATTTATTTGTTATTTCTCTGTGTAAACCACCCTGAGACATTTTTGGAAGGGCGGTACAGAAATTGAATTCATCATCATCATCATCATCATCATCATCATCATCATCATCACCATCAGCCAATTACAAAAAGCAGCTTTACTGGGAACAGCCTATATACTGCGATGATATCTATAACAACAACAACAACACTGACAATAAAATTCAGCCATCCTAGGTCCTTGGGAAGGACTTGATGTCTGGATAAAATAAACGAGTCAATAACACCTGTCTGACTGTGTAAACAAGAGAATAATAATAATAAACTGCATGGCTTTTGGCTTAAACACCTAACAAGCCTTCATAAACAACTATCAAAACAGTTCAATCACATTTTGCAAGGCGGTGATGTTGAACAATGGCTAACAAGTTTATAAGATGAGTTTTTGAACCTGTTTTTGAGCCAGAGTTATGAGATGAGTTTTTGGGAAAACTCATCTCATAATGAAAGACCCAGCAAAAGGTGCAGTTCCAAGTAATTATAGACCGATCACCTGCCTACCAACCATGTTCAAATTATTAATAATAGCATAATGAAGTGCATAATGAATAATATTATGCATAATGAATAATAGCAGATGAAGTGAAGCAACACTTATTAACTAACAAACAGCTTCCAGCTGAACAAAAAGGAAATTGCCCGAACACCAGAGGCACAAAAGACCAGCTGCTGATTGACAAAATGATTTTAGAAAACTGCAAGAGAAGAAAAACCAATCTAAGTGTTGCATGGATTGACTACAAGAAAACCTTCAATTCATTGCCTCGCACATGGATACTAAAATGTTTAGAAACAACTGGTGTCAGCAAAAACATTCAGATATTTATTTAAAAAGCCATGAGCAGGTAGAGTACACAGTTAACAATCAATGGCAAGACACTTGGACAGGTTAGCATTAGAAGAGGCATTTTCCAAGGGGACTCACTATCCCCTCTGTTGTTTGTAATCATCATGACCCCACTTTCACAAATACTAAACAAAACAGGCCTCGGATACCAAACATATAAAACATCAAGTAAAATCAAACATCTGCTGTACATGGACGATCTGAAGTTGTATGCAAAGTCCCAGTCAGAAATTGAATCACTGCTAAACACTGTCTGTATATTCAGTAGCGATATAGGAATGGAGTTTGGACTAGACAAGTGTGCTGCATTAATAATGAATAGAGGGAAAATAAGAAAAACAGAAGGAATAGAACTGCCCAATGGAAGCAAGATCAAGAACCTGGAAGAGAAAGAACATTACAAATACTTGGGCATTCTCCAGGCTGATAACATCGCACACACTGAAGTTAAAAGAAAAATTGGAAGTGAATACATCAGGAGAGTTAGAAAAACCCTCAAGTCCAAAGGCCATGCCAAATAACTATTTGGGACAAACATCATTTATTCTCCTCAGAGGGAGAAATCCTGGTACCAAAAACATTTTATATCTGCTTCAGATATTTGGATACTCAGTGCCTTGTTTCCCCCCAGTGTGAGTTAAAAAGGAGTTTGAACTCCATAAGAATGATGTATTTTGTGGAATGAGTTTGCTGTTGTTAGGCATGAGGCCCACTGGGGGTTACTTGACAGTTCCCTGGACTCCATCTGCCGGAGCTTGCTGCTCAGGGCTATTTAGTGTGCTGCCACCGAAGGGGATGCCACCGAAGGGGCGACACCAAAGGGGCTAGCCCCTTTGGGGGAGCCACTTCGGGGGACAGCAAGGGCAAAGGCCACGCCTCCTGGCCTAGGTATTTATATGTGGGGGGGCTATTTAATAGGGGGGCTTCTGTTTTAATTAGTCCCGGGTGAGATTGTTTTAGAATGCATCTGGGCTTACCTAGGGATGGGGAGACAGGGGGCAGGCCGGTCTGGTCCCAGCTTCTCCCTGCAAAGTACTCTGTTGGGGAGCGGGTGAGAGACCATGAGTGGGGAGGTGGAGTGGCTGTGGTCTATAAGAACAATATTTCCCTGACCATGATCCCTGTTGAGATGTAGGACCATACTGAATGTGTGCACTTAAGTTTGGGGATCAGGGATAGACTGGAACTTCTGTTGGTGTACTGATTGCACCACTGCTCAACAGAGTCCCTAACCGAGCTGACGAACCTGGTCTCAGGCTTGGTGGAGTGCCCCAGGCTTGTGGTGCTGGAGGACTTCAATGTTCATTTTGGGACCAATTTGTCCGGGGCAGCTCAGGAGTTCATAGCAACCATGACGACTATGGGCCTATCTCAAGCGGTTTCGGGACTGATGCACATTGCAGGTCACATGCTTAATTTGGTCTTTCACTATGATCAGGGTGGTGTTCCATGGGTGGGGACTCCTGTGATTTCCCCATTATCATGAACAGACCACCACCATCTGGTTAAGGTTGGAATTACAGTCACTTCCCACCTTTGTAGGGGTGAGGGACCTATTAGGATAGTCTGCCCGAGAAGGTTATTAAATCCAATAGGATTTCAAGAAGCCTTGGAGAGATTTAGTGTTGCCTCTGCTGGCAATCCTGTTGATGCCCTGGTGGAAAACTGGAACAGCAAACTCACCAGGGCCGTAGACATGACCAGTCCTAAGCATCCTCTCCAACCCGCTTCAAAATTGGCCTCTTGGTATACGGAAGAACTACGGGGGCTTAAGCGGTGAGGTAGATGACTGGAGTGCAAGGGGAGAAAGACTTGACTCGAATCCAACAGATTACAACATAGAGCACATCTGAAGATCTATGCTCAGGTGATACATGCGGCAAAGAAGTGATTCTTTTCTGCCCATATTGCATAGGCAAGTTCACATCCGGCGGAGCTGTTTAGGGTTGTGAGAGGGCTAGTATGTGCCCCTCCTTCCTTGAATCAGAATCTGGAACCACCAATTACCCACTGTGCCGTGTTTAATGAATTCTTTGTGGAAGAAATATCTCGTATTTGGGCCGACTTAGATTCCATCTCCACAATTACTTCAGTGTCCAATGTGGAGGTGTCCAGCGACTCCTCTTGTGTGGTTAAATAGGATCGGTTCCAATTTGTGACTCCTGAGGATGTGGACGAGTTGATTGGAATGGTGTGACTTACCACCTGTTCTCTTGACCCTTGCCCGACATGGCTTATACTGTCTGTCAGGAGGGTTGTTGTAGAAAGCCTGGTAGAGATTATAAATGCATCTCTGAGGGAAGGCAGGATGCCTCCTTGTCTTAAGGAGGCAATTATTAGACTGCCTTTGAAGAAGCCTACCTTGGATCCCTCAGAGTTGAGTAACTACAGGCCTGTTTCCAACCTTCCGTGGCTGGGCAAGGTAATTGAGAGGGTGGTGGCCTCCCAGCTCCAGACAGTCTGGGGGAAAACTGATTATCTAGACGAATTTTATTCTGGCTTTCAGGCGGGCTATGGGGTGGAGACTGCCTTGGTTGTCTTGATGGATGATCTCCAATTGGGAATTGACAGAGGGAGTGTGACTCTGTTAGTCCGTTTGGACCTCTCGGCAGCTTTCGATATTATCGACCATTATATCCTTCTGGAGCATCTGAGAGGGTTGGGAGTGGGAGGCACTGCTTTGCAGTGGTTTTGCTCCTACGTCTCGAACAGGTTCCAGATGGTGTCCCTTGGAGACCATTGTTCTTCAAAATCTGAACTTTTGTATGTTGTTCCTCATGGCTCCGTATTGTCTCTGATGTTGTTTAACATCTACATTAAATTGCTAAGATAGATCATCAGGAGATTTGGTGCAGGGTGCTATCAGTATGCTGCTGACACCCAAATCTACTTCTCCAAGTCAACATCATCTGGAGGGGGCATAACCTCCCTAAATGCCTGTCTGGAGCAGGTAATGGGCTGGATGAGGGATAACAAACTGAGACTGAATCCAGATAAGAAGGTGGTACTCATTGGGGTCAGAACTTTGGAAATGAGATTGATCTGCCTGTTCTGGATGGGGTCACACTTCCCCAGAAGGAACAGGTATGCAGTCTGGGGGTGCTTCTGGATCTGAGCCTCTCCCTGGTCTCCCAGGTTGAGGCAGTAGCCAGAAGTGCCTTTTATCAGTTTCAGCTGATACGCCAGCTGCATCCATTTCTTGAGATAAACAACCTCAGAACAGTGGTATATATGCTGGTAACCTCCAGGCTGGATTACTGTAATGTGCTCTATGTGGGGCTGCCCTTCTGTGTATTCCAGATGGTTCAGAATGTGGCAGCCAGATTGGTCTCTGTGTCATCTCGGATAGACCATATTACTCCTGCTTTGAAAGATCTACACTGGCTGCCAATAAGTTTCCAGGCAAAATATAAGGTGCTGGTTATAGCATATAAAGCCCTAAATGGCTTGGGCCCTGGGTATTTAAGAGAACACCTTCTTCCTTATGAACCCCACTGCCCATTGAGATCATCAGGAGAGGTCCGTCTGCAGTTGCCACCGGCTCATTTGGTGGCTACTCTCAGGGATGGGCCTTCTCCGCTGCTGCCCCAGAGCTTTGGAACGCACTCCCTGCTGAAATAAGAGCCTCCCCATCTCTGACAACTTTTAAAAAGTCTTTAAAGATGCACCTATTCACCCAGGCTTTTAATTAAATATTGTTTTAACAGTTTTAGCATCGTTTTAAAAAGTTTTAAAATTTTAAATTGTAATGTTTTAACTTTTACTATGTCATTAATTTGTTTTAAGTACTCTTTAAAGTTGTTTTTATCCTTTTCATTTATTTTACCTAATGTTTTAGTTGTTTGTTTGTTTGTTGTGAACCACCCAGAGATGGGAGTTTTGGGCGGTATAGATAGAAGTGTGTTAAATAAATAATAAATAAAAATAAACGTAAAGCTAGCCCCTTGCCCCCCGGTATTATCTGCCAAAATACAACCCAGCTCTAGAGAACTATCTATTTATATATGAAATGTTTCCTCTGAGAACTCACACTTGCCAGATTCCAACAAATGCCACCTGTAGTTCTGGAAGGCGAACTGACCAAGACCCCTTACAATCTTCATTTCTGTCCTCACAGTTCCAAGGATAGCTCCAGCAGGTGAGAGACAAAGGTAGGCAAGTGACCCCCAGGAAAGTAGCTGTGCGCCCCTGCCCCCGTTTTCTATTTAAGAAATCTAACATGTGGGACACAGCTTGTCCACCCAGAAATGCACTTTGCCCCTTCTGTGCCTCTCCTTTGTGCTGCCACTGTGCAGCTCTGAACAGATAGAGTGGGAGTTCCCAACCTGTGGTACTCTAAATGTTGTTGAACAACAAATCCCATCATCTCCAGCTACAATTTATTGAGACTGGAGATGAAGGGAGTTCAGCAGCATTTTGGAGTACTGCAGGTTGGGAAAACTTGAGGTAGGAGATCTTCCTCACTATTTAGTCAATGGTTCTCTGGCAAAGAGAAATCTATAGGTGATTAGCTAAGGGTTTGTACTAACTGGTCAGTTCTACAGAAAATTGATTATTTAACAAGGATCCCAGGATAATGAAAAGAGTTGCTATTGTTCCCATGGCTTTAACTGAGACACATGCCAATCTTATTAAGCCATTCTAGCTGATGTGATCGATTCTATTCCCATTGTTTGTGTGTGTGTTTGTGTATATGTGTACGTGTGTTACATTCTTTCTGTAGATTTTAATTAATTTTGTCATGGCCTATGGCAAAAACAATAAACTGGACTGGAAACTGATGTATTGGGTAGGGTAGATCAAAGCTGGTCTCTCGGCTAGGTCATTCACTAGGTCGACCCTAGATTAACTGCACTGCCATTGATATGCACTGAAATTCATAATCTCACCACTTTGCAAACACATTAAAAATGGAACCAGCATGAAGTCCCTATAGGTTTGCTTTCAGAATATTATGCTCTCATAACCTTTCATTTAATGGTTTCATAATGGAGGCCCCTCCCTCCACTTGAATTAGACTGAAATAATCTTGCCATCATGGTCTCAATTTGAAAATGGCATCATCATGGTGGGTCTATTAAAGACGTTAAAATATCATGGATTTTCCCCTGCAATGGTAAGATCTAACGCACATGTGTGCCTCTATACTATAAGAGATTAATACTATTATGCATTTTCACCAACACTTTTCCAACTGCCAGTTCACTAATATAAAAGATATTTCAAAGCACTAAATTCTTACTTTAGGAGTAGCAGCCTGAACCTTCAGCGAGCTAAAGCAAAGATTTAAAATTATTTATTTATTATATAAATAGATTGAAAATTATTTATTTATTTAGCATATTTTAATGTGCTAAATTCATATTATTTAAATTGAATAATATAAAATTCATATTATTACATTGACCTCAATGAGATAAACTAACATGATCAAGAACCCTGATACAATCCCCCCCCCCAAAATGGATAGCATTGTTGGCTCATTAGAAAAAAAAACCCCAAACCACAATATCTTTATTAGAACAAACTAAAAAGATACAGAATTGTAAGAAAGTTTTTGAGTTCTCCAAGTCTCTTCATTAGACTGGCTGTTAAGTAAAATAAAAAGAAAATCGATGTAATGGTGTTTAGAAAATAACATTCAATAATAAACCTAGGAAAATGTAAAATTAATCTCCCACGCAAATACTGGGATCAGTTTTAATGGCACTAAGAATAGCGGATGGGGTTGTTTTTTTAAAAAAATAATTGATTGGTTAATTAAGTGCCATCAAGTTGGTGTCCACTCTTAGCAACTACATAGATAGATTCTCTCCAGGATGATCTGTCTTCAACTTGGGTTTTCGCATAATGTGTTCAAAGTATGATAGTTTGAGCCTGGTCATTTGTGCCACGAGTGAAAGTTCTGGATTGATTTGTTCTATGATCCATTTGTTTGTTTTCCTGGCTGTCCATGGTATTCCCAAAAGTCTTCTCCACCACCAAAGTTCAAAAGCACCAGTACTTTTTCTATCTTGCTTCTTCAAAGTTCAGCTTTCGCATCCACAGAGTGTCACGAGAAAAACCATTGTCTGAATGATTCTAATCTTTGCAGGTGTAGACATGTCATGGCATCTAAAGGTTTTATTATTAAATGTTATTTTCTAAACACCATTATATCAATGTTCTTTTTATTTTACTTAACAGCCAATCTAATGAAGAAACTTGGAGAACTCAAAAAACTTTCCTACAAGTCTGTATCTTTTCACCCAGGCTTTTAACTGATACTGTTTTGATTGTTTTTAATGTTGTTTTAGGATATTGTTTTAAAATTTTTAAATTGTTGTGTTTTAAATTTCTTGTTTTTGTTTTTAACTAGTGTTTTAATGTTGTTTTTATCTTGTTGTAAACCGTCCAGAGACGTAATTTTGGGTGGTATAAAAATATGTTAAATAAATAAATAAATAAATAAATAAATAAATAAATATCCTTCGCAAGGCCTTCATTGCAACTCTGCCAAGTGCTAGTCTGCAGCGTATTTCTTGACTGCTGGATCCTTTACTGTTGACTGTGGATCCAAAAAGGCAGACGCTATCCACCACTTCAATTTCTTCATTATCAGTTCTGAGGCTGGTTGCTTTACCAGTTGTCATTAGTTTAGTCTTCTTTACATTTAGTCGTAGTCCCATTTTTTCACTATGCTCCTTGATTTTCATTACTACAGCTTGCAGATCATCCGCACTCTCAGCTATCAGAGTAGTGTCATCAGTGTAGTGCAGGTTATTGATGTTTCTTCATCCAACTTTAAAACCACGCTCATCTTCTTCCAATCCAGCTTCTCTCAGTATATGTTCAGCATATAAATGGAATAAAGAAGGAGAAAGTACATAGCCTTGTCTTACTCCTTTTCCGATATGGAACCAGTCTGTTTCACCATGTTCCATCTGGACTGTGGCTTCCTGTCCTGTGTATAGGTTTCTCATGAGAACAATGAGGTGTTCTGGGATGCCCATTTTCCTAAGGATATTCCACAACTTGACATGGTCCACACAATCAAAGGCTTTTCTGTAGTCAATAAAAAAGATATTGACTTCTTTCTGGTATTCTTTGGTTTTCTCAATTATCCAGTGTGCATCAGCAATGATGTCTCTTGTTCCTTGGCCTTTTCTGAAACCAGCTTGAACATCCAGCATTTCCCTTTCCACGTAGGGCTCTAACCTGTGTTGGATGATCCTGAGCATTATTTTGCTAGCATGTGAAATTAAGGATATTGTGCAATGGTTTGCACAACTTTGGTATGGGTATGTAGACTGACCTCTTCCAATCTGTTGGCCACTCTGTCATTCTCCAAATTTTCTAGATAGTTTGGTTGGAGCCTTGACTGATTCTTCTTCTGTTGCCTGCCATATATCTGTAGGTATTCTATCAATTCCTGTAGCCTTCGGACTTGGTAATGACCGAAGTGCTGATCTAACGTCATCTTCCCATAGTAGAGGTTCTTGCAAGTAGGGAATATCTTCTAGAGTATTTTGGATGTTGACATCCCTGCTGTACAGATTTTCAGTACACTCCTTCCATCTCTGTTTGAGCTTCTCTCAATCTGTTACTTTCTGTCCTTTGGCATTCCTTAACAGACCAATTCAAGGTTGGAACCTTCTTTTGGGTTCAGAGATATTTTGGAAAACTTTTCTTGTTTTTCCATGTCTATTTCCATCCTCAAAGTCTTTACAGATGTAATTGTAATACTGCTCCTTGTCTCTTCTAAGAGCTTTCTGAAATTCCCTATTAAGTTCCTACCTGAGGTCTTTATATTTCTTGACTTTGGCTTCTTCACAGTTTCCACCATCTGTTCTGATATCCATTTTGCTTTCTTCTGTTTCTTGGTCTTTGACAGTCTCTTTTCACATTCGTCCTTAACAACTTCTTTGATTTCATTCCACAGTTACTCTGGTTCCCTATCAATGAGGTTCAGAACTTCAAAGTCCATGTGGTTCAAAGTCCATGTGGTTTTCTTGGTAAAATACAGGAGTGGTTTACCATTGCCTTCTCCGGCGCATTATGAAATGATTCCTTTGTCATTGTCACTGAAGTGATGGTCCAACTCCAGCACCTTCCTATATCTCTGCTGCCCAATATAGGTGCCTGCTTGCTTTAGCTGGGCAGCTGGGATGACCTTTGTGCTTTGGGTGTCCATACTGGGAGTATACCTCTGGTGTACTTCGCTCACCTCTCCTTGGAACACCACCTCCCCGCGCCATGATAAGGCAGCATAGCAGGACTTACGAGCGGGGGGACAAGTAGGGACCCTATTATTTGTTAAGGCTTTTACTCGTCAGGGGCTGCTGGAAAGCTTTCAGCTTTCCTGTTTCTATTTGTTTTTTAATGGTTGGGGTTTGTTTTTGTTTTTTTGGTGTTTTATGGTTTTTACTGATGTAACTTCAATGGAATTTTATTGTATTTTAACTTTTGTAAACCACTTTGAGATGCATCATGAAAGGCAGTATAAAAATTGAACAATAAACAAACAAACAAACAAAATATATTACAGTTTATATACACTGTATCCTTGGCTGTGCTTCCACAAATGAAAATTTTACTTGGAGAAAGTGTCAAACTAGAGTTATATTTGGTAGGGCTGTGCATGAAATAAATTATCAGAGCAATTTGATACTGATACACTGCAAATGCTTATTGAATCATTCAGCCTATTATTGTACCAACTCAGACGGAATGGATTTGATGTATAGGTATCTGCTTGATGAATAGGCCCATAATGGCCCATAGGAAATAATGGGAAATGGTCAAAATATCTATAAAATATTATTGTACATAGAATGATATGAAACATTCAGGCATGGTAAACCTTTCTTAGAGTTAATTAACCACCTTGGGATTGTTTTAATGAAAGGCGGTATATACATTTAACAATAAATTTTAAAAAATAAAAATATGGTGGACCCGTCTTAGGGCTTGCTACCATAGCCATTTCATGCAAAAGTGCCAGAGTTTCTGAGATGCAGGCAAACCTCCCACCCCTTTATGTTTTGCTTAGATCTTTGCTTTAACTGGATGCTTGGAGGCAAGCTCCTCCTGAGAGTGCAGGCTGGCATGTGCCAGAGTACCCGAGAAGAAGGCAGGGCATTAGAGATGTGATTTTGAAGGAGCAGCAATTGTGCACAGAAGCACCCAAGAGATAAGGAGATGTTTAGTTTTTGAGGAGCAGCGGTTGTGTCAAGGGCACAGACACAGAAGCATCCAAGTAAATACAAGTCTACATCCCTCCCCTCAAGCACTATGATTGGAAGGTGGATGAACCAATTGTGGCATTCTTGGAGCAGCTGCAAGCCTGAAGAGGCATTGATTTGAAGCAGGGATGTCAATCACATAGTTGTCCTCTTTCCCTCCCTCAGCATATCACCAGAATCAAAAAGCAAGTTTTTTTGACATCAGCACTAGAGCAAAGATGCACAAAAACTGATAATCAGAAAGAGTCCAATACTATCTATCTATCTATCTATCTATCTATCTATCTATCTATCTATCTATCTATCTATCTATCTATCTATCTAAATGCACTAAGGTTATACATGGAGATTCCTGCCCCTGCTACAACCGCTACCAATTAAAACATGGGGGTGAGGCTTGCACGTACAACCAAAATCTGAGGTGGGAATGGCGGTGGTGGCAACAACAGGGTGTGGCATTGGTGGCAGAGGGGGCTGCAAAAGCTCCTTCCGTGGACCTGCATTCCAGAAGAGAGCCCCAAAATAGGCTGTAAATGTTTCAACCTGTCATTTGGGCAGCTGGTGGTCCTGGAGAAGCAGAAGGAGCTTTTGCTCCCAACTCCACCACCAGTGCCCTGTCATAGTTTGTCCTCTCTGCCACCATGAGGCAGCTTAAGGAGGGGGAGGTGAGGTGGGGTGGGGGGCCAAATTGGCCAATGTGGGACAGGAAGGAGGTTTAGCTGTGTCCGATGCCATCCCGGATGGTAGAGAGTGGCTAGGGCGGGGGAAGGTGGGTGCAAGGAGCCAGATTGGTGGGTGGGGGGAGACAGGGAGAACTAGTGCTCAGATGCTCTGCGCTGGGCCAGCTAGTATAGAAAATATTGTATTGGGAAGCATCCATGTTAACAATTTTGCACTGAAACCAATACGATGGAAATGTTGCTGACAGGGACTGAATTAAATGGGATCTGATTATTGTTCCAGTTCAGTGCATAGCCCTAATATTTGGCACATTCTAATCTGACTTGCAAGTAGACATATAATGTTTCCCAAATTATAATTACCATCACTGGAATTACTTTCAGGACTGTTCTTATGAATGGAAATAACAATGAAACCACAAGAAGTAGCCACACACAGCACTCATCTCAGGACCTTTTCTGCTCTTGTCTTAGGGGCATGCAGCCATATCATTCCTCCTCCAATACTCTGAAAAGCTCTGGGGCACATTGGAGGACCCCATAGCACCTTCCTACAACATCATTGACTTAGCTTTTGGGAGAAGTGACACTGGAGCAAGGAAGAATCAGATGGTCTGCAGCTTCAGATGCTTATACTAATGCAGGAAGGAGATACTCTGCAGTGTCAGCTGTGTTGCCAAAGTAACATAGGTAGGGGGCCTAACAGGAGCAGAGCCAGCCGAACAGTGGCCTGTGTTCAGTCCCTCTTGATGGCCCCGCCAGTGACGCCCCATGCACACATGGCTTCACGCACAGATGGGCTTGGCTCCGGCTCTGGAGAGTCCCAAGCGAGCTCTCCTGGTCTCATTTCAGGCAGTGTTTGCTGCCTGGCAGCATTTATTTCCCTTCCTCTCCAATGTTCCTTCTAACAGGGATTTCCAGATGTTGATGACTACAACTCCCAGAATCCCCAGCTTACTGCAGCTGGGGATGCTGGAAATTGTAGTGAACAACATCTGAGAAGCCCTGTTAGAGGGAACAGTGTTCCTCTCCTTTGCTGAAGGGAGGGAAATAAATTCTGTAAGGCAGCAAGTGCTGCTAGGAAATTAGAGGGGGAGGACTGGAGTGGGCCTTCAGGCAATCAGACCATGCCCTCTTTGCATGTGACAGCACATGCAACAGGCATTCCAGCAGCCTTTTTCATTGGCAGTCTGGGTTCTTTGAACCCGATCGCTCAATGATGGCTTCTCCCCGGGGCCTACGAGCTATTCTTGAACATGTACACATTTTGCAGCAGTTTCTTATGAACTGTGATATCTTTTTGTCACCAATTATGCAATTTTACAACTGAGGAAAAACAACATAGGGAGCTGCCTTTTACCAAGTCAGACTGTTGGCTCATCTGGCTCAGTCTACAAAGACTGGTAGCAGCTTCTCCAAGGTTGCAAGCAGGAGTCTCTCTCCACCCTATCATGGATAGAGAACTTGGAACCTTCTTCATGGAAGCATGCAGTTGCTCTTCCCAGAGTGGGTCCATCCCCTAAAGGGAATATCTTGCAGTGCTCACATGCAGTCTCCAATTCATATGCAAACCAAGGCAGACCCTGCTTAGCAAAGGGGACAAGTCATACTTGCTACCACAGGACCTGGAAGTTTCTTCACATAGGGGTTTTAAAGCCCTTTAACTCACATCTCCTCCAGAATGGAGGAGGTGTGTTCACATATCAGCCAGATTTACCCCAAAGTCCCAATGAGTTATCAGGGAGCAGTTCACACACAATTCAGGTTTTTCACTGTGCATTAGGGTGTAGCCTGATTTATATCCAGGGTTTAAAAAAATCCACTATTTGCATTGGGGTTTTTGGACAACTTTGAGTTCCCAGTAAAGCCTCCCAATAAACCCGCAGTAAAGCCTGCTGTGTGTAAAAGTCCTAGGTCTCCTTCCTAGTTCATATTCTTCTTAATGTTCCTATGAAAAACAAGCTTTTCTTTTCTCTTCTTTTTCAGTGTATGAAAATTATAGCAACTAGCATCTGTGTCATGCATTTGTCAGAAGAATGTATATGCCTCTGCAATACTAAGCAGCAATGAAGACTCTTCCAAGGGATACAGTGTCAGCCCTGCTTCTGAAGGATTAGTCCTTTCAAATTACTCATGGGAAATATTTTGCATATACATTGCTTTGGGTTTGAGTGATGGTAAGGACAATGTTAGGCCTTCATGTCACCATTTGGAAGTTCTTGAAAATAACCTAATGATTACCAGGGGTAAAGAGATGGAGGTATTGTATTTTCTTAAAAAAGAAAGAAAATGACTGTGTTAGTATGAACAGGAAAGCAGCTTGCCAGGTAGCAGAGTTTTAAGCACTAGAAGTAAATGTTCTGGTTTCAGTAATAGATGTCTGTAGGTGGAAATTAATTACTGCCATATTATAACAGAAATCTTAAAGGATTATACATCAAAATCAAATGAATATCAAGAGAATTGATTGTGATTTATAGCATTACAGTAAATGCCAAATCAACAGACACACATTTACCGTTGCTCGCAAGGGACCTTTCAGCGTGGGGCGGGTGTTCAATCCTTCAATGGGGAGGTGTCTCAATTTTTGAAAAGTATTCTAAAAAGGAAAGCTTTCTCAGTAGGCGTGCAATTTTTACAGATCTAAATCGCTCATTCTAAATGACAGCTATTCTCCAAAAGTAACTGATGACAGAAAAGCTCATCGAACTTTCAGCTGCAAAGAAACTTACACAACAATGTGCTACCGACATGTTCTGTTCCATATTAGAAAAATGAGTAAGTCCCTCTGGTTGTTTGAAATGGCTGATATTAAGTGTGATATGGACATTGTGTGTGTGTGTGTGAGAGAGAGAGAGAGAGAGCGCACACGCGCAAACACAAAGGTTGTTCACATGACTGTTACTAGGGCTGGGAGGGCAGTGGTGGTGGTGGGGAGCCAGGGTTGAACCTATCTTTCCAAGCTTGGGTAGGGGCTGCTCATGTGAACAGCCTCATAGACTTTGCAATGTGAGAAGATGGCTCTGCACCAGCTAGCAAGATGTGTGAGAGGAAAAACTACACTTTGTTGAAGTTTGTTTTGTTGAAGACTATAATATCAATAACAGGCTAATTGTGTGGAATCTTGCACAGAGACGTGCACAGCAATGACAATGTTTAAAGCTTTGATCCAATTTGCAATGACATCCTTCTTTCACACTTCAAGAATGAAATAGGATTTTCACATTTCTCATAATATCTCCTCAATGAACCATTGCATTTTCCAATAATGCAATGTTATGAATAATTTATTTGTTTTTACAGACAAAAAAAACCACCAAAAATCTTAGGAATCATTTGCAAAGAAAATGCATATCACAGATGGAAGTGCACAAACAGTTCCAGCATAAGATTTGTGGGGCCGTTGCTCAACTGTTTTTGTGGATGCCCTTTGTAGTTAATGGACACCCAGGAGGCAGGGCAGTTTCATGTGCGGTCACCATCTATTACCCATGTTGCAGTAGCCATGCTTCTGCCATTGGGCACAATGTCAGGGAGCATTGCACTGTACTTAAAGAAAGATGGAAGGTGCCCGCATGGCTGCTGCTGAGTGCTCTGAAGTACCACGGCACTAAGATAAGCCCCCACAAGGGGTTTGAGAGAGATTTGCCTTGGCCATAGCAACAGAGAGGCTTGGGTTGCTTTTTGATGACTGTAGTGGTGGCCACTTCCTTGGTGGTGGTGGTTTTTGATGGCCCTGGGTTCTCATAAGAACATAAGAAAAGCCCTGCTGGATCAGGCCTAAGGCCTATCCAGTCCAGCATCCTGTTTCACACAGTGGCCCACCAGATGCCACTAGAAGCCTACAGCAGGAGTTGGGGCATGCCCTCTCTCCTGCTGTTGCTCCCCTGCAACTAGTATTGAGACGCATTCTGCCTCTGAGGCTGGAGGTGGCCCACAGCCAGAAAACTAGGAGCCATTGTTAGACCTGTCCTCCAGGAATTTGTCTAAGCCAGTAGTTCCTAAACTGGGAGCCTCCAGATTTTGCTGAACAACAATTCCCAACTCCCTGAACAACAACAAGCATTTTTGTTTTCAGTCCCCTTCCTAATTATTTGTGGCATGAAATTAGCCTTTTTCAAAGCTTCCATGCACTGAGACAACACTTTCAATGTGCTGTCCACCATGACCCCAAGGTCCATCTCCTGGTCAGTCACTGACAGCCCAGATCCCATCACCATATATGTAAAGCCGGGATTTTTTGCCCCAATGCGCATCACTTTACACTTACTTACACTGAACTGCATTTGCCATGTTGTTGCCCACTTACACAATTTGGAGAGATCTTTTTGCAGCTCCTCACATTCTTTTGTGGATTTGACTACCCTAAATAGTTTAGTGTAATCTGCAAATCTAGCCACTTTGCTGCTTATGCCGACTTCTAGATCATTTATGAACAACTTAAAGAGCACTGGTCCCATTACCGATCCCTGGGGGGGGCCACTTCCTACCTACCGCCATTGTGAAAACTGTCCATTTATTCCTACTCTCTGTTTCCTGTCCTTCAACCAGTTACCAATGCACACATGAACCTGTCCCCTTATCCCATGACTGCTAAGTTTACTCAAGAGCCTTTGGTGGGGAACTTTGTCACAAAAAAAATTGGAAGTCCAAGTATACTTTGTCAACCGAATCACCTTTATCCAAATGCCTGTTGTCACCCTCAAAGAACTCCAAAAGGTTAGTGAGGCAAGACTTGCCCTTGCAAAAGCCGTGCTGATTCTCCTTCAGCAAAGCCTGTTCTTCTATGTGTTTAACAGTTTTGTCCTTAAATCTGCTTTCCATCAATTTACACGGCACAGAAGTTAAGCTGACTGGCCTATAATTTCCCAGATCCCCTCTGAATCCCTTTTTGAAAATTGGAGTCACATTGGCTACTATCCAGCCCTCTGCTACAGAGCCTGATTATAGGGACAAGTTACATATTTTTCCTAGGAAAACAGCAATTTCACATTTGAGTTCCTTCAGATCTCTTGGGTGGATGCTATCTGGCCCTGGCGATTTGTTAGTTTTTAGCTGTTCAAGACAGCTGAGAACATCTTCCCATGTCACCTCAGACTGGCCCAGTTCTTCAGCCGCTAAACCTGAAAAGCTCAATTCTGGAGTGGGTATATGGTCCATATCCTCCACTGTGAAGACTGATGCAAAGAATTCATTCAATTTCTCTGCAATCTTCTTATCCTCCTTAATAACTTTCACACCCTCACCATCTAAGGGTCCAATCTCCTCCCTGGCAGGTTTTCTTCTTTTGATATATTTAAACAAATTCCCCTTGACACTTCTAGTTATATGGTCCTCAAACTCTCTTTTTGCATCCCTTATTGTCTCCTTGCATTTCTTTTGCCAGAGTTTATGTTCCTTCCTTTTCTCTTCATTTGCGTAGGACTTCCATTTTCTGAAGGAAGTCTTCTTCCCTTTTATAGCTTCTCTGACTCTACTTGTTAGCCACGCTGGCATCCTTCTGGTCCTTCTCGCTGAATTGGCCCTGACACTATTCTTGCCAATTAAATGTAGCAGAATGATGTATTTTAATTGCTGCCTTCTGAATTCAGCCCACCTGATCTCTCATCCCCCTTCTCAATGCCACCCACACAGTCCTGAAAGGAACTTCCTTAATTTTTCTCCTAAAGATTACCACAGGGTATTTTCCTCCCAGTTTTCACAGGGATATTTGAATCCTGTTAAGTAAAAGGTAAAGTGTGCCATCAAGTCAATTTTGACTTCTGGTGCCCACAAAGCCCTGTGGTTTTCTTTTGGTAGAATACAGGAGGGGTTTACCATTGCCTCCTCCCTCACAGTATGTGATAATGCTGAAGGCATATATGAAATGTATTCAAGTTTTCTCACACTTCTTCCCAACAATCCCAAGTAGTCCTCTACCCTAACCCTGAAATTACAATGCTGATAAATATTCCATGTCACTGCAAAAGCCCTGGTTGTTAGAAAGCACTTAGAAGGAAGAACTGAAACGTACATTCATAGGGACTGGTTCATTTCCAAGTGAAACATTATTTTTATGAGGGGAATGGGAATGGAAGACTAAACATCTGTGATTTTCAGGTGCTGCAAGAACTTTCTAGCATCTTATTCCATGACTGAGATAAAATCCAATGCACTCTACAATATTGCTTGAAATTAACAGGACTATACTATTTTTTAAATGAAACATCTTAATGGGCAGGCACACTACTTTCACTGGCCAACATCCAGAGCAGTTTACCATGGCTGCTCCACACAGTAGCACTAGCTACACACAGCTACACTCAGCTACACACAACACTAGCCCTTGCACTGCACCCCTGCTAACTTGGCAAAGAGGCACCTTTTAAAGTGGTGATTGTCTTTATTTAGCAGGGGGGGAGTAACTGGCCCTATCCAGTACCTCCAGTGACTGTTGCTGGTGTCTATCTTGTGTTTCTTTTTAGCTTGTGAGCCGTTTGTGGACAGGGTTCCATCTTATTTATTTATTATTTCTTTGTGTAAACCACCCCAAGCCATTTTTGGAAGGGCGGTATAGAAATCGAATAAATGATAAATAAATAATAAAATGGTAAAGTGTGCCGTCGAGTTGGTGTCAACTCCTGGCGACCACAGAGCCTTGTGGTTGTCTTTGGTAGAATACAGGAGAGGTTTACCATTGCTATCTCCCACGCAGTATGAGATGATGCTTTTCAGCATCTTCCTATATCGCTGCTACCCGATATAGATGTTTCTCATTGTCTGGGAAAGATACCAGCGGAGATATGAACCAGCAACCTCTGGCTTGCTAGTCAAGTCATTTCCCCACTGCGCCATTTGATCAGTCTTGCACAAGAGCGCAAATACTTTTTGGAGCTTGCCTGTGCTCTGGAACTGCTCTGTTAGAACATAAACATATTGAGGAGGGTCAAGCAATCTGTTTCTGCTCCAACAGAGCAGTTCTAGAGCACAGACAAGTTGTACAGTCATGGAGGTTAGGAATACCCTCAATAAGATCCTCTGGATGTCATTATCTGTGACTTTTAGTAGTTTCCCCAGAAAGTTTACACTGCAATTTATAAGATTTTTTAGCCAAGGGGTTCCCAACGCATGGTAATCCAGATGTTGCTAAACTACAACTTATTTATTTATACAATTTATTGTGGCTGGGGATGATGGGTGTTGTAGTTCAGCAACATCTGGAGTACCACTGGTTGGGAACACTGTTTTAGCTAGGGACGTGCACAGAGATTTGCTGGGAAATTGTTTAGTCAACCAATTTGACCTCAGATCAGATCACCATTGAATTCAATGATTATTCAAGGTGCTGAATTGAATCAACCCTGATTCGAATTGAATCAACCCTGATTCGAATTGAATCAATTTTCAGATTTGAGTAGCCATTTTGTTTGCTCATTCTAATGCTTCTGATGGGTTTTCTGCCACTGAATAGTGATCTCCTTGCTTCTTGGTTGATTTGTTATCATTAAAATCTATGGTTTGCATGGGCAATTGTGTCCCCATTGACTGAAGGGAGAGACAAGGAAGGCGGGAGGCAGAAGGAGGTTGCTTCAAAATGTATATAGGGGGACTCTCTGAGGCAGCCTGTCTTTGGCTTTTCTGCCTTGGAAAAAGTGCTGATTGCTTCCTGCCGGAGTAGATGCTCTCAGTCTGCTGCCAGCCTGTCTGGCCTGCTCAGATAGGATTTTTCTTCTTCTGAGCAGCTGAGGGTGGCAGGCACCTAGACTGCTGGAGAGACAGAGCCAGTGCCCTGTGCCTCTCTGTCTCTCTCAATTTTTCTTTCTTTTGCAGTAACAACTGCTGTTTATTTTACATAGTACCAGCATCTAGTGATTTAACTAGGTCATGTGGTGTCCCCCCCTCCCTTTTTTATTTTCTCATTATTTGGGGTGGCTGGGTGCCCGTCCTGTGGTACTCAGCTCCGCACACCCTGTGCCCCCATCCATCCACCCATCCATCCACCCATCCATCCCCCGCGGGCCTATGAATGCCAGTGTGTGCTGCATCTGTTCAGACTCCAGCTGAAGATGCCACACACACAAACACACAAGTTTAGAGTGTATTTTAAACAGGGCTTGGTTGGAGGGAGGGCTCTTAGAAAGTTGGGAGGGTGACTTAGAGAGGCCATTGAGGAATGCCCTTCAGCCACACACCCCCAGACTCACCACGTTGTTGTTGCTTGCTCTTTTAGCCCACCCCCCAAAGGCCTCCCCCAACGAAATAAAGCCTGCTCTTTATTTTGGGGTTTTAAATTCTTTTTTTAGCTGCTGTGTGCACACACACCTTACAGTGCTAGCACTGTGTGTGGGGACAAAGAGCATAAATCTAGACCACCCCTATTAGAGTTAGGGCTTTAATTAAAACCCCAAACATGTCTGGGAAGATGCGAGGAAGGTCTAGAAGTAGACTGGCAGGGAGAGTGGTGGGGGGGGGCAATGCTTGTCATGGTGGGGGTTGGCAACAGAGGTCTATTGTCAGCTATGCGCAGACTCACCTACTCAGATGAGCCAGCAGCACAGTCAGTTTTGGCAGAGCAGGAGTTAGGGGGAAGGGTCTCCCCTGTCAGGGAAGAGCATCTTTCTGTGGCAGCTGTGGAGGAGATGCAGACTGCTTCGGATGGTATCCCAGCCAGATCGGTCTTGCCATCCTCACCAGTCCCCCTAGGCAGAGCAAGCCCCCAGTCCAAGGCTGAGGAGGAGCAGGAGGAAGTCATTGTGCTTCCCATTTCTGGACTTTCTCAGCCCCGGACTGATGGTGGCCCCAGAAAGATCCAGCAGCCCCACCACCTCCAAAATGGCCCAGGGCCAGCAAGCAAGGCGGCAGCATGATGTGGGATCACTTCGAGCTCAGCCTTGGTGTGCTTCCCATTTATTAACAATGAACTTGGGAAGTTACAGGAAATAAGAGGAAGCTTGGCTAGGAACTGTAGTGCCTGGGAAGAGGATATGGGAAGGGAGGCTTATGAATGGAGAGAAAAGATGGAAGGGAGCTAGAAGAAAGAGAGCTGAGCTTAAAGTTACCTATTCCTCCTTGTGTGCATTTGTTGCACACAGTTCGATCTGGAGATCCTAGAGGGAGGGGGCATGTGGCAAGGCACGGTGTGTGTGTAGAAAGAGAGACCAAGCAAAGTGGGAAGGGAAGGTGAGAGTGGCAGCAGCAGCGAGCCCAGCGACAGCAGGCAGCTAGCTCGCTTGAGCATGTCAAGGGGTAGATATACCCAAAACCTTGCCCCTGAGCTACAGCAGGACCATTGAGTGGCTATCTTTCCCCAGAGGACAGGAAGATAGAGCCATTACAATGGTGTCAACAACTGGGTTAGGTTAATCAGCACAGGTGCACTTTCCACTGCAGCACAGAATGATGAAAAGAGACAAAGACAGTTTTGATTATCCATTAGCAGTTACATGTTGGGTTGCCTTATTGAAAGCCGGTGTGTCAGGTGCACATGCAGAGTCCTTTTAAGGTCGGGTTCCCCTCCTTACCTAGCCACCTCTCTTCCTTTACTTAATGAGGAGGGGAAAAGTGCATGATTGCCCATCTTTGCTGGAGCACTCAAGAGTCCTTATAGCTAAAACAGTTATCCTGACCAGGAGATAGCTTTTAAGGTCTGGAAGCTTTGAAAGCCAAAGCTGTTTTTAACACCCTTTTCAGTCATGCAGTGTGCACCCTGCACCCCCCCGTAAGAACTCTATTGGCCACAGGTACCTGCCAGAGCTGGTGGCAGGCCACGAGACAGAGCCAAGCCAATTTGGGACAACACATCATCGACTTGGTGACGGTTGCTGGATAGTTCCTCTTGTGCCTGCCAACCAGCATCCAGAGCGAGAGGCAATCAGAGGCCATAGTACACTTTCATCCGAACATACACCACACACAGATACACACTACTGGAGTTCTTCTCCAGGAAGGTTTGCGGTTTTATAAATTTTCTTCTCCTTGCTGTCCTTGGGTGCCTCTCCTTACATCAGGAGAGGCAAGGAGGTTTGATTTTGTGGTTTTCTCACTGAGTGTTAATGTTATGCTATTTCTTGTTGCTTAAAGTATCTGGTTTTATTTTATTTTTTACAGAATCTCAGATTGACAAAGGCAGAACTTGGCTGGCTGCCTGGCTGTCTTTCTAGAGCTGTACTTTGGTGGTCTGTTTGTGAGAAGCTGTTGTGGCAAGAAATTGTCAGGGCTGTGGCAGTGTCTGTGTAATATTTCTTGGTGATTGCTGTTGTTGAGCTCCATATCTGGCCTTGACTTTGAGACTAACTTCGGCTTCACTCACTGCATAGGCGAAACTGGGGGGAGGGGGGCAGGCAGGGCACATGCCCTAGGCACCACTGAGGAGGGGGCGCCACGCCAGTTCCTGCCACCCCCACCCCATTGCCCACCTGCCCAGCCACAGGGCCCCTCAACCACTTGCCTCCAGCTTTGGCCTAGGATCGACAATGAGGCCTAGGATGAGAGTGGCCTGCAAACTGCAGAGCTTTCTCTCCCCGCCTCTCAGCTGATCGGCGAGTGGGTGGGGCTTCCAGAGAGGCCTCCGAGTAGGCCTCCCTGAAGCCTGAACTCGGCAGGCCAAGCAAGCCAGGAAGGAGGAGGCAGGCAGAGTTCTGCAGCAGACCCTCTGCCCAGACCATCCAGCACAGCTTTTGCCAGGTAGGCTGTGAATTCCTTTTTATGGTTGCACCCCCGCACCATATATAGGGATCTGCTTGCCATAGGGCTTTCATATGGGGGGGGGAGACTGAGAAGTCTCTGAATATTTAATTTAAAACAGACTGAAAAATTTGCTGGCTTTAAAAACAAAAACTATCTAAAAAGGCCTATAAGTGGCTTGTTTCATGGCAGAAAATTACAAAAACTTCTGGAACCAGTATATTTTACTTATTTATTTATTTTCATTTATTCACTCATAAATGCACTTATGTTCAAGTTGTTTTGCAACCCAGAAGGTCTGAGTGAGAACTGTGAAGCATGTGTTGTGCTTTTCTTTTCTTTTCTTTTCTTTTCTTTTCTTTTCTTTTATTTTATTTTATTTTATCCTTCTTGTGTGTGAACTGCTCTCCAATAACTTGCAGGGACTACAGGGTACATCTGGCCAACATGTGAATGCAGCACCTCCATTCCAGAGGAGATGTGTGTTAAAGGGCTTTAAAAGCCTCATGTGAAAAACCTCCTGCAATCAAACTTTACTGAATTTGTTCAGAATTCTGAAAAAACAAAGATAGGCTCACTCTGCATGGCTTAAAGTCTCCTTTGCTAATCTGCAGCGAGGGGGCCATTTTAATCATTAGCATTGCTACACTGTGTTCTAGGCATTAAAAGTAGCACAAATATATAGTACTAAATGTATATCACTATATACAGTGAAGTGTGTGTGTGTGTATTCAGTGAAATGTATTTCCAGGTAGCATACATATTTTGAAATATCAGACTTAAATCCTTGGGGGCCTGGGGTGTGTGGAGGCCCTGGTCTTTGAGGGGCTGGGGGCCCATTTTAAAATCTCATCTTGGCCCATTCCAACCTTGCTATGCCCCTGGCGATCACTACACATGGGTTTCTGCACAACACCTGCACAGAAGAAACTTCCATGTAGAAAATGTGTCTCTTGTAAATTGACCCTGAATTTTCCATCCATGACTGGGATATCTGAGAGTTAGAGTCAATAATAAAAGAACAGCACACTGCTTGTGACAGGAAGGGTCAAATTACAATGATTTCTTAGTCTGGCAGGGGCTGGTTTTGGCCCTGGCAGAACTTGGCTGTCTTCTCCTGTTGCAAATGCCTCTGTCTATTGTGGCAAACTAATGTGTCCTCCTCCCTCTTGGTGTCAAAGTAAGCACTAGTATGTTGAATGCACATATACCCCATCATGAGCCAACAGTCATCATAAGACAAAGGCTGGCAGGAATCATTCACTGGTTTTTAGAACCCACCACCACCACCTTCTTCTTCCCCTGTTTTGCTAGTGGCTATTTGGGCAGGTGATCCTCTAGGACAAAGTCATGGTTTTTTTAAAAAAAGAATGAGATGAGACAGAGAAAATGACACTTGGAATCCTTGCATAACTCCTGACTGTTGTTCTATGTCTTTTACAGAGATGGCTCATGTTTTCAGGTTTTGATCAACAACCATGTCTAGATGGTACAGTGTTCCTTTTAACAGAGATTTCCAGATATTGTTGACTACAAGTCCCATCATTCCTGTTTGGACAGGGGCGCAATTTCAGTGCTTGCCCTAGGCGCTATTTTCCCTAGTTACGCCTCTGACTCACTGCTCTGCTCTGCAATCTGCTTTCTGCTCTGCTTTGCAAGTTGTACTCAGTCAGCCAAAATGTGGCTGTAGTTGAGCTTGCTTTCAAATTCTGGCTGCTAAGGGTGCTGCTGTGCTGTTGCAGTTGTTGCAAGTAAGGACAGAGTCATAACTGTGTGAGAGAGATCAAATTGTGCCTATGATATTAGTGAAGTGCTGGCACAGTGGCTGGCAGTGGATTATGGGTCAGTGTGAATCATTTGGTGATCTACTTTTAAATGTGTGTTCTGTTGGGAGAGACAGCTTGTGAGTGCTATGCACTGGGTTTCTCCCTTAGGGAACAATGGGGATTCAAAACACTCAATTGTCCCCCATGGTTGGCTTATGGAGTAACTATGGTGAGTTGGGTAGTGGGGCGTGATGGGTACTACCCACTATCCAACACCCAGAGCAATTGGGCAATCAAGTGATATTTAATGATTTTTTTTTTTTTTAAATGTAAGGGTCACTTCAGGTCACTGACCCAGATAGTGTGGGGACAGCAGGTCTACCAATTGGTTTCCTATGAGGACTGGTCTACCCATTCATCCCAAATGGTAGACCAGCTCTCCCCAGAAAAAACAGTCTTCAAAATTACAGTGTTTTGAGGGGAGAGATGGTCTATCAATTTGGTTGAATGGGAACACCAGATCTCATAGGAAACCCATTAGTAGAGCTGCTCTCCCCACGTTGAATGTTATCCAGGTCAGTAGGTCAGTGACCTGAAATGACTCTGACAAAAATTTAAAAAACCTTGATAATTTCCTGATTGCCCTATTGCTTTGTGGTTTGGGTGGTGTGGCATGATGGGTCCTATCACCACCCAGCCCCCAGAGCAATTGGGCAATCAAGGAATTTGAAATGTGTGGGGTTTTGTTTTGTTTTTTAAATCATGTGATGTTGGGAGAACAGGTCTGCCAATGAGTTTTCTGGGAGGACAGGTCTACCCTTTCAACCCAATTGGTAGACTTGCTCTCCACAAAAAAACAATGCAATTTGAGGACTGATTTTCTTGGGAAAATCAGTCTCAAGAAAATCAGTCCTCAAATTGCACTGTTTTTCTGTCTGTTCATTGGGTTGAATGGGTAGACATGCTCTCCATGAAAAACACTCAACTTTTGTTGATTTGAGATTTTTCTATTTGAATCGAGGTCAAATCAAATCGCAAACTTCCTGCACACACCTAATTTTAGCCAGTCATTTGAGGATAGCACTGTTGTTGTTGTTTTCTGACTTTGAAACTGCACTTATGGAGGCTATTCACACGGACATGCAAACTGGACTAAGGGAGCCCAGACCAGACCAGTTTTGCATACGTGTGTGAACTGCCAGGATCAGACCAGTCTTGGTGGCTCCATGGCAGCAAACCTGCCTGAATTGCCACCCTACTAAATGGGGTTAAGGGAGTGAGCACTACTAAATGGGGTTAAGGGAGCAGCTGCTTGCAGACACAGCTGCCACACTGCGAGTTGCCCAGGGAGGGGAAGCGAGATCCCCATGATGCATAGTGCACTTGCACAGTGCATCCTGGTAGTTCCAGGAGGCAGGTTGACACATCCCGCCCCGTTACCCTCCCCACTGCCTCCGCGCGTGGGGGATCTTCTAGGCACGCAGGGAGCATGCCCAGCAATGCAAGCAGAATCGTCTGCAGGGAGGGTAAGTTTAACCTGCTCTCTCTGCAGCCTGTTCTGGAGCACTTCTCCATAATTGTGAGAAGGGGCTCATAGTGTCACTCCATGTTGATGACAAAATACAGAAGTATTTAGTCTCATTAAGCAAAATAGGTGGCAGAATAGTGGATTTTTAATAAGAGTCCATTATTAATCTGTTAGATTGTGGAGCCATTCAAATTCTCAGTGGTTTAATCCCTAAATTAATTCCATTTAATCTTTAGGGAACATTGGTCAGCTACTAAAAGTTGGTGAGTTGAAGCAGATCATTTTTATCTCTGAAATTAACTCCTTAGGATGCCCTCCCAGCTATAAAGAAGAAAATAAAATGGTATAATTTAGTTTTAGGTTGTAATGCAGGATGTTTGGGCTACTTTTCTTTTTCTTACCCTATATAAATGCACCAGTGTATTGGTTCATATATAATCATCCGCTAATTTCCGTATTTCAGTTAATAGTCTTCACATTTCAGTGACCAAAGGAGTTGTAGGTCTTCACATCCTACTCATTAGTCTTGGCTTTTCCTTAGCTTTGAATTGTAGATACAATAAGAATACTATTATTTATGGCATTTCTTTGATTTTAACTAAAAACAACCACTATAAATTTAAGTAAATATTGTTGCACATGCTTCCCAGTTCCCTGAGTGGTAAGAAATTCCAGGGGTGCAATGATGTTTAGATTTTGGTTTCCTCCGGAGGAGAGATCACTAGTGGCTTATGATGTTTTTTGTAATGTTTGGTCTATTTACAAATATTCATGCTGAGCATTAGATGGGTTTAAAATAGCAGAGCACTCCCACAAGCAACAGTTTATATTAGATCCCCCCAAATCAATTATCAGCCCAACTTCACATTTCAGCTTCTCCAAAACTTAATCTGTGTGTCCCCAACAGAAGCTGCTAGAAAAAAACTGCTTGGTCTTTCATTCTCTCTTTACTTAGCCCCTCCATCAGGCAAGGTTACATGCCGTCAAGCTACAATTTTATGACTTCCTCCTTTCAGAGCCATTAATGCCTCTTTCATGGATGTCCATTGGTCAGCAAAGCATTCTTCCAAATAACAGGCCTGTTTGAATGAAATAACCTTTTACAGCCCATGTGATTAAAAGAGGGACACATTGAGACACATTACCCCTGCTAACTTAGCAAAGAGGCACCTTTTAATGTGGCGATTCTCTTTATTTAGCAGGGGGAGAGTAACTGGCCCTATCCACCGTCAGCACAAGTACCTCCAGTGACTGTTGCTGGTGTCTATCTTATGTTTCTTTTTAGCTTGTGAGCCCTTTGGGGACAGGGAGCCATCTTATTTATTTGTTATTTTCTCTGTGTAAACCTCCCTGAGCCATTTTTGGAAGGGCGGTATAGAAATCGAATGAATGAATGAATGAATGAATGAATGAGATGTTTTTCACAGACATCCCAATGTCCTCCCATTGTGTTCCTTTTTCACACAGGGGAGGGCAGATAATCTGAAATGGCACTCTACACATGCTCCAAATACTAATTTAAACTAGTGTTTGGTACATGTGTAGGAATGGTCTCGACAATTCACCCTAGGGATGTTCACTGAGGTTCGTGCACTGGTTCGGTGCCACGGGGAGGGGAGTGGTGAGTGGGATCTTTAAAAAAGAGGAGAGCAGGTCCTTACTTGGGCACTTTCCAGACTAGCTGCTCATTAGCAGCAAAATGCCTCCGTTTGGGTAAAATGCCTCTATTCGGGATGTAAACAGCAGGGGGAGCAGTCTCACAGCAAACAACCCGAAAAAACAGCAACTTTTTCACTCCGGATATGCAACGTGCTTGCTCTATATCGCAACGAATAAATTTGCAACAAGGCATTGGAAATGTGAGCGGCACCCTGCTGTCCACATAGGGCTGCGGTGTCACGACACAGGAAGTGTGGGAGCACACTTCCGAGATTCGTCCTGACCCCGTTGTAGGATCTAGTCTGGAAAGTGCCCTGCTCTCCGCCACCACATGCAGCTTCCTGCTGTGGCAGCGCTCATCTCAAGAACCCGCATGTGGTGCCAGCACACACATAACATTTGCATGTACGGGCACCATTTCATGGTCAGCAACACCATGCTGACCATTTGCTGACCTGCATGTGGCTCCTGTGCAGACACGAATGCCATGGCTGGTGCCATGCATGGGATTTTGGAACAAGTGCGACCGCAGCAGGAAGCTGCATGCAGCGGTGGAGAGCAGGTAAGGACCTGCTCTCCTCTTTTTTAAAGATCCCGCTTGCCGCTTGCTGCTTGCCGCTCCCCTTCCCATGGTGTCGAATCAGTTTGGACCTCATCCAAACTGGTTCGGCGATGAACCAGTGCATGGACATCAGTTTGAGCAAATCTCTAATTCACCGCCACCACATAGGATAAAGGATGCCCTGGGAGGGCTTTGGGACATCCATGAACAACCCAGCATGTCCCCATTTTGATTGCTTGAGCCAGAAAAGTATAATCCAAATTGGCTCAAAGAGATGGTCAAGTAATAAGTTCTAAGGTTTAATTCACTGACAGGATGCTCTGCTGCTTTATCTTGGGTACTGATATATTTTTAAGGTATATTTTCAGTATGGGTTTATGTGCCTCAAACAATTTTAAAGTTTTAAACATGACTGAGAAATACAAACCAATAAACTAATTTTTCAAAATAAACCATCTTAATTCATTTAGTAGCAAACATAATAATCTCTGGTAGGGGTGTGCATTTCGATTTGGGTACAAAATGTTTTGTTTCTGAAAATGGCACTTTGGGATGTTTTGTACACCTGCCAAAAATGAAAAATGTCTCAACGAAGATTTTTGTACCTGAATCAAAATGGCCTCATTTTGGAAACAAAGCTTTGTATTTTGGATAAAATTACAGACCTGTTTTGCAATCACTAGCAGTCTCTCAAGAGTCTCCCTTTACTTCTTCTGTTTGAATTTCCCGCCCTTCAGGCCTGCAGATTGGCAAGTGAAAGCAGGGCTGGATGCAGCAGAGAGGAGTTTCCGGAATGGCAGGGACAGGGACTCAGGGAGCTTGTCAGCCTGAGAGCTCCATGCTTGTGTGGGTGGAAGTGGTGGGCATGGCCACAGTGGCGGGCACGGCCACGGCCATGGCGGAGGCGGCGAATGGCAGGGTGAGGAGCCATTGGCCCTGGCAGAGGAGGCGGGCAGGCAAAAATAGCTGGGAGGGAAGGAGGGAGCTCGGCACCAGGGAGAGAAATCGCTGTCAGGGGGTGGGGAGGGAAAGCTGCTGGTGGCTGGAGGAGGACAGGGACGGACTAGGTATGGAGAATGTACCAATGGATAATGGACTGGGGAAGGAGAACAGGAGGCGGGGAACAGACTGGGGAAGGAGAACAGAGGGAACACTGCTGGGGACCCGTGTTTTGGAATATGTCCACAATTCTGTTTCAGATTTGGAGCAAGTTGGCTCTGAAACCGAAAATTGGTGGGGGGTTTTGGGGGGAGGGGGCTGCATTTCGGACCCTGACCAAGTTGGGGGGGCTTCGAATTCAGCCGGATATGAAATGGAAAAAATCCGAAATACACATCCCTACTCTCTGGCTCATACAGGAATAGCTTTCTGATCTGTCTAATGTAGACAGTGGAAAGCCTTGGTGAGAAAGCAGCAGCACAGCTTTGGCTTATGGCAAATAATGTATCTCAACTCACAAGTCTCTTGTGAGTTGAGATACATTAATGAAGCCAGTCCAAGCTCAAGTTGATCTGGGCCCAGCTCCAAGAACCAGCTTGCAAGCCAGTTCGAGGGGTTCGAGGGATATACTTGTAGAGGGGAATCTGCTGAGCATCTGGCCCCAGCTTGATCGAGCCCAAGCCTGAGATGCCTGGGGTGGCTCAAATTTAGTCCGAATTTGAGCCAAACTGGGAAAACTGGTTCCATGCACATCTCTAGTGGAGAACATCAACACTGCCTCAAAATAGTTCAAGTTCAATAGGACACTACTAACCAGATTCAGCTGAGCAGCCAAAGTGGCATTCATGGTGCTATCAAAGCATGATTGAAGAAGACTGTTTTATCATAAGATGCTAGCCCTATTCATACATTGAGCACTCCTAAAATATGTGTACAGTGTACACAGGTACAGATCTGTATGCAGGTACAGGTTTTTTTAAATGTTATGTTGAACACCCCATTTATGAAATAGCCTCCCCAGTGAGGTTCACCTGGCTTAATCACTTTCTTCTTTTAGATACCAGGTAAAGACCTTTTTGTTCACTCAGACCTTTAAAAAAATGTACATCTTAACTGATTTTTAAAAAACGTCTTTTGAATGGTTTTGTATTATATTTTGAAACCCCCTCCCCACTTTTTTGGTCTGTTATGAATTAATGTGTCGTATGTTTTAATTTTGTGTTGTAAGCCATGCTGCTAAGATTACAAATAATCTCTTGTCTTCCTTTACCCAGTGGGTGGAAACTAGTACTTCTAATGAGCCACATGCATGTATGCACATGCAGCTGAAGTAACAGGTTAAGCTTACTTCCTCTAGTGCAGTGATTCTCAAACTTGGGTCCTCAGGTGTCATTGGACTTCAGCTCCCATAATCCCCAGCCTCAGTGGCCTTTAGTTGGGGATTATGGGAGTTGAAGTCCAATAACACCTGAGGACCCAAGTTTGAGAATCACTGCTCTAGTGTAACATAGGAACATAGGAAACTGCCATATCCTGAGTCAGACCATTGGTCTATCTAGCTCAGTATTGTCTTCACAGACTGGCAGAGGCTTCTCCAAGGTTGCAGGCAGGGATCTCTTTCAGCCCTATCTTGGAGAAGCCAGGGAGGGAACTTGAAACATTCTGCTCTTCCCAGAGCGGCTTCATCCCCTGAGGGGAATATCTTGCAGTGCTCACACTGCTTAGCTATGGGAACAAGTCATGCTTGCTACCACAAGACCAGCTCTCCTCTCCTTACTTACTGTACTATACTCATTTAGTCTAGTAGTAGTTTCTGTCCTCCCTTCATCCAAGTTCTCCATTACTGGAACCCTATCAGCCACTAGAAAGCTAAATGCCCAATGCTGGTGCAAGGACTATTCTAGGAAGGGAAAGAATAACCTAAGCTACCCAAATTATTATTATTATTTTACACAGTCAGACGGGTGTTATTGACTGGTTTGTTTTATCCAGACATCGAGTCCTTCCCAAGGACCTGGGATGGCTGAATTTTATTGTCAATTGTTATAGATATCGTCGCAGAATATAGGCTGTTCCCAGTAAAGCTGCTTTTTGTAATTGGCTGATGGTGATTTCTGTGGCCCCTGTGGTGTTGAGGTGCTCTTCAAGGTCTTTTGGAACTGCACCCAGGGTGCCAATTACCACTGGGATTATTTTGGTCTTTTTCTGCCACAGCTTTTCAATTTCAATTCGTAGATCTTTGTATTTGGTGATTTTTTCTATTTCTTTTTCTTCTATTCTGCTATCCCCTGGTGGTGGTATTATTATTATTATTATTATTATTATTATTATTATTAATAATTCGATTTCTATACTGCCCTTCCAAGAATGGCTCAGGGCGGTTTACAAAGAGAGATAACAAACAAATAAGATGGATCCCTGTCCCCAAAGGGCTCACATTCTAAAAAGAAACATAAGATAGAAACCAGCAACAGTCACTGGAAGTACTGTGCTGGGGTTGGATAGGGCCAGTTACTCTCCCCCTGCTAAATAAAGAGAATCACCACGGTAAAAGGTGCCTCTTTGCCCAGTTAGCAGGGGTTATTGCTAATCTATTTATTGCAAATCTATTGCTAATAAAAAGAGTAACTCTCAGAGGCATACCATGGATAGTTGATTGGTCCACAGTTCCAACACTGCTCTGGGTGCGTATAAAACATTATTTCCCCCCTTATCTCCAAGAATAGATATAATGAGTATTAATTAGTAACTTCTGCTGAGTTTCTATACTCACGGTTTGCTTCCCCTTGGCCTCTGAACATGAAGCTTTCATTGAACTCTCAGGGCTAATAGCCATGGATAAAACTTTGTTATAATCCTTTCTAAAAGCCATCCAAGCAAGTGACCATCATCATTTCTTATGGGAATAAATTCCATGTATATGTGGAAGTCTTCCTTTTGTCTGTCTTAAACCTACTGTTAATCACATCATTGGGTAGCCGTAATTTCTAATATGATAGAAGTGAAATATCATCTGTAACGATTCTCTAAAAACTAAAATATCCTAATCTCTCTAACTTTTTCCTGATGGCAAATATTCCAAGCTTTTAGTCACCCCAGTTGCCCTGTCTAAGTTCTATGATATAGTCTGAGATATGATCAGAACTAGGGGTGTGCAAACAGGTTCAAATCCAAACCGGTTTGATAATGAACCAGTTTGGTTTGTAGGTTTGGGGTCGACTCACTCGAACCTCCCCCGGTTCAGCTCAATCTCGGACAAAACACACACACTCCCAGGGGTGTTGGGGGTTTGTTAAACAATTTTGGGATTTTTAGGGTTTTTTAAAACTTACATCCTCTGGGGGGCTCCACCAAGGTTGTGGTGGAGTCCATAGAGGTTCCCCCTCCCCCTGCTGGCCTTCCTTTTTGTAAAAATCACCCATTTCAGACATCTTCAGCCCTTTCTGGGCCTTTCCCCAATCACAGTGGCCATTTTGGAGGCCGCCGTGCATGTGCAATGTGCCCCTGCATGGCCAGGGCATGAGATCCATGCCAAGGTTTGCTCTGCTTGGAGAAGCATGGACCATCTGGGACCACAAGCTGCACTCCATGCGGCATTTCCTTAATCATCTGGTGGGAAGGTGAGTTGGACCCTGCCTTCTTGCCAGCTCGCCTACTCGCCCGGTTTTGTGAATAGCCTTCCTGGCTAATGGCCAGGTTTAAATGTAGGGCTAAGCACCACGGCAGCACAAGGATCACGCTCAATCCCAGAACTGCACACGAGCAGCCTAACCCAGGCTGGGCTGCCCTAGTCTGGGTTAGACTGCTCATGAGAGTAGCCTATGAGGCTTTTCTACCGAGCAGCAGAAACTGGGCTAAGAGAGCCCAGCCAAGCCTCCTGGTATTGGGGGGCTCCCCAGAGTGCCCTGCACATCCGCACATGGAATTCTGGGACCTCTGGGGGCTGAGAGGCCCCCAATCCCTACTGCCCCAATCAGCTCCGTCATGGAGCCAGTAATCATGTGGGTAGCTGATCCGGCCACCCAGGGCAAGCTGCCTGCTCATGTGCGGGGACAGCAGGTCATACTGCTTGTGTGGAGAGCCTCAATATATAGTTTGGCCCTTACTGTTGCTGTGCTATAAATTTATATACATATATTATGATGTGAAACTTGCCACTAGTTTCAGACCTTAGCACAATAATTCCTAACATTAAATGTGCTTTCTTTCATTGTTGATATCTTTGGTGAACATCATACTATGAGTATACCTTTTTCTTGGACAATTATTTCAATCAATTTGGGCCCACTAATTTATATGTGAAGGAGGGGTTTGAAAGGAGATCATGTGAAGTCGAGAGCACACCAGGGGAGGCAGCAAACTTGATTTCTTTCTAAAGACTTCTTTATTTCTTTCCAAATACAACAGCAAGAAAGCAAGAAAATAAATAAACAAATCAACCAACAAGAAAACAAGGGGGAAAGGACAAGGTGAGCTTGTCAGGGCTTGTCAGGGCTTTTTAGAGTTAGGCTTTGCTAGGGTTTGATTTCTGGATGGCTAGGGGTGTGTTTTTGACAAGGCAATTTTAGTTTCAGTTGTGTTTGACAGTGAGTAGAAGAGGATTAGCTGCAGGTGAGTCACAGCTTGTGGGTGGGACCACATACCAGAGTTTTGCTCAGTTTGGAAGGAGCTCTTGAGAAGTCAAGAGCCACAACAAGGGAGCTTTGCTCCCAGGGACTTTGCTCCCAGGGGTTTCCCAACAGATATCAAAGAGGTTTTGTCACGCCCTCGATCTCCGACAGCGAGGAGGAAGGGGAAGCTGTTAACTTTCCCGCCGATTCGAAGTGTCTGAGGGGCAGAGCCCGGCTGTCAGTGTTCATGAAACGGCTGTGGTAGATCCAGCTAATGATTTAGAGCAGGCACAACAACCTGAGTCAGCATAAATTGTAAAAGACCAATCTGAAGAGGAGCTATGCAATCCAACACCACTGACTCCACAACAGCAGAGGCTCACGAGATGCAGAACTCAATTGGAGACTATTAGGAGGAGCAAATGCCTCATGCTGAGGGCTGATAAGCCTTGAATTCCTGCCAGCTGGGAGCTCTTGGCTTGCACTATAAACCACATCATCAGCCTTCTACTCACTGCTGAAAAGCAACATTCATCAACCTTTGTGTCGACAGTGTGCAGCCAACGCCGATCAAGACAAACCTCCCGAGATGTATCCAGTTTCAGTAGCTCCACTTTGTCTTGTGATCTTCCCTGGCAATTGGCCAGACCTTGACAGGTTTTCCAGGTGTTTAGTGACAGTTTGGTGGGGAAGTGTGCAGGGAGATACACAGGTAGTCCTCCCTTATAACAAAAACAAAGGTACCCATTTATTGCAAAGGAGATACCCAGCACAAGGAGAAGGTGAGTACTATCCCACTTTTGTAATTTTCCTGGGGGACAGAGCTTAAAACCTTTAATTAGCTGGCAACTGCACCTAAGACCTATCTTTCAAGTAAACAAGCTCTATTCATTCTAAATAGCCAATCAAACCAGTTACTAAGGTAGAATGGCAGCAGGGGAGGGATGCTTTCCAGTGTATTGCACCGAATGTTGCATATATGACTATCTGCCTGATGGGCAGAAGTCGTGGGTGTGCTCTCAGTGCAAAGAGCTCCTGGTCCTCAGGGAACACGTCTGTTTCCTCAAAGTCAAGGTGGCTGTCCTGGAGACACTCAAGGAGGCAGAGAGGTGTGTGGGTGAGACCCTCAGGGATGTGATAGAAGCATCGCACTCCTAGGAGACCAGCTATTCTGCTGTCTGAGAATGAAGGTCTCAGGGAAACGCACAGAAGATACTCCTCCAGGAGGTGGGGGCCTCCTGGAAGTTGGTTATTTGATTGTTATGGGTTTGTGACCCACATGAAGACTGCACAGTTATTTGCCTGCCTGGTGCGAAGGTTGCGGACATCACGCAGCATCTAGAGAGGTTGTTAGACAGTGCTGGGCAGCAGTCCGCTGTTGTGGTGCACATCAGCACAATTGATGTTGGGGAATGCAGTACCCCCAGGGTAGTGTTCTCTGAAGTGTTACCTGTTCCGTGTGCAGGGTCAGTGAGACAGGTGGAGCCAAGGGATCTCAATGCATGGTTGAGACCATGGTGCCGGGAGGAGGGGTTTTGATTTGTTATGCACTGAGATACATTTTGCACATTTTTAATGCACTGGGATACATTTTGGGGCAAATGAAGCCTGTACAAAAGGGACAGGCTTCACCTGAACTACGAAGGAACCAGACTGCTAGTGCTTAAAATAAAAAAGGGTGCAGAGCAGAGTTTAAAATGATGCCTGGAGGATTGCCAACAGGGACTTGATGGTATCTGGTTCAGCAAGCAAAATCACCTAAGATGCGAATGTTTTGGATAAACCTGAATGGGATAGAGTAGAATCAGGAGTAGAGCAGACAGAAACACATGACAACTGGTCAAAAAGGTCAAGTGACAATAAGAGAGATAGCACATGCCAGCACTAGGTAAGAGACTCTGGTGTATAGGTTTCTATATAACAATGCCAGAAACCTCTGAGCCAAGATGGGTGAGCTGGAAGGCTTGGTTGATAATGAAAACATAGATATAGTAGGCATAACAGAAACCTGGTGGAATTCAGGTTATTGAATTATTTGAAACCTGTGAGAACCAGTGAGACACTGTTATTCCTGAATACAAACAGAATGGTCATAGAAGGGAGGATTGAGGGTGGAGTAGCAATTTATATTAAAGAAGGGATAAAATCCAACAAGCTAGAAAACCTAGGAGGACGAGAGTTGTCAACAGAATCATTATGGATGACAATACAGAGACTGAAAGGGAATGTGTTACTAGGGATGTCCTATCGCTCTCTGGATCAAAATGCTGTGAATGACTTGGAGTTGGAGAAACAAATCAGAGAGGCATCAAAGAGAAACAGAGCTGTAATAATAGGTGACTTCAATTACCCACACATTAACTGAGTTTCATTACATTCAAGTAATGAAAGAGAGGCCAAATTTCTAGCCATATGAAATGACTGTGCTTCAGAACAGATGGTTGCAGAACCAACCAGAGAGAAGGCAACCTTGGACTTAATCCTCAGTGGTGCCAAGGACCTGTTGCAAGATGTCAGAGTTGTAGCACAATTGGGGAACAGTGACCATAGTGTGATCTAATTCAGCTCATATGCGAGGGGAACATTCCCACGGAAGTCTAATTCAGATACATTGGCCTTCAGGAGAGGAGACTTCTCTAAAATGAAAGGACTGGTAAAAAGAAAGCTGAAAGGAAAAGTCAGGAGGGTCAAATCACTCCAGAAAACATGGAAATTATTTAAAAACACAATTATAGAAGCTCAGTTGGAATGTACACCAAGAAGGAAGAAAGATACCACCAAGTTCCAGAGGACACCTGCATGGCTAACAAGTAGAGTCAGGAAAGCTATAAAAGGGAAGACGACTTCCTTTAGAAAATAAAAGTCCTGCCCAAATGAAGAGAAGAGGAAGGAACATAAATTCTGGCAAATGGACACAATAAGGGATGCAAAGAGAGAGTTTGAGGAGCATATAGCTAGAAGTGTCAAGGGGAATAACAAAAACCTTAAAAAATATATCAGAAGTAGAAAATCTGCTGGGGTGGGGTGGGGTTGGACCCTTAGATGATGAGGGTGTGAAAGGGATTATGAAGGAGGATAAGGAGATTGCAGAGAAACTGAATCAGTTCTTTGCAACTGTCTTCACATCGGAGGTTACTGACCATATAGCCTCTCCAGAATTGAGCTTTTCAGGCTCAGAGGCTGAAGAACTGGGCCAATTTGAAGTGATGAGGGAAGATGTTCTGAACTGTCCTGAAAAACTAAAAATTAACAAATCGCCACGGCCAGATGGCATCCACTCAAGAGTTCTGAAGGAACTCAAATGTGAAATTACTGTTCTCATAGCAAAAATATGTAATTTGTCCCTACAATCAGGCTCTGTACCAGAGGACCGGAAAGTAGCCAATGTGACTCTGATTTTCAAAAAGGGATCCTGATGCGATCCGGGAAATTATAGGCCAGTCAGCTTAACTTTGGTGCCGGATAAATTGATGGAAAGCAGACTTAAGGACAAAATTGTTAAACACATAGAACGGGCCTTGCTGAAGGAGAGCCAGCATGGCTTCTGCAAGGGCAAGTCTTGCCTCACTAACCTTTTGAAGTTCTTTGAGAATGTCAATAGGCACGTGTATAAAGGTGATCCAGTTGGCATAGTATACTTGGCCTTCCAAAGAACGTTTGACAAAGTTCCCCACCAAAAGGCTCTTGAGTAACCTTAGCAGTCATGGGATAAAAGGATAGGTTCATGTATGGACTGGTAACTGGTTGAAGGGCAGGAAACAGAGAGTAGGAATAAATGGACAGTTTTCACAATGGTGATAGGTAGGAAGTGGGGTCCCCCAGGGATCAGTACTGGGACCAGGGCTCTTTAACTTGTTCATAAATGATCTAGAAGTCGGGGTAAGCAGCGAAGTAGCCAAATCTGCAGTTTTGCAAATTCAAACTATTTAGGGTAGTCAAATCCACAAAAAATGTGAGAAGCTGCAAAAAGATCTCTCCAAATTGGGTGAGTGGATGACAAAATGGGAAATGCAGTTCAATGTAAGCAAATGTAAAGTGATACACATTGGGGCAAGCAAACAAACAAACAAACCCACCCCAACTTCACATATACACTGATGGGGTATGCACTGTCAGTGAATGACCAGGAGAGAGATCTTGGGGTCATGGTGGACAGCTCATTGAAAGTGTCAACTTAGTTAGCAGCATCTGTGAAAAAGGCCAATTCCATGCTAGGGATCATTAGGTAGGGGACTGAAAATAAAAATGCTAGTGTTATAATGCCCTCATACAAATCTATGGTGCATCCCATTATGCATCACCCCATTATGTATCACATCACACTTGCTTACATTGAACTGCATTTGCCTTTTTGTTGCTCACTCCCTCAGTTTGGAGTGATCTTTTTGGAGAGCCTCACAATCTTCCAGTCTACTCTGAATAGTTTAGTGCTATGGTGCGGCCACATTTTGAGTACTGTGTTCAGTTTTGGTCACCATATCTTAAGAAGGACATTGTAGAACTGGAAAAAGTGCAGAAGAGGGCAACCAAAATGATTAGGGGCCTGCAGCACCTTCCTTATGAGGCAAGGGTACAGCATCTGGGGCTCTTTAGTCTGGAAAAGAGGTGACTACAGGGAGACATAATTGAAGAGTATTAAATTATTCATGGAATGGAGAGAGTGGACAGAGAGAAAGTTTTATCTCTCTCACACAACACTAGAACCTGGGGCCATCCCATGAAACTGAAGGTTGGGAAATTTAGGACCGACAAAAGGAAATACTTATTCATATAGTGCATGATTAATTTATGAAATTCTCTGCCACAGGATGTGGTGTTGGCCACTACCTTGGATGGCTTTAAAGGGGGCTTAGACAAAGTCCTGGAGGACAGGTCTATCAATGGCTACTAGTCTGGTGGCTACCTCCAGCCTCAGAGGCAAGATACCTCTAAATACTAGTTGCAGAGGAGCAGCAGCTAGAGAGAGCACATGCCTTCACCTCTTTCCTTTGGCCTTCTCAAGGGCATCTGGTGGGCCATTGTGTGGAATGGGATGCTGGACTAGATAGGCCTTGGGCCTGATCCAGCAGGGCTGTTCTTACGTTCTTATGAGGATTTTGGTCCCAACATTTGCACTTACCCTGAAAAAAGTGTAACTCTGCCCATTCAGAGATAATTTTGGAGCTGTTACTATTTTGCTTGGGATTTTACCTGAATATACTGTATCCATGAACTTGGATGTCTCACGGTCTACCAGATCACTTAAATATTTAACTTATGTGTATAGAAGGTAAAGTGCCTAAAAGGCAGATCTTGATTATATCTGTGTATCTGTAAATCTGGTACCTTGTGGATCAGCTTTAGGAGTTCCTCAGATTCCATTTGCCAGACTGACACTTTGGATACAATAAATGCCTCTGACACTTTTTTAAAAATTAGTTTCAATTGATGTCTCAACAATATAGGATGGGAAAAGATAACACTTGAAGTAGCCCAAGGACTTGGGACAAGGATTGACTGGCATTTTTACAAATACAGGTGGACCTTGGTATCCATGAGGGTGCCGTTCTCCCCTACTACCATGGATACTGAAACTACAGATACCAAGGGGGATGGTGGGGGGTAGGTTCCAAGAAGCTGGAGAAAAGGGCAAAAATCAACAAAAAATTCCTCCCAAAGGAAAATGTGTTCTATCATGTTCCATAGGTCTCCAGCTGTCCAGGAATGCCCCCACCCTACAAAGTCCCAATTCCTCAATTTTTCTGCAAAATGTTCATGGAGGGAAATGTGCTTTAAAAAAATCAGCCACAAAATGGCTCCTTTTCTTAAAATGTCAGTCAAGAATTACCTCTGAGGTCATTTCTGGCCACCCTGAGCCCGCAGATACACAGAATTAACCCCCTTTTTAACCATTTCCTCCGTGTGTGCCGAGGTCAGGTGTCAATTACTCGACCACGGTTAGTGAGGTTCTGCGGTACCTGTCCTGACCTTGATTCAAACTATTAGATGAGTCATTCTTTTAATGGTTAAAACAATGAAGAGCAAATACACTAAAAACCATCTTCCTTCCTCAATGATTTGACTTCGGAGATTCTAAACGACTTATCCAGGGCATATTGTTTCTTCACTAAATGCTGATGTGTTAACCGAGGCACCTATCATAATAATAATGTAATATTGGAGGTGAAATGCTCTAATGAAATGGTGTACCTTTAGAAACATCTGATTGCTTCCTTCTCCTGCTTATAGGGATTGAGAAGAGCAAGAGATATCTAGCTCTGTGATTCTTGTGGCTGAACAGCAGCCCCAGGCAGGTCATAACTGCCATTAATTCATCAGCCATGGGAAGAGCATGTTCAATATTTCAGCTCTTAGGACTAGCAGGGACTTTTCTCTGTCTGCAAAAAGGTTTTAATTTAGCTGAACACAGTGGCAGCTGCTACTTCTGCCTCAAGCTACAATGGCTTTCACCCTGAAAAAGTCTCCTTGCATGTTAAATATGCATTCTAAGTGCCAAGTTATCTTCAGACTTTAACAATATTCTGCATCTTTTCCTGCTGAACACACTGTAACTCCCTCTATAAAGCACTATAGGCAGTGGTGAGCACTATGAATGGTATGTAGCAAAAACAAAAAATCCCATCACGGAAATATGGAATGCCTAATTGAGAGGTGGTGGCCAGAATTTCCATAATGATGTGTAATATGCTGAAACGTGTTGTAGGAAGCCAATGGAAATCTCAGCATTGGGTCACTCATTAATACCTACTCCAAGAAAACAAGGTGAACAATCTGCACTGGATCCTATATTTCTATATTCCATTTAGGCATTAAGGCGTTGTGTCTGCTTTCCATTATAGATGCAATTTAAATCATAATAAGTAGTCCTCTCCTGATAAATATGTGATTAGCAACCTATTGCAATCTCAAACCTAGTGAAATGTCAGACTAATTATAGAGCAGTAATGGCTAGATTATTTTTGTTTGTTGAAGCTGTTTATGCATTATAAAGCATTTCAAAATTGTGTAATTTGGCAAATTCAGTGCATTCTTAAATTATAGATTATTCCTTGGGGTTAGTCATATTGGTTAGTTCATTTAACAAGGTTGGCAAAGCAAACAAGGATTGGATCTGAATTAATATGTTAGAATTAGAACTTTTGTGACAATGATTTAGTGGAAAGCGGCAAACGGCTGTGAAAATATAAAATATGAAATGTTTTTTTCTGGTTCTGCTATCTTTCATTAATTGTGCAGAACTGAATTATTTGAAGCTGTGATGGAGATAAACCATTTCGCGGGGCTTGTCCAGGTGAGAGTACCACTGAATCTTTGAGAATATGCAATATTTAAGAGAGTACTTTTGTCAGCTTAGGTAGGGAGACGGTTAGCAGGGCCATTGCCAGACTATTTTACGCCCTAGGCAAACACATTGACACTCTGCACTCTGCACCCCTCAGGGGATGGAGCCACTCTGAGAAAAGCAGAAGGTTTCAAGTTCCCTCCCTGGCTTCTCCAAGAAAAGGGCTGAGAGAGATTCCTGCCTGCAACCTTGGAGAAGCCACTGCCAGTCTGTGAAGACTAGGGTTGTGTGTTTTTTTCCTGCTTTGTTTTTGGCCCAAATCCGAAACACCCCCATTTTGTTCTTTGTTCGAAATTGCAAAATCCGAATCTGAAACATTTTGGCTTTTAAAAACTGGCCCTGGGGAAAAACTAGTGGGTGGGAGTGGTAGTGCCCAATGGGTGGAAACTACCACCCAAATTTCAGAGGAATTGGGCAAAGGGCTGATTTTTGGTGAATTTTTGAAGTATAGGATTTTTCGCGCAGGGAAGAATGGAGGTTTCAGCAAAAGTATATCTTCATGTTGGGGGAAAAGAGGTGGCCCAGAGCAGAGTAGGATGCATGGTAGTGTCCAGTGGTGGCAAGGAAGCTGCCATACTTATTTCAAAGGAACTGGGCATAGGGCTGATTTTTAAAGATGTAATGGAGTTTGTGCCTCTGTAAAGTTCTTCCCCATAGGGAATGATGGACCTCCATAATTCCTGCCCCATTACTGCACTTGGGGGGCACCAGGGTGGCCCAGAGCGAGTGGTGGTGTAGAGCACATAGGGTGCCAACCAGCCCCATGGGTTGCTAACCCATGGGGTACTGGTTTCTGTTGTTTCTGAGATGTTTTGAGTGTATATTCAGATTATCTAATATCAAATGAGAGTGGATTCATGGTTTGTCATTGAAAATCTCATATGCTACCAGAGACTCTACACTCAGAACACCTCAGAAATAACAGAACCCAGCAACCCATAGGGGTGGTTGGCACCCTATGTGCACTACACCACCACTCGCTCCCGGCCACCTCAGTGCCCCCCAGGTGGAGTTATGAGTCTGCTGAAACCTCCATCATTAAACCTCCATTATCCATTAATTAGATCAATTGCATTTCGGGCGGTAGGGGGATGTGGATGTGCATGACCTTTGGAAATCTGCCTGATTTTTTCCAAAGCTCTGCTGTTGTTAATGTGTGATGTTGATGTTATTTGGGGTGGATTCAGGGCAGAAAGGGGGCTTTGGGGGCAAAAGAATGGGTCAGGTGGTAGTGCCCCAATGGGTGCCGGCTGCCACCCAGATTCCAAAGGAATTGGGGAAAGGGCTGACTTTTAAAGAATTTCTGAATTTTACATTTCTTTGGGGGAGATTCTGGGCAGAAAGGCAGCCTGAAGGGCAAAACAGTGGGTTGGGTGGAAGTGCCCTAAGGGTTGCCTGCCACAACCCAGATTCCAAAGCCAGATTCCAAAGGCTGATTTCTTAGGAATTGTTGAAGTTTATGGGTCTTTACGGTTTTCCCCCGCTAGGGAATAATGGAGGTTTCAGCAGACCCATAACTCCACCCATAACTCCACCGGGTCACTGGGGTAGCCGGGAGTGAGTGGCGGTGTAGTGCACATAGGGTGCCAACCACCCCCATGGGTTGCTAACCCATGGGGTGCTGGGTTCTGTTTTTTTCTGAGGTGTTCTGAGTGTAGATTCTCTGGTAGCATATGAGATTTCCAATGACAAACCATGAATCCATTCTCATATGCTACCAGAGAATCTACACTCAGAACATCTCAGAAACAACAGAACCCAGTACCCCATGGTCTAGCAACCCATGGGGTGGTTGGCACCCTATGTGCTCTACACCACCACTTGCTCTGGGCCACCCTGGTGCCCCCCAAGTGCAGTTATGGGGCTGCTGAAACCTCCATCATTCCCTATGGGGAAGAACCTTAAAGATGCATAAACTCCATTATATCTTCAAAAATCAGCCCTCTGCCCAATTCCTTTGAAATAATGCTGGCAGCTTCTTTTCCCCCACTGGGCACTACCACCCACCCTACTCTGCTCTGGGACACCCCTTTCCCCCCAACGTGAAGCTATACTTTTGCTGAAACCTCCATTATTCACTATGGGAAAAATCTTAAACTTCAAAAATTCACCAAAAATCAGTCCTTTGCCCAATTCCTCTGAAATTTGGGTGGTAGCTTCTACCCATTGAGAACTACCACCCCCACACACTAGTTTTGTCCCAGGACCATTCTTGTAAATCCAAAACATTTCAGATTCGGATTTTGCAATTTCAAACAAAGAACAAAATTGGGGTGTTTCAGATTGGCTGATTTTGAACAAAGAACAAAATAGAGGTGTTTCAGATTTGGGCCAAAAACAAAACAGGGGGGGGGGAAGGTACAACCCTACTACATAGACCAATGGTCTGACTCAGTATATGGCAACTTCTTATGTTCCTGTCTAAAACTCATCCAATAGTCTTGCACCATCCCTCATCAGTCTGGTTCTCTAAACAAATATCCAGTCCAGCAGTAAAAGCTTTCTACAGAATAGTGGGAAATTTTGCACAACAATGTGCAAGTGCCAAAAACAGGGTTTTTTCCCCAAATGAAACTAGTAGCCGCTGTTTACAAGATGAATATAATACAATTCATCCTCACACATGAACACACACAAAGTATGACAACCAGCCGTAGACAATAAGATTAAAGCAGCTCAGTTTTATATCGAACATAAAAACAGAGCACACTATCATTCACAAAGTCCAGTTATATTATATCATAACCATTTAGGGCCACTACAATTCTCCAAGAAACATACAGGCAGTTTCCAGGAAAATGACAATGAAAATCTGAGAGCCCACATTTAACTCCTGGGCTAGACAACTTCCCATCTCTCTCCTGATACTGTCATTCCATAAATATGCAATTCCTCCCTCACACCAAGGGTATCATCTGACATTAACCAATTTCCCAGCTCAGAAAAGCAGTGGTGCCCTTATCCTCAGTGCACCACCTGAATGAGAAACTCTTCTTTGGTGCCACTCCCCTCAGGTATACCCTGCTGGATTCTCTCCATTGGCAACAACTTCCTACCTGTGATGGAACTGGGGAAATCTCCCAAAATGTCTTCTGGGAAAAGGAAACCAGTAGCAAGATATCATAGAATGTTTCAGGTGGGCTCTGCTCATCCAGGCAGATGTCCCAGTGACTCCACTTTCTGACAGAAAAGCCCTTTTGATGTTTTTTTAAAAAGCAGGGATGCCATTTTTGCATACAGTGTCCTAAAGACAATCCCACAAGCTGGGCCCCCATGCTGATCCTCTTGCTATCCATGCATACAGTATTTTGCCTGAAGGCCCCAACCTTCCAGACTTGGAAAGAATCTGCTCACAGTTATAGCATTTGTAGCTTCAGACATATGATGTAAGCATGGACAGTGGGTAAGGCTTCTGAGTGCATCAGCATGGGGACAGGATTCATGGAACACTTTCAGGGCCATGGTTACCCATGCCTTAGTCATGTCATGGCTGGATTACTGCAATCCACTTTATGTGGGGCTGCCCTTGAAGAATATTCAGAAACATCGGTGCATAATGCAGCGGCTAAGGTTTTTTCTGGAACCGCTTATTTGGAGCATATCACACCTAATTTGAAAGAGCAGCCAATTTGTTTCCAGATTCAATTCAAGATGCTGGTTATCACCTTTAAGCCCTTAACGGTTTGGATCCTAGATATCTGAAGGACCACCTACTCCCAAAGTTTCTGCCTGTCCAACAAGGTCATGGTGGGGTGGGGGGGTGGGGGGAGCTTTGCTCTTTTTACCAACATTGAAGGAGGCTCAATGGTCATGCACATGGGGCAAGGCCTTCCTTGTTGTTGCCCTCAGGCTCCAGAATGCTCTCCTGAGGGGTGTCCATTCTCTGACATCTGTGGCTGCCTTTACAAAACAACTAAAAACTTTTTTATTCATTCAGGCTTTTACCGCTTGAGGGTTGCCAATCTCTCTGCTTTCCTACTGTTCTGTCTTGGTCTTTTTATGGCTGTTGCTTTGTGGTGTTATAGAGTATTTACTTATTCATCATATTTATATACCACCTGAAATCTCTCTCTCTCTCTAGGCAGTGTACATAATCCAAGTTACAATCATTAAAACACTTTCACAGAATAAAACCAATTAAACCAATTTCAGGGAGTAAAACAATTAAACAATTTAAACTTAGTTTTAATTACAAGCCTGAGATAACAGGTGCATCTTAAGGGTCTTTTAAAAAGCAATCAGAGATGGAGAAGCTCTTTTTTCGACAGGGAGTGCATTCCAAAGTCTTGGGACCACCACAGAGAAGGCCCGGCCCTGAGTTGTCACCAGACGGCCCGGCAGCAACCATAATCAGCTCTCTCCAGATGATCTTAATAGGTGGCAGGGTTTTAATTGGTTTTAATATGTTAAAGTAATTCCGGTGGTTTAAAATTGTTTTTAACTTATATAAACTGCCTTCGGATGAGTTTTATGAAAGGAGATATAGAAATTGAACAATAATTAAACTTTAAAAATACAGATGAAGAGGGCTAGTTTCTCCCTTCTCCTCTTTTAGCCATTGCCACATTCCTGATGCCACCATTTGGATAACCAACTAATGGGGAAACTGCTTGAAATACCTTTTTAACATGTATAAATCCATTGGGAAAGAATATGTTTAGATTAGTTTGCTTATAATCTATATAAATCTATAAAAGCAATATAAATAATGCATCTCTCAATTTTCCTCCTGTCCTTGGTTGCTTTTGTCATTGGCTTCATCCCTAATATAATGTTTACGAATAGCTCTGTGGAGGAACAGTATTTCCATAGCAACAAATGAACAATACTAGAGAGATTAATCATTTCTGCATTATCTGTGTACAGTTTGCTGTAAAGCAACATTTTGTAGTTTGATAATTGCAAGTCTAGAGTGATTTTACATTATGCAATGATTAGCATAAACACTTAAAAAGACAAAGAATTGCTATTGAATGAGGAGAGTGATGCAGAATAGGTGATACTTGATCACATATACTGTATCATGGCTGTGTAAGGAGCTAACTCTTCACAAAACATTTCAAATTCAAATTCATTTTGTATGATCCATTTCTAATAGAATATTCAGTGGATGAGCTTCTGTGATGGCCTTCAGTCTTTCATAAGATGACCTCTGAGAAATGTCAGGCTGCTTCCACAATACTGCTTAATTTAGGGCAATTGCCCTAAGCACCAGTTGTGGCCTGGTGCTCTTCTCCAATTGGCCATCAAGTGCTATAGGTATGTTTCTTTTGTGCTTCAATTCCTCAATCCTTGCAATGAATGACACGGGGAGTGGGGAGTAGAGAAAAATCATACTGGAAGACATTATCCAAGGATGATAAACAAATCTCCTCTTTTAGATGCTCACCAATCAGGTGTCACCATGCTAACCAATGTCATGGTTGGAGAAGCTATGAAGTTGCCTTGTTCTGAGTCAGATCACTGGCTCAAAATTGAGCTAGAGGGCGAGCCCAGTGGTTCCATGGTGGCTAGCCCGCCTAAGTAACCTTCCTGCTAAATGAGGTTAATGGAGAGAGCACTCCATTAATCTTGGAGTGCCCAGCTGCAGCTTGCAAGGGAGCTCCGAGAGTCAGAGGAAGGGGAGCATCACTGCACAGCAATCCAGTCCCTGTAGCCAACATCTGCAGAAGGACCAAAGTTGTGTAGTCTGGCCCATGATAATAACTGGGAAGTGTTGACGTGCATCATTATCACAGTGAGAGAGATTACCAACACAAGACTACAACATGTAAAACCCTGTTAACCAGTGTAGCCAACATTTTCCCACATGCTCATTGTTTGTGAAAGACTGAATGGCTTATAAGGACACTGATATCTTTGTTATTTTGCATGTGAATCAACTGATGGGTCCCAGACTATCAGTGCCTGAGTACAAGTCTTCTAGAATTAATGAAGCTTTGTGATATGTTTTCCCTCTTCACTGATTCTAAATATTTTAATTGTTACTCTTTTAACAGAATTGCCAAGTTTATTTTATAGCAACATTGAATATCAAATGAAAATAGATTTCATTATTTATTCATAGAATTTGATTCACCTTGATTGTTACATTATTTCTGCTGTTGACAGTTCTTGGTGAATAGTGTGCAAAGCTAGAGGGCATTTGTGTGACCAAGAAATGTCATAAATAATCAAGGGATGCTGTTTTTGCATTGAATTTGTGGCCTTCTTACAATTAAAATAACAAAGGAACAAAATGAAGCTTTGTATTTTACATTCTGCTTCTGAACTTTATCACCTTCCATGTTTTGCAGTCACTTGTGCTATATATAAATATTAACTTTTCAAGAATCTTTTCAATTCTCTTGGGAAAGAACAACTTATAATGACTCCCCAAACCCTTAATATTCAGTCACAACACTTGCTTAAAAATATTTTCTACATCTTTGGGAGAAGAAATGAATATATGAATGCTAACCAAATGTAAGAAAATATTGTTTCTGTTGTCTTTTTTGTCTGGGAAGAGGAATAGTTGGTTTCTGTTAACCCCTGATACAAATAAATGATATCTGTAGAACAGATCTTTTTTATTCAAATAGGCAGAAGAGCAATGGTCTTGTAAAATCCAAACAAATACTTTAGAAGTGTTCTGGATTCAAGTCAAATGTCAGTCTTGCCAGCTCTAGTGTATAAAATTTTGCTCCCCACACCCGCCAAAGAAGAAAGATCTTTGATTAATGGGGCTAAGTATGAATAGCATTGTTACAAATTATAACCTGTCAGAGCATCAATTGGCAGTGTGTCCCTTTATTTCCATGGCACAGGCACCAAGGCTGGAATCATTGTTGCAACCATTACCCATAAATATCACAAAAGAAATAAACAATGAATCAGTCAGCCCAGCTCTTTTGTATTTTAGTTTGGTAGAGAGAATTATTGCCATGTTTGACCTAGAAAGGGAAAGATAAAGCAGGCAAGGTCGGTGAGTCTTTTTATGGATCAACTCAACCAACAGAAGTTGGTTCAATAAAAGTTTCATCTTACTTTCTGTTTTGTTTCAAGGTCATCTTTCTCAATATTCCTTTATGAAATGTGCAAATGAGCTGGTCTAGAGGCTACCTTCATTACCTCAAATCAAGACAGTGAGTTTTAACAAAAAACATACCTAGTGACAGGCAGGAAATTTGTTACACAAATGTTTTGTCCAGAGTAAGATCAGTCCCTAAGTACCTGTATTGACCTAAGGTGGCAATCATGAACATTTTCTTTCCCAATGCATTGCTTTTCTAGCACACCTACTATCATGGAATAATGCTAGCTAAGTCCCAGCAATATTTAATATCAGATAATGATGTTTTAGGGTCCTGATATGAAATATTCGAAGAATCAAACAGAATGAAAAGTAGTCTAATTTTAAGCATATGTCTGGGACAGTTTGATGGCTTAATATGCTAACTTGGCAAAGAGGCATCTTTTAATGTGGTCATTCTCTTTATTTAGCAGGGGGGAGTAACTGGCCCTATCCACCCCCAGCACTGTACCTCCAGTGACTGTTGCTGGTGTCTATCGTATGTTTCTTTTTAGACTGTGAGCCCTTTGTGGACAGGGAGCCATCTTATTTATTTATTATTTCTCTGTATAAACCACCCTGAGCCATTTTTGGAAGGGCAGTATAGAAATGAATGGATGGATGGATGAAAATAATAATAATAATATCTTGGCATGCTGGAATATTAAGTATCTGGAGACCAGAGGTGCTCTTACCCATGGCCGAAGTCTAAGGCCTCTACAGCCTCTACAGCCCTAAGGGGCCCCCAAATCCTCTTTAGTTTGTCCCAGATGGTGTGGTCACCCAGCTGAGCATAATTTGTGCTTAATTTGTAGGGGAGGGAGTCCTCTAAAGGCCTCTAGGTCCAGTCTCCAAAATTATCTTAGGTACCTAGGTGCACCTCTGCTGGAGACTAGTGAAGTCATCAGAGAGGAGCTATATTTTGGGTTTCACTGCAATCCACTGACTTCCTCTTAGCTGTGTGGGCTTCAAGACAGTTGCTCCTTCACCACTATACAAAGGCTCTGGGCAGAGAGATGGTCTCTGGGCTTCTGATAGCCTCAGCAGCTGCTCAGTAATCCCTGGCACTGACCCACTGGGCACTACCCAATAGAGAGTACAGGAGCAAAGTCTGAGACAAGGGCACCTGCCGGGGCCTTCAAAAGCCTGTAACATCAGATGCATTCATATCATTATAGACTGGCTAATCAAATGTAGCTGAGAAGCAGTACAACATTGCCTAATGGAAAAAGTGTACCTTTGTAGCAACTCCTGCTTAATTTGTACGACTAACCAATCCTAACATTGTTATGATGGCTATTAGATTAACAAATTCCTGTGACAGTGTTTCTTTCCCCCCCACATTATTAAAGTCAGGCAGCTAAAACTGCAGGGTTTTCATCAGCTAATGCCTGGTAGTAAATCCATTAGAAAGCCATTGGTATCTAATTGTCTAATCACAGCAAAGGCCTAGGAATGACATGGCTATAATGGGATTAAAGTAGATTGTAGTGCTCTACCTCCACTCTCCAATCTGTTCTGCAGATAGCAATGACCTTGCGGGTCATTTCAGTTAATTTAATGAGACTCTAAAGAAAAACAGGAGGGGGGAAATGCTGCTTTGATTAAATGGACAAGCAAATGTACACTAGTTTGTTTGCACCTTTTATCAAGGTAATGTTTGGTGTGAATGAATAAATATGTCATTAGCTACAAGCCATAAAATCTAAGCAACATCCCACCCTACTAACATAGAGCTACTGGTACAACTAGTACAGCTACTGGACTGTATATTGGGATGTGCAAAACCTGCCCCTTTATTTCCAGAGTTTTCTGCATTGCCTCTTCACATTCTCAAATATGCATGGAAAGTCCACAGAATATGTCAGATAGCCTTGCACAACAACTTCTGCACATGAAGGGTTCTTGGCTTATTTCCCCTGAAAATAGTCATGAATCCCCAAAAGGGAAGTGTAGATTTGTAATAAAAGATTTCTAACATTCAAGAAAGAGATAGGTAACAGAAAATAAAGTTTATTATTTATATCAAATCATTGGAAGACCCTAGCAATTTTAAGGCTGAATGTTTGTAAGAACAACAGAGTGGAAATGTGAAGCAAGGTGATCACAAAAGTAAACCTACTAACAGTACACCTATCCTTAACCGGACGTTACTATAATAGATAGGGCCAGTTCAGATGATACAGCCCCTGGCGCATACAATTAGGAAGGGGACACACCAGATTTACACTCATTGGAATGTCCTCCATAGATGCCCTCCCTTTATCATGTTGGGGGGCAGTTCATCTGAAAGGCCCCTGTTCTACACACACTTCAAGTACTTGTTTAAATAGTACTTGGAGCACATGTATAGGGACCATTCAGGTGAACAGTCCCCCTCCACCCTCCCACCACATAATAAAGGGATGCACCAGGAAGGCATTGGGACATCTATGGAGGACATTACAACAGGCAGACTCTTGGCAGATCCCCTTCCTAATTGCATGCACCAGGGCTGTATCACTCAAACTGACCCATATATAGGAGGATACTGGTTAAATGTGAAATCTACGCACCAGAATTCTAGCTTTCCTTCACCACTATCTCTTGAATTCACCAGCTTCATTCTGCTTTTGTCATTATGTAAAGTCATTTTATTTTCATTGTGTTCAATGTGTTTGTATAATTTCTCCCTCTTAAACATTTGTCTTTCCATCTAGCGTCACCTCATGAAGCCAACAAGGAAAATTTCCAACTCTGGCTGTAATCCTTTTCCTCTGGAGGTTGCACAACTCCTGCTAATGGAAGAAGAATCATTTCTAAGGGAATATTTTGAGCAGTTTAATGAGAGCAAAGGCTGAGCCACTGTTGATTAAATTTTCAGATTCTTTTTCAAATGAATGCCAAAAACACAAATCACTTAGGAAAGACAGGATGGGGGGAAGTGCTGAAGAGGAAGTCACTCAGAGTCTCAAAATTACTTCTAAATGACTATACAAATTAACAGAAAAGGAATTCAACTCTCACATATATCTACTCATAGATAAAAAGCAGCATTGCAGGCACAGAATAAGGACAGAGGAGAAAAGCCAAACATATGTTTACAAAAAAACTTTTTCATCATCTTCTAGACCCAGCCTTCACAGATTCTATCTCATATATTTTCATTCCTTATTTCCCATGAATGTGGAAATCAACTGAAGTTGATAGAAAATGCTCCTGGCCATAGCCTGCACCTGAGATACCAGGGTGAGGCCTGGATCCAAGAGCACTCCCAAGCTGCATAGCTGTTCCTTCTAGAGGGAGTGTAACCCCATCCAGCACAGGAACATCTAACTCATCCCTTAAATTTCGATCACCCACAATGAGCACTTCCATCCTATATTGATTCAGCTTCAATTTGTTACCCCTCATCCAGCCCATTACTGCCCATAGGCAGGCATTTAGGGAGTGGATGCTATTTCATGATGATGATGATGAGGAGGAGGAGGAGGAGGAGATTTGGGTGTCATCAGCATACTGATAACCCCCTGCACCAAATCTCCTGATGACCTCACCCACCATTCATGTAAATGTTAAAAAGCATTGGTGACAGAATGGAGCCCTGAGGGACTCCATATAATAGCTCCTGTTTTAAAGAGGAACTGTCACCAAGCTCCACCATCTGGAATAGGAGTGGAACCACTGAGAGATAGGAGTGGAATAGGTGAGAGATAGGAGTGGAATAGGTGAGAGATAGGAGTGGAACCACTGCAAAGCAGTGTCTCCTATCCCCAATTCCCACAGGCGATCCAGAAGGATACCATGGTCGATTGTATCAAATGCTGCCAGGAGATCCAAAAGAACCAACAGAGTCAAACTCCCTCTGTCTATTCCCTGGTAAAGGTCATCCATCAGGCTGACCAAAGCCGACTCAACCACATAGCCCGTTCTAATGCCAGTTTGAAATGGGTTTAGATAACCGATTTCCTCCAAAACTGCCTGGAGCTAGTTAGCCATCACGCTCTCAATCACCTTGCCCAACCATGGGAGATTGGAGACCAGCCTATAACTATCTATCACTGAGGGATCTAAGGAAGGCTTCTTAAGAAGTGGTCTAATCATTGCCTCCTTCAAACAAGGAAGCATCCTACCCTCCCCCAGCGATGAATTAATGATATTAACTAGGCCATCTCCTACAATTTCCCAGCTAGATAGAAGCAAGTCGGGCAAGGATCCAGAGAGCAAGTGGTAGGCCACACTGCCCCAAACAGCTTGTCCATGTCATCAGGCATCAGAGATTGAAACTGATCCAATCTCATATTGCAAGAGAGATTGCTGGGCACCACTTTAATAGACTCTGCAGAAACAGTGGAGTCCAAGTCGGCCCATTTACAAGAGATTTTGTCTGCAATCAACCCATTAAAAGTATCACAGCAGAACAAAATCTCCGGGGATTGGTTTGAATTGGAAGGAGCCTGAATCAAACTCCTCACAATCCAGGACAGCTCTGCTGAATGCAAACCTACAGAAGCAATGCACGTAGACCAGATTTTTATTTTATTTTTGGCCGCACGCACCACCTCCCCACAAACCTTCAAATGGGCACTATGCTGTGTCCTGTCACATTCAAGCTGAGTTAACCTCCACTTGCGCTCTAGTAGCCTACCTTGCTGCTTCAGACCCCGCAACTCCTCTGTATACCAAGGGGCCACTTTTAAAGCACATCGGAAGGGACACTTAGGAGCGATTGTGTCTACTGCCCTGGTGAGTTCCCTATTCCAGGTTCCCAACAGGGCATCGACTGAATCCCTGGAAGGACCAACATTAAAACCCTCCAAGGCTTTTTGGAATCCCACTGGGTCCAGCAGCCGTCTCAGGCAGACCATCATAATAGCTCCTCCATCCTTGAAGAGCTGGGTTGTGGCTGTGAAACCAACCTTAACCAGATAGTAGTCCTCTTCTTCTCTTTCCTTCAACTTTACCAAGCATTATGGACTTCTCAAGGGAGCTGGGTCTTCACATAATGTGTCCAAAGTATGATAGTTTGAGCCTGATCATTTGTGCTTCAAGTGAAAATTCTGGATTGATTTGTTCTATGATCCGTTTGTTTGTTTTCCTGACTGTCCATGGTATCCTCAATAGTCTTCTCCAGCACCAAAGTTCAAAAGCGGCAATGCTTTTTCAATCTTGTTGCTTCTTCAAAGTTCAGCTTTCGCATCCATAGAGTGTCATGGGAAAAAACCATTATCCTAACAATTCTAATCTTTGTAGGTGTAGACACATCAAGGCATCTAAATATCCTTTCCAAGGCCTTTATTGCAATCCTACCAAGGGCTAGTCTGTGGAGTATTTATGACTACTGTTCATGTTCGATCCTAAAAGGCAGAAGCTATCCAGTATCCACCACTTCAATGTCTTCATTATCAATTCTGAGGCTGGTTGCTGGTAAGTTGGTAATGCCAACTGGTAATGCCAACTGGTAAGTTGGCATTAGTTTACTCTTCTTTACATTTAGTTGTAGTCCCATTTTTTCACTGTGCTCCTTGACTTTCATTACTAGAGCTTGCAGATCATCTACATTCTCAGCTATCAGAGTAGTGTCATCAGCATATCACAGGTTATTGATGTTTCTTCATCCAACTTTAAAACCACATTTCTTATGAGAACAATGAGATGTTCTGGGACGCCCATTTTCCTAAGGATATTCCATGATTTGAAATGGGCCACACAATCAAAGGATTTTCTGTAGTCAATAAAGCAGATATTGACTTCTTTCTGGTATTCTTTGGCTTTCTCAATTATCAAGCGTGCATCAGCAATTATGTCTCTTGTTCCTTGGCCTTTTCTGAAACCAGCTTGAACATCCAGCATTTCCCTTTCCACGTAGGGCTCTAATCTGTTATGGATGATCCTGAGCATTATTTTGCTATCATGTGAAATTAAGGATATTGTGCAATGATTTGCAAAATCTGTTAAATCTCCTTTCTTTGGTATGGGTATGTAGACTGACCTCTTCCAATCTGTTGGCCACTCTGTCATTCTCCAGATTTTCTGGATAGTTTGGTTAGAGCCTTGACTGATTCTTCTTCTGTTGCCTGCCATATTTCTGTAGCTATTCTATCAATTCCTGTAGCCTTCCGACTTGGTAATGACCAGAGTGCTGATCTAACTTCATCTTCCCGAAGTAGAGGTTCTTGCAAGTAGGGAATATCTTCTGGAGTATCTTGGATGTTGACATCCCTGCTGTACAGATTTTCAGTACACTCCTTCCATCTCTGTTTGATCTTCTCTGAATCTGTTACTATCTTTCGTTTAGCATTCCTTAACAGACCAATTAGAGGTTGGAATCTTCTTTTCCTGCACTGCAACGTCAGCTGCTAGACATCCAAAAGGCTTTAGTCTAACCGCATCATAAACACCATTGGTACTCTGAGAGATCATCAGCTCTTTCTCAATAGCATGTTGAGTGCCATCCTGAGTGCACAGTATGAAATGATGCCTTTGTCGTTGTCACTGAAGTGATCGTCTGCCTCCAACACCTTCCTATATCGCTGCTGCTCAATATAGGTGCCTGCCTGCTTTACCTGGGCATCTGGGATGACCTTCGCACTTTGGATGACCCTATTGGGAGTATACCTCCCAGTATACTTTGCTCATCCTTCCCAGGAGCACCCCTCCGCCATGATGAGGCTGCATAGCCGGACCTGGCAGGTGGGGAGTTATGGTATGGGTTTGTGCCCTCAAGAACTCACATGTTAAAAATTCTGTGTGTCATGGGGGGGGCCTCCAAAGCCGGGGTGGGGTGGGGTTCCAAAGGCTTTTAGATCCATGCTCCAAAATTACCTAGGTGCACCCCTGCTTTGAGCTGTAGTTTGCCCTTAGGTAAATCAGCTGCTCCTGGATTGGATAGACAAGAGTCAGGAGTTAAAATTTTCTAGCATGGTTTAAAACACCTCTGTTTTTCAACTCACATGGCAGTTTTTCTAAAGGATTTGTTCACTCATTGCTGTCTTTTGGTCACACTTAATTATATTTATTTATAAACACCCATTCCAAAGGTTGCACCTACCTGTGAACAAGAAAAAGAACCCGGAACAAAACTGGGCAAATGAAAGGATAAGAGAGCTGGTCTTGTGGTAGCAAGCACGACTTGTCCCCTTAGCTAAGCAGGGTCTGCCCTGGTTTCATATGAATGGGAGACTTGATGCACTGTAAGATATTCCCCTTAGGGAAGGAGCTGCTCTGGGAAGAGCAGAAGGTTCCGTGTTCCCTCCCTGCCTTCTCCAAGAAAAGGGCTGAGAGAGATTCATGTACCTATGTAAGGCTGGAACAATGCAAAGAGGAGTGGACTTGATTTTGCTACAGTTCTCCTACTGCAGGCTGAGATCCAAGAGTGTGGGGACAATGGAGAGGGGTCCCTGGGCCATCAGTATCATGGGGGCATCAGAGGGCTCCCCTTCCCCTACCCCACCACATCCAATGACCAAACATGTTGCCCTTTGGTCTCTCTTAGCCGTCAAGCACTTGCTGGCTGGGAGAGGCAAATGGGCAATGTGTTTATGTACCACTGCCAGGCATGCCCCCCCCCCCCGCTGAAGCACGCATCAACGTGCTTCTTATGCATCACAGGAGGGGGGCAGCAATGGGGCATGGAGGTGCATGTGTGCAGTGGCAAAAGCAGGGAATTATGAAGCAATGGTGTCAACTTCACTATGCCCCTGATGAGATCCAGGCTGATGAGCTGAAGGCAAACACCTCTGAGAAGAAGAAAAATGCCTGCTAGAGGTGTTCTGCAAATACCTGTGCAAGAGGTCACACAGTGCTAAAGTAGGCAGGCTATATGGCAGTGCTCATGGTTCCACTTGTGCAGAAGACTGCAGAATCTCACGCAGAAGGTCTTCTACACATGACGTACCTCTGGGTGTCATTTCACTTTGCTCCCTTAATGCTCTGGTGTGAGGGGTACAACAGCTGAAAACTGATTTTCTGCTCACAGAAGGAAGAGAGCTGGTCTTGTGGTAGCAAGCATGAATTATCCCCTTTGCTCAGCAGGGTCTGCCCTGTTGGCATTTGAATGGGGGACATGTGTGAGCACAGTAAGATATTCCCCTCAGGGGATGGGGCTGCTCTGGGAAGAGTACCTGCATACTTGCATGCAGAAAGTTCCAAGTTTGTTACCTGGCATCTCCATATAGGACAACAAGATTATTTCTAGGACAAGATTTTTTTATTAAACCAACAAACTACTAAAGCATACAGTATATTACCAAAGCACAATTATATACAAAGTGGTTGTTTGTTTCTACATCATATATATATACAAAGATTTACACACAAGGATTTGGTAACCAACAGGTTTATAAAGTATATGCAGGCAGTACTGTAACTTGGGCGGGGGGTGGAGGCGGGCAGGCGGATTTCAAGGCACATCAGGTAATCGGGGTGGGTGGGTGGGTTACGTCCAACGTCCATTTCCACAATTTTCCCATTCCTGTTTAGAAGAGATACACTTGTCTTTCTGCACATAACCATACAGACTTTCCCATAAGAAATTTACTGTCTTATCCACGTGAACCTCTTGTTCATGTCTTCTCTCCCTGTCTCTATGCAGGAAGATTGCATAAATGAGGCTATTCACACGATGGGGCAAGATCGGGTTTTAAAGATTGTGAGTAGCTGTGGCGCGGCTCTATGCTACAGTTACTCACGAGTAGACTACCAGAGGGGTGGCAAAAAGCCACCTCCTGGCTCCAGGGGTCTCCCCAGTATGCTCTGCATGCTCATGCAGGGCATACTGGAGCTTCTGGGGGCTGCATGGCCCCCGAGCTCCTCAGCCCCCGCCGGCTCCATCACAGAACTGGCAATCATGTGGGCGGCTGATCTGGCCACCCTGGGCTCCCTCCCTGCTTGTGTGCAGGGAGAGCGGGCTTAGCCCGCTCTTCCCGCTCACCCTTCCAAACTGGGTCTCACTGATCATGAGACCCAGCTCAATGACATACAGGTTTACTAACCTAATTACAAGAAGGGGGGCATTCCAATCCCCTAGTATGAGGGCACCCGCTCCATCCCGTTTCCTTGAGGGCTTCTTTCTGGGACCCCGAAAAAAGGTTATATCGCTCAAACTCAAGGTTAGTACTTCCCAAGTCTGTTTTCCTAAATCAGGCCACTCTAACAGCTTGCTTACTCCTTGCCACATTATTTTGGCTACCACATACTCTTTTAAGAAATGGGAGTGGGTTACCCTGAATGTCTTGCCTAGCTCACTAGCTTTCTGTTTGCAGATGATTTTGGAACACTCTGGCTGGTCCTCTGGGAGCCATGGCTTAGCCGCGTTAAGTGGCAGTACTTGGTGGTATAAACGCCACCTCGTTTCCGATAAATGAAAAGGGACCTTTTTCTCCTTAAAGAGGGTGATATGGTGATCGGGATGCAAGAAGTACTGTGAAGTGTGGTGTTTGTAGTGTTTACATTCTAAATCGGGTTTTAAAAAGGCCACTTCTAGAATCATCTCCAGAGAGGGCTGAGAGAGATTCCTGCCTGCAACCTCGGAGAAGCCACTGCCTGCCTGTGAAGACAAGACTGATCCAGATGAACCAATAGTCTGACTCAGTATAAGGCAGCTTCCTCTGTTCCCCTGTTCCTAAGAGGGCTTAGCGCTAAATTGTATGTTACATACTGTAAAGCACATGGTTTGGTCCTCTAATTAGTTTTTAATTTAAATGTAAATTAAAAACAATGACTGGTGAGTACTGAAACCACAGTGCACTGGAAGGCAGTCCCACCGAAATCTGCTATTAGCCCAGAATTAGATCCCAGTGGAAGTTTCCCTCCTGCAAAATACCCTTCCCTATAAACAATCATGCCCATTCTGACTACCCCCCTCCATGGTTCCTATCTACATTTGGAAAAGAAGACAGAGGGCCAATTAGCAGGGCTGTGCAAAGCAGCACGTAGTCAGTTCAGAGGCTGCCATGGAGAGACCCCCACCCACCCACGCAGCCAATACTTTCCAGCAGCTCAGGAGGTTCCTGTTCCACTTCAGCCCAATTGAAAATTGTTCTTTCAGTGCAGGGCCAAAGCTTTTCCCTCTACCCCTCCTTGCCATTCCCTCAATATCTGCAGTACTTTCCAGGGTTGAGACAGGAGACACACCAGGCAGGCTGTACTTTATCTTCACTCCCAGTGGCCATGGAGTAGCTGCTTCTATGGCTTCAGATTTTTAAAACTGATTGAATTGGGTTTTAAAAATGGATTTCCCTGCAGTCACAAACATTTGAAACTGAAATCAAGTTGGTTGTGAATGAAAGGCTTTGCATTTCTTGGGAATTGTAGCTTTTTCCGGTGTTGCAGAGATCATGTACCACCACATGCTCAGTCTCCTGCCTAGGCTATGCCCAGCAAGTACCTAGAGCTGTCAGTGAGGGCTGAGTCTGAAGTAGCTAAAGAATTTAGCCAATTCAGCCATGGTTGAAAGTAACCAATTCAGCCATGGTTGCCTTGACTTGGACCAATTCAGCACGCTGCCAGTTTGAACCCGAACCAAAGCTTCGGTGATGAAATTAGGCTGAATCAACATTCGCCATTAGTTTGGCCCTTCGCTTACTCATCTTCAGATTGGTTAGACTTGGAGAGGAGTCTCATTCCCTCTGTTTTTTCCTTGAGTACATTCCTCTATTTCTTTATAAGTGAATAGATACTGAAGTTCTTCTCATGATTGGTGAGAAGAGCTTCCAGCGGGTCTGCAGGAAGATGCAGACGAGCAGCATCCAAGTCCTGGGCGGCCAGATCAACCACCCACACGACTGCCGGCTCCATCACAGAGGTGGTGGAGGCTGCAGGGATCGGGGGCCAGTTGGCCCCCGGAAGTTCCAGGATGCTCCATGCGAGTGTGCGGGGCATCCTGGAGAGACCTCCAAGGCCAGGGGTCTACTCATGTGTCACCGCACACCACGATGACACCCGAGCAACAAAATGAGGTTAATGGGCACTCGCTCCATTAACCTCATTTAAGGGGAGGGTGTTTAGGTGGGCTAGCTGCCTTAGGAGCACCGGGCTCACCTGCAAGACTGGTGGGTCCTACAATCAACAGAAAGTGGGCTAAGGTCCCTTAGCCCACTTTCCGTTGATTGTGGGAATAACCTCACTGTTTCAGTGAAGGTTGTACTTTCCCTGGCTGGCCAGGCAGCAAATGGCACAGCTGAGAGAAAATCATCACTTTGGAGGGCCTTTTGGTAGGAAGGAAATGACATGGGGGAAAGGGTTCACACACACACATACACACACATACACACACACATACACACTTCCACTCACACTGCAGTTCTAGTCAAGATTTCAGCCTGATCACAGCTACTATTTTTGAAAAAGGAGAGGAAAGAAATGAGGCTATTCTGATGATCACCAGAAAAAGGGCTAAGGAGCCTAGCCCGCTTTCTGGTGCTTGTCGGACCCACCAGGCTCACGGGCAAGCCAGTTTGTTCCAAGGTGGCTAGCCCACCTAACTATCCCTAACCCTAAATGAGGTTAATGGATCGAGCTCTCCCTTAACCTTGTTTATTTGATTGTGTGTGCAGCCACATCTGACACACTGCAGGGGAGGGGAGGGGAGGGGATGGGGGCCCAGGAAGGCACCACACACTTGTGTGGTGCCTTCCTGGGGTTCAGGGGTTCAGGGGCTGGGGCACTGCACTACGGCGCTCCCCTGACCCTGACCCCTGGAGCTCCCAATGGAGCTGCGGCCAGGCGCGGGAGCACCCAACTGGAGCAGCCACACGTTTGGGCAGCTGATTGGGCGAGCTAAGCTCGCTCTCTCCACACAAACCCCATCTGGCATTTAGCACCAAGTGTGTGAAGTGCCTCATTGTGTTTGACCCTGAGAGGCTTGCAGAAGATGAACCATTTCTCATGAGCAGTTAGAAAGGGCAAGAGAGTTAGCAGGGAGGAAACCCTAAAGAGCTTTCCTCCCCACAAATGAGTGAGGGTGTCCTCTTCGGTGGACAGATCGCCTGCCCAGAAGACTACCAGCTATTGCCATTGGCTCGGAGCACCAGGGTGTCAGGACACATTTCCCTGCCCCCCAGAGTTCTCATAATGCTCCATGAAATTGCATGGTGCATTATGGGGATACCTCCTCCCATGTCCGAGCAGTCGGCCAGCCAACGACAGAAATGGGGTTAAGAAAGTGCTCGCTGCCCTAACCTTTTTTTGGAGAGTGGCTGCCTAGGCTTCCTTAGCCAGGTTTTGCCTGTGCATGTGAATAGCTTCATTGAGTCTTTGGAACTGGAGTCACTGGATAAAATATGCTGCAGCAGTGGACATACTTTTAGTCTCTTAGTGCCAGTTTTGTCACTTGATTAATATATTTTTTAGAACTCTGCCACAGGTTTATCTGTTTTGCTTTCAAAGCCAAGAACTGAGCCCCTTTGGGAAGTGTGAAAATACCCCCCCCCCCCAAGTCCCTTTAATATTCACTTTAAAAACACACAAAACCTGTATATTACTGTTCACTGCTACCATTTTCCATCTCTGCCACTGCTTTGATTCTACTTTTTGTTAGTGGATCTACTTTCTCCCCTGCTATAGTGATCTAAGGCGACTGAAGTTCAGATTGTGAACATGGCCATGTCACAGCAGTACATAGCCATTCAGATTTTTGTTATGTTATGACATAACCTCTCTGCTGACTTAGCAGAGAGGCACTTTTAAAAGTGGTTATTCTCTTATATTTAGTGGGAGAAACGGAACCTGGTCTCATGATCAGTGAGAACTGTTTCTGGAAGCTCATCGGGGAGACCGGGCTAAGCCTGCTCTCCCCGCAGACGATCAGGGTGGGAGCCCTGGGTGGCCAGATTGGCTGCCCACATGATTGCTGGCTCTGTGACAGAGCCAGCGGGGGCTGGGGAGTTCGGGAGCCACACGGCCCCCGGAAGCTCCAGTATGCCCTGCACGAGTGTGCAGGGCATACTGGGGAGACCCCTGAGCTGGGAGGCTGCTTTTCAGCCTTCCACCAGGGGTCTACTCATGAGTAACCATGGCTCGGAGCCACGCCACGGCTACTCATTATTTAAAAAAATGGGTTTGCTGAGCACTCGGTCCGCAATCCTGGTTTAAGGGGCGGGCTACTTGAGCGGGTTACCCGCTCAAGAGCCACCAGGCTCACAGCCAAGCCCAGTGGTTCTCATGATTGTAGAAAATCGGGCTAGCCTCTGCTAGCCCAATTTTCTACAGTTGTCTGAATAGCCCCACTGTCTCTATACAGCCCTAGCACAGCATCCCTCTAGCGGTTGTTACCAGTGTGTTCCTTGTGTTTAGATTGTCAGCCCTTTGGGAACAGAAAACCATCATATTTATTTTTCTATAGAAACCTCTTTAAGAACGTTATTGTTGCAAAGTGGTGTATATAAATATTTGTCAGTAAGAGTAAGCTTTGTACCTGTTTGTTCAAGAGAACTTTCAAGAAGCAGTTGAAGAGGAGGTTGCATAAGAAAGATTAGGACATTGGAGCATGTAGACCAGTGTTATTTTGACAAGATCAATTTCTACTGACACTTGAAAAAGAGACATCTCGAAACAGAAGTCACCAGGTCACCGTTGTGTGTGGACTTGTTAATTCATGTTTCATACCCATTTCCACATCATGGACTTCATTGCTTCTTTTTGATTACATAGTATGTGGACTTATTCATTGCTGTTTCGTACCTATTTCCACATTATGGACTTTATTGCTCCTCTTTGAGGATATAGTTGTTTCATCAATATTTACCATCTTTATATTTATTTCTCTAAGATGTACCCATGGCTAATCCCATGTGTGGCAGCTCTTGCAAGAGTTTGTGTGCAGCTGCCAGATAGCCACAGGTATGGGCTGAGAAAATGGTGGCGGCGGTGGTGAGCGGGCAGGAAAAGCATCGGCCAGGCCGGCCAGTGAGGGAAACCACCGCCACCAGTGGGTGAGGAAGGAATGTGCTGGCCAGGCCAGCCAGCAAGTGAAACCGCTGTTGGCGGGTAGGGCAGGGACTGGGGCTGAAGGGAGAGGGGGAATGGAGCATGGACTGGGGCTGAAGGGAGGGGGGAAATTGAGATGGGGAGGAGAGAAAGGGAGAACTAGGGGCGCAGATGCTCTGAGTCGGATCATCTAGTTAGGATTTTGCTTACATTGAATATATTTCCAACTATAGATTTATTGGAATAGGTTATCTTTGTTTCTTTCCTATTGGTCAGTGGTCAGTCTGGAGGGGGATTTTTCTGGTTTCTCATTGGTATAAATATGTGTTGTCATCATCATCATCATCGAGAAAAACTACAGCCAATGGAGGCATTTGCAATCTTAAGGAAGAGGGAATAAGATAAAACAAAGAATAATGGCTAGCATCCTGACTAAATTACTCAATAGTAATTTACTCAGGAGTAACCCTAAAGAATTACTAAATTTTAGTGGGACGACTTCTAGTAAATTTCGTCAGGATGTCAGCTAGTTGAGATGAAGGACATCAGCATAGGAATGAGACTGGAAGCAAATAATAGCTCATCCCATGAAAAGAGCCAGAGAAGCCTTCAGTCATGTTGCATTACAGCACTTGCCTGGATATCTTAAAAATTTAGGTGTCCTTTATATTATTCATGTGAGCTATCTCAGGTATTGAAGCCTTTTGAAATACAGCACATAAACAATGTATTGAAAATATCTGTCTGCTAGAGATTGTGTATCTCATTGAGTATACACTGTGCATTAGATGTTGAGCTTTGATATTTATCAAGCATTCCTACGAAGATGTTAAAACACAAAATCACAAGCAAAACAAGCTTACCTAAACCACATTCTGAAATAAATGCTAGTGTGCTTGCTTTTACCCTGTATAACATATACACTTATTTATTGTCATCTTAGGCTCTGGTAGAAGTCAAATTTTTGACTCATTAATAGTGAGGGGGAAGTCCTATGCAGATGGTCAAAGTGACTACAGATGTGTATAGGAAGGAAGGAATTGGAATAATATCTGCTGGTCCTAATCCCATCTGCACAGCAACCTAGGCTGCATATACCTCAATGTGTGTAGGCTTTGATCACATGATCCACACCCTTCAAAAATACAGGGGACAAAGAAAACTGAGCCATACACAATGAGACGTATGTGCATATAGATCCCTGTGCAGGTCAGATCTTGAAAGTGTGGTGAAAGCATGGTGCCAATGGGCACAATCCCAACCTACTACAAGCATACATTGATACAGACATCAAACATCTGTCTTCCTCACTAAATTCTGTTTGACCTTCCTCCCATTTAAAATGGAATTTTATAATTGGGTGGCATCAATATTACCTCTTGAATTCTTTAATCAAGTACTTTTAACATCTTTGAACACAGAGAATTATGTCTCTCTGACAATTTTTGGGTGTGTAGGGTAAAAAAAAAAGTTTTGCAATTAATAATATAATGGGAATGCTCCGTGTTGTGTCATGTGTAGACTTCTCTAGGGGGCTGTATAGCTTTATAGCTTAAAAGTGCTGGAAATTGGCATTGATGGTCCAACAGCTACATAGAATATAGGTCATACTAGTTTGAAAGGTTGGAGGCTGGGATAAGGATTCTTATGATGATACTTCTGGACTTATGGTGATACTTCTGGAGAGGAGAGCTGGTCTTGTGGTAGCAAGCGTGACATGTCCCCTTAGCTAAGCAGGGTCTGCCCTGGTTGCATATGAATGGGAGACGATGTATGAGCACTGCAAGATATTCCCCTCAGGGGATGAAGCCACTCTGGGAAGAGCAGAAGGTTTCAAGTTCCCTCCCTGGCTTCTCCAAGATAGGGTTGAGAGAGATTCCTGCCTGCAACCTTGGAGAAGCTGCTGCCAGTCTGTGTCGACAATACTGAGCTAGATGGACCTATGGTCTGACTCAGTATATGGCAGCTTCCTATGTTCTTATGTTCCGATATTCTTCATGTATGTTTGATAGATTCTTTTTGTGTGTGCATATAGTAATTTTTTCACTGTACATATTTTACATGAACGTATTGCCACGCAGCATGACACCCCACCCCCACGGAATGAATATATTACAGAGTCAAAGCATCTCCTACGCTCTTTGCTATTGCAGGTGTGTGTGTGTGTGTGTGTGTGTGTGTGTGTGTGTGTGTGTGTGTGTGTGTTTGTGTGGTGGCATTTGGATTTCAAACACTTGAAATGCTTAGGTGGGTGAATACAGTGAACATGTTTAAAAGCTTTATAGCTGTAGAGTCTCCAATTGCTTTTGAGTGTAACCTTTATAGGTCAAGGATCATCTCTATACTATGAGCCAGATGGGCCTAAAAGCTTGTAGTGGGTTGAGGCTTGGTTTAATTTTCCATTCAAAGACTTGGCAACCCACAAAAGTCCCTTTTGTAAACAGTAGCTTAGTGCTTAATTGGAAAAGTCAGATATTCAGTAAAAAGTAAACCTCCCCAGATCCAACAACTTAAACCATCCGGAACCAAAGAGTTTTCAGAAGGCTTAGATGCAGGGCTGAGCCAAATGTTCTCCCAGTTCACTGTTGGCTTCAAAATTAGGTTTTAAGAGAGCATCCCCAACTGCCGGCATCCTGCCCTTTTTGAAGACTGTTCACAACTATTTGTAGCCACTGTTTCCCCCATTTGTTGTTGATTCAGAAGCTCTCTTTTCATTGCTTAAGTGTTCCCAATCCATTAAGGATCATGTACTGGACACAATGACATTATGAAACTCAGACATGATTCCCAAATGTGGACTTTTACCTGGGATTTGTTACTATTTTAAGACCCCTGCAACTATTTCTGTGTTGGAGGTGGTGTTCGGAGTTCCAGCGATCCTGCTGCAAGCACTGCAGAGTGGCTCAAGTAACTCAGTGGCTGCTACCTGTGAGTAGGCCCATTTGAAACAATAGGATTACTCATATGTAACATTTGCTGTGTGGCGGCAGGAGGAGTTCATTTGTACGCTGCTGCTGTGCTGGCAATCCCCATCCCATTTCCCCAGCCAAGTGTTTCTTGCAGCAGCCTGCCTCCTCATTTTCTCAGTGACTCATTGTGACTGGCCCAGTGGCCCCAAGAAGGGACTTCTTTTTTCTTCTTCTGACTGTGTCATGTGTCTCTGCTGTTCTACAGCTGTTCTACAGCACAGCCAGCAAGCTCCCTCCTGGGAGTTTTCAAGGCTACACCCTGCAATGGGGTCATGACGAATCTCTGAAGTGTGCTTCTGCACTTCCTGTGTTGTGACACCACAGTCCCTATGCTGACAGCTGGGTGCCGTTCATATTTCTAATGCCTTGTTTTGAATTTAATCACTGCAATACAGTGCTATAACATCGTATATCTGGTGTAAAGACGTTGCTGTTTTTTTGGATTCTTAATTTTTGCGAGACTGCTCCCCCGAGCCGTTTACGTTTTGAAAGCAATTTGCCTGAACGGAAGCATTTTGCTGCTGTTGAGCACCTAATCTAGAACGTGCCCAGGACAGGAAACCTATGCTTCCCCTATATGCACCACAGTGTTGAACTGTGGAGAAGCGGTACTCACCCCCCTTTCATTTTAATGAAATTAAAATGCACCATTTGTCCCATGGGATCCTGTAATCCAGTAAGAGGAAGGCTGGTGCTTGAACTGTGTGGGGAAAAGCTTGTGTGAGTTGTATTTATTCACAAATTATCCAGTTTTTAGCAAAGCATGTATATAATACCAAATAGCATATGAAAATTTTATCCAATCTTTTAATGCAAAGTAGAGACGTTTTAGCAACGTTTTTGGTGAACAGCACTAACTATTTCCACTTTTTTGGTGACAGATTTTGACTATTTTCACCACCTGGACCTGGCAACCCTATGATACTATATAGATTATCATGCTTTGTATACTGATGTCACTTAGAGCAAATGATGCCCATTTAGAGTGAACATGATGTTTCTTATATAAGTCACATGGATAACTCTAGTTCATCAGGGATCACTTTAACATTTGACCCTTCAAAAAACTAGCAAATGGAAGCCCTATTCTGATGTCTAACAATTTTATGAAATAGGTCCCACTTTGGGAGAACTAATTAGCCATTGCTAAGCTACTATGAATATGCATAGACTCACATGAGAAACTTACATTAAAACCGAATTTAGTCATTATGAACAAGCAGTATTTCAAAGAATGCCAAATGGATTCAAAATAATGGAAACAGGAATTAAAGAGCTGCCATCACCTTTTGTGACATGTTCCCTCTGCCTTTGTTGATATTTTCCCTTTCCTTAAAAAATAGCTTCGCACTGCTGCTGTGTGAAGCGAAATATTGCGTAAACTTACTGGGAGCAATACACAGCAAACCATTGTGCTGCCTCTAAGGCAAAAGGAACCACAAGAAATACAAAGTAAGAAATCATGGGAAGAAAAGAGTAGAAACCATCTGGTTTGTGCTGATACGTGCTCCCGAACTCTACTCTATAATGCCTTTTTTGTGTATGCAAACTTATGTCAAAATGTTTAGCTGTTTTTCTGCTCTCCCACTGCTGGAGTTACATTTCTGGGTTGAGATTCATGTTGTTTTTATTAGTATTAAAGAAAAATATTAATGGCCTGAGCCATTGCTTTGAATGTAACATGTCTGATGGCTTTTTGACTTACTATAGTCTGAGTTTTGGCAACTTAACACTGTTCCTTTGCCATTCAATGGAGGATAAGGCACTTTGTGCATATGGGCTGTTGTCATTATTTTACAGAGCTCTAATGAGCTTATGCTGTTATTTTACAGAACCTATATATATATAATTCTCTAAGGTGTACCTATGGCTAATCCCGTGTATGGCAGCTCACGCAGGAGTTCATGAGCGGAAGCACCTGATTGGGCAGTAGGGATTCCATATGCAGATAGGAAGGAGGAGCCTGTGAGAGCAGAAGCACTATGGCGATTGGGCAGTGGGGATTCCATATTCAGATAGGAGGGAGGAGCCAGTGGCACCATGGTGATTGGGCAGTGGGGATTCCATATATTATGCAGATAGGGAGGAGGAGCATGTGATGGTTAAGGTCAGTTGGAATGCAACTGTTACTGGTTGGAAGATGTTCTTGATTGTAGAGGAGAGAAAAATATCTTTATAAAAAAGGATAGGGGTCTGCAAAGAGAGGGGTTGTGAGGGAGGAAAGTGCCCCTTCAGGAAAAGGAGGCTGCCATTGTGTGAATTAGATGAGAAAACAAGATGAACAAGATCTGTTAACTGAGGAAGGGAGAGAGAGAAAGAGGGAAAGAGAGAGAGAGAGGGAGGTGAAGAAAGATGGAGGGAAAGAGAAAGAGAGAAAAAAAAGGGAGGGCGAGGGACAGGCCTGAGTCTGTCAATGGCCTGAGAATGAGCAGCCATGGCAGTGGCAGCAGCGATGAAAGGCCAGGTCAACTGCTGCTGCTGCTGCTGCTGCTGCTACTGCCCTCGGGGGAAGGGGGAGGGTGGGGAGTTCTCTGGGGCTAGGGGGCTGCAGCTTGGCCAATAAGCACTAATAGGTACTGCAGCTGAGACCAAGAGGGAGATGGAGTAAAGGGATGGAGGAATGACCAAGGGGGTGAGGGGGATGGAAACAACAGGATGGAGGAAGAGGAGCAAGCGTGTGGCTCAGGTGAGGGTGGAGAGATCTCTGAGGTGAGGGGGGCTGTGAGGGGAGTGAGGGGGAGCAATCAAGTACTAGTGCGCAGATGCTCTGCACAGGTTAAGCTAGTTCTAATGGTTTCTCACTGACACAGGCCAAAATCTTAAGAGGTGATATCTCTTCCTGGCCACAGTAGCTTCACTGAATACAAAACAACTAGGCAGATCATGGTGGCCTGAAGAATTAATAACAGCAGATGATTTGAGATGCAATGAAGCTTTGTAAGGCCCATGCTTTGTGTCACACTCCTTACCAGTCAAAAATGCTGGATATCCTCCATAGTAATGTCACCATCTGCTCCTCCCCCTGCTTAACAGGGGGTAGATTGATCGATGCCTTCCTTCCTTTTTCATTCTCTCTTCATTTTCCCATGCTTATCTTATATCTTTAATTTTTGCTTTAGCCATTTTGATTTATTATAAAAATGCAGGATATATATCTCTTAACTATAAATAACTCCACTTACCTTCTCTTTTCTCCCACTAGTTACTGAACTGCTTCGGGAACATTAAGCAAGGAAGGCATTGGGGCATTCTGCTATACTCTAGGGAAGGGAAGAGGGGAAGTCCCTTGGAGTATACGATTGGGATGTGGGAGTCATTAAATAAACACAAAAATCCAGTTTAAGCATTATGCAAACTGGGGATATTCTGCTTGTGGGCAGCAGCCCTGAGAGCACATTAACAAGCCCCACTCCCATGCTGCTATGCTCTGAAACTCTGCCTCCCACAATCCACAGTTACTGCAGTAGAACATTGTACTCATGGAGAGAGCCTTCCCATGCTGTGGAATGCTAGGGTGCCCAGTGCAGGTAAAAGGTCGGGTAATATGCCCAGTGTGGGTAAAAGGTCGGGTAATATTCCTAGGCTACCTGGGGAGGCAGCACCAGGATCAGCCTTGATCCCAACACTTGTAGGGCTGCCTTGTAGGGCTGCCTTGATCCCAACACAGGTAGGGCTGCCCAAACCTGGGTAGGGGTGCTTGTGTGAACAGCCTCAGTATGTGGAGAAAGGGATCAAAAAGAAAACAATGTGATTTGTGTCCTCTGAAAACACCTTCCTTAGATATCAATAGGCTATCGAACACCCCTCCCTTCCACTGAAAATTATAGGTTAGGGCTGAGCTTAACTCAAGGCACTATCACCATGGGAAGACTCTCACTGAGGTGAGTCTCACAATCAGTGAGACTAGCTGTAAGGGGGTTTGCTGGGAGAGCAGGCTTAGCCTGCTCTCCCCGCAGATGATCGCCAGACAGCCCTGTGTGGCCGGATCAGCTGCCCACACAACTGCCCACACATCACGGAGCCGGCGGAGGCTGCGGGGATCGGGGGCCATGAGGCCCCCAGAAGTTCCAGGATGCCCCCACTCAAGCTCGCAGGGCATCCTGGAGAGACCCCTGAGCTCGGGAGGCTGCTTGCAGCCTCCTGGTCAGGGTTTTCCTCTTGTGTTGCCATGGCATGGAGCCAAGGTTAATTGAGGACATGCTGATAACACAACATTCTAACATCACTATTATTATACCAAGGATTACTTCATAGGCCACATCCATTTATCATTACACATTAGCAGCATCCTGACTATGGGGAGAGGGGAGATACTCACTGATTCTCCTCTTCCATCTGTTACCTACAGAATCCCAAAAAATCTGTTCTTGAGGAAAGAAGAGATCCCACCCCCCCACAACCTCTGGGTCATATTTTCAGGAGGCACTGAGAGCCTCAAAGGCAAGGGGGGAATCTGCAAAACCCACTGCTTACGCGAGGAGAACATCTTCCATTACTAGAACTACTGCTGAAAGCTCTTCATTACCTGCAGGTCTGGGTAAAAACTCAAGCACACTGGAATGGGGTGGAATGGAATGCACAACACCTTAAAATCAAACTGGATCCCAAACTGGATTTCAGTACTGCACTTTTATTAACCCCTTCAGAGCTAGAAATGGACCAGAACAGCCCCGAACACCCTACAAAAGCCTAGGCTATTGCACATGTATTAATCCCTTCAGAGCCAGAATGGTGGGAAAGCTTGAAACAGCCCAGAACAGTCCCCTAAGTGTCAAGCTGCATTCCCAAAACAGTGGATTGGGCTGCAGACACTGGAAGAATGTTGAAGAACTGAAATATTTCCCGTCTTGTATTCCAATAGAACCTCTTCAGTGCCAAAAATGGATTGGAATCACGCAATGCTTGAAACAGCTTGGAACAGCCCTCCAACTGTCAGGCTGCATCCCCAAAACAGTGCAGTGGGCTACAGACACAGGAGAAGAATATTGAAGCACTAAAATAGTTTCTATCTGGGCACTTTAATGAACCCTTCACTGCCAAAAAATGGACTCGTATGGTGCAACCATCTGAAAGAGCCCGGAATGGCACCCAAACTGTGAAGCTACATCCCAAAAACATTGGAATTGGTTGCATGTAGGAATGTGCAAGCTGGCTCAAAATCAGTTTGGTCTGAGGTCGAGCTGAACAAGCCAAACTGGTTTGTGCCTGGTTTGAAGGCCCTACCATGTGTTACAAAGTATTTGAAATTGTTACTCACAGGGACAAAAGCTCCTCCAACCCCTTCAACCTCCCCCTCACTGTCTAGAGCTCAATTTGGGCCTTCATTGTTCTAATACGAGCCTCTGGGCATGTGTAGAGACCATTTGTTTGATGTCCGCACATGCACACTGGCCATTTGCATGACCCGGATCTTATTTCGTATTTGTAAATAGATCCATATCTCATAAAAGTATATAGCAGTTAGCATAATCATAAAATCAAGAAAGACAGTTGGGCATTGTTCAGGGCTGTTTCAGGCCATTGCACCTATGGTCCATTTTTAGCACTGAAGGGGTTAATGAAAGTGCAAAATTGGAAATGTGTCAGTGCCAGTATATTCTTCTCCAGTGTAGGTCTGACTGTCTTTCTTTCTTTCTTTCTTTCTTTCTTTCTTTCTTTCTTTCTTTCTTTCTTTCTTTCTTTCTTTCTTTCTTTCTTTGTCAAATTTATATACTGCCCAAACTTTCATCTCAGTCCATCCCACTATTTATGGGATCGAACTTGGCAATTCAGGTGTTATTCTGGATTCTTTCAGACTGTTGTGCCATTCTGGTTTATTTTGGCACTGAAGGGGTTCATAAAATAGCACTTTTGGAAATATTTCAGTCCTGCAATATTCTTCTCCAGTATCTGCAGTCCATTCCACAATGTTGGGGATGTAGCTTTATGGGGCGCGGGCACATGTTCCGGGCTGTTTACGGCCATTGCACCATTCCAGTCCATTTTTGACACTGAAGGGGTCCATAAAAGTGCAAGATTGGAAATGTTTTGGAGTTGCATTACTGTTCTCCAATGTTTTCAGCCCACCCCACTGTTCTGGAGATGCAGCTTGAGAGTTGGGGGCGGGGGGTCATTCCCGGCTGTTTCAGGCAGTTGCATTGGTCTGGTCTATTTTCAGCATTGAAGGGGGTCATGAAAGTGCAAGGTTGGAAATATGTCAGTGCTGCAGTATTCTTCTCCAGTGTCTGCTGCCCACTGCATTGTTTTTGGGATGCAGCCATTTTGGTGGCTGTTCTGGGCTGTTTCAGGCAGTGCAAAACATTGCAGTCCATGTTTGGCATAGAAAGGGTTACATTTACTTTCATGTATGACTCACACAAACAATGCTTTAACAAAGCATCCCCCAAAATGTAAAAATAGGGACATAATTGGAGCAGTGGATTATCACAAAGCGGAATACCAGGTTCAAGGACCCACTGGAACTGCTGTGCACACAGAGTTGTTCTTACCCCCGGACCTTGGGGCGCTGGTCCGTGGCTTGCCAAGGTCCGGGGAAGCCTCCAGAGATGGGGGAGGGCCTCTGTCGCCACCCTGCACCCACTCGGCCACTGCCCCACTGCTGCGCCAAACCGCAGCTTTGGGGGAAGTGAGGGGGTGAGTTGAGCAGGCCTTTCCTCCCTCCCCCCCGTGGCAGCAGCAGGTGGAGCAACTGTTGGGCCTGTCCGTCTGGCCCAGCAGCCCTTGAAAACTGTGAGGCACACCTGCGCAGTTCAAATAGATTGTCGCAAGCCCATGATGTCTTGCTCAGCTTAACCCTACCCCCGCACATGGCGGCTAAAATTTCAGAAAAGCTGCATTTCGGTGTGGCTGAGCCTCGCAGCACAGGGGAGAGCCTCACAGTGGCAGGGCCTCGCAGCGGCAGCAGCAGCAGCAGTCTGGGCGCCAAAATCAGCTAGGTGAGCCACTGTGTGCACATGGCAGGCAGCCCTGACAGTTTTCTGTAACAGGGCAGTTGTGTGACAACTTAAAACTAGCTGAACCCACACAGAGCAACTGTGTGCTGGGACTTTGTTGCTCTCTTTGCCCCCCGCCACAGCTACTTCTTTATTGCCGAGTGTCAGCCACCCACTCTCAGTCACCCCCTCCTTCCCTCTCGCTTGCCCCCTCCCCCCCCTCCCCAATGCTCGCTTGCCCCTCCCCTTGACTCGCTCATTTGCTTGCCCCCTCCCCACTGCTTGCTCACTCACTTCCCCCCGCTGCTCACTCATTCACTGGCCTCCTCCTCACTGATCACTCACCCCCTTCCTGCCACTTGCTGACTCACTCACCCTCTACCCTCTCCTCACTCCTCTTCCCTATCTGCATATGGAATCCCCACTTGAAACAAGAGGCTACTTCCACTTGTTTCCAGTGGAAGTAGCCCTGTGCAACTGCATGGGCACTGTTTTAACTGTCCAACTGCCCTGCTGCATAACACTGTCGGGGCTGCCTGCCATGAGCACAACCCCTCTGGCAGGTCCCTAAGGCTGGCACTCCACTGCACAGACTGTTGGCCAGTAGTTTTACTGGACACTAGTACCAGGAAGTAGGAACTGGACAGTTGAAGGCAGGGGCGTAACGACAGGGGGGGCAGGGGGGGCACGTGCCCCGGGCGCCACTCTTTGCATCACGTGGGGGGGGGGCGCCAAAAAGTGCCCCCGCCAAGCCCCTGCCTTTCTGGGGGAAAATTTTTTTGTTCGAAGCAGGCAGTGTGGGACGCATTGAGCAGTCCCCTCCCCGGGTCGGGTCCCCCCCCATTGCTCCTGGGCGCCGCGGCGCGGGCGCCTAAACTTGCAGTGCCTGCCTGCTTGCTGCTTCGGTAAATCAGCTCATCAACGGACCGTCATTCATCACATATCACTCCGCTGATGCTCGCTCACTCCCCGCCCCTCCGGCGCCGCTGCCTGCACCACGTGGACTTCGTCTTCGTCGTCATACCCACGAAGGAAGCCTCTAAATCCCGTCAAGATTGCCCCAAAGCTGTGGAGTGTGGCAGAAAGAGCACGTTTTGTGTGCACAGGCAGTTTCCCGCCACTACAAACCCTTCAGGTATTTAAACGTCCCTGCTGTTATTCCAGTTTCTGTGCTTGGAAAAAAAAATCCCTTTAATCTCCTTGTTGCTTGTCTCACCCCACCATCCCCAGGTCAGCGATTAAAGGCAGGGCGGGAGGGAGAGAAAAAACCGTGGGGAGAGCATAGTTTGGCCACATCAAAGCAAAGTCTACTGAAACGCTGTTTTTCTCTGTCTCCCTTCCTCCTCTCTCTTGAACAACCTTCGTTGCTTTCATTTCACAGGCAGGTAAAACAAACAGCAGTTTTTTGGTGTGGGCGCCTGCCTGGAGTTGTAATTAGTATTGTTCGCTAGCTTAAGCATAACTGCTGAGACGAAAAAGCAAAATGGTTGTATGGGTGTTTTCTGGCGTGTGTGTTTTGGTGCGCGGGGAGCGGTGGTGGTGGTATCCATTAAAAGCAAGGCTTACATTCTAATGTGAAAGTTGCTACAGCTAAGCGTGTGCCTTCCTTCCCTGCTCCCTCCGAAAACCTTCACTCCAGATTGCAGATGGGCAACAGGAGGGGCGTCTGAATGTGGTTAGAAAGCTCTGCGAAATTACTCAAAGGTACTTCATTCTTGTTTATTTTCGCAAAGCTCCAGAACAGTCCTGTGGTCATGAAAACGGATCCTGAGGCGGAGCCTCAGAGATCCTTAGTTCATCTCGAGTGAGTCGAGTCTATATATAAGCATGCAGAAAGGCTACTCCTTAGGAGCACTACCCGCCTTCGCTTCAATCCCACCCTCACATTTTCCAGCCTCAATATGGCTTTCCATTGAGGAGCTGCAGTATGACTGAAGTGGGCAAAGGGGGTGGGGGAGACAGAATCTCGGAGCGGGCGGCAGTAGGGTGAGGACCCAGCGCCTTAGGGAGCTTTGGGGGGGGGGTACTCCTGTAGTGTGTGTGTACAGCTATTGGTGAATGCCAGGCAGAGCAGGACGTAGAAGAGAGTTTTAAAACTGATTAGGCACTCTCTAGGTTCTTCCTTCTTGGCTCTGCACTGCAATAACTGCTCCTAGAAGTCTCGAGGCACTCTTTGGCCCTCCCCCTTGCTGTTCTCATTGGCGGGTAAATGGAGTGACCCAGGGGCTTGGGTTTCCAGCAGCAGAAACTGCTCGAAATTGCTATTGGTGTGGAATGTTGCAGCCAGGTTGCTATAGGTGACTAACCTTCCCCAGTTTGGCTTTCTGAAATGGCTCCATTGAGCTCCCTCCTTCTTTCTAACTCGCTCTCTCTTTCCTGTCTCCTCCACTTCCCTCCTTCTCTCTATCTCACTTTCTCGCTCTCTCTTTCCCAAGTCTCCTCCACTTCCCTCCTTCTCGCTCTCTCTTTCCCAAGTCTCCTCCACTTCCCTCCTTCTCGCTCTCTCTTTCCCATCTCCTCCACTTCCCTCCTTCTCTCTATCTCACTTTCTCGCTCTCTCTTTCCCAAGTCTCCTCCACTTCCCTCCTTCTCGCTCTCTCTTTCCCAAGTCTCCTCCACTTCCCTCCTTCTCGCTCTCTCTTTCCCAAGTCTCCTCCACTCCCCTCCTTCTCTCTATCTCACTCTCTCGCTCTCTCTTTCCCGTCGCCTCCATTTCCCTCCTTCTCTCTATCTTGCGCCCCGCGTGCTCACTCTCTTTCCCAAGCCTCCTCCTCCATTCCCCTCTTTGAAATGTTAAGTCTTCAACTATAATTAAAGAGCACGAGCATAGATTTATTGTAGTACTGTGAATCTGAATGCACCATTTTCAGGATAAACTCATGATGAACTGTTGATCTAGCTTCCTATGCAAGAGACAGAGGTGCCATCATCATATACTTAGGTCTGTTTTCCTACTGGAAAATGACCAAAATACAGTTCTACATTGCTTAGAATTGAAATTCCATTTCTCCATGGAATTTCAGCTGTGACCAGATAAAAACTGCCAACAAATGTGATATGGAAAGTCTAATATGCTTATTAATCATGTTTATAGCTCCTCATTTTCTGATATATTAGTTCAAATTCCCTTTTGGGGGGAAAATCACTGGTAGGCTAGGTACATTTAATAGAGCTCCTATTGTTGTTCCCAGTTTGCATTAATTAAAAACTGACTGACTGATGAGTTTTCAATAAATCAAATAACAGATATTTGGGAAACTGTACAATGATGGCAAGTTTTGCAAAACAGAATGCTTGAAATAGCTCTTTACTTTCTACCCCATATAGAGATTTATTTGTCAAATTCTCAAAGGATGTATTTGCATTTGCTCACCCTATTGATACCCTTGTTCTTGTATGTGCTGGACCTCCCATTCTGACTCAATCACCTTTTTTATTGGTACTAATTCCCACATGTTTGCCATACTAGGAGAGCTTTGTAAAGGCCTGGAAAGGACTCCAAATCTTAATGAGATGCCTATTTATAGTTTGTGCTTGGCAGCCTACAGAAAGAGGGAGGCTTCCAAAGAATGGTTAGAAGTTTATTATTTATTTATTTATTTATTTTCACATTTATATCCCGCTCTTTCTCCAAGGAGCCCAGAGTGGTGTACTACACATTTGAGTTTCTTCTCACAACAACCCTGTGAAATTGAAGTGATTGGAGTTGTAAAGATACTTTGAAAAAAGCAGTTCACCTTGCAGAGGCTGATTGAATGTGTTGCTGAAATTTTCTTTCATTACCAGTCCAAGTTGGTGGATCCTCTAAAGAACAGCAGCTTCCTTGATTCTCTGCTTGTGACTAGTGAATTCATTAGTTCTCCTTAGCCAAATAATCATCAGGTGAACTTCATCAGTGTGTATCATCATTGCGTCATAATTCTGTTGTTTGAGATACAGGCCAACTCCACAGGGTTGTTGCTTGTGAGGAAAAACCTAAGTATAATGTAGTATGTCGGGGGCGGGGGGGCGCCATTTCAGTGCTTGCCCCGGGCGCCGTTTTCCCTAGTTACGCCTCTGGTTGAAGGGCATGGGAATGCTAGGCTGCTTGAAGTGGATCCCCACCCCTATGGGCACTGTTCCCATCATTTTCATTCTCTGTCCAAATTCCTCAAATAACTGGGACCTTCTAACTATCAGTCTATTCAGTGAATACAGATCCTTCATCTCTGAGACCTGGCAGAATGTCACATGCCAACAAGATATTCAGAACAACCCAGTCAGTATAAGCTTGCCCAGATCCTTTCATGGCAAGCCTCCTGATGAGTCCTTCATTGGTGCCCTATCCATTGTGTATTTGTGGCACTCCCATTGCTATGTACAAACACCTACTGTGTGGGCTGTGGATGTTACAACCCGGCCTCAAACGTCATAACTGAATTACAGCATATACCTATTACAAGCCCTGTTTGCTTTTCTCTCCTTAGGACACTGACACATACAATTTCTCTTGCTTGATTGTAGTTATTCCACTCAGGCTAGTTCCAGCACACAAGCAGGAGGCTGCCCTGTAAACTACCATCCTCTTTCCATCATTTTCACTGTCAATAATGCCTAAAACAAATCTTTTATCTTTTTTCTTCCAGGGAAAGGGGCAGGCTTGGGGAGGGTTGCTTTTCCTGAACATGGTACCTGGTTGATGGAGCCAGACTCCATGTCCACAGAGAGTCATATGAAGAAGAACCAAGAAATGAAGAGAGGAAAATAATATGCCCAGATAAATTTATTTATTTATTATTTATTTATTTTGTATTATTTGTTTGTTTGTTTGTTTGTTTGTTTGTTTAGTGATCAAACTTATATACTGCCCAAACTTTCATCTCTGGGTGGTTAACATAAAACAATTAAAACACATATAAAAGTTAAAACAAATCAACAGTTTAAAATCAACCATAAAATTAAAACAGACAATTTTAAAAAGCTTGGGCGAAAAGATGGGCAAAAGCTTAGGCGAAAAAAATGCAGCCTATTGCTGTTTGCTGGTATGAAATGCAGTCTAAGAGCCAAACATTTTTTCAATATGGGAAATATGTGTTGGAATGGTGATTTACAGTTCAGGAACTTAACCAAATTCCATCCCTGGCAACTGATTTGGATGCTATACCCTCAAGCTCCAGGCTTTAACCGAGTCTATCAGTATGAGAAAATTAGTATCCTTTTATATATAGTGCCTTTGTTAACTCCCTCTCTAATTAGCTTGATTGTTGCAAAGGATTAGTACTATTTTTGTGTCAAGAACCAAAGATTTAATAGATGTAATTTGACCATTCATTCAATAGCATCAGATAGGATGGCTTTGTTCCCAAAGCCAATTGAGTGGCCTCAACCCCTCCAATATCAGACCAAATTGCTCACACAATAAGCCTACATCACAGAGCTCCAGCTAGGTATAAAACAGATGAAACAAAGTCGAGCTATCGTCTCTCATTATTTTGTCAATGTGCCAATGTTCAGTGAGCACAGAAGCCATGCTGTTATTGCAGGGGGTGGGGTGGAGAGGAGAGAGCTGATGAAATTATGGCTCAGCTGCCTTGATAAATGCCTTCAGAAAGGGGTTTTTTGTTGTTTTTTGGTCTGTGTGTGTTTTTACCACCGTCACTATTGTCATCGAAAGGAAATGACAGGGAGTAATGTATGGGGCTTTGGGGAGAGGTTTTGTCCATGCTTCTGCATTTTAATGCTCACAATAATTTCATTTATTTAATAATTTAATGCTAACAATAACAGGACATTGGAGAAAAACTTGGTAATAAAAGGAAATTGAGATGGGTTTTTCAAAAAGCAGGAAGTGAATAAAAACTAGGAAGGGACAAGGAGAAAGAAAGCAGGAAACACAGAAAAAGCAATGAAGACCAAGCAAAGAAAGACGAATGGCTAATCAAAAGAAAGGGAAAATGTGTGAGGCATAAGAAAGTTATTTGGGAAACAACTATAGGGAATTTCAGCTGCATCAGAGTGAATGTTGGCTCAGAATATTATTTCATAGTCCTCCTCAACATCCCCATTGAACACGAGAGAGGAAATGAAGCACGCACAGGCAGGGCTGGCCCTTCCAGGAGAGGTGAAGTGAGATGGTTGCCTCAAGTACAGGTACAGAAAGGTGGTCAGTGCTGTTGCCTCACTTGCTGGCCTACATGCCTGTCCACCACTGCCTTTCCTGTTTCCACCCACCCTGCCCAGTTGTGCCTTCTCATGCCCACACCTTCCCTTTACCAGTCTCCAGCTAACGTTCCCTTATCCAGAAGGGTACCAATGATGCAGTCTGCTGGGCCCTGCTGCTTTTTCTCCTGCTGGGTTCGGGGGATGTCATGTGCATCTCTTAGGAAGAGCAGCAAATGGCACACTCTATGAGGCTCTTCTCACGATTAGTGAGAAGAGTCATGAGAGGGTTAGATGAGCAGGGCGGCAGCCCTGGACAGCCGGATCAGCTGCCAACATGACTGCCAGCTCCGTTATGGATCCGGTGGGGGCTGGGGGGATCGGGGGCTGTGCAGCCCCCAGAAGCTCCAGTATGCCCTGCGCTAGAACACAGGACATGCCGGTGAGACCCCCGAGCCGGAAGGCTGCTTTCCAGCCTCCCGGTTGGGAGTCTCCTCATGAGTAGCCACGCCGCGGAGCCGCGCCACACTGCAGCAACTCACGAGCAGAAAACCCGGGTTTGAGGCGCACTTGCTCCACAAACCCGGTTTAATTGCCGGGCTACATAAGCGGGTGACCCTCTTAAGAACCACCAGGCTCGCAGTTGAGCCCAGTGGTTCTCACGATGGGAGGAAATCGGGCTAGTGGAGGCTAGCCCGATTTCCTCCCATCGTGTGAATAGCCTCAGTTTATACCTGAAGGATGGGGAAAGGAAAGGGTAGTGTGGGTTATGTTGCTGCTCTGGAAGGGTGAGAGGTAGCAGTTCACTGCTCCACCTCAGATGCTGAGGGGGAGCTTGGGTTGACCCTGCGCAGAGCTCTGTTACCTCCAGTGAAATGAATAGGTACACTGGATCTCCCCATTCATGAGAAATAGTGCACATGCGCACAGGCCATTTGTGTCACTGGAAATGGCCTCAGTACATGTCAGAGGTCCAAATAAGGCCACAGCTGGCCCGGGGTGTCATTTTGGAGTCTGGGGTGGGGAGGGGGTTGGAGGAGCCCCACCACTTCCGATGTCTCTGCGGCCATCTCCACCATCCCTGCTGCCTACATTTTAAAAGTAAAAGGAAGCCTTACTTGTAAAGGGGAATCATCACCAGATTCCACAAGTATACCCCCTCTGCTGTAGACAGAGCCCAATGAGTTGGTTCTTCAAACCAGAAATTGAACCAGTTTGAACTTGGACTTGTACCCCCCTTTGGGGGCTGGTCCAGTTCCAACTTGGAGTGCTTGAACCCGACTGCTCGAAGCGAGCCAGCTCATACATCCCACCCTAACCAGGACCACAGTGCTAGTGGAGGGGAAGATAAGCCATTGACTCTATTCTCCTGATATTAATTACTCTCTTGATGTTTTATTTGACCAATTGGTTAAAAAAAACCCTTTAAAATACCCACATGGTACCTGTATGCTTTGTTCCATATGGCAAATAGCCACTCTGAAGGGGCATTTGACTCAGGAAAATGGTTCAGGGGAGATGATTAACTCCCAGTGTCATGATCCCAATTTGGAGGAGGACAGCAGCTGCCTGTTTTTTTAAATTAGAGAGAATCCAGTCACAGATCTCCAACATCTCATCTAGTTTAGACCTCAGTTTCAGTTCAGCCTTTCCTAGTTAGCCTGCTAAACCTAGTCCCTTTATTGTCCCTCCCTGCTCCCTTCTGCTTCTATACAGTCCTCATGCAATTTCCTACTGTCAGGCATACCATTTGCACAACCCATTTACTGGATGAATTTAGCCTGTTGTCTGTTCATGAATTATGTGAACAGCTTTAGACCTTTGGAAAACTGGTTGGTATTTGAATTGTTTACTGAATGTTTTATGCAAACATATGCAGCTCATAAATTGTTTGCAGACTATTCATGGAATTATTGTACAGAATGTTCACCAGGGCAATTTCAGCCATAGGATTAACATTCCTATCATCACAGGCGCATGACTGCTGTAGACAGAGCTCTTGGTTTACAAAGTATGTTTCTTCAGAACCGTGTGGAAAATGAAGTTGGGAAAACCAGCATTTGTAAGGAGAGCTTGCAGTAATATCTGCTAGCATCTTCAGAAATGTTACAGTGACGACCATATTCACATGTTATAGTCAACGCATATGCGATGGCGGATTCGCGCACAGGCAATATAGGCAGCCACCTATGGTGGAAAATCTTGGGGAGCGGCATCTGGAGGGAAACTTAACCCCCTTCCTTTGTTCAACCTTTTAAAATGCCACTGTGTAGCAGCGGAGGCTCCGCCGGCCTCCTAAACCATCACAAGAGGAGAGGTCAGGCACTGGAGGATGGCGGCGAAAGAGGTCCTCCCTCAAGCCTGGCTTACTCTCAAATGACACAGAGTAGGCAATTTCGGGCCTCTGCACATGTACAGAGGTGCAAAATTGCCCACTCTGTGCCATTTGCGAGTAAGCCGGGCTTGAGCGAGGAACTCTCTCTCTGCCGTCCTCCAGTGCCTGACCTCATCTCCTGTGATAGTAGGAGGCGAGCAGAGCCACTGACACTACACAGCAGCATTTTCAAGGTAAGAAACAGAGTTCAGTTTTCCTCCCCCCCCCCCAAGCCCCGTTACTCTTGTCCATGGGGTGGCAAATCTTTGGCTGCCTATGGGTGGCCAAAAGATTAACCCACCCCTGCGCATATGCAATTGGTTTACAGCAGGGCTGCTCAACTTTGGGCTTCCTGCAGATGTTGGCCCACAACTCCCATAATCCCTGGCTATTGGCCACTGTGGCTGGGGATTATGGGAGTCATAGTCCAAAAACAGCAGGGGCCTAAGTTGAGCAGGCCTGGTTTACAGTGTATGCACATTCCGATCTGTTAATGAAGCATGATGCTTGGGGGGCAAGCGGATTGGCTGGAGGACCAGGGGCAGTGTCTGCAAGCAGCTGCAGCTTGCACTCTCCTGGGTCCTCATTAGGCATGCATGATGCAACCCTTCTGCCCACTACTACCCATGGAGTACAGTATGGGTTTTGACTGGTCATTCATTTAAGAACCAGGTCGAATTTTTTTGGCCTCCATTAAATTGACTGATGATGGGGGGTGGTCCGTTTTTTGGCCTATCTATACTGTTCTCTATAGTGTGTTCATTTCCTTTCCTGGTCACAACTGCAGGTACAGTGTGCAACTTGAAATTAGGATTGTGTATTGATGAGTACCTACCTAAGGCATGCATTTTGCATGAGGAAGAGTACTTAGTCCAAGGATGGGCAAACTTGGCCCTCTCACTGCTGTTGAACTACAACTCCCATCATCCCCAGCCACAATAAATGGAAGCTGGGGATGATGGGGGTGACTCTCAAACACAGTTGGAGAGTCAAGTCTTCCCACTCCTGCCTTAGTCTGTAGAGGCTTTATGGCTCAGGGAGGCTTCTTTAGGTTGCAGGGGCATCACCAACAGGCACCACCAACCTTAAAGGCTGCACAGCTTGTGGGGAAGGGAAGTTCCTGGACATGGAACATAGGATGCTGCCTTATACCAAGCTGGACCATTGGTCTATCTAGCTCAGTATTGTCTACACACACTGGCAGTGGCTTCTCCAAGGTTGCAGGCAGGAGTCTTTCTTAGCCCTGACTTGAAGATGCCAGGGAGGGAACTTAGAACCTTCTGCTCTTCCCAGAGCAGCCCCATCCCTTGAGGGGAGTATCTTACAATGCTCACACATGTCTCCCATTCAAGTGAGCCCCTGGTGGCGCAGTGGTAAAACTGCCACCCTGTAACCAGAAGGTTACAAGTTCGATCCTGACCCAAGTTCGATCCTGGCTCAAGGTTGACTCAGCCTTCCATCCTTCCGAGGTCGGTAAAATGAGTACCCAGAATGTTGGGGGCAATATGCTAAATCATTGTAAACCGCTTAGAGAGCTTCGGCTATAGAGCGGTATATAAATGTAAGTGCTATTGCTATTGCTATTGCTAAATGTAAACCAGAGAAGACTCTGCTTAGCAAAGGGAACAATTCATCACCCTAAGTGGTGCAGCAGGGAAAGGCTTGACTAACAAGCAGAAGTTTGCCAGTTTGAATCCCCGCTGGTATGTTTCGCAGACTATGGGGAACACCTATATTGGGCAGCAGCGATATAGGAAGATGCTGAAAGGCATCATCTCATACGGCAGGAGGCAATGGTAAAACCCCTCCTGTTTTCTACCAAAAGAAAACCACAGGTATCTGTGGGCGCCAGGAGTCAAAACTGACTTGACAGCAGACTTTACCTTTACCTTACCACAAGAGCAGCTCTGCCTTAGCTCCTTTGCTTGACTAAGAGCAGCAAATTAGCACTGGCCAGCCAGAGCAACAGCAACTGCCACTCCAGGTTGCTGCTCAGGGAATCAGCAGTGAATAAACGGGGTGCATCCCCCTGCAGTCAAATGGTGCTCTTAGCATATGCTCCAGGGTGTTTTTCCACACAGGGCTTCTAGCTTGCATCTCCTCCAGAATGGAGGGTGTGTATTCACATATTGGCCAGATTTACCCCTAAGTTCCTGTGAGCTGGCGGGGAGCACTTCACACATGTTTCAGGGTTTTCATTGCATGTTAAGAGTGTAGCCCAATTTATATCCAGGGTAAAAACAAATCCACTTTCTGCGTCAGCTTTGGGGGGGCAACTTGTAATCTGCAGTAAAGCCTCTCAGGAAACTCACGGTAAAACCTGCTGTATGAAAAATACCCTGGTGGGAGGAGGAGAGTGACAGTGGCAGGGTAGGACTCCCTCCCGTTTTTGCACTTATGAGTGACTGTGGTGCTCATAATACCTCAAGAGGGCTAGTTCCTTATCTACAAACTGCATCCATTTAAAAAAAAAAATCTGACATCACTATCAGAAAAATACCAGAAGGTTTATGTGGGCTCATTTCTTCACTATATGAGTCCACTTGCAGTTCCTTTTTGCCATCTTCCTCTGGAGTCAAAGAGTCTAGAACCTGTGTTGACACCAAAGCTAGATCAAGGGATTTGGGAGTTAGTTGCAGAAGATAGTTGGTCTAAAGAAGGGGTGTTCCTAGACCTAGGAAGGTGAGACAGTCACCTCAGGTCAGATGTGAGAAGGGGTGCAGAGATGGCAAGCACTGCCCCTACTGCTACTATAGGTGCACCCACCTGAAGAGAAATCATAGGGGCTATTCTCATGATCAGGCAAAATCGGGGAGCCTAGCCCAATTTTGCCTGATCGTGTAAACCATCGGGCTTGCAGGCAAGCCTGGTGGCTTACGAACGGCTAGCCCGCTTTAGTAGCCCGCCCCGAAGCCCGGGTTTTCAGATCGAGTGCTCCACAAACCCGGGCTTCCCGATTGTGAGTAGCTGTGGCGCGGCTCTGCACCACAGCTACTAGCAAGTAGACCCCCGGAGGGGAGGCAAAAAGCCACCTCCCGGCTCCAGGGGTCTCCCCAGTATGCCCTGTGCAGAGCCCCTGCCGGCTCCGTCACGGAGCCGGCAATCGTGTAGGCATCCGATCCGGCCACCCAGGGCTCCCTCCCCGCTCACCATTCTAAACCGGATCTCACTGATCGTGAGACCCGGCTCATAGTGTCCTTCACCTCAGGCAGCAACATATCTTAGACAGACCCTGGTTGAGGGTGCCCCAAATATATTATCACAATAGCTAGTGACTAGAAAATTCTGCCATACTTTTCATAATTATAGTGGTATCCATTGATGCTTTTTTTTTTTTATAGTAATCCCATCTTGGCAGTACAGAACAGAATAGAATAGAATAAAGAAATACTGTATACATACAAATAAATCAGTGGACCTACAACTATTTCCTCTGTCAGAGAGCTTGCCTATATTATTAGGTGCACACATCTAGAGCTTAGAACATCTGATATTTAATTATATTTCTTATTAAAACATGAGATGAAACCTAATAATTTGTGTACAGATTGAACTGAAATGCCATGAAGTTATTAAAGCTGAAGATCTTTGAGCACTCCTCCTTTTTAAAACAGCATATGGGTTCTGATTAAAATCTCATTCATAGGAATGTACTGTAGAATCCAGAGGAGAGAGTTGTGGTATAGGGATGTGCGAACCGGTTTGAACTCGAACTGGTTCAAATTTGAACCAGGGTGGTTCAATGGTTCGAATTCGAACCAAACCAGCCATCAGGTTCGAGCTGCAGGTTCGAATTTGAACCCAACTGGGGGTGGTTCGATTTGAACAAGTTTGAACTGGTTTGAACCAGTTTGAACCTCCAAAAGTATATGGGGTGGAAGCTGGCACTCATGGGTACCTACCACCAAAACCCCAAAGCAATCGGACACTCATACGATCTTTTATGAATTTTTGAAATTTATTTTTATTTTTCTCTCATAGGGTATAATGGGACTTGAACCATCCCATTATTCCCTATTGTGGAGCACCCATGGGTGCCAACAATCACCCAAACCTCAAAGCAATCAGACAGTCCTATGATTTTTTTATGAATATTTGAAATATTTTTAATTATTTTTCTCATAGGGTATAATGGGACCAGAACCAGCCCATTATCCCCTATTGTGGAGCACCTAAGGGCACAAAAGTAGGGTGGGTGGTAGAAACCCAGAGGTGCCTACCACCCACAAAACCCCAAGGCAATCGGACACTCCTCTGATTATTGGTGAATATTAAAAGTATTTTTGAATTCCTCATAGGGAATAATGAGGATTGCAGCAAATGTATAGCTTCACGTCGGGGGGAAAGGGGTGTCCTAGAGTGGAGTGTGGTGGGTGGTAGTGCCCAAGGGAGGCCAGGAGGCTATCAGAATTATTTGAAGGGAATTGGGCAAAGGGCTGATTTTTAAGTGATTTTTGAAGTTTATGTGTCTTTAAGGTTAGCAATGAGAGTGGATTCATGGTTTGTCATTGAAAATCTTATATGCTACCAAAGAATCTACACTCAGAACACTTCAGAAACAACAAAACCCAGTACCCCATGGGTTAGCAACCCATGGGGGTGGTTAGCACCCTCTGTGCACTACACCACCACTCACTCTGGACCACCCCAGCACCCCACAAGTGGCTTTAAGGTTTTTCTCCATAGGGAAGAATGGAGGTTTTAGCAGCCCCATAACTGCACTTGGGGGGTGCTGGGACGGCCCAGAGCAAGGGTGCCAACCACCCCCATGGGTATTTCCACTCTATGTATGAGTTTTCAGCCTCTCTGAGTACCCACTCCTCATCAGGCTAGTAACGTTCCTTGAAAAATTGCTCAACATTAAAGTCTCATTGACATTAATCCTGGTTCTAAAGTTTATAGTGATCTATCTTCCAATGACAGTGCTGTGGCAGGCACCATGTTGTATGACACAACACTGCACAATCTAAATAGTTATGTACCGGTACAGGAAATCTTAGTTGTCAAATCTGACACCCAGCTAATGCAGTTTTTTCTAGTCTTCTGTTGTGGGGAAGTTGGCTTCACGAGTGCCACGGAACCTACTGGATAATGCCTGTGACAACAGTGGGAAACATTTCACAATTACATCATGCTTAGTCATTTTGCTTTTAAGCTAGATTGTTACTGTAAAAGACACACTGCAACTGAGCCTCAGGCAGCTAAATTGCAGCAGCAGCACTTGGAACATCATCTAAATGGGCCTGTCGCTGCCTTAGTATGTGCAATAACACAATTCCTACAGTAGCTTTAGGTCAGAATACGGGTGGTAATCTAGAAATCTTAACAAGTTGTTCTAGTAAGAACTAATCTGCCTTCCACTATCCCTACAGCTGGACTAAATTTGGTCCAAATCAGTTAAGCAGTTCACAAGTTAGCCCCCAAGTGCCTCAAATGTTCATCGTTCTGCCATCTTAAATTGGGGTGGGTGACATCATCACAAACTATGTGTTTGAGGTGTCCCTATGTGTCCATACAACTGTACCTAATTTGGTCCCAATTGGTTCCAACTTGCACCTCAAATGTTCATGTGTCTGCCATCTTGAATCAGGGTTGATAACATCATTACAAACTACGTCCTTGAGCCATGCCTGTGTGTCCTTACACTTATAGCAAATTTGGTCCAAATAGTCTAGGCAGTTCACAAGGTAGCCCAATTGCATCTCAAACAGTCATGTGTCCGCCATCTTGAATCAAGATGGATGAAATCATCACAAACAACACCATTGAGCTGTCCCTATGTGTCCCTATACCTATACCTGTAGCAAATACGGTTCAAATTGATTAGACAGTCCACAAGTTAGCCCACTTGCACCACAAACATTCATGTATCCACCATCTTGAATCGGGGTGGATGACATCATCACAAACTATGCCATTGAGCCATCCCTATGTGTCCCTACACCTGTAGCAAATTTGGTTCAAATTGGATAGGTGGTTCACAAGTTAGCCCACTTGCATCTCAAATATTTGGTGTCTGTCATATTGAATTGGGGTGGGTGACATCATCACGAACTACGCTTTTGAGGTGTCCCTCAGTGACCTACAATTGTACCAAATTTGATTCATATTGGTTGAAGCATTGCTAGGTTGATAGTCACACGGACACAAGGAATGCCAGTTGATCTCATAAGCCTACTGGAAAGTAGGCTAAAAATTATCCTTTTGAGAATGGCTTTAAAACTACTTTTAAAATTCCAGTTTTAATCAGTTTCTGTACTTTCTGGCATTTCATCTTGATGCCTGCCTGTTTTTATATGTTCTTTACTCTTATTTCTTGTTTTATTGTGTTTTTATTGTAAGCTGCCCCAAGCAGCAGTATGCTGGAGGGGCAGTACATAAATATTTTAAATAATTAGAATACAAATGCATTCTTTTGCCTGAAATAATTTTATAGCTGGCCCCACAGTCTCACCCCCATCACAATATGAATCAATTAAAAACTGGGAAGGGGAAAACTGTTGTCAGGGACCACAAGACTTGAATCACGTATTTCACGGTCTGAGTCTAGGTCTTGCTAGGTCAGGCAAGCTACCTGTGGACCTCAAGGTATAGCCCCAGTTGTGACCAAGGCCACCTATATACTTCTCCCTTTCCTATGAGATTTGCATTGAGGGAAGGGTGTGTGATTTCCATGGGAAGAAGAAAAATGGGGAGTTGCTGCCACCTTCTAGCTATCCTCCAAGAATAGATGTCTAACCATATTCCTACACTACTTGAGGTTGAGGGACTCAGAGGTGCTCTTGCCCCCAGACTGAATATAGCCTCCAATATTCAGGGGGCCTCCAAAGGCCCAGGGGGGCCTCCTGCCACCACTCTACCCCATGCCCACCCTGTCATTACCCCACAGTGCTGAAAACTTCAAGAATTCTGGCTGCCATGTGTATGGCCGGGGGTTGGGGAGTGAGCGAAGCAGGCCTCTCCCACCCCAGTGGCGGCGGTGGTGGGTAGAGCGAGAGCAGTTACTGGGCCTGACCATTCAGTCCAGCGGCTCTTGAGAACTGCGAAGTGATCCAGTGCACCTGCGCAGTTGGATTAGAATGTTGCAAGCTCCAACATCATGGGGCTCCCCCCCACAGGGGTGGGGAGGGCCTGCTCGGCGCATCCCCACACACCCCGGCTGTATACAATGGCAGCTAGAATTCTTGAAGTTTTTGATGCCATGGTTCAGCGCCATGGGACAGCGGCAGGTGATTGCAGGAGGCCCCCCTAGGCCTTTGCAGCCCCCTCAGACCTTTAAGCACCACCGTTCAGTGCAGTGGGGCTGTGGCAGCATTCTTATGGGGACGCCCTCTAAGGGAGGCTTTCGAAAAATGCAAGTTTAACTTGAAAAACCCTTTAACTTTTTAATTTTAACTTGGCGGGGGGCTCCAGAACTTTTCAGGTCCTATTATTACCTAGGTGCGCCCCTGGAGGGATTGTACCCTCAAGGAATGTGGCCAAGCAGCCATTCCATCCAAGATTATTTTATCAAAATGGTGGTCACATGTAGACCTCAGAAAATGGAGACCATGTATGGAGAAGCCCTCACCCAGTTGGTTTTGAGCAGCAAGAAGAAGCTCTGCACAAAAGATTTTATCTCTGTTTTTAAAGTTAGGTTGGAGAGCCCTTCCTCTCCTTTTCTTCCTACTCTATCTCCTTAGCTGACACTGCTGCTGACCCAGCTGCTGCTCAATGACCAGGCTGGAACTTCTACCATAACTGCCAAATGGGCAACTGCCTTTCTCCTGCAACCTACATCCTCTTTGAGGCCTCAGTTATTCAAACTGGATCGCTGAGAGTAACCCACCCATCATGTAGCTATCATGTAGCTGGCAACTCCTCCTCCAGGCCAACACTGCACTGTGGGGCCGGCAATAAGAAACAGAGTTGCTAAATCACTGCACTGACAAGACATCACTGCTCTGCTGCATTGTATCATACCTTTCCTTCCTTGCCCACCTGATGCTGTAGGGATGTGCATGAAACAGATTATGCATTTTGTTTTGAGCTCAACACAAAACAGCATTTGAACCAGCTGTTTTAACAAAATGAATGCAAAAAGTTTCGAGTGTTTCAGTCATAGGGAACAATGGAGAAACTCAACACACCATATTGTTCCCTATGGGTAGCTCCTAGAGATACCAAAGTGGGTTTGGTGGCAGGGTTGATTGGAAGACATGTCCTCTGAGGAGGGCTGATGCACTAAGGCTGGGGCAGAGAGCTGGTCTACCTGCTGATCGCAATTGACAGACCTCCCAGAGGGGAAAGTGTCATTTTGAGGCTGTTTCCAGCAAAATGGGTTTCAAAATGGCATGCAAATCACTCAAATCGAGTTGGGTGATTCATGGCTGATTCATTGAGGCTTCCAACAAATCAGTTCAAGGGGTCTGTGATTCGATTTTACCTCAAATTGTATAACATATTTTGATTTTTGCACACATCTAGTTGCCACTGTCCATTTCTCACCACAACACTATCTCACAAACAAAACAAACTACAGCTCAAAGAAGACAGGAACCCAAGTTCTGCCTTTGTCAATCTGAGATCCAACAAAACCAGATAGTTATAGCAGCAATAGTACAGCCGCTGATAAAAGAAAACTACAATATCCAACCTTCCTTCCTCTTCTCCTATGTTTTCTCTGAGAATTTCTTCCGTTAGAAGCTTGGCTGACTACAAGAACTGGGTGGGGTTAACATCCAGCTCCTTTTAAAGCTTTTGCTAATTAGCATATGTATCCTCTTTGAGAGAGAGGCACAGTATTAGGGCTCTCTAGTCAGAGGCAGATTTAGCCATGGACTTTGGGGGCTAGGTCTGTGGCCTCCTGCCTCCTGGGGGGCCTCTCAAGAATTGGGGGGCCTCCCAGAGCCCCGCTGCCCTGCTGTGCCACCACCGTGCACCTATATTTGTTATCTGCATTGCCGGGGTGGGTGGGTGAGTGAGTGGAGCAGGCCTCCCCCTGCCCACGATGGTGGTGTCAGCCTGTCCGGCAGTTGTGCCTTCACAGTATGAATAGGGATGTCACATGCCAGTGATGTCGCATCATGTGATGTTCCCTATTCACACTATGCAGGCGTGCCCATCAGACAGGCTGCCACCACCATCATGGGGGTGGGAGGCCTGCTCCGCTCACCACTCAACCCCCACCCCAGTGGTGAGGATGGCAAATGTTGGTGCGGGGCAGCGGGCATGGGGTAGTGGCAAGACAGACACAGGGCAGCAGTGGGATGGGTGCAGGGCAGCGGTGAGGCTCATTTGGAGCCCCCTCCCCGGAGACAGGAGCAGCAGCAGGGCAGCAGCAGGAGTTTAGCATTCCTCAGAGACATGGCCTCGTGACAGAGGGGGCCTCCAAAGCCCTTCAGGTCCGGGTTGCTTTTGGACCTAGTTGCATCCCTGCTCTCAGTCTCTTTGAATACATTTGAAACTCCCTCCTTTTCCTCCCTCCCTCCCCCCTCCTCCCCACCAGCCAATGGGGGCACAGTTGCCCATTACAACACCTGATTTGTATGATAACAAGCCAACCAAGAAGCAAGGAGATCGCAAGCCAATCAGAAGCCAGTGCCAGAAAACCAATCAGCAAGGGAAAAACAGCCTCCAAAATGGCATTTGAAACATTTTGATTGAAATGGGGTTGTTTTGTTCCGAGCTTGAAATAGGCCTGTAATTTACCGGGTGTTTTGTATTGAGCTCCAAACACTTGCAATGGCCCATTTTGAGTCAGAACATTTTGATGTCAAAACATTTTTCACATTCCTAAAATGCAGTCCCAGATGGAGCTGCCTCCAGCCTCAGATGCCTCTAAATACCAGTTGCAGGTGAGCAGGAGGGATCGCATGCCCTCACCACTTGCCTGTGAGCTTCTCAGAGTCATCTGGTGGGCCACTCTATGAAGCAGGATACTGGACTACATAGGCCTTAGGCCTGATCCAGCAGGGCTGTTCTTATGAGAACATTGTAATAGTCAGTCTATAAATTACCAATACTTGGATCACCACACACACACACACACACACACTGGAAGCAGTCAAGTGGCCAAATAGGATTTACACTAACCCCATTTGATTGGCAGCAAGGAAAGAAAATGGACAATACTCATTTGCTGCCATAGAAAAGGTATTTTACTCTATGGTCCTAAGAGAGAATAAGCTAAGAATGGCTTTTATATGTTGATCATGGCTGCATTAGAGCTAACTAGAAGTGTCTTTAAATAGCTAACCTGAAGGAAAGAAAACAGCTGCTGTTGAAATGAGCTGATTAGTTTCAGACATGAAAGAAATAGGAGCAACAACTTGATCTCCATTGAGGGATTTAGAATTTAAGCTCACAATTAGATTGCTGTGGTTTCCCAATCTCATCTGCAGCCTCACCAAAGAAAGGAAAAGATAGACTCAGTGAGGGGGGAGTGTTGGGAGCCGTTGTACATTTTTCTGTGGTGGAAGATATAGAATCAAGTGAATTAAGGGCTGTAGTACAGAATGACCAGGCGCAACATTAAAATCAACACATTTGTAATTTAGTAAAGAATGTCCTGTGGTTTCTTACACAGGAAACAATCCAGCCTGCTTCCCCATTCTCCTGCTTGTTGTGTATATGCTCTACCCCACAGACCAAGCACTGGCCTAGGCTATATCTAAACAGTCTTCAAAAGCTGGTTTGGATCAAGGAATGGATTTCTTACAAACACCATAGAGGACAGATACTTAGAATTGTAGCTTGCATCTACAACTAATATACTACTACTACTACTATTTATATACCGCTTTTCAATGAAAGTTCTCAAGATGGTTGAAGAAGCAGGAGGAGGAGGAGGAGGAGGAGGAGGAGGTGGTGGTGGTGGTGGTGATGGTGATGGTGATGGTGATGGTGATGGTGATGGTGGTTCCCTGTCCCTGAAAGGCTCACAGTCTAAGAAAAAACACAAAGAAGACACAAGCAACAGCCACTGGAGGAATGCTGTGCTGGATTGAACAAGGCACAATACTTCTTAACAGCTAAGCTGTTTAGAAGTCAAGTATTGTGCCCTGTAAACCACTTCCCCTGATGAAGAGTTTTGTTCGAAATGCATCGGGATCTAATCTTTAATAAACTGTATTAAATTCTATTGCACCGTTCTTGTTTCCTTCCTTACTACCTTGGTTGAACAGGGCCAGTAGCTCTCACCCTGCTAAATATAAGAATCACCACTTTGAAAGGTGCCTCTTTGCCTAGTTAACAGGGAATACTGCAGACTAGAATCAGCCTTTAACAAGCAATGGTCCCAGAGGAGCTATGAGAAGTTCAATAGTGGTATGTGGTAGGTAGAGAGAGTATGTTGTAGGTAGTAATGGAGAAGCACAGCAGAAAGGCATAATTCTTTTAAAAACCTCCATAATTTGGTATCAAACTCAAGATAACTTGGTGCAGTGCTTCATGGTTCCACTCCTTTTGTAGGTATAATATTGTCAAACTTTTGTGGTGGTGGTGGTGGTGGTGGTTCAGCATCTGCTCCTCATGTTCTAATTTTGCTCATTGCTGTATAATTTGAAGGGGAGGGGTATAGTTTTGATCCTTGTCATTCTTCCATTATCTTGCCCTTCAGATGGTATTTTCGATTTGTGTTCTGCCTGACTGGATTTGCAGTATTGTTGGAGTCAGAGGAGACTCCAGTTTTATCACCCATGACAAATAAAAGTTATCTCCCCTCTTTAAAGTCTAGCTGTGACTCTGAGAGTCCACAAGTTCAACAGCATACTGTTGATGGAAGGCTATAATACCAATGAGCAGATGAGACAATTAGATTGTAACCATTTGTTTAAAGGATTTAGAGTCTCTTTATGGCCTCTGCAAGTCATTATTAATGTTTTATTGCTTTGCCATATATGGAAGGACAGATAAGACAAGAAATAATTTTACAGTTTGTGGGATGATCTTGTAGAAGAGTCCATTAAAGGTGACATCTAGCAACCTATGAAGTGCTCCACACATTGAATCCACAATCCACTTACTCTAGAGTTTCCTCAAAACATTTTATTCAGTCTTAATGTATGCAAAATGCAGACTGAATGGCAAAGTACTTACAAAGAAAAACATGAATCCTTACAGAACAACCACCTATTCAACAGCACATACACTTAAAGGCTCTGCATTTAACACATAGGAAAGTAGGAAACTGCCACTGACTGAGTCAGACCATTGGTCTATCTAGCTCAGTATTGTCTACACAGACTGGCAGTGGTTTCTCCGAGGTTGCAGGCAAGAATCCCTCTCAGCCCTATCTTGGAGAAGCCAGGGAGGGAACTTGGAATCTAGATGCTCTTCCCAGAATGGCGGCTCCATCCCCTGAGGGGAATATCTTACAGTGCTCACATATAGTCTCCCATTCACATGCAGCCAGGGCAGACCCTGCTTAGCTAAAGGGACAAATCATACTTGCTACCACAAGACCAGCCAAACTGATTAATCAGTTAAGGGAAAGATGAATGGCTCATGTATGTGCTGTTTCTCTTCTGGGCCCATGTCCCCAGTCTTGAGAATCATGGCCTTATCCAGTCTTCAGATGTTGCTGCTGAATGCTAAGCTGGTAAATGGGGGGCGGGGGTAGACCATCAGTCACCTAGCACTTGATCCTAGATAGGAAAGCCTATTTGACATGTATCACTGTGACTGTATCACTGTATCACTGTGACCTGACTGGGGTGTGTGTGAAGAGACCTGGCTGGGTCAGGTGTCATACAGGCTTCTTAGTGTAGTAGCAACCTGGACTAGATGGGGCAGAGGGGCAGGTTTGCCTCGGTCTGTCTCCCTTTCCAGATTGTATTTCTAGCACTATGCTTGCTACCACAAGACCAGCTCTCCTCCCACTTTTTGGGGAAGAGACAAAAATAGAGAACACTATAAACAATAAGCCTATCACACAACCCTGTGAGCAGCAGGTGCGGGGAAGGCTGTTCCAAACTTACCTGCCCCCAGATGACTCCTGTCCTCCTCTTTGGGTGTGCTATTGCACGCCCGCACAATCCATGCTGCTGCCAGCAGCACGGACCTCTGGAGGCCGGGACAATGTGTCCCAGCCTCTGAGCAGGAGCATAGCAAGGTTGACCCCAGAGTGGGCGTGGGCCCAGAGACAAGATTTTAAAATGCTTCCCCCCCAACTGATGCTCAGCTCATGAAGTAAAGAAATCTTAAATGAGGCTGCATAGTGTAACAAAAAGCATTTTTTAAAAGGTGTTGTAAATTGCGGACGATGCAAATCATTTAATGGTACTAGAGAAAGACATGCTGTTCTGGACGCTCCAGGTCTTAACACTCACATCAGTTTTGGAGGATGAATAGAATGGAAGGAAGCCCGGGTGGGTGCGTAGCTGGGGGAGTCAGTCATGTGACTTGCCTATGGGCCCCTCACAAGGCATTGGGCCCCCAAACAACTGTCTCCCAGACAACTGTCTCCCCTTGCCCTATTATAGTTACACCCCTGCCTCCAAGAATGCCACAATGCACCATGTAACAAGCATGGTTCATTGGGGGACTCCCCCCGAGACAGGCGCTCTAGGCGCCCATCTCTGTGTCTCCTTGGGCTGCATGCGGCCCAAGGAGACACATGAACCCAGCAGCCATGTTAGAGGTGTGTTTGTGCCCTTGACCTTGGCTTGATGCTGGGCTTCAGAGTTAGGGCTAGACTGTGCAGGAGCACCATGATCTGGAACCATCCCGGCACTCCACATGAGCAGCCTAGCCAAAGGATGCTCATGAGAACAGCCTTATTATCTACCTGAAGGCCACTTCTTCCCTTTTGCTCTGGAATGAGGTACACATATGGAACTTCAAAATACTCATATAGTGCATCAGATTCAGAAATGAAGGAAATGTGTGCAGACACTGCTGCTATACTCTTTAAAATACATGCAAGTAGTAGTGAAAAGAAAATAAGTGGGTCCTGCTTGCAGGCATTTCTACATAGGTACCCCTTTCAGAACTGGCAAAATGACTATAGATCGATTTTTTTACACAAACATTTGTCCATGAAAACAGAACACAATGTAATGGTGAGGATTAGCACCAGGTTGTCCTGAGGCCTGGGGCAAGACTGAGCTCTGGGCTTGTACACCACACCACTCCCATGCAATGCAGGTGGTCCCTCATGGCACACTGGTGCACTGGCAACTCACACTGCCCAAAAGTCAGATGGACAAAGAAGAGGCACTGCCACCGCCTTCAGTGATGGCTTCTCCACTTCTTTCCTCCAGAGAATGAAGGAGAAATGAAGTTGCTGTTCTAGGTTTCTCTCAGGCCCCTGTGTCATAGGCCTGGCAAATATCCCACTGAATTATGGGAGACCCAGTGGCAAGGACAGCAATGTCCCAAATCAGCCAGATCACTGTTACCTTCATGAAGAGGGTTGGCCAGGTCATGGGTGGGTGTCAGGGCTCACCTGAATTCTAACCAGGATAAGATGGATGATGCCCCATCTCAGAGCCCAGGCCCTGAGGAAAGCCCTCTGGAACCAACAGGCCCTGAACAGCCAGATCAGCAGTTGCCTCCTTAGAGGAGCTCTGGAGATTAAGTGCAGCTCCTGTCCTGTCTCCCTAGAACCCATCCATCACCCCTGGGGCCCCAGGAGCAGAGGCAACATCATGCCAGGGCTAAACTCCAGTATTGGAGATGAAATGCTCTCCCAGGCAAAGGGAGACGGCAGCACCAGGAAGGGGCACCCTCCTGACTCCTAAATAACCCTTCAATTCAATACCTGACCTTGCTCGTTCAATTACTCCTGCATTGAGCTCTTGGCTACAGCTACTGCCTTGCCCTGCCAGACTCAGGCATGCACAAACCCTTGGGTCAGTGTGAGTCATTCAGCCCATGCTTGGTCCACCTGTGACATCAATGTGGCTCTGTAACTCTGGAGAGCTTTTACCAGTCAAGGTAAACCAACACGGACTAGAGGAGCCTTTGGTTTGATTCAAAATAAGGGAACTCTTTGCATTCTGTGTACCCTGAGATTTATTTAGAAAGCAGGTGGTGCTCACTCACAGGCCTTCTGTTCCACCAAAAAATGAGATTTCAAGAGTTAATATTTAATGATAGCATTTTTCTCCATATTGTGGAAACCTCCAGTGCTATTAAATATTGAATGAGGAGTTCTCCAACACTGAAGAGGGAAAACTAAGGAGGAGGGGGATAGGATACCAAAAGAACTAATATGCTTTTCAAAAGACCAAAACACAAAATAACAAAAAATGGAATTCAAAGCAGCTAAATCTTGGCTGTAACTCCCAGCATCTAAAGGAGCTTGAGGGCTCCAACTGAAGGCAGCAGACATGCAGGTCAAGAACAGAGGTTTCTGAATGAGCAATGAACTCTTTCTCCTCCCACTGGACCACTTCAGTTTCTACAGCCAGGAAACTTCAGATAGACAACTGTCTACTGACAGATTGCAGGGAATTCATTTATAATCCTCTGCCTCAAATCACGTTGTTTAAAAGAAACACTAGAATGTTGTGAAATACATGAAGATCCTTACAAAATTATCTTTATCTGTATTTCTTCTCAGATTTTTGGGCTCTTAATGGCCTAACCTTATTTGCAGAGTGACAGAAGATGCCATTCTTCCATTTTGGGTTCCCAGGTATTGTCCAGACTGTTGCATGCACTACACTGCAATTTTCATCTATTACCAATGCCTGTGTACACTGACTGAAACACTATCAAAAGTAGTGAAACTTGATTTGATCATGTATCTTCAAGGTTCCCTTTGTCTTATATGTACTTGTATGCATTGATAACTGGTACTGAAAAAGAGATGCACTTTGAAAACTATGGCAATCTGTTTTTGCACCAATTCTGATATTAGGCTTATAAATTATCCAAATTCAATGCAAGGCAGGAGGAGCAGGGTTGCCAGATCCAGAAGGTGAAAAAAGTTGATATCCATCAACAAAAAAGTGGAAATAGAGGGGGTGTGTTTTTAACCAAAAGAGTATCCAAAATGTCTCCATTTTGCATAAAATTTGTCTTTTGCCTGTGCATCCTAGGGATTTTGAGTTTGGGGGGGGTTCATTTCAGGGTATGTACTATGTGGACCGAGCCTTGCCTATGGTTGTTCAGTCTTGTGTGCAGCCTTCAAAGCCTTTAGTTCCATGTTGGAACGGGCTTTGCACCATAGGGCAGGGTTGCTTACCACACCACTCGTTTTTTAGATGATTTTCTGTTTGTTGGTCCATCAGCATCTGCACAATGTGCTTTTTTGTTGAGCACATTCATGGAGCTATGTTTGCAGTTGGGCATGCCCCTGGTGAAGGATAAGGCAGATGTTCTGGATGTTACGCATACCTTTCTGGTTATAGAACTTGACAGAGTGGTGGGCTGTGCAAGGCTGCCTCATGACAACTCACTCATACTGGCTGCTAGACCCCTGGCAGGGCCTTTTTGAGATGTCTTTTTGATGCCACTAAAGGGCTCAGGAAGCCACATCATAGGATGAGAGGTATAGGCTCGATTCCTGGACATGTTTAATGGGGTTTATTTTTAGTGTTCTGAGAATTTCTTGGGAGTGGAGCTTCAGGTTCACTCAGATGCAGCTGGTGGTTTCGGATTTGAAGGATTCTTCACAGGACTTAAGGGTAATGTGGATGGTTGAAGGTTGGGCACATGAGTACCCCTCTGAACCTGATTCCAGGTGGCCTATTACACTTGAAATCTTGGAGTCTCTCCTGGAGCTCCTTCTGTTCCTGTGCACACCCTCCTACAAAGCTTCCCTGTTCAGGGCAGCAGGGGCCAAGCTAGGCTGACACCTACCTGTGGCAGGTACAGTGAATTTTATAATAGCAATTTAGGGTTTGGTGAGCACCCTCAGGCACATGTATGTCATAGGGAGGAGTCCTTGCCAGTCCCTAGAGGCTTTGTGTCTCAGGGAGCACTGGATGAGGAATTAATCCTACCTCCTAGGGAATCACCAGCCTTAAGGCTCGGCAACTTGGGGATGGTGAAGCCTAATGCAGATGCCTTCACAGTTGTTGGGCTAAGATAGCCAACATTCGGCCATAAGGTTGATGCTGTCTGGAGCCAAAGTGTGTTGCCATATGCATTCAAGTGGGACCCACATGGCAGCAGTGAGTCTTTAGTTTCTGCATTGTAGGGGGTGGAGTGCTAGCAGGCTCAAAGTATGGCCATCCACTTTTCACTGAGCCAAGGGGTTGAAGTGGCCTCAGAGTTTCTCTCCGGGGGAGCTTTTCAGTCTTATGGACAGGGTTTGTTACATTCACCAGCCCCGCCCCAGCCTGGCTACTCCCAATGCTCAGCCAGAGTCTCAAGACTCCTTTCAGTCCGAGCCCTCCTCCAGAATTGGCCCCTCATCACAGGCCAGTCCTCGCTTATATAGCCCCTGGCAGCTGGGGCAAGTCTCCCATCACAAGATTTCACGAGAGCCACTCCTGATCCTGCGAGGCCTCATCATCTTTTGATGGCGAGATCATACCTCCCTGCTTAGGCCAGTGGCAATGCCCCCATGTGAGTTTTCTGCTTCTATTTCCTCTCCCGCCCGATCGGGACATCCCTGCAAGACTTGAGTGGGTGAAGACCTGACCTGGAGCAGCTCGCTGCATTTTCCCGAGGCAGAACAGATTGTTGCTCTACCTCGGGAATTCCCCAACAAGTGCCAATCCTCTTTTTTTTTCATTATCAAAATGATAATCAATGAAGTTGTGCCCGTTTTTCACTGTGTCTCATGTCTTCATTGGGTCTGAGTGCAAACCACTCTTGCATGTTGTGGTATCATTTAACACCCCACCCCCCACTTAAATTTTTTAGACATCACAGATTCCTCAGTTCAAAGCTTGTTCAAGGCTTTCAGCTTGAAACGTTAAGAGCTTTACAAAACAAACATGTTTTTATCCTCAAAGAATGACATTTGAAAGAACTATCTTAACGGCTAATGGCACATTTAGATGTTTGTTTATCATTTCTAGGCCAAACAGCATGTTATTTTTTCTTGTGTTACAATGACATAGTACAGCTCTCTTTGGGCACAATCTACTGGGAAGTTCTCCTGTGTTGGCTCCACTGAAGTGAGGACAAGTTCCAAAAAGGTGTTATTGTCTACCTGAGCTTTAATAGCTCTAGAAAACAGACTAGGAAATCAGTGTAGGGTAACTCAGTCAATGTCTGTTTCAGATTAAGTATTCCTCATATTCATAGGCAATTTGATTGCCAGGTGTCAGGGACAAATATCAAGTGGTAGCTATCAACATCACACCCTCCTTGTGAGCTGTCCAGGGCGATCTGTGTGAGACCTAGTTTGATCATCTACGATTACTACTACTAATAGTTATATACTGCTTTTCAACCAAAGTTTTCAAAATGGTTTACATAGAAAAATAAATGAAGATGACTCCCTGTCCCCAAAGGGCTCACAATCTAAAAAGAAACACCAGGTAGACATTGGAGAGATGGTGTGCTGGGGTTGGATAGGGATAGTTGCTCTCTCCCTGATAAATATGGGGGAATCACCACAGGTGCCTCTTTTCTTAGTTAGCAGGTAGGCATCAGAGCTTGGCAGAGATAAACACACACACACCCCATCGCTAAGTGGAGGAGTTGGTGTAAGAGGTGAAAGAAAGGGCAGTTTTCAGATTGAGACAGAGCTGGGCATATACCTTAATTTCTCTAAATTTGAAGCGGTTCAATCTAATTTCCCAAGAATATATTTCAGGTCCCCTCAGTGTCATTCTCTGTTGACTAACCTTTATTCTTTGAGTTTTATGCTCATAGTTTTAACTTCTAGCTTCTTCTACTTACTATAGTAAGTAATTTTATAGAGACGTTTTATTATTGTGTAGGAGTAGATGGTTTGAACTGTTTTTGTCTATTTTGCTGTTGTGCTGGTCAAAGACCGAAATCAAGACTATGCTATGCTATGCTATGATTGAGACAGAGACCAAGAAAGAAACAGCAAGAAAGCATGGAGCTGGAAGCACCTTGTAGAACACAGGACCTTTCTCACCACTCAGGGTGGTACAACAATACATTAAGCCAGGGTAGCACTGCAATAGTATGATAAAAAGTGGCATGAGCATGTTACCTCAACTGTACAGGTAAACTTCCTGGGGTCTGAGCAGCCTTTGCACGGCTGAGCATTCATATAGAGATTATTTGCATAGTGGTGAGCAAGGGATTGCATTGCTCCTCTTTCACACGATTATTGTGCTGGGATCAGCTAAATGTGTGAACGGAGGCACAAGCTGATCGTCACCAGTAGGGGTGTGTATCAAACACATTTTGCATTCTGTTCTGATTGCAGGACAAAACGCAAAACGTGTAAAGCTTTCCGTCGGAACAACCAAGCAAGGCAAGCCAGTTGTTTTAACAAAACGACCCACATCCTGCCGGACTGTTCTGGCCGCCGTTTTGGATTTTAAAGTGGCTGGTGCACATGTGCAGTGGCTATTTTGGAATCGAAAATCATGCTCAGACCAGCGTCTGAGCTCAAAACAGGACCCCCTTTTTACGGGTGTTCTGTTCCAAACTCTGTACACTCAAAACAGCCTATTTCGAGATGGAACATTACGAGCTTGGAACCTTCTGCACACCCCTAATCACCAGCAGTGGAGCAATAAAATCTGCAATGTGACAGATTAGGCATATCTTTAAAAGTGAATGTCTTATGTTTTTTTAGAAACAGCATGCATTTGTTGGCGTAAACCAAGGGAATTTGGTGGAGTAAATATCTGAGGCATTACTGAAGTTCTGTTGTTTTTTTTCAGGCTTGCAAAAGAATTTGGAGCAGTCAAAAAAGCTTTCCTTGAATGAAAGCTGTGGTCTTCAAGCCCTCCAAATTAATTTAACCTTAGAGGAAGTTCACTCCCAATCCTCACCCTTCACAGTATACACTCACATTCCCCTGACAAGAAGCTATTTACTGGATGACAATCTGGAAAGTGGAAGCTTTTCTGGTTTGTTCCTTTGGAAAAATGATTAGTCTCAAGAGCCCTTGCAAGAGAAAACTAAGTTCAGGGAGCGGGGAAGGGTGCTGCAACATCATTTTAAATGTGCCAATAAAATTCTCCACTGTTCCAGATCACGCAAGTAATTTCTTGTAGGGGGAATGTGTGTCTTTGAGGAGGCTAGCAGGGAGGGTGCTTTTTCCAGATAACAGTTGAGCTCTAAAATAATTCAATTTCCTCCCTCTAATTTTAGGAGAAAATTGGAGAAAATCAGCCCATTGGTCCATTTGGCCTAGTATTATCTTCTCTGACTTATAATGGCTCTTTGAAGTCTCAGATGCAGGTTTTTCCCAGGAGTAGTAACTTGAGATCTTTCTTTTCTTTTCTTTTTTCTTTTTTAAACTGGAAATGGCAGAGACTGAATCTTGGACTTTGAACATGTACATGTAAAGTATTTGCTCTATCATTGAATTACAGCTACTGCTGTCTTCTTTTCATATGCTTTTTAAAAGGCTTCTTGTTTCCCTCTTACACACACAATTGCCCTCTTCAGACATAATAGAGTGCAGTGGTGCTCATGGTTACAGCTTGGAAAGCGGGAAGGAAGTACTGCCCTTAAGCTGCCGCTCATGGTTACAGCACTGTTGGTCTGAGGGGGAAAGTGCTGCAATCAAAATGGCCAGTGCTTCCATGAACCACAACCAAGGTTGCGACTCATGGAATCACTGGCCATCATGGTTATGGCGCTTCTCACTTCAGACAAAAGGAGCCGTAACTGTGAGTGTCTGGCTGGAGGGAGGGAGTGACAATTCCGGGGTGAGACTTCCTCTGCTTTCTGAACTGTCAGCATGCACATGGCATCTGTGCATGTGCGGATGCCATTTGTGTGGTCAGCATGGTGCTGTTGACCATGCATATGGCAACCATGCATGCACAAACACCATGTGCATGCTGATGGTGCATGGGGCTTTGGGGACATGCACCACCCCAGCAGGAAGCTGGAAGAGTTGGCGGAAAGCAGGAAAACACCTGCTCCCTTTTTTTCTTAAAGTCCCCTTTCTAATTTCCTTAAAAGTACTTGAACTGCACTTTGAACCAGAGTTTGGGCACATCCCTAGTGGGAGCAAGGTAGGCATGAGGAAATGGCATAAGGCTACTTGCAGGCCCCAGAGGTGCATTAGAATCAAATCTGGCCCACCATCTGATTGAGTTTGACACCCTTGGTCTGGTCAGCGTCTATCTGTATCTGAGGAAACTGGAGGCAAGAGCTTGAAAAATGAGCTCCTGAACCAGCAAAAGTTGGCTGCAATGAAATCATTATGTAGGAGCCAGGAGCCCTGCCCCTTTCTGTAGCTTAGTTTGGTGCTAATCCCAAACAGATGTCTGAACTCGTCTTCCCCTCCTTTCCTGTAGGCCCATTGGAGCGAGGCTGCAAGCAGTCAAGCATGCACTTCACTTTTGGCGTTGGAGTTTGGCAGTGGCACAGCATTGCCTCTGTGGCTGCTGGGGTCCTAGGGGTGATGAAGAAGGTTCTAGGGACTGAACTGGGAGGGAGACCTCACTGGGAGGGAGGTCACCAGAGATCCAATGGTCCTCCAAGGGGGCAACTGGAGGAGGGGCAACAAGCGCTGGCTGCTCTGGGTCTGCGAGATCTAGAGGGTTTCTGTTAGGGCCAGGGGTCTCATTTGGGACACATTCATCCTTCCCCTTCTCTGAGAGGGTGTCCTCTAAATCAGACATCAGGTGGGTCCTTACACTGCCCAGATGAGAAACCACATAGAAACTCTATATACACCATCCTGCACTGAATGGTGGAAGAACAGTGTGGGACATAACACAAATAAAACTAAGCAGTGGTGATTATTTGCATCAGGAAGGCCATTCTGCTCTGTATGTGGAGATGTTCCATCAGCACAAGCCATCCATCATGCATCTGGTAAAAGTTGTAATAATAGTCCTGCTGTCCACTACAGATTATCAGAAAATTTAAGGTCAACAGCACTGCCCCCTAGGTTTGTTATTATTTTGACTCAATGACCAGATTCCAACCTCTGCCATGTTTAGCAGGCACCTTCCAACTTCACGATATATACCTCTACAGTTGCAGTGACTGACTGCAATTATAGGAGGTGAAGTATGGAAGAGGAGTAAAAGCTCTCGGTCCCCAACAGACAGGAAGGGGGCAGGAAGAATTTGTGAAATGTACTACATGTCAAAGTAAACGGGTTTTTCACTGGAAAGGTTGTCAAGATTTAGTTTATGTTTTTACCCTATCTTCTCCGGATTACAAAAACCAGAACCACAAAAATTCCTAAACTCATTAAATAAACACATGTATAGACTAGCCAATAAAAATAAATATATGATTTTTATATGAAATATATGAAGCACAACTGCTCAACTATTTTAAAGCTTGGTTGTCTAAGCAAAATAATAAAAAGAAAAAGAGGTGGAAAGAAGTTCGCATTTTGAAAGCCATTCAGTTCCATAATCCATTGTCCTATAGCAGACATATTAAAGTGGCAGATAAGGTCAGCCCTTTGCGCGAATTCACTTGCTATATTGGGATTGCTTCAGGCCCCATTTGCACTCCCAGTTGTAATCCATTCTTACAAACTGCATCTCATGGATCTGAGCTGCAGCAAACGTCCATGACTGCTAGTGCTGTGAAGAAGTGGAAGATCGTTGAAGTGTCTGGGGATGACTCAGCCAGCGGCTTCCCTGACAAGACTACCATGGCATTGTCGCTGGATCATTGTTAGCTGCTCTCTTCTGCAATCTCTGGGAGTGGAATGTGATTCTTCTTAGGAAGAAAATGTGATTATAGGAAATGAAAAGCTACACCAAATAAGCAGGCTCTAAAACTGTTTTCTTCTTTTAGGCTTATCTTTCTCTCCCCTACCCCCCACTACTTCTATTCTATCTGTATTTCAGAAAACAATATGTTAATGTTGTTATGGCTTGAGGTGGACCTTTCTAATATATACCAAATTGCATCCAAAACTCAGGTCTAAAGTCAGCCAAATGATTTCTCAAGAGAATATGTAAACAGCTGAGGCTACTGCCTCGTATTTGTTGTAGGGATTGATTATGCTAAGCTCATATTCAGCATTAACTTTAAATCTGAAAATTTGGAGTCGAATCATTTTCAACAAATCAGGGGAATTAAAGACTTCTGTTTCAACATACTTACTTCAAATATAATTAATAATAATAATAATAATAATAATAATAATAATAATAATAATAAACATTATTTGTTAGCCACCCCATAACAAATTGTTCTCTTGGTGGCTCACAACACAGCATTACAACATAAAATAAAAACACATAAAACAGTGAGGCTGTTCTCACACGCAGGCAAAACTGGGCTAAGGAAACCCAGCCCAGTTTTGCCTGTGCGTGAGAACTGCTGGGATACTGGTGGCTCCTAGTGGCGGCATGGCAGCAAACCCACAATGGAGCCCTGGCTGTTAGCCCGGGTTTGGGGTGGAAACGCACCATTCCCCCGGGCTAACTGATTGTGTGCTTCATGGCTCAGTGCAGCACCTACACACCAGCAGCCTCCCAGCTGGCATCAAATGACTCATCATAATGTACCACACACTCGTGCAGTGGATTATGGGAGTTACGGGAGGGGCCTCCTGGCCTCCAAATCTCCCTGCTGCTGGCAGAAACCAGCAGTCCTCTGGGCAGGTGATCCACCTGTCCCACAACAAGGAGAGGATCGTCCGTGGGGAGGAAAGCTTTTCGAGGCTTCCTCCCCTCTCACCTTAGAGCCCTTCTCATGGATCATGAGAAAGGGCTCATTTAATGGGCTTAGTCCAAAGGGGAGGGATAAAATACAAAATACAATAAAAAGCAATTTAAACACTCTTTAAAATCAGTTTAAGAATCAAATTTAAAAATCAAAATGTAAATTTAAAAGGCATGAGTGAACAAAAAGGTCTGAATGTGGCATCTAAAAGAACAATGTAATGAAGCCAGGAGAACCTCACTTGGGTTCTAGTGAGCAAATTTCACTAATATGCAAGCTGGTTGTTGTTGTTGTGCAAATGAATCTGCTTTTTATTTAATAAAGCTCAAGAGTTTATCTCTGTGAAACTAAGTTTAATACAAATGTAAAGAACAAAAGAGCATTTTTAAAATAAATCTGATATATACCAGGTTTAATTGTATGCAAATGCATGATAGAGAAGCTATCCAGGGGGTCTGAGGATATATAAAAAGAGAGAAGGGGAGGTAAGCATAGCACAGTCATCCCTATCTGAAGACTAAAACATATGGGCATCACAAGAAAATACCTAAGCTGGTCAATGAAGTCAAATGTGCTCACAGGGGCATTTTTTCAGATTTATTGTTGTTTCTTTGCCTTGTAAAAATACTATTGAACTTCAAAATGTCTGGGAGGTCAGTTCTGTTCACAGAAGCAGATCAAAATCTGCCTTCCTAAGAAAAGCTTATCTCAGTGTACTCAAGTTATTTTAGCCTCCATATCTATTGCAGGGGTTGTATCAGTGATACTGAGCATGTCTGGTTCTCAGAAAGGCCAGAGTGAGATAACAAAAGCTTCTCTTTTACATCAGCTCCAAAGAATTCGGACCATAAGCCAGAAAAACCCACGTGAAGATTGTAAAGCTAGCCTGCTTCACTCTTATGCTCAGGAAAGTATTTGCCTTAATTTCTGTGCACATAGATTTGAGGTTTCTGAATTCTTAGTTTCACTTTCTTTGGGGAGGGGAGAGTGTACATTAAACTCTGTTGATCAAGTTCCTATGCTGTAGTCCTACACAGATGCAGAGGACCATCACAATATTTTCTCAAAGTAATACAGCTTTACCCAATAATCAAGCTCTGGAAAAGATAACATCTGGAGATACACAGAAAAGCCATGATGGTACAAATCAATCCAGATAAAACATCAATCTTCGAAAGCTGTTAAACTTACATTGCTACACATGATACATGCAGTTTTCTAGATATCACAGATGAAGGGTTAAAGTCATGCATCTGGACATAAAGTATACAGTTGGCTATGTCACCTGTTGCATCTTAAGACTAGACCCCCCTCATGGATTTTGTTATGGGACTAGCACAGTCCCACAAGACAATGAACAGTAGTTAGAAAATATCAGGCATAGAAAGGAACAATAAAAACCAAACAGCAGATTACAACCATCATTTGCTTCAGGGTCCACAGCTGTGTACAAAAGCTCAGGCTGCAGTGGTATCTAGAGCAGATGTGTGAGAAGGCTGAAGCAATTTCTAGCTGCTCAGGACCCATTGCCACCAGTTCTGTCCAGTTCTCCAATGAGTTCTATATGAGTTGCATTTGACGGCTGTCTGGGTGCTTCAATTGATGTAAAATGTGGCAGCCCACCTCCTGTAAACCATCAAGAACACATTGTACACATGCCTAAACACTGGCTTTCCATTGTTTCCTATACACAATTCAAAATACAGGTGTTGACTTGTAAAGTTCTTAATAACGGGACCTACATAAATCAGAGACCAGGGCTATTCTCACAACATGAGCCACCTGGAGTAACCCAGGCTGCTCGCATTGTCTGAAGTGCTGGGAGCCCTCTACTCCCAGCTGCTCCAGCTGAGGGTAGCCCAGTACTTCTACCCAGATTTTTACTGAGCTAGAAGAAACAGTTAGTTCATTCTACCTCAACAGGTGGTCATCTGGGCAATTGCTGGTAGGTAGGAGGCTTCCCCCTGGCCTGCTGCCATCTTGAGCAGTTTGCTGGGGGGATGGAGGATCATGCCAAGTGCAGCAGCTGCCCTAATGAGAGCAGCCACTGCTGGGGTGAGAAATTCTGGGATGTGGGAGGACTTCCTCCTCCAGATCCTAGGTTTGTCCTCTGCTGTACTGCTGCTCATGTGGGTGCATGGCATGGTGGAGGCAAAGACAGCTGCTGTTTGTCTGCCTGGAAAGGCAGGTGAGCTGCTTCTTCCCCATAGCCCTCCCAAGCAGCATCTGGAGTTCGTGTGCACAACTTCACTATCTTTTCCCTTATCCTTTATCAGAACCATTAAGATCAATTGAGGCTGGATTCACACAATCACAAGAATTTGGGTTTAAAACATAATCTGTATTAGTGATCCCTGTGGAGATGATTGTGAAAAACCCAGAATTTCAGACCAACCCTGGTCAAACCATTCTGGATAATTAGAAAATTCTGGTTATCTGTCCTGTTTAACTAGGATTGCCCTGAAATTCTGAGTTCTCACAATCAGCTCCACAGAACTCACTAATCCTGATCTTTAACTTTTCAACCGGGATCTTTGTGATTGTGTCACCAAGCCTGAGAGCATCTTCAGTGTCTCATCAGTGTGCCAAGTTCAAACAGCAAAAGCAACACACAGAGAAGCATTCTGGAAGCAGTAGGAAGAAGCTATGTATGCCTTCCCAAAAGACTATAAAACTTTTTAAAAAAAATTAACTGAAGCATGTGGCAGCTCAGCCTTGAAATCAGAAATTCCCTTCAGCTTTGTCTTACCACAGAGCTGTGAGAGGGCTCTGCAAAAGCAGCAGGAAACCAAACAATAGTTGTAGTTCCTGGTGACTTCAGTGCCTTCAAAACAATACTAGGCATTGACTTAAGTGCAGCTTCTCCCTTTGACTTGGATTTTACAGAGGTTTTTACAACAGCAGAAGCATCTGGGGCCTACAGCTCAATGTCACAAGCTCAGCAGGACTGGCTTTTTTTTTTTAAGTAGAATGGATGAACTTGGTTGGATCACTCATCTGCCTGAACCTTAAGCATCTAAAGTTCAAAAAGTAAATTTGTAGTTGATTTTATTTTCCTTTGGAAAGGAAACACAAAACAACCCACCTTCTTATTTAATTATTTTCAGAAATCATATAAGGAGATGATCAAGCAGTAGGGAAAGAGAATACAACACATTTGATGTTTCAGTGTAGCTTCCTGAAGTCACCTTGGGTACAAGAGGAGGATAACCTCTTTTGTTTAATCATCTTCGTCTCTTTTGTTGTTGTTGTCAATTCTGTTTTTTCCTCATTTTCCGGTTATTGAGTTTTAGACCAAAGCCAAAAAGAGCTGGTAAAACATCCCAGTCTTTTATTGCACAGATAGGCCTCCTGCTGCCAGGTTTTTAAAAGAGCGCTGGTTCTATGACAATTTGGGGCCTGTTTCTTATGGGCAGTAATTGGCTCTTGTCCCACTTAGCCTGCACAGGAGCAATGAGAGAGAGAAAGGTTATGTGGCTTATTGCTTTGACTCAGCAGCCTGGAAAGAGACACGAAAGCAGTAATAGCAGGAGATGCATGGGAGGGAGGCAAGATCATGGCAGTAACAGCAAAAGAAGGAAAGAAAGAAAGAATGGAATGAAAGGTAGGCAGTAGCTGTTAAGGCTGAAATTGCACTGAGTTCAGTGGAACGTATTTCAGAGTTAACATGTATAGAACTGGGCAACGACTTTGGGGTACAGCGCCCCATCAGTAGGAGAGTTTTACTCTTCAGCAAAGGAAAGTACATGTGTCCAATTAAGAGCTGACAATATGCACTATTTAACATATTAGGATTCTTCAGTAAGAATCATTAGCTAGATGTGGGATTTGTCCAGGGTGCCGAGACATCTGCATTATGGGGGTCTCCAAGATAATTTGACAATCATGACTGATTGATGGCAATATTAATACATATCTAGTTCTTCACTGGACTAAAAATCTAGGAAGGGCCAGGTGCCTGTTTTTAAAAAAATAATTTCTTTGTAATTTTCTGTTTTATAAACTAGAATAATACAACAAAAAGGGAAATTAAAATGGCAGTCAAACCGCTAATAATGTACAATCAAAACTAAGGCACAAGAAGGAAAAGAACTTCTGATGGGGGATGTCAATACTGCCAAAGAAACTGGAGAAATAATGTCATCAGTAACATATGGCATATATTAACACACCAAAGAACTGAGATCAATTTAACCTTTCAGGTGTGTGATAATGATTTTGATGAGTCAATATAGTTCAAAAAGGGCAGCCAGCATTCTAAGAAATGGGCCTAATAGGTTAGATTTCAGAAGCTTTTTAACTGCGTGGATGCTAGTTCTTAAACAATGGCCACATTCGCACATAACATGAAACTGGAGGTTCCTGAACCTGCAGTTCATTATTCAGACCATGAAACACCACAGATGTCCATCCAATTACAGTCCGGCAACCTCTGTTCCGGGGGCAGGGGAGCCCCCCCCTTCTTCCTGGTCTGCCGAGGCTGCATCCCAGCAAGCTCCATAGTGCTTGCATCACCAGACTGTGGGCAAGGCATTGGCACATCTCCAGGGTGGCAGCCATTGGCAAAGATCTTCAAGGGGACATGCCAAGTGTGATCATGCCTTCTTAGAATGGTCCACCCACCCTTGGCAGGGAAGGGGCATTTAAATCCCTTTAAATGCTATGCCACTCAAGCAGGGGTGTAGCAAGGTTGGAGTGGGCCCAGAGACAAGATTTTAAAATGCCCCCGCCCCCTGAAGCTCAGCTCATGAAGTAAATATTAAATGAGGCTGAATAGTGGTAACAAAAAGCATAGTAAAATTGTGGCACATATAACCTCTGTGCCACAATAGAACATCATCCTAAATTATTTTTTAAAAGGTTTTGTAAATTGTGGACGATGCAAGTCATTTAATGGTACTAGAGAAAGACATGCTGTTTGGTAGCTCCAGGTCTTAACACTCACATCAATTTTGGAGGATGAATACAACTGAAGGAAACCCAGGCGGGTGCGTGGCTGGGGGAGTCAGTCATGTGACTTGCCTCTGGGTCCCCCCCCAAGACAGTGGGCCCCCAGACAACTCTCCCTGCCCTATTATAGTTACACCCCTGCATTCAAGCCCTTCTGAGAGCAATTGCATCCAAATAAGAGCCATACAACAAAATTGTCTCATACAAGCACAATTTCTAGTTGAGAAGGGGAATATGGGGTGGTGGGTGGGCATTCTGGAAAGGAAAGGGAACATGATGACTTCCTAGTAGTATATGATGAAGGGCAAAGGTCTGGCCCACTGAGACCAAGGATGCTCTTGCGATGGCTCACTGCGGCAAAGCAGTCCATGGAGACCAAACCACACACATGCCCCTGTGGTGGCTTGCCACCAGGGGACTAGTACTCACGAGAGGGCCAGTATACTGGGAGGATCTTAGGATCAACAACCTTTGGTCTCTCGTCGGACTGCACACTCACAGCAGCACAGGAACATAGGAAGCTACCTTCTATTGAGTAAGACAGTTGGTCCACCTAGGTCGTATTGTCTCCACACACTGGCAGCAAATTGGAACCTTCTGCATGCAAGCATGCAGGTGCCCTTTCCAGAGTAGCCCCATCTCCTAAGGGGAACATCTTATAGTACTCACATGTAGTCTCCCATTCAAATGCAAACCAGGACAGACCCTTCTTAGCAGGGGGAATTCATACTTGCTACCACAAGACCAATTCTCCTCCCATGTGTTGCACATGAATTGAGGGGGGAAAGGGGGTACCACTTGTGTAGGGTCCCCATTCTCTCTGGTTAATTATAGATCTTTTGCACAGCAACCCCCTCCTTTTTCACACACCCAAAGGAGATTTTGATGCTCCATGTGTCCAGGCATAGCTGGTTGGGTAGACTGGGGAAACAGTGAGAGCAAGGACAGATCTTACTCTCATTCAAATTTCCTGGATTCCGCCCAGTGTTGCGCTGTATGCAGATCTGTGCTGCAGGGAATCATGGGGAAGGGGAGCTCCAGTTTCCAGCAACCCCAGGAGAGTGGGGCTACCATTGTGGGCAAAAATGAAGATGGACATGTTCAAATGGGTGGAATCGGCTGGCAGAGGGATCACTTTGACAGCTTTATCATGGCAGTTGCTAAGACAAGGAGAGATGTTGCCAGGGTACCTGTCCCCGCAGCTTGCTTGTATAAAGCTACCTGGCTGGGCAGCATCTGCTGTCAGGCCCTCAAGCATGTCTCCATAGTCCTACACTCTCATGAGAGTGTGGTCTGTGGGAGAAGGGATATCACACATTATTAGCTATTCAGCTGGACACCCCCGTCCCAGCAGATGGTTCTTCTTATAAATTGTGAAGGGGTATCCCCATAGCCTTACATGCTCATGAGTGAGTGGTCCGCTGAGGAACAGCATCCATCACCATCACTGATGAGGAATCTCTCCTTTCACTGGGGGCAATGCTGACCCTGCTTCCTGGTCCTTCTCATGCGTAAGCCAAGGAACCTCACATGTTCACCCAAGGTGAAGGGACTGCGACCCCCTTCCCCAGCATCATTGTACAAAAAATAGAGCAAAGCCTTCCAATAATTCCTGGTTGTGGCTGCCCTTTTAGCCCAACCCCGGGTATCACTGCCCTACCATATGTTACCAGCCCAGCAATCTAATGGGGTTGCCCTATTTATGTTGCCTCCACAACTGCACATGCTTGTGAACATACGTCTTTGAAACACCCATGGACTGTGAGCTCATGAGTTGAGCCAGCCACTTAACTACGAGGGAAACCAAGGGGGGCCCACTCTAGTGGCCCCCCGGACTAACCTTGTTGGAAAAAATAAGAAAAATAAAACTTCTTTCTCCCCTAATCCCACTTCAGCATTGCATGCACCCAGAGGACATCCCCACACACATGTTCCATAGCCTGGCTGTGTGCACGGCCATGGGGTGGATCAATGGGATAGCACATTCTCTCGAGTTTTAAAGTTTCTGAGTCCAGTCCATCTGTGAACCATATGCTGATGTGCAGGCATGGGGAATCATGGGAGAGGCTACTTTCCTCTTCTCTCCTGACCCCGGGGCAGCGGGGTGGACTGCTGGGGCTGATGGCGATGGTGCACCTGTGCACAGGTGTGGATGGCTGGGCAGGGGGCTGGCACCTCAGCCACTGTCTCCAGGAGCAGGAACGAAGTCTCTGGAACACCCTTGCCCATTGGATCCCAACACTTAGAGCACCCATGGACCAACAATTCTCATGAGTGGATGTAGTTCGCATAGCCATTTTGTGGCCACACTCATCATCATGTTTTGATGAGAAGCAACCAAGGCCTTGCTCAAAGAGGTTTTGGAACCCCCTTACAGGGAAGTGGCTGGATCCCACTATCCCACCCTTTCTTTGTTAAAAATAAAACAGAACCCCCCCAAACCTCCCCACACTCCTTTCCTGTGCAGACCTGCAAGCACCCAGAGGGCATCTAGATGCCCCCTTTCCCTTTTCTCTGGCATGTGCATGATTTTGGAGGGATGGACACAGGCACAAAGCTTTCTGCCCATTCAGGACTCCCAGTTCCTGTTCTGCCTTACCGCTGTGTGCAGATCTGCAGGCATGGGGATGGATGGGAGAGGGGAGCCCCACTGCTCTCCGGACAACACTGTAGACTTGTGTTGCCACGCTGGGGCACTGGAAACGGTACACCTGTGCACATGGATGTGTGGGCAAGAAGGGGGCACGATATTGTGGCAGCTTGCCCATGGTCCCCAAGACTAGAAATGTGTTCCCCGGGATAGCAGACCCCACAGCCATGAGTCAGAAACCATCCTCGCTCTATCCTGACACCCATGGCCTGATGCTCTTGTGAGGGAGATGTTAGGTGGAGAAGAGGATGTTTTGCTGTCTGGCATCATTTATTTATTTATTTAGTACATTTATATACTGTCACGTTCAATAAAGTCCCTGGGCAGTTCACAATATGGCACATTTGTTCGGGCTTTTCACTTCTTTCCTCTCCGCTCTGATGGTCCCTCTCTTGAGCTATTTGGGGTTGTCTTCATGGCCTGTCACTCTCATGCCTTGCCATTGTAGCCCGGGTCAGCCAGAAGTTTCCTTGAAAAAGGATCTCAAGTGACCCAAGATTGTCCTCAGTGACCTGTCCTGCTCAGGAGCTAGCATTGGTGGGCATCTACCACTAAAAGGCGAAAGGACTGGGGGCCCTCTTCCCCATCATTTATGTGTGGAAAAACAGAACTTGGCTGCTCTGGAATCACTTCTGGGTGTCTGCCCTTCAGACCCCACCAATAGCACCCCCACACAAATCATTTGTATGGACGGGGCAGGCCGTGGGTTGAGGAGTGGATCTTCCCAGCGATTCAAAATTCCTGGGCCAGGGCCATCATTGTGGTGTATACAGATGAGCCACTGCGGGGAACCCTGGTTGAGGGGAGATGGCAATTCCAGTGATCCCTGCCAAGCCGTATGGGCGTGGTGAGCAGAGAAATCCATGCATATGGCTGTGGGGTGACCTGACTGCAAGGCGAGTGCTTGTAATCCTGCAGTCTACCATCCACCAAAACCAGGAAAGGTGTTGTTGGGGTACCCTTCCCCAGGGCCTTCAGGGACACAGTATTCTGGCTGGGTGCCTGCAGCCCTCCGGCCCACATGTGTACCTCCCTGGCCTGACAATTTCATGAGAGAGCAGTCCTGGACTGTAATGGCAGGGCAATATCTGGAATATCTGGCAAACTGGAGTTTACCTTTGAGGCTTAACTGCGGTTTGTGCATAACGCAACCCAGGAGAATTCTGATCACTTCTCTGGATTGTTCTTCTCAATGGTAGACTTAGGGAGCAAAAATTGCACTCCCCAGGAAGGGTCTGGGCCCCCCTTCCCCACCCTTTCTTTGTGAACGATAGAACTTGGCTGCTCAAGATTCCCTGCTTGGGTCTGCCTGTTGGCTTCCCCCTTTTGTTCCCCTGCCTGTGCTTCCACTTGGGGAGTTTGTGCTTGTGGACACCCATGACTGCTCAGCTCAAGAGACTGAGTAGCTTCACAGGATGGCTGGTCTGGGATGGGGCATGTTAGCATCCCTGTAGCTTAGCAACTCCATAGCTATGCAGCTGACAGGAGGGGTGGGGCCGGTTTTCCGAGTGGTTGCCAGTGAACAGTGCTGAAAGCATGGAGCAGCCATGTCCTCAGGTGGGTCTGTGCTGCCACCTCTATGATTGGAGTTTGGAAATGGGTGCTTAATTTGCAGTTAGGGATGAGTCTGCTTCGGAAGTTACACTTTGGCCGCAAAACTGTGGTAATCAGTAGCAAACTTTGGGGAAAACCTCAGGTCCCAATCGGAATTTGTTGGGGCAAACTGGAGTTTACTTTTGAGGCTTAACTCAAGTTCTGCACATTCAGGGCGTTTTCCAGATTAATCCATGCAACAGAGTCAGTATGGATCTCCAATGTGTGCTTCTGTACTTCCTGTGTTGTGACACGGCAGTCCCTACGCTTACAACAAGGTACCATTCACCTTCCCGATGCCTTCTTTCAGTTTTTACCAGTGTTACAATATTGCATGTGCGTCACAGAAAAGGAGTTGTATTTTCCTGGTAGGAGTTTGAGATTCTGGGGATTGTTTTCAATATGATCCTGCCAAGTCGAAGCATTTACCCCGGTTTAGTATGTAATCTGAAAAGTGCCCAGGCGTACTACATTTATCAACTCTGCTAGCTTTAAGTACAATTAAACTGTACATGTGAACTGGGCTACTGAATAAATATGTACACATTTCTCCAGGCATTGCTAAAAAATCATTGAAAAACAGTGGTGACAGATTTTGATGCTGCTAAAAATGTTCCTGAAATATAGTGAACAGTTTTGGCTCAGCTTTGTTTGTTGTTTTCTCGTTATGCAAACCTTTATAGACAAATGGGTAATTTATTTTGCTCTCTTTTGCACCTAAGGTAGCAGGGAGCTCTGGAATGAGTCAAATAATCTAACGTGGAGGGATTTGTAAAAGTAAGATGCAAAGAAGCTCCTACTTGTGTAACATCTTGAAACCTGTGAAAATTCGCAACTGTCCTAGTATATTATTTTTTTAATATGCAGCCCAGTGGAAGCTAATTTGCATATTATAATTACCTTACCAACTGCCTTTTAGAAGATAAAACAGAGCCATTAAACAAACTTTAATGTTATCAGAGTTTCTTTACTAAATACATTTGCTTTATGGTATTGCTTAACCATTCTTTTTGAGAACATAGCAAAAATCATGCTTCATTAAACACAACGTGGTGGACACTTTTCAGAGTTTTAAATTTTGCCTTGAATAATAAATATTGTGCGGTAAAAGCCAACTTAATGATTTGTTGCTTTTAACAAGAGCATGGGTGTTCATGATATCTTCTGATTTCTTATGGATTTTGGCTAAATACATGCAAAGAAGAATTATAATGCAGAAATACATTGCAAATACATAGCCTCCATCATGGTAAGCAGGTAAGATATTAATGGAATTCATTGAACTGAACTGGGGTAACAGAGAATTAAGGAGATAATCCAAATATTGACATTGTCTGTGTAGTTCCTAAAGCCCAGTCACCACCTGAGTTCTCATTCTGTCATAACACCCAGTCAGCTTGCTACACGCATCCCCCAATTTTGTGGAATGTTTTCTCATCAGCACTAAAGGCTCCTGGGAGCTTCTGCTACTAATCTGGTAGATCCAAGTGACAACTCATGCTAGATGTTAAAGTGGGGCAGAAATTGCTTGCTACAGGGATAAGACAACATAGTCCAGCTCTGACATCTATAGTTTCTGACACACACAAAACAAGTACAATACAGCTGACAAAACATTGCTACTTGAAGCAAGACACTTGTTCATACCCTCAGGAATAGACCCACAGAGAATCTGAAGTAGAATCTTTGGATTTCCCAGCCAAGAGCTAAGCTGCACCAACAGAATACTTCTGACCTTCCAGTATTTGAATGCTTGGAATTGACAATAGGGATAGATATTGCCATCAAACTCAGGTTATGAAACTCCCATGATGCAGAGACATTTATTTGGCCAATGCTGCTTGACAGGATGCTGAGAAAGATAGACCAGTGGTCTGACTTAGCATGGCAGTTCTATAACAAGGCTGTTTTGTTGATATAGCATTTCTAATTACCTGCTTACAGGGACATAACCTTCAGTGAGTCTCACTCTTATAAACTCTGTTGGGCTGCCCATTGTTCTTTGATCTGAGCAACCAGAACACCTTTGCTCATGACTTGTTTATTCCACACAATGTTCGTGATGTTCATACATGTTCACCATGTATTGGTGAAGGTAACAGGATGCACATATATGAATGAGCACTGTGTGCACTCCACTCCATTCATCAGGAAATTAAAACCAGGGCACATAGAAGAGAACTATTAGTCACTGGAGACACTGCTTAATGGTGTGGGTGAATACTGTTCCCAACATCACTATCTCCCAAGGCAGATGATTGCTCAGGTGTAGACATCAGAAGGATTACCAGTGGGATAGTAGAGAACTAGACTAGGGCATGTGGATTAGAATCTTATTTATTTATTATTTCTCTATTGAAACCACTTTGGAAACTTCTGTTGAAGAGCAGTATATACATTGTCATTGTTGTTGCTGTTGAATAACATACAAAGTCCACCATAAAACGAGAAAACAAACATTAAGCACTTGGAAGCACTGCAAATTATTACAAAAATCATGACACTAAACTCTATAATGGTTCACAGTTATCTATAACATTTTCCTTACCCTTAGTATTCAAAAACAGTGCTTGAGCAAGAAACCTTGCTGACATAAATGTTACATACTTTCCGATATTCTTTAACAAAAACAACTTCTCTTGAGAATATCCTCATAATATATTCTTGAGGATATTCTCATAATATATTCTTGAGGAGAATATCCCATCTCTGAAGCTACTACTGGATGGATATATTTTACATGGATATCTTGGGACATTCCACATTTATATATAAAGTGGACAGTATCTCCAATGCACTGGTGATTGCAAAAGCACATGGACCCTTAATTTGACCTTCCAGTTCCACAAGAGGAAGAATATTCAGTCCGGCATTGGAAAAAGTTGTTCTTAACTTGATTTTTAGTGATCAGGAGACGAAAAGAGAGATTAAAGTGTCTCTGGAAAGTCAGTTTTTGAAAAAGAGTTGTAGTCAGTTGGAAAGAGCCAGATAAGTTAGTGATAAACAGTCTAGTAGAGATGTCCATATTGATTTGTGGCTGAACCGATTTAATTCGAATATGGGATATTTGAGTGACTATGTTGAATAAAATCACACTTGAGGATGCTTATCAGATTTGAGGTCAAATCAAATCTCCCTCAATTAGAGCTTGAATCAATTCAGTGATTTGAGCCTCCATTTTGTTCGCAGCAATTTCCATTTTGTGTCCCCTCCCCCCAAGTTTCTGCCATCACCGTCCGGGGTGAATATTTTAGGAACTTTAATGTGTGGATTATCATTTGTGAAGTGACTTCTGCATGGGGAATCCCTACAAAGAAGTCATTTCACAACCAGCAATCCACATTGTCCACAACAATAAAAAGCCCTAAACATTCCTTAAAAACCACACCCTTTTCCTGATTATGCTTTGCCCAATTCCAAGAACAATTTGTTATGAGGTGGCTAACAAATAAAGTTCATACACACACACACACACACACACACACACACACACACACACATTTCTATAAAATATATAATAAATTTATATTTATTTATATAAATCTCTCTCTCTATATATATATATTTCTCCTGGGTGTGCCAGCGAAAATGCATCCTGGCAGCCCAGCTGATTGGCTGGGCTGCAGAGACGCCTGATTGGCTGGCCTACCCAGGAGGAGGAGAATTGGCCGGCTACGAGCCAGAGCCGCTGGCGGGTCCGGCCTGGTGACGGGTGGTGGCTGCAGGCCCGGCTGCGGCGAAGCGGTGGTGGGCCCAGCCGAAGGCTGAGGTGGTGAGGCAGCAGGCGGCCGGGTGGCCGGCGGCCAAGCAGTGGGCGGCTGGCAGGCCCCAATACCGGCGCAGAAGGTGGGGGTGGGTGGAGAGGTGGCTGGCCTGTGGCCGGCCGCAAAGACTGGCAAGTGGCGGCAGTGGGCATGACAGGCCGCGGAGGTGGCACTTGGCATGGTGGGCCCGTCGGTGGGACAGGCCATGGAGGCAGCTCTCGGCCAGGCGGTGCCGGGACCAGCCGCTGAGGCCAGGAGGAGCCTGTGGGAGACTGGGGTGGGAGGGAACCGGGCGGCAGGACTTTCCTGTTTGCTGCCCGGGAGGAGGAGTGGTGGTGGCAGCCCGGTAAGTAGTACTTTAAAAAATGCAGGGGGAGGAGGGAGGGGGAAGGCAAGAGGGAGGGGGCAGGGGGAGGGCAAGAGGGAGTGGGGCAGGGGGGAGGGGAGGGCAAGAGGGAGTGTGGCAGGGGGAGGGGAGGGCAAGAGGGAGTGGGGCAAGGGGGAGGGTGGAGGGCAAGAGGGAGGGGGCAGGGGAGGGCAGGAGAGAGGCGCAGGGGGGAGTGGGCAGGAGAGAGGAGCAGGGGGAGGGAGGGCAGGAGAGACTGGGGCAGGAGGGTGAGAGGGAGGGGAGGGTGAGAGAGAGGGGTGGGAGGGGAGGGAGGGCAAGAGAGAGTGGGGCAGAAGGGAGGGGAGGGAGGGCAAGAGAGAGTGGGGCAGAAGGGAGGGGAGGGAAGGCAAGAGAGAGTGGGGTGGAAGGGAGGGGGATGGCGGGCAAGAGAGAGTGGGGTGGGAGGGAGGGCAAGAGAAGCAAGAGTGTGGGGCAGAAGGGAGGGAGGGAGAGTGGGGCAGGAGGGAGAAGGGAACAGCCAGCCCCAAAGAGCGCACAGATGCTCTGTGCAGGTTGGCTAGTAAATATAACTTCTCTAAGGAGTACCCGTGGCTAATCCCATGCGTGGCAGCTCTCGCGAGAGTGTGTAAACAGAAGCACCATGGTGATTGGGCAGTGGAGATTCCAAATGCAGATAGGGAGGAGGAGCCTGTGGCACCATGGTGATTGGGCAGTGTGGATTCCATATGCAGATAGGGAGGAGGAGCTTGTGATGGTTAAGGTCAGTTGGAATGCAACTGTTACTGGTCAGAAGATGACCTTGATTGTAGGGGAGATAAATCTCTATATATAAAAATATAGTGGGGAGAGGTCTGCAAAGAGAGAGGTTGTGAGGGAGGAAAGAGCCCATTCAGGAGAAGAAGGCTGCCATTGTGTGAATTAGATGAGGAAACAAGATGAACAAGATCTGCTAACTTAGGAAGGGAGATAGAGAGAGAAAGGAAGAAAAAAAGAAGGGGGAAGAAAGATGGAGGGCAACAGCAAGTGAAGGAGAGAGAAAGAGAGAAAAAGAAAGGAGGAGAAGAGAGAAAGAAGGGCAAGGGATGTGCCCGAGCCTGTCAGTGGCCTGAGGGGAATGAGCAGCCATTGTGATGTCAGCAGTGAGGAAGGGCCTGGTCAACCACTATTGTTGCTCCTCCTGTGGGGAGGAGAAGGAGCGGGGCTTGGGTAAGGGTGGGGAGTTCTCTGGGGATAGGGGTCTGCAGCTTGGCCAATAGGCACCACAATGCTGCAGCTGTTACCAAGAGGGGTGAGGGGGATGGAGTAAATGGATGGAGGAGTGACCAAGAGGGGTGAGGAGGATAGAGGCAACCAGATGGAGGAGGAGGAGGAGGAGGAGTGTGGCTCAGGTGAGGGTGGAGAGATCTCTGAGGTGAGGGGAGTGATCAAGTACTAGTGTGCAGATGCTCTGCCCGGTTAAGCTAGTTATTACTATTCCTTTGAGGGTTGGGTGGTAGTTGGCACCCATGGAGCCCTGCCACACAACCCACTTTGGTGCCTCCAGCCCTTAAAATTCATGCTGAATAGATTTGGATTTGAATCAAATCAAATTCAAATCAATTATACCTAGATTCGAGGGCAGCAGATTTGACTTTCAAATCAAATGATTTGTTTCAAACCTGAATTAAATCACAAAAATCGATTCGTGCATATCCCAACAATCTAGGTATAGAAAAGTTCAGGAGAACTGATCATGGTTCCTTACACTGCACTCTGACCATCAACTTAGGGATGTGCATTTCAAGGCAAACCCATTTGGCATGAACTGCCAAACTGGTTTGCCTTGAAATGGGACTGGTTTGGCAATTTGATCACGGACCGAACCAGGGGCAGTTGAGTCCATTATCAAACCAAACCACATCTGTTTCAGATGAACTGGTTCAGTAGGGGCAGCCAGGCAGAGGCCAGAACCAAGCAGCTTCTTAAAGGAGGGTGGAGCATGCTTGTTGGGACTGTACCAGGGAGGGTGAACGGTGAGTGGTGGTGCTGGCAGTCAGCACCCATATCGGCTGGGCAAGCAGCATTTTACCTCTCTCGACACCCCCGCCTGGCCACCCCTTACCTTTGGAAAGGCCCCGCCCCTACCCCCTGTAGTTATAAAGGGGAATCCAGTGAGGATTACTTTACACTGGTGCCCAAACCACCTGAACCAGTTCGATCAAATGGACTGGACTGGCCAGCTCGTTCAACCAAACCAGTTCAGAGCAACATGGTCTGGTTTGACTTGATTCAAATTCGAAATGAACCACTCTTTTTGTTCGTACAGACCTCTGCCTCCACCTGGATTGTTGAAGGACTTGATCCAAGTATGAGGTCAGATAACTGGGTTGGCCACCTGGAAATTTAGACAGGGAACTAGAAAGTACTCTACTTGTCAAACCTGTAACCCTTTGCTTATTTGCAAAACAGATCTACAACAAAGCTTTGTGATTTCAAGTTATCTTCAGGTATCTTGAATCTATTGAGAAGGAAGAGTGGATAGGGGCTGCTGCAGAGTTAAAGGAAATATTTTTCCTCTTTCACCTGTGCCATGCATACCAACAGTGATGCCTACCATAGCAACAGAAGTGGCACATGGGAAGCCAGCTGTTCCTCCCTGGGGTTGCCACCCATGTCCTCACTTGGCTCCTGTGTCTTTCCAAACACACAGCAGACTGCTATTTAACAGGTGTAGCGGTACCAAGCATGAAGAAGAGCTGAGGGGTAGTTCCCTGTATTCCAGTTTAGTCATCGCAGGGGTAATTTCAGTCACTTGTGGATTTTCCCCTTTGGAAAACCCCATTAACTACCCCCAAGCTAAACTGGTATACATGGAGCAGCCCACACACCAGCTGAGATGTGATGTGCAGGCTGCTCTAGGAGGCTTAAAGTTTAAAAATCCACTCTTGCACTGCTTCTCAGCCATGTTCAGGGTTGGACAGTTAAACTTAAACCTCCCAGAACAGCCCTTGTTTCTGCTGAGAAGTGTGTGGGTTGCTCCAGGGTGAGGGTGGTTAAATATCCAACAGAATAAATATCTAACATTGTGCGTCAGCTGAGAAGAGTGGCTATTTCAACTTTAAACTGCATGCTTCTCAGCTGTTGTATGGGGTTGGATATTTAAACCCATCAGAGCAGTCTTCATGCTTCTCAGCTGGCTCGCGGGCTGCTCTGGGAGGTTTAAAGTTTAAAAATCTAACCCTGCACCAGCTGAGAAGGAACCTAGCCTCCACTTTTTTTGTTTAGGTCTAGAATGGTCCTTGAATATTGCAGTTTTAACATTTATGGAACTTCCGTGAATGTTACCTGCACAATATTCAAGAGCCTCCTGTATATTATTTTCATAGTGAAGATGTTGTACATAAGAACATAAGGAAAGCCCTCCTGGATCAAGCTCAAGGCCCATCTTGTCCAGCATCCTGTTTCACACAGTAGCCCTGTGTGATTTTTTTCTCGCTATCAACTTTCTACACACCATCCATGATTTTATAGACTTCTATCATGTCTCCCCTCAGTTGTCTTTTTTTCTAAACTGAAAAGCCCTAACCTACATTGTAATGACTCAATGGACCGGGTCTCACGATCAGTGAGACCTGGTTCCTAGTGGTGAGTGGGAAGAGCGGGCTAAGCCCACACGATTGCCGGCTCCGAGATGGAGCCGGCGGGGGCTGGGGAGCTTGGGGGCCGCGCGGCCCCCGGAAGCCCCAGTATGCTTTGCACGAGCGCGCAGGGCATACTGGGTAGACCCCCAAGCTGGGAGGCTGCTTTTAAGCCTCCTGGCCGGGGGTCTACTCATGAGTAGCCGCGGTGCAGAGCCGCGCTGCGGCTACTCACGAGCAGATAGTCCAGGTTTGTGGAGCGCTCGCTCTGCAAACCCGGGCTAAGGGGCAGGCTACAGGAGCGGGTTAGCCTTCCAGAACCACCGGGCTTGGCTGCGAGCCTGGTGGTTCTGACGATCACAAAAATCGGGCTAGGATTTTCCTAGCCCGATTTTTGTGATCGTAAGCATAGCCCCTATATCAAGAAGCTCTTATTTGCAATTCTATAGGCCACTGAAGGTCTGAAATCTAGTTTTCTAGAACAGCTAGTAAAACTAACTCCTACAGCTGAAGTTCCATATCATGGTTGCCTGATCTTGTATAAACATAATTTGTATAAAAGCTTGAAGTTCATAAGTGTGTGTGTGTGGTATGTATTCTTCAGCTACAGAGAAGTGCTATGCAAAAACTAACATGGAGCTCTGCTATAGAATAAATAGACTTGTCAGAAGGTACATTCATTTTCATAGATTTATTTTTCCAATAAGCTCTCTAAATCCAAAGGGTACTTGAAGGCATTAGAACTCGACTCATTTGCATTCCATGTTTGTTCTCAAGGTTTGCTGTTTTCCAGCTTTTGCCAGATTTTTCACACTGAGCTTCCCCTGCTCTCTTTACTCGTTTGCATCTCTTCTTACCAGAATGCAGGTATTCCCCCCTCTGATGTCTGATCTCAGTGATATAAGACAAGGAAATGTTTTGACATTGGTTGCTAAGGGCGATGTTTACAGATATGCAAACACATCTGTTCTGCTAAATGGTGTTATGGGGCCTTGTTGCTATATGTTCACACCGGAACAGGCTGGCAAATTCCTGTTTAGTTTCCAGAGCTGATGGGGAAAACAACAATGATATTAAGAAAAATTACCCTGTCAGTTCTCACTGTAAATATACATATGATGTCTCCAGAGTAAAGGTCAGTGCTCATTTTCTTTTTATTTCACACTTGTACCAGTATGGGTGTATTTGCTTGTTTGCTGTTGAGCCTCTAAAGATATATTTGATTCCTTACAGCTGTGATTTTATTTTACACTCTATTCAAAGCATAGTTGAGCCAATTCAATTAAACAAAGATTCAAAGCAGTCAGTATAGGGAGGTCTGAATATTATTATCTATTATATTAATTCTTGTAGATGTGCCTCTGTGGGGATGTGTCCCAGCAACCCAGCAGATTGGCTGGGAGGTGGAGACGCCGGATTGGCTGGCCACTTCGGAAGATGCTCGCTAGAGGGAGGGCCATGCAGGAAGGAGGAGGCTGAACGCTTGGCAGCCCGAGTCGGACACTGGGGACTGGAGGAAGGAGGAGGCAGCAACGGCCAGCAGGGAAAACACAAGCAGGCTAAAAAGCGTGGGGGGGGGCACGAATGAGAGAGAGAAAAAGAGAGAAAGAAAGAGGGGGAAACGGAGGAGGGAGCAAGCTGGGACAGAAGGCTTGGGGGTAGGGGACTGGGGTAGAAGGCTTGGAGGGGAGGAGGTAGGGCAGAAGGTGGGGGGAGTGTACAGAGTGAGTGAGAGAGGTGCTGTGGGGGGGACAGAGCGAGCAAGAGAGTCGCGTAGGGGGAGAGACAGAGCAAGCGAGAGAGGCGCACAGGGGAGAGACAGAGTGAGCGAGAGAGGTGCAGAGGGGGGAGAGACAGCGAGCAAGAGAGTCGCGGAGGGGGGAGAGACAGAGCGAGCAAGAGAGGCACGGAGGGGGGAGAGACAGAACAAGCGAGAGAGGTGCACAGGGGGAGAGACAGAGCGAGCGAGAGAGGCGTGCGGGGGGAGAGACAGAACGAGTGAGAGAGGTGCGCGGGGGAAAGACAGCGTGAGAGAGAGGCGCGCGGGGGGAGAGACAAAGCGAGCGAGAGAGGTGCGCGGGGGAGAGACAGAGCGAGCAAGAGAGGCGCGGAGGGGGGAGAGACAGCGAGCGAGAGAGTTGCGGAGGGGGGAGAGACAGAGAGAGCGAGAGAGGTGCTGTGGGGGGGGGAACAGAGTGAGCGAGAGAGCTGTTGTGTGTGGGGGGGGGGGACGACAGAGCGAGTGAGAGAGCTGTGGGAGGACCAGCCAAACGAATTCTCCCAACTAAACCCAAAAAGGAAGTGAACTACCGCACAGATGCTCTGTGCGGGTTCAGCTAGTTGTTGTTGTTGTTGTTATTTACACAGTCAGACAGGTGTTGTTGACTGGTTTGTTTTATCCAGACATCGAGTCCTTCCCAAGGACCTGGGATGGCTGAATTTTATTATCAATGTTGTTGCTGTTATTATTATAGATATCGTCACAGAATATAAGCTGTTCCCAGTAATGTTGCTTTTTGTAATTGGCTGATGGTGATTTCTGTGGCCCCTATGGTGTTGAGGTGCTCTTCAAGGTCTTTTGGAACTGAACCCAAGGCGCCAATTACCACTGGGATTATTTTGGTCTTTTTCTGCCACAGCCTTTCAATTTCAATTTGTAGATCTTTGTATTTTGTTATTTTTTCTATTTCTTTTTCTTTTATTCTCCAACAGAGGGGATAGTGAGTCCCCTTGGAAAATACCTCTTCTAATGCTAACCTGTCCAAGTGTCTCACCATTGATTGTTAACTGTGTACTTCATATGCTCATTGCTCTTTTTAAAATAAATATCTGAATGTTTTTGCTGACACCAGTTGTTTCTAAACATTTTAGTATCCATGTATGAGGCAATGAGTCGAAGGCCTTCTTATAGTCAATCCATGCAACACTTAGATTTGTTTTTCTTCTCTTGCAGTTTTCTAAAATCATTTTGTCAATCAGCAGCTGGTCTTTTGTGCCTCTGGTCGGGCAATTTCCTTTCTCTTCAACTGGAAGCTGCTTATTAGTTAATAAGTGTTGCATTACTTCATCTGCTATTATTCCAGTAAATAATTTGAACATGGTTGGCAGGCAGGTTATCGGTCTATAATTACTTGGAACTGCACCTTTTGCTGGGTCTTTCATGATGAGATGAGTTTTCCCAGTTTTTAGCCATTGTTCAATATCACCTCCTTGCAAAATGTGATTGAACTGTTTTGATAGTTGTTTATGAAGGCTTGTTAGGTGTTTAAGCCAAAAACCATGCAGTTCATCATTGCCTGTTGCAGTCCAATATTTAATTTTCTTTGCTCTTTCACTTATTAATTCTGGTGTTATTATTAGATCTTGCATTTGTTGGTTACATTTTTTAATCTCTTTTACCCAGCCTGCTTTTTTATTATAATCTGTTGGTTTGTCCCATAATTCTTCCCAGAATTGCACTGTTACTTTTTTATTTGGTGTTTCTATGTTTCTTGCAGTTTCTCCTTCTATGCTTTGGTAGAAACATTTCTGATTCAACTGGAATTGGAGATTCTGCCTGTGTGGTGTAATTCTGGCTTCATATCTGCTAATCTTCTTTGACACTGCTGTTATTTGCATTGTTGTTGTTGTTGTTGTTGTTGTTATTGTTATTATTATTATATTTAGATCTAAAGAACAAAAAAGTAGTAACTGGGAATATAGGCATTTTCTGTCTAGTTGAAAATCTTCTGACCTATACCTATTACAATAGACTATCCAAAAAACAATCCATGGCTGACAAACTGTGCAACTGTGTGTTAGTCTAGTAATGTTGTGCTACACAAGAGTAAGGCCAATGGAAATAATGGTGTGATGCAATTTTCATAGTTACTCAGCTGATGTTTTGTTGTTCAGTAACTTTCCACATATTACTGAAAGTCTAAGCAGGCAAACAGACTGTTAAAGTTCTGTTCTTTACCCACAATTCAAGACATACAGAGAAGAAACCAATATCATGAACCTTTTCTATTTCTCTCTCAAATCCAGTTTAAATCACTTCCTATGGGATGTAACCTGCTCATTACCTATTGAAGTATATAGGGTCTGGAGGGGCAGTATATGAGTCAGTGGGGAGGACTCAGTAAAATACCTAGAGTACAACATCATAGGGATGGGGCAGATTGAAGTGGCAAAGAAGTGCTAAATATATGTTGCAGCTTAAACCATTGGATAATTCTGAATTATACCAAATCATAAATCAGTGTTCATTGACTCAATCATAGCACAAAAAAATGTGAAGGAAGTGGATTTAGCAGAAAGAAGATTAAGGAGGATCTTGAAATTGAGAAGAAAATGTAGCTTCTAAAATGGTCTATATTAGGGATGTGCGAAACATTTAGGATACAAAATTTTTGTACCCAAAACAGTCGATTTTGGGTATTTTGTACACAAAACAAAACACCCATTTTCCAGATCCAAAAGTTTTGTATACAAAACAAAATGACCCTGTTTTGGCTACAAAATGTTTTGTTGTTTCGAACCTCCATTTTGTGGTGATCTCTGAGTCAGTCTCCATTTTGTGTTTGACATCTCTTTGAATTTCCCACCCTTCCAGCCTTCTGATCAGTGACCTAAAGCATGGGCTGACCTGCTGACAATTCCCTCCTTGTTCCTCATTGGCTCTTTTGCTTCTTGCCACTCTTTACTGACCCCACATTGGCCAGGGGAAGGGTCGAAGAAGGGGCAAGGGTGGAGGGAGTTCAAGGAGGGGTTTTCAATTCATTCAGCAAGTTAGTAGTCACCATTCTGCCTCATGGGGGGGAGGGAGAGAGAACAAGTTTGCATCATTGCATTCCTCAAGTTGCTATGATGCCATGCCATTGCCTATGCCTGCCTTGTTGCCAGCCTGAGCCCAGCCTGCTATGGCTACTGCATGTCAGCCTGGGAATGGATTCAGGGGCAGAAGAGTGGGTTGGGTGGTAGTACCCCAATGGGTGCCTGACAGTCTGCTACCACCCAGATTCCGAAGGAATTTGGCAAAGGGCTGATTATTTGTGATTTGTTACAATTTACGTGTCTTTAAGATTTTTCCTCATAGGGAATAACTGAGGGTTCAGCAGCCCCATAATTCCACTGGGGGGGCACCGAGGTGGCCCAGAGCGAGTAGTGGAGTGGTGCACATGGGGTGCCAACCACCCTAACAACCCATGGGGTGCTGGGTTCTGTTGTTTCTGTGGTGTTCTGAGTGTAGATTCTCTGGTAGCATATGAGAGTGGATTCTTGTTTTTCACTCACTGAAAATCTCATATGCTACCAGAGAATCTAAACTGAACACCTTAGAAACAACAAAATGCAGTACCACACAGGCTTGTGGGTATGAGGGTGGTTGGAACCCTATGTGCACTACACAACCACTCGCTCTGGGCAACACCAGTGCCCCCAAGTGGAATTATGGGGCTGCTGAAACCTCCACTATTCCCTATGGGAGAAATCTTAAAGACACATAAACTTCAACAAATCACAGAAAAACAGCCCTTTGCCCAATTCCTTTGAAATAATTCTGGTAGCTTCCTTGCCCCCATTGGGGATTACCACCAACCACACTGCACTCTGGGCCACCCCTTTCCCCTCAATGTGAAGTGATACATTTGCTGGAATCCCCATTATTCCCTATGGGAAAATTCTTACAGATGCATAAACTTAAAAAATTCACAAAAAATCAGCCTGTTGCCCACTTCCTTTGAAATTTGGGTGGTAGCTTCCACCCATTGGACACTACTACCACCACCCACTCTTTTTGCCCTGGCCACCCCCCCCTTTTTTAAAATCCAAATCGATTCGGATTCAGATTCTGAAAATTTGGCTACAAAATGAAACAAGTGTGATTCGGATTCAGAAAATTCGAGTACAAAACAAAACGGGAGTGTTTCGATTTAGATACAAATCAAAATGAGAAAATTCCAAAATGCACACCCCTAATCTACATAATTTCTTCAGAAGAATCATCAGTAGCAAAAATATAGTTTAACTTGTGTCACAATTTTCCATTAATAGTGAAGTTGCATATAATTCAAGTCAATGGTCAAACTCCCCATTATCTTTAGAAGCAAACCTTTGGACAATAATTTTTAGCAGGGTTGCTTCTCTGTTAAGTTGATTGCAATTTACTCCATCACCACACACTTTCTTAGGAGTATGCCTGTGATTAATGTGACAGTACTGGCCTGGTTTTAAGTCTCATTCTGCTTACATTTGTACTACTCTAAGGCCCAAATTCCATTGTAAGAGTTAGTCCAAACAAATTAAGCAGCAAGTTTTAACTAGTCTGCCTTCTACTTGTACACTCCCACTTGTCACATATAGCAGGGCCCTTTCACACCCTCTTTCCTGACCAGAAATTGCCAGAAAAAGCTTTGTGTGTTGTTCATGCCTTTCTCCTAAGAAACAAGAAAGCAGTCATTTTGTGGATCCTCCTTTTGTAATTATATTATTTCTGCTGAGCCTAGCCATGACTTTATTCATGCTTGGGTTGGCTTTTCTCAAGCTTTCCCATGTAAGATATTAAGCCCATTCTCACAATGAAAAACTAGGTTGGAGTAGTGTCCAGCCAGGATTCCAGACCCATGCATGCTTCTGAGAATCAGTTGTGTGTCAGCAAAAACTGGGGTAGGAGAAAGTGATTGTGTCCTAGCTGGGATCTTGTTAGGATGATGCAGGACATGCTTTCCCTCCAAATGCTGAGGAAAAATACTGAGTAAATTATATTGGTGAACCATGACATCCCTACTAGCCAGATTGTGCTATCGGAGAATCACTTTCCCATCCTCCTACCACACTTCTTACTGACCCATGACCGGTTCTCGAAAGCATCCTAGCTGGATGCTCCTCCTATCTAGCTTTTGATCATGAGAAAAGGGCCATTGATTGGATCCAGCTCAAAGGAGGAATGAACATCCCATCCCTCTATCATGAAAGGTTTCTCTATTCATAGGCAAGATTGAGAGGTAGAACATTCAGATTTCCAGTTCAAATTCAGTTACAACTTCCTGGTGATAGAATAAGCCTCCCTCCCTCCCTCCCTAAAAACATGCACTTGGGAGCCCTGGGAAACTGACAACTGCCTCCCAGATCTTGAAAACTGGTTTTGGACAATGGGCTGTAAGTCCTAGAATTCAGTTTGTATTCACCTTTCTTTTCTTCCATGTTAAAACCTGTGGGGGGAGAAATCCTCATTTTCAGGTGAAGTTTGAAAGGCTTGCTTTCCACTATTATTTGAAATACTATGTGATCCTGATCTCCTTAAAAATAAATCTATTTTCTTTTTTATTGCCTTTTTGGAAACCAAGAAGCAATTCTGTGGGTCAGATGTTATCCTCCAAAATTGGCACTTGCATTTCAGTAGGAATATTTGACTTCAAATATTCAGCTTTGAATATCTGGCCTGGAAATTATTTAGATATAGAATTCATTTCAGTACTCATTTAGAATAAGGAATATTTAAGATCATACATAGATGGATAAGATGTCTACTGAAACTGTCTGTGACTGATGCATTTTAAGGAACAATTGGATGATTTGATGATGGATTTTCTTCTATGTGTAAAAGCATTCAAGCTGCCTGGTCAGGGACATACTACTCCTGAGAAGTATACAACAGATATTGTTGCTATTATGTACATGTTCAGAGTAGATTTTATGACCAAGTCTTTCATATTAGAGGCAAGAGCTCATTTCAGCACCAAGGCTAGCATACAAAAGTTCATTTTGTTTAACTTTAAAATGCAAAGAAAATATGAGAAATTAGGTAATCAAATCCTAACGAATGTACCTACAAAGTGTACATTCAGCAGTGAAACAGGATCAATCCCATTTCCTTGATGTATGAACATTTTAAGTTGCAGCTGTTAGCAAACATGCCTGTCATATTCAAACATTAAACATTTAGGTTACTTTTAAAGCACATTAGGAGTTCACCTAAAAACTATAATGAGTGAGGTGCCACATACAATAGGTGAACATCATAACAAAAGAAAAGACCTGATGGATCAGGCCCAAGGCCCATCCATTCCAGCGTCCTGTTTCCCACAGTGGCCCACCAAGATGCATCTGAGCAACCCAGAAGCAAGAGCTGAGGGCATGCCCTCTTTCTTGCTGTGTCTCCCCTGCAACTGGTATTCAGAGGCATCTTATTATTTACTTACTTACTTACATTCGATTTATATACCGCCCTTCCAAAGTGGCTCAGGGTGGTTTACAACAAGGTAAAAACAATTAAAACCAGTTAACAGTTAAAATCACAACTATAAAAACAGAATAAAACCAATTAAACAGTTCAACAGCTAAAACACCCTGGAGAACCAGGGCAACCATTTAAAACAGATTTAAAATAATGTTTCAATCATTTAAAACCCTGGAAGGACAGGACAAAAAGATAGGTTTAAAGGGCTCTCCTGAAGGACAGTAATGATCCTGAATTACGGATTTCTGCTGGGAGTGCATTCCACAGCCCAGAGCAGCTACAGAGAAGTCCCACCTCTGAGTCACTACCAGACAAACCGGTAGTAACTGGAGACAAACCTCCTCAGATGACCTTAACATGCGGAGGGGATCATGCAGAAGAAGGTGCTCTCTAATAGGGATGTGCACGGACCGCAGAGGTTCGGTCCAACGCCGGGGGTGGTGTTGCTTTAAGGGCGGGAGGTTGTACTTACCCATCCCACCGCTTTTCCCCCTCCGGTGCTCCATTTTCAAGTAAAAATTTTTTTAAAAAAATTCAATTTTTATTAATTTTAACAACCGTAATATTATCATTCATTACAAATACACACAAAAAAGGTGGACTTCCCGCTCACATTTCTTCGTGAATCATCAACTATAAAATTTACCCTTGCTATAATAATAATTCAAAACATAAATTCAAACCCTTACAAACATAACATTTTCAAGTAAAATCTTCATGGAGGCAGCGGTCCTCCTTGCTGCCCCTGCCCTCTTGTTGTCTGCTAAAAGTGGAAGTAACTTCTGCACACACGCCTGCTGCCGCATGCGCTGCCGAAGTGCACGCTTGCGCCGCCGATGTGTGCGCACACCCCACGCACATCACGGTGACGTGAGTGATGCGCAGCAGTGGGCGCATGCATGGAAGTTACTTCCACTTTTAGCAGATAACAAGGGGGCAGGGGCGGCAGGGAGGACCACTACGCCCCAGAGATTTTGCTTGAAAATGGAGCACCAGAGGGGGGAAAGCGGAGGGAGGAGTAAGTACAACCCCCCGCCCTTAAAGCAACACCCCCTGGTGACGGTCCGTCGGAGCGCTGGACCAGCGAACCGGTTCGCAGGCCTCCAACATGGCCTGCAATGTTTGTGCACATCCCTACTCTCTAAGATAACTCGGACCTAAGCCGTTCAGGGCTTTAAAGGTAATGACCAGCACTTTGTATTTTGCCCAGAAACATATGGGCAGCCAGTGTAACTGTTTCAAAATAGGCATAATACGGTCTCTCCGGGTTGCCCCAGAGACCAATCTGGCTGCTGATCCAGAAGGATACCATGGTTGATGGTATCGAACTCCGCTGAAAGATCCAGAAGAACCAGCAGAGTCACACTCCCTCTGTCGATTCCCCGGTAAAGGTCATCCTGTATTTAAGTTGTATTTACCTGTATTTTTAAGGAGGTTCTCTTAAATTCAGTGTCATCTTCTATTCAGGCAATTACAGTAATTCTTACTGCTTCGAACAGTCATGACAGGCACCTGTGGCTGTAGATCCTGCTTCTAACCATTGATGTTGTTCACCCGACTTTTAGTTCACATCTCTGGAATGGAAGCGTGCATTCACATATTGGCCAAATTTACCCCCAAGTCTCTGTGAGCTATCAGGGAACACTTCACACACAATTCAGGTTTTTCATCATATGTTAGACTATAGCCTGATTTATATTGAGGGTAAAACAAAATTTCACTTTTTGCAGTTTGATTTTTTCAAATTGGTGTTGGTTTTTTTTGCAACTTCAAACTTGCAGTAAAGCCTCACAGAAAACCCGTAGTAAAGTATCTGGGAAAGCTCATTGCCATGGAATACAGAAAATAAGAGGACTGCCATACACGATGTTCACATTCCGAGAAACATATTGTGATGATCACTGAAGCCCAGTGATCATCAGAACCACTGGGCTAGCAGGCAATCCTGGTGGTTCCACAGCGGCTACCCTTCCTAAAAATCCCTACCCCTAAATGAGCACTTACTCCATTAACCTTGTCCTTTTGATCGTGTGTCAGTCGTGACTGCCTGCAGCTTTGGCTGACACACTTGGGGTGGGTGGGAGAGGGGAAGGGGACCTCAGGAAGGCACAGCACACTAACACAGTGCCTTCCTGGGTTTTGAGGTCAGAGTGCCACGTGGGAGGGTTGAGCACCATGCAGCTGCACTCCCCTTACCCCAACCCCCGGTGCTCCCTGATGGAGCTGCCTGACTGGAGCAACCACTTGTCTGGGCGGACGTTCTGGCCTCCCAGTAACGAGCAACTGCTCATGTGCGGGGAGAGCAGGCTAAGCCCGCTCTCTCCACTAAACCTCATCTGGTGCTTCACACGGGTCATGTGAAGTGCCTTGTTGTTTTGGTTTGGGGGTGGGGGTGGGATCAAGTCACTGTTCTGGTTTCTTATGCTATCTTAGGTAGTATGTTATTGCAATTGAGAAGGTTAATAGTGGAACACCTGAAGTTAATGTCCAATATAGTGGTCATGACAGGTTCTGTTCTATAAATGGGTCTCCTTGTTAAGAGACTAACAGGATTTAAGTCTTGGAGGCTATTCTCACGATCAGGCGAAATCGGGTTAGGAGAGCCTAGCCCAATTTTGCCTGACCATGTGAGCCACTGGGCTTGCAGGTGAGCCCAGTGGCTTCCAGGCGGTTAACCCACTTAAACTGGGTTTGCGGAGTGAGAGCTCTACAAACCCGGTTTTCAAAATTGTGAGTAGCCGCGGCACAGCTACTCATGAGTAGACCCCCAGCCAGGAGGCTTAAAAGCAGCCTCCTGGCTTGGGAGTCTCTCCGGTATGCCCTGCACGCTTGCGCAGGTCATACTGGAGCTTCTGGGAGCCGCATGGCCCCCGATCCTCCCAGCCTCCTCTCAGATCCTCCTCCTCCTCCTCCTCCTCCTCCTCCTCCTCCTCCTCCTCCTCCTCCTCGCATGGCCCCCAATCCTCCATCACAGAGCCAGCAGTTGTGTGGGCGGCCACTGCGGCTGCCCAGAGCAGACTGTCTGCTTGTCTGCAAGGAGAGCGGGCTTAGCCCGCTCTCCTTGCAAATTCCCAAGAGGCTCTTCTCACTAATCGTAAGAAGAGCCTCTTGGTGTAGCTATGAATAAATTTATGAGTCCTTTCTCATGACTGGTAAGACGGGTTCCAGAGTGGGCTGCAGGGAAGGTGGGTTAGACTTATCTTCCCTACAGAGGACCACTCCTTCTATGCTGGGTGTGCTCCATGAATGCCCAGATGATTTCCTGTGCACCCAGACAATTCCCTGTGCACCCAGGCAGTGGGGAGGGCTAGGGGCTAGGATATGTCATCCTCTCCCCCAGAAATACCATAATGCACTACGTGAGTGCTTGGTACATGATGGGGATCCCCACTCCCCTCCCTGTACTCTCCACAATCTAGCAGCCACAGCTGACAGATGTGCAGGAAAATGAGGTTAGGAGAGTGCTCACTCTCCTAACCTCACTTTGGAAGGAGGATCCACAAGCGGGTTTGCCACCATGAGACCTCCAGGATTGACCTGATCCTGGCGGTTCACATGGGCGTGCAAAACCGGGCTAGGCTCCCTAAGCCTGGTTTTGCATGCATGTGTGAAGAGCCTCTATGGAGAATCGTGGAATCTCAATGGAATTATTCCAATAAGATTATGCATTGTGACTATAGTCTCTGAGACAGCAGAATACTTCTGTTCTTCATGGATATGAATACTCTGCCATTTTTGTAGAAGGTTATTATGTTAACGTCAGTTGTGCTAAGGGTCTTTTAAATTTTTTCTCATAAGTCAATCTCTTCACCTCATGTATCATTGTTATTGTTCTTCTTGCAGAGTGGTTTCAATATTGCAGTTGCAGTTCAAGATGCAGTAAAAAAGATAGATTTTCCCTACCTGATCCACAGAATTAGGCAAGCCTGGTGGCATTATCGCTTCTGTTCACTGTGCCAGACTGTAACTTTATATAAACTCTTCTGCACAGTGATGATCACCCTAATCCATGCTTTGATATTTTGTGTTTCCATTTCATGAGCTATTTAACATGATTACTAATTTCCCCAGAATTTTGAATAATCAACGTGTATTTAAAATGTTTAAAATGTGTAAAAATAGTGATAGCTGTAAATCATATGAGACCAAAAACAAATGTGTGCAAAAGCATTTTGAAGGTAGTTTAATTCAAGGGAGAAACTTGGTTAAAAAATGACTGAGCAAGACCTCAGTCTCTAGCTCTTTGGAAAACCAAGCTGCATTATGCAGATGTTCTGGAGGAATGTTGCAGAATTATTATTAATATTATTATATATGCCCTCAATGAAATGCATAGTTGTAGTCAAGATGGAAACAGAATGCTGGAATAAATTGCCAGAAGTAGAGAAATTATAAATCAGTGTTGGTAGAACAAGTGACATATGGTAACTTCTTCCTTATCTCACGGCAGGGTGAATTGAAGTAATGAGCTGAATTGAGACAAAATTCTGGTGTTTTTATCTCACAGTTTCACTGCAAGCACTGTTCTTTTTAAAAAGGTGATGGTGGGAAGTATTGCTTGGCAGTACAGACATGTGTCCCATTATAGTAGTATTGTGAAGTGCTAGACCTCCCCTCCCTGACCAGTATTGTTAGGAATCCATGAGACACCCAATAACAGCTGAGGGGGGAGAAATTTCCATTGCTTTTAAGGAAGAGCAGAAACAACTGTGTGATATTTTATATTGAATTTTCATCTTCTTCTTTTTCAGTACCAATGTGAGGACAGGATGCTGTTTTCTGTGCTATGGTTGTGTCTCTTTCCTCTTCCTCAGTGGCACTAGAGATGGGACCGGGTCTCACGATTAGTGAGACCCGGTTTCCTCCACACGATGGCCGGCTCCATGATGGTGCCGGCGGGGGTGGGGGGAGCGGGGGCCACGTGGCCCCCGCAAGGCCCAGTATGCCCTGCGCGAGCACGCAGGGCATACTGGGGAGATCCCCGGAGCCAGGAGGTGGCTTTTCGCCTCCCGGCTGGGGTCTACTCATGAGTAGGCACGGCGTGAAGGCGCACCGCTGCTACTCATGATTGTAAAAAGCAGGTTTGCTGGAACGCTCGCTCTGCAAACCCCTTTTTACCATGGGTTCTCGAGTGGGTTACCTGCTCAAGAACCACCGGGCTCGGCTGCGAGCCCAGTAGTTCTTACGGTCAACAAAAATCAGGCTAGCCTCTGATAGCCCAATTTTTGTTGATCGTGAGAATTGCCCCATGACCACAAGTAGAAATGAGATATCCAATGAAATTGATATTCCAAAATATGTGTCTGTATTTATTCATAGTAAGATTTCTATCCTGCCTTTCCACACAGTTGGCTCACATAAAAACAAATTGTCAATAACATACTATGAAAAGAATAAAAGCATTCAAGATCACAGAGAGAGGGGGGGGGAGAGAGAGAGAGAATCTAGGTCTGATCCACCCCGCCCCTTTCCCCTCCTTTGCCCGGATTATCAGGCAGTGAAAATGCCTGATCCAATCTCAGCAGTTTTCCAGGTGGGAGCTAAGAAATTCTGAGAAACCACTCACTGGTGGCCATAATATTGTTCTCAAGAAGTCCCTCAGAGTGACCCTAAATCACGACATAGCATCAATCACAGGGCCTTCTGAGTGAAAATTCATTGCAACTGGCAGGAGCAGACTTCTAAGAGAAGTTGCTGAGAAAAAATGAAGGAAAAAAGAACAGCTGCCTGTTGCCAATCACCAGAAAAGTGTACCTCTAAAGCAAAGTGTACCTCTACACACACACACACACACACACACACACACACACACACACACACACACAGAGTTATATATATACACACACACTTCCCAATTGCCCCTGGTTTCTTCCACACCAGTATTCCCTCTAACATGTATTTCCAGATGTTGTTGAACTACAACTCCCATAATCCACAAGCAAAGACTATTGCAGCTGGGGATGCTGGCAGTTGTAGTCAACAACATCTGGGAATCCCTGTCAGAGGGAACACTGCTCCACACACAATTTTTTGCCCACCCTTCCGAATTTAAGACCAAATATTTTTCAGTGAACCTTTTCAACTCAGTACTAACAGAGCCAGTAGAGAGACACAAGCACTATACATTAAATGCCTGCTTTAAAATGAACAACAGACAACCAGGAGCAAGTGGCTAGGCAAACCTCACTAGACAACCTCCCATCCACACAATCAAGAACTATGTTCTACCCAGGTTTCAAAGCTGTGTATGCTCCCAATTTCCATTTTTGTGGAAGCAAGGTTAGAGGAAAACTTGGATGTAGTGAGTGAGGCTACTCACATGTGCGTGCAAAACTGGGCTAAGGGCGCCCAGCCCGGTTTTGCATGTGCATGTGAATTGCCAGGATCGGGCCCAATCCCAGTGGCATCATGGTGGCAAACCTGCTTGTGATGCCTCTCTCAAAACTGAGGTTAGGAGAGCAAGCATTTTCCTAATCTTGTTTTTTTAAAAATACGTCAGCACGTGGCTGACAGATGGTGGCACCTTTGGGGAGGGGAAGTAAGCTCTTCAGGGCTTCATCCCCACAAACCCTGCAGCCTTTTCTCATTTGCTAAAAAAAAAAAAAGGCATTCCCCCCCCCCCTTTAGGCCAAAGGCTTCAGTACTTCATCTGGGCTTATAAAAGCTAATACTCTGGCTCTCTTATTCAAGCAATGACATTTATTGACAGCTGATGAAAAAGTATGACCAAGGAGTAGCTGTGGCAAAGGGAAGAATCACACATAAAGGCTGCTTTGTGGAGAGTGTTTTAAATGACTCCCTGTAGCAACTGGTGAATCTGCAATTTGGACAGTGACTAAGTATGGGAATTACTTCATTTGGGGACAACAGACCGCACGGAACACCCTAAGAGGGAGGAAATGGCTTTACAAAGGAATTTAGAAGAGAGACCCAGAGTCAGTGCCATCTACTGGTAAATATTGAAAAGGTAAAGATGTAAATTTTGGGTGGTATACACATATGTTAAATAAATAATTAAAAAGCAGCATTCAAGCAAGAGAGACAGACACAAAGGCCACATTCACATGTAACATGGAACTGCAGGTTCCATTCTCCACCCACATCCCACTCTCCTGTCCACATTTGGATGTAATGAAGAGCTACCTCTCTGCAGTAAGCATTACTGCAGATAGGAGGGGGAACTGGCTGTGAGGCCTTCCTTCGTGCATGTAGGGCAGCCTGCATAGCCAATCACAGCCAGAGAGAGGGAGGAGTTTCCTCCCTCAGCTCTGGTATCAGAGGCCCCAGACCGCAGTTCTGCATTCAGACATACTTCAGGTAGTTGTTAACCTCGGGTAGGAATGGTGAAACCCACTACATCTTTTGGGTTCAAAATGGAGTTTGGAGAGCAAAACCTCAGGTCGCTTTCTGTGTGGGGCCAGAGTTTCATGTGTTTTGATGTACAGGTTTGGCAACCTCTGGCCCCTTTAACTCCGATTTCCGGTTACATGTGAATGGGGCCACAGAGGGAGAAACAGACAGGAAGAGATGGTATGTTTGGTGAGAGAATGAGGGGCTGGCAAGGAAGGGGGGCAATGCCCCTCTGCTCCAAATGAGGAGCCTCCTCTGCCAAAAAGTAAACTTAGAGAACGTGCAGCTCAGTTACAACTTGTGAAGGCATAGCAAGGAAGAAAAAAACAGAATATCAATGGTGAGCTACTGTTTACAAATGGTTTGCCCCATGGAGACAGCCACAATGGACAGCCATTTAATCAGGTTTCCATGAGGCAGCCATTTTGTGTGAATTATCTCAGCAGTGTCACAGATGCCATGTCACATTTCTAGCAGAAGATGTGCCAAGGTGCTTCCGTGAGTAATCTAGAAAAACATTGTATCAAGCTATTTTCAAACAGCCCTTGCATCTGGAATTGGCAAAAGGATCTGGCCAGTAGTTTAACATTTGGACCACAGTAATGCCATAAAGCAGTCTGTGGCCTATTCAATCAATAGCTGCCTCCCTGCCTTCCTTTATGCCATCTGTGTGACAAAATGTTGTTTTGCAGGATGTCCAGATGATGTTGGCAAACAAGCACTATCAGTCTCTATGACACAGTTCCTGGCAGCAGCAGCTGGTAATGGTTGTTCTCCAAGAACAACAATTTCAGAGATACTGGTTTCCACTGGCTCAGAACAAACAAAAATGCATGGAAATTCCAATCTGCTTTTAATTTCTTACTAGCTTAGAACTTCCTTAACATTAATTGTACTGCTGAAAAGCATTGGTTTTTTAAAAAAGTGTATTCTTGGTGTAGGCTTTGGTGTAAGAAAGATAAATGGAGTAGATATATGTTTGGAGGAGGGTGGAAGAGAGGGAGGATGCAGGAATGGCACAGTTGCTTGTTCATATAGTACAGCACTGAAACAAACACATTTTATAAAATGAAAGCCATTCCTAAAGAATTCCCTTGAGGAGACTGGAGCTGCACAAGGTAGCTATTACTTGTACTCACAATTGCATCAATCTTTGATCTTTATTGTTACAGTATTATTCCTATTTCTGTGCTATAAAAAGTGTTCCTTGTGGAGTTTCCTTTAATAACAAATATGCCTCTCCTAAAACTGCGTGGAAAAAGTAAGATAGGCTCTGATCATTACTGCAAATAAAAGCTAAGGTGTGCCTTCATTTAATTTCACCTTTTAAACCCCACCAGCAAGATTGTTATCTAGAAGGAGCACTAAAAATATAGTTGCAGTTTTCTCTCTCTGCTCTGACCCGCTTCACAAACATTTGTCATTATGCTCTTTTTTATTATTTGCCTTGAAAATTAGGTCACATATTAACATTTTATTCATAAACACACTATCATATTGCGGACTTTTCCAACCTTTTTATTAGAATGTGTTTTATAGATTGTTAAATTGTGTACAACTTACTTGAATTGTCTAAATTAGGTTAAAATGAGAATTGCAGGTTTTGTTTGACTTAATCCAGACTACTAAAGCTCCGGGGGTGGGGGTGGGGATCACACACACACATTCAAAAGATCCAATAATTTGGGGGAGGAGGGATATAGCAATCGTCATACAAATAAGTAATACAAATGCAGATGATAGGAACTCTAAATCATCCCAATGGTCTCTGTAAAAAATGCAAAGGGTATCTTTCCTGCACATGTCATGCTGAATATGGAGGTTGAAATGGTTGGTGGGTACTACACAGATATAGGGCTTAACTCTTTCTGTGAAAAACACATTGAGGCTCTTCTCATGAACTGTGAGAAGATCTTCTGTTGGGCCTATGGGGAGAACGGGCTTAGCCCACTCTCTCCACAGACAATCCTGTCCAGAGCCCTGGGTGGCTGAATCGGCCGCCCACATGATTGCCGGCTCCATCATGGAGCCCACAGGGGTGGTGGGGATTGGGGACTGGCCAGTGCAAGTGCACGGGGAATCCTGGAGAGGACTGGAGCATGGGAGTCTACTCATGTGTCACCACGTGCCGCGGTGATACAGAGCAACAAAATGAGGTTAACGGAGCGCTCGCTCCATTAACCTCATTTAAGGGGAGGGGGAATTAGGAGGGCTAGCCGCCTTGGGAGCACTGGGTTCACCCAGGAGCCTGATGGTTCCCACGATCAACAGAAAGCGGGCTACACTCCCTTAGCCTGATTTCTCTTGATCATGGGAATAGCCTCATCATTTCACACCATCACTCAACCAATGTAGCTTTTGCTGGACAATTACATTTTAAAAATAAATATTTAGTAAGGTCGTTCATTCAACCAATAGTTCTGGAGTCAGGGAGAGGTGAGGGGAAGGCAGGAGCATTCCTACCCAGGCCTTTTAAATTCTGGTTTTCAGATTTGATCTGATTTTTAACTAATTTTAAAATGAATTTTTAAGCTGCTTTGTATTCTATTTTGTTTTTTCGTTTCTCCTTTTTTGTATGTTGTGATTTAATATGTTATATGTTTTTATTGTATGTTTTAATCCTCTGTCATGAGTTGCCCAGAGAACAATTTGTTATGGGGCAGCTAACAACTAATGATGATGATTGATTATAGCTGGTCATGGGAACGACCTTAATATTTACCAAACATCTATAGCAATTGACTGTAGATAGCATAATTTAGGAGCGCAACCAGGCCTGCAGCCCATTCCTAAAGAGCTTGATGCATAGTAAGTTTCAATCAGTTCAATGTATCTTATGCCTGTTTTATAGCTGCTTCTCTCACAAACACAAAGTAATCTTATATAGAATTAACAGAATTTATTCAGAAACAACTCCATGTTCTCCTTCTCCTTTCCCTCCCTTTCCCTTTCTGACTCCAACCTGTCCCCCATCTCTATAAGATCCCCACTGGGACAAACTTCTAAACAACAAAACATATGATGCTGAAGATATTATCACAAGTGAGCAAAACTGGGCTAAGGAAGCCAAGTCCAGTTTTGCTCACACATGAGATCCACTGGGCTCAAGGGCGAGGCTGGTGGCTCCACAGTGGCAAGCCCATCTATGTAGCCAGCTTGCAGCTGCAGCGGACACACTCGGGGGGAAAGGGAGGGGGGAGAGGATCCCAGAAATGCACTGTGCACTCTCAGTGACTTGATCTCTGAGCAGTAAATAAAGAAGATAGGATTCATGGTCTGACCATAGAGTGAATTTTCTGCCCCACAAGTAAGTTCTGAAATGCCCCACTGCCCAGAAATATGCTAGAGCTCGTTTTTCAATAACATAATACATCCTCTGAAGCAGTAAGCACTCTGGAAGCAAAAGCAACTCTAACTTCCCTGTTCCCTTTTTGCTGGGTCAAGAAAACACTCAAACCATATTCAGAAGCATCAGAGATTGCAATAGTGTGCCTGTTGGTGTCAGAAGAAATGAGAGCAGGGCTTTAAAAAATGACCGATTTGATAGTCTAAAAATTAGTCTTGCAGGTTGCATTTTTTTGAAAAAAGGAGATGCAATGGAGCTTTGGAGGCAGATTGTCTAGTGAATTTAGAGTAATACAGAGTCCTAAAAATGATCAAAGTATATCCTTGTTGTGTGGCTCTGCTGCTTCCCAAATAGCTTTCATCAAACTTGTTTGAGATGTACACAACTCTGAGATATTGAGGCTCTCCACAGGAGCAGTGTGGAGAGCATTAGAGGGTTCTGTGGGGAGAATGGGATTGGCCCACTCTCCCCACAGATGAGCAGAGAGCCCGTCGTGGGTGGCCATTTCAGCCACCCACATGGCTACTGGCTCCATCATGGAGCCAGTAGGGGCTGCAGGTATTGGGGGCCGCCCAACCCCTTGGAAGTCCCAGTATGCCTCGCATGAGTCCATAGGGCATTCTGGGGAAAACCCCAAGGCTGGGAGGCTTGTTGTAGCCTCACAGTTGAAGGTCTATGCACGGATCACTGCAGCGCAGAGCTACGCCATGGCATCTCATGATCGGGAAAACGAGGTTAGCAGAGCTGCCACTTCCTTGGGCAGTACCATATGGGAAGATTGAGATTGGAAGGATCTAGACTGAACAACCTGGATTTCAGGAGGTTGGTTTTGGGGTACCAAAAAGAGCAATCTGGCACAGTGAAGAGCATTTTGCACCTTCCTAGCCATGTCTATAACTTTATCCAAGGTAAGTTTCCGCTCCAATTGCAGTTTTTCATGCAGTTTGGAGCAGTTTGTTTTCATAACAATTTGATCCCTGATCAGTTCATTAGTAAAGTTGGCAAACTCACAGGTTACACATAAGGCATGTAATGCTTGACATTTTGATCGATAGATACACCAGGCAGTTGGGATCTAGAATAGCACCTGTAATGCTCAGCTATCACATTCAAAGTAGGGTTGAAATGATCATCTAAGGATTGAAGAGCAGATTCATAAGAACTGGCGTCCCCTTCCAAGTTGTCAGGAAAGAACAAATGATCTGGTGGCACAGTGGTAAAAACTGCCGCCCTGTAACCAGAAGGTTACAAGTTCAATCCTGACCAGGGGCTCAAGGTTGACTCAGCCTTCCATCCTTCCGAGGTCGGTAAAATGAGTACCCAGAATGTTGGGGGCAATATGCTAAATCATTGTAAACCGCTTAGAGAGCTCCGGCTATAGAGCGGTATATAAATGTAAGTGCTATTGCTATTGCTATATATTTTTTGGCCTTCAAGGCCCAGGCAGTGATGCTAGCTATTTGTTTGTTTGATTGATTGATTGATTGATTGATTGATTGATTGATTGATTGATTTCTATACTGCCCTTCCAAAAAGGGCTCAGGGCGGTTTACACAGAGAAATAATAAATAAATAAGATGGATCCCTGTCCCCAACAGGCTCACAATCTAAAAAGGAGCATAAGACAGACACCAGCAACAGTCACTGGAGATACTGTGCTGGGGGTGGATAGGGCCAGTTACTCTGCCCCTGCTAAACAAAGAGAATCACCACATTAAAAGGTGCCTCTTTCCCAAGTTAGCAATATAGCCTTCTTCTTTGTTGGAGTAAAATCAGGGGTCTGTATAGTGAGGAGTTAATTGCAGAAACAGAACCTCCATTGTTTCCAGGGAAGAACAGGTTCTCCTGGGGTGAACAAGAAAAAGGGTGGTGGTGGGATCTGAGCCATGTGGCAGTGTCCATCCAGTGAACAACAGAGTCCTTGATAAAGAAAAGTAACTTCAGGAGTTCTGCAGATCTGGAAGCTGGAGAAACACTCAGCAGCAGTGACAGCAGAAAGCAGTTCAGAAATGTATGCCCAGTAATGCAAGGAAATGAGGTGGCAGGAACATTCACAAGCTTTGCAAGTTCACATGATTAGCTGAGTCAAAATCTGATCACCAAATGTTTTATAGCTGCTTCACTCACAAACACAAAATAATCTTATATAGATTTAACTAAGAGTTTATTCAGAAACAACTTCATTTTCTCCTTCTCCTTTCCCTCCCATTTTCTTTCTGACAACCACCTCCCACAGCCCAAGTAAGTGTATTTAGGATTGTAGCCTAAAACACAGATATGAGAGGTGGGGACCAGGGACATTTTAAAGCAAAGCTCTCCAATGAGCCTAGTGACATTGGGAAATACATTCCTCATGTTCCATATAATTATTGAGACCTTAACGTTTTGGCCTTCACTCCTTCTTTCAGACAGTAGTCCCCCCACTTTGCAAGGGGAGGTTTTGGGCAAGGGGAGAAAAGGATTGTCCCTTACCATATACCTCCTCTGCTATGGCCTTCTCTTTAGTATTCAGGATCAGGTAAGTTTCATCTCTGGACAGTCCATTCCCTCCTCTGTCTCTGTCTGCTTCCCATCCCACCATTTCCTCTCTTTTCTGTGCTTTTCTCCAGGGCAGTTTTGATTGATCACTTGAAATATTTATATCCTATCATTTAGGCTTTAAAAAAACCTTCACAAGATGGCTTACAATAAAAATTAAAATATAATAAAGTAGCAGTAAATCAAGAAAACAGCTATAAAAATAGCAGTCACTAAGAACAGGGTAAAATATTTTTAACTAAAGGCCTTGCAGAAAAGATTATTTTTTAACCACATGCTTAAAATTAGCAAGTGAGAGAGTTGGGCAGACCCCACCCCAGGAAGGGAGTTCTAGAACTGTGGAGCCACCACAGAAAATCCCTTGTCTCTTGTTTCTTCCAATCAAAGATCAGTGCTTATGAGACGGACTAAAATGCTGAGGTAGGCTTATTTGGGTCAACACAATGCTGAAGGTAAACTGGCCCCTTGTGCATGCGAAGCAGACCCAAGACCTTAAGGATACCATTATACTTCTCCACACATCTCTACATGGAAGCATCAGAACTGTGACAAATCTCGTTTTACTCATGGCTGGCTCAGTTACATTGGTGTTGAGGATCTGGGCCCCACCCCTACCCCTCTGTGGCACCAGGCAAGACCCTTGATGACCCATCTTTGGTCCCATCCCTGGCAGCGACTCCTGACACAGCCGCCCTCTCTAGAAATGATGTGCATATGACAACCCAGAGGCCGCACCAAAACCTCAAAACACACCCAGCTGTGCACAAAGGGTTGTGTTATGGCAAGGAGTGCAGGTAGGACGGGCTGCAGAGCTCTCAAGAGGGCAGGAATATGGCAAGCCATATTGAGGACATAGGTGGAGGGAGGGTATATTAGAGTAGTGAAGGAGGTGGAGGAGGAGAACTAGACAGCTGATAGCCAGAGCCTGAGCAAGAGAGGCAGCCAAGGGAAGCTTTCCACATGGAGGAGAAGGAGCTGGGTGACTGAACCCCCCCCTCCACTACTGAGGCTTCAGGAAAATTGGGGACCTCTTCATGCCCTGGCCCCTTTAACAGTGGCTCCTCCCACTGGAATCATGAATAATCTTAGCTGGCACTCCTGGTAGTGGTTCTACCCTTTCTTCATAGCCAGCAGTCCCAGAGATAAGGTCCCCCACCCACCGTAAGATTCTAACTTATGCTCCAGACTCATCACGACAGTGTAAGCAGGTATGTGCTTTTAAATGATGCCAGAGGGCTGTCAAGGAAAGGAAAAGCAGTCCTATTCCAACTTCTTTAAAAGGCAAGGGGCACATATTTTCATTTTTTCTCTTCCCAACACTTACTAGTTTTCTCAGTGGCTAGATTCTTGTCCTCAAGCTGAGATTCATTATTAGTTCTCTCTCATACAACCTCTCTTTTAGGAGCTCACTTTGATCTGTGTAGCTCAGACTCATTACTCAGTTATTAAAGTAAGTAAACCCAAATTCCCCCTACCCATCTGAAGCACAAAACTGCAGGATGCTGCTGTTTTATTATTAGGTATAATGGTATTGAATTATTGCTGTAATATTTCAGTAATGGGCTGCAGCACTGCTTGGAACTGTCAAGGTCAGGACAACCCTCATAAGTGGAATGTTAAATGAGAAACACTTGATTGTGGGTGGTGGTGGGGGAGAATCTGTTGTAAATCCTATAAGGAATCTTTTTATTAAGGAGTGAAACAGCTGTATTACGAGATATGGTGGAAGTCCACCCCACCCCACCCCCCACCTTTTGCCTGACTGGTTTGAATAACGAGTTACCTATTGGAATACATGAAACTGGACTTTTTCCAAAGTTCCCTTCAGCTATCATGTGGCGAAATATACTCCAATAAAATTTGACCAGATTTTCATTCATTTCATGGCCAGGTCTCAGCTTTGCTAGAGGTGCCATTCAAAACAGGCCTTTCCGTTAAAATCACCTCCAATGTGAACTAATCCATTCAGAAGAAACTGACAAAAATGTACAGTATTCAAAACTGAACAGGATGAACACTTAGCTAAGCAGGGTTTGCCCTGGTTGCATTGGAATGTGAGGCTACGTGAGCACTGTAAGATATTCCCCTCAGGGGATGGAGTCACTCCTGTAAGAGCATCTAGGTTCCAAGTTCTCTCCCTGGCATCTCCAAGATAGGGCTGAGAGAGATCCCTGCCTGCAACCTTGGAGAAGCCTCTGCCAGTCTGGGTAAACAATACTGAGCTAGAGGGACCTATTCTCTGACTCAGTATATGGCAGCTTCCTATGTTCCTATTGCTTTGTGGATAACCCAGTGTGAAGAGCTGTTTGGATTTGTGGTTACAGTTAGGAATGTGGACACAGCAGCAAGCTAAGTAATAGATTTCAGGAACCTGCTAGCTGGGCAAAGAGGCACTTTTCAAAGTAGTGATTCTCTTTATATTTAAGAGAAGGTGACTGTAAGACACACTATCAAGTAAGCAGGTTGTTTCATCTGGCTTACCCCACCCCACCTTTCTGGACAGGGAAGAAGGACATTGGCTGTGGCTGTGCACTTCTCCCTTTTGCAGGCTGCTATCTGCTATCTGGTGTTTTTGCTCACTTTGTTGTTATTTCTTGTACCTTGTGGCTCTCCAGGTGACACCCAGACTGGTTGGGCTTTTGAACTCCTGGTCTGGATTAGGGTGAGCAGCACTGGGGGCACAGCCAGAAATTTAATTGCTGTTTCCCCTTCCAGCAGGCCAACAGCTCTTTGACCTTGGAGACCAGTGCCAACAACCCACAGAACCTCACCTTATTACTTTGTAATGCCAGGTCAGTGCAAAATAAGTCCATTACCTGATTAGGGATGAAGGAACCGACCTGGTATGCAACATGGAGACCTGGTTGGGAGAGCCTAGTGGTCTGGTTTGGTCCCAGCTTCTCCTGCTAGGGTACTCCATAGTGAAGCTGGTGAGAGGATGTGGGCAGGGAGGTGAGGTGGCTGTGGTCTATAAGAATACAATCTCCCTTAAAAGGATTCCTTGCAAGGAAATGGCCTATGCTGAATGTGTGCAAGGATAGACTGGGACTTCTGTTAGTGTACCGATCACCCCGCTGACCAATGGAGTCCCTAACTGAGCTGGCAGACCTGGTTGCGGATTTGGCATGGAGTGGCCCAGGTTGTTGTTGGTGGAGGACTTCAATGTTTACTTTGGGACTGGGTTGTCAGGAGCGGCTCAGGAGTTCATAGTGGCCATGATGACTATGGGCCTATCCCAATTGGTTTCTAGACTGATCCATGATGTAGGTCACACACTCAGTTTGGTCATTTGCTCTGATCAGGGTGGTGTTCTGTGGGTGGGAACTCCTGTCATCTCCTCATCATCATGGACAGATCACCATCTAGTTAAGGTAGGACTTACAACAGTCAGTGTGGTGTAGTGGTTAGAGTGTTGGACTAGGAAGGGGAAGACCCAAGTTCAAATTCCCATTCAGCCATGAATATTGCTTGGTGACTCTTAGCCAATCACATATCTCTCAGCCTAACCTACCTCTCAGGGTTGTTGTGAGGATCAATCAATCAACCAATCACTCATCTATGTTACGGTCCAAGACCAGCATAATGTTGTGAGGATAAACATAAACATGTACACTGCTCTGGGCTCCTTGGAGGAAGAGCAAGATATAAATGTAAAAATAAATGAACAAATAAATAAATGACAACCCACCTCTGCAGGGGTGAAGGACGTATTAGACTGGTGTGCCCAAGGAGATTATTGGTAGACTTGAACTGGACTGGGCATGTTCAGTTTTGCTGCCACACCAAAACCCCCAGTTCGGTCCGCTCCAGTCCAGGGGAGTTCATTATTTTTTTAAAAAGAAATTATTCACTCACCCCCTCTGGGGGGGCTTCTCTGAGGCCATGGGGAGTCTCCAGAGGTTCCCCCTTCCCCCGCCAGGCTCCATTATGTGTCAAATCACCCAGTATGGGTGGTCTTTGGCCCATTCCGGGCCTCATCCCCATGGCAGTGGCCATTTTGGAGGTCACCGTGCATGCCCAATGACCCAGGCCATGCATACGCCCATTGGGCATGCACGGCAGCCTCCAAAATGGCTGCAACCATGGTGGTGAGGCCTGAAACAGGCCAAAGACCACCGAACTGGGTGATTTGACACATGACCTCTGGAGACCCCCCTGTAGGCAGGGGTTTGGTTCAATATCAGGCCATTGAACTGAATAGGTCTGATGTCAAACCTGTTCAACATTGAACCTGTTTGCACATCCCTAGTTACTAGATCTAATAAGATTCCAAGAGACCTTGGAAGGATTTAGAGTTGGCTTCTGTTGATGCTCTGGTGCAAACATGGAATAATGAATGGAGTAAACACAATCACTTCTTAGCGTCTTCTCTGATCTGTCTCAAAGTAAGCCCTGTGGTATTTAGAAGAACTATGGGAGCTGCATCAGTGAGTTGGATGACTGGAGTGCAAGTGGAGGCAGCCTCTACCCTGCAAATTAAGCATTATCATGCTCTGCTGGGTGACCACACCACCCAGGACAGACTAAAGAGGATTTGAGGGCCCCTGAGGTTGTGGAGGCCCTGGACTTTGGCCTCGAAGTCCAGGGGTAAGAGCGCCTCTGACTCCTCTTATAGGATTAGTTTGGAACACTTTCAGTTTGTGACTTCTGAGGAAGTGGACAAACTGCTTCGGGCTGTGCGTCCTACAATCTGTCTCTTGACCCTTGCCCAACTTGGCTTATCTCATCTGGTAATCATACTATCAGAGAGGTTCTGGTAAATATTATAAGTGCTTCTCTGAGGGAGGGCAGGATGCTTCCTTGTCTTAAGGAGGCTTATATTAGACTTGATTTGAAGAAACCTGCATTGGAACCCTCGGAGTTAGCTAATTACAAACTTATTTATAATCTTCCATGGTTGGATAAGCTGATTGTGCAGGCAGTGGTCTCTCAGTTCTGGGCAGTTTTGGATTATACAGATTATCTAGATCCATTTCAAACCAGCCTTTGAGTGGGCTATGGGGTTGAGAATGCCTTGGTCAGCCTGATGGATGACCTCCAATTTGCTATAGATAGAGGGATGTGGCTCTGCTGATCTTTTTGGATCTCTTGGCAGCTTTCAGTATCATAGACCATGGTATCCTTCTGGATGGCCTGTTGGAGGTGGGATTGAGCAGCACTGTTTTACAGTGATACTGTTTCTACCTCTCTGGTAGACTCCAGGTGGTGTACCTTGGAGACTGCTGTTCTGTAAAGTGAAAACTTAAGTGTGGAGTTCCACAAGACCGCAAACTGTCTCCAATGCTCCTTAACATCTACATGAAACCACTGGGAGAGATCATCAGGCAGTTTGGTGTATGGTGTTATCAATATACTGATGACACCCAGATCTAGTTCTCCATGTCAACTTCACCAGGAAATGGCATATAATCCCTAAACGTCTGCCTGGAGGCAGTAATGGGTTGGATGCAGGATAACAAACTAGAGTTGAATCCAAATAAGATGGAGGTACTGACTGGGGTGGGGGGTCAGGATCTGAGATATTATTTAGACCTGCCTGTCCTGAACTCCCCCTGAAAGATCAGGTATGTAGCTTGGAAGTGCTCCTGGATTCAAAAATCTCTGGTTTCTCAGGCTGAGGCAGTGGCCAGGAGTGCTTTTATCAGCTTCAGCTGCTAGGTCATCTATTTCTGGAGGTAAATGGCCTTAAAACAGTACATATGCTGGTAACCTCCAGGCTTGACTACTGCAATGCACTCTACTTAAGGCTGCCTTTGTACATCGACTGGAAACTACAATTGGTACAGGATGCGGCAGCCAGACTGGTCTCTGGGAAAACCCAAAGGAACCACGTAACACTGATTTTAAAAGAACTGCACTGGCTGCCGATATGTTTCCAGGCAAAATACAAAGAGCTGGTTATTACCTATAAAGGCTTTAATGGCTTTATTATCTATAAAGGCCCAGGGTATTTAAGAGGGCACCTTCTTTGTCATGAACCCTGCCATGTATTACAACCTTCTGGAGAAGTCTGGTTATGGTTGCCAGTGGTTCATTTGGTGGTGACCCGGGACCGGGCTTTCTCTGTCGTTGCCCTGGGGTTTTGGAATATGCTCCCTGTTGAAATAAGAGCAGTTCCTTCTCTGTTTGTTTTCAGAAAAACCCTCAAGATGCACCTGTTTTTGCAAGCTTTTAACTGGAATTAATTTTAATAAACTGTTTTATGAGGTTGTTTTTATTGTGTTTTGTGGAATTTTAAATTGTTTTTACTCATTTACGTTGTGTATTGAGCACTGCCTAGAGATGTACATATCAGGTACTATACAAATATGATACACAGAGAGTTAGAGAGATAGAGAGACAGATATTTAGCAGGGGGATAGCAACTGGCCCTATCCACCCCAGCACAGCATCCCTCCAATGACTGTGCTGGTGTCTACCATGTATTCCTTTTAGACTGTGAGCTCTTTGGGGATTGGAAACCCCCACCTGCCCATGTTGCACCCCCTATGAATTATGTTGAGTCTCTTGGAGATCGGCAGTAGCAGAGAGTAAAAACACTAGATTCAATGTGAACTAGATATTCACCGTATTCATAATGGGGATGTGAGTGTGAGTGCACTATATATTGTGAAGTGTGTGTGTGTGTGTGTGTGTGTGTGTGTGTGTATCAGTGAGGGGCCCATTTTAAAATCTTGTCTCTGGGCCCACTCCAACCTTGCTACGCCCCTGCTTAACATATGTGCCATGTGATAGGTAATGATACTGTACAGTGCCACCAATTCTGCTTGCTTACAACTTGCCCTCCATGGACCCACAATTCTCCTTGGTCTTTGAAGCCCAACTAAAAATGGAAAGTGTCCCATGGTGATCATGTGAGTGCATCAAAGGTCTCCAGATCCTCTCCCAGTTCTGCTATTCTCAGAGGAGGGTCAGTGGATGGGTAGGAGTGAAGGATTCATCCCCAGAAGGAATTTGGAAATAAACACATTTATTTATTTATTTATTTATTTGTTTGTTTGTTTGTTTATTTTACACTTATATCCCACTCTTTGTCTGAGGTGCTCAGAGTGGTGTACATGGTTATTTTTATCCTCACAACAACCCTGTGAGGTAGGTTAGGCTGAGAGCTACATGACTGACCCAAAGTCACCCATTGACAGTGGTTGAATGGGGATTTGAACTTGGATCTTCCCGGTCCTAGTCCAACACTCTAACCACTATGCTGTGCGGGCATTGGGAAGGGAACCATGTTATGTGGAAGTGGGCCCACCTACCTGCCAGTTGTTGGCTGGGCCAACAATGACGAACCAAGAGAGGTATTCGCCATGGGCCCTCATAGAGTGCTATGCTTTTGACAGGGTGCCTTGTTTTGGCCCTTCTTATAGTCTATCTGAAATGTTGCCTTCTGACTCATAACCACTGCGGGATATCTATACCTTCAGTGTGGGAAGGTGACTCATATTATCTTTCCAGGAAGGTGCTCATCATGAGGCCCTTCTTCTTGGAAGAACAAATGAGTACAAGAAATGAAGTGTAACTAATAGCACCATAGACATAACTGGTTGCAATGGTGATGTTTTCCTTCTTGCAGATAGCAAAGTCAGCCCATTTCTCCCCTTTTGTTGCTTGCTGTGCCATGACAAAGTTGCCATTTAGAATCAGTTAAGGATGATTAGCAAGAGATTACTTGTTTTCACAAATGCTTCAAGTGCCACATCCCGCTCCCACTGTCAGCCTTGATGCTTATCTCTTAAGTAACAGTGAAAACATGCACTTCTGATAGTAGAAGACTCCTTGTGAATGAGGCACACATGAGATGAAGGTTGACTGAGTGGATATCAAGAAGCTCTGGCTGCCATAGGCATTCCTCCAAGGAACACAAGTCTTTGTTTGGAACACTGCCCTTTGTACATTTTCAGCCGCCTTTTAACTGAAGCAGACACTAGATTGTGAGATCTGATATTAATAACTGATCGCAAACTCTCAGCCTCTATGGAATAGCATCTCTTTGTTCATTTCCTAAACAGATTTCTCCAGTGACTGTTCTCAAGCTTCCTTGAGTATGCAGATAGTTTATCTGCTATTTAACAACATTAGACTACAGAAGTAGAATTAGCTAGGGGACTGTACTCTTGCAGGAAGGAGGAACAGACAATATTCAGTGTAAAGGGGCATACCTTTCTGCTCTTAGTTCCTGCTCTTAGTTACTTTTTCTACTCTAGCAAAATAATGGTTAAGAGAAGGAAATCATATCTGTACCTACCATGGTACGGTATGGAATGGAATGGTGTGGTATGGTATGGATTTGAGAGGTGCAATCCAGCGTGGTGTAGTGGTTAGAGTGCTGGACCAGGACCGGGGAGACCTGAGTTCAGATCCCCATTCAGCCATGAAACTAGCTGGGTGACTCTGGGCCAGTCACTTCTCTCTCAGCCTAACCTGCTTCACAGGGTTGTTGTGAAAGAGAAACTCAAGTATGTAGTACAGCGCTCTGGGCTCCTTGGAGGAAGAGCAGGATATAAATGTAAAAATCTATATTATTAATTCTCCAAGATGGGCCATGCGTGGGGACATGGTAGAAAGGAGGTGATTGGCTGACAGAGTTTGCAAGCAGAAGTAGCTGATTGAGCAGTGGGGATTCCATATGCAGATCTAGGTGGCCAGATTTGGCTTTTCTAAAGCCAAATTATGGCTTACGGCCCATTTGACTCACAAGTATACCCCTTAGGTTCTCGCCACTCTGCAGATAGGGAGAAGGAGCCTGTGAAAGCAGAAGCACCATGGTGATTGGGCAGTGGGGATTCCATATGCAGATAGGGAGGAGGAGCCTGTGGCACTGTGGTGATTGGGCAGTGGGGATTCCCTATGCAGATAAGGAGGAGGAGCCTGTGATGCTTAAGGTCAGTTGGAATGCAACTGTTACTGGACGGATGATGCTCTTGATTGTAGAGGAGAGGAATCTTTCTATATAAAAGGATAGCAGGCAGGGTCTACAAAAAGACAGGTTATGAGGGAGGAAAGAGCCCCTTCAGGAGAAGGAGGATGCCATTTTGTGAATTAAATAACTCAGGGAGGGAGGGAGAGAAAAAACATGAAGGGAGGGGGAAGAAAGAGTGAGCGAGGTGTGTGTGGGGAGAGCGAGCGAGTGAGGTGGGGGGGAGAGCGAGTGAGTGAGGTGCAGGGGGAGAGCGAGTGAGGTGCGGGGGGAGAGCGAGTGAGGTGCGGGGGGAGAGCGAGCGAGCGAGGTGAGGGGGAGAGCGAGCGAGCGAGGTGCGGGGGGAGAGCGAGCGAGCGTGGTGCGGGGGGAGAGCGAGCGAGCGTGGTGCAGGGGGAGAGCGAGCGAGGTGCAGGGGGAGAGCGAGCGAGGTGCAGGGGGAGAGCGAGCCAGCGAGGTGCAGGGGGGAGAGTGAGCAAGCGAGAGCACTGTAGGTATTCCACAGGCTCAGTGCACAACTGCACCGATGCTCTGTGCGGGGTCAGCTAGTAATAATAATAATAATAATAATAATAATAATAATAATAATAATAATAATTTGATTCATTCAGACATTGATTCATGCCGAATCAGGGCAATTTGAGTGATTCAACCTCGAATCAAATAGCCCCTAAAATGAAGGGCCTGATCCAAAGTCGAATCGAATCACACACACACACCCAATTTGACATGAATCAATTCAAGTGATTCACATAGTGGGTGCTATTTTGTTTCAGTGTTTTTTCCCTTGCTGTTTAGTTTTCTGGCACTGTCTTCAGATTGGCTTGAGATATCCTTGCTTCTTGGCTCGTTTGTTGTCATTCAAATCAAGTGTTGGCATGGGCAACTGTGCCCCCATAGTTTGGGGTGGGGAGCAGGGAGGGGTGAGGCCAAAGGAGGAAGTTTCAAAATGTATTTAAGGGGCTGCTTGGAGGCAGAGAGACAGACAGCCATTTGTGCCTCAGGACAGAGAGAAGGAACAGAGAGCAGCAACGCTGAGAGGAGAGCAGATACTGGTGGTGGTCTGGGCCTGCCTGCCTGACCAAGTGGGGGGAGAGAGAGAGAGAGAGAGAGAGAGAGAGAGTCTCTGTTTTTAAATCCCTTTAATTTGCTGTGCTGCCAGAAACTACAACAACTACTACAACTACTATTTTTTTAATATACTGCTCTTCAACCAAAGTTCTCAAAGCAGTTTACATAGAAAAATAAACAATGCATAAATAAGATGGCCCCTGTCCCCAAAGGGCTCACAATCTAAAAAGAAAAATAAGGTTGACACCAGAAACAGCCACTGGAGGGATGCTATGCTGGGGCTGGATAGGGCAAATTGCTCTCTCCCTGCTAAATAGGCACTTTTTAAAGTGGTGATTCTCTTCTGTTTAGCAGGGGGAGACCAATTTGCCTTATCCAACCCCAGCAGAGCTCGCCTTTCTGGAGAAGCCTGGTTCCACAGTGCAGCCACCTGTGGCAGCTTATGTAGAAGTGTGTGTGTGTGAGGAAAAAAAGCTCTTTCCGTGGCAGCAGAGGAGGTGTCGTTGGCTGCTAACCCAGCCTGATGGTTCTCTCCATCCTTCCCAATCCCCATTGGCAGTGTGATCTCCAGGTCTGAGACTGAGGATTAACAGGCAGAAGTCACTCTGATTGTCCCTGGACCTTCTCAGCCCCAGATGGAGGGTGATGATGGTGGTGGCCCCCAGAATGAATCAGCAGCCCCAGTACTACAAACCACATAAATGGTCCCTGACCAAGAGCAGCCTGGTGTGGGACCACTCCACTTTGAGCTCTGCCATGGTGATCCACACCATGTTGTCTGCATCCACTGCAGGACACATGTAAGCAGGGGGAAGGAACCTAAGCATGTTGGGACAACAGGGATACTGCAACACTCATGACGGCATCATCCAGGGGAATAGGCCTTGTGTGTCCTCAGTTAGCAGTAAGGCACCTGCTCCTGCTCCCAAGCAGGGTAAGTTGCCTGTGCAGTGGGTGCAGTCAGTGGGAAAGCAGTCTGGTCATCCAAAGCTTCATAGGAACATAGGAAACTGCCATATACTGAGTCAGACCATTGGTCTATCTAGCTCAGTATTGTCTTCACAGACTGGCAGTGGCTTCTCCAAGGTTGCAGGCAGGAATCTCTCTCAGCCCTATCTTGGAGAAGCTAGGGAGGGAACTTGAAACCTTCTGCTCTTCCCAGAGAGGCTTCATGCCCTGAGGGGAATAGCTTGCAGTGCTCACATATCAAGTCTCCCATTCAGTTGCAACCAGGGCAGACTCTGCTTAGCTATGGGGACAAATCATGCTTGCTACCACAAGACCAGCTCTCCTCTCATCTTATCACCCAGGCCATTGGGGAGATGTCCGCTTTGATGACCAGCCATTCCAGTTGGTAGAGAACACCAGCTTCTACTGGCTGCTCCAACTGCTTGCCTCCAACTGCAACTTCCCTTCACATACCGCCTTTAGCAGGCAGGTGGTCATGCAGGGAGTATGTGTCAGGTCTGCTGCATGCAGCAGTTCCTGACACCAGTGTGCACTTCCCTGAGGATCTGTGGACCAATCCCAGAGGGATGTACATTGCTTTCCTGTCCCTCATGGAAAACCTGTGAGGGCAGGAAAGTGAGAGGACATCTGCTGCTGGACATCTGGCCAGCCTCTCCCATGCAGCAAAGCCCAGGTGAGTTGTGTAGCATATGGAGATGCAGGACACTGACCACATGGCAGGAGAGCTGTCACAGACCATAGATTGCCAGCTGGGAGAATGACTGTTTCACACGCATGTGCAAAACCAGGCTAGGGGAGCCCAGCCCAGTTTTGCACATGTGTGTGAACTGCCAGGATCAGGCCAATCCTGACAGCACCACGTCGGCAAACCCGCCTAAGTAGCCACCCTTGCAAATGAGGTTAAAGGAGCAAGTACTCCCTTAACCCCATTTTTTAAATCATCCAGCAGCAGCTGCTGCTAGACTGTGGGAAGCGTGAATAGCCCAGGGATGGGGGAGCCCTATGATACACCATGCACTTGTGTGGTGCATCATGTATTTCTGAGGACTGGGTCAACAAATCCTGGCCCCCACCCCTCCCCACTGTTTGGGCATGCAGGGAATCAACTGGGCGCACAGGGAGCCCTCCCAGCACAGGAGGAGTGGTTGTCAGCAGGGAAGTTAAGTCTAACCTATCCACACCCAGCACAGTACTTCCAGTGACTGTTGCTGGTGTCTAGCTTATGTTTCGTTTTAGAATGTGAGCCCTTTGTGGACAGGGAGCCATCTTATTTATTTATTGTTTCTCTTTGTAAACCGCCCTGAGCTATTTTTGGAAGGGCGGTATAAAAATCGAAATAATAATAATATTGATGATGATGATGATGATGTCTGGATAAAACAAACCAGTCAATAACACCTGTCTGACTGTGTAAATAAATAAATAAAAATATATAACAACAACAACAACCTGCCTTCCCCACAGCATGTTCTGGAGCCCTACTCACTGCTTGTAAGAAGAGGCTCTATATGTTACAAAGTCACCTCATTCCTCTGTCATGCTCACTATGTTCTCTTGATATTATTTCAAATCACAGTCCAGGTCTGTAATATGGCAGTAATATAGCCTATCAGCCACACTAGGTTTGGATGCTCTTTCTGTCTTCAAGGCTCAGAACTGATGTAGTGGGTGGGACATCGTTCCATCCTTCACTGTGTGTATGAGTGGGTTCAAGCTCAATCTGAGTACTCGGTGCAACTGTTGAAGACTCAAAACCAAGTTCTGCCACTAGGGCAACTGGGTAATTTGCCCTCACTTAATGAGCCGGGTCTCACGATCCGTGAGACCCAGTTTCTTCGGGTGAGAGCGGAGAGCGGGCTAAGTCTGCTCTTCTCACTCACAAGCGGAGAGGGAGCCCTGGGTGGCTGGATCGGCTGCCCACATGATTGCCGGCTCCAAGATGGGGCCAATGGGGGCTGGGGAGCTCGGGGGCTGCGTGACCCCCAGAAGCCCCAGCATGCCCTGCACCAGGTTTGTGGAGCGCTCGCTCCGCAAACCTGGTCTGGGGGCAGGGGTTCTTGAGCGGGTTACCCACTCTAGAAACACTGGGGTCACAGCCAAGCCCGGTGGTTCTGATGACCTGCAAAAATACTGTAAGGCTAGGCTCTCCTAGCCCAATTTTTGCAGATCGTCAGAACAGCCCCATTAAAAACATGGGGGAACTATTTTTCATTTGTTTTAAATTCAGCCAGTGGGGTGTTCAATAATAGCATTAGTTGATTTTTTTTTTTTTAAAAATCTAGTTTGATGAACTATTTTTGATTGATTGATTAAGTGCTGTCAAGTTGGTGTTGACTTTTCGTGACCACATAGATAGATTCTCCCCAGGATGATCTGTCTTCAACTTGGCCTTTAAGGTCTCTCAGTGATGCTTTCATTGCTGTCGTAATCAAGTCCATCCACCTTGCTGCTGGTCATCCTCTTCTTCTCTTTCCAACTTTCCCCAGCATTATAGACTTTTCAAGGGAGCTGGGTCTTCGCATAATATGTCCAAAGTATGATAGTTTGAGCTGGTCATTTGTGCCTTGAGTGAAAGTTCTGGATTGATTTGTTCTGTGATCCATTTGTTTGTTTTCCTGGCTGTCCATGGTATCCTATAGATCATCATTATGTAGATGAGAGCACCATTGCTTGCACTGTCACTCCTCAGCAGCAAAGCTTTTACTCCGCCCCTCATTGTTCCCTTTGTTATTACATAGATGTGACTGAGAACCCCTACCTTCCATTTGCCAGGGATGTGGAGATCCCCTCTGTATACATTACATCTACTCTGCTGAGTTTGCAGCCAGATGTTGGCCCCAGCATCGTATACAACAGCCAGAAAGGCGGCTTGATGCCAGTCCAATCTGCATGCAGTTGTATGTACTCTTTCACTATCTGTTGGTGACTGCCCAGCTATACTGAAAAAGGCAAATCTCAGCTCTATTATTTATAGAAAATGTGGCAGCAACAAAGACAGTGCAGTGCCTGGCAGATTTGAGCTGCCAACCAGCTGTGCACTTTCTGGTTCATTGTGTAAGCCACAGACATAAATATACTCTTGATGAAAGGAGTGATAGGCCCATCAAAGGCATACAACAAAGCTTTATGATTTGGAATTGGGAGCCCACTATTGTTTTATTACATGGTGCTATGTTTGAAGAGCCTTCAGGGCATTTGCAGTCTGGAAAAAATGGCTTATGTGTAACATAAAAAAAAATTTTTTTACCCAAAATAACACGATGGGCCTTAAATGCTTACACAATGTTGACTCCCAACAGAAGCGCCATTGTTGCAAGCTATTGATAGATGCTGTGCGACTTATTTTTCAAAGAAACAAAGCAAAGGGTGATGGGGGAAAGCTCTTGTTTTAAAGATTTCTGACATTTGAATAAAGATAACAATATTGCAGTGTGTCTGGCTGTGGAGGGTAAGCACATTAGTTGCTGGATGTGTAAATTGCAGACATAGCTTAGCAGCCAAAAGTGAGAACAAATGAACAAGGGCATGATCTAATATCTGTTGGAACATATCACATATCATTTTCTAGATCCCTGGGAAACAAATGAGCACATGTAGTAGGAGGAGCAGCTATGATTTCAGTGCAAGGCAAAAAGAAATTTGGTTGCAAGTGGAGATGCGATGTCAGTCACAAGAACACCTTAAGCTGCGTCTTAAGGAAATATGAGACATTTGAGATGCAAGAACACCAAATGTCTTAAGGAACCAAGGACTGTATTGGGTCTACACATACGCTTTATGTGTAGTTTGAAACATGTAATTTTCACTCTGTAATGTTTCATCATGGGGAAATTGCTTCAGGGAGAGTTGCAAAACTGAAGAGTGTTTGGTTAGGAAAACAGTCCAATGTCATTTGGGTCCACTTTTGGAATCTGTTATTTAGTTAGTTGGGACCAGTTATACAGTACATATTCTCACTCACTTACTACAGCATAAAGTGAAAGCTTGAATGACAACTGGAGTAGGGCTGCTATATAGAAAAGAGTACAGGTCTTCTGTACCTTTAATAGATGCACAAAAGAGGAAATTCAGCAGGCACATCTTTTCTTTTCCCTGCATAACAAGCTTCAACTTCTGAAATGCCCTTTTCTGTTCATATAATAAAGATACAGGAGACTTGTCCTCTTTTCCATATGGCAGCCCTAAACTGGGGACTATCCTAATCATGCCTTTAAACAAAGAGTTTGATGTGGTTTTAAAGGGCTAAATCCCCCTCCCTCTTCACCAGTGCTTCCCAACTAGGTTTCCTCCAGATGTTGCTGAACTACATCTCCCAGCATCCCCAACTCAGTCACAAGTTATTGTGGCTGGGGAAGCTTGGAGGATTCCTGGTTGGGCACCATTGCTCTACACCATGGTCGAGATCCAGAGGAACTCCACAGCTGCTATTTACAAAAACCAAAACTAAGCACCCCATGCAGGGCTAAACAACAAACTTAAAGTCATATCTAGTTTGGCTCTGAGCCAACAGAGATCAAGCAGTAGAGAGAGGTTTCATATTACCTGATGCCTGCCCCTATCAATAGGCAAAGTGAGGAACCCACCCCACCCAGATGGAAGATTCTAGACACCTTTTGAGTGTGCAGGATTAAGTATCTATTATTATATTTTTACCAATAAACAAAATGGTTTGCACCAATCTTGCTTTTCACCTGAGCAGTTCAGTTTTGTCCAAGAGTCATCAGGAGGTCTATCATCAAGTTATGAAAGTTCCAATCAGGTTCATGCATTTTGTGAACCATCCCTTACTAACGTTGCATTAGGTGACAGCTTCTTGATCCCATGGAATTTTAATTTTGTCCCCTCTGCTTTACAACATAGATATGCAATTGCCTGGAGAGATCATTCATCAGTTTGGAGTGTGGTGTCATCAATATGCTGACCAAGCTCTATTTTTCATTTTCAACAAAACTCGGAGCAATGGTGACATCTCAGAATGATTGCTTGAATGCAAGTCTAAGCAGGATGACAAAATAAAACATAACCCAGACAAGACAAGAATGATTTGGGTGAAGTAGGCCCAAAGCTGGCAGGGTAGTGGTTTCATCTGTAATGGACAGGATTGCACTCCTCTTGTAAAATAAGGTATGCCATCTGGGAGAACACCTGGGCCCTGCTTTACTATATGAATCTCAGGTGGCTACAGTAGCTAGAAGCATCCTTAAGCTAGAAAAGATGGTGAGCCAGTTCTGATCATGTGGTTTCAAAACCCATGCTTTAGTATCCACTTATTTGGACTATTGCAATGAGTTTGAGATGAGCACCCTTTGAAATCAGTTTGGAAGCTGAAGCTGGTGCAGCTGAAATGTTGGTGGACATGGATTGCACCATTTCCATGCCAGCTGCAATATTTGCCTATTTGATTCTGGGCCCAACTCAAAATGCTGGTGTTGACATCAAGAACCTGATATGACTGGGGACCTGCATAGCTTAGAAAGAGAGGCTATTTTCACATGCAGTGGAAACTGTGCTAAGGGAGCCCAGCTAAGTTTCCACAGCATGTGAGAACTGCCGGGAGCCATGCAGCTCCCAGCAGTGGCACGGTGGCAAACTCTCTTGGGTAGCCCGCAGCTTAACCTGGGTATTGGGCACAAGAGCACCCAAAATGTGGGTTACATGATCGTTTGTCACCACGGTGCAGCTCCGCACCGCAGCAACTCATTTGTACCTCCTGACGGGGAGGCTACAACAAGCCTCCCAGCATCGGCAGGATCCCCAGAATGCCTCATTCACTCACACAGGTCATTCTGAGACTTTCAGGGACTGGGAGGCCCACAAAACCCACCTCCCCTACCGGCTCCATGATGGAGCTAGTAATTATCTGGGCATTCAATATGGCTGCCCAGGGAGGGCTCCCTGCTCATCTGCAGGGAGAGTGGGTCAAGCCTGCTCTCCCTGCAAAACCCCTTTAGGCCCTTCACACTGCTCTTGTGGAGAGCCTTGGAGTCTCCTTTAAAGATATTGGTGTAGTTCTCAGAGCTCAGGCTCCACCTCTCCCTTGCAGCCTCCCCATCAGCTTCCACCCTTTATTATCAGTGGTGGTGTGGTAGTAATAAGACAGCAGGGGAATCAGCAACAACACCATAGGGGGACATGCTACTATTATACAGGACCCAGAAAATTTGTCCTACCCCTTAGTAGCCCTTGGAAAGATCCAAATGCCAATGGCCATCACAGCTTTGGTATGGTATACCACAGAGCAATGGATCAGAGCAAAGGGAAAGGCTTCTGGGTCCTACACAGGGGCGTAGCAAGGTTGGATTGGGCCCAGAGACAAGATTTTAAAATGCCCCCCCACCCTCACTGAAGATCAGTTCATGAAGTAAAGAAATCTTAAATGAGGCTGTATAGTGGTAACAAAAAGCAGTGTGTGTGTGTGTGCGCGCACACACACACACACACACACACCCTATGTGCCACAATAGCACATCATCCTAAATTATTTTTTAAAAGGTTTTGTAAATTGTGGACAATGCAAGTCATTTAATGGTACTAGAGAAAGACATGCTGTTCTGGTAGCTCCAGGTCTTAACACCCACATCAGTTTCGGACGATGAATACAACTGAAGGAAGCCTGGGTGGGTGCGTGGCTGGGGGAGTCAGTCATGCCTCTGGGGCCCCCGCAAGGCAGTGAGCCCCCAGAAAACTGTCTCCCCTTGCCCTATTCTAGTTACGCCCCTGGTCCTACAGAGTGCAGCTACTTTTTTCTGGCATGGTAATCAGCATTTTTCCACCCCCACTCCCCTCACGGTACTCCTGCTGATTTTCCTGTTGCCATGCCAGCCCACTAAGACTGTCAGTCAAGCCCCCTGGCCCTCTAGAGTTCCTAGTAGTTGTACCTACAGGATAAGGCCTCAGAGTAACACAGCCAGAGAGTGGAAGGTTTACACCACCTTCTATCCCTGTCTCTGGGCTTCCGAACTCAGAGTTCTGAGGCCGGGGCAACCTCAACTCTCATCAGCAGACAGCCCCTCATCATCAGCCCACCTGCACTTAAATGTGCTCTCTCAGACCCCACAAGTATCACAAAATGTGGAGCCATTCTGAAAATTCACTCCCAAATCTCATGAGACCGAAGCAGACTCTCATGAGAGTTTCAGTGAGTCCCACCTCCTCTGCTAAGTCCCCCTTACCCAGCTGGGCCACAACCTCACCATCCCTGCCTCTAACAGGGGCCAACGGGCGGGTTACCCATACCAGCCTGCCTGACCAATAAGGTAAGTGCCCCCAGACATTCCCACTCCCCTCCATCGTCACCAGACACTAACGGTGGGGTGGGCTGACGGGAAGGGTAGAGACATTCTCTGAGCAGTAAGATTGGCTAGGACAATTGTCTGGGTTCTTCCCGTGTGTGTGTGTGTGTGTGTGTGTGTGTGTGTGTGTGTACTCATATCATTTCTGGATCAATTCATACATGATCTGAGTCCAGAGGAGTTCACCATCTTTACTCTCCTCTTGTTACGTACTTCTCCATTATTTACGATTGACAGAGGAATCTCAGCTTTGTGCCCTTTCTTTCACTCACTCAAGTGAAACTGTGAGGGCATGGAAGGCCTTCTCTGGTTGCAGCAGGACTTACCTGGTATTCACTTTGATGATCTTTCATGAACAGGTAATATGCAAGACTGAGGCAATATGAGGTTACTATCTGACATCCAAATAAATGCTACACTGGTGCTGGGGCGGTGGCAGTGGGGTAATTTTCTTTGCCAATCTCTCCTTCTTACTAAAGCCCACTGTGCCTTCCAAAAACTACCCCTGAGAATTGTGAAAATTATCCCATCAGCACAGCAACAGTCTGGATGTCTCCCATGCTAACTGGTCAAAGAGGCACCTTTTAACGTGGTGATTCTCTTTATTTAGCAGGGGGAGAGTAACTGGCCCTATCCACCCCCAGCATAGTACCTCCAGTGACTGTTGCTGGTGTCTATCTTACGTTTCTTTTTAGATTGTGAGCCCTTTGGGGACAGGGAGCCATCTTATTTTTTTTATTATTTCTCTTTGTAAACCACCCTGAGCCATTTTTGGAAGGGCCGTATAGAAATCGAATTAATGATGATGATGATGATGATGATGATGATGATGATGATGATGTCACCCATTTTGTTCACATTGCTGCTCAGTGCCTCCCCTCGCCCCCATCTTATTGTTTGCTGATTATTGTTAATCATGCTTGTTTTATTTTGGTCTCACTGGTGCTTTTATATTTTTAAATTGTCTGTCTTGCAGCAGAAAGTTAGAGTACAGAAATGTTTTTTTAAATGTGTCAACGACATTTATCTTTTTTTAGCCCATTCCATCCCTGTGGTTCAGAGTATATTACACTTCCATTGACACAGAATAAAGGTAGATACCAAGATCTCATTCCCACCTGAAGGCCTATCTGTGGCCACAAAATTCTGGCCATATGAGTCTGACAATGCTTCTGGAAGGACTCAGGCTTGAGTTTTGGTGTGTTTCCAAAGCAAGAACATTTCACAGATATAGGGGAGCCACTAAGACCACAGCTGCATCTGCCCATGCTGTCCTAACCTGGTGAACTGATGAAATAAAGAGGGTATGGTCAGCCATTTCAGAGCGTGAGAGAACCAAAGGAGGATATCATTTCTAAAGTCAGCTGAACCTGGGCCAGTCTAGAAGACGACCTAAGAAGTGTGGCTTTGCGCTAGGAATGAATAAAGACAGTTGCCTCTGAAGAAAGCCTGTAAACAAGGATGGCCCATGGCCCTGTAGAGTCTGAGGCAAGGCGTCAAATGCTCCATGACCCTGATGGAAGACAGCCTCTTTCCTAAAGGGATCCTTGCAAACTTTGAGAGTAGTACAGGGGGCAAGGAGGAGAGAAGGGTGCCAGCAGCCTCCTGTTCTCTCCTTGTGTTTCTTGCAAGCTTTGCAAAGAGTGTGAGAAGTACTACTCCTTAAGAAGTCTGTGAGTGTCAGAGTGCTCCTGAGAAGCTGCTGTGATAGTGACAGCAGGGGCAGGGGCAGAGCAACCATTGAGTGGAGGGGTTCAAAGAACCCAGGTTGCTGCCAATCAGGGGATGCACCAGATGCCCCAGCCAAAGCCCCTGCATTGGATGTCAGATGCAGGGGGTATGCCTTCTCTCCCAAACAGGGCTAGGCAGCCCCGTTTAGGAGTGAAGGCATGCCCCTGTGTCTCATGCCAGATGCAGGGCGTGTGGGGGGCGTTGGCGGGAGGAACATGGGCCACCAGCTGGCTTCCTCCTCCAGTGAGCAGGGGGCATCCTGCTGGCATCTCAATAACCTGCTGCCTGAGATGACCTCACGAAAGGTGAGGTCACTCCACCTCACAAAAGGACTGCCCCTGCTTGTAAACCTGAAATGAGTTGGGCTTCAGAAGCTTATATCAACACGCATTTTCATAGCATGTGTCAAAGACTAAAATTTCTTCTGCTTTTTGGTGCTCCCTCCCCCTATTTGTTCTTCCCATTTGCCTGATACTGCAATCAAAAAATGTCCTCCAGAAATCTCTTGTTGAAAGATATAGCACTACAAACTAGTCATATTGTGGTCTGTCATCTGTATTGTGGGAAATATGAAGCCTAAAGAACCAGGGCACAAAGTAGTTTCCATCAAAAGAAGAGCATCTCTCCCACTGTTGTGACTGCAACAAACAATATAGATTCATATGATGCAATTAATTGGATTTCACAGTCTGCTGAGAATGGCAGGCAACCTGTGCTTCAGAGCATGGTAAATAAACCCACGGGGATGATTCTCCCAAACACTTTCAGAACATAACATAAAACACTTAAATTAGTGAGGAAACATAAAAGATTCACACACACATAAAACTTACGGCTGACAAGAATGTTTTTCTAGTGGAATCCGACTAATCTTTGCTCTCAGTCCATAATAAGCAAATACAGTTTCTGCAAAGTGTGGGGCGCAGTGAGTTTGACTGAGCAGTCAGCTGTGACCTGTGATCTTGTTGTCACCCTCCTAAATGTGAGGGAGAGTTGCGGGGCCCTGAAAAATGACATATACTGTGTGAAAGCTTTTCAGCCCAAGCTCCCTGGGAAAATATATATATATATTTCTATTAGGGCTAATGAGCATGCAGTGGTGGATAAATCAATGATGGCAGATCCTTTCATAAGTTCAAATACTATGTAGGTTGGGTGTACTAGTGTGGTGCTTAAAGAAAAATTACCACCATTTGGAAATTGTTGGTATGTTCTCAGTTCTGATGCTTCCCTTTAGAGAAATAGCATGGCTGTTTGAGGTCAGGAGACACACAATTAAGGTATCTGACTTCTTATTTCTTTCTGGGCATCTTTCATCTTGTAGCAAATTATTTCCCAAAAACTCTAAGTCTCTGAAATCATTGATAAGGGTAGATTCATACACCCACATGTCCTTTGCTAATAACTGCAGTTTAAGGGAACAAATAGGCACTGGCATCTATGGTGTGTTGGTGCCCTACAAGTACTGCACAAAAACTGGAAGAAAATTGCCACCTGACTCCACTAAAAATATATGCGTTTGAAATGTTTGTTGGCTACTAATATATCTGCTGCCTTGAAAAGGCTTTGTTCGAGTTTCCAGGGCCACCTCAAGCAATTAAGTGGCCACTTGGGTGGCCACTGACTGGGGAGGGGGAGCTCAGATTTCCTAGGCTTCAGAAATTACAGCTTCATAAGAGCCACTTCATAAGTATTGGGGTGGGGCAGTGGGGAGAGGAGGAGGAGGACCTGGCTGTGCATTTGTGTGTGCCAATTATCACAAGCAAAGGAGCTCCCCTGCCTTTTCTACAGCTTGCAAAGACGAAGGAGCCATTCTCAGATTGGTTCAGGTCAGACAGCATTTACAGAAAAACATTGAGGCGATTCTCACGATCGGCCAAAAGCGGGCTAAGGGAGCTTAGCCCACTTTTGGGCGATTGTGTGCTGCAACGGGAGCCACACGGCTCCCGGCAGCAAACCTCTCAAACTAGATGAGGTTAACGGAGCGGTCTCTTCCTTTAGATGAGGTTAACAGAGTGAGCGCTCTGTTAACCTCATCTTTTTGATCGTGTGTCGCTGCGGAGTGAAGCAACACACGTGTAGACCCCTGACCGGGAGGTTGGGCTTGGGGGTCTCTCCAGGATGCCCTGCGTGCTCACATGGGGCATCCTGGAACTTCCAGGGGCCACATGGCTCCCAATCCTCGCAGCAGGCAGTCATGTGGGTGGCCCATCTGGCCGCCCAGGGCTGCTTCTTGATGGCTCCCCCAGCTGTATAGCCTTTAGGGCCAGCAATTCTGCTGTGGCACAGAGAAAAACCCAGCCAGATCTCCCTGAGCCATAAAGACTCTAGGGACTACCTGAGACAGGGATAGGTAACTCCAGATGTGGTTGAACTAGAGCTCTCATCATCCCCTGCAGCAGTGGCTAGGGGTGATAGGAGTTGTAGTTAAACAACAGCTGGAGAGTCAAGGCTGCCTCCCATGGCCTATGACTTCTCCTTACCCAAACAAATGCATTTTGCTGCTCACCAATGTTCCATCTTAAGCTTCTTCAGACCTCCATTGGCCCTGAAGTTGTCACTAGAGGGAATAGTATGAAGTAGGCAGCCTCTCTCAATCCCATGCCAATTAATGGAGGCCAAAACATCCCTACCCTTCCTCCCAAAGAACAAGGCAAAACCCACACTATACCCAAGGACAGGAAGGATGGATGCTCCTCAAGATGCCAAATGAAAATCTGGGCAAGTGTTTGCCCCAGTGGCATAGAAGCCCCACCCACCCAGATCCATCAGCAATTAGTTTACTCCTCCAGCTCATGCTTCAGTCAATCCTGCTGCTCACCTTTTTGGTCAATCCTGTTACTCACATAGGTGGGGCAAACATGCAGATGCCACATCCAGGATGCGCCTAGGAGACCAGTAGGATTCTACTAGTGGAAGGACATCTTTGGACCCAAACATGTTTAAAGAAGAGAATGCCTTTTAGCATGTGCAGAGTGTTTTGCAGCCTAAAGGTAATCTCTACATACAACCACACACAGTTGTGTTGGGGCAATGATGGTTACAACAAGGGGTGTGAATTACAAGTGGGTCGAAGTCCCAGCACTCTTCATTGTAAGCAAAACAATGAAAAATATAAGCACTATCTTCTGCTCTCTCCAAATTTCCAGTTCCCCAGTGACAGATGAAAGGACATCAAGATTCTGCTAGCTCCTATGTCCACTATGTTGCTATGGCTGTACATTCACAAATGCAGTTTTCAGTTCTCCTTCAAGATTTTACACTTTTTATTTGGGAAAGGTGGTGGTGGTGGTGGTGGTGGTGGTGAGGTGAGGACAGCCTCCTGCCTTCTGCATAGTGATTTTCTGTCCCATCTTACCCTAGTCAAGTTCCCAGTCTGCCCAGTGAGGTAGGAGTAGGTTTTCTGACTGTGTCTGCTTCCTTTCTGGTCATTGCCAGGCTGTGAGCATCCTGCTAGATCATATTTCTTAAATGCTGGGAATAGCTGCTCATTTTGCCTTTAGCCTTTGCCTGAAGCATAGATACAGGGTGGGTGATGGTCACAGCTATCAAAAGCAATCATTCTTTCCTTGCACCTAGAACTTGTACATCAATGGAACAACACTGATTTGATTAAGTTACAAATATAATATGACCAAATCTTGATAGAAGATAATTACTACAATAGCAGAACACCATTTGCAGTTAGTAGGACAGACGTTCACACTGATAAAGATGTAAATCCAATCATTGCTGCACAAGCAAATGTAAAACAGTGAAATATTATTTAAAGGGGCATTCATCTAAGCATGTTGAGAATTATTAAGAGGATAACTCAGGCATGTTTATACTACACTGATAAAAACCAAGTTGTTGAGAAATAGTCTGAAATAGAGATACAAACTATGGCTACAATCCAGAGGATTGTGCCATGAGTTCTGCATCTGCACCAGTCTTTTTGAGCATTTTAAAAACAGAATCTTTGACCGCATTCACACATAACGTGGAAACACAGTTGAATGGGCCTGCGGGTCTGTGGATGTTATGTCCGAATGCAAGCAACTCAGGTTACATGTGGCAACAAAAACAAGGGTTCAGATTTGGAACTCCAATCTAAACCCTCGAGTTGTAGTGAGTTTCATCTCTGCAACCCGAGGTTCAAGACAGCCTGTGGTATGTCAGAATTTGGTTCCTGCTGCTCCTGGAAACAGAGTTGAGAGAGGAAGTTCCTCCCTCAACTCTGGAGTGATTGGCTGTTCAGGTTGTCCTTCAGTAAAAAAGGAAGCCCATATAGGCAGCTCCCCCTCCTCTCTGCAGTCTCGCTGACTGCAGACATGCTGTTATCTCCTGTCTATCTGAATTCAGATGGGAGAGCGGAGGGAGGGGGGCATGGAACCATGGATCCGTTGGACCCATGGTTCTGCGTTACATGTGAATGTGGCCTTTTTGTGCTGCACGTTCAACTGCTTTGGAAGCCCAGGAGAGTTTCACAAGGAGTTTCTAATACAATGTGAGGCATGGCTACTAATAAATTAAAAGATGAAGCTCCTGTTCCCAAACATGCCATTGCTGCCATTATCCATTGCCATGTTCAGTTGGCCACTGCCATGTTTAGTTGGTTGCATGGTCACTGCAGTCTGGGCTTTGTCTCTGGATGGCTAGTAGCATCTGTGGTATGATACGTCTTTCACCAGCTAAGGTTGGTGTACTAGTTGTGCCAACTCTTGGACAGAGATAGACTTGCCACTGTTATTCATGCTCTGAAAACATCTGGATTCAGTTACTGCAATCCACTGTATGTGGAGCTGCCTTTAAGAACTACCTCCAACCATTCAGTTGGTCCAGACTATGCTGCTAGATGGTTGACTGGGTCTGGCTGCATTAAATATATTATGATAATCTAAAACACCAGTTCCAATTCATGTCTGAGCACAATTCAAACTGCAGGCTTTACACTTTAAAGACCTGAATTGCCACTGAAGTGGGTCTCTACAGGACCACCTACTCCCACATGAACCTGCCTGACTGCTAAGATATGAGATCCTTTTCATGGTGTCCCACCACCACCACAGATCAGATGGGTGGTGATCAGAAAAAGAGCTTTCGCCACTAAGTTGCCATCTCCAAATGCAGGGAGGTTCACAGAGTACCAAAACTTGTGACTTTCCAGTGGATGGCAGGTAACTTTATTTTTATGTGCCCAAGCTTGTTAAATTGTTTAGTCTTGATCATGATGTAGTTTACTAAAATGCTTTTGTTGGTTATGCATTGTTAAAGCTTGTTTTCATGTTTGGAAGTCAGACAGGACCTTTTATTGTACTTCTTCAGTGAAATATCCCAGTTGCAAGGCCAATGTTGAGCAATATAGAAATATTCATGGACACAAATGGGAAAATTTTTCATGTCCCTATTCATGACACCAGTGGTGTTATCTGAGCAAATATAATGGCCCCAAGCCAGTTAAAGTTATTCATGAGTAAACGCTACTGAAACTAATTAGTAGTCATTAATTTAAGCCCCATTACTCCACCTACTACTGCTACTATATGCCACTTTTTAAATTCCAAAGCAGTTTTCATAGAATAATAATTGCTCTCAATAGAACTTTTAGCTTTATCCAATGAATGTTATTAATATAGGGGTTCTCAAACTCTGGCTTCCCCAAATGCTGGACTACAACCCCCACCATCCCCTTCCACAGTGACCAAAGGCAACGACATCTGGGGACCCAAGTTTGAGAACACCTGCATTAATAACTAATAACTAAGGTCCACCATGTTCAATTGGACTTACTTCCAAGCAGACATGCACTAGGTAGCAGCCTTATTCATAGCTACATTTAGCTTGATTGGGGTCAATGTCTATAGCCTCTTCTTAATTACCAGCTCTGGCACCACAGTATAACATCTAGTGCAGAGCTGCACAACTTCAGGCTCCAGCTGTTGCCCTTGCCACAGTGACCAATAGGGAGTATGGGAGCTGTAGTCAAACAACATCTAGAGGGTTGGAATTGTACAGCCCTGACCTTCTGATATTGCAACTATATCAAATACTCAGTATTGACAACATTCATACTACTGGTGGTATTATGTAATGAATACTTTTCCAATTAGAATAGTCGCTACTTCAGCATCCCTTTGCTATTTTGAATGGAAAATCATCCTGTCTATAGAAATTTGAGGTCCATGTTTTCTAGGTGGACTCCATTACTCTCTTCCCATCAGCACATTGGCCAGATTAGTTTTGCACTCAGAAATTGTGCAGAGAAAAGAACATACATTTCAGTTTTGTTCCTGTGCCACAGAAGATGTGCAGCAACTTTATTGTGTCTTTCCTTATAATCAGTCTACGTGATTTTCTTACAACAACATACAAGGTGCTCAACTGTCTCCACTTCCTTGCATAACCGACACTTACTGTCTTCCTGGGTCTTATCAATTTTTGCTTTTATAACATTTGTTCATAGTGATTGTTCCTGGGCTGCAAAAATGAGACCTTCCATTTCTTTCTTCAGTGTCCCCTTCTTTAACTACTGCCATGTTGTGCTATTGTTGACTTTTGATTCTGTGTCATTAAAGAACTGACTGTGCAATAGTTTGCTCTGCCATTTTTCTCGTTGATTCCTCATCTGCTGTTTTTTGTATTTGTCCTTTGTTTCCTTTATTTTCAACAGTCCTGTCTTACTCACTTCCTGTAGCATTTTTTCTTGGCTTTCATTAATATATTCCGCCAATCCTCATTTTTCTTCTTCAACAGACTGTCTGACTTAAAACATTCCACGTCCACCTTCATTTCTTGGCAGGTACAGCCTATCAACATCACTTCTTGGGTGCAGGGCATGATTGATGGCCATTATTTTCCTGGTTTTCTGATCCAGCGCATCCAATTCTGCTTGTGTCCAATCAACAATACCTGCTGTATATCGGATTACAGGAATTGCCCATGTGTTGATTGCTTTGATCTTTGATAGTGTTACCACCATTAAGTTTGGGCTTCAGTGTCTTTCTTACTCACCTGATATATTCCTTACTAACTTTGGTCTTCACTTCAGCATGCTTGATCTTGTCACTTTGGAGAATGCCCAAACTCAGGTGACAGACTCTTTATGTTGTTTCCGTTTGGCATCTCAATTCCTTTACTAGTTGTCATTTTTCCTCGATTTATTGCCAATATAGCACATTTGTCAAATCCAAACTCCATTGCGAATTTCGGCCATAAATTCTAACCATATTGAGTAATGACACAATTTCGGATGGTGACTTTCTGTAAAGCTTTACATCGTCCACAGAAAGAAGGGGGGAAAGCTTAACTGATGTTTTTGAAGTTTGGTATCCATGGTTTGTTTTATTCAAGATAATGGATAGCGGAATTAGGCAGGTTACAAAAGTAAAGGTGACAATGAGTCTCCTTGAAATACTCCTCTCCAGATGTTAACTTCTCCCACTTCTTCTCCATTGACTAGCAAATGAGTCTTCCATGTGTTCATTGCCTTTTTTACAAAGTTTTTAATGTTATCATTAAAATACCCAGTCATATCCAGGCATTTTAAAATCCAGTTATGTGGTAATGAGTCAAACACTTTCTTATAGTCAATCCAAGCTACATTTAGATTCGTCTTCCTTCGTTTACAATTTTCCAAAACCATTTTGTCAATAAGAAGCTTCTTGTTTTCCGACTGTTTCCCTTCTGTTCCATTGGTAACAAACTGTTCCTTTCTAGGTGGTCTTGCACGGCATCTGCTACAATTGCTGTCATGAGCTTGAACATTGTTTGAAGGCAAGTTATTGGCCTATAGTTACTTGGTACTGTGCCTTTTTCATAGTCTTTCAGAAGAAGACATGTCTTGCCAGTTGTCATGCATTCATTAAGTTCTCCAAGTTCTCCACCTTCCAGAATATCATACAATAGCTTGTCTAATCTTTTATGTAAGCTGGTCAGATGTTTGAGCCAAAAGCCATGTACTTCATCCATTCCCGGTGCTGTCCAATTCTTAATCTTTTTTGCTTGGTTTTCAACCAGTTGGGGTGTTGGTTCCATCCAATTTCCCCTCAATGTTTTTTATCCATTCTACATTCTTCTTGTAATCAACAGGGTTGTCCCAAATGTTTCTCCAAAACCCGAGTAGCTGTTCCCTGTCCGGTTGCAGAATATTATCCAATTTTTATCTATTAACACTCTGATAAAACCAATGTTGATTTGAATAGAGAAGAACATTTTGTTGGTATTGCAGTACACGAGCATCATATCGGCTGATCTTCTTTGCTATTGCTGTAATTTGCTGTTTCACAATTTTGAGGGCTTCTTTGATCTTCTTGGTATCCAAGAATTCTTTACTAAGTATTCCTTGATATTTTTATGCTTAAGCTTTTTCTCTTTCATGTCCGTCAATTTGCTGGCATCTGCCCTTAACTTACTGATCTTATTTTCCAATCTAACCTTCCATTTTGGTTTTTCCTTTTGTTGTATCTTTGGCTTGTTAAGTTCATATCCAAGCTCTTCTGTGATCACTGCTGCCGCACTGTACATGAGCTGGTTTGTTTCCTGTAATGTCTCAGTCTTAATCTTAATCTCGGCTACAGCTTTGTTCAGGTCATTTAATGCTTGTGCCAGATCTTTTTTGGACACCAGCTTCAGTGCAGGCAGTCTTATACACTCTTTTCTTACTTTCATATGTTCAACAGTTTTTTCTTTCAGTTCTTTTTGCATCTCAGTTAACTGATGTTCATGAGAATTTGGCACAATCAACAGAGGTGTTTCACTTCTTTCTTCCTATTCATTTTTGGCTATGCCTTGTTGCTCTACCACAGTTCCTACAGGATCTGCTGGAGAATTTTTTGGCGGTTCCTGATCAATATCTGCACTCTGGATATTTTGCTGGGGTTCATTCAATTCCACATCAGTAAATACTTTCTTTTGCACTATACATCAACATTGAGCTGCTAAACTAAGTTCCGTAATTTCCAAGTTCGGATGTTTTTGTCTCCAAATTTCATACATTCTTTTCTGGAATCCATGTTTCGATGGGTTTGATTTAAAGTAACAAATCAAAATTTCTCAATTTTCTGAGACTGTATACGTTTGACGTTGAGTTTGTTCTTCTGGTAGCTCTAGTCTCCAGCCCTAGTTGCTCAGCTGAAGATCCTGAGTCCTGTAACCCATTTTTCGACAAGTGCCCAGGTATTCTAGCACTTGACGTGGCCCTTGTTGATGTGGGTGATGACCGATCCGGTATAGAATTTGTTTTCCTTGTTCTCATCATGGTTATGGGATTAGGTACATTTAGTCTGACTTCTCAGCAGAGGCCTGTCTGGTTTGGGTGACCCTCCAACAGAGCCCTCTGCATCCTCGAAGGGCTTTGCTGGAGCCCTAATGGAGCCCCTGAATAATAATAATAATTGTTTATTTGATTTCTGTACTGCCCTTCCAAAAATTGCTCAAGGCAGTTTACACAGAGAAACAAACAAACAAATAAGATGGAACCCTGTCCCCAAAGGGCTCACAATCTAAAAAGAAACTTAAGATAGATACCAGATACCAGCAACAGTCACTGGAGGTACTGTGCTGGGGTTGGATAGGGCCAGTTACTCTCCCCCTGCTAAATAAAGAGAATCACCATGTTAAAAGGTGCCTCTTTGCCAAGTTAGCAGGGGTTGTTGTGAAAAATAAACTCATGTTTTAGGGACACCTCATATTACAGAAAAAACTAATTTAAAAAACTAAAATATATTGCAAATTAGGTTTAACTAAGCCTACAACGTGTGTGAGAAAACAAACAATTATTGCAAGGAATGAGTGAGCTACATTGGAGAGGGGAAAATTGAAGTGGTTCCCTACAATATAATTTCAGGGTCACTTCCTTGAACTACAAATTGTAAGAAACATGAGTGTTTCTGCTAGGCATTCCTATGTTTACATTCCTTAGGTGTAAAGGTCTGAGGGCTTATTAGGGATGTGCAAAGTTTTGCTGGATTCTTCTGAGATTTGATCCAAAGACACCACTAAAATTTCAGTTTCAAACAGAATTAGGCTAGCCTGTGGCCTTGTGCGGGAGCTAGCACTTGCCCCGTTCCCCCTGTGCCCTAAATCAGCGGGTACCATGGCCATGCTGATTGGCTGAGCTAGGAGCAGGGTTGGGGCTGGCCTGGCCATTTTGAGCCAGCCAGCCCTTCCAGGCTCAGTCTTTGACGGACGAGCACTTGAGTAGGAGCTCTGTATTAGTTCTCCTGTCTCAAGGCCTTCTGGCAGGGGAGCAGTGGGCCTGTGGTTGTGACAGTTGCAGTGGGTGGTGATACAGTGCAGCAGTAGTGTTTGGAGGAGCAGATGGAGTTGGTGGTAGGACAGCCATGGCAGTGATGGCAGACCTTGAGGGCCGAAGATGGCAGTTTGCTTGAGGCTCCCTGGGGGCAGTGAGAAAGAGAGGAAAACAAACACAGGATTCCCCTGCCCAGTGGGTGACAGCAGTAGTAGCTATAGCCATGGGGGTGCATGGGCCAATGGGGCTGTTGGTGGCATGCGCTGAGTGAGCTGGATGCAGTTTTCTGTTTGACATTGGGGTAGGCCAGGTGGGCCGCCCATGGACAGTTAGAACTCTCCTACCCTTCTCCAGCAGCTGGTTCTTAATCTGGGTGCTTTTAACTTCCCCCACCCACCACTTTCTTTGTTAGTGCACAATGGAGAAGGGAATGAACCTTAGACCTGCAAGGGTACACGGCTGGGTCCCCCCCACCACCAGCAGCCTATTACTGGCCTATTATTTGCCCTCTTTTTTATCCTCAAGGTTGCAGTTTTAGGAGTTTGGTTCATACATCAGCTTTGAGTTACTTGGGTTTGGAGGACCTTGCCTCATTCTTGGCTTTACACTGCATTATGCCTCCCAAGAAAGTGAAGGGAAAGAATGACAGGAGTCCTGTGTGATCTCCAAGGAGACCAGTTGTTCCACAATTGTCATCATCTGATGAGGATGATGACGGGGTAGATTTTCGGGCCCTTTTTGCTAGGTTGGAGGTGCTTGAGAAAGCAAAGAAACAGGAGGACAAGGTGGATGAGGCTGGTGGATGGGGCTGGTACAGGTAAGATGGACAAGAAACATACTGGGGCAATGCCAGAGCTGAACTGTTGCACTTCCTTTCAGACAGATTGGTGTACCTTGAACAGCATGCCCAGGGTATGGATACTAGAGCACCTGACCTGGCTGGATCTGTGGACACACCTATGCCAAGAGGAACAGATGAAGACCTGACAGAGGGCTTGGGAGCATGGCCAAGTTATCCTGTGCCTGCCTTTCCTGGATTTTCTTGAGCATACAGGGCTGGCCCCCCACTAACACTCTGGCTTGGTCTTGTATGGCCCCACCTGGTTTTACAGGGTTGGCTGTCTCCCCCTTTAGCACTTGTAGTCAAGTGTGGAGGGGGGATAGTGGGTCTCATTGTGAGGCACAAGATGGCCCAGGAACTGGGGTGGGGAGGCTTATCCCATAGTAGTGGCACTTTCAGCCCAGCATTCCCCATATTGGGCAAGCAATTACCTTGCCACTGGGATACAATCTTCTCCTGGCCACTAAGTAGAAGATACAGTGGGGTGAATATGTTGTTGATTTTTTTAGCTTGCTCTTTAGAGAGCCTGAGATTAAGCACAGGGATGGAAAGCAGAGTAAAGAACAAAAGGCAACCAAACACAAGCCCATGGAGTGTACATAGACCAACTGGCTCATGGGTTTCAACATTTACATGGGGTTGGTTTTACAAATCCAGCCCCCTAAGGCCCTGCCCTGGTAAAATATTTGGACCTCATCCATTGGGCATTTGTGGATTTCATGGGCTCTTCTTGGGCTAGATATGATGAGAAGTAGACTCTAGATCAGGCTTCCCCAGATGCGGCCCTCCAGATGTTGCTGAACTACAACTTCCAGCATACCCAGCCACGAAAAATTGTGTCTAGGGATGCTGGGAGTTGTAGTTCAGCAACATCTGGAGGGCCGCAGTTTGGGGAAGCCTGCTCTAGATCCTTCTCTGCCTTGGGATATGTCCTTATGGGAGCTGTGGATTCTGGTTATGTCCTTGTCCTGCCCAGTTCATGGTGACAGGGACAACAGTGGGCACTTGCTTTCACAGCCAACAGCCTCTGTGCAAGCTGAAGGTGCAGGCCAGCAGTGGGTTCAACCCCACTTGGTCTGTTGTGAGTTTAACAGCAGTGGCCCCTGCAATCCTTGCAGGTTCCACCACCTCAGTTCCTCCTGCAACCAAGGTAAACTATGGGTTGGGAACCAGAGGCCTCCTCCACCAGGTCAAAAGAAAGGGGGAAAAGTGGGTCCTCCCACAGCTGGAAAAGGGACCTAGCACTAATGTAACCCCCCCTGAGCCTTTTTGTAAAGGCGGTATAAAAATTGAGCAAATAAATAAATACTATTTATGTTTCTGTTTTGGCTGGTCTTCTAGCGGGTTTTCCGCTGAGAGCAGAAGTGGCCTATTGAGAGGAAGGGGTTTTGTCAGTCTTGGAATGTCAGTCCAGGAATGTGGCTTTTCAAGCTTTTAATCTGTGATCCATGCATGTGATGGAGGGTGTTGTGCAGAAGAAGATTGACAAGGAGATGGCAGTGGGTAGGATTCTAGGCTCCTTCTCAGCTCCACCACTTCCACAGTTCCGAATATCACCACTTGGAGTTGTTCCTAAGAAGGCGTCTGGGGAATTTAGGTCAATTCATCATTTGTCCTTCCAAAAGAGGTCTTGGGTGAATGATAAGATTCCTGAGGAATTGTACTCCATGCATTACACATCCTTGAACAAAGCAGTGCAAATCATCTAAGAACCTTAGACTACCTTTCTTGCCACTCCCCCCCCCCCCACCACAGCTATTTCGATGTTGAACTGGTCCACTCAAACTGGGCTTGGTTAGGTTCAGTCATGGACTGAACCAGCCCCAGTTTGGTTCACAATCGAGCCACCAAAATGGCCTGGTTCAATGAGATCCAGGAGATTGAACAGGTTGTGCACACTCCTACTTGCAGTCCGTGCAGTTGTACAGCGCTGCTTACACTGGAAAGAACGGAAGTCATGCTGCACAACTGTATATATACTATTTTAAGTCATTGCACTACTGCCCTGTTGTGCAGTACTGTCAGGGCAACCTTTCAGATTGCAGAGCAGCCCTGGCAGGCCCATAATGCTGTGCAGAATGTCAGGCATTATTATTTGTTGTAACTGATCAGAGGGAGGGGATGAGGAGATTTTTTTCTATAATTGAAGGATGAAGGAGCTCTCTGATACTGACTTCACTAGCTGGCCAGTGCCTTTGACCTGCCTCTCTGTTCCCTTCCAATCACAATATTTTGGGAGAGGGCCATAGAAAGAATATCTTAAGCTATGTTGGCTGTCCAAAGTGCCTTCTGCACTGCCTATGTTGTCTGCCTCTTTGAGCAGCCGGGTTTAGAAGATGTTGGCTTGTTTTGACTTGCTTTGGAGAGAAGGTGGGGGTACTTTCTATGTGTGGTAGAAGCATTGTGTTCACAACAGCATCTTTATTCATCAATAAAGACATTGAACCACAATGTGGGAGAAAGGACCACAACTTGAGACCAGTTCAGGTGTATAGGAGAACACAACTGAACACAACACACTTACAGCGCTTGAAAGGGCTCATCCCTGCACATGATCTCCCAGCCTTGCTCTTCTTAACGCAAACTGCTGCACTTGTCTGAAGATCATGTGCAGAGGCCAACTGAACATCAGGGGTGGGGCAGTCTTCCCACAGGATGCCAGGGCTGGTACCTCCACCCCATAGAGCATTTCAGGTACCAGCAGCAATTATGTTTGCCACTGTTTAAAGTGGCATTTTCCCACCCTCATTGCCCCCCTGGAGCAGTGCTCACTGGCCACTACTGTATGAAGAATGGGGCTGGGAGGGTGAGTGATGGGCAGGGAGCAGGACTGCTGACCCCTTTCGAGCCCTGTAAGCGTGTTCAGTGGCATTCTCCTGAGTGTCTTAACAGGACTTTTATTAATGTTATGATCAACTGAGTTGTTTAACCCTTTTCGCCTGTTTCATCCTCTCAACGTAAATCCCACCTTGCAAACTGGTTCAGGAGATACCAATCATGGGTCCCCTGTGCAATGTCTATTTTGACTCTCAGATCAGGGGCATAGCTTCTATTGGACAAGGAGGTGCAATTGCACCTGAGCCCACAGGGTTTGAGAGGCCCCCAAGCATGGCACAGAGTCCATTGGACAAGGGTGCCCTGAAGCTGGGGCACGCATGCTCTTTCTGAGCATGATGGGAAGAGAAGACACTCATGAGAGCTGGGCTTTCTTTCTCCTCCCTCCCCTGCATTTCCTCCTCCCAGGCAGTGGACTGCCCCTCGCCACCCTCAGTGCTCCTGGCACTGGGCTGGGCTTCCTTTTTCCTCCCTACCCCTGTGCTTCCTCCTCCCAGGCAGCAGAACACCCCTCACTGCCCTTGACACTCCTGGCTGCTGCAGTCATGCTGCCCGGCCCCGATCTGCTGCTGCTGCACCTGACATATGACGGCTCCAAAAAATTAAGCCGGCACTGCTGCTGGCCACCCTCCCACTCTGAGAGAAGGCGAGCCAGCAGAGGGAAAGGTGTGGGGGGAGGGTTAGGTTGCCCCACCCCTTGTATCAGCATCAGACACAAGGGGTGTGGCTTGGGCACTGGGGCATGTGCTTGCTTTGTGCACTCAACAGAGGCCCCATATCTCTGATTTGTCCCCAGGCTGCCAGGAACCTCACTACGCCCCGTCTCAGATGCTCACACAATGAGGTCATTCACACAATCGAAAATTGTGTTCTACCTGGGTTTTGGAGCTATGTATGCTCTGAATTTTTGCCTGTATGGCAGCAAGGTAAGAGGAAAATGTAGGTAGAAGTGATGGAGGCAGTTCCCACAATCAGTGGGAGCTGCCTGGAGAGAGTTATCGGGGAGAGCAGGCTTAGTGCTCTTGGTGGCCTCCAGGCGGTTAATCTGCCAAAGTAACCCTCCCCTTTTGTGTTTGACATTCAACCGGTTCAGTTCAACTGTTCGGGGTTGAACTGAACCACCCCCTGTTCAGTCCGACCCCAGACTGAACTCTTGCAGGGGTTTGCAGTTTAAAAAAAAAATTTTTTTTACACGTATCCCTCCGGGGGAGTTGTCTGAAGTGGCAGGGTGTCCGCAGAGGCTCCCCCTCCCCTGCCAGGCTCCCTTATTCCTGGGTCATGTCAGGACGTGCAGAGGCCCATTGCGCAAGCATGGTGACCTCCAAAATGGCTGCTGTGTCGAGAGGGGAAGGCCAAAAATTGGCTGAAGAGTGGCAAATTTCTGGAATAATGGAGGCCGGTGGGGGAAGGGGGAACCTTCGTAGACTCCCTGCTGCCTTGGACAACTCCCCTGGACGGGTTAAGTTTAATAAATAAATATTTTTTTAAAAATGCATGAACCCTGAACCCCCCTGGACCGAACCAAACCAGAAGGGGTTTGCAGGGGTACTGGACCAAATGTGCCAGGTCCGGTTCTGGTCTAGTTTGGACTCAAACCAAACTGGACCAGCCAGTTCCATGGACAACCCTAGTGGCTCCTGGTGGTGCTCAAGCACAGCAAAAACAGGGCTGGGCTTCCCTAGCCCAATTTTTGCTGTGTTTGAGAATAGCCTCTTTGATTGTGTGAATGACTTCAGTATCTTGGTTTTGCCCTGTGTTTACAATCTCATCTGCTTTTCTTAAACGAAAGCTTACACATCATAAAAAGATATTGGTCCAGAGAATATGACAATACAGACAGTGTGACTATTTGGTAAAAATACATTTTGTGATTCATCATCCCTTTTTAATGGTTTCCATGTTGGATATTTGGATGGGGCTGTCAGTTTAACTGAATGGTCTTTTATTGTATTTTCTATGGATTTTCTAAAGGTATTAAATGTCCTTACATCTCTGTTCATATATTGAGGATCCTGGACAGAATAAACCAAGATTACTCGATTGTTTTACAGCTGACTCTTATATTACTGCTTGGATCATTTGTTTAATTTTAGTCATTATTTGTTTAATTAGAATTGATGGATAAAGTTGAATTACAAGTGTCTGAAAATACCAATTTACAGCATGATGTCTTGTCCTAAGTACCCATACTGTTCACAGCATGTTTTCCACACAAATTCAATGTGGGGAAATAGAATTGTCTAGACATTTTACAACATGCCTCTAAACTGGTCTTCACAGACAAGGATGTCTCACTTTTGAAAAGGTCCTTCCTGTTCTCCAAAGGCTGGTAGGAAAGAACCCGAGAACCAATGCGAAACTAATGGAGTCATGTAGGACAACAATTTCTGAATACCATTAATGAGGGTTAACCCTCACAATGATGGTCAGGTATGTTTTGTACAGTAAGAGGCGGGTCTCACGATTAATGAGACCCGCCTCCAGAGGGTTTGCAGGGATAGTGGGATAAGCCCGCTCTCCTCACAGACGACCCGTCAGTCAGCTGTGGGCAGCCAAACCGGCCGTCCACATGACTTCCGGCTCCGTTACCGTGTGCAGTGTGAGTGCGCAGGGCATGCTGGAGAGACCCCCAAGTCGGGAGGCTGCATTTAGCCTCCCCACCAGGGGTCTCCTCATGAGCTGCTGCAGTGCAGAGCTGCACCGCAGCAACTCATGAGACAAAAAACCAGGTTGGTGGAGTGCTCGCTCACTAACCTCGGCTAAGGGGAGGGGGAATTAGTGGGGTTTGCTGCTGAGAGCCATGCGGCTCCCCTGGCTACACACAATCCACTAAAAGGGGGCTAGGCTCCCTTAGCCCACTTTTAGTGGATCGTGAGCATCTCCTCTAAGAGTTAGCAGAAAAGAGAAATCACACACACAAAAAACGAAATTCTTTCAAAGAAAGAAGCTTACAGGTTTTTCAAGAGAGAGGCAAAGTTTTGGAACTGATGAATGGATTCTGAAAAAAACACAATGTATTGAAAGGGAACACTTAAAATTAAGAAACCATAACAATTATAGGACTTGCATAAGGCAACTGATCGGGCTCTCAAGTAAGAGTACATCAAGGTCATACATACTACACACACACACACATCAGTTTTATAGTAGATTAACTAATATGACTTTCCTCAAAAATATCCACCAAAGTATTCTGAGAATTGTAGTTTAATGAGGGTGAGGGTGTTAAGATCTATGTTTAATAGGTTTCCCTTGGGAGAGGGTTAGCCCAGTTTCATAGTGAGGCTATTCACATGATCGTGCAAAAATGGGCTAAGGGAGGACAGCCCAGTTTTGCAGTCTCACGTGAACCACGGGATCGTCCTGATCCCGGTGACTACTTGGTAGCAAACCCACCTGTGAAGCCTCCTGCTTAAATGAGGTTAAGGGAGTGAGCACTCCCTAGGCCTCATTTTTTTGATCGTGAATCTGCCATAGCTGCTTGCAGCTGCAGCAGGCACACTCGGGGGAGGGGGCTTCCAATAATGCACCACACACTCGTGTGGTGCATTATCGGGGCTCCAGGGGGCGGGGTGATGTGCCGGAGCGCATCCCAGCACCCCGACCCTGGGAGCAGCAGCGGGAGCAGCAGGAGACTGACGGAAGATTGTCTGCAGGGGAGGTAAGTAAAACCCTCCTTCCCCGCAGATAGCCCGCTATCATGAGAAGAGCTTCAGTGTATGGTGTAGATATGTCACAGCAAGATGCATGCCCATCCATGCGCTAGATCAGAGTGTCACTCCCTTCTGCATTGGTTATATTTAAAATGCAATTTCTGTTCTAGCACATAAGAAAGTTTTATGTAGATGACTAATGTTGCTGGAATGGGATTGTCAAAACCTTACATCTTTAACAGCTGATATATACAGAACAACCCCCTGTGCACTCTGGTTACAGGCAAGCTCTACGAGAAGAGAAATAGTTGTAAATGATTCAGTAACATAATATCCCACCATATTTCTGTCTGCTCATACAGGAGCTGTTGCATAACTTATCATACAATGTATCATTTCAGAGTCCAGACATTGAAGAAATACACAGAAAAGCAAGAAATCAAAGGTCTTGAAAGACATGGTTATTTTAGAAATGAAGCTGCTTCCCAGGCATATCTTGTACCACGGCTGAGAAGAACTTTGTTGTTCCTCTATGGGGATGGGTAGGGGTGTGCACGAAAGGTTAGTGCCAGTGGCTTGGTAAAAGAGGGCGGAGCATGCTGCTCGGGGCCGCAAGGAGGGTGAGCAGCAGTGAGTTGCAGAGCCGGCAGCCACTCTGGCCAGGTCAGCAGCTTATTTTCTTGCTTGTAGAAGGTCCCAGGTAGAGCTGGGGAAGGCTCCTGTCTGAAACATTGGAGAAACCCCTTCTGGCAGTCTAGCCAGTACTGAGCTAGATGGATCAATGGTCTGATGTGGTACAAGGCAGATTCCTATGGTCCTACTGCTGCTGCTTCTGTTCCCGTTTACTGTTTGGTGTATTGCAGAACTACTTATATTTAAATTATACTGCACTAGAGATAAGCAAATCTCCCTCTTTCGGTTCCATAGCTAATTCAGAGATATGCACATCCAAGCATTTTATTCGACCAACCTTCCACTTTTTACACAGGGCTGCCCTTGAAGACAATTAGGAAACTATCAATGACACTGAATCCAACTGTTGGAGATCAGTCTGGGGCCAGCAGATTATTCCATGTGACACTGACCCTTTCTCAACTTGACTGGTTCCCAAGATGTTTCTAGAATCAATTCAAAATAGGCCTGAGTCTGAAATGTTTTGGAGGCCATTATAGAGGCCTCTGAAATGTCTTGGAAGCCAAGGCTGTTTCGGTTTTCAGCTTTTGGCTGGGGGGGTCCTTTAAGGACAGGGGAGCATGCATTTACCCCTCCTGTCACTTTTCTCCCACCAGTGCTCCGTTTTTACCAGAACCCATGGGGTGACAGCGTACCTCCCTGCTGCCCCTTCCCCCTTTCATTGCCATAAGTCACCAGAAGTACCAGCTGTCCATGCGCCCATCATGCGCATACGCGTGTCCGTCTGCTGTGCATGCGCACCCACACAACAGGCAAACACGCAGCTGGTACTTCCAGCAACTTATGGTGACAAAAGGGGGAAGGGGCAGCAGGGAGGTATGCTGCCATCCCATGGATTTTGATAAAAACAGAGCGCCAGCAGGGGGGGAAGCAGCGGGAGGGGTAAGTGCACCCTCCCCCACCCTTAAGGAGCCACCCTCGCCACCACTGAAAAGTGGCTGAGCCGTTTCAGGCTCAAATCTAATTCAAAATGCTGAATTTCACTTTTCTTATAGCCCTGCACCTTCAGCTGTAACAATTTTTATCTGTACCGACATTTGAGAGGGTCTGTAGACAGGCTGAGTTTTTAAATGAATGTACATGGTTATTCACATAAAGTGTGTACTTATGGACAAACTCCTGAATGCACATACAACATGATGTCTGAACAGGGCCAGGACCTTTGGGGCAATAGCGCTCAGTTTATGGAATGGCCTCTTCAGGGCAGCACACCTAGTCTCTTGCTTACTTGACTTTAGGCAGACTTTGAAAACAATTCTGTTCCAATAGGCATTTTTAAGATTGGGCTCTTCATGGGTTTTAAATCTTACTGCTTTTTTTAAAACCTGAAAGCTGCTTTAAATTATTTTGTGATGTCATTATTTTTACTTGACTATATCAGTTTTAGTGGTTGACATCCTGACTGATGCTGCTCATGCACCTTGTTAGGGGTGCAATCATGCAACGTTAGCCTTGGTGCCTCTGAAGTGTGGGTGCATTTGCACAAAAGTGCTACTATTTTTGCTACTCTCCCCATGGCTCTGGAGGCACTCTTTGGCAGCAGAAATATGTCCCTGAAGGTCATGCAACCCCCAGGGACATGATTCTTCAGGTCAACCAGTGTTTCTGGAGCATGGGGAGAGTAGCAAAAAGCTTTGTGCTCTTCTGCAAATGCATCTGAGCTTCAGAAGTGCTGACACTGAGTCCTGATGTTAGGGGCATGCACTCAGTCAGGATGTCAGCATCTATCTATATAATTCTCTACGGCGTACCCATGGCTAATTCTGTGTGTGGCAGCTCTTGCGAGAGTTCGCGAGCAGAAGTACTGTGGTGATTGGGCAGTGGAGATTCCATATGCAAATAGGGAGGAGGAGCCTGTGAACAGAAGCACCATGGTGATTGGGCAGTGGGGATTCCATATGCAGATAGGGAGGAGGAGCCTGTGATGGTTAAGGTCATTTGGAATGCAACTGTTACTGTTACTGGTTGGAATATGTTCTTGATTGTAGAGGAGAGGAATACACAGAGAGAGAGAGAGTGGGCAGGGTTCTGTGAAGAGAGGGGTCATGAGGGACGAAAGAGCCCCTTCAGGAGAAGGAGGCTGTTGTGTGAATTAGATGAGGAAACAAGATGAACAAGATCTGTTAACTCAGAAAGGGAGGGAGGGAGGGAGAAGGGAGGGGAAGAAAGACAGAGGGGAAGAGAAAGTGGAAAGAGAAAGAGAGAAAAATAAGGGAGGAGAAGAGAGAAAGAAGGAAGGGTGAGGGACGGGCCCAAGCCTGTTAGTGGCCTGAGGCAAATGAGTGGCCATCACGATGCCTATAGGCAGCAAGGAAGGACCCAGTCAACCACTGCTGCTGTTTGAGGCTACCAAGGCCATTGGGAGAGGAAGGCAGGCAGGCAAGGGATGGGCCCAGGCCTGTCAGTGACCTAAGGGGAACGAGTGACCATGGCCCTGGTGGCAGCGAGGAAGGGCCTGGTCAACTGCTGCTGCTTCTGTGGTGCAGGAGTGGGGCTCGGATGGTGAGGTCTCTGGGCATAGGGAGCTGCAGCTTGGCCAATAGGCGCCAGCCACGACCAAGAGGGGTGAGGGGGATGGAGTAAAGGGACGGAGGAGGAGGAGCAGGTGTGCGGCTCAGGTGAGGGTGGAGAGAACTCTAGGGTGCGGGGGACTGTGGTAGGGGGTGAGGGTACTAGCGCACAGATGCTCTGTGCGGGTTAAGCTAGTTGTTTTTAAATGCTGTAAGCTGTGCTAAATATATTTGGATATAGAAGAGGAAGAACATAATTAAGCAAGTGATCCCACTCACTTGGTTAGACTCTAGCTGACAAACCATCAAGCCAAAGGTAACCCAAATAACAATAGTGCTTTATGACAGCATCTTGAATTGCTCTGCTAAACATTTTATATGAAACAGAGGCTTCCTTTGATGAAGTTTGGAAACCTATGTGACATTCTTTTTGTGCTTTGCTTTTACAGCCAACCACTGTAGTGTAACGTGAAGTAGCACTCTTGTCAAAACTGTTAAACAATATGGTTGGTGTGAAAATTATCTGAATTGTATGATGTTAAAATTAACTGTTGCTTTACATTCTCAATGAGGTCACTTTTCCCAAGAAACTTATTTGCTTTCTTCAACAAGTTGTCAAAACTTGCAAATAATCACAAATGTAAACATGATAAAATATCCATTAACTACAAAAAACAAAATGAGCAATAAAGAGGAAATGTGAGGCCAGACCATTTTCTAAACAATACTGTAATATAGAGTATTTGTTTTTGAGATGACAGTGAGGCTATTCATAAGCATCTACAAAACCGGGCTAAGGGAGCCCAGCCCGGTTTTGTATGCATGTGTGAACAACCAGGCAGCACCACGGCAGCAAACCCATTCATGGAGCCACCTTTTTAAATGATGTTAAGAGAGCAAGCACTCCCTTAACCCAATTTTTGTGGTTGTGTGTCAGACTGCAGGCAGTCCAGGGAGGGGACGAGGGAATCCCCATGAAGCACTGCACACCAGTGTGGTGCTTTATGGTATTTCCAGGGGCCGAGATGACACATCCTGGTCCCCACCCCTCCCTGCATGGGGAGCATGCCAACACAGGAGGAGCTGTCATCTGCGGGGAAGGTAAGTCTAACCCCACTTCCCCGTAGCCCGCTCTGGAGCCCTTCTCACCGGTTGTGAGATAAGGCACAATATATGCATATATTGGCTAACATACTGCACAATGGATACATCAGCTTAGTAACATCGCCTGTATACCAGCTATACAAGTTATGCAAGTGAAGCAAATGGGAAAAAATGTGCAAATGACATTACATGAGAGTAAGTCCATTATTTCCATTGGGCTTAATCTCATGTGATGATATTTGTGCAAGGTGCACAACCTGCATGCGCACAACCTCACTAGGCTGATGCACTGTTCCACAGTTTGTCAACCACTCAGAATAAAAGCAATTTAGTAGACAGAGCCAGATTATGAATCAATGTCAAAGCCAAACATTCAGTCAAATCAAAGGATGAAATTAGGCTATTCAAATATGTTCCATTACTGTTGATAATCTGCCTTTGGAAAGTTATTTTATTTTCATTCTGCCAGCAAAATAAAAATAAACCTGTCCTTTACATGATAAACAGAGTATTCAGAATTATTTATATTTATCTGTAAATGTATATGATGGGGTTCTTTCTTCCCTAATAATGTACATTTAGAAAACAATAGCATTTGGAACAGCATAATAAATTAAAATCCTGAGCCATATTTGGAAGCAAATATATAAACCCTTTCTAAATTCAGATTCAAATGGGCGTTGGTCCCCAAAGAGCTTCCTTTTCTTACAAAGTGATTTTTTAAAAGACTGATAATGAGGTCATTCACATAATCAAAAACTATGCTCTACCCAGTTTTGGGAGCTGTGTGTCCTCCCAATTTCTGGTTGTGTGGAAGCAAGATAAGACGAGAACCTTATAGAAGTGAAATGAGAGGTAGAAGTGATTGAGGCTATTCTCACAGTCTGCCAAAATCTGGCTAAGGCAGCCTAGCCTGATTTTGGCAGACCATGAGAACCCCCGGGCTCACAGCCAAGCCCAGTCTCATGGAAGTGGGTCACCCGCTTAACTACCCCTCCCCTAAGCCCAGGTTAGCGGAGCAAGTGCTCTGCTAACCTGGGCTTTCTGATTGTGAGTTGCTGCAGCATGGCAACTCACAAGTATAACCCCTACCAGGAGGCTAAGAAGCAGCCTCCTGGCTTGGGGGTCTCTCCAGCATGCCCTGTGCACTCGTGTAGGGCATGCTGGACCTTCCGGGGACCATGCAGCCCCTGAACTCCCCAGCCCCTGTTGGCTCCATAACAGAGCCAGCAGTTGTGTGGGCGGCCAGTTCAGCCGCCTGCAGCTGACTGCCGGGTCATCTGCGGGGAGAGCAGGCTAAGCCCGCTCTCCCCGCTAACCCCATTTCGGCAGTTCCCACAGATCATGGGAACCGCCTAATTGTGTGGATGCAAGTTAGGCAGAAAACCTTTTCCTCCTACCTTGCTTCCACACAATCACTTCTACCCAGGTTTTCTCTCTTTGCTTCCACACAATTGAAAATTGGGAGCACACACCACTCCCATACCCGGGTAGAACACGGTTTTTGGTTGTGTGAATGACCTCATAGAGAGCTAGGACATTATGCTGGGTTGAATAGGAATAGTTTCTATCTCCTTTTTCAATATGAGAGTCAGCACTTTAAAGAAGTCTCTTTGCAGGCTCAGTTAGCAGGGGGTACACCGCTTAACACCACTCTGTTTTAACTTTTTAAACTTTTAAACCATTCAGTTCAAAACTCTCTCAATTCTAAAGAGCGAATTTCTTCCCCGCCCCACTCTGCCATCCTTTCAATGTGTGATTTACGGTAGAGCTTTGAGCCTCTGGCAGTCAGGAGTATGAAACTGGCATGATAGTATTCCAGGTTAAATAACATCTGGTGCAAGGATGTGATTGTGAGAATGATTACCCCTGCATACATACATACAACAAACAGAGATGTCTGTTCATTCTTCTTCCTCCCCCTTCTGCATCCTCACTCCTGCATTCATTAGAGGCATCAATGAGAAGCAGAACTCATATGGTTGACTAGTGTGGGTTTTGTACATTATTCTGGATCTTCTAGCCTCTAGAGAGGCACAAAGTTAAACTCAACTGGAGGCTTTACAGACAGGGCTTCTACCCTAAATCTCCTTTAGAAGAGAGTCTGTGTGTACAAACACCAGCCAAACTTACCCCGAAGTCCCTTCGAGATCCTTGGACCCACTCCACACACAAATCAGGCTTTGTCTTGTGAATTCTAGCTTATCTCGAGGTATTTCTGGGTTTTTAAAATGCTGGTTTTAAACTACTTTTTCTGAAAATGGCAGAGCAAATAGGGAGAGGCACTGATGTAGAATCATTAGCATGATAAGAAGGATACTCTCTTTAGAAATGCAGATGTAGCTCTTTAGTACTCTCCCCCCACCATTGGCTAGAAGGAAAACACAGAGGCATGCCATGTGAACTTGCAAAAACAAAATCTGAGAGCAGAGGGGAGAAGCTGCTTCCGTCAGTGCCATGAGTGTAGTTTGAAGTGGCTTTGCTCAACATTTACCCTGAAGCATGAATCCATGTGTGAATAACTCCCTGGTGACAATTACTTCTGATTTAATCCTGGCAGGGTGACCATCCCTGAAACATATTACTTAAGATCTGCAGTAGACATGACAAGCAGTCATGTATATATCTTCTCTCAGGAAGTTTTCTTTTTAGCCAAAAGCAATTTTGGGTTTGTGAATTTGTTGAGAAGAGACAAACACTTTTCTGCTCAAGTCACCTCCCTCGAGCTGCTTTTCCTCCATTGGGATAAAGATATAACCTGTGCATTTTCCCCTGAGAGAAGAAAAGCAGCAAGGCAGAACATTTGAGTGGGAAAACAACTATAGTATGAAGGTTAGATAATCTCCCTTCTGCATTTCAGCTTCCAGCAATCTAAGGCTGCTTTGGGGTTCAAGCAGTGGGGGAAAGATACACAAAACTGTGAGCCACAACTAGTTTGGCCCTGACTCTGCTTTTCAGGCACTATGCAAAGTATGGTTGGTTTCTGTATGTAGCACAGTGCAGCCTACATTGTATGCATGCATGGATCCATCCTTGGTTCAAAAAGATTTATTAGATTTACTGAAGAACCAAGTAGACAACTGGAGTACAAGTGGAGAAAGATGCAACTTGAGTCTGACAGATTACAACATAGAGCACATTTGAAGACGTATGCTCAGGCAATATGTGTGGCAAAGGAGAAATTCTTTTCTGCCCATATTGCATCTGCAAGCTCACATCCAGCAGAGTTGTTTAGGGTTATGAGAGGGCTGAATTAAATTAAAGATTACATGCAATTAAAGACTAGAACTAAATGGCTACCTAAAGGCAAGAAATGTGGGAAATATGTAACTTTTGAGGTCAAGTATTATTAACAGGAAACAAAAACTCATGAGTTGTTTATCCTGATTATTGTGGGCTTCGAACTAGTAATTTAAATTTTTATCTGAAGTACTTTGATTTAATCAGTCCACCCTGAGTTCATTTTCTTCATTAATATATAGGCTTTGTTATCAAAATACTTAATGTGATGTACAAGGCATAAAATTAAAATTATAGAACAAGTATAATAAAAACTATTTTTAAAGTGGTATAATGGTGCAAAAACAGAGCCAGTGCCATCTTCATTTCTAGGTAGCCAGATTTGGCTTTAAAAAAGCCAAATTCTGGCTTATGGCCCATTTGACCCACGAGTATATCCCTTAGGTTCTGGCAACTCTACTTCATATCACTGTGTATCACTCAATGTAAATTAGAGTTGTGTGCGATGGTGCCAATTCAAGTAGGACAACCTTTTTTTAATTCAGGCCTGTTCTTGCTGCTTTAGGATGGTTGGCTTTAATTACAGGACCCAATAGCTTCAGACTTTCATTCCTCAAAGGAAACAAGCTGCATCAGGCTAATAATAGGTTAACAGGAGGTGAGATAAGCATCCCTTTTTATGGATATTTTGTACATGTTGGCATATCCTTTCCTTTGAATTAGTCTTGTTACCCTAAATGACAGGGTAGGGTCAGGGTGTAATACAGTATGGTATCTGTTCAAGGTTGGGACCATTTCTTTTTTGGAAGCATGCATGTTCTAATCCCTGACAATATAGCACATTGTATGTAAGTTCTTGCTTTGTCTTGTAGCATATGGCTTGTTTCATCTGCTGGTATCATTTGAACATATAAAACTGCATTATATGCCCTGCTCAGACACCACATTGCATGCATATGTGCCCAGGTGTCGGTAAACTCATACAACTTTATGTGTGAATGACCGTAAATGTGTTCATTTAAAAAGTGAACCCTGGATACATGTCCCTCAAATGCATGGTGCGGATAGGAAGTACACAGCTATACCGGCATTCAATATAGCATGTGTTATATTGTAATATTCAATATTTTAAAAAATTATTATTTAAAATATTTCTGTACCACTCAAAACTTGCGTCTCTGGGCGGTTTACAATTAAAATCATTTAAAACATTAAATCAATCAATTAAAATCATTTAAGAGATTAAAAGCATTTAAAAACCAGTATTAAAATTATTTTAAACTATAAATCTAATTAAAAGCCTGGGTGAATAAATGTGTCTTCAGTGCATTTTTCAAAGTTGCCCGAGATGCAGAAGCTCTTATTTCAACAAAGAGCTCATTCCAAAGTCCAGGGGCTGCAAAGGAGAAGGCATGTTCCCGAGTAGCCACCAGACAAGTTGGTGGCACTCGCAGACGAATCTCTCCAGAAGATCTTAACAGGCGGTAGGGCTCATGATGAAGAAAATGTTCTCTTAAATACTCAGGGCCTAAGCTGTTAAGGGATTTATCGATCATAACCAGCACCTTGTTATTTGCCTGGAAATGTACCGGCAGCTAGTGCAATTCCTTCAACTCAGGAGTAATATGGTCTCTCCTAGATCACCCAGAGACCAACCTGGCTGCCGCATTCTGAACCAACTGCAGTTTCTGGACTATGTACAAAGGCAGCCCCACATACAGCGCATTGCAGTAATCCAGCCTAGAGGTTACAAGCAGATGTACTACTGTTTTCAGGTCATTCAAGAAATGGACACAGCTGGCATATCAGCTGAAGCTGCTAAAAAGCACCTCTGGCCACCGCCTCAACCTGGGACACCGGGGAGAGGCTTGGATCCAGAAGCACCCCCAGACTACGTACCTGTTCCTTCCGGGGAAGTGTGACCCCACCCAGAACTGGCAGATCAAAATCGTCTCTCAAGTTTTGACCCCACACAATGAGTACCTCCGTCTTATTTGGATTCAGCCTCCGTTTGTTATCCCTCATCCCGTCCGTTACTGCCTCCAGGCAGGCGTTTAAGGAGGTTATGCCTTCTCTTGATGATATTGACATGGAGAAATAGATTTGGGTATCATCAGCATATTGATAACACCCTGCACCAAATCCCCTGATGATCTCTCCCAGCGGTTTCATGTAGATGTTAAACAACATAGGAGACAATACAGAGCCCTGAGGGACACCATAGGAATAGTATTGATACTATGATCAGTAGTATCGAAAGCCCCCGAGAGATCCAAAAGGACCAACAGAGTCACACTCCCTCTATCAATTCCCAATTGGAGATCATCCATCAGGCCAGCCAAGGCAGTCTCCCCCCATAGCCCACCTGAAAGCTAGTTTATGTAACATGTATATAATATAATACAACATACAATCTAACATGTGTACCTGCATACAGATCTGCAGTACATGTGTACAGTAGCCGGCATGATGCACAGTTCTAATATCTCTGTTAGAATTTGCAGCACTACTACTGCGGACCTGGAAGCAGCAGCATCACCTTAGAGAATGGCAGTAGTGCTACCGGCTTTACCTCAGTATTTCCCATTTGTGACAAAAGGAATAAATATAGTAATGCTGGTAGCACTACCAATGGTTTTCTACAGTGGTGCCATTGTTCCTGGGTCTGCAGCAGTGGCACTGCAAGTTCTAACAGAGCATTAGAACTGTGCATCATGTTGGCCACTGTGCATGGATTGTACGTGCATGGTACTTAACATGTGAATAGGGCTAAAGAGCCAGATCATTAGTCCATCTAGTCTAATACTGTTTACTTGAGCAGGGCTTCTTTCCCATTCCTAAAATCATTTTAACTGGAGATGGTGAAGATGAAAGCTGGGTCCTTCTGCATATGGTCACATAGCACAATTTGTAGTCCATTTAGCTGTTTTGTAAAGCTGAGATGAAGGATAAATTCCAAAGTTGAGTCTGTGTGTCCTGGCAACTAGGGGTGTGCATTTTGGAATTTTCTTGTTTCGATTTGTATCCGAATTGAAACATCCCTGTTTTGTTTTGTACCCAAATTTTCTGAATCCGAATCAGCTATGTTTTGTTTTGTAGCCAAATTTTCCAAATCCAAATCCAAATCGATTTGGATTTTTAAAAAGGGTCCCAGGGCAAAAAGAGTGGGTGGTGGTAGTGTCCAATGGGTGGAAGCTACCACCCAAATTTCAAAGGAATTAGGCAAAGGGCTGATTTTTTTGTGGATTTTTTTAAAGTTTACACATCTTTAAGAATTTTCCCATAGGGAATAATGGGGATTCCAGCAAATGTATCGCTTCAAATCAAGGGGAAAGAGATGACCCAGAGCAGAGTGTGGTGGGTGGTAGTGCCCAATGGGGGCAAGGAAACTTCCAGAATTATTTCAAAGGAATTGGGCAAAGGGCTGATCTTTTGTGATTTGTTGAAGTTTACATGTCTTTAAGATTTCTCCCATGGGGAATAATGGAGGTTTCAGCAGCCCCATAATTCCACTTGGGTGGGCACTGGGGTTGCCCAGAGCGAGCTTTTGTGTAGTGCACATAAGGTGCCAACCACCCCCACACCCACAAGCCTGTGGGGTACTGGGTTTTGTTTCTGAGGTGTTCATCGTAGATTCTCTGGTAGCATATGAGATTTTCAGTGAAAAACAAGAATCCATTCTCATATGCTACCAGAGAATCTACACTCAGAACACCACAGAAACAGCAGAACCCAGCACCCCATGGGTTAGCAACCCTTCCCCTGGCCAATGTGGGGTCAGTAAAGAGTGGCAAGAAGCAAAAGAGCCAATGGGAAACAAGGAGGGAATTGTCAGCAGGTTAGCCCATGATTTAGGTCACTGATCAGAAGGCTGGAAGGGTGGGAAATTCAAAGAGATGTCAAACACAAAATGGAGACTGACTCAGAGATCACCACAAAATGGAGGTCCGAAACAACAAAACATTTTGTAGCCAAAACAGGGACGTTTTGTTTTGTATACAAAACTTTTGGATCTGGAAAATGGGTGTTTTGTTTTGTCTACAAAACACCTGAAACAGGCTGTCTTGGGTACAAAACGTTTTGTATCTAAAACGTTTCGCACATCCCTACTGGCAACACTCTATCATGGCCCATCCCCAGCCTAATTTGGAGATCTATCCTGTCTGGGGCACACTAAAGTCTGTTTTGGGCATACTAGAGTGTGTTGATCTGTGGGGATCAAATATGTGTGGGGAACATAATGAAGTGGCAGGAGATTTTCATGGACATGTAACAGCTGTATACGTTGTGTGAATAACTGGCCTTTGGCAGAATAAAGAGCTGACCTGTGCCTTTGCCGCAGACTATGAGCCTCTGAAGACAGACCACTGGCCATTAGATGATGATGACAATGAAGCTGTTCCCACAATCACTGGAAAGCGGGCTAAGGGAGCTTAACCTGCTTTCCAGTGGTCATGGGAACCACTAGCCTTGCAGGCGAGCCCGGTGCACGCAAGGTGGCTAGCCCACCTAAACCACCTTCCCCTTAAATGAGGTTAACGGAGTGAGCACTCCATTAACCTCATTTCATTGTTCTTGTGTCACCCTGGTGCATGGTGACACATGAGTAGACCCCCAGCTGGGAGGATGCAAGCAGCATCCCAGGCTTGGGGAACTTTCTAGGATGCCCTTGATCCCCGCAGCCCCTGCCGGCTCCATGACAGAGCCGGTAGTTGTGTGGGTGGCCAATCCAGCTGCCCAGCTATGAGCGGCGGCTCGTCTGTGGGGAGAGTGGGCTAAGCCTGCTCTCCCCACAGAACTCCCTCAGGCGCTTCACACATGTTGTGTGAAGCGCCTCAATGATGACGACGACAAGGAAGAACTACACAGGCTGCTGATATGTTTCCAGGCAAAATACAAAGTGCTGGTTAATGCCGATAAAGCTCTAAACAGCTTAGGCCCTGGGTATTTAAGAGAACGTCTTCTTCGCCATGAGCCACACCGCCTGTTAAGATCATCTGGAGAGGTTCGTCTGCGGGTGCCGCCAACCTGTCTGGCAGCTACTCGGGAATGGGCCTTCTCCTTTGCAGCCCCTGGACATTGTAATGTGCTCCCTGTTGAGATAAGAGCTTCCCCATCTCTGGCAACTTTTAAAAAGGCACTGAAGACACATTTATCCACCCTTTTAATTAGATCTATGGTTCTAAAAATCTTTTTTAAAAAAATACTGGGTTTTAAATGCTTTAATTTTTTTAATGTTTTAAATGATTTTAATTGTAAACCACCCAGAGACGCAGGTTTTGGGCAGTATAGAAATGTATAAATAAAAATAAATGAGAAGGAGGAGGAAGAGGAGGAGGAGGCAACAACTAAGAGTGCTGATTGTAAAACTAATATACTATGCTGTAATGAGACATAAGCCTTATTCAGATTTTTTTTAAAGCATCACTGTAACTGTGTACAGTGGCACAAACAGGTCAGAAGTTCCACCCCTAACCCATCAGTCACCCTCATGTCCAGCTGCTCATGATTAGAGTGATGTTTGTGTGAACAGGGAAGCACCATATCCATATGGTAGAGCAGGTATGAACCCCCTCTCCTCCATTTTAAAGGGGCAAGGGATCTTTTGTGAATCACGCTTTGAATCGCGATTCATGCACATCCCTGATGCATACATGCAGACGCTTTGGAATGCCCAGATATTACTCCCTTGTAATAAGACTTGCATCCTATTAAATTTTTGCTACTTTTTGAAGAGCTTACTCCCAGCTAAGTGTGCACAGGACTTGATTGATCTGTCCACAAGTATGCTCCCACAAAATACTACTCCTACAAAGTACAGTGCGGCTTCATTCACATGTGGTGATCAAAGGCTGGGATGGGGAGGAATGGACAATTGAACTTTATTAATGATTAGGCAGCAAAAAAGCAACATAAAGCAACAATGGTTAGTAATAACTTGAACACTCTGTGAATGACCATTCTAAATCTAGAAGACACAATCCTCTTCTTGATGTTGTTCTTGTTGGGTAAAAGTAAATGTAGGCATCACTGCACATGAGTCTGTTTTATGGCTCCACATTAAAAGGTCTGCTGTTAATATAAACATGAATGAAAGCCTCCTTTACAGCACATGTCAGGGCTGTGGTCACCCAAACCACAGACTGTTGATGGATATAAGGAGTTGGGATAGCAGAAAAAAAGAATACTGTGTGTAAATTTAATGAGAGCCTAGCACCACTGAGCCAAGATATCCCTGTATTTTCATGCACTGCAGGATACCTTGACTAATTAACTTCCTGGATCAGGTAAAGAAGCAGGAATGAAAGATCCCTGCTGAGAGAACTGAATTTGCAACTCAACCAGGGGCCAGGATGAAAAGTCAGCTGACAGCCTGAGTCAAGATACATCCTTGAGTGTTAGTGAAGTTATTGCTAGCTGTGCCACAAGGTGCTGCGAGCAACCAGGATTAAGGAACTGCATTTGTTAACAGAGGGACATTGCAGGGTAGCAGTCAGCAGGCATGAAATTGGGTGAGCAACACTGATATATGTTCTCCAGGGACTTTTTGCACACAGTAGGCTTTACCGCGAGTTTACAGGGAGGCTTTACTGTGTACTCGAAGTTGTCCCATAAAATCAACACAAATAGATGATTTTTTAAAAAAAACCCTGGATATAAATCAGGCTACACTCTAACTCGCAGTGAAGAATCTGAATTGTGTGTGAATTGCTTCCCGATTACTCGCAGGGACTTCGGGATAAATCTGGCTGATATGTGAATGCACCCCCTCCATTCCGGAGGAGGTGCGAGTTACAGGGCTTTCAAAGGGCTGGTGTGAAAAACTTCTTGGTTGGAGAGGGAGATAGAAAGAAAAGTGCTTCTAGGAATGTATTATTGGAAAACAAAATCTGTATAATAAAATATACTTCTCAGGAATATATTTCAAGATAGAAGTACTAAATTAATATTCATTCATTCATTCATTCATTTGATTTCTATACCACCCTTCCAAAAATGGCTCAGGGCAGTTTACACAGAGAAATAACAAATAAATAAGATGGATCCCTGTCCCCAAAGGGCTCACAATCTAAAAAGAAACCTAAGATAGACACCAGCAACAGTCACTGGAGGTATGTGCTGGGGGCTGGATAGGGCCAGTTACTCTCCCCCTGCTAAATAAAAGAGAATCACCACATTAAAGGTGCCTCTTTGCCATGTATACTGGCCCAGAGAACTTGCCTTTTGGGCGGTATAGAAATGTATTAAATAAAATAAATAAGTTAGCAGGGGTAGTGAGGAGGTTGGGATACTTTCCTGCCCCCAACCCTCCACCAGATATAATTATTTAAAAAGCAAATTTTGAACAATGAAGATGGATCAGTGTAGCATTCTTTGTACAAAGATACAGCCATGTGTGCTTCTAACAGCTATTCAGAGGGAATGTCCTGACAATATGCTCTGAGATATAATTCATGGAAAAATCAATTCACCAGGAAGTTCTTCACACGGGGCTTTTAAAGCCTTTTATCCTGCATCTCCTCCAGAACAGAGGAGTGGCACTCACATATTGGCCAGATTTACCCCGAAGTCCCTGCGAGTTACCGGGGAGCAGTTGACACACAATTCGGGGAGCAGTTCAGTTCTTAGTCATTGGGCCAAGAACTCATGTGCAGCTGCCATTGCAATGGGCACGCAGCAGCGGGGGCCCCCAGTGCCCCTTTTCTTCCCGCTGCACATGTGGCGGAAGTAGCCTCCCTGAGAGTGGTGCCTGGGGTAAGCAGCTCAGCTCCCTCTGCTCAGTTGCTACCGCTGCCACCGCCACATGCAGCAGGGAGAAACAGGACACCCCCATACAGTGGGGGGGAAAGAGGCACTGGGGCATGGTGAGCGAGTGAGCATGGTGGCCCCCATGGCATGGTGGGGAGACAAAAGGCACTGGGGAGACATCGCAGTGAGCACAGCAGCCCCATTGGCGCAAGGGAGAGAGAAGAGACACTGGAGGCTGGCCACCTATACCCTCCTTACGGCACTGTATGTACAGACAGGAAAGTTACCTGAGAATGGGTTGTCTGAATTTACACGGGAAGATCTTATTACCAGGATCTAAGATTCCTGCTATTGGCTGCCAGAAAGACTACTAGACACCCACTGCATGCCTCCTGATATGACTCCGTGGACTGGGTCTCACGATCAGTGAGACCCGTTTTCTCCTGGTGAGTGGGAAGAGCGGGCTAAGCCCGCTCTCCCCGCTCACGAGTGGGCAGGGAGCCCTGGGCAGCCGGATCGGCCGTCCACATGATGGCCGGCTCTGAGATGGAGCCGGCGGGGGGTGGGGGAGCGGGGGCTGCATGGCCCTTGCAAGCCCCAGTATGCCCTGCGTGACTGCACAGGGCATACTGGGGAGACCCCCGAGGTGGGAGGCTGCTTTTAAGCCTCCCGGCTGGGGGTCTACTCATGAGTAGGTGCGGCACGAAGGCACGCCGTGGCTACTCACGATAGTAAAAAGCAAGTTTGCTGGAGCGCTCGCTCCGCAAACCTGCTTTTTACCAGGGGTTCTTGAGCAGGTTACCCGCTCAAGAACCACCGGGCTCATCTGTACGCCCAGTGGTTCTTATGGTCACCAAAAATCGGGCTAGCCTCTGCTAGCCCGATTTTTGCTGATCGTGAGAAGTGCCCCTTTGTATCTCACATTGTTTCACATTGTTTACTAAGGAGGTTTATTATATTTATTTATTGTTCCATTTCTAGGGAATAATGCTTTTCCATTAAAATAATCCCGAAGTAGTTTACAATATAATTAAAATAATGCACAATTAAAATACAAATTAAAAGTACAAATATTAAATATAAAAATAATATGTCTCTATTTAAAAGTTTAAAAACCTATATAAAACAGTAACACAAAAAACACAAAGCAGCAGCAGTGAAAACTGTACTCTTGTATAAGCACCTGGGTGATTAGCCATGTTTTTACTTGTTTTCTAAAAACTGAGATGGAGACTGAGGAGCGAATGCCAGCCTGAAGAGCATTCCAAAGCCTGGGGGCAATGACCGAGAAGGTCCTGTCCCATGCACTCAACAGCCGAGTGTCTCCCACCATCGGCACATGTAGCAGAGCCCCCTCTGGTGATCTTGTCAAGTGGGCAGAAACCCTTGGGAGCAGTCTTTCAAATATCCAAAGCCTGAACCATTAATGGCTTTAAAGGTCAAAACCAGCATCTTTAATTGGACTCAGAAACAAATTGGCAGTCAGTACAGATCTTTCAGAATAGGTATAATATGATCACAGCAGGCAACTCTCGATAAAAGCCTAGCTACCGCATTTTGCACTAGCTGCAGTTTCTGAATATTCTTCAAGGGCAGCCCCACGTAGAGCACATACAGTAATCTAGCCATGGCGAGATTAAGGCATGAGTAACTGTGGCCAGATCTGCCTTCTCAAGAAATGCAAGTGAACCTTCTTGAGATTCACTTTACTTACTAAAAAGGGAACCACAGAGAGGCTACTGATTCATACTAGGAAGATTCTTAGGATAAGTTTGTAAAAATATTGAATTGGCAAGTTGATTTTTCACCCCAGTGCCTCAATATTAATCAAAAAGAAGTCATATTATAAGTCTAACTCAAGGTGAAACTTCAAAAATCAATTTGGAACCTGAAATTTCAGATTTGTGCAGCAATCATGTTGGCTTCATCCATCCTGATGAGTACTTAAACTTGTATTTAACATGTTTTGTGACACAAACCAATTCATATAGCTACTAATAACTAATGACTTGCCCTCAAGTTTTATATTAACTACATGGTACAAACATTCATTTTGTGTTTCCACAGCTGAAACAGCATTTGTTTCTTGGTCAGGAGTGTGGCCATTCTGGCTGCAGGGAAAGACACTAGTCTTTTAGCAATGGGGAGACATTACTCTTGCATCCTGTGACATTTGCATGCTGGAGCAGAAGATATTGTCTTAGCCAGTGACCAGAACCATAAAAGATTGAAAATGCCCAGTTAGAGAGCTGATTTATTAACAAAGTATATTTATTTGAACAACGTATCTTAGGGAATTGTGTAATTTACATGAAAACCCTGCAGACAATGGTACCAATAAATATGGTTGTGTTTTAATGGCATGTAGTCATCAAATACTCATGTCTCTGCATCATATAAAACATTTATTTACAATTACATTTGTAACCAGTACAGGCTGTTAACTCAGCATCTCATTCTACATTACTGATTCTCAACAATGATCCTTAAATATAACTCACACAGAGGCTCTTGGTTCTTTCTTTTTCTTTTTTTAATGAATAACATTATTGAAATTTCTAGGTTCTTTCCCAGGAGCATTCAATTTACTACAGCTGCACAGTGGTATGGCATTCTTTTTGATGCAAAGATTTTTTATTAAAAAAAAAAAAAACCCAGCAAATTCTAAAGTGTGTATAACCCATTTAGAAATAAATGAGTGAAGACAATATAGTCCTAGGCAGACGTGTGTGTGTAGGGAAGGGTCACAATCATGCTTGCTTATTCCTGCACATGATGAAAAACATCTACATGGGGTCTATACATATATAGGTGAATCATATAATCAGTACACAGAATGTCCCAAACACACAATTTGAATCTACACATGTGACTCTTATACAGTCATTCTTCTCTATGTCCGGACACTGGAAATACTAAAGGGGCACAATCTCATAATATCTCCATCTTTCATGTGTATATCCATGTGCTGGCTTGAACTATATCACCTGATCATCTGCCAAAGCACACTGGGAGCAGCATGTGAGAGTAAATCTCTTGCCCATCCAGCATGCCACAGGAGGAGTTGAAAGTATGAATTACACTTCTCCACTAAGCAGAATTGAAATCGGGCAGTGAAGGGTGGTATGGATGTTTCTGCCTCTCTCCATTTCATTACGTGATGGTGAGACAGTGTGCTGGGGGACAGGACATGTGCTACACACACCCCTCATTGTATGTTTGGGTGGGCTAGTAGTATCCAACAAACTGACCTAATGCCTGCATAGAGCTAATAATCGATCCAGTGGATTGTGTTCTTTTAGCAAGGAAATAGAGGAGACAGTTTTCAGTTTGATAGCGCTGATGTGCAAGATTAAGAAGCTCGATGCCATTTACATTCCGGGAGACTGTTTGCCAGTACATAAATGTTGTGGCTGACATCCTGACTCACAAAGTCTGGACTTTGAGGAACTTCAGGGGCACAATGGGAACCCTCATGCAGTTCCCTCTCTGCATGTGCTGTTGTACAAGTGCCATTATAGTTCCAAACACTCCCTGTGCTCCTTAAGGGCTTCACAAGATTGTAAACATGTCTCTGAAAGGCTCACCTATCCATCCTCTTCAAGACTATACTGCAAGGGAAAAGTTGTCTGTACTAGAGATGTGTGAACTGGCTTGAGGTCAAGCTGCTTTGCCATTGAATTGGGCTGGCTCGAGGGCTTGCCCTCAAGCTGGACTGGGCCCAGTTCGATTCGCCCTCAAGCTGAACCCCCCCAGGCCGGCTTAAAGCTGGTTCGTGGTCTGAATAGTTAAAAACAAATGTTAACTCATTGGCAACCTCTGTCATGGCTATGGAAGGTCTCTGAAGGATCCCTCCCCCTACTGGCCTTCCCCGGGCTTCTTCGGGCTGTTTAGCTCATTTTCTACCTTCTCCCAGTTTGTGGCAGCCATTTTAAAAAGACGACTGTGGGGAGACACGAAAGAGGTCTATAAAATCATGCATGGGGTGGAGAAAGTGGATAGAGAGAAATTCTTCTCCCTCTCACATAAAACTAGAACCAGGGGTCATCCCATGAAATTGATTTCCAGGAAATTTAGGACCAACAGACGGAGGTACTTTTTCACACAACGCATAATCAACTTGTGGAATTCTCTGCCACAAGATATAGTGACAGCCAACAACCTGGATGGCTTTAAGAGGGGTTTGGATAACTTTACGTAGGAGATGTCTATCACTCGGCTATAGGCTACCTCCAGCCTCAAAGGTAGGATGCCTCTGAGTACCAGTAGCAGGGGAGTAAGAGCAGGAGGGAGAGCATACCCTCAACTCCTGCCTGTGGCTGCCAGTGGCATCTGGTAGGCCACTGTGTGACAAAGGATGCTGGATTAATGGGCCTTGGGCCTGATCCAGCAGGGCTGTTTTTATGTTCTTATGTTCACAGTCCCTTGAAATGTACATGCTTCATGACCAGGATGTCAGTCACTATCATACTTTGGCTACTGTCATTTACTGTAGCAAGACAACTTTTCCCTTGCAGAGGGACATAAAGAGGATGAATAGAGGAAAAGGTGAACACCCTGAGGTACTTTTGCTAAAAACAACAACCATAAATAAACACCTAATGCAAAATCACAGTGAAACTACAAACCCAATAAAACCAATGTTTGCATAAGTTAGAAAAATAAGGAGGGTTGGCTTCCAAATTTTGAAAAAGTGAAATTTGAAGCCAATTTTAGAGTTCCTTTCAAGGAGAAACATCTGAGGGATTTCAAGGGAAGCCAAATGAGTTTCTGTGAGACAAATGAAATCTCCCTGGAGAGTTCAGCCCTTAAAACAACACAACTAAACAGCAGGAGAGCATCAATACACTAAGTTACAACTCACACCAATATGAACAACAGTCTGTAGCATATATAGTTTTCCAGTGGGACATTGTTAATGTAGTTATTGTAGAGGTTTGGATATCAATGACTAACTGTATACAGAATAACCAGATTCTATCTTGAAAGTTTTCCTCTCCTTATATTTAACTAACATTCTTCCTAATACTGCAAGTTTCTCTTTCAAAGGCACAGCCTTTACTTCTGAGTGCTGCCTGCTGAAAGAATCTATAGAATTCAAGGCTTCTGTATTAATTGAAGAGCAGCTCTCTGCAATGTTTCCCTGTAGCTGATGTCAGGCAATAAAAGGTTACCAGCTGGCATTAGAAGCGAAGAAAGTCTACAATAAGCAAGATACTGCTGGTGTTTAGTTTTATTCTATATTTAATGAGATTATTGAAATGTGGTTGCTGTCACAGGAAGCAATTACATACAGCATTCTAAGGAAGATTTTTTTTATTATTTTTTTGAAAAAAACTTTTCACAGGGTGGAAGATGCTGAAGGTTTGATCTTCACACCAAGTAAATTGATTTCCCCAAATCTATGTATAATCTTGCATAACCTTCCTGACCTTATCAAATAGCCTGGGAATTTTAGTGCATAAATTTAAAAGATCTCTTAATGTCTCTTTCTCGAACTTGTTTTATACAGGTAAAAGAGATCACAGCATGAGAAAAAGGAGTGATACAAATGAAAAAGAGTTACAGTCGACTGTCTCTAGATGAAATTTAAATACAGATATTTGTGAACAGAGTTCCTTATATTTCACTTGCTTAGTAAAATGCATTGCTAACATTACCTTTTCCATACTGTTTATGCCATTTCCATCTTCTCTTATTTGATGTAGTTCAGCTAGGTCATGACATTTATGTAATCAAACTGTATGCAAAGGTAGGTAGGATTCTAGATAAATTAGCATAGCTGTCCCTCTCTCCTTGGGGTCTGACCATGTGATCATGGAGACAGTGACTGAATACTGTGAAAGAGTACATCAGCTTAGTAATGTTGCATTTAGGAAATTTGCACAAACTGTGTTACCAAGAGTAGGCTTGGTATTATTTCCAACTAGCTTACTCCTGTGTAATGCTGTTTGAGCAAAAGCAATATTACTAGGCTGATATATTCTTGTATGTCTGCCAGTATAAATTATAAGAAGAATGGCATAGAATACTGCATTTTTTACAGTTAACCCCACCTCCAAAATATACAATATACTGTTGAACCTTTGTCTGAGCTGGTTGCTTTTATCAAATGTCATAAAAATAAATTCCAGAAGAATAGCTATGCTAAACTGTGGCAAGAGAGATAAATAAGACTGAAGGATACCAGAATAGCTCAGCATTTGTTTATACTACATTCTACTAAATTTGTAAAGTGTTTTACACAAATGTATCACTTGGGCTGGAACTGGGGGGGGGGCTTGGGTTTTTTTGGGGGGGCTTTATGATTAAATGTTTCCCATGAAAAGAAGCCTGCACATGTAGAAAATCAAAATATCAACAACCCTTCCATTTAAGAAGGGAGTTAAAATGTGTTCAATGCAGCAGAGTACCATGTTGGCATTGTACTGTGTGAGGATTTTTTGGTGACCTGCTATCTCTACTGTGTTAGAGCTAGGACCCTGGGAGCATCAGCTCTCTGCTGCAATGTCTCATGGTGACCACTTGGGGGTTTCAGGGTCATGGATGCAAGTGCTAGACTCCTCCCCTCTTTGTTCTTCCCATGTTGTTTCCATTTTGTCTCTCTAGAGATGGCTGTTTGTTTTGGTCTCTTTGTTCAGCCATGAGCTGCAGCTGAAATTAAGCTGCAGACTTTTTCAAATTCATTTGTAACCTTTTCTTTTAATAAATCCTTGTAGTTCTTCAGTACTAAAGAACTGTCTCAAGACATCTTGCTTTGCTGCTTTCTCACCACACTGGTTTTGCTTTGTTATTTGGGGACTGAACTGCCATTCTTCCCCTACAAAGGGTTATGGGCCCAGAAGCCAGCAAATAAAAGAGAAAAGCCTAGAGACAAGAGTTAAATAGGAAGCAATGCAAAGAGAAAAGCTTTGAAAATGGATACAGCACAAGGATTCCAGATGATTGAAAAGTTGCAAGGTCCTGAGTATGAGCTCTGGTCTTTCAATATGGAGATTCTCCTAAGAATCATGGACACTGTACACCCAGCATCCTGCAGATACAGGAAAGGAGCAGAAATAATGGGACAGAGCAGATGAAAAGGCATCAGGAATGATTTGCTTGGTGGTGAGTGACCCAATCTTAGTGCATCTAAGAGACAAAGAAAATGCAAAGAATACATGGGAAACTCTGAAGGGATTATATAAAAAGAAATCTGTGGTTTCCAAAGTGCATCTAGTGAGAAAACTGAGCAATAAAAAACTTAGAGAAGGAGAAAGTCTGTCCAAGCACATAAATTAAATGTTAGAAATATCTAGGCAACTGCAAGTTCAAGAAGTAATCATGCGAGATGCAGTTTTGATAGAATTGCTGTTGAATTGTTTGCCACATTATTTTGATAGTGTGACTAGTACCTTGGAAGTCAAGGAGAATGCAGACTTACAATTTGTAATTTGGAAAAATGAAAAACCAACCATTAGTGAACTGCCAAATTTAGAGCCCAGTTTTCAACGGGAGAAAGAATCAAGGCAATATGACCAAAAGGAAGGATCCACTGTAAGTTTTACACCAGGCAGTGATTCAGCAGAAAAGGATGCTATGATGAACAAAGGGTGTGGTGTTCAACACGACAAAATAAAGGAGTTCCACCTAAGAAACCTTCCAACACTGCAAAGGGAGAAAGGTTTCAAGAACAAAGCACATGGAAAAAATTGATAATTTATCTGCAACTGAAGCACAAAAATGGCAGGAAGCTGCAAAAGAAGCAACAGGATCATTGCACAAAAATAACACATGGACACTCACAGAGCTACCTGAAGGAAGGAAGACTGTGTGGTACAAGTGGGTTTTTGAAATTAAGCAAAATGCAGAAGGAGATGTCCAGCATTACAAAGCAAGACTGGTGGCAAATGGATTCTTGCAAATATATGGGGAAGATTCTGATGAGACACTTGCTCCTGTTGTAAAACACACCTCAGTAAGAACACTCCTAAGCATTGCAGCAGCAAAGAAAATGCAAGTGGATCATATAGACGTGGAAACTGCATTTCTTCATGGAGATATCAAAGAAGATATTTATATGGAGCAGCCTCCAAGATTTGTGGAGGCTGGTAAAGAAAAACTTGTGTGTAAACTGCAGAAAAGTATTTATGGACTAAAGCAGGCTACAAGAGTCTAGAATGTCAAATTAAACCAGTTGTTAGTCAATGAGAGATTTACCCAAGGAAAGATTGACCCTTGCCTATACTCAAGGCTGAAAGACAACTTATGGACTTATATTTACTTCCGTTGATGATCTGATAATTTGTTATGAAAATAGAGAAGACATCTTTGAAATAATAAAGCACCTGAATAGTGAGAAAGAAGTAAAAGAAATTGGACCTGTTTCATGCTATCTTGGAATACACATAGAGAAAGAAGAGGATGGAAGCTATTTGCTTAACAAAAAAAAAAAGAAAATAAATGATTTACTAAAGTATTTGGGACTTACAAAGGCCAAAGAAACAAATACACCTATGGAAAACAAGTTACCTAAAACAGAAGGAGGAGAGTGAACTTCTGCCAAACAACTGTAAGTACAGGGCAGTGATTGGAAAACTTTTATATGTAGCTATGATAACAAGACCGGATATAGCTGCAACTGTGGGAATCTTGAGTAGGAAAGTAAGCACACCCAGCAAAGTTGACTGGACTGAGGGCATTGCCGGGGGGAGGCACGTGGGGGGAGGCACCTTTAACTCTAAATTACTAGGTGCTTATCTCTCCTCACACCACACCTGAAAGCTGTTGTGAGCAGCTGCCCAGCACCTGCTGTGGCGGAGGATCGGCTCCGCCACTCAGTGAGCATGATAGCTCTCCCATGTCACTCAATTATACATCTGTCCCTGGTACAATGTTCAGTTATGCCCCCAGTGGTGTGAAAATTGGAAACTAAGCCAGTCACCTTAACGTCTGTGCTAAGCAGGAAAGACTTCATACAGCCTTGTGCAGGGACATAGCGAGGGGAGAGGGGGCCCATGTTCACCCCTCTCCCCAGCAGCCCTTCGGAGTGAGGGACATAAGGATGAAAATAGAGAGGGGCGAAGCTGGTGGGCTCTCAGGAGCTGGGTGGCCTGGGTTCTTTTAACCCATCCGCTCAATTATAGCTACACCCCAGCCTTGTGTATTATGCTGGATTTGCAAACAAGGTTCCATGCTCCCACACTTTGCCTTGTTCTTTCAGCTGGACATTGTGCTGGGGAGGAATGCACCCAAGTGTTGAGTTCCAGGGGCAGTAATATTGGATTTGGTTTCCTTTGGTTGAGAGACCACTGGATATTTATGGTCTTTTAGAAATGCCTGCTTTATTTGCAAATATTTAAGTAGAGTACTGGGAGGTGTGGAGAAACCTTCTGCAAAAATTCTCCTATGTTTCTCCTTGGAAGGAAGCTTGAAATACTTTTCCGAATTTCACTTTGGAGAAATGTTGCTTCCAACCCGAGTTGAGCACAATTGGAGGCATATAGCTTGCACACAGTTACAAGGCAGCAATTTCATTCCTATATCTAAATTTCAGAGCAAGGCCCTGCACCCCTCAAGATGCTTCTGGCTCATAGCTCTCTTTGCCTCTGTCACTCTCTGTCCCCAATCTGCAGACTGCTCTTTTATTCTCTCTCACACACCTTGCATCAGCCTCCTCACTTTAGCTGGGGAGGTGTGTCATCTTCCCTATACTCTGATGGTTTCCCCCATTACAAACATTCTAAAGAGTTCTTTGTATCTAAAATCCATCTTCTAGCAATTAACTCTGACAAAGTTATCTAAAGGGCCTAGGCCTTTTAACGTACTGTATCAGTATGCATTATACTTTGTACTGTGTAATCACCCCCTGCCTTTGATGCTGGTCTGTGACCGTAATCAAGATGATTGATTGATACCTAAAAGGAAACATTGAGGATGGTCGTGAGAAGCAGTGGAATCCTCGCAGTTCCCTCCGCTTCCTGCCCACTTAACCCCCTTAACAAACCCAGCTTTTAGCCGAGGTTAAGGGTGCTCTTACACCCTTACCCTGGCTACTGGGTATCAAGTGATTCCTCGGACTGTGTGCAGCCTGAGGAGTCACAGAGATGAGCGCACACAGCACCCATCTGATGGGAAAATCCCCAAGGCAACCCACATGCCACAAGGTGCACTGAGGGATGCCCGGAGGCCAGAACAACAAGTTGCAGCCCTGGGTCCCTCCACCCTGCTCCGTGCTTCACGGAGCTGCACAGAACAGGGCTGTCCATTTGGGCATACAGGAGGTGCGCTGATGTAGGAAAGTTCAGTCGTCTGGGAGGAAGATAGGTTAAGTGCAGCCTCCCCCCGCCCCGCACCCTCCCAGCCCAACAAGCATGACCGTGTGACTCGTCCCAGCAACATTGAAGGCAAACCTGTCTGACTCTCTATCAATCTACACAAAGACACACAGAGACACACAATCATAAACTGTGTTCTACATGGGTCTGGGAGCTGTGTCTGCGCCAAATTTTCAATTGTATGAAAGCAAGATAGGAGGAAAACCTGGGTAGAAGTGATTGTGTGGAAGCAAGAGAGGAAGAAAACCTAGAAGTTTTCCACACCCAGCTTTTATCCTGCATCTCCTCTAGAATGTAGCGGGTGCATTCACATATTTGGCAGATTTACCCTGAAGTCCCTGTAAACTATCGGGGAGCACTTCACACACGATTCGGGTTTTTCACTGTTCATTAGGGTGCAACCCGATTTATATCTGGGGTAAAAAAAATCCACTTTTTGCATTGGGTTTTTTGGATAGCATTGAGTTCACAGTAAAGCCTCACAGAAAACTCATGGTAAAGCCCGCTGTGTGGAGAACTCCCTGTGGAGCTTTTCCACCTACCTTGCTTTCACACAATCACTTCTACCCAGGTTTTTCTCCTACTTTGCCTCCACACAACCAAAAATTGGGAGCACACACTTCTCCCAAACCAGGGTAGAACAGTTTTTGATTGCGTGAATGACCTCTTTGAGTTTGCAGCCTGATAGCACATAAGGTATGTTCTAACATCATTTTCACAAAGCTGTTGCTGGTAACTTCAGGGGAGCACTACAGTATAGTTATTTTTTGCTTTCTGTGTTCTCTGAGTTCTGAGTAATGACAGCAAACCCATCACGTCTGTGAAAGTCCAGTGCTCCCTAATGTCATATTTACAAAATAAAATGTCAGCAAATAGACCATATTGCCAATAGTGTTAACACTTCAAAATTGGGCAACTGCTGAGTAGATACTTTTATAACCACTAGTCACTTTAAATGGCTGCACCATGGAATTACTGAGTCATGAATATAAAAGACTGAAATGACTTGCAACCATGAAACCGAACTTTGTACAGAGACATAAAAGAAATACACTGGGAGAGATATTTTTGCAGCTGGCATCATGTGCGCATAAAGTGCTTCTGATGATCTTACCTGGGCATATATATTCCAACACCTGAGTCACAGGAAAATCAATAATGAGAACTCTTTATGCTAGACAAGATTGCACTTCTTTCGCTATAAAATAAAAGTTCTCTTTTCAAAAGCCTTAATCACTTGAGATATAAAGCAAGACATGCCAAAGCTTTGAAAACTGACTTTCTGAACCTTGCAGAATTAATTAGACAGATCAGTCCTTTAAAGCTTCTATTATTGTTTCTGAAAACAAAGCAGCATATGCCCAGCAAGACAGTTTAATCTTCCCAATTATTAACTAATGGACAGTCTGTCCAGACACTTGACTGAACAAAGGGGCATGTTGTTCTCACTGACTTTTTGCTGCTGTGTTTTGGAGATGAGGGGATTGATGGGACTGGGATCAATACTGCTGCTTTACAAACAGGAGAAGCTACTCTTGCTTAAGAAACTGGAGGACACCCTTGGCCAGAAACGGCCAGAATATCTTTGGAGCAAGCTGCTGCAGCCAGTGTACCAGGCTAAGGGCCATACTTAGATGAGACAGCAGAGATACAACCTGCTGTATATTTCTGTAAGAAGCTCTTCGGGGACTCAGTATAGTTTGGAACTATAGGACTGGTGGATATAACCCCCTGCTGTTTTCCCCATGAATCTCTCACAAGCTGCCTTATAATTTCAATCTGAATGCCCACCATGGCCATTTTTAAAAAACTTTTTGAAAAAACAAAACAAAACTTAAACAAAAATAATTTCCATAGTATTATCTTATTTGGCCCTGGGATGTGTGAAAGCCTTTACTCCAGATATGTTTGTTATCAGGTATGTAACAATATTTATATTAATACTAGGTTTAGCCTCTCCTTCTGGTTTTTAAGACATTCTGCAAATTATTATGCCCATTAATGCCATTCTATTATTTTTATTATTATTATTATTATTATTATTATTATTATTATTATTATTATTATTATTATTATTATTATTATTATTAAAACTTTTATACCGCCCTTCCAAAAGGCTCAGGGCGGTTTACATTAAAACACCATTAAAATCAATTAATTATTAAAACAAAAATTATAAAACATAAAACAATAATTAACAATTAAAAACATCATAAAACAACAATTAAATATTCAGAACTATTTAAAAACAAGTTTTAAAATGCTGAAAAAGCCTGGTTGAAGAGGTGTGTTTTCAGGTGTTTTCTGAAAATTGCAAGAGATGGGGAGGATCGTATCTCAGCAGGGAGCGCATTCCACAATCTCGGGGCAGCAGCCGAGAAGGCCCGTCTCTGTGTAGCCACCAAACGAGTTGGTGGCAACTGGAGACGGACCTCCTCAAGTGACCTCAATGGGCGGTGGGGCTCATAGCGAAGAAGACGCTCTCTTAAATACCCAGGGCTCTAACCAATTCTTCAATTGCCAACACTTACAGAGAGAAACAGGAACACACAATACACAAAATTTTCCACCTACCTAATTCTGCCCTGTCCCCCAAAGTATCCTCCAGTTTAATACAAATGGAAGCCTGTTGTGGGGCGGTTGCGCCCTTAAGGGCATGTTTTGGGGAAAATGTGGCAGTTACAGGGGGGAAGGAGGATCACCCAAAATAGCCTCTTTCCTCCTTGCTTGCTGGAAAACAAGATGTCAGCCACTGTCTCCTCTCAATCTCCTGCACACACAAAGTAATGCATGACATGGATGTTCCAGGCAGATCCCTGATTGGCTAGTTTGATGGATACCAAAGCTGTGTGATCTCCCACCCTTGAGGGGAAGGATTTTGCATGCCAAGCACCAGCATTACACATAATACTATCTGGCCTCGTAAATGACTGAACAGTGACTTGCTTGAGGGAGGCTACCAAGTAGGGTTGTTGTCAATTTTGACTACAGCTATTCTGAGATTTCCCCCCAATATTTTATCCAATATTTTAAACAAAATCAAACAACAAAAATCCCCAGGATTGCTTTCAATTGTCACTGATGTTCAGGCACAAGTGTTGTTTGGTGATAAGGTTGCGAACCCTGGCCTGAAGTCTTCAGAAACCAGTAACAAGCTCAAGGAGATTACTGGAAGCAACCCTTGAGTTTGATGTTAGTTCTTGGAGACTCCAGGTCAATCCTCCAGGATTGGCAATCCCACCACCAAGCAATGTTGGTGACTGAGTCAAAATCTGAACACTAGTTTCACTAGTCAAAGTCCAGCACTTTGGTTGCAATCCAACAGAGTTAGGCACTGCAATCTGTTTAAACATGTCTACCTCTGTACTGGATTATGGCCCTTATCTCTTCTAAAAGATATATAGGGAAACTGTCAGAAAATACGTGAAGATATGCACCTTTGTAACTCTGGAAGCATCCAACACATGGATAGAATTGTGTCAATGAACACTCCCAGAAACCTTTCTGAGAGTCAAATGTTCTGGACTCTTATCTTACATTTAACACAAAGATTCAAGCCTTTGGTCATTTTCTGGCTGTTTTCCTCATACATTTTTGAAATGTTAACAGGGAACTATTTCCAGAAGCAGCTGCAAATCCTTTCACAGTGTATAAATCACCATATTAAGAGCAATGAAAGAAAGAAAAGAAAGAAAGAAAGAAAGAAAGAAAGAAAGAATAAAATAGTAAGAATCCCCCCAAACCCCCCCCCACACACACACCCTCTTTCTCTCTCTCTCTCTCTCTCTCTCTCTCTCTCGTGTGTGTGTGTATGTGTTTGTGTGTTCAAATTTATAGATCACCCCAAGCTTCTTTCTCTGGGTGGTTTGCAACAACATAAAACAGATTAAAAATGAAAACCTTACAACAATTTAAATAAAACAAAATAAAACAATAAAAATAAGTAAATGCACAAGTATAATTTTTTCTCTGTCCTTAAGATTGCTGTCAGGACCTGAGGTACTGGTGCTGCTGGTGCTAGTGTACCAATGCAAGTGCAGAAATGGGGTAAACAGAGTTTGCTGCCTGCCTCCCTATATAGATGAGGCTTGAGTGCCAAATGAGCTCCTGCACTTTATAGGCATGGACCAGGGAGCAGGGGCGTAACTATAATAGGGCAAGGGGAGACAGTTGTCTGGGGGCCCACTCCCTTGGGGGACCTGCCGAGGCAAGTCACATGACTGACTCCACAGCCGTGCACCCGCCCAGGCTTCCTTCAGTTGTATTCATCCTCCGAAATTGATGTGAGTGTTAAGACCTGGAGCTGCCAGAACAGCATGTCTTTCTCTAGTACCATTAAATGACTTGCATTGTCCACAATTTACAAAACCGCTTAAAAAATAATTTAGGATGATGTTTTATTGTGGCACGTAGGTTTGTGTGTGTGTGTGTGTGTGTGTGTGTATGGTTTTTGTTACCACTATTCAGCTGCATTTAAGATCTCTTTACTTCATGAGCTGAGCTTCAGTGAGCGGGGGGCCCCATTTTAAAATCTTGTCTCTGGGCCCACTCCAACCTTGCTACGCCCCTGCCAGGGAGGAGGGGTGAGTGTTGCAGTATTATCAAACAATTTGGTTTAATAGGTTTATGTACCTTTAAGAAGCACTTCCTGGTTGTGGGGTTCTTGGTTAGAATGTAAAATGAGGCTCAGCAGTTTAGCAAAGAGCCTCAGGCTTATCAGTTGTATGTTTCTGTTCCTGTTCAAATAAAAGATGTTGAGACCTAATATTGCATTCATTGTTGTGGGGCTGATTCATAATGGGTGGAGGGAGTAGAATAGAACTGAGGGAGGAAATCTGGAACTGGGAAGGACATTTGGAGGGGATCTGGGACAGGGAAATGAATTTGAAATGGGGAAACAATGGATCATATGGATATTGTCAGGCGGATTGAGATTTGGGGCCAGACCCCCACATTTGCCTTGTAACCTAGTCTCAGGCAAGTTATTTCTCTCTTGGTTACCGTTAGGAACATAGACACATAGGAAGCTGCCATATACTGAGTCAGACCATTGGTCCATCTCGCCCAGTATTGTCTACACAGACTGGCAGCGGCTTCTCCAAGGTTGCAGGCAGGAATCTCTCTCAGGCCTATCTTGGAGATGCCAGGGAAGGAACTTGAAGCCTAGCTGCTCTTCCCAGAGCAGCTCCATGCCCTAGTGCTTGCAGTGCTCACACTTCTAGTCTCCCTTTCATATGCAACCAGGGTGGACCCTGCTTAGCTTAAGGGGACAGGTCATGCTTGCTACCACAAGACCAGCTCTCTTTGTAAAATGAAGTTGTTTCTTTGGGGGGAAGGAAGGAGAAGAAAACTTATTTAGGAAAAATCTGATGAGTGAAATGAATTTGGAGGGATCTGGGTCTTGGTAATGAATATTGGGGGAACTATGGAAGGGAAATAACTTCAGGGTATTGGAGAGCTCAGACCACACCTCTACTTTTACTCAGGAATACCAGTTTCTGGTCTGGAGCAAGCGACTTCTTTCTCTCTCATTCTCACTCTCATTTCCCTTGATGTTCAACTGCAGTAGCAACTTTGGGGTCAAAGGACTGGTTTGGTGTTTGGAGCTTCGCTTTATGCTCAGTTTCTGATCTTGGATGGTTTGCTTCTTTCTGTTGCCACACGTCCAGGATTGCTCTGGACAGTCCAGGAATCAGGTGTCCTGTCCAGGATTTAGAAATCTTGGGTCATCTTGGGTACAAAATGTCCAAGAATTTCCATGGGGAGATTGCTGTAACATTTTTTACCCATTTTTCTAGTGCTTCTGTCCAGGCATTGAAGCTACATGGTTTCAATGTTTAAAAGCCTCATATTCTTATCTTTCCTGTGTCATGAGTGCTGCTTTTCAGCCATAAGACAAGCTTGTGGTCGAAGGAAAGAAACAGAATATGGTCATTCTCATGACCTTAGAAGTGGGCGGTGGGGGGGGCGGAAGGAGCTTGCCTGCCTCCCCCACCCACACGAGCAGCTGCCCTCTCAGACTCCACTGTGCTGCACTCCCACATGGTCAGCATGGCAATGGAATCCTGAGCTGGGATTGGGAGGAAAGGAGGTCCTCCCACATCCCAGAGGGCTCTTAACCCTCTCCTGTGCAAACAACATTGTAGGGAACAATGAAGCTCTCCTCACGATCAGTGAGGAGAGCTGCTAGGGTTAACTGCAGGGGAGGAGGGTTTACTTTACTTTCCCCACAGACGATCTGAGGGGGTTCCCTACGCGGGTGGATCGGTGGAGCAGATGAGCGGTGGCTCTTCTGCCGTCTACCCGCACCTCACCCGGCCGTTCCGGGCGTCAGGCAAAGGGAATCGCTGCCATGTGGTGCCCTGCCCCCCCCCCCCCGCAGAGCCCCAGTAATGCACTGCATGAGTGCACGGTGCATTCCTGGAGTACCCTTCCCCCCTCCCCTAGTGTGTCTGCCACGGCTGCTTGCAGCCACAGCTGACAAGAAAAATGCAGATCAGAAAAATGAGGTTAGCAGAGTGCGCACTCCGCTAACCTCGTTTAAGTGGAGGGCATTTAAGCGGGCTTGCTGTCAGGAGCTGCACAGCCCCTTTAGCCCAGTTTCGTCTGGCCGTGAGAATCACCTCAGTGTGTGAAACACCTGCCATTCTCTTCTTCCTAATCCCTCTGAAACTCTGCTCTGTATGGCCACTCCTATCCCGCTCTCCTGGCTCACTGCCTAAAATGGCAGCGGGCCAGATGGAAGCCCACCGACACAGTGGCAATCACACACACAACCACCTGCCAAGGTAGAGAAGTCGGGCTTCACAGGTCTGGAGCAGCTGGGAGCGGAGGGATCTCGGGGCTCCAGTTGACACAAGCTGCCTGGGGTAACCCAGGCAGCTCCTGTCATGAGAATAGCCTCCATGACTGTAGTTTTGGTGAAGGCAGTACTATAAGTGAGGCTAAACTTCAGTAAAACTTTCTAGGTGGCCATGAATCAAAGATCTGCTGAAGGCATCAACTGGAAACGCCAAATATAGAAATAAATAAATAAAAGCATTCCAAGTTCAGCTGTCTTTAAACAATGGTCATTTTATAAACACATTAAATAAACACTTAACAGAGGCTTATTTCATTTCTCACCTGTACTTGTGTTATTGCTATTATCACTATATTTATTTCACATATTTGATTGTGTTTATTAAGATGAAAGGCTCTTAACCCTTTCCTGTGCAAACAGCGTTGTAGGGAACAAGGTGTGGAACATCTGCCATTCTCCTCTTTCCAATCCCTGCAAAACACCTGCCATTCCAAGCACTTTCCAATCCCAGTTTTTAAAAAAAATTAAAATTGGTTCCCCCTCCCTTTCAATGTCCAGGAATAATCTCCAATGAATGTGGCAACTCTGCTGTTTCCAAAAGTGGCCAAATACCTCTGTGAAGCTTAAAAGCAAGGTATGAGAGGAAGACCATTCTCCTGTTCTTTGTCCCCAGAGGTATTCAGAGGTATACTGCCTTAGAACATGGAGGTACTATTTAGCTATGACGGCCGATGGACTCGCGAGTGTGGAGCTGGGGTTCAGCAGGTAGGTGCAGTTTTGGGTGGGTAACATGGATTGGAGGTGTGGTGGGAGTGGCTTAATAGCGTGGGAGGGTTTGTCTCATACCTACCTTTTGGAAGCACCAGCCACAACTGCCAAAAGCTGGCCAAGGAAATAGTTTTGGGTTATGGCAGGGGTAGGCAACATTGGCTTTCCAACTGTTGTTGGACTACAACTCCCATTATCCCCCAGCCACAATTTGTTGTGGCTGGGGATGATGGGAGTTTTAGTTCAACAACAGTTGTAGAACCACGTTTGCCAAACATTGGGTTATGGTATTGTTGGGTTGTTTTATAAAGTATGGCTTTTATGACTTGTGTCCTTTCTTACTGTTTTATGGTGTACTTGTGATGCTGTTGTTTTTAATTATGATGTAAGGTATCTTTTTTTAATTAGACTTTATTGAATTTCCTTATTAGTTTTACATTTTAAACATTTTGCTTTGAATGTCTTTAGGCAGAGAGGCAGTTTATAAGTATTATAAATATAAAAGCCAATATTATAAAGGCCAGTAAAAAGTATTTGGGATGTTTTCCCTATCCATTTAAATACACTGAGTTAGCAGCCATTTATCCAAAGCTGTATCCATCTGCCTGAGATTGCTGTTTACTTGACTAGCTCTTAATATTTGAGCCTTCCAGACAAATCCTTATTTAGACTAAAAATGCTGCCGCTGCTGCTTCAAAAGGTGAAGTGAACATATTTGCATTAGAATCCTGTGAATTCTCAGAATCTAAATAGCAGGTTGCAATACAATAATGTCACATGGAATTGTTCCTCTCTTGAGCTTTGGTCTTGCTGTATGTTTTGTATGTAAGCACGTCTGCTGAGTGCTGTTGTTTGAAAATGGAACCCTTGAAAGTTACAGCAGAAACTATGAAAATACATGAGGAGTTGGAATCTGTAAGGTTTCATTCATCTCCCTTTGACAAGACAGAAAGATGTTGGGGTCTATTTTTAAAAAACTCAACCTATGCTAGGTTCTCATATTTATGCTGTGCATTATCCTAGTAATAGGCTTCTCATTTTCCCCCAAGGTTAGTTCCATCCCCCACCCCCATTTTTAGCATATGCCAGACTTTGAATGGAATAAAAATTGTTTTCTATTCATTTTCCATTTTATCCCATCTCAATCTGAAGCAAAAAACTTGCATGAACCCAATGGCAAATCTTGCTTTTTCCAGAAGTAGGATAATCAGAGAAATGTTGCCATTAGAAGTGGGGTACTGGAGTTGTAACACCTTGTTACAAGGCACCTAGTGAACCATCCCACCTTAAGCTAAAGGAGCAATTAGAAATGAAACAAGCTTGAAGAGGGCTTCTATTCCTTGAAGCTATTCACATGCACACCAAAAACTAAACTAAAGCCCAGGCCAGGTTTTGGTGCGCGTGTGTACCACACGGAGTCCGTGGCTCCCAGCCATGGCACAGCGACAAGCTTGCTTAGGGAGCCTGCCACTTGGGCCAGGTTTGGGGCACAAGGGCACTGAAAAAGCGGACTAAATGCTCATGTGTCGGTGCTGTGTAGCCTCATGAGTGTCATCAGAAGTCTCCCTATAATGCACTGCGCAGTCATAGGAACATAGGAAGCTACCATGTACTGAGTCAGACGATAGGTCCATCTAGCTCAGTATTGTCTACAGTATTGTCTACTTGATTGTCTGGCAGCGGCTCCTCCAAGGCTGCAGACCCTGCTTAGCTAAGGGGCCAAGTCATGCTTGCTACCACAAAATCAGCTCTCCTCTCACGTGGTGCATTATGGAAGCTCCAGGAACCTCCTGGCCCCCAGATATCTCTGCCCCCTCCCTGCTACTGGTAGAAGCCAGCCATTGTCTGGGCAGCTCCTCCAGCCGCCCAGCAACATGGACAGGATTGTCTATGGGGGAGGTAAGCTTTTCAAGGCTTCCTCCCCTTGCCCCATTGAAGCCTATTTTCCAGTCATGAGAATTGACTCCTTGGGTATTTTGTTTTCCCACTTTGGTACTTTTTTCTCTAAAGGATTATTGACATTTTTTTTAGAATAAAGATAATACAAGTATGCATGAAATATAATGGCTGACATTGTGAGGTTCCACCTGTCTTGCAATGGAATGTATGTGCAGCTGTGCAAAAGCACTCTTGAGCAAATGTGGGGACTTGCACAAACACAGCTTTGTGATCAACCGCTATTAGAATTAATGGGCAATTGGGCAACTGCGTTTGTGAAAGAGTGATCTTGTGCAAATGCACGTACATTTTGTTATTAGACAGACGTAAGGTTGTGCTGTATATCAGCCATTGTTATATTTATTTGTACATTTATTATATTGCATCAATTCATTTTTTTAATGTATTATATTATGCCATCAATGTGCATGGCACCTCACAAATACAAGAGGACACTTCTCTTCTCTGAGGGACTTACAAACTAAAATTTGACAAGGAAGAAAACGGAGGAAGGTGATAAAAGTGGAGATGGGTCAAGAAGAAGGGCAAGAACATGCATTTCTGCACTGCATGTTAGCACAGTGGTGTCGACATCTGTTTCCTCTGTGACTGACTGAGCTAGCATGAATCCACATGACTGGTTTTCCCCCCTCAAGGTGGGAGCCTTAAGGAAGTCATCACATAGTGAAATCTAACCACAGTGGTTTCATGGAAGGTTTCCACATGTGCTGGAGATACCCCAAAGAGTGGACCCAGTCTGGATCTACCAGACTGTAGACCCAGAAAAGAATTTTTTTTAAAGGTCAACTAATGATCACAGAGTTCTCTTTGAGGAAAAGCAAAAATTTTGAGGAATTTGGGTCCAGAAAAACATCTGAGAGAGGACCTGATAGCTACTGAAATTATGAATGATGTGAAAAGAAGGAATAGGCTATTTTTTCTTCCTCTCCCATAATACTAAAATTCAGAGTCACTTAAGCCCTATTCCTATGTTATGTTCCACACAATACAGTCTGTGTACACTGTATGCATGGACAGTTATTCATATGTTACATTCAGTGCACATTCAGTAGTACATTTCCTATCTGTACCCTGCATTTCTGTGGTCCTATACACAGGATCAACTTGAAAGTGAACACATGTGATAAAAGTAAAGTGCATAAAGATTTTCTTAATCGCTATGTAAGAAGGAGCCTAATGAGAGTGTGGGTAAAATATAAAAAATGGTTGGAATCTAAAACTCCTTTATGGCTATCCCCGATTGAAGCTTTAGCACGTAAAGAGATAAATATGCAACCTGAATGGGGTACCTATAGGGATTTGTTATGTTTCCAAGAAAAGGGCTGTAAATTTAAAAAACCTAATCTATAAATTTTGTACTATAAAGTACAAAATTTGGTTAGTAACTGGTTTCAGTACCATCAGTTAAATGAAATCTATAAGAAGGATCTTAAAGTTGGATTTGAGGATCAAATGTCGAGATTTGAGAAGGAGCTGTGTGAAAATGATGAAAAATTAGTTTCTAAGACGTATAAGCTGTTGCTTTTGGAGGAGACAAGAGATGAAGTGGTTAAAAAACAACTATGATAAAATGGGCTCAAGATGTGGGTCATAATATAGATATGGCAGCTTGGGAAAAATTATGGAAAATGGATTTAAAGTTCACTGCATGTTATACTTTAAAAGAAAATTATTATAAGATCATGTACAGGTGGTATTTGACACCCAAAAAATTAGCATTAATGTATAAAAATGTTCCAAACAAATGTTGGAAATGTGGACCTTTTGAAGGAACTTTTTTTCATATGTGGTGGTCTTGCGGGAAGGCAAAGGCCTTTTGGGATATGATATATAATGAGTTGAAGAAAATTTTTAAAATGACATTTCTTAAGAGGCCAGAATCCTTCCTGCTGGGAATAACGCAAGGAGAGTTTTTCAGAAGAAACTTAACATTCTTTATGTATGCAACCACGGTGGCCAGAATGAGAATAGTATATGCACAGAAATGGAAGGACAAGGAAATGCCCTCAAAAGAAGATTGGTTGATAAAAATTATGGAATATGCTGAGATGGCAAAACTTACAGTACTGTTAAGGGATGAAAACTTGGAATGTTTTAAAGAAGATTGGAAACCATTCTTACTGTACTTAAAGAACTATTTTTCTAATATCAATTTTTCAGCAGGGTTTGAAATTTAGTAATAATAGCAGGTTGGGTAGAGTAAAATCGAGTTTGCAATGTGTAGGATATATGTTTTGAATTACTATAGCAATGGTTGACTTGTATAGTTAATGAATCGTGCAGATTGGTGAGGGGGAAGTCAGTATTTACTTAATTAGATGTAATGGGATTGTTAAGAGATTGTAAAAACCAACAAAAAAATTTAAAATTGCGGGGGAGGGGGGAAGAAAGTGAACACATGTATATTCACCCCAAAACATGTACATGCATATAAACACATGTACATAAGTACAACATAATGTCTGAATAGGGTTCCTATGAAGGTTTTTGAAAGGCTCTGGTCATGCTTTTCTCTGTATCCTCACAGAAAACATTTACTTGTAGCTTAAGCCCTATTCACACATTGAGACTTTTCACATGAGCAGCCAAACCCAGGCTTGGGCAGCTCTACTGGGGTTTGGCTGCCCATGTGAAGTGCCAGGATCGAGGTCAGTCCCGGCACTGCCTACCCCGCAAGCCCAAGTTTTTAACCCAGGCTTTAATCTAGGTTAAAGGGTGTGAGTGTGCCCTTTACCCGAGGTACAGGGTCATGTGTGTGCTCAGGCTGCATGCAGCCCAAGCACACAAACAGTTGGGCACCACATGCATCGTGCATTGAATTTTGGGATTCCTGGAAGTCAGGACTCCTTTTCCCAGCCACCAGCGATTGCGCTGCTTGGAGCAGCATGGATCATGTGGGCACATGGCCGTGCACCAAAGAGGAGAGTACCAAACATCAGGGGGGAGGTGGGTTCATCCCTGCCTAACCCCTGCTCGCCCTCCTTGCCCCTCTCATTATCATGTGCATGGCCTCATTATATTGTATCTGTTTTCAGATGTCTGCACACATATACATGTTTACATGTGAGCAATTGTACTTGTGTTCATTTTGAAAGTAAACCTGAGTACAGATCCCTCAAATGCATATACAGTACAGATAGAATGCTGTACCTGCATTCAACACAACATGCATACAGATCTGTACTTGTGTACATAGTACACACTGTATGAATGTTAAGGATGATGTGTGAATAAGATTTTAGATGGCTTTAGATTGGACAAGAGTAAAGAAATTGGCATGCTCAATGGCTATTATCTATGACTGCTGATGGAACTTCAAAGTCCAGAGGGAGCCTAGCTCTGACTACCGTGTGCTGTGGGCAAGCAGCTGCAAATGGTAATCTTTTCCAGAGGTTTCTGGCTGACCATTGTTGGTCTGATTCAGCAAAGCAATTATTAGACAAGTTATGTGTTGGCCTATGGTCCAATTTCATCATCCACATGCATGCTGACAAGGTATGGTTTGTGGGAAGTGATCTGTGATCAACTGCTGTTAAAATAAAATCCTGACTAAATTTTCTAGAGGAGGTCCTATTGAAATTAAGTCCTTTAGAGGAACTCCCGAGTAGTACTACTGAGTAGCTTAAACTGGATGTCAGCCACAATTTCTAGCTAAAAGTTAAGGATGAGTTATTTATTTATGTTTTAAAGGATTATCGGTGAGGCTAGTGTGATTGTGAGAAAGAACATTGGGCTTTTTGTTTGGTATCTTTATCCCAAGCATTCAAAATGGAAGCCCATTCTGTAAGAAAAGTCACTTCCAGCTTGTGAATACTGTCAGGTTTTCTTTTTTTTATAGACAGACAGCTGTTTTGTTTCCTCTTACACAGAACATCGAAGCATTTCCTGTACTAGCGATCTCGGCCTTGTCATATTAAAGTACAACAAGCTAGGAACCATCCCAATGACAGGAAGACTGCAGAAGCCTCATTTCCTTTGGAGTATATTGTGAAAGACCATGAAATATCCTTTCTTAGCCAGCTGTGCAGCTTCCAGAGGTTTCTTCTATGACAAGTGCTGGGCTAAGATTAAACTAGCCAAAATTCCTGAAGTGACAGTGAATAGGGTTGATACAAATTATACTGTCCTGCTGCTTTGAAAGTGCACATTACTAGAATCATTAACCATAATCATCCTCAATTACAAGCACTGTGAGCACGCATACAGCAGACCAATAAATGCAGCCATTGTCTGCGTGCAATGCCATAATTCACAAAGACACAGTCACCTCTTCAGATTCCAACTGTAAGCCAACATGAATTATTTTTAAAGTTTTGAAATTGATGTGTTTGCTTACCTCCATCTCTTGTCTATTAAAACTGCAGGAATGGTGAAGTTGCAAACCCCCAGATGATGAGAGAGATCGTTTATATTGGGAAGGCCTCTTTTGATTTCTGTGCATTTGATATTTTGAAATCCTATGAGATCTGAAAACTTGAACTTTAGGTGTGTGTTTCCAAATGTCAGTTTTTGGCCTGAATGTTATGTGCCCCCCCCCCCCGCCAATTTTTTTTTGATTTATGGCTAATTTAAATATTGCAATACCTAGCTAACAAAAACAATTAAAGGCACTGATTTCATTTAGGAAGATGATTTCTAATGTGCAAAAGAAAATGTAGTTCCTGGGAATATTAGATGTTTATGGACTAAGATGCCAATCCTAATTATACTTCCCAGAGAGTAAATGCCACTTAACAAATGCACGGTGGAGTAAATGGGGAATGTGGATAGGGAGCAGGCTGTATTTTGCCCAGCAGTGTAGTATAAGATGGATAAAGGTAAAGTTGTGCCATCAAGTTGGTGTCAACTCCTGGCAACCACAGAGCCCTGTGGTTTTCTTTGGTAGAATACAGGAGGGGTTTACCATTGCCTCCTCCAGCACAGCATGAGATGATGTATGGATTAATATTATTAATTAATTAATGTTTAATAAAATTAATTATTATTAATAAAATTAATATTTTGTTCCCTTATTTCAGGAAGCAGCAGCCTTCAGTTCATCCTGCAGCTACTTCCATGTAACACAGTTTGAAGCCTACTCTGGGAAGAGCAGGAGCAACTTCAGGAGGTGAGCAAGATTTTCTAATCAACAACATCTAGCCTTTCCCCCTGTTGAACTAACTAACAGGAGGAGGGGAGATTTTGAGGGGCTGGTTTGTCTTTAAGGGATCAGTCCTGGTCTGTGTGTGTGTGTTATTTGCCAGGGCTAGCATTTGCCAGAGCTAGCAAACTCCTGTGTTTTTGTTTGTCCCTGCCTGGAGGGGTTGGAGTCAGCTAGGGCTGTGGGAGGCCCCACATTCCTTTGAGATACATCCTGTGTCTCAGTTTGAAGCCTACTCTCTACATAAGAAGTGAAGTCCTGAGAGCATAGGGAACAGAGCATAGTGAAAAGGGACAGTAAACAGGACACTGGAGTTTTGCAGGAGTTTAGCAGAAAGTGTGCAGGGGAGCTTGGAAAAATCCCCTGTTATCACAAGGAGCCCAGTGGAGAAGAGAAGGTAAGTACAAATCCCTCCCTCATATTCTTATGAAAGGCTCTTTGGACAGTTAAATAGCTGACCATTACAGCTGAGACCTACCCTTCTAATAAACAATCTCTAAATACTGTAAACAGCCAAATCTGGAGACAGCTGTTATGGTGGGAGGAGACAGCTGGTGTGGTGCATGTCAGCATCAACAATGTGAGGAAATGTAGTCATGAGGTCCTGGAAGCCAAATTTAGGCTGATAGGTAGCGTATTGAGGTCCAGGACCCCCGAGGTAGCATTCTCAGAAATGTTTCCTGTTCCATGTGCAGATACAGTGAGACAGGCATAGTTGAGTGGTTCCAATGCATGGATGAGACGCTGGAGCCAGGAGGAGGGGTTTAGATTTGTTAGGCACTGGGATACATTTTGGGGCAAGCAAAGCTTGTACGAAAGGGATGGGCTGCACATGAAACAAGATGGAACCAGACTGCTGGTGCTTAAAATCAACAAGGTTGCAGAGCAGCTTTTAAAATGACACCTGGGGAATAGCCGACAGGAGCTGGGCAGTATCTGGTTCAGAAAATGCTGTCCTTTAAAGTGCAAGCGTGTAAAGGATTCAGATAAAACAGAGCAGAACCACATAAAGAGGGGGCAGAGCAGAACCACATGAAGAGAAGACAGAAGGCTGTGCCAGCTGGTCAAAGAGCCAAAAGAAAGATAGCATACACCATGGAAGAGATTCAGTGTATAGGTGGTTATATGCCAATTCCAGAACCCTCCGAGCCCTGATGGGTGAGCTGGAGTGCTTGGTTGCTAATACAGAAATAGATATTGTGGGCACAACAGAAACATGGTAGAACCATGAGAACCAGTGGGACGCTGTTATTCCTGGAAATAAACTCTATAGAAAGGTCAGGGATGGGCACCTTGGAGGTGGAGTAGCACTGTGTGTTAAAGAAGGGATAGAATCTAACAAAGAAGAAAACCTAGGAGGACCAGAGTCCTCCATAGAAACCCTGTGGGTGATAATACAAGGCCTGAAAGGAAATGTGCTACTGGGGACATGCTATCGCCCTCTGGATCAAAACACTGACAGTGA